>NC_057866.1:83108732-84348732 GCF_019393635.1 Dromiciops gliroides | reverse complement strand
TTCCTTCCTTCCTCCAAGAACCCAGGTCTGATTGTCTGAGTTCTATTCTAACTTTAGGTTCCAGGTCAAATACCTCCTCCTTCACGAAGTCTTCCTAGATTCTCTTCATTAACCAGAAGTGATACTACTCTCTTTCTTCACAGAAGCCTTAAAGTTGTATGTCCCTGTCATGTGGCAAGTTCACATTCTACAGATATCTGGGCCCATATTTTTCTTTTTCTTCTAATTCCAAACTGTAAGGCCCCTGAAGGTAGGGACTAGGTCTTGATTATCTGTGCCTACCACAAGGCCCTGCATATAGTAGGCCCACCAAATAGTAGTATTATTTAATTCATAAATAGGTGAATTTCCAAGAACTTTAAGCTTTATGAAGTGTTTTGAATACAGTATAGCTTGATTTTTCACAACCATGCTGACTAACTAGCATTATTGTGTAACTAATCTTATCTCCCCAAACAAATGAATGAATGAATGGTGTCACAATTCTGGATCAAAAATTTTCCATAGAAAGATTCTTTCCCTTTTTCCTACCCCCTTCAAGTTTTGACTCTTTCTTTCCTTTCTTTTCTATTATATTTTCTATTCTTTTATTTTCTACATCATGAATTCCCTCTATGATTTTTTTTTTTTTGGTGTGAGGCAATTGGGGTTAAGTGACTTGCCCAGGGTCATACAGCTAGTAAGTGTTAAATGTCTGAAGCCAGATTAGAACTCAGGTCATCCTGAATCCAGGGCCGGTGCTCTATCCACTTCGCCACCTAGCTGCCCCCTAATACCCTCTATGATTGATCACTAAGTCTTAGCCTAGAACACCTCCGGTAGTGGGGAATGGACTCCTACCCCTGTACCCTGAGACATTATGTAGTTTTGAAAATTAGGATTTTTTTTCCCCCAATTAGGAGTGTTATATGAAAACAAACAAACAAATAAACACACACACACACACACACACACACACACACACACACACACAAGAAAGTCAATTTGTCTGAATTGTAGACTCCCAGAAAAGGAATAATGCATTCTAAGTAGCCAGGTGGTGAGGTGGATAGAGTGCCAGGCCTGGGGTCAGGAAAAAACTTAAATACTTTTTTTAGTAGATTCTACAACCAAAGCCATTAAGTGATACAGTGGATAGAGTACAGGGCCTGGAGTCAGGAAGACTCATTTTCCTGAGTTCAAATCTGTCCTCAGACAATTACCAGCTGTGTGACCCTGGACAAGTCACTTAACCCTGTCTGCATCAGTTTCCTCATCTATAAAATGAGCTGGAAAAGGAAATGGCAAACCACTCCAGTATCTTTGCCAAGAAAATCCCAAAAGGGGTCACCAAGAGCTAGACAGGACTAAAAATAATGACTGTACAATACAACAAACCTGAAAAGGTAGGTTAGAGTAAGGTTATGGAGAACTTTAAATCCCAGACAGAGGAATTTATATTTTATCTTAGAGGCATATATTGAGCAAGGGAATAACACAGTCAGGCTTGAGCTTTAGGAAAATCACTGGCAGCTGTGTGGGAGAGGGATTTGAAGTCTCAAGTTTGCACAGCTAATAAATGCTGAGCTGAAATGCCAGCCCTTGGCTTCTGACTTCCAGCTAAGGGTCATTTCAGTGCTCCAAAGCAATGGATAGAGTCCCGATCTGGGAGTCAGAAGACAAAGATGAAGGCCTGTTTCCATCACCAGTTAGCTGTGGGGTTTTGAGTATGACACCTGTGTCTCGGCATCTCCACATTAAGGAGGTAGACTAGATTAGAGGAATCAAATACAAGGCTCGTGTGTTGTATGTAACCTGCAATATTCTAGAGTCCAGGCCTGAAACCAGAATAAAATGTAATTGAGAAATTTTTAGCTACATAATATTTAAAAAGTATAAAATAACTAATGTCGCTATGTGGTTCTCTAAATCAATATATGGCCCTTATTTATAGTTTGTTATCCTCATTTCTACTGGAGTAGATGATCTCAGTTGCCTTTCAGCTTGAACATTCTACAGTTCTGTGTCTTTATGCCGCTGGTCTAGAATGGTTTAAAGATTTCATATTTACAGATTTTTGGTACATTGTGAAATGAAGATTAAACCATACTCTTTATGAAGACCCATATCAACATTGCAGCTTTGGAAAGTATAAACCTCAAGGCTCTCTCCTGTCTGTATCTTGTTTGAACATAGTTGTTGGTGTGTTGCCTCGCTCCATTAGTCTGTGAATTCCTTGACTTTTTTCTTTTCTTTGTATCCCCAGTATTTATCATAGGGCCTGGCACTTAGTAGGTGCTTTATAAATTCTTGTTACTTGAATGAATATAAGTGGCATAAAATACCTCATCGAGGATAAATATAACTGGAAAGGAGATAAGGTGCCTCCTTTGTGAAAGTACAAGACAATGTATCGATAGCCCTAGAATTCCTTCCTGAGTGACTAAAATATCCAGAAAAATACTTCTAGCACATTGGATGAACACTCTCCGAGGGATTTATAGAAGTATGTGATCAAGAACTGCCCAGTAGGAGAAGGCACGGAAGGTCTGTGAACTCTAGAAATAGAGCAAGCAATGACACCTATGATATCACAGAGCCTTTAAGGCATAATAGTATCCAGGTCGTGTTTGGCCTTTGTAAATCTTAATGTGATCTAAAATCATGAATTGTTTCGAACACTTTTCACTACTAATTTCAGATATTATTATTTCCCTAGAAATACCACCCTCTATCCCACTCATCTTAGGTAGATGGATTAAATAAGCCATTTATTAAGCCCTTCCCATCTGCTAGGCACTCTGATAATTTCTAGGAATACAAGTAAGAGCTAGGGAAAAAACCCAACATTCTGCAGTCAAGGAGCTCACAGTCTAATATGATAAGAAAAAATATAAAAGGAAACTAGAAGAGGGAATGGGCCTTTTTTCTACTCATGAGGAGCCTGGGAAGGAGGTGGAAAAGTCGGGAGGGGAAGGAGTGGAAGCAGGAGTGAAATAATCCTAACCATGGCTTCTCCAAAATGGTCTAAGTTGTGTTTCATATCATTTTAAATCTGAGCAAACGCTATGTAATTTCTTTCTCTTAGAGATCTCTGTGGCAGAATTTCTTTTTACTGATGGTTTTGGTGTAAATTGTATGTAAATCAGAGTCTTTTCCCTGCATCTCCATGGTCTCAATTATGAATCTAGAACACAAAAATGAAATTCTAGGAAGCACATTTATTTCCATCCAAGTTTTGGGCTAATGTCGCTTCCTCTTTCTACTTCTTCCTTCTTTGCTAGGTCCCCTTGACCTTGGCTCCCAGGTGACCTCATGCTGTTTGCTAAGTACACAGGGCACCTATCTGTAGGGATAATAGAACACACGCAGGCTGACCTGCTTCTGTTAAAGAGCTGCTACTAATTTTCCCAGAAATTGTTTCTGCATAGCACAGATAGCCCTATAAACAATTTATTAGACACACCCGTGAGTTGCTAGGCCTCATTTAATCATTGTTAGCACAGCAGGAAAGGCAACCTCTCTGAACTTTGGGGGTGGGAAGCAGGTGTCACTGCAGTGCTGAGAGAATGCCCTTGAGTTTACTGCCCATGCTGATATTGCATTCAATGTCATGCCAAGAAGGTACAAGGGACAGCTGAGCTATAGAGAAAGTCAATAATAACCAGTTAATAGCCTTGAAGAGGGCACCAAACCTCTCCCATGATGGTGGTGCCTATAGGGTTAGCAGATAAAATCTGGGGCAAGTAGGACTTCTTAGTTAGTATTAGGCTGGCACATTCTATTTCTCTCTCTCTCTCTCTCTCTCTCTCTCTCTCTCTCTCTCTCTCTCTCTCTCTCTCTCTCTCTCTCTCTCTCTCTCTCTCGGCAATGAGGGTTAAGTGACTTGCCCAGGGTCATACAGCTAGCAAAGTCAAGTGTCTGAGGCCAGATTTGAACTCTGAATTCAGGGCTGGTGGTTTATCCACCACCTAGCTGATCCCCATTCTATTTCTCTTGCAGAGATTTTTATCTTGAAAGGAGAAAATAATGAGCCAGGATCATAGGACCATTGATTTCCAGCTAAAAGAGGTCTGGAAGGTCATCTAATCCAAACCCTCCATTTTACAGATGAGATAACTGGCCTAGAGAGGTTAAGTGATTTGCCCATAGTCACACAGCTAACAAAAGACAGGGCCAAAATACAGATGCACTGAATACAGTCTCAGTGCTCTTTCCACTATACCACATGAGACTAGGGTGTAGTAGCTGATGGGATCTAGAACACTCCCCCCACCCCCATGACTTTTCCCAGGTGTTATTGTGTTCTTTAGCATGTTGTTATCCAAGGTCTTCTTTGGTGACAAGTCAGTTTTTGAGCTGTATGAGGCCTTTCAGCATTAAAATGTGAATTATTTGGGAAGGTAATATTTGATGTTACACCTTAAACCAGGGGTTCTCAACCTGGGATCTGTGAACTTTTTCAAAAAATATTCTGACAACTCTATTTTAATATAATTGCCTTCCTTTGTAATCTTACGCATTTTATTTTATGCATTTAGCAAATTCCTCTGCAAAAGGGGTCATTAGAACACTAATTGCTGACAGGGTTCCCAACAACAACAAGAACAACAACAAAATGTTAGGAGCCGCTGCTTTAAACCATCATCAGTTATGACTATTTCAGATCGGACATAGTTTTCCATATTATTAAGACCTTGAGAAAAGGGAATACAGAAAAATGTTTTTATTAATTAATTTACTAAATACACTGAGGCACATCAAAAATATATATTTAATCTCAAGTTCTGCTATAGGCTACAAGGGAGAGAATAAGGATTCTCAAGTTAGGAAACAGGGAAAAGGTAGGGTTACATGTTTCCACCCAGAGGGAGGAACCCGAAACAGTAGTTCAGCCTGCAGAATCAAGGAATAGTTCTAAATCTAGGACTCCAAGCAGGGAGGGCAGTATCAGGACATAGGCCCTGTAACAAAACCAGATGGATACAGAGGATTATTTAGTTTTAGAAGTGAAGAGATATAGTCTCAGGCTGGTGAGAAGTTTCAGATTTCAGGAGGACAAGTCAGTTCCAAGTTTTAACAGAGTCTGAAGTATTTGTCACACTTATCTTGCTGGCTCCAGTGTATTGTGATTACCCAGGGGTTAGTGGTTGGTCCCAAATTCTTGCTTCCCATGAATAAGTTTACGTTGAATAGTAATATTACCTTCAGGGATAATTTTCTAAGAGTCAGCTGCAAATAAGGAAGAATAAACATAAATCATCTCCAATATTTTTATTTTACTTCCATAAAATCTCCCACATCCATCCTCTTCACTCTTTTCTGTTTTTTTTTTGTTGTTGTTGGGGGGAGTGTTTTTTGCAGGGCATTGAGGGTTAAGTGACTTGCCCAAGGTCACACAGCTAGTATGTGTTAAGTGTCTGAGGGAGGATTTGAACTCAGGTCCTCCTGAATTGAGGGCCAGTGCTTTATCCACTGTGTCACCTCGCTGCCCCTTCTTCACTCTTTTGAAACTGCTACCATCCTAGTTTAGGCCCTTATGACATCTCATCTGGACAACCGTTACAGTATCCTGTGAACAGTCTGCTTGATCTAGTCTTACTCTTCTCTAGTCTATCCTTTACACCAGTGTAATCTTCCAAAAGGACACATCTGACTGTGTCCTTCCCATGCTCAAAAACCTTCAATGGCTCCCTATTGCCTCTATGATAGAATACTTCTTTACTCAGTACTTACAAGCCGCTACAATCTGACTCCAACTTGTTCTTTCCAGAATTATTTCATTTTTTATTTTAGAATTTTATTTTTCCAAATTGCATGTAAATACAAATTTTTACATCAAATTTTTTTAAGACTTTGTATTCCAAATTCTCTTCCTTCCTCCCTCCCTCTCCCCAAGAACTCAAGCAATTCAATATAAGCTATACATGAGCAGTCATGCAAAACAAAATTTTTTCATTTTAGAATTTTAGTTTCCCAAATTACATGTAAATACAAATTTTGACATCAACTTTTTTCAGAATAATTTCATGTGTGCCCTTCAGATACCACCAATCTGGACCACTCTAAGCTCCTCAAATTAGCCCTGCCCTTTCCCACTCACGGAGGATCATGCTTTGAATATATTCAATTACACTGAATATATCAAATCCTTTCTCATCAGAGCCTTACTCAAGTGCTGCCTCTTCCATGAAACTCTCCCTGATCCTTCAGCTAGAAACAATCGCTCCCTCATCACATTTCCTTGTGGTCCTTTGCCTGGATGTCACCCTTATTCCTATTCTATCTCACCTGGACTCACACTTTTCCTGCCTTTCCCTTCCATCCCACTGCCCATTCCCTTAGGCCAAGTCCTAAACTGTTTTTCAATCAGATTAACCCCATTGCCCAGAAAGCAGCTACCCTTAAACCTAGGAGATGGCTGCAGCGAAGTTTGCAGCATTGAGGGGAGCCACGTTGGCATCTGTCACTCTGCCAACACTTCCCTTTTGGCTACAAGCATGTGGGCACATGTTAATTAGGATGGTGACCCCCGCCTTCCCCCTTGACAGAAGTGCTACCCGAAGAGCCTCCCAGGAGATGCTGCCTCCCTTGGCTGGCTGGCTGGCTAACGAGACTGGGCAAAGCTGCGTGCTTGACTAATCTGCAGGATTTCACCAAGCGTAGGATGATGTTTCAGACAGATAAGGGACAGGTGGGCTTTCAGCTGCAGTTATCCTTGGGGAGTTGGTGGGGATAGGGGGAAGGGATGCTGCCTGATAAATGCAGCTGGAAGAAATTTTGCCTTTTAGATGGGAGAGGGACCGAGGAAAGAGAGAAGAGAGAAATCTCTTTTCACCTCGTGCTGTTGCGTGACATTGAAGGAGACTCCCAGACGCTGGCCTGGCCGGCCCCCCTGGCCTCCCATTGCTTTTCATGTTGAGAAACCACATTAAGTGGAGCGTGGCACCGTGGAGGAAGGGAGGGGCAGAAATTGACTTGAGTCCGCTTCAGCGCTCCTCTTCCTTTTTCCCACGTCCGGTACCCAGCGCCATCCGCACGCCCCCTTCTCCCAACAGGAGACTGGCCCCGGCGGGGGGAGAGAGACAGCAGTCAGTGTCAAAGGCAAAAAGACAGCCCCAGGAAGCGGCCCGGAATGCTGGCCGCGCATTAGCGAAAACTCATTCATTTCTTCTTTGAGGCTCTATTAAAGATGGAGAAAAAAAAGTGGCAATTATAAAAGCCCATTTCTGCAGTGCGGTGGAAATAGGGCACAGTGTGGGCCGAGAGAGCACTTGATGGGTAATGGACAACTTTGAAAAGATTTCCCCAGATAGCCAGAGCATTTTACTCTGAGGCCATATATGTCCTTTCTGGCGTTCTTTCTTGTTTTGAGAGGGCAAGAACACTGATGTGAAAGCAGGTTAATTCTCCCATAAATCCTATCCCGGGGGTTCTTAAACCTTTTCTGGTGCCAGGGACCCCTTGGGCAGTCCCCTTCTGGGATCCTTCTCAGAATAATGTATTTAAATGTCTGAAATAAGATCCATAGGGTTGTAAAGGGAATAAATTATGTTTAAAAGCAGTTAGCAAAATGTTTTTAAAAAATCAAGTTCATGGATTCTACCTTAAGAACTCCCGCCCTGATGGCTGGCATATATGTTAGAAGACTTGGGTTGGAACTTTGAACCAAACTGTGGGTTCTCTGCTTACCTTTGTAGCCTACAAAAGATATAGGATTCCAGCTCCCTAGAGCTAGATGAGAACTCAGAAGTACTCTAATCCAACCCCTTCATTAAAGAGGTTTACATGGGGGTGAGGTAGGGGACAGAATCACATCATCTCTGTTATATATTTCTATTATATCTTGTATATTTATTATATCTTCTATGCTATATGTTTATTATTGCAAAACTTTCTATATGTTATCTCCTTTTTAAAATTTTAATTTAATTTTTGTGTGTGTGGTGACAATGAGGGTTAAGTGACTTGACCAGGGTCACACAGTTGGTAAGTGTCAAGTGTCTGAGGGAAGATTTGAACTCAGGTCCTCCTGAACCCAGGGCTAGTCCTTTATCCACCGTGCCACCTAGCTGCCCTTGGAATCACATCATCTCTAGACGCCTCAGTTTCTTCCTAAATAAAATGGGGCTCATATAATTATAGATTTAGAATTGGAAGGGACCTTAAAAGTCATCTAGTCTTATGCCCTCATTTTACATAGGAGGAAATTATGCCGGAGGTTCAATGAGCTAAGATCACAAACGCTGTAGGTCAGGATTTGTACTCAGATCCCATCACTGGAAATACAGTCTGCCTTTCTTATGTGCTTTATGCACCATGCGGAGATATTGGATGTCAGAGAGTGGAAAGCACTCTGCAAGCCATCCCTCTCAAGAAATGTTATTGTATTATTATTCAATTCAAGTCAATTCAACAACCATTTATCAAATACCTACTATGTGTAAGGTACAAGGGATATAGAAAGAAAATGAAAGTCACTGCCCCAGGGAATTTAAATTCTAATTGTTTTCACTGACCTCCAGTTACTCTGATCACACTGATTCCTAGCTTGAAAGGCTGATACTGTATTTATGACACGATGGCAGATACAAAGCTCTTGATATTTAGCAAGTTTGGCCTAGAGAAACTAAGATTTAGAGGAAGAAAAGACAATCACTCTTTTCAGTATTTCAAGAGTTGATGGAAAAAAAGAAAAAGAACTAGGCTTGTTTATTCAGAGGGCTAAAATAGGAGCAGAAGGGGAAAGTTATTCGCCAGGGCCAATCTTGGCTTCATAAGTCCCTTTTTCATTGGACTTTGGTTTCTCTTGCAAAATGAAGAGGTCAATTTCAACTCTACATCCTAGAGCTGTTTCACAATGGAATGAGCTGCTTAAAAGGTAGTCTGGTCCCCTTTGCTGAAGAAGAAAATGGACTCTCACTTGATCAGGTTGTTGTGGGGAGTGAATGTAGGTGGATTAGCTGATGTTTCAGACTGTTTGTAACTTTGCTATTGTATATTTGGAGCAGAAGTACTTTTTTTCTGCACAGGCAGATCTGAACCGCTCTACTGTTATTCTCTTTCCCAACAATGAAATACCAAGAGGGATTGGAATATTTCCTTTCTTTGTCTATGGGAGAATCGACCAAGAAGCAATCACCAACCAGAAGATCTGGGCTCCAGGACAGAGGTTCCTCCCAGGCATTGTCTGTTGTGTGGGAGGACAGGTGGTGGGTGAGGGAAGCCCCTGAGAGTGGGATGCTTTTCACAGGTATCAAGAGAGTCCCCCACCTGCTTTTGCTTTAGTTCTGCTAGAATTTTGTCATATTATAGATTCAAAGATTGGCAGAGATGTGAGGGACCTTAGAGACTATCAAGTCACCCCCCTCATTTTACAGATGAATAAACTGGTGTTTGAAGAGGTCAAGTGACTTGCCCAAGGCTATACAGCTAATTAACATCAGAGCTGGGAATCAATCCCAAAACTTCTGACTGTTAGTCCACTGCTTTTTCAAGTATACCATTAAATACTGCTTTAAGTAGAGAGAGCCCATGGCCAGGATTAGAAATTAATTATTTTCTTTAATTGCTCTTTGGAATGGTATTCGTGATGAGTAGCTTTGAGAAATACTGCCACTCTTTCTGGCCAACGGTGTCAAGGGAATGGAGCATTTTGGAACTGAAGTTGTTGATTAAGCTAACAATTGCGCCCACTTATTTGAAGGTCTGTGATAATAAGAAGGTGGCTGTTGTGAATAGGAAGACTCTGGAAGATAGAGAGGCTGGCTAGAGAGGCAACATAGTGCCGGGGATAGGACACTGGATCGAGAGACCAGAAGTCAGATCTTGTCTTTCATGCTTATCCGTGCTTTGACCATGAGTAAATCCCTTTTTTTTTCACTCTAAATCTCAATTTTTTAACACATAAAATGGAAGTAATAATACTTATACTACTGCCCCATATAGCTATCTTCTCCCTCATGTTGCCTTCTTCTTATTTTTGCATGTATTACATATATATAATATCATATGCATGTGTTTTATATACATGTACACACATGTATATGTATATATAACTATATAGCTATATATGTATATGTGTATAGGATGTGTACTACTCTGGATCATAGAGTGTTTCTCTGTTGTCTCTATTTGTAGAGCCCAGCATGTGGATTTGTAGGTTCTTAAGCTCAACATGTGTAAAACAGGACTCATTATCTTTTCCCCAAAACTGTCCCCCTCCCAACTTCCCTGTAAATTTCCTAAGGTCACCATAATCTTATTTTCCTAGTCTAGAAACCCTAGTTTCATCTTCAACTCCTCATTCTCACTTATCCCACACAGACAATCAGCTGCCAATGCAGTCATTTTCACCTCCAAAATATGTCTTACATCTGTGCCTTTCTTTCCTTTACACAGCCCCCACTTTACTTGAGGTCCTTACCCCTTCTTTTCCTGGATTATTGCCAGAACCTCCTAATTGGTCTCGCTGCTTTAAGTCTCTCAAACCTCTCTTTCATATAGTTATGGAACTGGTTTTCCTAAAGTGAAATTTTGATTACATAATTTCTTTATTGAATCAAATATACTGAGTCCCTGTCTTGGATTAAAAATTAATTCCTTTATTTGGCATTTAAAGGTCATTACAACCAGTGTCCATCCTAACTTTTCACCTTAATTGCCCATTATTTCCCTTTACATCTATTATGGCCCAATCAAACCAGTCTTTTAAAAATTTAAAAATTTAAAAAATTCCTTATTCATAGCATTCTATCTTTTATTTCCATCCCTTTATATGGATTTGCTCCCTTACTTGGACTTTGTTTCCTTCTCGCCCCTACCACTTACAATTATTTTTTTCAAGATGCAACTCATTTCATCTTCTCCCTAAAGCCCTACCAATGTTCTTTCCTTCCCTTGAAAATTATCTCAAATATATTTTGTGAATAACTTTGTCTATACACATACACACATATGTATATATGAATGTATGTATAACCAATGCATATATACAGATATATACATATACATACACATATAGTCTCCTTTGGCTAGACTGTAAGTTCTTCAATGGTGATGATTGTTTAATTGTTTTGTATTCCTAGTATTCAGACCAGTGCCATGCACATTGTAGGCACTTTAAAATGCTCATTTATTAGTTATTGGTTTTGTTACTAGAATCTTCAGTTATAGCAACTACTAGATGAGAATTAAATGATGTGGAACAAGGAGCACAAGAAAATGTGGCATAGTAGATAGCACATTAGATTTCAAGTAACAGAATCAGAATCTAAGAGATAGAAAGTATGTCAGAGAGCTATACTCCGATTTATACCCAAACAAGTTTCCATCCCACAATATCCCCACTGAGTGGTTGTCTGGTCTCTAATTGAAGATTTTCACTGAGAAGGGACCTACTACCACTTGAGGCATGCACTAATGGTTAGCTTCAGTGGTTAAAATCTGAGTTCCAATCTTGGTTATGCTACTTACTACCTGTTTAACTATGGACCTGTCACTCAGCATCTCTGAGATTCATTTTCCTCATTGGTACAAAAGGAGGTGGGATCAGATGATCTCTAAGGTCCTCTTCAATTTAAAACCTATGAAACCTGACATGTGTCAAGCTTATATAACAGAGCATCACAGGAGAAGAGCTTCTAGGAGAAGCTGATTAAAACTTAGCAACTGGCAGTAAGGGAGGAGGCAAAAGAATCACCACTAAGAACTGAAAAGCATTCAGTGAAAGAGCAAAATAATCCCTCTCCTCCAGTAGCTACTCTAGTAGCTGTATTCCCTAATGCTAACACTGTAGCATAGCAGAGAAAAAAAATTATGATAATGTCCCTGAGACATCAAACAAATGTTAAATATACTCACTTTACTCTGTTTAGTAAGTCAGGGAAGAATAACACATTGGATGAGGATTTCTCTCACAAAAAATATTTCAAAGTACATATATGTATTTTTCTATCACCACTCCTCATTTTGAACTTAACTGAAACTGACTTACTCTTTCCTGAGTAGAAAAATACTTTTGATTTATTTATAGGTAAAAGAGATTACAGCATAGTGGAAAGGGGGTTGGATTTGGAGTTAAGTGATACCTGCTTTCACAGACTATCTCAAACACTCAGTGGCTGAATAACCATAAGCAATTTACAATCTTTCTGAGACTCAGTATCCTCTGTTGTAAAATTAAAACAAATATATTTAGCATCTACTTCATGAGATTTCTGGGATGATTAAATGAGACACTATATGTAAAGAGCTCTATGAACCTTTTATTATTTTATAAATCAATCATCCAACAAGCATTTCTTTATTAAGTGCTTCATATTTTTCAGACATGATACTAAGTGCTAGAGATGACAATACAAAGACTAAAATACCAGTTACAAATATTGTCATCTCTTCCTTTATTTTACAGAGGAGTACACTGAGTCCCAGAGAAGGAAAATAACTTGAGCAAAGTCACACAGTAAATAGCAGATTTAGGTTGTATATGACATATAAAAGCAAATGACATAAGTAAATGTGTTTTTTGATTTTCCAGATTGTGTTTGTAGTGAGAAATACTTTTGAGGAGAGAGTCATAAAG
Source organism: Dromiciops gliroides (assembly GCF_019393635.1). Classification (NCBI taxonomy): domain Eukaryota; kingdom Metazoa; phylum Chordata; class Mammalia; order Microbiotheria; family Microbiotheriidae; genus Dromiciops; species Dromiciops gliroides. The sequence goes on along the minus strand of NC_057866.1, from coordinate 84,336,170 downwards.
TCAGAGGGATTTGAAATTGGACAAATATCTCCATGAAGCAAGGTTCAAGATCCTTGGAGTGAGAGTTTGACAGTGATATCTCCTTTTTTTGATGTTCCTGTTGGTATCATTCTCTGGAAATGTGAACAAGGATTCAGGGAGAGCTTTGATCTTCTGAAAGATGCTGAAACCTGATATTGAAAACCTCAAGGAAATGAAGCAGAACTTTGAAAACCACTACTATTTTGTGTCTAGTAGATTCTGCTGCGGCCAAGTCCTCTTGTTCCTTTTCATTCACATTCTTCACTTAGAGTAGTTAGTGAGTCAATCAGCCATTGAATAATTGGATGGTCATTTATGCAGAAAACATTGGTTAAGCTCCTACTCCATGTGATGTGGTAGAAAAAGTCTTCCTTCAAAGAGTCAGAACCTTGGTCTGAATCATGCTGCTGACAACTGTGACTATGGGCAAATTACTTTCCTTCCCTTAGGTTCAGTTTTCTCATCTATAAAATGGAAATAATGTTGTTTTCTCATATGGTTAGGGTGGGTAAAGCGCTTTAATTTTTATTTTTACTATTTAATTTTTACTTGATTATTTTAAAGTCTGTAAAGCACAATGTGAGCTATTGTTATTATTATTATTATTATTAGTAGTAGTAGTAGTAGTAATAAGACACAAGGAATACAAAAATTAAAATTGACACACTTTCTCAGGAAACTTGGAATCTAGTAAAGGACTTTTTTCAATTTTCTATAAGAAAGTAGTAGTGTCACTACTCCTAATAGTATCTCACCTTTTTTTTGCACTTTCCCATTTACAAAGTTCTTTGAGATGGTTAGTAAAAGTGTTATTATTTCAGTTTTACAGAATGTCAGAATGACATCTTAAAGCTAGCAACCCCAAGTTTGTTCCCTTCTGAGGGTAGTCTAAACTGTGGGGTACTATTGAGTCTGCAGGACTCAAGGATACTGATATAAGGCAGGATTGATTGGAAAAGGAGAAGAATTTTATTCTTTATAGGCTATATAGGCTATTGTGAGCCCTTTATGCATTTTCTGCATTTTTTTTATTTCTGTGAGACTTTTATTCTGTTTTATGTTTTACGTGTTGGGTGAAATAGAGGCTGTCCTGTACCAGATAAATCCATTTGTATCCTTGATTATTTGTAAGTTACCTGGGAGATCTTTTTACACACATCCCAGAACATTAAGACTTTAATGATGTTCCAAAATTTCTCAGAGAAACCTTTGGTGAAGGAGTATGATGATGAACCAATACAGTTGTAGTTTTTTGAGGAAGCCTCAGATTAAAGCTTGTATAAACCCACATATTAAGGGATGTTGTACTATGGGCTACAAATATACGCCCAAATATACACACATACATACCCACACACCTGATTTAGAATTGAAATACTGTCTGATCCAGTTCGCTCATTTTACAGATAAGGAAACTAAGGCCCAAAGAGAGAGGAGAAATACCTTGTCCATCATCAGGCAGATGGAAGAGCCAGGATTCAAACCCAGATCCTTTGGTTCCATAACTAGTTTGATTTCCATCACACTGCCCTCTATCTCTGTAGTACCTATCACCAAATGGCCAAGAATCTGAAAAAAAGAAATAGAGGGAGGTGAACGTACATAGCACAAGAGAAAAGGACGTTTTAATGAAATTTTAAAACTGATTTTTGTTGTATATGCATTTACAGTCATGTTTGCATCTTAGACATTCTTGGCCTCTGAGAACAAAATACTGTCTAGCTTTCTCCTGGGGATGTTGGATATTTGTTTATTCACTAAGACTGTGAAACTCTAAGAGATGTGTCCTCCCTTCCCTGTCCGCTCTGCAGGGGCAGAGAGCAAATCCAGCCTAAGATGCCAGATTTTCACTTCAAATATTTATGCTTTTGGACATATGTGCAAAACACAAGGAATAGAAGGATCTGAATATCTGAATATTTTAGGGATCTTGGGGCAAAATTGTCTTTTTATAAATTTCATGAAGTGAAACCAAAATTCTAGCAAGAAATGACCTCTACAGTCTGATTCCAATATCTCCTTCCAGTTTTGTTACCCATGATGGAAAGAGCCAGGGCTGGAATCCACCCTGGGTGAATGAAGAATTGCCCTAAACCCCCTGCAACCCCCTCCTCCTCTTCCCCAACCCCATCCCCAGCCTGCACAGTTGCTAACACAGGAGAGAGTCACACTCCATCTCAAGGAGGGAATGCTGTTTTGCTTCTCCTTCAAGGAAAAATCTGTTCCAGTGTTTTAGAGGAAAGAAGTACAACTACCTTGTGGGGGATCTTTAGGAACAAATTTTCCCTTGCTGGGATTGTCCTCTGTGTTGCCACCCCAAACATTTTCTGAACTTAAATGGCTCTCCCCTTGTATTATTCTTTTCCTCATCCTCTTGCTGAAGCCTGAAATTCTATCTGCCTTAGGAACAGTTTCCCTCTGGAAAGAGCGTTGAACCAAAAGTTGGGAGACTTGGGTTCCAATTAAAGGCCTAGATCCAGGCACTATACTAAGTACTTTGAAAATATGATCTCATTTGATCCTGCTAACAACACAAAGAAGTAGGTGCTATTATTAAGCCCATTTTACAGTTGAAGAAAGTGAGGCAGACAGAAGTTAAGTTACTTGCCCAGGGCCACACAGATTTGAAGTCAGATCTTCCCGACTCTAGGCCTAGTGCCCTATATACTATGCTACCCAGATGTTCTGCCTAGCTACTGGAGAAAGACAGAACAAGACAAAATTAGGGAGAATAAGACACACAGGGAGGCAGATATCAGCTTAATAAGAGGCACATTTCCTAATAATTAAAGTTGCTCAATAACAGAATAACGGATGGTGAGTTTTCCATCAGGGGAGGTCCTCAAAAAGGGAATGAATGGTGTGACTACTTGTCAGGTAGGTCATCGAAGGTGTTCTCAATGAGGTATGGTTTGGATGAGGCAACCTTTGAGATCCACTCCAGCTCTGAGATCCTATGATTCAGATCCATGTTCTGTCACTGACCAGGTGGCCGACTTTGGCCAAACACACTCAGCCTTAATTTCCTTGTCTTTAAAATGAAGGGATTGGACTGGTTTATTCCTTGGTGTTCTTTGCAGATCTGACATTCTCTGATCTATGACCTTCTCCAGGAGCAGAGAGAGCCCTTTGCTTCAGTAAAACAATAGTTCACTCATTGTTCACTGAATACATCATAAGCTTCCCATTACATACTTTTACCTATACCTTTCCCAAGCCTAGAATGCCAACTATTGCTCTCTGCGTGTATCCAAATATTATCCACAGTGATATTCCTAAATTCTGACCATCTTAATCCCAGCTCAGTCCTTAATAACTCTCCATTATCTCTAGATAAAACACAAGCTATTCTTTGGCTTTAAAGTCCTTTACAATATGCCTTTTGTGGTTTATTATATATCCCATTGGGGGACAGCTAGGTGGCTCAGTGGATGTAATGCCAGGCCTGGAGTCAGGAAGACCTGAATTCAAATCTGACCTCATACACTTACTAGCTGTGTGACCCCGAGCAAGTCATTTAACCCTGTTTGCCTCATTTCCTCATGTGTAAAATGAACTGAACGTGGCCCCTTCAATATCTTTGCAAAAAAAAAAAAAAAACCCAAAACCAAAAAACAACCAAACACCAAAAACCAAAAGGGGTCACAAAGAGTTGGACATTACTGAAAATGACTAAACAGCAACAAAATACATTTAACTACTTCTCCATATTCCATTTTCCACTCAAATCATCTTGCCTACTGTCCCCCATATAGAACATCCCCATTTCCTAACCTTCTACTTTTCTACAGCAGACTCACCCCACCCTGGCCATGCCTAGAATAGTTTCCCACCTCATCTGTGAAATCCTGGAATTCCTAGCTTCCTTCAAGGCTCAGTCCAAGTGCCTTCTTCCCTATGAGGTCTTCCCTGTTGCATTCCATTAACAATGCTGCCTTCTGTCTATGAAATAGATTTCATATTGACTTATCTGTGAAGTGGCTACGTCTCCCATTAGAAGGTAAGCTTTTGAGAGCAGGGAGGGATGGTTTCAATTCTGTTTTTGTAATATTCTGTGCACAGCATCGTGTCTTGTACATAATAGTTTTTTGTTGTTGTTGTTGTTGGTTTTTTTGTTTTGTTTTGTTTTGTTTTTTTGGTGAGGCAATTGGGGTTAAGTGACTTGCCCAGGGTCACACAGCTAGTAAGGGTCAAGTGTCTGAGGCTGGATTTAACCTTAGGTCCTCCTGACTCCAGAGGTGGTGCTCTATCCACTGCGTCACCTAGCTGCCCCAGTAGTTTCTTTTTTCTTTCTTTCTTTTTTTTTTTTGCAGAAATCAGTATTTATTTATTTTTATTTTTTTTATTGAATAGAATTTTATTTTCCAAAATATATGTAAAAAAATTTGTGTTCCAATTTCTCTTCCTCCTCCATTCCCACCCCCCACCCACTAGAATTCAAGCATTTCAAAATAAGTTATACATGAGTAGTCATAGAAAACATTGCCACATTACCTAGCTGCCCCTGGAAATACATTTTTAAGAATTTTTTTCTCAATTCCTCAATCTGAAGTTTTGGGTTTTTTTTTTGACTGTTTTCTCTCACAACCCAGTAGTTTCTTAATAAACACTTGTTGCATCAATAAAGGAAATGAATACATGGAAGGTTGAAAGAAAAGCCCTATCTTAATGTTACCTTTTCCTTGCAGTCATCTCAGACCACCATAGCCTTAAGTAATCTCTGCCTTCTCTTAACTCCTATAGCAGCTATTATCTGTACCTCTCATTGGGTCATTAATCATTTATTCTTTGTAATAACTTTACCATTTTGGTTTTGAACAGTTCTTTGAGTTAAATATTGTTACTTACATATTCAAATATCTATCTTGCTTCCCCAACTAGATTATAAACTCCTCAAGAGTTGGTGTTTGATTTTTAAAAAGAAAGACTCTCACAGTCCCTAACTCAAGAACTTGCATATAAGTTTGTTGACTTGAATTCAAAAACTGTCAAAAGATGGGAGGTCAAAATTATGATTTTAAATTGGCATCATTATTTCATATCTGGCACTGTCCCTCCTCGCTAATACATTCCTTGGCAGGCAGAAGATAGGGGTTGGGTTAGAAGCTCTAAGGCACTGGCCAATCATAACTGAGGGGCAGGACCAAGCTTCTTAATTGGCATCAGGCCACATAATATTAAGGCTGTCTCCCAGGAAGCCTTTGGAATATTGACAGCCAAGTTGGACAGAGGCCCAGAACTGAGAAGAGAGATCAAAGGCAGAGCTTTAAAATAAAAGCAGCTGGAAACTGAGAGAGGAAAGATGGGGGAAGTTTTTTTTAAAATAATTTTTTAAAAAACAGCCTTGTAGGCTGGAACCTTATTTTAAAATGAAATACACAAACACTGGAGGCAGAGAAATGAGTCCCACTTGAAGAGCATTTATGGAAAAGGTTTTGAGAGTGTTCTCGTTTGTGTAACGAAAGCAATCTGTTTGAACATGTTTGGTGTCATTAAGCATGGGGAGGAAGTGAAGTCTTCCCTCTGGTGGATGACAGGTTGTTGTGAATGTTTTGGAACTGGCAGAAGCCTGGGGATGATGCATTTCTTAGGTCTGAATGGCCTTGAAGATGAGGTCGGGAAGGAAACAGACATTTATAGGAGACCAGACCTCTAGCCTTCTCAGGCTGCTTTAAGCTACTGCACTTACCCCACAAGAAAGCTAGAGTTGGAGCTAGTACAACTATTAGGAACTCTGTTTTACAGATAAGGAAACTGAGGTCTGGAGAAAGGAAGGCACATCACCATGATCACAAAGCTGGTAAATGACAAAGCCAGCATTCCAACCCCTCCTCCCCCCCCCCCAGGGGCCGTTGGATTCCAAGTTCAATGCTCTTTCAACTACATCCTACTGCCTCTCCTGCATACATTCTTGGACATCAACATACTTTCATACATATACACACATCACTCAAGAGCAGGGCTTCTTAATCTGATGTCTCTAAACTTGTGTTTTTAAAATATATTTTTGATAACTCCCATTTCAGTATAATTGGTTTCCTTTGTTATTATATGCCTTTTATTTTATGCATTTAAAAATGCTATTCTGAGAAGGAATCTACAGGCTTTATCAGACTGCCAGAGGGGTCCATGACACAAAGAACATTAAGAACTCATATTCTAGAAAGACAAGAGTTTTTCATATTCATTATCTCCATTAAGGCTTACAGCAACCCAATGAGATTGGAAGATAGGTTATCTACATTCTCAGAGAAGCAAAATGATTTATCCAAGTTTATAGTTTAAATGGTATCTAGTAAGTAGAATCTAGGTCATTCAGAATTTAAATCCAATCCTTTTCCCTTCATACCAAGCTATCCACAGTGGCTAGAATCGAAACATTTAGTTCTTCCATTTTACTGCTACATATCTTTATGTTATGGTCAGTGCTTGCTGTTGTTCAGTTTTCTCTGTTCTGTCTGACTCTTTGTGACCCCATTTGGGGTTTTCTTGGAGTGCTTTGCCATTTCCTTCCCCAGCTCATTTTACAGATGAGGAAACTGAGGCAAACAGGGTGAAATGACTTGCACAAGGTCACATGGCCAATAAGTATCTGAGGCCAGATTTGAACTCTGGTAGTCTTGACTCTAGGCCAGATTCTCTATCCACTTCACCACCTAGCTGCCCCTGTGGCCAAGGTTGGCCCCATACCAACTCTGAAGCAGTTTGTCTTAGGACTTCCCCACAAACTTCAAACACACTTTGTCTTTCTGTTGGAATCTTATATTGGCTCTTCAGGTTCCTGGGAGCTTTGTGTTGATTTCTTTTCTCCACTCTGGCATTCCATCTGTGTCTGCCTTCCATTACTAATTCCTTTACTATGGCCCACCCACATAATTCAACACTGGGCTTTTCCCTCACTCTAACCTTATTAAAAACTGGTGGAGTGTGCATTTCATTTTTTCAGGAGCTCCTCTAAGTTATCAGTCATGCTATAAAGGATATGGCATCAATTTATGGCAAAGTCTTGGGTCACTGATGAAACTTAGGGTTTGGTATCCAAGACACAGGGGCAACGAGTACAAATATATGACTATGTTCCATTCCCCCATGGGTAAGTGGCCAAAGGACACGGGAAAACATTTCTCAAAAGAAGAAATACAAGCTAACAACAACCAGAAATAAAATTGTTCCGAGTCACAAATGTGAAATACAAATCAAAACAACTCTGAGGTTTCATCTAAGAACCAGAAAACTGACAAAAATGATAAAAATGGAAAGAATCATTATCGTAGGGGAGACAGGTGGACTGCTAAACTGTTAATAGAATTTTGAAGTAGTTTGGCCATTCTGAAAAAATAAGTTGGGATTATGTTAAGAAAGTGACTAAAATGTTTATAATCTCTGACTTAGAGATCCCACTACTAGACATAAATCCAAAGAGGTTAAAGATAAAAAGAAAGTTTCCATATGTAGTCAAATATTTGTACTATCACTTTATGTAGTAGCAAAGAACTAAAATCAAGGTAGATCTTCATAGATTGGGAATGCCTAAAGAAATTATAAACAAACTGGGAGACAGCTGAGTGGCTCAGTGGATATAGTGCTGGGCCTGGAGTCAGGAAGACCTGAGTTCAAATTTGACCTCAGAAACTTACTAGCTATATGACCCTGAGCTAGTCACTTAAGCCGTTTGCCTTAATCCACTGAAGAAGGAATTGGCAAACTACTCCAGCATCTTTGCCAAGAAAACCTTATAGACAATATTGGCATGTTATGGTTCATGGGATCATGAAGCATTGGATATGACTGAAAGACTGAACAAACACATTCTGGTATATGAATGTAGTGGTATATCACTATACTGGGAGGAAGGAAGGAAGGATGGAAGGAAAGTTGGTAGAAAGAATGATGGAAGGAATGAATGAAAGTAGGAAGGAAGGAAGGAAGGACATAAAGGAGAGAAAGAAGGGAGGAAAGTAGGAAGAAAGGAAGGAAGGAAGGATGCATGGATGGAAAGAAGGAAGGATGAAAAGAAGGAAGGAAAGTAGGAAGAAAGGAAAGGAAAGAAAGGAAGGAGAGAAAGAATAGAAGAAGGTAGGAAGAAAGGAAGGAAGGAAAGTAGGAAGAAAAGAAGGAAAGCATTTTGCTAAGCTCTGAGAATACAACTACAAGAAAGAAAACAGACAGTCCCTGACATTAAGGAGCTTACATTTTAATGTGGGGGAACACAACACCCAAAAAGGAGCTGAAAAAGCACTGTGAGAATGAAAGCCTGAAGTCTATAAAGTTAGAAACATGGTTAGGAATGGAATGAAGGCTGAACAGCCTGGCTCCTTCACATCAATGGGAAAAGGGGGCTGGACTTTAGAGAGGGATTTTCTAATGTCAGGTAGGATGTTTCAAGTTGAGGAGGCCCCGGATACTGAGGGAAGTTCCATTATGAAAAAGCCGTAGAGGCATGCTTTTCAAATCCAACAAATCAGGAACAGGGTCAGGAGGGAAATATAAGAAATGATTTTATTGTTAAATAGCGAAAATATTTTTGACTAGTATGGCCCCAGCCTCCAGGAAATATATATATGGTAAAGCTAATTAAGTCCAGAGACTATGTATTACTCTCCTCTCCATAACCTCTTGTTGGATTGGCACAATTAGACTGGCAGAATGTTTCTGTCCCTCATTCATCACTCCATATTAGGCAATTTAGAAATTTCGCTGCTTATGCTACTTCATCTCCCCCCCACCCCCCACACACAAATGAATCACAGGGCAGTCTCCTTTTACTGCCAGTTGGCTCTTTGTCTAAAATGCTATATAAATTTGAGTCCCAAGGAGTTCTGAACCTTAGACTCAGGGTGTAAAGCTGTTACATGGTTCCACATTCAGAAACTACCTCCCTTTGTGCTGCCCTCCACTGGAGGCTGGGGGCTAGGGGCACAAGCCAAGACTGTTCTTTGTTGGCACCTGTCCTCCACCTCCTCCTTCTCCTCTTCCTTCTCCTCCTCCTCCACCTCCTCCTCCTCCTTTTTTGAAGAGCAATACAGTTTTGTAGGTTGTTATATCTGTGTGGCTCTCCTGTTTATCACCTGAACTCTCATGTAACACATATATGAAAAATATAGAGAAACATAGGAAGATTTTGCTGAACTAATAGAAAGCAAAATAATTGGAAGCAGGAAAACAACATGCACAATAATCACAACAATGAAATGAAAATAACAACCAAACACTTAAATGCTATTCCATGTTAATGACCAGGCTTATCTCTAAGGAAGAATGAGAATGTCTACCTCCCTCCCTTCTTTAGAGAGGTAGGGAACTATATGTGTGGAACACTGCATATGCCATCATAAGTGATCAATGTGTCCCTTCATTTAGCAGAATTTTTTTCTTTTATTTTTTGTTAAATGAAATGTTCCTCTGGGCAGAAGAGGGGAAGGTATATTTTGAAATGGAAGTATTATTAAAACACAATGTATTGATAATTTTTTAAAAAATGATAATACTTATCCCTTCCAGGAAAGAAGGTAAGAATTCCTATTAATATTTTAACATTGCTCAGTAACCCAAGAGTAGAAATTGTAAGGCATCAGCTTTTAAGAATCTGAGAGGTGATAAGGAAGTATTTTTAAATAGGAGTCTTCCCTGGCAGTCCTCACATCACAACCAGAGTAGATAACTATCTAATGAGAAAATATATGTAAAGCTCTTGCAAACACTAGAGTGATATATAAATGCTATCATTGTTTTTGTTGTTATAATGATAACTGTTGTTCTTATCATCCTAATCATGACCATGACTTTGTTCCTCCTACAGAAGTTTGTCTACTTGTAGACAAGGGGGGAAAAGTCATTTAAAAATGATGACAGAGCAGGTTGATTATTTTTATTTTTTAATTGTTAACATCATTTAAAAAATGAGTTCTCAAGTCTCTCCCTTTCTCTATCCCTCTCCCACCTATTGAGAAGGCAAGCAATATTGTGTCCATTATACATGTGAAGTCATGCAAAACACATTTTCATATTGTTGTTTTTGTTTGTTGTTCGGTGGTTCTTCAGTCAAGTCTGACTCTTCCTGACACCATTTTATGTTCTCTGGGCAAAGATACTGGAGTGGTTAGCCATTTCCTTCTTCAGCTCCTTTTACAGATGAGAAAACAGAGAACAGGGTAAAGTGACTTACCCAGGGTCACCCAGATAATAAATGTCTGAACTCAGGAAGATGAGACTTTTCTTACTCCAGGCCCAGTACTGTGCCATCTAGCTGCCCCATTTTCATATTAGCCATGTTCCAAAAAAGAAAAAAGCAAGAAAAATAAAGTTGAGAAAGCACACATATATGTGTATACATATGTATATGTGTATGTATATATGTATGTGTGCGTATATATTTCAATCTGTACTCCATCAGTTCTCTCTGTAGGCATATTGTTTTTGCTTTTCTTTGTATCCCCTGTACTTAGCACAATGCCTATCACAAAAAAAGTGCTTAATTAATGCTTGTTTCCTGACTGATTGACCACCACATTCTAAAAGGCCTTCTAGTGAGGTCAACATTTTGTTTAGCATGGCAGCTTATCCGGTCTGGTAGGAGACTTGTCTTTGCTGATGTTGGGGATTCAGGGAATGCCTTTTCCTTTTTACCTGTTGAATTCCAGCTCATTCTTTAAATCTCGCCTTAAGTACTATACCCTTCAGGAAGCTTTACCTGATCCTTCTCTTGGCTGCAAGCTTTTCCTTCATCCCTCACATAATTATAAGGCCCAATCATAACTGCATTCCTAAGGTGCAAAAAAAAAATCATGTTTGTGTCTCCCTGTTTTATGCAAACTTTGAATCTATCCATGCTCCAAACATAGCTGTTAGGAGAGGACCACAAAGTGTTGAGTATTAGAGCTGAAAGGGACCTAAAATTCAGAATGTTAGAGCTTAAAAAGCATATTAAAACGCAGAGCTTTAAGTCAGGGAAGAGAAGGGAAACTAGATACAATCTATTCTAATTTTTCAGTTAAAATATGAAGAACCAAATGACTTGCCCAAGGTCACAAGGACCTATGGACAGAGCTAAATTTCAAATCCTGGTCTCCCACCTTTAAAGTTAATCCTCTTGACTATATCTCTCAGTCAGTGCATCTCTCAGATTTAAGAAGTTTGATGCTTGCATTTCCCAAGTGTGCAATGCTGCTATTGACTTTGGCTCAGAATAATTCTTCAAGTTTGGACAGTGTTTGTCTGTCTGGGAGCCTGCAAGTAGGAAGGGTTCTTGTGTGTGTGTGTGTGTATGTGTAGCCATACCACAGAATATGGAATCCAAAATGCTAGTTCTTCTTTTAGCATCATTGATATTTAATCAAATCCAACATATACTAAGAAATTTCTAACTTCAGAGCATTGAGGAAGATGCAGAGATAAATTAGGATCTCTGCCTTGTAGAACTTATCATCTGATAGAGTAGATAGAGTGCATATGCAAGTAACTTTTATACAAAAGAGATAAAGAGATGAAAGAGATGCAAATTGTGTGCTAAAGGCAGTCTGAAAAAGGGAAGCCACTCTGGAAGAGATGACAACTTAGTTGGATGTTGAAGGATGGGTTGGATTTTTACAGAGAGAGACAGCATAGAGAAGAACATCATGGGAAAGCATCATACTATGTGCTCAGAGTATGGGGATAAGCTAGTTTTGGTGGAGTGTGACATAACACTCAAAAGGTTGAGGTGTCACATTGTGGAAGGACTGGATTATTAGAAAAATCTGTTGAGTGTTTCTCAGTGGGCACCAGGGAGCCACCAAAGGGCTTTAAGTAGAAGGGTGGCTGGCCATATTTGTAATAGTGTATAGAAAGATGGATTCAGAGCCAGGAAGATCCAGGTTCAAGTCCTGCCTCTTGAAACATATTGGCTATGTGACTTTGGGCAAAGAAGTTAATGTTTCAGTTATCTAGGAAACTCTTGAGGACTTTAAATCTATAAGTGGTAGCTTAAGAAACACTTGTCAATTAATTGATTAATTGACTGCTAAATAATGAGAATTCCTTTGCCTGGTATTCAAGGACTTCAACAATCTGCTGCCATCCTTCTTTTTGGACTTTATCTTATATTAATTACACTTCTCCAGGTACTCTATACTCCCACCAAGTTAGGTTACTCTATGCTCATGGAATTCATGTTGTGAGCTCGACCCCCACCTTCTTTTCTTCAGATGACTCCCCGTTCTTTCTTCCCCTATCTATTCTTTAAGGCTTAGCTCACCTGCTCTAGGAGGCTTTTACTAATCTCCTCAATCAGGGATACCTTTCCCTCCTTAGGTCTCACATAGCACTTTGTTTCACATCTCTTTAATGCAATCACGTTATATGTAACACGTTAATTATTTAAATGTGCCTCCCTTTCCTAGATGATAATAAGCTCCATGAAGACAAAAGGGCCACATTATCTTTAAACTGTGCCTCTCATCCAGTGAGGAGAGTAGACAATTAATATTCATTTGTTGAATTAATATTCATTTGCTTAATTAATTAATAATAATTGAATTTTATTGTTACAAGGATCCTTTGAGATCATCATTAGGAGACACTTCATCTTTTTTTTTAAACACACAAACAACAGCATCATTTGATTTAGGGCTATGTTAGAGGGCTTCTCCAATGTTATAATTTTACAGAGGAGTAAACTGATTCAAAGAGGTGGAATACGTTGACTACTCCAAACACACAGAGAGTAAGATGCAGGTCTTTCTATGGAGAGCCAGGGTTGGAGCCAAGTTCTTCTGATTTAAAATCTGATGACCTTTCCACTATACTAAAATAGATTTCTGAATTAAGACAAAAATGTATCAAGTGAGGGACTTTCTCTTCACTTGACATGGTACTGAACGAATTGAATTTGAGAGTCTTTTTTTTTTCTTTTTCTTCTTCCCATAAACCACTGCTTCCCTGTCTTGAAAAAAGGTCTTTTATGTAGTTGGACTTTGTTTAAGAACCCAACCTAGTTTTATCCAAGATAAGGTAAATCCTTTTTGTTCCCCCTTTGGTAAGAAAACTAGATAATGGTATCTCATTCCCTCATATAGGTCAGGGAGTGAAGGAGAGGCTTTGATAACACTTTTAATCATTTGTAGTTTTAACTTTCAAAATTAAAAAAAAAGTAAACAGTTTCTATTCAAAGTATATTTAAGTGATAACAGGTATGTCTCAAAAAGCCTTCTTATCTCAGTAAAGAGGAGAAAAAGACAAGGGGGAATTGTACAGGAGGAAACAATTTGGGGTAGTGGAATGTGCTCTGAATTGGGAGTTGGGGAACCTAGGTTGGAACCGACCTCTGCCACAGACTTGCTTTGTGACCTTGGAAAGAAAAATCCCTTAGTATTTCAATTTTTTTACCTGGAAAAAAGAGGGAAATGGAATAGATTCCTTCCACTCCTATGAGTCTATACTTCCACTTTCCATCCCAACTTCTTAATATCTTTGTGACATTGGGCAAGTAATTTCCTTGCTTGGGACCTCAAGTTCCTTATGATCTCTCTCACTGTTAACATTCTAAGAATCTAGGTTAATCATAGCATCATAAATCTAGTATTGGTGGAAGGCACTTCAGAAACCATTTAGTCTGGTTCCCTTATTTTATAGATAAGGAAACTGAGTGAGGACAAGAAGCAGTTCCATCACTGTAAATCTAATGTTCTTTTTACCTCACCATACTACCCCCATCATCAAAATAAGCAGGTTACTTTTTGTTTATTTATTTAGAATTTTCCCCAAGTTACATGTCAAAAAAATTTTCACATTGATTTTTTTAAAACTTTGTGTTCCAAATTTTTTCCTCTCTCCCTCCTCACCCCTCCCTAAGAAATCAAGCAATTCAATATAATTTATACATGTGCAGTCATGCAAAACATCTACACATTAGTCAGGTTGTGAAAGAAAACAGACATAATAACTAGAAAGAGGAACTAACAATAAAATTATACTTCAATTTGTATTCAGATACAATCAGTTCTTTCTCTGTTGATGGTCTGCATTTTTCATACATCCTTCTGATAGCATCCTGCTCATCATTTCTTTCACAATTACTATTGCTAAGTGTATTACCCTCCATCCTATTCCCTCCCCATGGTATTTACTCTATTTTCTATCTTCTTTCACCTTATTCTTCCACGCACTGCACTCTTTTCTCAGCCTGGTTCCACAGACCTTCTCTGTCACCCTTTTAAGAAGTCTTTAGTTGGAAAATGGTTTTCCTCTGTTCTTTTGTGGGTTCTGCTGCTCCAAGAATTGTCTTATGGCATTATTTTGAAGGTCTATGGATGGTTCGTGTCTGGAGCACCAAGGTCACAGCCTTTCCTCTTTCATCTTGGCTCCACCCCAAGCAGGTTAATTATTGAGTTTTGAATGACTGCACTGATATTTTATGTTCTAAGCATCCTCACAGTTTTGAGATTTTGTGTGTTTTGTTCTGAGGTCAGATATCCGCTCTATAGGAATGAAAACAAAATCTATTCTGTCTCTGTCTCTCTCCCTCTTTGTGTCTCTCTGTTTCTGTCTGTCTCTGTTTCTCTGTCTTTCCCTATGTTTGTCTCTATGTTTCTGTATCCCTCTTTGTCTTTCTCTGTCTCTCTGCCTCTGTCTCTCTCTCTCTGTCTCTCTCTTATTTCCCTGTAATTATAGGCCTACACTGACAACAGCTTGTTGGGCACTTCCTGGGTATCCTCTAGTTGTCTCAAATTCAATATACGCAAAATGAAACTCACTTTCTCTCCAAATCCTCATGTATATATGTATGTATGTATGTATGTGCACATATACACATATATGTATATATTTGAAAAAGATGGAATAAAAATTACATCTTTTTCAAACATCCCTATTTCTATTGAGGGCCCTACCATCCTCCTAGTCAATCAGGCTTGTTGACTCAGAAGAATTTTTTACTTTTCCTTCCTCCTCATGCCCCATATTGAATCAGTTGTCAAATCTTGTCAATTATACCCTGACAACCTCTCTTGCATTTACACTGTTCATTCCTATCACACAGTACATACCATAGTTCAGGCCCTTATCACTTTGGTCCCAAATAATTACAACAGTTTTCTCCTTTGTCTGTGTACTCACAATCTCTACTATCTCCATTCTATCCACTACAAAGCTATTGCAACAAGTTTCCCAAGACATTATGTCATTCTCCTGCTAAAACAAGACAATATACACACATATGCCTTTCTTCCTAAAATTACCATATATTTATTTTTATCTATTTCTCATGTATACAAATATAATGTCTATGAAAATAGATTCCTATATATGCTTGTATGTGTGTGTGTACATGGGAATTTTATGAAGGAGGGCATTTAGTAGCTGGGAAGTGAGGAATCAGGAAAGGTTTCAGGCAGAAGGAAGTACTTGAGCTGGACTAGAAAACTAGGGAGTAAAGGAGACAGAGATGAGGAGAAAGCATATTTCAGGCATGGGGAATATCAGCATAACAACATGGAGAGGGGCACTGTTGCACTATAAGTGACCTTAGAGGAAAAATAAATGAAGCTGGCACCTAGTTCCACAGAGTGAAGGCCTGGAATACTTTATTGATTCAAATGAAGAGTAGAAATCACCACTTCACTACTATCCTCATACGAGCTAATGTCAGGATGTGAGTAGGAGGGGAGAAGGTTTGTGGTGCCACCAGGTAGGAGTGCAATAGCAAGTAGGAGGGGGTGAGGAAGGTAGGAGAGTCCTGTGCTAAACCATAAGGCAAATGCTATGTGTAGTGATAAATCAACATTCAAACAGTTTTATCTGCATAAATTAACATGCATATTGGAAGTACAACTCTATATTATTGTTTATTCATTTAGCAAATATCAATTCAAATACATGTCTATGTGTATATATACATGTGTATGCAGAAACATGTATATACACACATGTACATAGAAACCAATGTATATACCCACGTGTACATGCACATGCTTATATATGCATGTGTACAAAGCGTATATAGTATACAAATGATTTACTGTTCATAAAAAGACCCCTTGCCAATTCTTCATCTGGGCTTGGCAGTGATGCTGGCTTATTAAAACCAATGCCACGGGGCAGCTAGATGGCACAGTGGATAGAGCACCAGCCCTGGAGTCAAGAGTACCTGAGTTCAAATCTGGCCTCAGACACTTAACACTTACTAGCTGTGTGACCCTAGGCAAGTCACTTAACCCCAACTGCCTTACTAAAAAAAAAAAATAAACAATGCCAATGGGGTGAAGTTTCTGGAACTGTAGTTCTACAACATGCTACCATTCAGGAATGCCTTTAAGCATGGACTTGGGGACAATCTTGTCCAAAGAGCAGGTTGGCTGGGTGGAGAAATTCTTCTCTGCAGAAATCACCAGGTGATTTCCTTAGCAGGTATTATATGATTTCAGCTATATAGGACCATGAAATATACAACATATAAGATGGTGTTCAGTCCTATGTTGTTCCCTTCTATTTCCATAGTAAGAATGGGTGAGTGGGAAAGAAGCATGTACATATATTTATATACATATACAAACATGTGTACATGCATACATGTACATATATACACAGTATGTAATATATTTTCAAATTATTATATATTTGTTTTATATTTATAATATTTATTGGGTTAACTAGGTGATGTATTAGATAGAGTGCTGGGCCTGGGGTCAGGAATACTCCTCTTCTTGAGTTCAAATGTGGCCTGAGACATTTACTAGCTGTATGACCTTAAGCAAGTACTTAACCCTATTTGCCTCAGTTTCCTCATCTGTAAAATGAGCTGGAGAAGGAAATGGTGAACCACTTTAGTATCTCTGCCAAGAAAATCTCAAATGAAGTCACAAAGAGTCAGACACTAGTGAAAAATGACTCAACAAAAATCATATTTATTATATTATTTATTACTTTATATTTTTATTTTAACCTATAGATATAGATAGATAGCAGTCTAGATGAAAATGTAACAAGCCAAGTTTCCCAGATGACAATCCTAAATAGAGTTCATCTTCATGGTCAACAGCTTGTGGAACCAAAGAATGGTAGAGCTAAAAAGAACCTTAGAAATTATCTACTGCAGCTTCTTCATTTTATACTTGAAGAAACCAAGACCTCGATATGTTAAGTGACATGCTCAAGGTCATAGCGTAAAGTATCAGAGATAGAATTTGAACCTATATCCTATGAATTGACCACACTGTATTGTATTGTCTCTAGAAGTCCTACCTCGAGGTTCTATGCCCTTCTGTGGCCCTGGAGCTTTCTCTACCTTAGAAGATCCCAATCAACCCATAACTTAGTAGAGAAGGCTTAGTTAGACAGTGACTGGTGCTCAGAAAGTTTAAATAATTTGTCTATTTTAGTATCAGGACTGACTTTGAATTTATGTGTGTATGACTCCTGATAGAGCACTCTTTTCACTATAGCATAGCTAGGTACAAAGATAGATAGATAGGTAGATAGATAGATGTATGGATGTATGGGTGGATGGAAATAGATAGATAGATAGATAGATAGACAGACAGACAGACAGACACAGACAGACAGACAGACAGACAGATAGATAGATAGATAGATAGATAGGTAGATAGATAGATGGATAGATGGATAGATACAGATAGAGCTCTTAACCAAGTAAAACACTCAGGAATAGGTAGAGGAAATCAAAGCCTGGATTGATCAGCTAGTCATTGTTACCAGAGGAAGAAGCCTGGGGAGGGCATCAGAGTTTGAGATGTAATCCAGAAAAGTACGGGCAGGTTCCAAAAAGGAGTAAGACAGCGAATGAGCATGGGTAGTATTGGCTGTGGATAAAACAATCAAGCAAGCTCTCAGATATTCTCCTAGCAACATCATCTGTGCCAGAAGTGTGTCAGGACCACTTATTCCCTCATCTCAACATCTTGCTTTATTCTGGGTACCTGGGAAAATAACCACATCCAGATCAGAAACCCACCCTGCCTCTCGATAGATGCTTTGAACAGAATCTCCCTGCTAATCTTCCAGGAATAATGGGCCCCTGCTGTGTGCATCCTACCACTGGCAAGATCCTCATGGAAAGATGAACAGGTTAATGGTTTAAAAAAAAAGTTGCATTGTTTCTATAGTAGTTCATATTTGAAACCTAGCAGAATTGTCAAGATTCTTATAAAAATAGATGAGTGAGAGAAGCCAGTATCTTATAGGATTATCTGGAGGGAATTGGCATTTTCTTCTCCTCCTGGCACAAGAAAGAACATGTGTTGGGTACAACTTAATAGACATTTTTAGGGATTATAACTAAGCACACAGTCCTGAGTCATTAAGGGATCCTTATTTTGCTTCTGTTTTCTCTGGCAATCAGGATGATCTTCATATTGGTAAGGGTAGAACAAAGATGGTTCACAAGGAGGTGAAACCTAAAGGGAGTGGGGAGATAGTAAACACACACACACACACGTGCCTTCAATAAATTCAAGTCAGCAGGGTGTATTTAGTTCTGAAGAAAATAAATCCAAGGGCACTGAAAGAACTGGTTGCTGAATCACTATCACTGATTTTGGAAAAAAAAAAGTCATAGAGAAGGTAAGAGGAACCAATGGGAATATACCTGTTTTCCCCCCAAAAGGGAAGAAAGTGGAGCTCTTAGTGAATGCTTAACACAGAGCCTAGTATATTGTAGGCACTTCATAAATATTTATTGATTGATGTTGATGCCTGGCAATGATATAGATCAGATTAAAGGGATGGTTTGTGAATATTAAGGAACGAATTGATCACTAAGAATAACTGTGACTTTATCAAGTTCATACCAACTCTTATAGTGCCCTTTGTTGACATGGGTTACTAGATTAGGAAATTATGGGGATGCTATCAGCATTGTGCTCCAGTCAGCTCAAACCAGCTCCTGAGAACCACTTGCTAAATTTTCAGTGTGAGCATTTACACCTTGGAAATTGGCAATTACTAAAAATCATGGCTTGATTTATTGTTTTGTTGATTGTTTAAACTCAAGAAAGTGATGGAAAATGTGTTGATAATGCAGATTAAATTTAAAAGTATGCTATGTTTCTTCCCTGCCACAGGTCCCAGAGAAGAAGTTGTTTAACATTTATCAGCACACCCAAATAGTATACTGAGTTCAGCAAAGTATTTCACAGAATCATTCATCCTATCCTTGTGGAAAAGAGAGAGATATAGAAGTTAGATGACAGTACAACTAAGTGGATTTCCAGAACTGATTGAATGAGTTGGTCCATGGACAAGGAGTTATTAATAGGGTCCTTTCAACTTGGAGACAGGTCTCTACTGGGGTATGCCAAGGATCTGTTCTTGGTCCTGTGCTTTTTGTCATTTTTAGCATTGACTTGGATGAAGATAAAAATGGCAAGTTTCTCAAATTTGCAGATGATGGGAATAATGATTAGCATGATGTGTTAAAAATAAGACAGAAGATTTTAAGAAGACAGAATTATGAACTAAATCTAACAAGATGAGAATGTGTAGAAATAAATACAAAGTTCTACATGTGAGCCAATGAATTTCAAAGAACCATGTAAAAGGCCCTTTGTCAACTAAAGAATGTTCTCCAAGTGTTAGCAATTAGGATTGTTATTATAACAGCCTCTCAAATTGGGAAACATTATAAATAAAACAGGCAAAGTTGTCTCTTTTAACATAACAAGCAAAACCACAAGGTGTTAGGGATGGTGAGGAAAGAAATCTTGGCTCTCACTCTTTCCCTTCCTTTTTCCTTCTCTTTGGACACATTCCATCCCTATAATATGCCAATCTCTGGTGAAGTCACTCTGTGTGTGTTTAGAAGTTACTGGGTCCAAGCAGAAGCTAAAAAATTAAGGAAGTAGGTACATCAAATACAGTCTGACCTCCCTCATAGTATCTTTCTCCACCCTCCATCATGATATCTGTTCACAACAGCATGGATTTCCTGGACTGAAATTAGGGAGATTAGATTTTATTATGATGGGAAATGACTCCCTAGAGGCCTATATTTCTCCTTTGTGTATAATGAAAACCTGGTTTTGACAGTTTTAGCTGTAAACAACACTCTACCACATAAACGCCCGACCGTGACTCACCTCAAAATAGACTCTGTCTGTGCCTTCTGTCCACTTTGTATTCTCTCTTTTAAGTAGTGACCCCCCCCTTTTTGAAATTGATGAAGCTTTAAACACACACACATCTATGCATTCACCAAAGTAAAAAAAAAATCCTTCCACCCTCCGAGGCAGTCATTTAAAACCAGCCCTAATAAAGTAGGCCTGCTGTAAATAGGTCATCCTGTGATATTTCATTAAAGAAGCGATTCTCCTGTTTATCATCATAACTTAGAAGGAACAGACCCAAGACTTGAATTTTACACTCAGTAATTGCAAAGACTTGGGAGGTAGCATGCATGAATTTATAAATAGTAGCTGGGGTAGAATAATGTATAAATCTTTTTTTCCCCCTTTTTAGAGTTCCCTGCTCAAATTCCCAGAAAGGCCTTGGTATCCAACTCCACATCAATTGTGCCAAGCCCTCCTCCTGGCTAACAGTCATCCTTCTTCCCTGTCCACCATGATTTATTCATCTCTCCTGCAGGGTAGCCTCCTCTTGGATTCTCTCAGTAATCTACCTTTGGCTACCGGGAATTATCTTCTTAATGATCAAGGAAATGCTAAAATGGAATGCAGTTCCTTGAGAGCACTGGGTCTATGGAAAAAAAAAATCCTACTTTCAGTGTGCCCTGCTTTCTGTATTCAAATACATTTTGTGCATGAGTATGTAGTCAATTTCATACCATGCTCTATTTAGGAGACGACAGAAGCCCATGCTGATGGGGAAGGTGGAGGGCATGGTCTGATTCTGTCCTAACAAATAAACTGTTCAGCCAACATTCATTATTAAGAACCTACTGGGTATGGGGCATTGAACTAGGATCTGGGAGTAATGTAATGTTTGGATAAAGCAAGGTCACAGAGATGACATTAATAAGCTTGTGTTTATATAACACTATGAAGTTTACAAGGCACTTTCTTCATAGCAGCCTGTGAGGTATACGATATGAGGTCAATTATCTTTTTCCAGGTGAGAAAACTGAGCCTCAGCCACTTGGCAGAGTGGAAAGAATATTGGATTTAGAGTTGGAAGAGCTGGTTCCGAGTTTTGCTTTTGTAACTATTACCTGTGTGAACTTGGGCAAATTATTTAAGCCCTTGGCACCCAGATTCCTCATTTGTAAAATTAGGAAGTTGATTAAAAAGGCCCTTTCTAAATCAAGGTCACAAAATTATTAAGAAGCAAGGCTAGACCCAAAGTTGGGCCTCCTAGCTCCAATTCTAGGACTCTGTCCTAACTTTACCTATAGCTACCAAGCTAAAGTATCCAGGGATTAAGTACTTCATAGGAACTCATTAGGGTTTTTGACTTATAGTACTAGGGCAAGGAAAAAACAAAACAAAAACAAAACAACAAAAAATCCTTTTAATCTCTTATTCTAGTTATTTATGGGCCCAGAGAGGTGAAGAGACTTGCTCAACTTCATAAGACATCATAGAGTATAGGCAAAATGTACTATCATTGCCCTCCTGGCAAAGGTCAATGAAAATGTTTCCCCAGGGCATGCACACCCTGCCCATGCTCAAGACCACATAGTAAGTGGAAAATGCCAGACTTGAATTTGAGTTTTCCACCACCAAGTTTCCTGTCTTTGGATAACCATCTTAGTATTTCCTCCATAAATGCCTATTAAGAGACCCAAAGGGAATAACAAAATGCCTGGCAGTTGAATTATGGTGGCTTCTAGGCTATAAAGTCTTTGAGGGTAGGAAATATCCCTTATTAATCTTGGTATATCACCCACAGCTTAACCCAGTACTGGGCTTAGTAAATGTTGATTGACTTCAGTTAAGTGGTTCATTTTTTTTTATGTGACTTCAAACTCTCTATACAGTTATAAGATTACAGGTCTAGACCTAGAAGAGACCTCAGAAGCCATCTGACCTAACCCTCTCATGTTATAGATAAGGAAACTGTGCCCTAACAAGGTTAAATTATTTGTCCAAGGACATCGGATGTAGGGGTCAAACTCAGGTTCTCTGACTCCAGAACTCCTGTTCTTTGCAATGTGGGGTGTCATTCTTATGCCTGGATGCCCCTGCCCCAGTCTTGACTTGTCGGAATCCCATCTATCCTCCAAGATCCAATACAAATACCTCCTCCTTCATTAGGACCCATCTGATCTCTCATTCTTTTTCCCAACTAGCTGGTAGAGAACTTTTCTTCTTTATAATTCTCCTAAAATTTCTTTTAACTCTCTTATACACTTGTTAGAGTCTAATTTGTATTATATATTAGTTAGTCAACAAGTATTTATTAAGTAATTAATGTACCTTATATGACTATGTGCCAGAGACTGCACTAAATGCAGGTAAGATAAATTCATGCAAAAAGAAAGACAGCCCCTACTCTCAAGTAAGTTACAATCTAACATGAAGACAACACATCAAAGGAAGCAGAAAGTTGGGGGATGGGAAGCATTGGGGCATGATAGAAGAATATGGATTTTAGCCCAGTGAGAAATGAAGACATGGCTGATCTTGGTGCTCTCTTTAAATGGAGGTTTTGGGCAGAGTAATCTAATGCAAGGGAGGGGCTACTGGGCTGAATGTACTTCCAAGGTGATAATAATAGGATGAAGAGTTTTCTGCGGCATGATGGAGAAGTCCAGATTGTAGCCTGGAGAGAAATGAACACATACATATACATGCAAATATCTGTCTACATTGTAATTTAAAAATGTTCATTTATCCCTTCATTGATTTCAATAAAAAAAACAACCCTGATTTTCTAAGGCATATATACACACATGTATAGATATCCACATGCATATAGCCACACATATATAGGTACAAATGTGTGCACATGAATATGTACACAATGCATATATGTATATTCACATATACATAAACATCTATATATCTAAACATGCATATATACCTATATATACACACATGCATGCACGCATGCATGCATGTATATTTTTGTTTGTTTGCGAATCCAGGTCAAATAGGCCATGAATATTCTTTCCAATGCCCGGTAGAGGGCCTTAATAAATCAGGCATTAAAAAAATGGAAAGGAATTAAGGAATAAATGAACATGTTTTCAATCACAACATAGATATTTCTATATTTTCTCCAATGTGACTTCCATGAAATCTAGTGAAGTATAAGTGCTATTTTTCAGTATATGCATGTTTTAAAGAGCACTGGCTATGGAGTCCAATGGTCTCGGTTCAACCTTGGCTCTGCTACTTTTTATCTGGGTGTCTCTGGGCAAGTAATTTCTTATCTCAACTCCTTCCCCATCTTAAAAGGAAGAGTTAGACTAGAAGAGCTCCGGGGACCCTTTTTAGCTTTAAAATTTATGAATATTAAGAGAAGAAATCTCACTTAAGGGACACAGCCCCAGTTTAGGGGGACTCTATATGTTAGGGATGCAGATTATAGTGGGAAAAGCACTAGATTTCAGGATGGAATATTTCAGTTCAAATCCTGCCCCTACTTTTCAATGCCTGTGTGACTCTGGTCAAGTCTCTTCCTTCTCTCTGGGCTCTAGTCTCCTCATTTGTAGAATGATGTTTGTCTGGGTTAGGGTAAGATACTCTCTAAGGTCCCTTTACATTTTTTTGTTGTGGGGCAATGAGGGTTAAGTGACTTGCCCAGGGTCACACAGTTATTAAGTATCAAGTGTCTGATGCCGGATTTGAACTCAGGTCCTCCCAAATCCAAGGCCTGTGCTTTATCCACTCTGCCACCTAGCTGCCCCCAGGTCCCTTTACATTCTAAATCCTATGGCATTTCTTCAGTGACAAGGCCCTTGTCTTCTATTAGGTCTCTGGAAGGCATTTGTAGTGGGTACTGAATAAGTACCTGTGGAATGAATGAGACTGAGGCTCACTGGAGGGAGTGGCAGTGTCCAGACATCATGCAGCATTATTGTCCAGGAACAAAGGAAGACCTGAAATGGAACAAGTACAAGTGACTGGTGAAAGCAGCAGCAGAAAGCAGCTATCCAGACAGTTCACTGCCCAGGGGCCGAGCTCACCGCCTGCTCCTTCCAAACCCAACGTGGGAGCATTAATGATTTTCTGCACTAAGGGCCTCAGCTGTGCAGCCCATGACAGAGAAAGCATGTCCAATAACCTAGAGCTGAGGGTATGGTGCCAAGGTTCAGGAGCTGGATGAACTATCTTGCCTGCCCAAGGGTCTCTGGCAGCACATCTCCCAGTGTCCTATGCCAGATGAACCCTTCATTAAACTGTCCTTGTTCAAAAGTCTCCAGGGGGGACAGCTAGGTGGCGCAGTGGATAAAAACATTGGCCCTGGATTCAGGAGTACCTGAGTTCAAATCCGGCCTCAGACACTTGACACTTACTAGCTGTGTGACCCTGGGCAAGTCACTTAACCCCCATTGCCCCACAAAAAAAAAAGTCTCCAGAAACCCTGTTCTCTACAGCCCTTCTTTGATGCCTCACTATGGGTTTGAGTTGACTGCATCCAAGGACATGTTAGTGGAAACACAAACTCTGGAAGAGCCTACCAAGCCAGAAAAACTGTGATAATGGGCCTGAGTATCTATTTTGTGAAGAGCAGCCTGGCTAGATAATCATCAGAGGGAGGTTGGCCAGTGAGTGATGGACATTTTAACTTACAGCAACTCATGAAGACTTTTTGCTAAATCATGAGTGGCAGTGGGCTCTTTGTGTTAAGAGCAGGGGAGATGTTACCATCTCTATCAATGGAAGAAATATCCATACTAATGAAATCATGGCTCTCTTATTGCCTCTCTCTTCAGGTTTTTGGTTTGGCATTCAGGGCTTTCCACAATCTGTCACCATTCTCCCTCTATAAGTTTATTTCCCACTCCTCTTCCAGTGCTGCTAGTCTCACTTCTATCTTGTGAATGCATTGTGTCTTTCCCCTTGATTTTTACTGTTCTTCCGTACAAGGAACACTCTCCATCTGCCTCTTTTCAACCTATTCCAAATTCTGCCCATCTTTAAAGGGCCAGCTTTGAAATGGTCTGTGTGAAAAATTTTCCAGGCTTTTCCAACTCTCATTCCCCCACTTAACTGAACTCCAATAGAACTTCTAAGGAGATGACTCAGGTTAATGGAAAGATTCCCTGTCTTGGTTTTAGATGGCTGTGACAAATATCCCTACTCTAATACATTAAACCTTGTACCCCTGGGGCAAATCACTTTTGCTTGTCTGGACCTTAACTTCCTCATCTACAAAATGGGAATAATAAACTTTTTACTCTTCAGGTCACAGGATATTTTTCCAGGAGAACACTCTGTGAAACTATAAGTTACCATAGAAATCAGAACTATTATTACACAATTTAGTTCTTAATGACATATGGCCTAGATTAAAAAAGGGTTTTTTTTTTTTTTCTGGTTAGTTGTTTCTCTAACTTTCATGAAAATTCCTTGTGTACAGGACTTGATATTGTGCTTCTTTTTATCTTCCATTCTGCCTAGTATAGAACTGGATGAATAGTTTAAACATTTGAAATCATGAAATGTTATCACTGTTGGGGGAATTTAGAGCTCATCTATTCTAAACCCCTAGTTTTATAAATGGAAGAACTGAGGCCCAGAGAGGGGAAAGAATTTTCCTAAAGTCACATAGATTGCTAGTGGTAGATCATGTACTAAATTCCAGATCACTAAATTTCACATCCTCTTCTGCTTCTATTATTTATAGATTGAGTAAATCAAGGTCTTTTTAGCCTGGTAAAGCCACTCTGTGACATAGTCACAGAGCCTTTGGTTTACTGTCAAGGAACAAGTAAAACTAAATTGTGGTTACCTTATTCCTGTCCCAAGTTTACGGAAAGCTAGCTAGGGTTTGCTTATAAATTAGAAACTTTAGAACCAGTTTTGGGGAATTAAGCATTTATTACAAGAAAGAGAGAACATCTGGGTCAGAAAGCCAAGAAAAAAGCCTATCTAGCCTAGCATTCTCAATTTACCCACCACCAGATATTTGAGAGACAAACTGTGTAAAGCTCTTCCTGCATCCCCAGAAGAGGCAGTCTTTAAACACTGCTTCAAGCCGATTGGCTAGAATCACCCAAATCCATTGGTTCACTGGACTTGAGGGTGGTCCTGTATTGAGGTGAGCTGAGAACAATACCCTCTTCAGAGTCAGCCAGGTGTGGCTTCAATTGAATTAACTTTAAGTGGGTTAATCAGCAGTCAATCACTCAGTCAATCTAATCGGTCCAAATCAATCTGGGACCTTTGGGTATTGGCAAAAGCCCATTATTTTCTTACACATCCCCCTGTGCTTCATTAAAAAACATAGTCTCCTTAAATGAAGCAATAAGATTACAGACACTTATAACTAACAATGTAAAGGGAATGAAAAGAGAGAAAAGAAATTGAGCAACTCATTGACAAAAATTAAAGGGGGCAGTCCCTTTTAGGATGTTAATATTACAAACAGTGTATGCAATGGGAAAAGGAAAACTTCTTACACTCTGAAATTTTTGCTGTGGTAATAGATTGTGATGTAATTTCACTGATCCTCAGTTTCCTTCTTTGTAAAATGTGGAATAACAATGTTTTCAATACCTAATTCATGGGGATATTAGGAAGAAAGTGATTTGGTTAGTCTTACCATGAACAGAAATATGAACTTTTAGCATTCTCTTGGAGAGGTTGCATGGAACACGGGTTTTGAAAAATCAAAATTTCATTGACCCAAAATGTGAGGGACAGATCAGTGGTGGGTATAGTTATTCCAAAACATATTATCAATGATAACCTGCATGCAAGATATGTCAGAGAGAGAGACAGAGGCAGAGAGAGAGAATGAGACAGACAGAGACAGAGAGAAAGAGAGATAAAGACAGACAAGCAGAAACAGGGAAAGACAAGAAGAAGAAGAAGAAGGAGGAGGAGGAAGAGGAAGAGGGAGAGGAGGAGGAGGAGAAAGAATCATCTGATTAGAAAAGAAAGTGGGTTGATTATGAAGTGAATGAAAACAAGAAATAACAGATGAACAGACAGATGATATAGCTATGATGCTACCTATGCAATATTAAAAAACCTAGAGAAAGGTCTCCAGACTACTGGTTAGATCTTAGATGTGGAGTTTATGGGAAAATATGGATGAGAATCACATAGGATGAGAAGGCATGGATGGATAGGGGGATGAGAGAAAAATTGTTATAGTGGATTAATACTGGACTGGAAGTCAGAAATACTCAGTTCAAATCCCACTTTGAAAGCTTAATAGCTGCGTGACCCAAGGCATGGCCACTTAAGTTCTCTAGGTCTCAGTTTCTTTAGCTGGAACGGAGTTGGGTTTAATGCCTGAGGTCCTTTCTTGCTCCATCTATGAGACTATGATACTGTGGCTGTGATCTGAATGATTGGTGGGATTATCTGCATCCATGAGATCATAGATCTATTGAGATAATAAGTTATATAAGTCATTATGGGAATCTTACTCTGAGGTCCAAAAAAAAAAAAAAGATCTTAGAACTGCTAAAGTACTTATGGGAAGTCAAAGCCAGAATAGGGAAAAATAAAACCATGGCAAGAAATCTACCTAGTACCAACCAGTCAGTCTTTCTGATTCATCCTATCTCTTCAATTCAAGAAAATGCTCCCCTAGAAGTCTGCTTTTCAAAGCTGTGGACTGTTCATATAGTGCAAATGTTGTGATTTGGTAATGATGAAAGATTGGGCCTGCAAGGAGCTAGTGATAACTCTAAGGAGACAAGCCTCAAGATTGATTATAGTAGAAAAATGAAGGCCCTGAAGCAATACCTTACTTAGTAAATTGGTTTTCTTCCTTTTCAAGTAAATTGCCAAAAATAAGTGCTTGATGAGATACTCTGCATAAATTCCTTTGGGCATTATCCAGAATGTGGCCCTGGCCTTCCTTTTCAGACTTGGCTTCAACTACTTGAATAAAGGTGTAAGCTAGGTTTCTTTATTAACTGTTCCATAAATATGTTCTGCCCTTTCCTAACCCTGGGCTTTTCTATTTTTTTTAATTTAACTTAATAGAATTTTATTTAACAAATTACATGTAAAAACAAATTTTGACATCAATTTTTTAAAACTTTGCATTCCAACTTCTCTTCCTCCCTCCCTCCTCCCCCATTCAACATAAGTTATACATGAGTAATAATGCAAAACATCTGTACATTAGCCAAGTTGTGAAAGAAAACAGACAAAACCAAAACTTCACATTAAGGAACTATCAAAAAAATTACTCTTTGATCAGTTTTTAGATATCATTGGTTCTTTTTCTGTAGATGGATTGCAATTTTCATACATCCTTAAGAGTTATCTTGTGCTTTTCTTCCTTTCTGAAATATTCCCTTCACTCTTCTCTACCTACTTTAATGTTATCCACCCTCCAAATTACATCTTAGGCAAGCATGTTGTGCTGGCAAGAGAAAGAATAGCAAGTTAGAAAGAATACTGGTCTTGAAGTTGGAAGACATAGGCTACCATGCTGGTTTTGACTTTCACCATGTAGCCTCAGTTTCTACATCTATAAGAGGGGAATAATGGCATATGATCTAACTTCCCAGCAAACTTTGTTGCCAAGAGAAATGTGAGATGTCAATGGGTTCCTCTTGTCACAACTCCCAAAATACTTACCTTAAAGCACATATAGAGACCATGTCATGGCCCTGCTCAACCCCCAGTAGATTCCTTTTGATTACTAAATAAAGGATAAAATCCTGGCTAATATTTAAGGTCTTCCACAATTTGGCTATAATTTACCCTTCCAGCATTGTTTCATATGAGGAGGACATATAAACGGGGTACTCTCTGGACTTGGAGTTGGGAAGACATGAGTTCAAATCCTACCTCAGACACTTACTAGTTGTGTGACTATGGACACATCATGCGAAGGTTCGGTAGTAGGTAAACAGAGGCTTAGAGAGATAGATGAACTTGACAAAGGTGACATTATAGACAAATTGTATGTATCAACTCTGCAGGTCAGAGTTCTGGATTTGGAGCCAGGAATGCCCGTGGACAAATCCTATCTGCCCTTGCACTTAACCCCAATTGCCTCACCAAAAAAAAAAAAAAAAAGAAAAAAAGAAAAAAAGAAATTAACTATTTGCCCTTGGGCAAATAAGTCTTCAATTCATCTGACAAAACCCCATATACTATCTATGTGGACATGATGAAGAGATGAGGCCTAGATTATTATCATTAGTTATATCCCCAAAACAGTTCCAAACTCAGGTACTCTATATGAAACTGGCCTGTCTAAATCTGTTGTAGTGATCTGGTTGATTAAAAGAAAATTCATTTTTTAAAAATTCAGACTAGTCCATGAATGCTTAAGATAGCAAGGTCTTTATTATGATCAAATTTAATGTAAACAAAGGAAAACCTGACTTGAGGAGATACTCAAGTGTGACACAGTGGTAGGGCAACAAGGAAGGGATGCACAAGGGACACTTCCAAATCAGAGCAGATAAAAGAAGAGAAAATATCAGGAGGCTGTATGATATAGGTAAGAGGTGTCAAACTTGGGGCCCTCTTGAGTGCAACCCAAATCAGATTAAAATATATTTGAGAAATATTTAAAAAAAAACAAGTAAAGACACAGTAAGGCATAGATAATGTTGATTTGTGGTTATCTAAGCCAATATGCCGCAGCAGAGATTCTATTCTGTCTGAGTTTAAGACAAGTGATGAAGACAAAGGCCTTAATTTTTTGAGAAGTAGGGAGACTGAAGATATACTGTCACTAAGGCATGACTGATGGGTTTCTCTTCTGCTATCATGCAGAGAAATGCTATGGATTGAATAACAAGCCCCGGTGGTACAGGTGTGAGGCACAGATACTTTCAGTTTCCAGGTATAGATCTCCAGAAGTTTCCAGAAAAAAAAATAAGGACATTGCAGATTTGTCTAGAGAGGAGGCAGGCTGCTTTAAGAGTGGATAGGTCTCCTCGCAGAAAGGAGGTTTTGAGGATTGTGATATGGAAGAAGGTCTTCAAAGGAATAGGAGAGGACTGTATGCTTAGCTCTTTCCAGAATAATTTTTACCAAGACTCAGATAAAGATAAAATAAGCATAGTGATGAAGATTGGGGAATACATAGGAGGCATAACTAACATGATAGATGACAGAATCCTGTCAAAACAATGTCAATAGGTTGCACGTTTTATTTCTAGGAAGGCTGTCGTGTGGAAGAGAAATTAAACTTCCCCTGCTTGGCTTTAGAAGCAGTGGGAGAAACCATGGGCCAGCAGCAGAATTCTCCTCATCATGATGAAAAACTTTTTAATCCAATAGTAGAAGAAGCTTCCTTGGGAGGTGGCTGGATGTCCACTACCAGAGGCCTTCAAGCAAAGGTAAAATGACCACCATTCAGGGATATCATCAAAGGGATTCCTGCTTCTGGAATATATTAGACTAGAAATCCTCTGAGGTCAATAATAACAATCTCAGGGAGCAGCTAGGTAGCACAGTGGATAATGCACTGGCCCTGGATTCAGGAGGACCTGAGTTCAAATCTGACCTCAGACACTTGACGCTTACTAGCTGTGTGACCTTGGGCAAGTCATTTAAGCCCCCTTGCCCCCCACAAAAAAACAAACAAAAATAATAACAATCTTAGCAAAGATAATTAAGCACCCACAATTTGTACAAGATTTTGCAGGATTTCACTTAAATTGTTAAAATTGTTGACATATAATTGGGCAAAATAACTCCTTCTGATTGTTTTAATTTCATCTTAGAATTGCTACAAAGATAAAAATAAAACTAGTCTGCCTTCAAAGAAGTCAATATGTGGAAGGAGGCAATACAATATAACATATACAGACGTCATCCAAGTAAAATAGGAACATCGGGGGAAAGATTCAGACAATTTGCTATGGGGCTGCTTGAAGGGGAAAGAACTACAATAGTTAGATATATGAGGGAAGCCAGAATAGAGAGAACCTGAGCTCAGTCTTTAAGCAAGATCAAGAATATAAAATCTGACTGTGAGATCTTTGGGAGTGGGGGCGGGGAGTGTTCTTACTTTTCTTTGGATCCCTAGAAATTAGCACAGTGTCTGGCACATAGTAGGTGCTTCATAAATGCTTGATTTGACTTGAAATTCATGTCTGAATAATGAGTGAATTTTAGAAATGAGGGGAACACATGAAGAAATATGAAGGAAGGAGATTGTATGCCAATTTGGGGGAAAACTTCCAAATCTGGTTTTCTCTGATTCTGTGATGTAAAGCAAGAACATTAATGGAGATAAATGTATGCTCTCTTCCTTTAGGTTCAAAAAATCAATTGCACAAGCACAGGATGGGGGTACATCTGGCTGGATAGCATTTCATGTAAAAAAAAAAACATGTGTAATTGAAGCTAAGCTTTAAAGGATTCAGCAGTAAAATGAGGCAGTTAAAAATGCTAATGCAATCTTAGACTATATTCAAAGCATTTTACTATTCAGATCACAGAAAGAGAAAGTCCAATCACCTTGTTGGAGATAAGACCCATCTGTAGTACTGTGCAGGATTCTGCATAGCTTTTTATAGGATGAAAGAACTTAGGACAGTTGAGCTATGGGACCAGAAATCAGTAGCAGTGGGCAATAGAAACCAGCCTCCCTTCCACTTTAAAACTGCCCATATTTAGCAGCCCGTGGGTTAGAGTTCTAGGCTGACCCATTACTTACTGACTTTTAGAGCAATTTGTCCTTGATGAAAGAGAGAGAGAGAGATTGTGAGAGAGAGAGAGAGAGAGAGAGAGAGAGAGAGAGAGAGAGAGAGAGAGAGAGAGAGATGGCCAAATGCAACCGCTTGTAGTAGAGCAATGAGTCCAGAATGCTCTGATGCTCCGTGTTGGCTTTGTGTATTATGTGAGAACCTTAGCTGGATCGCAATGTCCTTCACAGAATGAGGAATAAGGGGAACAAACATTTATCAAGTGTCTGTTGTGTGCTAGGCATTGTGCTAAGTGCCTTATAAATATTTTCTCATTTGATCCTCACAACATCTCAGTGCAGTTTGTGATGTTATTACTCTCATTTTATCAGTGAAGAAATTGAGGCAAACAGGTTTAGTGACTAGCTCAGATACTCTCATAGCTAGTAAGTGCCTAAGGTCAGATTTATACTCAGATCTTCCTTATTCCAGGTCCAGTGCCCTATCTATCCTGCACCTAGCTGCTTTAGTAGAATAATGAGTGGTCATTAATCAACAGATATTTATTGGACACCTAGCAGGTAAAAACATCTCTGTGTTGTTGAGCAAACAATGTGTGTTTGTCTATGCAGTGAGCTACCTAGGGTCCTAGGCACAAAGACAACAAATCACTGGGGGATGATGATTCTATTTTCTTGGGTTACTTCTGTAACTCCTATATGTCCTTGAGAGTTGGGTCCCCAGAGGATAGCTTTTACTTGAGATTCTAGGGTTAACCAGAGGGAGACTCTCTAAAATGACAAGTCCCATTAGTATGCTTCACATAAGAAGGCAGTCAGTAGATAAAATTAGCTCAGAGCATAAGCATTTACTAAGATAGTGGAGTAGGAATAGTAACTACACAATCTTTCCACCCATAAACATCAGTTGCACTCTCAAAAATATACACAGCTTCTATGGGAAAAGTGGGTACAAACTTAGATTATACAATGGTGGTAAGGCTCACATTTAGGGATCACATATGCTCAATGCCTCTCATAGCTTGTTCTGCAGGACACTGAGGTTTTTTGAATTTTTGCCATGCCCTCAATCTGTTTCCTACTGGGCAGGGTCATTTCTTCTTAGCAACCAGAGTCTTCCTCCCCTTCTGGCTCCTTCAGGAGCTATATCTAATTGACCAGAGTGTGATTTTATTTTAATATTTTAATATTCACCCAGAGCATACCCAATCACTGTTAGTTCAGTGAGGCTGCTCCCTTCTAACTCACCAAAAGAATTTGTTTTCCAGGGATCACTTAGCATGGCTGCATTTTGATAGTGTAATATCTCCTTATGAGCCCCCTTTCTGTGATTAAGGCTTTCAAGGATCAATTCCTTCACATAAATAACAATTGTGAGGATCAAATGAGATAATTTTTAACTTTTTTCTCAATTACATGTAAAAGCAACTTTTTACATTCTTTTAAAATAATTTTGGCGTTTCAAATTCCCTTTTTCTTTCTCTCTTCTCCATCCTCATTGAGAAGGCAAGCATTTTGATATAGTTTACATATGTGCTGTCATGGAAAGCATATTTCCATATTAGCTATGGTGTAAAAAAGAGCAAAGATGAGAGGAGGGAGGGAGAATAAAATAATTTAAAAAGTATGTTTTTATCTACATTCTCTCTCTGAGGTGGATAGAATTTTGCCTCATAAGTCCTTCAGAATGTCTTGTGTCATTGTATTGCTGAGAATAGCTAAATCATTCACCGTTGAGTATCATACCGTATTGTTGTTTCTCTGTACAATGTTCTCTTGGTTCTGTTCATTTAATTTTGAATCAGCTCATAAGTCTTTCCAGGTTTTTCCTAAACAATACTCCTCCTCATTTGTTGTAGCACAATAGTATTCCATCACAAGCAATTACTTGTTCATCCATTCCCCAATTGGTAAACATTCCTTCAATATCCAATTCTTTGCCACCACAAAAAGAGCTGCTATAAATATTTTTGTACACATAGGACCTTTTCCTTTTCCTTTGATCTCTTTGTGTGCCCATTTTTGTAGTCCTTGGGGCATAGCTCCAAATTGCCTTCCAAAATGGTTGGATCAGTTCACAACTCCAGCAAGAGCACATTCGTATCCCAACTTTTCCATGTCCCTTCCAATGTTTGTTTTCCTTTAATATTACAAAAGTCAATCTAGTAGATGTGAAGTGGTACCTTGGGGTTGTTTTAATTTGAACTTTTCTAATCTCCCACTTTAACTTTTCCCTTATATATCTCCCAGACCACCAAGAAAAAGAAGCCTCTGAGCTTTAATCAGTGAGGGATTAGCTTTTATTATTTGGGAATTAATTAGACAACAAACAGGTGATACCAATTAGGGAAATAGGAAAGTAGAAATACAAATGGATAATCTTAGATCTAAGATTAGTCTATATTCTTTTATAAAACTCACCGCATCCCAAAACTTCCTGCCAGGCCGAGAACCAGAGCCAAACGCATGTGCCTCCACCGCTAAGCTGAGAAGCCAGAGTCAGCGAGACAGAGAGCGAACTTCCATTCCACTCTCAGTTTTAAGTTGGCATCCCGGAAGTACAGTGTGCTTTGCAATGCTCTCTGGGCAGCAGCAGGCTCATGGTGGTCTCCTCCCCAAAAGGGTGGTCCTTCAAAAGCCGCTTCAGTAGCATGCCCTCAACTCTCAAATAATTCAGCTAAAACTTCTGGTTTTTTACCGCAATAGTGATTTAGAATTTTTTTTCATATGACTATGAATAACTTTGATTTCTTCTTCTGAAAACTGCTTGTTCATATCCTTTGACCATTTATTAGATAATAATTGTAAAGTGCTTAGCATAGATCCTGGTACATAGTAAGCACTAAATAAATGTTAGTTGTTGTTGTTGTTATTATTATTATTCGTAACCTCGACAACTCCTTCTGGACTTTTCCCTATATTGCAGAATTATAAGCCCTTTTTTAAGGGTCAGGTTTTTGTGCCTTGTACATAAAAACATGCCTAAAAATACCTGATACCATTTGACTACTTATGCACACCCTACCACAGTACCTGGCACATAGTAGGTACTATATAAATATTTGCTATTATTATTAGCGAGGAGATGGAGAAAGGTCTCTGACAGGTAACTTGCTATCAGAAATGACCAAACTCTACATGTTTTTCTATGAAGTCTATAAAGGTTGAGTAATTTCTGGTGAGGAATGATAGTAGCTCATTACATACTTTGGAATTCTGAGTTAGTTTCTTCTTTTTTGACTTGGACAACTTAAAACAACGTGTTGAAGTCAGGTGTATAATTCTTTGGTCACTGTTGTTGACTTTGACTTGGGTGTCATTGGTATGATTTAGAATTCTCTGAACTTTTTTGAGAGAGGTAGGTTTTCACTATCTATCTAGTAGACACAGAATGAAAGACTCATAAACTCAAAGCTGGAAGGGACAGTAAGCCATACAATTGATAGCTAGAAGGGATCTTTGAACACAGAATAGAGATACTAGAGTTGGAAGATATATTGACTATTATCTAACTAAATCTTTTGTTTTATAGATGAGAAAGCTAAAGCCCAGAGAAGTGAGGTGATTTTCCTAATATCACACAGTAAGACACTGATAGAGTTAGGGATTGGGGGATGGAGGAGAGACAATGAATCTATTGTCTAGCCCAATGTTCTTGCCTCTCCTATAACATTCCTCAAATGTTTGCCTTACTTCATGTAATAGAGCACTACAATTCTCTCACTTAGTCATCCCTGTTTATTAATATACCAAATCATTAATAAAAAGATAAGTACATAATAAATTTGCATCTGCAGTAAGATACTAACTATAATTGGGCAGACCAACCTTGTTTTCACTCCTGCTATAAACTGTACTATATTCCCAAAATGAATTTATGCTCTAAAAGTCATCCTTGCCTGATTTCTAATGATAAAACTTTAAAGCAGCACTCTCAGGGCCTTTGTAATATATGAACCATCCTAATGAACAACTTTCCCTTATGACAATTGTGTTGTGGTAAGCAAAGTGTTCCTTTGTTCTCTGTGAAAAGTGCTGCCCACACCCACCCCCATCCACCTCAAAGTCCCTAGTTTTTAAAAGTAGGCACATATGGCGATTTAGAAAGGGTGGCAGATTTTGTCAGTGGCACAAAAATAAATAATTACATTAAAAGGTCATGGAAAACTGGGAGAAGATGATTCATGGGACTATGCTGGCTGCTTCTGTCTCTTTGGGTTTGCTCTCAGCACACAGGAATGATTCTAGGAGCAGACTGCTCTGCATATAGTCATGGGCTGAGTTAGGGATGATGTCCCTCAATAGCCAAGTTCCGCAATATCCTAAAAGTTGTTATGTGAAAGGAGAAGATACTTCCAAGAAATTTCCTTGCAGACTAAAAACAGCTGATGTATGAATTTATTCTTCACAGACCCTCTTCTGTCCTCTGCCCTACAAGGTAAGGTCATGAGATTTAGAGCTAAGTTAAACCTTAAAAGAAAAGCATACATCTTCTTCATTTTATAGATGTGGTAACTGAGGTACTAAGTGGTGAAATGTCCAAGGTCATTCTAAGTGGCAGAGGTGGGATCCAAACCTTTGTATTCTCATTCCAAGATTAAATCCAGTGGTCTTTCCCATAAGTAGAATATTTTAATCTCCATTTTTCAGATGAGAAAATTGAAACTGACAAAGGAAATTATGTTCTCAGAGTCCCACAGCAAGTGAGTGTTAGAAATAACACTTGGAATATGCTCACTTAATTCCAGGTGCAGTGTGCTTTCTATTTTTTTGACAAAACCTGTGTAATCTGCTACTATTAACAGTGTCAAGTTGCCTGAAAAGTTGGACATCATTGGGTCTTCTTCAGGGCTTATAAGGGAGGGATAATACATCTGTCTAAGTCATATGACATTGAGCTAGATCCAACAAGTCTTGGATTATTGCAGAATCTTCAGGAAAAAAAAATGTGTAACCACTCAAAAGAATCTGTCCTTATCATTCACACAGGAAGGGTCAAGTGGATGAAAAATACTCATTACCTAGATTATGGATACAGTTGGATAGACATTAGAGTTTATTTATCAGTAGGGAGACAGAGAAAGCTATACAATTAAAGCATAAATTGGGCCCAGAAGTGAACAAGTGGGAAAAGGAGGCTGTTACTTGCAAGAAATTTCTAAGCCCTTTTAATGACTTCAAGGTTGACCCAAAAACAATGGTACATTTTTTAATTAATAAAGTATTTTATTTTTTTTCCATTACATGTAAATATAGTTCTCAACTTTTGTTTATACAAGCTTTACAATTTCAGATTTTTCTCCCTCCCTCCCCCCCTCCCCTAGACAGCAGGTAATCTGATATAGGTTATATATATATATATATATATATATATATATATATATATATATATATATATATACACACATAATAACATTAAACATATTTCTGTGTTAGTCATGTTATAAGAGAAAAAATCAGAGCAATGATGAAAAACCTCAAAATAGAAAAAAACAACAGCATCAAAAACAAAAGAAATAGTATGGTTCATTCAGCATCTATACTCCGCAGTTCTTTTTTTTTTTTTTTTCCTTGGATTTGGAGATCCTTTTCTATCACAAGTTCCCTGGAACTCTTCTGTGCCATTGCATTAGTGAGAAGAATATAGTCCATCACAGTAAATCAAC
Organism: Dromiciops gliroides; assembly: GCF_019393635.1. Taxonomy (NCBI): domain Eukaryota; kingdom Metazoa; phylum Chordata; class Mammalia; order Microbiotheria; family Microbiotheriidae; genus Dromiciops; species Dromiciops gliroides. The sequence goes on along the minus strand of NC_057866.1, from coordinate 84,298,788 downwards.
ACTGTGGTAAAAAGTTTTAACAGTCGGTTAGATAATGGAGAGATGCCAGTTTTTTTTTAGGACCACCCTTTTGGGGAGGAGACCAACAGCATGAGCTACGCACACCAGTCCACCTGCGAGGCACGCCAGATTGCCTGCTGAGCACTCGACTTCCGGGGTGCGAGCTTAAAAGGCAAGGAGAGAACGGAAGTGGGGCCTTTTTTCCTGCTCCGCTGGTCTCCTGGCTGTGCTGCACAGACAGACGCGGACTGGAGTTTGACTTGGCCCGGCTCTCCGTTAACAGCACGCGCTTGACTTGGTCTCTCTCCCCAAAGGTGGCCTTGGGTTTTGGTGAGTTTTATACAGAATATAGACTAAGCCTAGACTTAAGATGATTTGTATTGTATTTCTACTTTCCTATCCTTCTAATCAACATCACCTTGTGACTACCATACAATAAAAGGTCTATCTAGAAAACCAGAAACTTCTTCCATTTACTAGTCTGGGAGATAAATTAAGGGAAAGGTTAAGTAGGGGAGATTTATGATCTAATATCCAATTTATATCTCACAACACTCAATGTTGATGATACTGTGTACAATGTTCTGGTTCTGCTCATCTCACTCATCATCGGCTCACACAAGACTCTCCAGGTTTCTCTGAACTCCTCTTGCTCATCATTTCTTACAGCAGAATAGTATTCCATTGTATTCATATAATGGTACATTTTTTTAAAGCACCATTCTGCAGGTGTTGCAGTATGGTCAAGAGACATGGTTTACAATACTCTCTGAGTAAAAGTATATATCACACATTGAAAATTTATATCCACAAAGTTGAGAAAGGCATGGTGGATAACAGTAGACTGAAACATACAATGGATGAAGAATTCCAAAAGTGAACAGGGGTAAGAACTATGACCAAGGAAATGTAGGATATGAAGAAAAGATGAACTGGTCAGATGGTGAGGATGAAGACTGGAAGTGGACAGCCAGGTTGTTCCATTGTTACCATCACAATTTTAGGAGAAAACAAAGGTTTTCTGCATGTTGGAAGAACTCTTTTATGGTGAATTTATGGAAGGCAAAGGACAAAAAATGTCACTGGATGGGCAAGAATGAAAGGTTCCTAATCTTTACAAGTTTCTAAGAAAGCAAGGAAGGTCTCCTGCACATTGGGAGGAACCATTGTAGTGAATTTATTGAAGGAAGAGGACAATGACCCCACAGGATAAGCAGGCGTGGAAAGGTCATCTTCATTTTTGAAAGGAACCTCCATATTAATGAGATAACGGATCCATTTGGATATTTGAGCATGAGTGGCAAGATGATAGAATAGAGAGAGGAGACCTGAGTGTTAGTGCTAGCTTTTTCACTAACACTTTGTGTGACCATGAGTGAGGACATTACTTCCCCTCTCTCGGACTCAGTTTTCTTCTTTGTAAAATGATGAGGTTGGGTTAGATGATATCTAAGAGGCTTCCTATTTCTAGTATTCTATAGTTAGTTAGCCATCATATTAGTAGGCCTTGGTTTATTTGATGAATCAAGTATCTCTATCTGTTATGATTCAGGAGTAGGAGTAGGAGGTAAAGGGATGAGGGAATCTTTTAGTCAAATCATCAAACTACATAATTACTGAGCAAAATTTCAGTGTGTGAATACAAAAAATCATTTCATTAGATCCTTGACTACCAGGAATGTATCATCCAATTGGGGAGACAAGATGTTAATACCTCTTTAATCTCTCACTATTTCCTTCCCTACTATGGACAAACATACCTATGGCTCCCCTATCCTTAAAAACAAACACAATTCAAACAACAGTAACAACAATAAATCCTTTCCTGATCTTATCACCCCCACTAGCTATTGTACTATGTCGTTAAACTCCTGGAAAAGAAGATGTTGACATTTGGTACCTTCATTTCCTTTCCTTTGCCTCTCCTCTAAGCTCTTCTGACCTTATCATTCAATTGAAATTACCTTCTTTTCTGTTACCAAAGATATCTTAGTAAAAAACACCAAATGCCTTTTCTCAATCCTTGTCCTTCTTTACTGCTCTGTGGCTTTTTACACTATTGATCATCTTATCTTCCTGAAGAGTATCAAGGGTCTAGATTTTCATGATAATACTGTATTCTCTTATATGCCCAACTAATCTTTTTTTAGCTTCTTTTCCTGGTTTTTCATCTATATCACTCTGATTAGTCAAAGGTGTTAAGGATCTATCTCAGGCCCTCTTCTCTCCTCCACTTACTCTACTATCTTACTTGGTGATCTCATCTGCTTCTATAAGTTTAAATACCGTCCCTGTGCAGATGATTCCCACATCTATAAATCCAGTCCTATTCTCTCTCCTGGGCTCTAGTCCCACATTAACAACTGCCTTTAGACATTTTGTTTTCGTTTTTTGGTTTTTGGTTTTTGTTTTTTGGGGGCAATGAGAGTTCAGTGACTTGCCCAGGGTCACACAGCTAGTAAGTGTCAAGAATCTGAGGCCAGATTTGAACTCAGGTCCTCCTGAATCCAAGGTCAGTGTTTTATCCACTGCACCACCTAGCTGCCCGCTTTTGGACATTTTGAACTGTTATTCCAGAGTGACTTCAAGTTCAAGGTGTCATAAACAGAACTCATTATCTTTCCTACTAACATGACATCCTTTCTGAATTTTCCTATTAATGTGGAGGGCACGACCATCCTCTCTCAATCCCCTAAACTTAAAAACGTGGAGTCATACTCCACTCTGCACTTCCATGCACCCCACATATCCAATCTATTGCTAAATCTTGTCATTTCTACTTCCATAATATTTCTTCTTTGTTTCCCCTTCTGGCCCCTTATATAGCCATGACTCTAGAGAAGCCACTCTATGTGGGACATTCTCTCTTTCTAGCCCTTGCTTATGCCTGAACAGGAAAAGACTATGGACTTATTCTCAGAATGATATTTTTATGTACATATAATAAAATACATAAGACAACAAAGGAAACATTTTATTGAAATACAATTATGTTGGGGCAGCTAGGTGGTGCAGTGGACAAATCCCTGGTCTTGGATTCAGGAGGACCTGAGTTCAAATCCATCCTTAGAAACTTGACAATGACCCTGGGCAAGTCACTTAACCCTCATTGCCCTGCTCCCCCCCAAGGAAATACAATTATGTTAAAAACAAAGAAACAAAAAACAAACAAACAACAAAAGCAGTTTATGAAGCACATATTAAGAACCCCTGGCTTAAGTACTGATGCTACTAAAGTTTCTTAAAATATATTATAAGGCCCCTTCTTCCACATAGGCATTCTATGTATAATATAGCTAGGAGATTTGGGATAATTTTTATTTTATCCACTATAAAAATGCACAAGACACATAAAAGCTCAGTAATAAATACAAAGACAAAAAAGCATTCAAAGAGCCAGTTCAACTTTTCACAGGAGGTAAAGACACTTTGGGGGAGATGCTTAACAAATATTTCATTTCACCTTCTACCTTCCACCTACATACCTGAGCCTCCTCCTCTCCCTCCTCCTCCTCTTATTCTCCCTCTGTTCATGTGGGGAGTCATACCCTTAATATGGGTGTTCTATCCAAAAGAATATAAATTTTGATTGCTTTTACTTCCCAAAATATCTTGGGACTTGGGGATTGGATAGTTTTCTTCCTTACTTATTTATCATTTATTTTTTGTTTTTTAACTAGGACAATTAACTCTTTTGTCTCATGTATTTTTCATTTATAATTTCTTGAAATAGAGTTCTGGAAAACCAGACCACTGAGATTCAAATGGAGTTACCTTTAACCCCAAATCACTGTGATTCCCGCAGACTGGCTAATAACAGATCCCAGCCCAAGCCTCACTTGCTCATCTTTTGGGATTTGATGGCTCAACGAGTGTAAAAAGCAATTGTTGTTTCTGTTCTAGCCAGAAACCCTTAAGGTCTTCTCCTCCTAGACTGATCCTTCTGTGAAGGTAAACTAGGCCATGTTTTGCCTCAATTATTATGTAGCCCTAATCACTAAATTGGTGTTGCCTCAGACAAACAGACCTGAGAAAGACCTTAGATTAAAGAAGGCAAGGGCTCCCACTACATCCTGGGCCATTGCCAATTTTCTTGATATATGTCTTGCTATTGGATTCAGATGACTCTGGAGGAGATAGTGAGGCTGGTAACTTTGCACAGTCCTGCCTCAGTTAAATCCAATTCACTTGCAAGTCAAAGCATCACCCTCCTGATATTACTTGTCTTCTCCCAGAATGAGGGACCACCACCACCAACAACTACCTGAGCATCTCATAATAGAATAACTGAAGGATGGCAAGGTCCAGATAGCCTGGCACACATTGATATGACTTTGTTTCTTCCCTTGTGGATGCCACTGTGTTGGTTCTCTCCCTTCTCAATGATCATCATGTTAAAGAAATCTCAGGACAGAGGTTCTTAACCTAGGGGTCTACAGATTTCAGGCAGCCCATAACATATGTATATATGTATGTAGGTATGTATGTATGTACACATGCATGTAAAATTTAAATATCAATTTTTTCATTTATATTCAAGATATTTTTATGGTTTTAACAAGTTTATTCTGGGAAGGAGTAGAAGGACTTCACCACACTGTGAGGGAGACATTAAAAGTTAAGAAGTCTGGCTCTAGCAGGCCTTGTTTCTGAATACTGGAATTCAGGAACCCTTGAACTTAGAATTATTTCGGAGGCAACCCTCGAGGCTAGGAAAATCCATTTTCCTCTTTGAACGTTTGCTCAGAAAAATAAAAAAGGCAGAATAAGGTAGCCAGAAGGTAGTCAGCCACTCCATATCCTGAGTATTTTTTTTTTCTCCTGAAGAATGATTGGCTAGGAACGTTGGAGCAGAAAAATTTTTCCTTCTCCCTTCTACATTTCATTTTAGAAGTACAAGGGAGAGAAAGCAATACAAAAAGGACCCTGATCCATTTTACAGGTGGCTTTAATAGACCACAGGGGAAGAGACTGCTTTTCCAAACAGGGTTTGAACCCTACCTCAATTTCTCTATTCAATGGCCAATCATGCAAATAGATGGGCTGCCGGGTGGGGCAGTGGATAGAGCACTGGCCCTGGAGTCAGGAGGATATGAGTTTGATTCTTTCTTCAGACACTTGAGCTTTATTAGCTGTGTGACCCTGGTCAAGTCACTTAACCCCATTGCCACAAACATCAGGGGCCATATCCAATTGTCCTGATATATATCTTGTCACTGGACCCACATGGCTCTGGAGACTGGTGACTTTGCACAGTCCTCCCTCACTTAAATTCAATTCATTGAAAGTCATGAAATTACCTACGGATATCATAGTCGTCTTCAAGAATGAAAGACAAATAATAACAATCCAATCAGTCACTTGAAACAATGGGGTTAGGGCACATAGCTACCCTCCATAGGAGCTTTCCTTTAGATGAGAAATTCTTAACCATTTTTGTCTATGTGTCATGGCTCTCTTAAAAAATTATGATACAGCCTATGGAGCCCTGCTCAAAATAAGCTTTTTAAATTCATAACTCACTACTTCCCCTTCCAATCGCAGAGGCCAGGGATCCTTAGGTCTCTGTGGACCCCAAATTAAAAACCAGTTTCAGACAAGAGTCTACACCATGTAATCTCATTAAGTTGATTAAGGAACTCAGTAAATTCATCAGGGAATCACAGATCAATTCCCCCTTAGGAGAAAGTTAAGAAGCCTACAGAGAGAGCCTCATATAGATACTTGAATTGATGAGAAATTCTCCTTCAAAGAGCAGCAAGAAAGAACCCCTAAGCTTCAATTTTCCAATGTCTCTTTAAAATGAATAATTCAGTCATTCTTCCATGGGTGAAAGGACTATAGGAATGGAAACAGAGAAGGAAGATCAGCCAATATTGAAACAGCACTCTATGGAAAAAGCTGAGTCATGCTCTTGAAAGGCTGTGATATTTCTAATGCCAGGAACTTAATGAGGTCTACCATGGTCATTTTCCTTTAATTTGAATAGTAAACTCTGTGCTCCTAAGGAAGTCTGTTGAAAATGAAGTGCTTGTTTTCTGGAGGCCAGATAGACAAATTCTATTCTTTCATCTTTCAAATGCCTGGTACCAGGCACACTACAGTTGCTGTAATATGGGAATGAATAGTTGGGGCACTCAGGGTCCTTAGCCAGGAATCAGATTTATGTATGTTGATAGTCAACTAGACTTCCTGCAGTCAAGTATTCCTTGGGAGCAACATAAGAGTAGGTATCAGTGAATAGGGTCTAGAAGAGCATTGAGGATCATTAAGTCCATCTGTCTCATTTTACAATGAAGCAAAGAGAGACTTAGAAAAGAGAAATTTCATATCAAAGGTCAAAGAACTAATTAGTGGTAAAACTTGAATCCAATTCTTCTGACGACCAGTTGAGTAAACAGTTCAGAAGAGTTTTATAGTTGTTTTTTTTTTGGGGGGGGGAGAGGGGACAGGGCTGGTCTATATTTTCTGATACTTTACAGTTTGGAATCTCAAATTCACAGAGCTAGAAGAGGCCTCATAACATGTTTAGTCCAGTTTGGTGGAGAGAAAAGACATTGATTGGTGTAGAATTAGACCACCTGAGGCCGATTAATAGATTTTTTTTTTTACTTGTTAACTATTTGACCTTGAACAAAGCACTCAAGCTCACAGGGCAGTCATTCTCCCCATTAGTATAATGAGAGTGTGAGATTCATTCAACAAATATTATTGGGCAGTTCCTGTGAGCAAAAAGCATTATGGTACCTTGGTGGGAGAAAGTAGGTAAAAGTATTAGTTTAGATAATCTATGGTTCCTGCTACCATGGAATAGGAGGATAAGACTTAGATAATACAGAATATCACATGGCAAGTAAATTAAATACAACACAAAGTGCTTCCATGCATTCTAATGAGAAATATCATTATTGACAAGGGGTATCAAGAAAGATTATCTCAAGGAGGTGAGATTTAAGTTTGATTTTAAAGGATGAACAGGAATTCAAGAGAGAGAGAGAGGAAGAAGGAGGAGGACATTATGGATGTGAACAAAGGCACAAGGACATAAGAATATATCTGTATGTGTGTATGTATGTATATAATACTAACTATAATTGGAGGATGGAGCTCATTTTAGCTAGGATCTAGAATGCAGAGAACAAACTAAAACATTATTACAAGGCAAGTATGGAAATGCAAGATGGTGCCAGTCTGTTGAGAGTTTTTACTGTCAGGTGAAGGACTGAACTTTATTTAGATTTCCTTAGAGTTGAGATCAAAGAAGTGATACAACTAGATCTCTGCATGCGTAACAACATCCTGGCAGCCATATGGAAGATGGATTAGAGGAAGGAGAGTGTTGAGCCTTTTAGAAGGCTTCTTCAAAGGCCTTTGTAAATGAAGGCCTGGGCTGGGGTGCTGGCAATGTGAATAATGAAAAGGAGAATGATGTAACTGATGTTACTAAGATATAATTGACAGTAATTGGGAGCCAGTTGGATATTATAGATGAAGGATAAGCAATGATTACAAATAATTTCAAAGTTTCTCCCATCAGTGGCTGGGTAAATAATAAAGCCACAAACAGAAATAATGAAGTCAGAAGGAGGAGGTTTAAGGAAAAAGGAAATGGGTTCAGTTTTTGACTTTGTGATGTCAGTGGGATGTCAAGTTGAAATGAACTGTATGCATTTGCAGAATAGAGCCATCTAAATAGAAATAATAATTGGATCCAGAATTTCCAGGAGGAAGAGAGCTAAAGACAGAGGCTGGGAGAATACCTACTGTATGGTTATGGGAAAGAGATGAAGAGTTGGCCAAAAAGATATAGAAGGAGTGGTTTGAGAGGTAGGATAGGAACCAGGAGAGTATGGAAACTGAAGATCTAATAGATAGTATCTTATAGGAGAAGGTGGTCATTAGTGTCAAATGCAACATGAAGGTCAATGAGGGGGAACACAAAAATGGTCACTGTGTTTGATAATTGAGGTGACCTCAATGTGAGAGAGCATTTTCAGTAGAGTGCTGAGGTATAAATCTGATCACAAGGGATCAGAATGGGTGATGAGGAAGTATAGACATTGTGCTAAATAAATGTTTTCAAAAAGTTTAGCAATTAAATGAAGGAGGAAAGGCAATGAGTTCTTGAACTCATGACATGATTGCTACAAAAAAAATTATAATTAATGCCATAGGATAATTCTTGGAGCAGCAAAATCCACAGAAGAATGTGCTGAGATAATTTTCCAACCAAGGACAGCTTGGAAGATTGGAAGGAGGGAGCTGCTTTGCCGAGACAGCAGTAGAGCCCAGCCCCACAGTCACACTGACACAGATCCAGTTCCAAGAAGGCCTCACCAGAGAAAGAGACCCCCAGAACCTCTGAGTCAGCTACAGTGCCAGTGTCATCTGGAAGTAAGCTCACAGTCTGGTGAGAGGGCTGAGCCCTTGGCAGGGGGGAGACTACAGGGGTTTCTACTAGTGCTGAGGCAGAACTTGGGTTTTTCACCCCTACTGGGAACCAGGAGGTAGGCTTGAGTAGCAGTGGTCCAGGTGCGGGAGGGGCACAGGCTTGTCGGAGCTGACAACCACAGCATACAAAGCTGGTTGATTAGCAAGTTGGTCTGGGGTCATCTAAGGACCAGGGAACAGGCCAGGTGAGAGAAAAACCTGATCCTCCTTAAATCATACCACCTGGGACTTCTGAAGCTTGGGATACTGCAGCCTGGAAACAGTGCCCCACTTTAAGGAGCTAAAAGCCAAGTAAAAGAATGGCAAGATGAGGAGACAGAGAAAGGTGAGGACCATAGAAAGTTTCTTTAGTGACAAGGAAGATCAAAGTGCACCCACAGAAGAGTATGGCAATGTCATGGCCCCTATATCTAAAGCTTCCAAGAAAAATACATATTGTTCTCAGACCATAGAGGCACTCAAAAAGGACTTTGAAGTTAAAATTAGAGAGGTAGAGGAAAAACTGGAAAGAGAAATTATGGTGATGCAGGAAAGACATGAGAAATAAGTCAACAGATTGAAAAGTCAAATGGAAAAGGAGATATAAAAGCTCTATGATGAAAATAATTGCCTAAGAATTGGGATTGAACAAATGGAAGCTAGTGACTTTATGAGAAATCAAGACACAATAAAGCAAATCCAAATGAATAAAAAAATAGAGGGCAACGTGAAATATCTTCTTGGAAAAACTGCTGACCTGGTAAGTAGATCCAGGAGAGATAATTTGAAACTCATTGGACTACCTGAAAATCATGATCAAGGAAAGAGCTTAGATATCATCTTCCACGAAATTTTCAGAGAAAATTGCCCTGATATTCTAGAAGCAGAAAGTAAAATAGAAATTGAAAGAATCCACTGATCATCTCCTGAAAGAGATCCCAAAATGAAAACTCCCCAGAATATTATAGTCAAATTACAGAGCTCCCAGGACAAGGAGAAAATATTGCAAGCTGCAAAAAAGACAGAATTCAAGTACTTTGGAGCCCCAGTCAGGATAGCACAAGATCTAGCAGCTTCTACTTTAAAGGATTATAGTGCATGGAATATGATATTTCAGAGGGCAACAGAATTGGGATTACAACCAAGAATCATCTATCCAGACAAACTGTGTATAATCTTTCAGAGGAAAAAATGGGACTTCAGTGAAAAAGAAGACTCATTTATCTGTGATGAAAAGATCTGAACTAAATGGAAAATTTGACTTTCAGATACAAAACCCTAGAGAACCATAAGAAGTTGGAGTTAGGTGACATGCCTGGGGTCGTGCAGTGGGTAACTGTCTTGTGTCTGAGGCCGGATTGAGGCTGGGGTCCTCCTGGGTCTAGGGTGGATGCTTTATCCACTGTGTCATTTAGCTGCCCCATGATGGCATCTTTAGGGTAGAATTGAGGGGTGAGAGGAATGCCCTGGGGGAGGGGGAAGGGGAGAGGTAGCATGGGGGTAAAGTCCTACATGAAAGAAACAGGAAAGAGTTTATGGAGTGGAGAAAGAGATGGGGGAGGAGAAGGACACTAAATGAACTTTACACTCATCAGAATAGGCTCAAAGCCCTTAACCTCAGCAGAGTTGGCTCAAGGAGGGATTAACACACACACTCAACTGGGTAGAGTAATCTATTTAAGCTGGGCAGTAAATGAGCCTAACACTCATCAAAATTGGCTCAAGGAGGAAATATCATAAACACTAAATTGGGGGGAGTAATCTATCTAACCCTGCAGGAAAACAGGAGGGGAAGGAGATAAAGATGGAGGGGCAAAAGAAGGGAAGGCAGATTGGGGATGGGGACAGTCAGAAACAAATCCCTTTTAGAGAGGGATAACGTGAAAGAACATAGACAATAGAGTAAATATCATGGGGAAAGGAATAGGATGGAAGGAAACAGTTAACAATAGTAATTGTAGGGGCAGCTAGGTGGCACAGTGGAGAAAGCACTGGCCCTGGATTCAGGAGGATCTGAGTTCAAATCTGGCCACAGACACTTGATACTTACTAGCTGTGTGACCCTGGGCAAGTCACTTAACCCTCATTGCCATGCCAAAAAATTAGTAATTGTGAAAAGAGAAAAGGGGGGAAAATTGTATAAAAATATTTATAGCACTTCTTTGTGGTGGCTAAGAATTAGATATCAAAGGAATGTCTATCAATTCGGGAATGACTGAAGAAGCTGTGGTATATGATTGTAATGGAATATCATTGTGCTATAAGAAATGACAAGCAGGATGATTACAGAAAAACCTGGAAAGACTCATATGAACTGATATATAGTGAAGTGAGCAGAACTGGGAGGACATTGTGCACAGTGACAGTGTTATTATTCTATGAGCAATTGTGATTGAATTAACTACTCTTAGCAATATAATGATCAAAGACAATCCAAAGAGACCATGATGAAGCATACTATCCACTCCCAGAGAAAGAACTGATATTGATTGAACACAGACTAAAAAGAAAAAGAGCACTTGTGGATTATACATATATAAATATAACCTGTATGAGATCGGTTGCTGTCTTGTGGAGGGGGAAGGAACAGGAGGGAGGGAGGGAGAAAAATTTTCAACTGTAAATCTTATTAAAATGAATGTTGAAAACTACCTTTACATGTAACTGGAAAAATAAAATCAATAAGCCTAAAAAAAAAAAAGTTTAGGAGTTATGGACCCCTCCCTTCCCTTCCCCTTCCCTTCCCTTCCCTTCCCTTCCCTTCCCTTCCCTTCCCTTCCCTTCCCTTCCCTTCCCTTCCCTTCCCTTCCCTGCCCTGCCCTGCCCTGCCCTGCCCTGCCCTGCCCTGCCCTGCCCTGCCCTGCCCTGCCCTGCCCTTCCCTTCCCTTCCCTTCCCTTCCCTTCCCTTCCCTTCCCTTCCCTTCCCTTCCCTTCCCTTCCCTTCCCTTCCCTTCCCTGCCCTGCCCTGCCCTGCCCTGCCCTGCCCTGCCCTGCCCTGCCCTGCCCTGCCCTGCCCTGCCCTTCCCTTCCCTTCCCTTCCCTTCCCTTCCCTTCCCTTCCCTTCCCTTCCCTTCCCTTCCCTTCCCTTCCCTTCCCTTCCCTTCCCTTCTTTTTCCTTTCTTTTTCCTTTCTTTTTTCTTTCTCTTTCCTTTTTACATTAGTTTCCATAGGCTATGGATCCTCTTGGTTCCAGTGGCTTAGAATTCTACCTCACAAGGTTGTTGGGAAAATCAAATGAGACAATGTGTGAGAAGGTTCTTCTTATTCATAGAATGTTATGAAAACATGAATTATTGAAAAACAGTCTCTATTTCAGGTAAGACCGACAAAAAGAAAATTACTTGCCCAACATCAAATAACCAATTAGCATTAGAACATGGAATGGTCCCCGGAAGGTCTAAGGTCCACTAAATTCCTTCTGCCTAGTTTCATCACTGACTAATTCAAACACTATTCATCTGGCACTATTAGAACGCATTATTCCTTTCTTGGCTGAAAAACCTTGCAGAGCCCACTCATGATGTCTAATTTAACTGAAGGCCAATTATTTGGCTCATGTGTAACATCTACACTGATGGTCTGTAGTTCGTCATGATAAAGAAATTTCAAGGGCCAGAAATAATGCTTATGACCTAGGTTTCTACTCTTAGATTATCTCTATGGTCCTGGCCAACTCACTTAATGCTGCTGAATCTCACTTTCCTCATTTGTAAAAGCAAGGATACTAATATTTGTGCTATCTATCTAAAGATGTGATAAAAATCCTTTCTGCACTTCAAATCATCATCTAAATATTATTTTTACTAATTGTAGTAAAAAGTACTGTTGCTATTAGCAACAAATCCAAGCAGAAGGAATTTTGTGGACCTTAGAACTCCTGGTGTCTGTTCTGTGTTCTTGAGCTATGTAAATTTAATTATTACATATGTTATCTCACAAAATCAGATTAAATTGGGTGACAGGTAAAGCATTTTGCTTTCCTTAAAGCACTTAATTTTAGTTATTGTTATTACTATGATTCTTATTAATATTGATATAGTTTTCTGGCAAACAGAATGCTTGTAACTTTCTCTTCATTACAGGTATTCAAGCTGTTTTTGTTTGTCCTTCATTCTTGAAGAGGACCTTGACATCAGGGTGATGTCAAGACTTGCACTGAAGTGGATTTAAGCGAGGGAGGGCTGTGCAAAGTCACCAACCTCACTCTCTGCTCTAGAGTTATCTGGGCCCAGTGCTATCAGGATGACTGGAGATGTCCCAAAATATTTAAAGCAAGTGGGGTTAAGTGACTTGCCAAGGGTTACACAGCTAGTAAGTTTCTGAGGTGAGATTTAAACTCTGGTCCTCTTGAGTTCAGGGTCAGTGCTCCATCCACTAAAACACCTAGCTGTTGTCCAGGTATTCAAACAGTATAGCTGACTACTTATTGGGTGTGTTGTAGATGGGATAAAGATTTGTTTAGATAGGGTGGGGTTGGTTCTGAAGTGGACACTGGGAGCTTGATTGCCTGCATGTGTATCTATAACTGTTTTATTGTTGTTACATATGTTGAATATTTTAATATATGTATGTATCCATGAACACATGTATGGATATAGGTATTTATCAAACAGATATAGGGTAGCCTTGAGGGTTGGGAAGGGAAATTTAGCCAAGCAGGAGTTAAGTGACTTGTCCAAGGTCACATAGGTTGTAAGTGTCTAAGAGTGGATTTGAACCTAGATCTTCCTGACTCTATCCCAATGTTCTATGCACTATACAACCTAGCTGCTTTCATTTGTTTATTTCGTACTCAGCGGATCTTATGTCTTTTCTTTTAAATAATCACTGGTTCCCTATTGCTGATCAATTGAAGTCCAAGATCTTTAACCTGACACGATTTGGCCCTGACTTACTTTTCCAAACTTAAACTATTCTCCATGTACCATACCTTGAAGCCAAGTTTGGCAGTGAAGGGTATTGAACTTGGAGGCAGAAGAAGACTTATGCTGAAATCCCAACTTTGCTACTTTCTATAACTTGAACAATTCATGTGGGTTTGTCTTTGGGTTTGTCTCTTCTCATGCAAAATGAAAACATTGGCTGACATGATCTCTTAGTTCCATAAGCGTTTTAAATCCTAAGAGATCAAGAATTGCTCGTCATTCTCCAAATGGGCCTCATTTTCTCCCTCTTTGTGCCTTTGCTCATACTCCTACTTTAAAGGCCCTTGTCACTCATTCCAGCTCCATTTGTTAATTCCTACCCATACTTCAGTACCCATAGTAAGCACTACATCATCTCTGATTATCATTCGTGGAAATGATTAGTTCCTTTTCTAAACTTCCATAATACTCAGTGTATCTCTTATTGAACTGGAACATTGCACTTTGCATTAGGGTTATACTTTATAAATGTCATTTTTTCCATACTAAATAGTAATCTTCCTGACCACATGGATTCTTCTTCTTCTTCTTCTTCTTCTTCTTCTTCTTCTTCTTCTTCTTCTTCTTCTTCTTCTTCTTCTTCTTCTTCTTCTTCTTCTTCTTCTTCTCCTCCTCCTCCTCCTCCTCCTCCTCCTCCTCCTCCTCCTCCTCCTCCTCCTCCCCCTCCTCCTCCTCCTCCTCCTTCCCCTCCTCCTCCTCCTACTCCCCCTCCTCTTCCTCCTTCCCCTCCTCCTCCTCCTCCTCCTCCTCCTCCTCCTCCTTCCCCTCTCTCCTTCTTTCTCCTCCCCCCTCCTCTTCCTCCTTTTTCTCCATAGATAATATAATAAAAAAAGCATGTGCTTGATTTGGAGTCTGAGCTCTACCTCCTCTTTCCCAAGAAAGACTATTCCACTTTAGAGAAAGTCAAATTGTGAGAAAGTTCTTTTTTTACTGTTTTAAAATTTTCTTCCCTCTAACATCCACTAAGTTCCCTTAGTTTGCCCCTCTAAGATTCACTCATTTCCCCTAGTTCTGTCTTCTGTAGGCACATATAATGTTTGTTAATTCTTCCACATAACAGACCTCTAATATTTGAACACTGTCTTCTCACCTCCTCCTCTTTCCCACCCACCTCCAACTACCCATAAGTCTTTTCTTCCTCAGGGCTAAGTATTCCCAATTCCTCTGACAGGCTTTGCATGAAATTGTTTAAATCATCTCTCCATCCTGGATGCCCCATCCTGGTCCTTTTCTCAATTCAGGACTTTGCCATTTTCTGATGCAGGAAGAAAAGGTATGGCTGGTTTAATAAATATTGTTCCCTACCACCAAAGGAGTAGAAAAAGAAACTGCATGGCCACTCCTTGGAAATGTTAAAGAGGATATTTATGTTCTAAGAGAGTTTTACTAGAATGATGCACATGGGTCTTACACAAAACACTCCATCTTTAGACTCTGTGTTTGTTCATTGGATATCTCACATACTTGGACTTTTCTCCCTCTTCACCTCTGCTTCCTCACTTATCTAACTTCCTTTAAGTCTCAGTTCAAATGCTACTTTCTTCAAGAAGCCATTCCTATTTCCTCCTTAATGTTAGTGCCTTCCCTCTGAGATGATCTCCACTTTGTTCCCTTATTCTTTCTATATCCTTTTTTGAGGGGTATGTAGTTTGCATATTAACTTGCCTATGAGACTATGAGCTCTCCTTAAGAGCAGGGACTCTTTGGTCTTTCATTTAATCCTCAACAGAGAGCCTGGCACAGAAGAGATGCTTAAAAAATCCTTGTTGACTTGGCTTGAAAGGATTATAGATTTAAATGTTGGAAGTGACTTTAGGGTTCATAAACCCATCTCCCTCATTTTACATATGGAAGCCCTGTCAGTCCAGAATCAGCCCCAGATCCTTTGATACAAAATCAAGTATGGTTTATGATTTACCCTCTTCCTCTAGAGACTAAGGACTCAGAAATTTGCCATTCAGATATAATATGTTAGTGCTTGCCCTCATAAACCTCAGATGCCAACATTTCTCAGCCCCAGAGGTCACTAGGACTAGTGAGTATTCAATTTTACATGAGAGGATACTTGCCTCATCCTGCTCCCTCAACTGAACTTTGCTCTAGGATGCAGAAAAAGCAACTAACAACCTTTATCTGAAAACATGCATAAGCTACTAAGGCTTTACAACTTAAACACACCCTCAAATTGCCTTAGGTTCTACACCTAAACATTCACTCATTTACTTGCAACATATAATCTTCTCCCACATTCTAAACTGTGCTTTCAACACACTGCATCCAACCATCCAGGGTTTGGTTTCCCAACATGTCAATTACCAGTGTCAGGAGCATATCCACACTGCTCCATTTTAGCCCCAGGGATAAATAACTTAACAAACAACTACAAGCAGCTCTGAGTTCTCTTCAATTCAAGAAACATAGATGCTACTCATCAGAGTCTATCCCAGCAAAGCCAAAAAGGCTCTACTCTAGGTTTGCCATCTGAGGACCAGGTTAGCTAACTTCAGAAAAGCCTATCAGCTAGTTGGCTGCAGGGTGATTCATTTTTCAACCACAACAACTTTCAAAGGCTGTCTGTTAAAACATAGAAGGATTCTCATCCTGATCAGTAGAGATAGTTCCCCCAAGGAAATCATAAATCTTTGAAGAATTACAATACTGACAAATTGTAGTAGATCCAAAGGAGAGTGGAGTGGGTAGTTAAAGGACTAGAAGTCTTATCACATGAAGATTGGGGATGTTAAGCCTAAAGAAAAGAAGATTTAGGGGGAAATATATTAGTTGTCTTCATGTATTTGAAGGGCTTTAATGCAGAAGAGGGAGACCTATTCTCATTGCCCCCAAAGAGAAGGAGGAGCATCAGTGTATGGAAACTATAGTGACAGATTTCAGCTTCTTGGAACGAAAACTTTCCCTAACAATTTAAAGCTATCCCCAAAACTGAAATGAATGGCTTCTGGAAAATCTTCAACCTGAGGCGAGGTGATCCCTTAATGTAGATATTGTAGAGGAAATTCCTGTTGAGGTAAATACTGTACCAGATAACCTCTAAGATTCTACCTCTGAGTCTCTTGAATTTGGGTAGGTCATTGAACATCTTGTGTGTAGGAAAGTATATGAAAAAAAATGTATTTACAAGGAAGAAATGATGGGACTTGGCAAACTAATTAGATGTAGGGTGGTATGTAAAAACAACACATGAATCAAATATGATACAAAGGTTTCAAAATGGGGAAAATGTGATAAAAGAAACAGGAAAGTTGTGAGGAAGGTATGGTTTAGAGGACTATGGTGAGTTAAGTTTTGGACACATTAAGTTTGAGGTACTACAAGATTACCTAAAGAAAACTATTTAGCAACTTAAGTGCTCCTCCAAGGTCATTGCTCCACCATGTGACTTAAATCATCAGATCTTACAATATATTCCAAGGTTGCGTTATGGAGAAAATGGGGTAGGGATAGGGGTTTGGGGTCCTTAGGAATCCCGCTTTAAAGAATTACACCCTCTTGCACACAAAGGCAATTAGAATAAGATATCCTTCTAGGTAGATTCATATCTATCTATTGCTGTCCTTCCTTTTTATCAAAGTCCAACTCAGATTCTACCTCCTTCATTGAGTTATTCCTGATGTGGTACTCAGTACATAGTAGACACTTAATAAATGTTTATTGACTGACTGACCCACCAGTAGGTGGAAGTGTTTTTGCTCCCTCTACAAGTGTCCCATGACACTTTGCTGATGCCTCTCCTTTCCACTTCATACATTATTCCTTGTGTCATAGTTATTTATGTAAGTGTTCTTCCCCCTTTCCACCCCTCCCCATTCCATTTAGTTTTAATCTCTCTAGGACTGGGTCTTTTGTCTTTTATTTTTTTATTCATTTGTCTATCTATGTATCTATCATCTATCTATGTATCTACTCATTTATATATTCATTCATTCATCCATCCATTTATTTATTTATTCACTCATTCATTCATTTATTTGTGTCTCTCTCCATTTATTTATTTATTTATTTTATTTTACCTTTGTTTCCTCATGGAGTTAGCATGGGGCAGTGTAAATCAAAGTGGTCAAAGAGGCAGGGGATCTAAATTTGAATCTTGGCTCCATCACTTACTAGCCATGTTTCCCTGAGCAAATGACTTAATTATGTCTGACCCTCAGTCTCCTGGTCTATCAAATAAGGATAATACTTGTTAAACCTCTCAGGGTTGTTCTGATAGAAGTGCTTTGGGAATCCTAAAATGTTACATATATGTAAAAATATAAAATACTGCTTTGTATCCCCAGCAGAACCTTACACATGGTAGTTGTTTAATAAATATTTGTTAAATTAAATTGAATTTCAAAAAAATTACAATAATTTTTAAAATATGGAAATTGTGTGGACTGCTCCCCCACCCCCAAGACCTATGTTTTATTTTAAAGACATTCCATTTTTGGAGGGTGGCCTATATTTGGATCAATAGCAATGTCTAAATAAAGAGGGAAATGAGAAATCCTAGCAGGCACCAGAAAGGCTTTGTAGAGGGGGCAGCCCCTTCTTTTATAGATTCCCCCCACAGGAAAGTAAGAAAGATTAAAGTAAATAAGGGGGACAATAGTTCTTAGTCAGAATTCTAGCACAGACAGGATAAGTCACATTAGCCTTTAATTCAATGCATCCCCAGGGGAGGGAATTTAACTTGCCACCCTCTGAAATGCCTCATCCTCCTTTAAAATGGATTCAAGAAAAATCCAGCTTGGTTGCTTGTCAGCTGGCTAAAGGAGACCAAGAGATAAGATGAAAATAAACCCATCTTGGGGCAAGAGCTTTTTCCAGGGGGTCTTCACAGAACTGTATTCCTTCTTATCTAATAATAGTAACATGAAGCTTACATGGTGTGCTCATATTGTGGGATGCCAAGTACCTTTCTTTGTTGCTGCTCCTTAGATATGCTGGCTACATTCTCTCATATATTGGTGTTACACGGAAAGTATTGTTATCTGAGAAATGTCAGGAAACTGATCACAAGGCTTAAAAAAAAATTGGAACTAAGGAGTCCCTAGATTTCCAGAATGCTAGTCTGTACCATCTAGTTAATAGGAGACTGTGAGGTCAAGGAGGAAGGGCACTGGATTTACAGTAAGCTAGACTGCATTATTGTCTCAAGTTTGTTACTCCTAGGTGGTTTTGTGACCTTTTCTAAGTCATTTAACCTCTGAGCCTCCATTTCCCATGTATAAAACTGTATACTTCCTAGATTTATGCCATTACTGGTTTCATAATATCATAGAGCTAAAATAAGCTATTAGAAACGATCAAGTTCAAAGCCATCATTCCGTCATTCCATAGATAAGGAAACTGAGGGGGGAGGTCAGGGAATGTAACTTTGATTATATCATTTACTTTCAAATCACCCCCAGCCTTCAAAGAATCTATATCCTCCTTGCAAGCAGAGCAGAAGACAATGGGCTGGAGTTTCACTTTAGATTAAATTCCTTTTAAAACTGGATGGGATAGCAATGCCTAGATTAAGGAGAATGTTAATCCTATCTGTTATCATTAGTCCTGTCCTTGAAAGGTAAACTTAGAAATGAGGACTTCAGAAAAAAAGGGGTACTCTGGATCTCCCCAAATCATTTATTATTATTATTATTTTGCAGAGCAATGAGGGTTAAGTGACTTACCCAGGGTCACACAGCTATTAAGTGTCAAGTGTCTGAGGCTGAATTTGAACTAAGGCCTCCTGAATCCAGGGCCGATGCTTTATCCATTGCACCACCTAGATGCCCCCCAAATCATTCATTATTAATAATTATTTCTCTCAGTATGATAGCTCTTTTTGAGTTTTAAGAGATGCCAAGAGGAAGAGAGGCTAGATTGGGTCATTTGACCTCAGAGGGTTGAACTAGTAACAGTGTGTGGAAATCAAAGAATTTTGGCTTCTTTATAATTAGAACTAGCCCAGAGTGAAATGTGCTATTAGCAGAGGAGTGCCTCTTACAGGAGGTCTTCAAGCCAAGGCAGGATCAGCACCAGTGAGGTATGTTTTGGAAAGCATCATTATTCAGGTGTGGCTTAGCCTATCTGGCCCCTCCAGCTATTTAAAAAATTTTATTCTTTAAGTATTTCTGCAATTTTCCACCTTGAATATGTCTCAAATCAGTGGTATGAAAGTCAAATAGGAATGGATTTCTTCTGGCTACATATTAACTTAGAAAACCACAAATTAACATTATCCTTGTTGTAATGTATTTTTCTTTGGGTTAAACATTTCCCAATGACATATTTAATATTGTTTGGGCAGCACTCAAGAGTTTTACTGGCTGAGTTTGACATCTCTGTCCTGGATAACCTTTATAAACTTCTATTCCAGAAATCTCAATGGCCTCCACATATCTAAATGGGAATGGCAGTTCTCCTAAGTGCCTGATTTATTCTGGAATAGTTAGTTGCTCTTTGGGGATTCTCCCTCCACACTAAATCTCCAGGTGTTGAGAAGGTTGCTCTGAGCATCTCTAACTCAAGTCCTTCCCTCATCAAGGTCAGAATTCTTCTTTCCATTATCCCTTGCTGCGTCTCATTGCCCACTTCCTCCACAGAATCCTCTTTTAGGGAACTTTAAAGGTATATGTAACATATTCTCACTAAGGCAGCTAGGTGGTACAGTGGATAGAGTGCCCAGCCTGGAGTCAGGAAGACCTGAGTTCAAATCTGACCACAGATACTTACTAGCTGTATGATTCTGGGCAAATGACTTAATCAAATTTGCCTTGGTTCTCATCTGTAAAAGGAGCTGGAGAAAGAAATGGTAAACTTATTCAGTATCTTTGCCAAGAAAACCCCAAATGTGGTTACAAAGAATCTGACAGGACTAAAAAAAAATAAAAATAACATACTTCACTTATGCTCATCCTGCTTTGAAAGTTTGTAGACCTCTAGTGAAGGAATCCCTCACTAACAACACATTTCATATGGGGATAGCTCTATCACAGGTTTAGTCAGAAGATTTAGAGTCAGAAAGAGCCTTACAATTATTAGGTACCATAGAAGATCAGGCACTTGATTTTGAGTCAGAAAGATCGAGGTTCAAATTTTACTGCAGACATTTATTAGCTTTGTGACTCTGGGCCTTTCACTTAAACCTTCTTTTCTGGGCTGAGCCTAATTTAGGCCAGTCCCCTGGTAGTTTTGGCTTGCTGTTGGAGCAATGAGGGACAATCATGGATCATTCAGCAGTTAAAAAAAAGAAAAGAAAAGAAAAGAATATGGTAAATTTACTTAGCCACAGAGGCACCATATTCAATAAGGATAGGCACTGAGAAACCCTTTTTATATTTCATCAGATCTTAACTCCCATCGTAACATTCTAGCCAAGCATCTGGGGGCCCCTTGAGCTCCTCAAGACTGCTTTGAACTTAGAGATGATGAAGTGACATTAACAGTCTAAGCCCTTAGCTCTTGAGAAATGTCTTAATACCATTTAAGGAAAACAAAACAAATATAACAAAATTAGCCTAACTTGCATGGGAGCAGTGGGTTAAGTACTTGTACCTACCATCTATGGAGACACCTAAGCCTCCATTTTCTCAGCTGTAAAATGAAGATATTAGCCTTGATGGTCCCTACTGTCCCTTCCAGTTCCAAATCTAGAGTCCCATGCTTCTTCTCAAATTTACAGATGGGGAAACTGAGGCCAGAGCAGGGAAATAACTTGCTCAGTCACACAGGAAATAAAAATGAATTATTAAATGCTTTCTTCCATGCCAGGAAAGTCCCAGAACAGTATGAGAGCCATGAGTAGATGGGGTTTAAGGTGTGACATGGAAGATTAGAAAAATGACACTGAGATACTTTAGGGAAGGTTTGGGGAAACAAAGCAAAATTGGCCTAATTCATAATATTGGGGGAAACTAGATAGAATGTTTCCTGGTTCTACCAGTTCTTCTATTGCTGAGGTCACCTTGGGCCATTGAAGACCACACCAAGATAGCAAGCTCTGGCAAGTTCCACAAACTTGGAAAGATTATTGAGCATGGACTGAACAATTGACTTTGTGTGTCATCTGAGCCTAGCCAAGGCTAAAGGCAAAAAAAGGCTCAATCTCAGGGGTTTGGCTGACAGGGGATAATCTTTTTTGGTCATATCACTTCAGGATATCATATATTAAGTAAAGTGTGTAAGGTGGAGCCTCAGTAGCTAAGGTAAGGTTAGGAATGATGTGTCATTTTACTTGAGTCTTCTTACACAAAATGATTAATATGGAAATGTTTTATATAATTGAGTATGTATAACTGATATCTGATTCCTTATCTCCTCAGGGAGGGTGGAGAGAAGGGAGAGGGAGAGAATTTGGAACACAAAACTTTAAATAAATTTTAAAAATTAAGTTAAAAAAAAGATTGGCAAGTGTATTGATACATAATAGAATAACTGCTTCTCCTTGGGTACACTCTGGACCAGGTCACCCTTTTTCCCTTCTCAAGGAGTTTAGCACCTGGACAATATTTCTATTCTTTCCTTTCTTTCTTCCTCTCTCTCTCTCTCTCTCTCTCTCTCTCTCTCTCTCTCTCTCTCTCTCTTTCTTTCTTTCCTTTCCTTCTTTTTCTTTTTAAAAATTATATTTTATTTTTTCACAATTATATTTAAAAACAATTCTTAACATTCATTTAAAAAAATAGTTGAGTTCCAATCCTCTCCTTCCCTCCCTCCCTGCTACCCTTTGTAAGACAGTAAGCAATTTCATATAGGTCATACATGTGCAGTCATGCAAATATTTCCATATTAGTAATGTTGTGAAGGAAAACACAGGAGAACAACCAAAAAAAAAAACCAAACCTGAAAAAAACCCTGAATTATAGTGTGTTTTGCTCTGCATTTAGACTCCATTAATTCTTTCCCTGGAGGCAGGTAGCAATTTAATGAGTCCTTTGGAATTGTCTTGGATCACTGTATTGTTGAGAAAAGCTAAGTCATTACCTATTGATCATTGTACAATATTGCTGTTACTATGTACAATGCTCTCCTGGTTCTGCTCACTTCACCTTGAATCAGTTTGTATAAGTATTTCCAGGTTTTTCTGAAATCATCCTGCTTGTCATTTCTTATAGCAAAAGAATATTCCATTATAACTATATAACACAATAATTCTCCAATTGATGGACATCCCCTCAGTTTCTAATTCTTTGTCACCACAAAAAGAACTGCTATAAATATTTTTGTATAAATAGGTCCTTTCCCCTTTTTATTGATCTCTTTGGGAATAGTCCTAGCAATCTTATTAGTTAATCAAAGGGTATAACTAATTTTATAGCCCTTTGTGCATAGTTCCAAATGGCTCTCCAGAGTGGTTGGATGAATTCACAAATCAACCAACAGTTTATTGGTGTCCCAATTTTCCCACATGCTTTCCAACATTTATCATTTTATTTTATTGTCATATTAGCCAATCTGTTAGGTGTGAAGTGGTACCTCTGAGTTGCTTTAATTTGCATTTTAAAATCAATAGCGATTTAGAGGATTTTAAAAATATGATTATGGATACCTTTGATTTCTTCATCTGAACACTGCCTGTTCATATCCTTTGACCATTTATCAATTGGGGAATGACTTGCATTCTTATAAATTTGACTCAATTCTATATAGAATTGAGAAATGAGGCCTTTATCAGAGATATTTGCTATGAATTTCTCTCCCTGATTTCTGCTTTCCTTCTAATCTTGGTTGCATTGGTTTGTTTATGCAAAAAAATTTAAATTTAATATAATCAAAATTATCCATTTTACATTTCATAATGCTCACTATCTCTTGTTTGGTTATACATTCTTCTCTTCTCATGGAGATGACTGGTACATTTTTCTTGATTTAAAATTTCTGTATCAATATTCATTAGGGAAATTGGTTTATAATTTTCTTTTTTTGTTTTTATTCTTCCTGGTTTACATATCAGAACTATATTTGTGTCATAAAGGGAATTTGGCAGTACTCCTTTTTTGCCCATTTTCCCAAATAGTTTATGTAGTATTGGAATTAGTTGTACTTTAAATGTTTGCTAGGATTTACTTTTGAATCCATCTGGACCTGGGACTTTTTTCTTAGGGAATTCATGGATGGCTTATTGAAATTACTTTTTCTAAAATAAGGTTACTTAAGTATTCTATTCCCTGTTCTGTTTATATGGGCAATTTATATTTTTATAAATATTCAACCATTTTGCTTAGATTATCAGATTTATTGGTGTATTTTTGGGCAATTGCTTTAATTTCCTCTTCATTGGTCATGAATTCACCCTTTTCTTTTTTGAAACTGGTAAACTGGCTTTCTTCTTTCTTTTTTAAAATCAAATTAACCAAATGTTTATTTTATTTTTCCATAAAACCAGATCCTAGTGTTAGTTAATAGTTTAATGTTTTCTTACTTTCAACTTTTTTTTACCTTTCCTTTGATTTTCAGGATTTCCAACTTGATGTTTAATTGTGAATTTTTAATTAATTTATTTTTATACCCTTTTTTTTTTTTTTTTTTTTTTTTTTGCAGCAGACCCAATTTATTGATCTGCTCTTTCTCTATTTTACTCATATAAGGGTTTAGAGGTAGAAAAATTTCCCCTAAGTACTGCTTTGGCTGCATCCCATTAATATTGGTATATTGTCTCATTGTTGTCATTCTCTTTAATGTTTCTATCATTTATTCTTTGACCCATTTATTCTTTTTTTTTTTTTTTTTTTGGTGAAGCAATTGGGGTTAAGTGACTTGCCCAAGGTCACACAGCTAGTTAAGTGTCAAGTGTCTGAGGCCAGATTTAAACTCAGATCCTTCTGAATTCAGGGCCAGTGCTCTATCCACTGTGCCACCTAGCTGCCCCGACCCATTTATTCTTTAGGATTAGATTATTTACTTTTCAATTAATTTTAATCTATCTTTGTATGACCCTTTATTGATTGTAATTCTTATTGCATCATTATCTGGAAAAGGATACATTTAGTAGTTCTACTTTTCTGCATTTAATTTAGATATTTCTGTGCCTTAATACATGTTCAATTTTGTATAGTTTCCATGTCCTGATGGTATAATCCTTTCTATTCCCAATTAATTTTTTCCAGAGATCTATCATATCTAAATTTTCTAAAATTCTCTTCACTGCCTTAACTTCTTTCTTGTTTATTTTGTAGTTAGATTTATCTACTTTTGAGAGGGGGAGGCTGAGGTTTTACTATTTCCTCCTGTAACTCCTTTAAAAATTTGGATGCAGTACCACTTGGTGTGACTATGTTTACTATTGATATCATTGTCTATGGTTTATTTTAGCAAGATGTAGTTTCCTTTTTAACTCTTTTAATTAGATTTATTTTTGCTTTTTCTTTGTCTGAGATCATGATGGCTAACTCTGCTTTTTTTTTCTTCTTCAGCTGAAGTAAAATAGATTCTGCTCCAGCCCCTTACTTTTACTCTGTGTGTGTCTCTCCGCTTCAAGTGTGTTTCATATAAACAACATATTGTAGGATTCTTTTTTTTTTTTTAGTGAGGCAATTGGGGTTAAGTGACTTGCCCAGGGTCACACAGCTAGCAAGTGTTAAGTGTCTGAGGCCGGATTTGAACCCAGGTACTCCTGACTCCAGGGCCAGTGCTCTATCCACTGCGCCACCTAGCTGCCCCAGGATTCTTTTTTTATACACCTTGCTACCACTTTTGTTTTATGGGTGAGTTCATCCCTTTTCACCCTCACAGTTATCATTTCTAACTGTATTTCCCTCCGTCCTATCTTTCACATTTATCCTTCTCTCTATCCTTTTATCCTATCCTCCCTCCCCAGTGTCTTGTGCCTGACCATTGCTTCTCTCAATCCACTCTCCTTTCTGTTGGTGCCCCTCCCCACCCACTTATCTTCTTCTCCTTCTTTCCTTATAGGGTCAGATAGATTTCTATACCCAAGTGAGTGTGTGTGCTATTCCTTCTTTGAGCCAATTCTGATGAGGGTACAAGGCCTTATATATATAGTTTCAATCCTTCTAATAGCTCATTGTTATCAGTACTTATCCTCCCTCTAGTAATATGATTTATATTTATATTTTTATATATTTATTTATATATTTTTATATATTTATGATTTATGAAAATCTCCGAGTCTTATGGTGGTTGAAAACTTCATTCTTCATTAGTAAACCTGGTAATAAACCACATTAAATTTAGGTAGGCAAGTTTTCAGGTGGCAGACATACAGTTCATCAGTATTCTAGTCCTTTCAGCTCTGTAGAACCTGTCAGAGCTTGTGCTCTGCTGGCATAGCTTTGGAGAACCCAGAATTGTTTTTGTACTAACATGAGGCATCAGAGGAGGATTTAAGTAGAGGTAAGCAGATAGTCATTAACGAGAATTTTGTTATGCGATTTTGTTAAACTTTAAAGTTTATGTGGCAGCTAATAATTAGTCCAATCGTCATTTACACATTATATTTGTAAAGTGCTTTTAAACCACTGTGAGAATTGGAATGGCACCCCCTGCTGGAGAGATACTGTAAGGAAGCTCCACCATGAGGAGAAAGCATGTGATTTAGAGACCTTGTGACTTTACATCCAGAAGTTATATCTATAGAACCACCTGTGGGACTTGTCAATCAGAGCTATCAGCCAATTAGCTTGGAGCTATGTGTGGACAGCCCTGCTTCCTGTTTTCACAGACAGCTTCTGGGAGAAGCCATTGAGGATTGGCCTCTTTTTGTCTGGAACTGGCTTGGTGGCAGCAGAAGGAGAAGGGCGGGGGGGGGGGCTCTTAGTCATTCAAACACCGGCTTGGTGGTGGTGAGAGATTTCATGTGGGCTGCTAAGAAAGGAAATTGCTTTCTTTCTCTCGCTATACTGAATTAGATCTGAGCTAGGATTTCCATGCTCTAAGGAGTCTGTTCTCAATCTCTCTCTCTCTCTCTTCACTAATTTATAGTATATATTTTAATAAATCTTTAAAAACCTAAACTCCTATTGAATTTATCAGTGATTTTAGCCAGCTTCCCCCCAACACTGGGAGGGGGCACAGATTAGAGCCCACATTTAGATTTTAAACAACACTCCTTGAAGCACTATATAAATGCCAGTTGTTGTTATTGATCATCATCATCATTATCATCAAAATGAGGCAACTGAAGTTTTGAGAGGTCAAGGGACATACACAAGGTTATATAGTGAGTAAGCACCAGAGTCAGGATTCAAAATATTATGTCCTTATTTCTTATCCATCATATCACCTATTACATCATGCTTTTGAATTAAATTATTGAATATGAACTAAAAGAATTTTAGTAGTGACTCTTTGGAATCATTATCCCACAGTGCAATGTGGCTGAAAAAATTACACAGAACTTATAAATGAAAAAAAAAAAAGCCTTTTTAGAACAAATTATCAGAGCAAACGGTAAGGCCAGAAGTTCTGGAAGGACACAGTGGTTTGTGTGTTTGTTTGATGTTTCTTTTATTTTATTTGTCAATATTAAGGTTGACCTGGACTGTTTTTCTCTTGTACACTGGACTGATTTTCAAAGAAAATAAGAAATAGAATTTGGGCATGTCCAAAAGAAGTGGATCTTCAGGAAGCAGAATGGCATTAGTAGAAGAGCATTGCCTTTATAGTTAGGAGATCAGGGTTCAAGTACTGGCTAAGTCAGTTGTCAGCTGTGTCAAGAGCCAATTTTACTCTTTGAGTCTCAATTCACTAATTTATAAAATAGAGATAATCATACTTGTCCTAACCATAATATAGAGTTGTAGAGAAAGTACTTAGAAATCTTATAGAAAAATAGAAATGTGAGAGGTTGATATTCTGTCATATTACATCCTATAAGTATACTCTACTAGACATTAGAGAAGAAAAACATTGTAGCAGAAAAGGTTGTAGAGATAGAAACTGAGTCCTGGGTTCAAGTCCCAGTTCTATCATTAAAACACTGTAGGATCTTAGCCATGGTCTTGTCCTCACATGCTACATTACAGGTTTGAGTTGAAGGATATGTAAGATTTTTCCCAATATTGAGTCATTTGTTGTTGTTATTGAGTCATTTAGTCATGTCCCACTTTCCAAGACCTCATGGACTATAGCATTCCAGGCCCTTCTGTTCTCCACTATTTCTGGAAATCTGTTCAAGCTTATATTCATTGTTTGCATAAGACTCTCTATCCATCTCATTCTCTGCCTTCCCCTTTTCCTCTTGCCTTCAATCAACATCAAGGTCTTCTCCATGGGTTCTGTCTTCTCATGGCCAAAGTATTTAAGCTTCAACTTTAGTACTTATCCTTCTAAAGAATAGTCAATTAATTTCTTTATTTATTGACTCATTTCCTCTCTTTTCAATCCAAGGTATTCTCAGAAGTCTTCACAATTATATAAATGTTATTTGCAAATCAGCAAGCAAGTCAATTAATACTGTGAATTGTGCTCATCCAGAAATTAACAATGCAATTTGTTGTTATTATTGTTGTCATTTAGCAATGGCCTAAATGGCAGGCTTATTTACTGGAAACCATTTATGACTAAAATGTCAGAAGTTTTGGGTTCACATCCTTGCTCTGTTACATGTTAAATGTATCACATTGGGCAAGCTTCTCCTCTCAGGACTTGTTTTCTCCATCTGAAAAATTGAAAATAACAGTTGGAGTACCTGTCTCACAGTTTAGCTCATGGGGATTAAATATGATTAATGTATATAAAGTGTTTCTATAACTAAAATACTATATAAATATGTTATGACTCATACTTATTAATATTATTATTTCTCATTTCAACAGGGAGCTTTGATAATCCTCAAAGGAGGCACTAAAGCACTAGGGACATGGGCACGGAGATAGGGAGATAAAAGGTTTAAGAAGTGAGTCTTCTGATGGCATTCCTATTATCAAGAGGAAAGACCTTGCTGTATCCCCTTTGCAATCTGTTACAGATATATAGATAAAGCTTTAATTGCATGCTGACCATACCTTGCTAGAAATCTACATAGGATGGAATATTTGCAACACTCAATTTCAATTCTTTTCTGGTGGTTGTAGCTCTTACAATTTACTTTTTACAGTCCTGGTTTGGCTTATTTTACTTTGCATCAATTCATGTAAGTCTCTCCATGTTTCTCTTTATTCATCATCTATTACAGCACAGTGATATTTCATTATATTCATATGCCATGATTCGTTTAGCTCTTCCCCAATTGGTGAACATCCACTTCATTTCCAGGTTTTTGCTACTATAAAAAGTGCTGGTATAAATATTTTGAAATGTGGGGCTTTTTTTTTTTTTGGCAATGACCTCCTCAATGTATATACCTAGCAGTGTTATCACTGGTTCTAAGGAGATAGACATGCACATTCTTAATTAAGTGTAATTCCAAGTTGCTTTCCAGAATGATTGTGCCAATTCACAGCTACCAAGAATGCTTTATTGTGCTCGTTTTTCCACAACTGCCCCAACATTCATAATTTTCATACTTTGTTAATTTGCAGATTTCTTGGGTGTGAAGCAAAAACCTTGAGATTGTTTTACATTGCTCCTATAATAAGTGATTTGCAACATTTTTCATTCGGTTGCTAAGAACTGTGAAGTTTTATTTTGAGAAGTTTGTTTATGTCCTTTGGTTCCTTCTCCATTCCAACCCATATTTGCAATGTTCACAGCTGATAGTGAGTTAAAGATCTTAAAAAAAAAAAAAAACAACCAAAAAAACCCCTTCCTTTCATGGGCATATCTTCTCAACTGTCTCATGATTGTAATAATTCTGTTTTTCCTTGTGGTATACTGACCATTGACATGTATGGTCATTTTAACTTAATATTGTTTCTTTGCCATGGACTCCTGTGACTGCCTGGTCAAGACTATGGCTCTTTTCTCAGAAATGTCTTTAAATACACAGAATAAAAAGCGTGAGATTATAATTATGTAGAAATCTAATTATTACACTATCATATGCATATATATGTGTGTATATATACATATGAAGTACACATATATAATATGTACATAATATGTATTTTCTATAATATAAAATATATATAATGTTATGATATATAAATAGAATGTATAAATAATATAATATATGAATATATACATCTAGACCTTGAGTTAAGAAACTTCATTCTTGGACTAGTAGAAAGGTCTTTGTATTCAGCATCAGAGGATTAGGGCTTGATTCCCAGTTCTGCCTAATGAACTTAGATTGATCACTTTATCTGTCTAAACTTTACTTTCTTCCCCTTTAAAATGGGGAAAATAATACACTACCTACCTTATAGAGCAATTGTGAGGAAAGTGCTTCGTAAATCTTCAGTCACTGTGTTAATGTCACTTATATCTCCAGTTGCACAGAAAAGAACTAATGAAGTCAGTCAGTTAGTGAGTCAGTCAAAGAACATTTATTAAACATTGACTATGTACCGATAGTGTGCTAAGAGTTGGGGATACAACTAAAGGCAAAAACATGGTGCTTTCCCTCAAGGAGCTCACATTCTAATGAAGGAGACATGAAAACCACTCTGTACATATAATATACATATCCATAGATACACATCTCTTTCTGTGTCTATTTAACTATAATATATATAGCAGCATTGTGTATGTATATACACACACACACACACACACACAGAGCATATTAAAGATCCTCTTCTGACCTTACCACCTTATCACTTCTTGATAATGCCCTGACTGCATACCTTCTTTTCTTCCCTCTCCCCTCTCTCTTTAAGCTTCCTTTTGTGTTTTGTCTTCACCTATTAGATTTTAAGATTTTAAGCTCCTTGAGGAAATGGAAAGGAGTATCTTTTTTTCTTTTTTCCTTTTTTTGTATTTGTATCCCCAGAACTTAGCACAGTGCCTGGCCCAAAGGAGGCACTTATTGAATACTGAGTGATTGTTGACTATTGAAAAGGAAGCAGGACTAGGAAAGGTCTCCTATAGAAGGTGAGATTTGAAGTTAATCTTGAAAGAGCCGGAGGAAACCAGGACATGGAAGTGAGGAGAGAAAGCATCCCAGGCATGGGGGATAGCCATTGAGAAGACGTCCTGTCAGGAGACAGAATGTACTCTGCAAGGAACAGCAAGAAAGCCAGTGTAGGTGAATCATAGAAGATGTAAAAATGAGTTAAAGAGTTAAGTTAATGAGTTAATGAGTTAATAAGACTGGAAAAGTGGGAGGAGGCAAGGTTGTGAAGGGATTTCACAGGCAAATCAATTATTTTATATTTGAGCTTGGCAGTAATAGGGAGTCACTACATTTATTGAGTAGAAAGATGACACACTCAGACTAGGGAAATTCTTTTGGTAGCTGTGTGGGGAGACACTTGAGGCAGGAAGACCAACCAGAGGGCTGTTGCAATAGTCTTGTGATCAGGGGATAAAGATTTCTACCAGAGTTGCAGTTGTGTGAGTGGAGAAAAGGGGATACATACATACACATGTATTTCAGAGATGTTGGTAAGGTATGTTGTGACAGTTGATACAAGATATTGCAAAGATTGGATATATGGGGTGATTATGAAAAAACATTTGAGGATGGCAATGAAGTTGCAACCCTTGGTGCCCATTAACTTGATAGTGCCCTTGACAATAAAAGGGAAGTCCAGAGGAAGAGATCATTTAAACACATCATTAAGGAGTAATGTGTTGGATTTAAAGTTTACTAAGCTATGCATTATTAGTACCATTAAGAACAACCTGAATCCTGAGAGAATGAGAAAAAGAAGGATTAAGACTGGAGATGGTCAAGTAGGTCTGGAAGGAGCATTCCCCATCTTACAGATGAGGAAACTGAATGGCCCAAAGGTAAAGTGGCTTTCCTGAAGTTCTATGATTAGTAAGTGTTGAAGGAAGGCTGGCTTTGGAGACTGGTCTCTTGCCTTCCATTCCAGTGCTTTCCTGAGACAAAAAAGGGCACATACTCTTTTATTATACATGTAAGAAAAGCTAGACTCCTAGAGGTGACATGACTTGCTTCAAGTAATACACTTGGTAAATGGTGGAAAAGACCTTTAAACCCTGGTACTTTTGCTCTCTCTCTCTCTCTCTCTCTCTCTCTCTCTCTCTCTCTCTCACTCTCTCTCGCTCTCTCTCTCTCGCTCTCTCTCACTCTCTCTCGCTCTCTCTCACTCTCTCTCTCTCTCTCTCTCTCTCTCTCGCTCTCTCTCTCTCTCTCTGTGGGGCAATGAGGTTTAAGTGACTTGCCCAGGGTCACACAGCTAGTAAGTGTCAAGCATTTGAGGCCAGATTTGAACTCAGGTCCTTCTGAATCCAGGGCCAGTGCTCTATCCACTGTGCCACCTAGCTGCTCACTTTGACTTCTCTTTTGATGCTTTCCCAATATACTATGCAATTCATTTTTGTCCTAGGCAAAAAAAGAACATTTATTCTCTGTAAGCATGGCTCTCAGTAATTGGAATGGAGGCTGGTACTAGGATTTCATTTATATGGGGAATTCTTGGATGAGATAATTCCTTCTACTAATTCAGGTTGTTACCTATGTGCCTTGCTCAGCTTCACAAATCAGCTTGTGTCAGAAGGAGAATTTGAACCCATATCCACTTGGCTTCAGTTCTGTCTTTTTAAATTAGATACAATTCTCCTTCCCCTGGGCATCTTTGGCATTATTTGGTCTCTAAAGCTTTATGTTATCAATTTAATCCTCCCCACTATTCTTTGTGTCACATATGTGTATATACAGGTGTATATATGTATACATAAACACATCTACAAATATATACATGTATACACATATGTATATGTGTGTATATATATGACTATTTGGTGCCTTGTTTTATTTTCTCTTATTTTTAAAAATATATTTAAATATATTATTAATATAATAATATATAATATTATTAATAAATATATTTATTTCATTAAATATTTCCCAATTACAGGTAAAAATAATTAAAACTCATTTTTTAAAAAACTGAGTTGTAAATTCTTTCTCCCTCCCGTCCCTTGCCCTTCCTTAAGAAGACAAGCAATTTAATATTGATTATTTTATGTCATATTTCAAAATCACAACGGGACATAATATTAGAAGTTTAGTCTCCTCTTTCCTGCCCGCTTCTTCTCCTTTGCCATCTCCTGCTCCCTCTCCTCTCTCTCTAGCTATTTATCTGTCCAACCCTAATCAGGATCTTATGAAACTTCACAGATGTTGCTTCTGCTAATATGCTTTAACCCCAACTTGGTGAGATCACTTCTCTGGCCAGAGAGCAGCTCAATATAGAGGCCATTCAATCTTTGGGATCATTTCTGAAGCTTTCAACAATGCTACCAATTACTTGCTCCACAGCTGAACTGCTGACCTGGAGGTGAAATGTTCCTTATCCCATTACTTAGCCCCTAAGCCAGCCAATTCTCCTGCAAATACAGATTTTATTCCTTCTGAGCTTCTCCCTCAGAACTCTCTTCTAGAAGTAAGAAAGGTGCAGTACAGGTGAAGATCTAAGTTTTCAGAAACAAGCAACTTTTCACATTAATAGAAAGTGTAAGAAAAGGTGGGGGAAGAGACATTCCTAGTTCATTTTTAAAGGATGTCTCCCCCCACCCCCTTCAAACTTTCTAGTCTCAAAGTTAACACATCTTAATTGGTTAATTTCTCAATCAGAACCAGAAGAGCAATACTCAGGAATTTTTTTTGTTCAGTCATTTCAATTGTTTCAAATGTTTGACTCTTTGTTACACCATTTGGGGTTTTCTTTTCTTTTCCTTTTTTTTTTTCTCCATGAGGCAATTGGGGTTATGTGACTTGCCCAGGCACATAGCTAGTAAGTGTCAAGTGTCTGAGGCTGAATTTGAACTCAGGTCTTCCTGAATCCAAGGCTGGTGCTTTATCCATTGCACCATGATTTTTTTAGGAAAAAAATCCAAACAAAATAAAACAAAATACACATCAATGAATCGTAGAATATCAAATTGGGTTGGGATCTAAGAGCACAGAAGATAAAGTTTTATAGCAAGAAGGAAACATAGTTCAATCACTTCTGTTATTTTCTAGTTATGTGACTTAGGAAGCCTTGTTGATAGCACTTGGTAGGGACTGATTTTCTTTCTTTTTCTTTTTTGGTGGGGAAATTAAGGTTAAATGACTTGCCCAGGTTCACACATCTAGTAAGTGTCAAGTGTCTGAGGCCGGACTTGAACTCAGGTCCTCCTGAATCCAGGGCTGATGCTTTATCCACTGTGCCACCTAGCTGCCCTGATTTTCTATTTATTTTATTTACACTTTTCATTAGGAGGCAGAATTTTAGTATTATTACAAATTTTCCCTTGATTACATGTAAAAACAATTTTTAACATTCATTTTTAAAACTTTGAGTTTCAAATACTCTCCCTTCTACCCTTCCCTCCCCTCCCCGGCCCCATTAAGAAGGTAAGCAATTCAATATAGGTTATACATGTGTATACATGTCATGCAAAACATTTCAATATTAGTCATGTTGTGAAAGAAAAAAAATAGGCAAAAAAAAATAAGAAAAATAAAGTAAAAAAAATCAATCTGTATTCAGACACCATCAGTTTTTTCTCTGGGGATGGATAGCATTTTTCATCATAAGTCCTTCAAAGTTTTCTTGGATCACTGTATTGTTGAGAAAAGCTAAGTCATTCATAGCTGATCATTTTACAATATTTGCATCAGCTCATGTAAGTCTTTCTATGTTTTTCTGAGAGCATCCTTCTCATCATTTCTCATAGCACAGTATTCCATCATAATCACATTCTACAATTTGTTCAGCCATTCCCCAATTGATGGGCATCCCCATAATTTCCAATTCTTTGCCATCAGAAAAGAGTTGTTGTAAATATTTTTGTACACATAGGCCCTTTTCCTTTTTGTTTTTTCTTCTTTTTAGATGCAGACCTAGTCGTGGTATTGCTAGGTCAAAGAGTATGCTTGGTTTTATAACCCTTTGGGTTTAATTCCAAATTGTTCTACACAATCTTTGAATCAGTTCACAACTCCACCAATAGTGCATTAATGTCTCATTTTCCATATATTCCCTCCAATATTTGTCATTTTCCTCTTCTGTCCTATTAGCCAATCTAATAGGCATGAGGTAGTACCCCTGAATTATTTTGATTTGTGTCTCTCCAATCAACAGTGAGTTAGAACATTTGTTTTCATATGGCTATGGATAGCTTTGATTACTTCATCTGAAAACTGTTCATATCTTTTGATCATTTATCAATTTGTGAATGGCTCTTATATTTTAGGAATTTGACTCAGCTTTCTATATGTTTAAGACATGAGAC
The DNA here is from genome assembly GCF_019393635.1 of Dromiciops gliroides. Lineage (NCBI taxonomy): Eukaryota > Metazoa > Chordata > Mammalia > Microbiotheria > Microbiotheriidae > Dromiciops > Dromiciops gliroides. The sequence goes on along the minus strand of NC_057866.1, from coordinate 84,264,196 downwards.
TTTTATCACAGAAATTTGCTTCAGAAATTTTTTTTACAGTTACTATTGCTAACTGTATTTCCCTCCATCCAATCTCTGCCCAATTTATTCTATTCTCTCTCTCCTTTCACCTTGTCCCTTCTTAAAAGTGTTTTGCTTCTGACTACCTCCTTCCCCATTCTGCCCTCTTTTCTATCACCTCCTCTCTTTTATCCCTTTCCCTTACTACTTTCCTTTAGAGTAAGATGGATTTCTACACTCAATTGATTGTCTATTATTCCCACTTTGAGCCGATTCTGATGAGAGTAAGGTTCACTCACTCCCTCTCACCTCCCCAATCTTCCCCTCCCCGTAAAAGCTTTTTCTCAGCATGTCAGAAAACACTGAGCATGATTTTCTTTGATTCACGGTTTTTTATCACTCACAAATACCTTCTCGGCAAGCCTTAGGGAATTACTCAGAATGCTGAGTTTAAGAGCCTTGCCCAAGGTCAAACGGCCAATATTTGTTAGAAGCAGGTCTTGAGGGATAGCTAGGTGGTGAAGTGGATAGAGCACTGGCCCTGAAGTCAGGAGGACCTGAGTTCAAATCCAGCCTCAGAAACTTACTAGCTGTGTGACCCTGGGCAAGTCACTTAACCCCAATTGTCTCAACTAACTAACTAACTAACTAACTAACTAACTAACTAAATAAATAAATAAAATTGCATTAAGACCTTTGGGACACTTTGTATATAGGGGTGTGTGTGTATGCACACAGACACATATATGTGTTTATACAGAGATAGAGAGAGAGGCAGAGAGACAGAGGGAGACAGAGAGGAGAGACAGAGAGACAAAGACAGAGACAGAGAAACATAGAGACAGAGACAGAGAAGACAGAGAGGAGAGAGAGAGAGAGATTATTATTATGATTATTATCTTATTAGCACTGATACCTGAAATAAATTATGAAAGAATAAAATGAATAGAAATCAACAGTTGGCTTTGTTAGAACCTTAAAATAATGAAAATAAAAATGGTTGTAGAAATAGAGCTAGTAGGAACCCTTGGATAGTTTTTATTATAGGATGTCTGATCAGTTCTAGTGAATCATCTTCTCCTGTGCTCATTTCAAAAACCAGGTTTCAGAAAAGACTTACATTTACTATGATAGTTGCCAATATGATAATGTTTTTTGTTGTTGTTGCTCCCCCGCAAAGTGTTTACTAAATGTTTTTAATAGTAGTAGTAGTAATGATGATGATGATGATGATGATGATGATGATGATGATGATGATGATGATGATAATAATAATATAGTAATCCTAATGGTAGGAGCTTTATTTCACAGTAATGTTGTCAGTGACATTTGGACTTAATTGCTTGGGTGAAAATTGAAGGCTTTATTGAATAATTTGAATGCCTTCTCCACCAGTTACCGGTAGAAGCCAAACTATTTTATACCTGCTCACTTTTCTGCTGTGAATCTTCAACTTGTTCTTTCCCCCTTTTTTTGTACTTTAGTTTACCTTGAGTGAAATTGAATTCTGACGCATTTCTCTAGCGCTATTTCCATGGTCTTATATGTATTCTAGGTCATGACTCCACATGATGGCATGCAGGTTGTTGGCAATTCCATTGCGTTACTCCTTCCATAACACATCTATCAGCTTTCTATATTGGGAAGTTCCTTCCAGCTCTAACATACTCAAGTTTCTTTCAGGTCTAACACTTTTTGTCCTATGCAGATAGCATGGACAGAAGCTGCTGATGGATAATGGGCAGGGCCCAGAATTGACTGATCCTTGTTTGTAAAATGAAATAATGTTTGCAGGATCACAGATTGAGATCTGTTTCAATAGTTTTCTTTTGTACTCCCTTCATCTAGGCTCTCCCCCTCCAATCCATCATTAACCTTATAACCTAACTGATAACTCTAAAACATAGCATTGTCTTTGTCCCTCTCCTGCTCAAAAAGGCTTCCGTAGTCCTTTATCTCCTCCAGGATAAATATATAAGCATCTTTGTTAAGTATTTAAAGATGCTCCCAGTCTTGCTCAGTCCTATCTCTGCATACTGAATTCATTTTACTCCCTCTCACATATGCCAGTTTGACTAGTCAATTTGCTCTTCCATTCAGTCTTCTACCATTTTAAACAAGCTGCCCTCTACTTCATGTCTTCTACCTTTCAGCTGTTGGAATCCTTAGATCTTTTCAAAGCTCAAATCAAGTGCCTCCTCCTTCATGGCACTTTAACTGGTGAACTGAGTTGCTAGCATTTCCATAATAAAGCATTGGCATGGAGCTAGTAGAGGAATAATAATTAAAAACAACAACAACAACAATAATAAGCTACATATATATATATATGTTGCTTTAAAGTTTGTAAAATACCTTATATAATATTTTTCAATCATGTCTGACACTTCATGACCCCATTTGAGGTTTTCTTGGCAGAAATACTGAAATGGTTTGCCATTTTCTTTTTCAGCTCATTTTATAGATGAGGAAACTGAGGCAAACAGGGTTAAATGACTTACCAGGATTACACAGCTAGTGTGTCTATCCAGTGCACTATCCACTAGGTCACCTACCTGCTATCTATCTATCATCTGTATTTATTTTTATTTTTTTAGCATCTGTATTTTTAATATCATTTTATGCTCTCAACTCTCTAAAGTAGATACTATTATTCTCATTTTACAGATGACAAGACTGAGGCCAAGAAATTAAATCAGGGATTCTTAGCCTGGGCTCTGTGAACTTTTTTAAAGCAATATTTTTATGATTATGTTTTAATATATTCTGTTTCCTTTACAATTCTATGTGTTTTATTTCATGAGTTTTGAATGATTATTTTGAGAAGAATCTCTAAACTTTTGGATGAATGAATCAATAGCAAAAGAAGAGACAAGAAAACATTGCTCTCTTTTCTGGCAGCAGTATGAGCAGAATCACACTCCCTGTTTGAAGGTACATCATCTATCATGTTTCTTCTTGATTCCCTGACATACTTACATTTTCATATGTCCCAACCTGGCATTCCTTTCCTTTTTTATTCCTATTTTCTTCCTTATCTCTGTGGGCTGATTCCCTGCCTATCTTCATCTTTGCTGTTAAGTCACCAAATGACAAACTTCTCAGAAATAATTCCAGAAATTCCTTCTCTCTTTTGCCCCTGCTGCCCCTGCCTAGGGCTTCTGGCAGCCATCTGCTAAACTTCCCCAACTCTGCCGAGTTAGCACTTACAATGGAAGGGGATTGCTTGTCCTCTGCAAATAGGAAGCACCACTGGATTTTGCTGATGCTGCTAGTTGAGCAAGAGCAGATAGGTAGCCCCAGTTTTTCAAACTGACAGCTGGAAATAAAAATGAGCTGAGGCCAAATGTTCAGTGGGACATAGCATCTTGATGGGCAAGTGGAAATTGAATCAAGGTAATGAGGAGAGGTGATGTGTTTAAGACTTGGGCTTATTTTAGTGCATGCATTGCCAGATTAAACCCCCAAAGGTTGACTTTAATGTTACAAAGGAAGGAGATAAGGCTGCTAGAAAACCTCATATGCTTACTATCTACATATAATCTTATCAGCACCAACTGACTTGTAAACCAATGTCTGAAATTCAGATGAGAGCTCTGGCTTTTCAGATGGCTTAATACCCTAGAACACAATTAGCTGGGGATGGTCTGGAAGTAAGAGATAAAACAGTATATAATGAGATCACTTGGGATATGCCAATGGAAGCCCTCCCTCCCTCTCCCCATCATAGGGGTAACATCATGATGTCAAAGATACTTATTGAACTGCTAACCTTGGCTCATTGGGATCTATACCAAAGACTAGATGATCTTGAAGGCTTCTTCTTGTTTGAAGTATATACTATGATCCCAAGGTCACTACAGTGAATATGCAAAATATCAAATGCATTATAGATGTTCTTCATGACTGCTAAATATCCGATCTATGAACCAATCTGTTTAGAAGGCTATAAAACATTACCTTTGTGAATCCAAGGCATGTTTTAGTCTAGGCAATATTAAACTTTGTTTGATAGAGGAGAAAGGCTAGCCCCCTCCCCTCCTTACCTACATCATCCATGAGTGCACAGCAAAGCTAATGGAAGGTTGTGTTTTGGTGCTGTTTGGTTGTTTCCTAATCTCTGTGACCCTATTTGGGGTTTTCTTGGCAAGATACTAGAGGAGTTTTCTTTCTCCAACTCATTTTGCAGATGAGGAAACTGAAGCAAACAGAGTTTAGTGAATTGCCTAGGGTCACACAGATAGTAATGGATGGGGGTGAGGTTTAACCTCAGCTCTGGCATTTAATAGCCTTGATAGATTAGGGCTCTGGTTTCCCCATCTGGAAAATGGGGATAATAATGCTTCTATGATAAATGTCATCGATTTTTCAAAGGAACAAATGAGATATATATTTAACAGAGATGTAAATATTAAAAGGGAGCTATTATAATTGTTACTTTTGCTAGTAAAGTAGGACCCTGCTACAGGGGTAGAGTTTACATTATGGATTCATTATCTATAATTAATTTTCATGTAATTAATAAAGCCCACCCTTCTAATACTTTAAAAATATACTTTTTTTCCTCCAATTACATGTTAGAATTATGAAACATTTTATTAACATTTTGAGTTTCAGAATTTATCCCTCCCTCCTTCCTTTTGCCCATCCCTAAGATGGTAAGCCTCTGATATCTTTTAAAGAGGTATCTCCATATCTAGCCTTTCCCCTCTCCAATCTGTCGTAAACATAGCTTCTAAACTGATATTCTTAAAGCACAGGTCTGATCACCATGCCAGCCATGCTCAAAAACCTTCAATGGCTCCCTATTACTCCTAGAAGAAAATACATGATATCTGAAGAAATTCCAGTCACAAGAAGATGAGAGTCACAAGAAGATGAGAGAACACAAAAGCTTTCATGAGGGGTGTCACCTGAACTGAGCTATCCTAAGAATCAAGGCGGCCACTAAGGACTTCCTTATCACTAAATCCAGTAATTGATTTTTGTCTTTGTCTTTCATTCCTTAATAATAATAATTAATATTAATAATAATAATAATAATAGTCTATTAACCCTTTTCTGGTCCCATTTCTCTCACCTAAGGAATCTGGACCTAATATGAACCCAATCATCAGTCATTTGCTTTGCTTTCATGGTCTTTTACTCTTTCCACCCTAATAGCCTTAAATCCCAAGTGATTCCCCATTATCTAGAGGTAATTTGTACAGTAGAAAGAACACTGGGTGTGGAGTCAGGAAGACAAGTTCAAATCAGACTTAGACTGTTAATGTGTGAACCTGAGCAAGTTACTTTGTCTGCCTCAGTTTCCTCAACTGTAAAATGGGGATAATAATGGCTCCTTTCTCCCAGGGTTATTGTAAGGATCAAATCAGACAATATTTGCAAAAGGCTTAATACAGTGTCTGGCACATAGTAGGGGCTTACTAAGTCTTTATTCCTTTCCCCTTCCCTTATCTATTTATGCCTACATCTGAGCAGCAGACTACTTCTGGGGGGAAAATCATGAAATTATGTTAATTTAATCCATACTAGGCTGCAAATTTATGTTATCTAAAGTCAACTGAATCCTAACTGCTGTACAATACTTTTATTCATCACTGATTAATATCTACATCCCCTAAAAGGGCTATTTGACAACTTTTTTTCCTGCTTGAATCTAAATTCACCCCCCTCTATTTCATTCACAGTAGATTGAAGTCATTTGATTTCAACTCCCTCAAGCCTCCTTTAGTATTCTAAATCTTTCAGTGTACTTAATTATACACTTTCCCCTTTCTCTAGTCTTAAAAGAAAAAGTGACTTTTCTCCTTGCTAAGACTAATGCTTTCAGCTGAAGCCCTTTGATTCTACTCATTTCCTCATAAATCATAGAATCATAGGACAAGAACTGGAATGGAGCTTGGAGGTCATTTAGTCTAAACCCCATTATTTTCCATATAAGAGAACTGTGGTACAGAGACCCTAGATCATGTGCCCAAGGCCATATAGTAAGAACTGGAGTCAGAACTCTGGTTCCATGACTCCTAGTTCAGCATTGCAGATTCACTCTTTCCATTACTCTATGCTGTCTCCAAAGTTACTGCTTTCATTCTTTGGTCTCTCCCTTTCTACTGATTCTTGCCCTCAAATTACAAAGTGGCCCAAGTCTTCTCTAATTGAAAACACAAAACCAAAACTGACAACTTCCTTTGACCCAACCTAAATTCTCAAGCTCATTGCCAAACTCGTAGAAAGAGTAATATATAAATCACTTCCTCCAGGTCCTTATCACCTCATTTTTCAACACTTGGCAGGCTGGCTTCCCTCCTTAACATTCTACAGAGATGGCTGTTTCCAGATCACCAGTGACTCCCTATTGCTAAATCTATTATCTATCTATCTATCTATCTATCTATCTATCTATCTATCTATCTATCTATCTATCTATCTGTCTGTCTGTCTTTCTCCAGGTTCTCTGGCACCCCTTCAGTTTTTTGCAATGTTTATTATGCTTTTCTTCACTTTTCTTTTCCATAACATCAAAATTAAGCTTTATTGCTTGCCCATGACTCCTCTGACCCATAAAACTATGTGGGAGATTCTGATATTTGAATCATAGTGATTAACTAGGAAATGATAGTTTTTATTAGGGAGAATTGTCATTCCCTTTACCTTTTTAGTTGTTGATTTCTAGTAATTACTAAATATCTTCTCCTCCTTTGTCTACCATAATATGTACACTGGTTTTGTTTCTAGAGCTTTCTGAAACTTTATTGTGTTGTTTTCTGGCTCCTTATTCTCTTTATATTCATGAAATTTGGGTGTCCTCTAAAGATTTTTTTTGGGTCTTCTTCAATTCTCTCTTCTCTCCCTAGTGATTTTTGTCTAATCACATTACTTCAGTAATCCTCACTACATAGCTAACTCCCAAATATATGTATATTAATTAAATTCAGAAATATAGATAGGCAAAAAGAAGATAACAACCTTGCTCTGGGCTTAATTTTTGGGATTGCTCAGATTCAATTACATTTTCTCCTGAGAAAATGCTGAAGGGTTAGAACCACATGGCTTTGTGGGATTTCTTTGTAAATGTTCCCTTGAAATTAATTTGTAGCCAGAGGATCCTCAATTAAGCAGAGAGATATAAGGAATTTCTAATTCTTAGTCAAAGTAAGACTTCTGATTAATTCCCTTCCTTTAGTGGTCAGGAAGTAGAGATTAAAAAAAATAGATTTAAGCTCTGAGTTCTAGTTATCTTGGGCTTGGCATGAAAACATCTAAAACCAATACTCTGAAGAAAAAGAGAACGTCTTTTTTTCCTGTAGATAGTATTTTATTTTCTCTAATTGCATGTAAAGCCAATTTTTAACATTCATTTTTATATAAAATTTTGAGTCCCAAATTTTCTCCCTCCTTTCCCTTCTTCCTCCCTAAGAGGGGAAGCAATTTGATATGGGTTATATACATGTAATCATATAAAATATATGTAGTCATTTTTTTGAAAGTCATATTGTGAAAGAAGAAACAAGACAAAAGAAAAAATAATGGAAAAATAAAGTGAAAATATTATGCTTTCATCTGCATTTAGACTTTGTCAGTTCTTTCTCTGGATATGAATAATATTTTCCATCATGAGTCTTTTGGACTTGTCTTGGATCACTGTATTGCTGAGAAGAATTAAGTCAATCATAGTTTATCAGTGTTGCTAATACTGCGTGCAACATTCTTCTGGTTCTGCTCACCTAACTTTGCATTGGTGCATGTAAGTCTTTCCAGGGTTTTCTGAAATCTGCCTGCTCATAATTTCTTATTGTACAATAGTATTCTGTTATATTCATTTAGCACAACTTGTTGATTCATTTCCTAATTAATAGGTATCCCCTCAAATTCCACTTCCTTGCCACAACAAAAAGAGCTGATTATATATATATATATACACACACACATACATACATATATATGTATAATCTTCCCAGTCTATATCTGGTTTTATTATTTTTCTTTCTTTTTTAAAATTTTTCTTTTTAAAAAGGTGAAACTTTCCCTGTTCCACCAAAAGAGAGCAAGATCTTTCAGAGATTTCATGTGATACTCACATGCCCTGCAGAAAATAAATTCCTGTTTGAGGTCACATACCACATGAGAACAGGAGGGATTTGGCCTTGAGAGGCCAGTACAATGATCTAGATGAAAGATATTGTTGTACTTTTAGGAGTAAAAGCATGAGTGGTCCCTTCTAGCATATGCCCTGGCTGCCTGTTTTCCCTATACGTTTCAATTCCTCTGAGGGATGATCAGTATTATTAGGTCAATGCTTTATTGTTACTTTTATTCTTATATTACTTCATAAAATACCTTTCATTTAAACAACTTTTATCTTCTAGATGACTATTAAATGTAAACACATTGACATAGACTTGTGAGCTATGGGTTTTGTGTTGGATGTGGCTTCACAGAGTGCCTTTAATATGGGGTAACCTTATTTGGGGGAACCCCATGCAAGTATGAGTTCTTGCAAGTGGTCCACTCAAATAGCATGATCTCCAGGCCCTTCATTATTTTGGTGGTTATTTAGATTCTCTATAGAATATTATTATTCTCTCAGAAATGTTAGGTGCAGGGCTGAATACAATACCCCAGATGTGAAATATAGGTCAGAATTCAATGAGGGTATTTTATATACATATACATATATATAATATACATATACACATATACATATAATATACATATACACATATACATGCATATATATATACACATACATACACATACGCACATATACATACACAGCGACCCATACACACATCTATTTATATCTATCTATCACTGCCTTTCAGGGATAACACACACACACACACACACATATATATATATAGTCCCTGAAGGGCAGTGATAAGAGGCCCATGTCTCAAACCACTTATCTGAATTGGGCATGTTGTACAGTCTTTTTACTCTGCCTTGAGAAAAGAGTGATGAAGGGAAGAGACAGCTGTCCTAGATGACTTTCTTTCATCAGCTAATAACTTATTTTGACTCTTTTGATTCATTTCATGCCTTCAGGTGTTACTGATATCAGAAGTGCTGAAGACAGGTTAAGTGACAGATCAAACCTATATTATTCTTTTTGTTACTTTTGTTCTTACTACTTGTATACAGAACTTGCAAGTACAGTTTTCATTGAAAATTACATCTATTCTAAGTAGAAGAAACTTTTGTATTGGATATGGCTCACAATAATCCATTTTGCTTATATGTTAGGAGTTAATGATTTTCTTTGAAGCATAGTTAATTTTAGTCCCATAAATTTGCTTGTCAATGTCACAGTCCCCCACCCCTTCCATTTTCCCCCTAAATACTGAAAAAGGTTTTGCTTATACCCCAAACAGTAACTTCTGTCAAAGTCATTCTCAAGGTTTTTATTAGCATTCAAGCTGAGCAGACTGCCCATCTGGAGATATAAAGAACATCTCAAAGCCACTGACCATATATTATTTTCAGGTTAATTATGGGATCTAGTCCAACATAGATTTTCCCTCAAAATACATGCACCTACATCTAAGGCATCTGATTGGCATAGACCAATCATGATTGCAGAAAGGACATGACATAGCCTCATGTGCTCTGGTCAATTAACACTCAGAAAAGGCTTGTCCATGTACTCAAGCATGTGCTGTCTGGCCAATTAGCTAGCATTCAAAAAATCTTCTAGAACACTTGGAGAGTGAGGGGGTTTCACTGATAAGGCTGACCTTAGAAGTAGAGGGTTTTTTTTTTTTTTTGGTTTGTTTGTTATTTTGGGTTTTTTTGGGCAGGGCAATGAGGGTTAAGTGACTTGCCCAGGGTCACACAGTTAGTAAGTGTTAAGTGTCTGAGGCTGGATTTGAACTCAGGTCCTCCTGAATCCAAGGCCAGTGCTTTACTTGCTGCGCCACCTAGCTGCCCCCAGAAGTGGAGGTTTTTGAAGCAGGAAAAATACTGTCTCAAATCACATTACTGTCAAACCTTATTTTGTGACCCTCATAGGATTGTTCGTATTTGTACCAGAGAGGAAAAGAGTGGTGCAGGGCCAGACTACATTTGATAATCCACATGGGTGTCTCTTTATCTAAAAGTACCAGAAGAGCATCAGTAACACTGATATTCCTTGCAATCACTATCCCCCAGAAATTGCTTGTTATTTATCACTGTAATGATTCATGATTCCAACATGTGGCCCAAGAGCCCATAAAGAACACATACTACCAGGAGCTAAGACCTTCCCTTGCTCTACTCCACAGGGTCTCTCCATTCATTCTGTAGCTGAAAGATATCTGCTGTCTCATCTAATTAGAATATGAGTTTTGTTGAGAGCAGGGACTGTCAAATTTTGTTACAAATCACAGTATTTGACACACAGTAAGTGCTTAATAAATGATTTTTCATTTATTTTTTCTTTGATTCATTAATTCATCCTTCCATAAATCTCATTTGTTGAATTGTGGGTTAAGTTTTGCTTTCTCCTTTTATTGGTTGAGGAGTAATGTATATCATGTAACTACTCATTTAGAAAACATTAACTGATAAATGCTGGGGGATGGTTAAAAGCTTGATCACTTCTCCAAGCAATGGAATTATGCCCTTGTACCAAGAACAGCAGGGCATACATGAACCCAGAATGTAGGGTGTAAATGAAGAGTAGTGTGAGGGTGACAGTTAAATGACATGATGTCTACTAATTAAGTATAGGGAGGGTCATTGCCAGAAGCTTGACAATCACATGATTATTTTGACATGTCTAATCATGAAGCAAAATGAAATATATCTTAGTCCTGTGTTGTTCCCTCCTCTTTTAAAAAAATCCTATCTCTATTTTCTTTGCCATATAGATTTTCTTTTTTGGTCTGTTCCCTCCTCTATGACAGTCACCATGGCAGAGTAGTAGGACAAAAAGTTCAGAGGACACTCAGACTCCTGTAGTATTTAGATCACCTGAAAACATTAATGGCACACTAAATATGAGGTGTTTGTCCCATAACTTGTGGATTGCTAAGCTGCTCCCATATCCTTAATGACATTTTTACTGTGTATGACATAATATTTAAATGGAAAGACACCTCACAGATTGCCCTTGGGGAAACAAATGAAAGAGTTGGAATCATCATACACCCAGAGGAAACAGGAAATGGTATTTCATCAGACAATTGGTCATCTTACCCTGTGAAGCTCCTTGTAAATTTAAATAAGCAGATCACAATGAAGACAGTTCCTATTATGTGATAGACAAAACTGTTGAGAAGGATGAAGGAATAGAGAAATTTTAGGGAAAAAATAACCCTTAAGATTCCCTAAACTAAGTTGAACACATATCTGAAAGCTTGGTGATTTTAATACAAAAGCATGTTATCAGATCATGGAGAAAACTATATTGCATATAGTTTTTTAAAAATTATTTTTTGGGATCAAGAAACAAAAGAGGACAAAGGCTTATAAATATTTTAGTAGGCTCTAGACTATATATAATGCTATTTTCTTCAAGAAAAGATGAGAGGTACTAGTAATCACAAACATCAAAACATTTAAAAAATATACTAATTATATCTTTGCAGATGGAAAATATATGATTACATCATAAAAGGTCATTTCAGGATCAGTTGTCTGGAAATATATTAGAATAATGGTCAAGAACAAAGGTCAAAATCAACATCAAATTAGAAGAAACAATAAAGACAGCAAGCAGATACTATGCAATATAATAGCAACACTAAAATGATGTTTAAATAAGCATTATTTAAAGATTGAAAAGTGGGAAATGGAAAAAAAGAAAACATTGATTTTATAACCATTTCTTTGAACAGTTCAACTAATACAAAATATTCACAGAAATGAAGCCATAAAGAGCCCAACAGCTACCTTTACTGGTAATTGTTTATTGCATCTCCTTACTAAGCAGACATAGATGACAGCCTAGGGCATCAGTTTAGGGCATAAACTCATTTTCAAGTTTTTTGATGTTCCCCTTAGGTATGTTATAGCTTTTCTTTTGGCCTCCTTGGAGAACTTTGAATCTGGCTTACCTTAACCCATCTGGTCTATTCTCAGCTCCCACTGTAGACATTGTTATCAACTGTTCCAGAGATGCTGATGGGAAATCCAAATCCTTAGACCCTCTGAAGTTCAGAGTGAAACTTGTTGGGAGTTCCCCACAAGGTGATGAGAATGAGACCAGGGAATTCTCCTTTCCTCAAGTGATTCCTTCTCAAGAGCTTTACTGGAGACTTTTATAACTAAGCAGCTAGATACTAGCATTTCTAATTATAAATTAGCTTGCTGGTTTTATGAAAACTCCACAGGGCATGACAAATTACTTCCCCTAATCCAAAGATTTCTTATTCAATATGATTGTCTTTAGTACAATGGCTTTCAATGACTTTTGAATTGGTTGTGGACTTTTTATACTTTATCTAAGGAATATAATTGAAGGATTGATTCAGGGGAGATGTGCATCCCTTCATCATACCTGATTCCCACACTTGTTTGTTTTTACCTAACAAAAGAATCAATATGTAGCATAACGCCCCTTATTTTTAAGTGGGATAGAATATTTTATTGATTTACTGACTCAATTGACTCCCATCATTACGTCTATTAACATCAGTAACAATAGTAGATCCACCATATTTGGACTTGGCCACCTCAGTACTGTGAGGAAGTGCCAGTGACATTTAGGAAGATGAAATCAGAAAGAATATCTGAATCTGTTTCAATATACACAGAGGAGGAATCCATGCCAATGGCAGCGCCATTTTTAAATTCAGTAATAGATTGGATTTCATTATCTTGAGGAGAAGATTCTAAAGAGCCGAGTTTCATATGTGACACTTTTATCAAATGAAAATGAACAAGATTTAGCAATCTCTCCTCTTACTTTCTCATCACTATGTAACCTCTGTTTTGATACTGCCTCATGAATCAGTGGGTTCAGGTATATTTTAAGTGCTTTTTTTTTTAATCTTGCCTCAACATCTCCCAGCCAGGACATCTGCAAAAAACCCCTTCATGTAGTCTTTTGATCATCACAGTAAAGTTTGCAGAGATTAGTTCTCCATTTGCAAGCATGCAATTCACAAAATTAAAAGAGGAAATGTGTGATAATTGTTGTTGGTGGTGATGCTAGAGGTGGAGGTAGAAATAGTATTGGTGGTTTAAGTTTGAAACAAACAAAATAGAACTTACACCCAGTTCTTGGAAAGCCTCTAACAAGCAACCCTCTCTCTTCTCAATCACAGTCGTCCTTATAGCTCCTAGAAGATGGAATGATTCACAGTTCTTCAGCAGCTGAGGTTCCTCAATCCATAAGGTATGACCAAATATAATTCACCATGGCTCCTTTTGAAATTCTTTTAGCTACTATCCTAGAGCATCTGGGGCTGATCTCCATAGTTGCTTTGCCTGTAGTTCCACACAGTTCTTAGAAGACAAGCATTGGACACATTTCGTATCCCCTACCAAACAAATTCATTTCATCGTCTAGGTGAAGATATCCAGAATTTTTCCTGTCTATCAGGACCCCTGACTCTCTGGCTTAATACAGACTTGCTCAGAACTCCAGCACTCTACTTGAACAGACCTGCTCACCAATTATACATTCAGATAAAGTGACTATAAATCATTATGCCCTTTCCCTCTTCAGGTATCCAGAAAGAAGTTCTCTACTTGAGAGATCATTCTCTGTATGTTTAGCAGATGTCGAAAGCACCCCTAATTTTGTCCTAATTATTTTTTTTAAAGTACTAAAGAACATCCCTGAAGTTGTTAGGTATAATTATTAAAAATCTCTTTCCACTGTTAACAATTAGGTGAACATAATCAATTAACTATATTCTGCCTATTCTCTAATATTAATTTCCTTAGGATATATTATACCTTGGAGGGATGGGAGGATGGATAAGAGGGAGGTTGGTTAAAAGGATGGGGTGGGGGACAGCCTATGCCAGCTTCATATAAAAAACTTTTGTGAGAGTAGCCTACATTGTATCCAGGGTCTCCTTGTTGAAAACATGAGAAGATCAGGAAGGATTCCATAGACAATTTTCTATAGTTATTCATATCTTCAGTCACATAAATGAGAGACATAAATAATATAGATCATATTGTATTGTGTAATTTAAAATTCTAAATGTGGGTTCTAATCTGTTCCCCCAGTTTTGGGGGAAACTGACTAAAATCACTGATAAAACAAGTTTAGGTTTTTAAGGGTTTATTGAAAAATAGAAAGAGAAAGGTTGAGAAGAGAATTCCTACAGCCTGGCAAATGCTTTCCTCAATTCTCTGTGAAGTCCTCTGGAGTCTCTCTCTGCTCCAAGTCAGGAACCAAAAGAGACAGAGCTCTCTGTGCAGGCTCTCCTTCCTCCTTCCTGTCCCCTCCCAGAAATGGGAGGTTCTTCAAGCTGGTTGGTTGACTGGGTCAGAAGCGGCTGCTGGACATTGGGTGACATAATGGATGTCAAGTATGCCTGAAAAAAAGAGGGAAATCAATCTTAAAATAAAAGTAAGGTATGAGATGGCTAGCTTTAGTGCTTTACTGAAAATTTTTTAGGGACAGGATTGGAAGTATTATTTTATTGGTTTAGGGAAATCCCAGGCATGGACACTTCCTCTAACAATGCAGGTAAGAACTTTCTCTGCAACTTACAATCTTTAAGAGTTGTATAGGGTGGCAGCTAGGTGGCCCAGTGAATAAAGCACTGGCCCTGGATTCAGGAAGACCTGAGTTCAAATATGGTCTCATATACTTGACACTTACTAGCTGTGTGATCCCGGACAAGTCACTTAACCCTCATTGTCCTGCCCAAAAAAACCCAAGAAGAGTTGTATAGGGCAATGAGAAGTAAAGTGACTTACTGAGGGTCAGATGGCTAGTGTATATCAGAGGCAGGATGTGAACTCAAATCTTCCTGGCTTCAGGGCCACCTCTGCATCCTCTTTAGGCCATATTCTCTCTCAAAAATGCTTTAGTTTACTTAAACTATTAAATGACAGCTACAATTACAGAGGAAGACCTTCAGTATATTGGAAAAATCCTCTATAGAGGAGATACCAAAGGACATAAAAATCAACTGTCCAGGGGCAGCTAGGTGGTGCAGTAGATAGAGCACCAGTCCAGGAGACAGGAGGACCTGAGTTCAAATCCAGCCTCAGACACTTGACACTTACTAGCTGTGTGACCCTGGGCAAGTCACTTAACCCCAATTGCCTCACTCAACTCCCCCAAAACCCCCCAAACACAGAAACAACAACAAAACTGTCCAGTGTGTTTCTGATCCATAATGGTGGAAGACATACCCACATTGATAGTATCATACAGTAATAAATGTATCAGTGTCCCTGGATACCCTCTCATTTCTATTGATATTTTTTATTTTTTGTTTTTAATTCTCTCCAAGCACTTAGTACAGTGGTTTATACCTAGTATGCATTTAATGGAATTTAAAGTGATTAGAACAAATAATTCACCTGAATAATTTAAAATACCTTCTATGTGCTGCAGATTGTGAGGAATGGAAAGAAAAATAAAATACATTCACTGCCCTAACATAGCTCATGGTCTAGTTGGGGGTGAGGGGTAGGGGAAGGCAAGGCGCATATACAGGTAATTCTAAGACAAATCAAACAGGAGAGGTGAATAATAACTGTGGTCAGAGAGCTCTTAGGAAAGAGATCTGGGAAAGGAATCTCTTCCAGAATGTAGGTCAGCAAATACCTGCCTTGTGACTCCAACTCCTCACCTTCCCCAAGGGGTTGTCAGCCTTACCTCTTCACTGCTTTGTCTGCCTTATTAAAGCTTCGCTCATTTGCATCACTGAAGTCAGGCAGCAATTCATTCATCACTCAATATCAATTCCTTCCTTCCAAACAGCACAGTGCCATTTGTAATATGAAAATACTGTATAATTTATAGCAATTGAAATGAGGTTTTATTCGTTTGGGGTCAATTTACAGGTTGGCACACTTTCCATCTAATTTCCATCTGAAATGTATTTGTCTGTAGAATCACACGTCAAGGACATATGTCAATCATAAATGGTATGTGGAAGTGATGCCAAGGTCAGAAGACTCTAGTTCTTTCCCTGGCTTGGCAATTGGGTGACTGTAGGCTTGTTCTTTCTTTATGCATATTCTGAGCAGAGTAAAAGTTGCCCCCACCTTTTTTTTACATTTAAAAAATATTTAAAATTCAGTTTAATTCAATAAACATCTATTTCACACTTGATGTATACAAGGAATGTGCTTCTATGCTGGGTGAATTATTAAATGTCCCTGAATTTCAATTTTCTCTTTTGTAGAATGAGGGGGTCAGACTGGAACATAATTAGATGAATACTATACTTGGAAATGGAATACTTGGCTTTGAGTTCAAGCTGTGCCACTTACTGGCTGTGGGACCCTTGGGCTGATTTGACCTTTTTGGGCTTCCATTCCATCTGGAGGAAGAAAGTGTGCTCGATGATCTCTAAGTTCTCCTTCAGTTATAAAATTCCATTAGCCTTTGTGTAAAGAAGGTGGGGATTGAGAGAAGTAGCAAAATAGTAGAGTTGGAAGCTTAAAAGAGGAATTTTGTCATGGTTTCCAGGAGAGTTAGAACATGCCAAAAATACTTACACAGGTCTTTTAAAATATAACTGAGCCAGCAGACCCACTTACTTGTAAGTGCTGATTTATATTGGGTCTTGCCCAAGCTGACATCCCTCACTCTCCATTATGACTCTCTAAGTGTATTTGATCTTGAGATCCTAACATCTTTTTTATTCTTCTAACTTCCCTGCATGGTAAGAATCACTTTGACTAATGGGCTTCATATTATTGGCTCCATGGTTGCACCAGGTAAACTTACAGAACCACAGAAACCATTTCTTCTCAGAGGAAAGGTATCTCAGTTATCCTTCAATGGCACAACTGGACAGCATCTGCTGCAGATATTTACCACTGGTTCCCAAAGCCCAAATGAATGTATTAAAGAGGATTTGGGGAAAGGGGATTGCACTTTCTTCATCATATCAATACCGATCCTCTACTGTGACCAATAGTCTCCATCTTCAATATCCCAATAGAAGATCTATGCAGGCTCCTTCCATCAGTCCTGATAGAAATTCCAATAGAAGATCTAAGAGGGCTCCTTCCTTCCCAATGGATCCACAACTCTCAGTCTTTAGTGAATCAAATGACAGAAAGTTACTGAATTATTACTGTGTCCAAGTCATAGGTTCTTACATTAAGAGTTGGAAGGGAACTTGAAGGACATTTAGTCCTCTTTATCTTCCTGATATTCAGTCAGTCACTATTCCATTCATGGCCCCAGTTTACTCATTGGGAAGATAAGATTCAAACTCGTGTTCTTTGACTTCAAATCTGTTATTTTTACTCTGCTGTGCTGGCATTCCTTGCTAAATTTCCAATTCTCTCTTCATCCCTATATCTATCACTTTCCAAAATAAGTAATTCATGTTTCATTGAAGGCTGAAGTAGACAAAAAGATTTGTCCTCAAAGATTATGGTAAGTTTAAAGGATTTGAAGTGGAAAAGCGCACCTCAATACCTTATATTTCAGTACTGCCCATGGAAGGAGGCAACTAGGTGGCTCACTAGATGAAACACTGGTACTGGAGTCAGGAAGAGTGGAATTCAAACCTGGCCTGAGACTTATTAACTGTGTGACTTTAGGCAAGTCACTTAACCTCCGTCTGCCTTAATACATTGGAGAAGGCAATGGCAAATTACTCCAGAATCTTTGCCAAGAAAACGGTATGGTCCACTGGGTCATGAAGACACAACTGAACAACAACTCCCCATGGGAAGGACTGCAAAATCTCAGTACATAGGAAAGCACTATGTGCACTTGAGCTTTTCCTGTTGAATGTGCTTTCTAATACCTACTCTGTCAGGTGAGCAGCGCACATATTAATCTACTTTTACAGAAGAAGAAACTGAGGATCAGAGAAATGAGACTTGCTTAAGGTCATATTGTTCGTAAGTCCCTGGGCTAGAATGTGAACATAGGTTTTCTTTTACTAACTAGTGATCCCGAGTTCTAGCCTCAGAGGGCTAGCAATCCAGTTGAGTATATTTGACATATCCCTAAGTAGATGACGAGCAATAGTGGCAGGGCTTAACACAGAGAGAACACAATGAGTTCTTTTGACATAACAAGGTTGCTGAGACTCTCTTCCTGACAGGTGTAACTTTTTTCAGCTTAGAAGATTCAATGTGGAGGTTATTCATAGAAAAAGCATCAGCAGTTCCTGGGGGAAACAACCATCATGGAAGGTAGCCGGACATTGCCAAAGGACCCATGGAGAGTTAACAACCTATGAATGCGAAATTATTTCAACTGCCAATATGCATGATATGTCTTTCCTCTTACAAACGAGAGATGAGAAAGGTTTACAAAGGGCCTAGGTATCTATAAAGGGAATGGCGAGAAATTGAGAGGCCATGAAAATATGACAATTCTTTTTATTTATTTAATTATTGGTGAGGCAATTGGGGTTAAGTGACTTGCCCAGGGTCACACAGCTAGTAAGTGTTAAGCATCTGAGGCCGGATTTGAACTCAGGTACTCCTGAATCCAGGGCCGGTGCTCTATCCACTGCGCCATCTAGCTGCCCCCTGTTGTCTCTTAAGGAAGATGTAGTCACGGTGGAAAGAACATTAGGCTTGACATTGGAAGGCCTGGGGTGTAATTCTGGCTCTACCACTCTTGGTACCTTTTCTGAGGCTCAGCATTTTTTAATTTGTAAAATGAGGATAATAATAGCTATACTACCTCCTATATTGGGATATTTTTCATCTCTCTCTCTCTCTCTCTCTCTCTCTCTCTCTCTCTCTCTCTCTCTATATATATATATATATATATATATATATATATATATATATATATATATATATATATAAATTATTTGAAGGCAGGCTGTAAGACACAGAGGCAGTTAGGTGGCCCAGTGGATAGAGTGCTGATACTGGAATCAGGAAGATCTGAGTTCAAATCCAAATGCAGATACTTACTGGCTGCAGGACCCTGGATGAATCATTTGACATCTTCCTGCCTCAGTGTGCTTATCTGTAAAGTGGGGATAATAACAGCATTTACCTCCCAGAATTATTGTGAGGATCAGATAAGATATCAAACTATTAACAAGATCATATTTGTAAAGTATTTTTTTCAAATCTTAAAACACTATATCTCAGTTGTCATAATCATCATTTTTTGGGAAATAACACTGGGTCTAGAGACCTAGGACTTGAATTCAAATCCTGTTTATTACCTATGTGATCCTCGGCAAGATACTTAATTTCTTTGAGCCTTAGTTTCCTCAACTGTGAAATAAGAAAGCCTCTGAGGTCCATTCCAACACTAGATTGATGATCCTGCATAATTATAAGCTTGTAAAGAATTAATTGTTATTCGAGGTTGTTATGACCCCATCTTTTGGCTAGAATTAAAAAAAAACCCTCCACGTGCACAGGCCTGGGGTTCCAAAAACCTGGTTGTAGGCATTGCCATGGCACTGGCACCTCACATCATCACCACTCGCCGACGCCTACATGGGCCTGGCAAAAATATAATGATTGGAAGCCTAGTGAGGGCAGTCATGTAACTGTCAGAGCAGCCAGACAATTGGCTGGAGGCTGTGTGGGGTGTGCTGGGAAGAAGGGAGTTTTTTCCACCATTCTAACTGGAAGCTGGAAGGTGCTGGAAGACACTGCTGAGTATTCTCAGCTGATTCCTGAGTGGTAGTTTCAAGTTGTATAATTTTCCTTTCCCTTAATCCTACTGATCCTGTTTGGTTTTTTTTTTTTAAGTTTGTTCTTGTTAAATAAATCCTGCTCTGTTTTGAGGGAGGCTGCTGGTCTCCTTCCTTGCCTCAATATTGCGGTGAGCTGCTTAGCTAACACTCCCCATTTAAAAATTGGTCCCCATAAACTATTACTCCCTTCAGTAGGGCAGCTAGGTGGTTCGGTGGTTAGAGCAATGGGCGTTCAGAGAGGAAGACCCAAGTTCAATCCAGCTTTAGATCCTTACTAGCTGCATGACCCTGGACAAGTCACTTAACCCTGTTTGCCTCAGTTCCCTCATCTGTTAGAAGAACTAGGGAATGAACTGGCAAACCACTCCAGAATCTTTGCCAAGAAAACCCCAAATGGGGTCATGAAGGCTTGCACACAATGGAAAAATGACTGAACAAAGTTATTCCCTTCAGTGTTTCAAGAATTTGTGATTTTATCAGCATGAATTTCTCCTCTAATGCTATAGCATAAAACTCTTCCAAATCCCTTATCAGACAGAGTTTACCAAGCTCCTGTGACCAAAGAATAAAATCATCACTCTGTGGTCAAAGGTCTAGACTCAGGAAAGCCCTTGGAAGGTGGGCAGGCACTCAGTGCAATATGGGTCCAAAGCTTTGTCCTAGCTTTCCATCTGGCCAAGACAACAAGACCTGGGACTCTACCAACAAAGGCCTTCAAAGGCCTAAGACCATTACCTCATGGCGAATCATCAGTAGTTTAGCAGGTTATTATTGGTGTTTCTCATAATAAAATGAAATAAATATTATGATTTTTAAAAAATTAAAGTAACAATAATAGTAATTGTAGAGAAACTGTATTGCAGTGTCTAGAGAGCTGACCTCAGAAAAAATAATAGGATGACAAAATTAGAACTATAAGGCACTATAGAGTTTACTGAAAATAACACTTATTTTGACAAATGAGGAAACTGAGGCTCTAACTGAATCAGGACCTAGTAATCATATAAGGGAGGTTTTTTGACTTGAAGTCCAACACTCAATCCACTAATTAACCTGGGTTCAAATCCTGCCTCTAAAACACACTGGCTGCATAGCTCTTTATGGATCTTCAGGGGCCAATTGCTTAATCTAGGCAATTCTCTAGGACCAAAGTTGCAGAGAAAATACTAATCCATACTGGGATAGGAATTTGCCCATCTGGGAATTTTCTATATGAGTGAAATCACAGGTTCAGTCATTATCCCAATCTAATTATAATTCTGTCTTACATTAAGACTGAATCAATCTGTCTGCCATCATCCAGATGGTAAAATCCAAATTCAAGATACTACTCTGTAACAATATGTTTATCTATATACCAATTATATTACCAAGCAGCGATAATTTGGGACTTGAAAACCTCATGGATCCAGTGGCCTTCTAAAAATAAATAATTGCCTTATTAACATGCTTTCCTATTTGCTTATTGCTCATTTGAGTGCTTCTGCATTTTCTACACCTGGGGGCTGTGAAACCTTTATTGATCTAACTTTACTTCTCATTAAA
Organism: Dromiciops gliroides; assembly: GCF_019393635.1. NCBI lineage: Eukaryota > Metazoa > Chordata > Mammalia > Microbiotheria > Microbiotheriidae > Dromiciops > Dromiciops gliroides. The sequence goes on along the minus strand of NC_057866.1, from coordinate 84,242,882 downwards.
TGGATTCCTCATCTATAGCCATAGGTCCCTCTTATGACTATTCCTGTCAATTTGATCCCTGACACTTTAATTATTATAATTTCTGTTACCCACAATAGCTGTTCAAATGTCCATGCTGATTTTCAACACATCAGGTTCCCATCCAAAGAATTTACAATCTAGGTTTAATGGAGACAGATTGATTGTGGCCTCCCCATGAACATCTTTAAATAGTTCTTACTTCTTTCTGTACATCTTTTCCAGGTGACTGCTTTGCATTTAGGTGCCCCCAATATTGTCAGACCGGTTTATGTTCTCAAGAATCACCTCTCTTTTGCCAAAGATAACAAAATAGAATTTGACTAAGGTCAGCTCTGCATTAGGCAAATCACTCCATATTCTTTGCCTGAAACATTCTTACCCCTTCTAATATACTCCCTTGTCTAGGTTTAATATTAAGGTAAAGCCAATGGAAGCTGTTTATGTCTTCCTAGTGACTCAGTCTATAATTATTATAGTTTACTAATGAGGATGGTCATGACTGGACCTCAAGGCTTCCTAAAAATCCATTTAATGAAGAACAGTACACTTTCCAGTTAAATGTACTCCTTTTTGAACACAGAAAAACACATACACACAAATAGAGCTCTTTATGAAAACAACTAAATATAAACTAATCATTAGTATTTTTTGATGCTCCTTTTTTCTTTTTTTTCTTTTTTTTCTTTTTTTGCAGGGCAATGAGGAAGTGACTTGCCCAGGGTCACACAGCTAGTGTCAAGTGTCTGAGGCTGGATTTGAACTCAGGTCCTCCTGAATCCAGGGCTGGTGCTTTATCCACTGTGCTACCTAGCTGCCCCCTAATCATTAGTATTCTTAATGAAAAAAAAACTAAGGAGACATTTCAAGAAATACAGACACAGATGCAAGGGAGGAGTTTGATGTAATGAAAAAGATGCTTGGAGTCAAGAGGGGCCTGGCTCAATTTCTCCCCACCCCCCCACCTACAAGTTCTGTGGCCATGGGTTGGTCGCTTAACATTTTTTTAATTCCCCAGTTCTCTTCATTTGTAAAATATCTTTAGTGCCTTCTTTGCATGAATTTTGTATCACATGAGACAGTGTGTATAAAGTAATTACAAATCTTAAAGCCTTTTATAAATGGCTATATTTATCAGCTATATTATATAAATGTAACATATTTTTCAGCTAAATAGAAAATATATAATGCATATTATACAATAATAAATTAATTAAATCAATAGAATTATATTATATATAAACAATTATATAAGTGAAATATAACATATAATTAACTATATAGTTGTATCCTATATAATAAATGATTAAATATATAACCACACCAGTCAGTTATAATATAATATAGTAATTAAATTAATATATAAAGTATGCTATACATTATATCTAATATATAATCATAAATAATTGAATATGGTATTAAATATAATTTTGGGGACAGAAGTCATGAAGGGGGTTCAATATTTAATAATTCCTTTATTTTTAATTTATCATACCATAGCATCATATACAGTATATGTAGAAAGTAAATTCAAATTATGTATGAAAACCCAATTCTTATAAATGCCAAAAAATAAAGAAAAATACTTTTCAAAAAGTTGTTAGAACATTGGCCCACTCTGTATAATATATCATTATATATGATTATATGATTATATGTTATATGTAATATATAATTAACTATATTATACATTATAGCTATATTTAAAACAACACTTTTGACAAGCATGGTGTTGGGCTGGAGGTTTCAAAGGCAAAATGGAAAATCATTTCTTAAGGAACTTCCATTTTAATGAGGAAAGTCAAAACGTGCACATTTATAAACACACATTTACATGTAGAAGAGAATATACAAGTGTCTGTTTATATGCAGATAATATACAAAGTAAGCTTAGAAGGGAGTAGTAGATTACATGGGGGAGCAGGAAAAGCCTTCTATGGAAGGTGGTACTTGAGATGACTCTTGAAAGAAGCCAGACATTCTCAGAGGCAGAAGTGAGGGGGTGTGGGAAGCCAGTACAAAGGAATGGAGGTGGAAGATGCAATGTCAGATGTGTGAGGAATAGTAATTCGGCCAATAAGGCTAGCCTGTCGAGATCATGGAAGGTGTAACAAGTAAGAAGACCAGAAAGATATGAAGGGGGCACGTTATAAAGTGATTTAAATGAGAAAGAGAGGACTTTATAATTGATCACAGGGGTAGTTATTCAATACATTCCTTTCTTATGGAAAGGCAAATTTTGGCAGTGGATAGAGTATTGGCTTGCAATCTATGAAGTTGGAGTTCAAGGCTTAGCTCTCTCTCCCCCACTTACTAGCTGTGTGACCTTGAGAAAATAACAACCTTTTTGGCTTCTGTTGCCTAATCTGTATAGTAAGGGTAATAATTCCTTCATGACCAGCCTTCCAGGGTTAGTAATGAGGAATGTTCTTTAAAACTTGTGTTAATATAATTCTTCAATCTTTCCCCCATACAGTGATTCTTTCTGTGTGCAATGAATTAGCATTCAGAAGGTGGCTGGGGAGTCTGGACTGAGAACAAGTTCAGTAGGAGGTTCCTATAGGATATTTTATCAGGATGGCAATTGAACCTAGAGAACTGTCCCTGTTCTGTACATAACACCCTTTTCTAGTGGCCAGAGTCCACATGCCTACTATATACAGCCTTTCTTCCCTGGACTGTGCTGGTAAACATTGATGAATTCTAGCTCTGTGCTTTGTTTTACACTCAATTTCATGTAGACCATCCCCTTCTGCTATGAGAATACCACTTGAACATGTTACAGTTAATTGGAACATAGCTTCTATTAAATTAATTACATTTATGTCTTCATGATGAGCTTTGGGAGACACCTTGAAGAGATCTGAGAAGCACAGGAGTCTCATCAGTTACACAATATATTTCAGTCTTGTCTTTAAATTCAAGATAAAGATCCAATATATATTTATTAAACATCAATTAATGATACCTAACATTTTATAGAGAAACTGGATGGAGTGAGGGATGAGAAGCCAGCCTTGAAGGAAGGAAGATCTGGATTCAAGTCCTGTCTCCGACAAATACTAGCCATATGGACCTAGGAAAAGCACTTAATGTTGTAGTGCTCTAGGCAACTGAGATTTTTTTTTTTTTTGGCAGGGCAATGAGGGTTAAGTAACTTGCCCAGGGTCACACAACTAGTAATTTTCAAGTGCCTGAGGCCAGATTTGAACTCAGGTCTTCCTGAATCCAGGGCCAGTGCTTTATCCACTGTGCCACCCAGTTGCCCCCAACAACTGATATTCTTAATCTTGAGTCCATAGATTTGGATATGAAAAAACAAAACCAAACCCCCAAACTTTATTATTTTCACTAACCTCTAAATGGGATTGAGCATTTTTCTCAATTATTAAAACACCATTTTGAGAAGGGATCCATATTCTTTACCATACTGCCAAAGGACGTCCATAACCCAGTAAAGGTTAAAGGCCCCTATATTAACGCAGCTAGATAGCAACATGGATACAGCATCAAACTTGTACTCAGGAAGGTCCGACTTCTGCCATTTACTGACTGTGTGAGCCTGGGCAAGCCAAAGGTTAAGACCTTTGCCTGCCTCAGTTTCCTTATCTGTAAAATGTGGATAATAATGACACCTCCCTCCCAAGGTTGTTGTGAGGCTCAAATAAGATGTTCGTAAAAAGCATTTAGTGCGGTGCCTGGTACAGGGAAAATGTTATAGAAGTGTTTATCATAACCAGGATCATCATTATTATTGCTATTATTAGTTTCATACAGAGTATTTACCTCCATTGGTAGAGTTTTCTCACCTAGGAGTTCTATTTAACCAATGAAAACTGATCTGTATTCCTATCTTAGAGTTTACAAAATGCTTTCCATATGTTATCTCATTTGATTCTCACAATATCCCTGGGGAGTAGGTACTACAAGTATTATCATCTATATTTCATATGGAATGAGATTTGAATTTGCTTGTCCTATCTACGGAACATGTACTGATCTGTCCTAACTACTTACTGGCCATATGTCTCAGCACTGAATGACTTGGGTACTATGGGATGAAAAGTAACCCCTTATTAAGGTGAAGAGGTATCAGCAATTTCAGAGAGGGATGTTTCAACTGAGTGATGAGGCTAGATTTCATGGGGTTGAGGTGTGAGAGGAGAGGGAGTGGAGGTGAGGAGTTTAGAATGCTTTTTTATCACAAGTTTGGATTTGAAAGTAGGGAAAGATACAGGATGACTGTTTCAGGATGCCCCTAACCTTCTACAACTGTGGTACTTTTTACACAAAAGAGGTATGGGAGAGAGACAGAGACAGAGACAGAGACAGGAATAAGAAATCAGATCTTATATGAAGAGCTGGACAATTATAGAATGTCAGAATTCAAAGGGACCTTAAAAACCATGTAATTCCTTCTACAACTTCTTCCACAGATGGTCTCCACTTGAAAAATACACTACCTCCCAAATCAGATCCACCCAGGTCTAGTACAGGCTTACAGGCTCCCTATCTGGTCTCCTGGTTAAGTCCTAGGCTCTTTGTACTGTTTCTTAATATGACAAGAAAGCAGCTGGGATATAATCATCATATCTATTATCGTTGTTCTATCATTTCAGGCATGTCCAACTCTTCATGACCCTGTTTGGGGATTTCTTGTCAAAGATACTTGAGTGGTTTGCTATGTACTTCTTCAGCTCATTTTGTAGATGAGGAAACTGAGGCAAACAGGGTTAAGTGACTTGCTCAGGGTCACACATTTAGTAAGTGTCTGAGGCCATATTTGCATTAAGGTCTTCCTTACTCTAGGGCTGGTCCTCTATCCACTGAGTCATCTAGCTGCCCCCAATCATAATAACTTCAACTTATGGTGAAAGTAAAATAAAATCATTATTATTTGTTGCCTTCATTACAATTAATCTGATAAAGCTCTTGATCTGCTAAAAACCCTTTGTAGGGGTGAAAAAGAAGCTCAAAGCTAATTTCATCCACACCAAATCTGAATAGCCCTAATTTTTGTCCTAGGCTTTCAACACTATCAAGGATACATCAATTGGCTTAATCTTTGACTCCAATTATAAACTGTAGTACCTTAGTGATCATTTAGTTCCACACTTTTCTTTTGCAGATGAAAATCTAAAAAATAGAAATATTAAGTGATTCCCTTAAGGTCAACTAGGGAGAAAGCAACAAAGAGAGGATTTAAAACTCAGAGCTTTTAACTCCATATACAGAACCCATTGTACTATGTTATATCACCTAGTTTGCTTTATCTGTTGCTCCACCTCTACCCACACAAGGTCAGCAGAAAACAAATAGATCTAAGGGTACTAGCTTCTTCTACAAAATTTTCTGTTCACATAACTAGTACCTTATAATTGAATAATTTTTTTTCTTTTTTAGGGCAATGAGAGTTATGTGACTTGCCCAGGGTCACACAGCTAGTAAGTGTCAAGAGTCTGAGGTCAGATTTGAACTCAGGTACTCCTGAACCCAGGGCAAGTGCTTTATCCACTGTGCCACCTAGCTGCCCTCTATAATTTAATACATTTTTGTTCAAGTATCTGAACCTCTTCCTCTTTTCTCTGGGGAGACAAGGTTTAGGTGTGTGATGTTACAAATGCTGTCAGAGGTGGTTAGGATGTTCATGTTTTTGCTCAGTTGGATTTTTTTTCCTTTTTTACATGATTAAATTCACTTGAGGAGTGGAAAAGGCATCCATAGGAATATCTGTTATATAAAAACAAGAGACATCAATAACATTTTAAAAATATGATCAGTGCTCTATAATTTATCACTTCCATACCATATTGTTCCTTCATTGTTTTGTCTCCCTAGGACTTATATTTCTAAGCAGTCTGTAGACTCAGGAATAGGAACAATGTCTTACAATTCTCATATCTTTTCCAAAGGCCTAGCTCAGTGTTTGCACCATAGTAAGTGATCAGAAAATGCCATTCCATAAATTGATTGATGGTAGGTAATTTGCTGCACCCTGTCCAGTTGTGACTTCATTTGAATTCTCTGGCCTGGCTCTAATTTGCAAACACATGGCTTGTATGAGTGAGCTTTCCTTTATAAGCAATTGGTATCCTAGAAATACTCTAGCCTTGGTTAACTTTCAGCCAGCTACAGTGTTGTAAAACTCAATATAATTCAAGGAGTGCAGAAGTGAGAGAAAGGCAGTGGGGAGAAAGAAGGACAGAGATGGGGAGGAGGAAAGTACAAAAAGAAAAGAGAAAGATAGGGAAGCAAAAGAGAAAAGATAGAGAGGAGAGAGGGAAAGGAGGAGATCGATAACAAAGGAAAGGGAGAGGGAGAAGCGTCAGAATGCTTAAGTCTTAACAAGAGCTAGTGCAGCCAGGAATATAGGATGTGAGTGAAATGTTGCCTTCTTTTTCAGTCCACTTGCCCCCTTTGCTGGTTTCATGTACTCTTTATGTTTTGTTTCTTATAATCTTCCTTCCTCCCCACTCCCCCACCCCCATTAGCTACTATGGCAGAAAGGAAGATACAGGAGTTAGTAAGAACTAGTATCAATCAAATCCTACTCCAGACACTTATTAGCTGTGTGACTCTGGACAAGTGACTTAACCTCTCTGAAGCTCAGCGTCCTTCTCTGAAAGACTGAAATAATAACAGCCATCTCATAGGGTTGTTGTGAGGAACAAATGGGATAGGGAATGCACCTATGATTTCATTGATATAGGGAATCCTTATATCACGGGTGAGGATGTTTCCTTTTACAAATACCTTCTCTGCAAGTCTTAGGGAATTACTCAGAATGCTGAGTTTAAGAGCCTTGCCCAAGGTCAAACAGCCAATATGTGTTGGAAGCAGGTCTTAGGGGCAGCTAGGTGGCGCAGTGGATAGAGCACCGGCCCTGGAGTCAGGAGTACCTGAGTTCAAATCCAGCCTCAGACACTTAACACTTACTAGCTGTGTGACCCTGGGCAAGTCACTTAACCCCAATTGCCTCACTTAAAAAAAAAAAAAAAGAAGCATGTCTTGAGGGGTAGCTAGGTGGTATAGTGGATAGAGCACCAGCCCTGGAGTCAGGAAGACCTGAGTTCAAAGCTGGCCTCAGACACTTAACATTTACTAGCTGTATGACTCTGGGCAAGTCACTGAACCCCAACTGCCTCACCAAAAAAAAAAAAAAATAGAAGCAGCAGCAGCAGCAGCAGGTCTTGAATCTTCATCCTCTTGCCTTCCAGGCCAGCTTTTTGTCTCTTCCAGGATCCCTTTCATCAAATGAGATGGTGTCTATAAAGTGCTCTGCAAACCTCTAACTGTTCTATAAATGTCAAGGATGATGACAAGGAAGAGAAGAAGAAGGAAGAGGAAGAGAAAGAATCCTTTAGAATCAAAATCTTGAGGATATTTTAGTGTTGCAGCACCATTTTATCTGGCATCCTTTTTTAAAGCTTCCTACTATTTCCTCTAACCCCACAGAACCCTCTTCTAGAAGTGGCCTGTGACACACCGGCTTGTAAATTAAAAACGAGTTAAAATAATTCATTTCACTTTAATTATTTCACAACAATTGAGATCCTTGGATATACCCCAGGAGGTCTTCAAACCAGACATAGAAAGGTCTGACTCAGAAATAAACACGGCTTTCGGAGCCAGACATGCCCAGCAATCAAGTTCCTTCTTTCAATTAAGAAACTGGCTCTATCGCTTTATGAGATTTTTGAGAGTATTTTCACAGGTAAAGTCGTGGTTATACATTAAGATCCTGAAGTCAGTGTCATAGAATGTTAGAACTAGAGGGACCTTATCTAAGAGTCCATCTTATTTGGACCCCTTATTTTGCAAATGAAGTCATTGAGAGACATCAGTGGTAGGATAAGAAGTTTCAAAAAACTGTGATTAGAAGGAGGGATAAGCTTGATTCTTCTTGGTACCAGAAAGCCAAAGTAAGGACTAAAAGGTGAAATTTGATGCATATTTTAGCTATATCTATATAGAGATCAATAGAGATTATATATATATATATTATATATATATATATATATATATATATATATCTGTGATAGCTATTGCTATCACTAGCAATCTGTATATGTGTGCTGTCAACAGCCCTATCAGTATTGATATTGAGATAAATATCTAGATCTAAATTCTATAGAGTTGTCAAAAGGAGGAATAGAATGTTCCCAGTGGTAATGAGCTCCCTAGCTAGATGGTCACTTGTCAAAAATATTGTATAAGGGATTTGTGCTTCAGGTAGGGGTTGGACTAGATTATACCTCAAGTCTCTTCCACCTGAGATTCGTTTATTCTATAAAGAATTATTCCTAAATAGATTAGATTGTTGCCTGGGGAACTTTTTGAATATTTACATAGGAAATAAGAACAAAACATGGAAATAAGTGTTATATGTATAAGTATATTACAGAACAGGATAGGAATACGATGGACGGAATATCTAAGAATATCAGTGGAAGCCCAACACATGCTTGAGCTCAGAGTATTGTGAAATTTATTTCTTAGAGAGGAGTTCAAAGGAATGGTGGACCCTAAGGAACCAAGTGAAAATGCAAGAACTTACATTTTTAAAGGCCAGGAAAATACATTTTGGGGTAAGTGGCCTTTTTCCTGTTCCTAAATTCTCTTCTGCTCTCTGGTCTCTACAACATTGATGAGTTTCAACTTTCTCTAGGCATAGAGACCTTCTGAAATGGAGACTGCCCAACTCCCTTGGTACAGAGCTCTCAGGAATCTTTCCCTCATAAATAAGCTAAATCTATCCATTTTTGAAGAAAGGCCCTTTCCTTTTGTCAAACTTCCTATTGAAGGGTACAAAAAATAGGCACTTATCTTCTAACATGCACTCATGTACAGGAAAGTCATTATTAAGTCATGTTTTTGTGCAACTGGATTCTGAGAAGGAAGACCTTCTGAGTTTGAGTTCCTCTTCTGCCAATTAATATCAGTGTGTGATCTCCCAAATGCCACTTAGTCACTTTCCCCTGCTGACCCTCAGTCAGGCCTTGTACAGGATAATGACTTTTTTTTACTAGATAAACTGCACTGTCCTGCTATCTCAAAATCCTATGAACCTTTTCTTATTTTGGCTAGACTGACTTATGTGAAAAAATACTTCTGTTAAATATTAGAGTAGTCAAAAGTACATTCAATTTAGAGACATAAGACCATAGTTTTGGAATTGGAAGTGACCAATTTTAAAAATTTTACAGATAAAGAAACTGAGGTCTAGACAGATGAAGTGAGAACCCAAGAGGAGAGAGGGAGACAGGGAAGGAGGAGACAGAGACAGAGATTTTAGTAGATAACTGAATACTTAAAGTCCCTTATATTTTTATACTCTGGCTCTATTCTCTGAACTCTGTCTCTGTCTCTGTCTCTGTCTCTGTCTCTGTCTCTGTCTCTCTCTCTCTGTGTCTCTCTCCTTTCTAGGTGGTCTGTACAAATTTTAATTATATACTTTTATTTCTGCTTTTAGTGATCAGTACTGGAATGTTTCCTGGGTTTCTTCACATGAGAATATTTTTAATAGAGAGTACTATTCTTTCTTGGCTTTATCTCACTACTTCTACCCTTGCTCCCCCCAACCCCATTTATCTACTATGGTCCTTTTGACTAAGTTATAGTCTTCCACAGGCATGTTCAAGTTGTGTCCTGTCCCACTAAGTTCCAGGTATAACCGTGAGGTCACATTTGCCTGCTTGTATTAGGTTCTCTATTTCATCTTGCTTATTATCAGTACTTTCTGCCTGTGTTAGTAGTGCTAGTATCACACGGTTGCTAGTGGGGGAGGTGTAAAGGGGAGAAGGCAAGAGGCAAGATTCCTTTGTCAGGTGAGAACACATCTGGATTCAATCAATCAGTCAATCAGTCAGAAATGTGAATTGGGCTGACTAAGGCTTGTACTTCTTTCAGTGGAAGCATTTCAGCTAGGTGCAATTGGAAATCTTGACTTGATCATACCCTGTGGGATTTGTGTAAATTCAGGAAGCTAGGTTAGAATCAAGGATTCATCATGTAGAAGCTTGGTGGCTACCCCTGAGAAGAGATCCGTTGGGGAAGGATGCCTCAGCGTTGGTCTCTTCACCACCACCAGCAACACTACCACTCCTTTCCTTGACCAGAGGAAGCCCTCGTGAACTTCAGGTAGCCTAAGGATTAGCATTTTTTTTTATTTTTATTTTACTATTGTGCTTGGAATAGCAGCAATATTTGAATGGGGAGGTGAAACCTACTACATGAAGTGAGGAAAGGCGGATTCAGTGTTTCACAAGAAGTCCAATAGAAAAGCTACTTAAGGGGAATATTTTGTAAATTCTAGTAAAATATTTCCAGCGTTTCTATCACTGGTAAATATGACAAGTGTGCCATGTATACCTTTATTAATGTTAAAAAATCAAGTAAAAACATAGTTATTTTGGCATAATCTATTATTGATAAAGCTAAGTGAACAGCACTTCCCTTCTGAAATGTTTACAAACCATCCTTTTGAATAATTTGTTTGCCATGGATTGAACTCAGTCAAATTTCTTGGTGTTTGGTTTGCAGACGAGCTCCTTTTTCCCACGCAGGTAGAGGGGCAATATTTATCTGTTTTTAACCCTTTAATATCCCTCCAATTCTACCACATTTTTCATATGACTGTCACTGATTCAGCAATCACATTCACATGTTCTGTCAGTAACTTGGGATTTAATAGTTCTTTCAGAATAGATCACTTGAACTCATTGCGGGTATCTGTGTACTCTCCTTCTCCCATATTTTAGATTTACTATCTTTAAAAAAAATAATGCACTTCCCTAATATTTTATGTGCATTATCTTTCTAAGCAGATTTTAAAAGTTAGTAGAATAAAATGAAATGTTCACTGGTTTGAGAGCCAGAGCAACTGATTTGTATTCCAACTCTTGTCACTTACTAGCTATGTGACCTTGACCAAGCCATTTTAACTTCTCTCAGCCGAAGCTTCCTAATATGCAAAATTAGGTTAAGAATAGCTATATTATCCGCTTCAAAGGGTTTTTTTGGAGAGGGTTAAATATAATTGTGAAATCCTTCTTAGATCATAGGCTCCTTGAGGGCAGTTATTATGTCTTACCTATTTTTTATTTTTCCCTATGAAGAAGCATCGTGCCTTGTATATATATAGCAGGAGCTCAATAAAGAGTTGGTGGGGGCAGCTAGGTGGTGCAGTAGATATGGCACTGGCCCTGGATTCAGGAGGACCTGTGTTCAAATCCTGTCTCAGACACTTGACACATACTAGCTGTGTGACCTTGGGCAAGTCACTTAACCCCAATTGCCTCACCCCCCCCCCCCAAAAAAAAAGAGTTGGTGAAGAAACTGATTATTCAAGAAAGAGCTTTGTAAATTGTAAAGCACCAGATAAGTGCATGCAATTGCTACTTGGCCCACTAGGTCGTCCTCAAAAGCCAGCTACCAGCACAAGCATTTCTTGCCTGTGTTTTTCTTATACTGGGGATTTCCCAAGTCCTGCTCTCTCAAATCCTGCTGCTATTGCTTTGTCATTTTTACTGCTTCATTTCTTATAAATAGGGTCTCATTATGTGGCCATTGATTTGAAGATGTATCCATTTAGGAGAATAAAGTAAATGGAATTTTTTATTTTCTAAAAAATATGATTTTATTCTATAATGCCCTGTAAGAGGTTTTTTTAGCTCAGGAAATTAGGACTAGTAAAAGGGATAAGCCACGCAGCATACTTTCTTAACGTACTGTAAAGTCTCAGAGTAGGGGCCTAGGAACAGTACTTGAAGCTAATATGAGCTTGTGAAAGGCAGAGTTTGATTCCCCCCCGCCCCACCTCTCTATATAAATCACGGAAAAGAGAGGCACCTGCTTTGGGTTGTCCCCTGTTTTCATCTCTTCCCTGGACTCATGCCAGAGCAGGTTGTCCAAACCCTTTTCAATCTCACTAGACTTTATATTTTCTGTGGAAACTAGAAATCTTGAATCTGGGATCATTTAAAAAAAATTTTAACAAATGAGAAAATTGATTTTCATGGAAGTTAAGGAATATTGATTTTTCCTTAAAAATATGGACCTAATCATGTCATCACCTCCTTACCTTCCTCAAAAATCTTCAATAGTTCCCCCTTGCCTCTAGGATCAAATACAAAATCTTGGCATTTAAAGACCTGTGCAATCTAACTCATATCTACTTCTGAAATCTTATTTCATGTTATAAATCCTTCAGTAATCTGTTATCAGTCCATTTTATACCCTGACTCCCCTTGGCATAGTCTCCATTCCAGCCACAATGGCTTGTTAACTAATTCTCATGCAGGGCATTCTGCCTAGGCGTTGTTGCACAAGACAGCGTGCCTGCCATGGATTCCAGTTTCGCCTCCAAATCATAGAACCCTTTGCTTCCTTCATAGCATTGTTTAGGTGCCACTTCCTCCATGAGACCTTTCTTGGTTTCTGTTCCTTCTCTCCCCCACTAGAAATTGCATTGTATTTACTTGTTTAAATATTATATTACCCCCTTATAATTAGAGTTCCTTGAGGGCAGGAGTTATTTCATTTTTGTTTTTGTATCTCCTAAACCCAACACAGTGCCTTGTACATAGTAGGTGCTTAATAAGTGTGTGTTGAGTTGAACTAGGTGATAAATTCAAGATCAACCAGGTAAAAAGAAGCAGATAAATGAATGGAGGGTTAAGTGGATGGACAGACAGACAGATGAATGGATGGAAGTATAGATAATTTTTTACATACCAGGAATAGTGCTAACTGTTCTAATACAAATTCTAGCAAAACAGAGACAGTTTTTTGACCCTCAAGAAATTTACATTCTAGAGGAGAAATCTAACATGAAAGGGAGTTCAAAAATCAGTTTTGGTGGGGTTTTGGTGGGGCAGAAGCAATCCAAGAGGGTGCAAATTGGGTAGTAGAGTCATTCTTGGACTAGTTTGAATTTGGAGTGAACATGAATGTTTTCACAAATAGAGGTTCCAGGGAGAAACTTTCCAATTAGAGGAAAAGGTGTTAGAAGCAGAGGCACTGCAGATGTGAGAAGCCACTGAAACTGAAGGGTAGAGGTCATTGGAGTGGCCATGCATTGGGCTCTCATCTCCAAATCCAGGATATTTCTATTATAAAAGTTTCCTTGGGATAATAGTCAATATGTGCCTGAAAGATTGAAATCCTCTGCTAACTTTGCCTGAGGCATTTATTACAATGGTTTCTACTATGGACCTATTAAGCTAGAATTATTAAAAAAGATATTAGGGGCGGCTAGGTGGCACAGTGGATAAAGCACTGACCCTAGATTCAGGAAGACCTGAGTTCAAATTCAGCCTCAGACACTTGACACTTACTAGCTGTGTGACCCTGGGCAAGTGACAACTCTCATTGCCCTGCAAAAAAAAAAAAAAAAAAAAGGAAAGGAAAAAAGAAAAAAGAAAAAGATATCATGGCTCATCAGATCATAAATATACCACTGGAAGGGACTTTGGAGGCTATCTATTCTAGGAAGCCTAGAGAAGTTAAATTACTTGCCAAAGATCATGTAGATATTAGGAGACAGGATTTAAATGCAGGTGCTTTGAGTCAAAATCCAATACTTTTCCAGATCAAAATGAGCCCAGCCTTGTGGCTCAGGTTACCTGGTGTTAAGGGCTAAAATTCTAGCTAAACTGTCTAAAATATCTAATGAGTGGTCGCCAATAAATTATAAGCTTTAGCAAGAGTTAGACTTTTAAGCATTTATTAAGGAGAATAAGAATTTGGTAAAGAGAGAGAGAAAGGCCTAGATTCCTATCTATTAAAGGGAGAGCACATTTCTAGCTCCCTTCTCCGCCAGCGTCCTCAGGAAAAAAAGCGAGACTGAGCGCCAGTCTCTTCCTTCCTCCTCCCACTAGTCCGCGTCACTTCCTGACTCCTGGTCTTGCCCTCAAAGACGTTCCCTTCATGGGCAGAACTCCTCTACAGTAAGTATCCAGCAGGTGGCGTTATTCCAATCGTTACAGTCCCCCCTGTTGTTCCTCAAGAAACAAAATGTTTCCTTGACGGAACAGTAAAAACAATATGATAACTATTGCTAACTAATAATATGTGAACAACAATATAGAAAAGGAAGAGAGGAAAGTTTTGTCCAGAGGGGCGATTTTTTTTGTCCTCATGAACCGACGCTTTGACATTAGTCTTGCAAAGGGAGGGCCTCTGCAGAGAATACATGTTACAGATGGTGCATATTATAACAGAAAGAGAAAAAAACCAACAAAAAGAACAAATCAAAACTGTTCATTTAAAGTCTCTGAAAGTCTTTTCTCAGATGTCCTCTAGGTGTAGTCGTGGAATGGAAGTCTTTTCAGGGGTTGATGTGTGGATGCTGGTAATCAGCCAGGAAAATTTCCTACAAAATTGAGCTTAACAGAACTTTAAAATAGCTTTGTCAATAATCAAATCAAACAATGAAAGTTCTCAAAAACATGTCTAAGGGAATTCAGAATCTTAGTTGTTACACATGAAACATATAATAAAACAAAAATTGAACCATTCTTTAAAATTATAATATTACTATAGTCCCCCCCTTATGGAGGGTAATTGAGAAGACAATTGCTGCGATATTAATTATTAAAAATCATTTTTTATCTTTGTTTCATCACTTTTTGCATCATCTGCCTAATTATCCTCATGCCATTATGAGAAATTAAAAAATCTAATATAATTGGTAACAGGTGTCAAGGCCAAATTCAACACTGTATTTATCATGACACCTGAGATAATTATGGGGGTTACCATAAAAGAACAGAGAAATGATGGGATATGAGCATTCCCACACTTGAGCAATATGTTCTGCCCATACAGTATGCCAGGCTTAAAATAGGTGGATGGAATATATGTCCATCCCACCGAACATATTGGAAGAAACTGAGTCAGACTTAATCAGATGCATGGGATTGAGATGTCCATGGCATCAGGCATATAGGAGGGAGCATAGAAGCCAGGTGTAGGAGTGAGATGGGTGGGATGAATACTTCCAGCCATCTGTACAATATTGTGGGGAAAAATAAAATAAAATATTAAACCAAGAGAATCCAACCTCAACATTAGTCAAAAGCCGTTCCCTCGGCCATACCTTGACTTCATGCGAGTCTCCCCTCATGTGACAGTTCAGTGTCTGCTCTTGCATGTATTCCTCTTGTGATTGGATGGCATCTTGGCCAACTGGCATCTGATAACTCAGAATAAAGGCAATTAATGTCTTAAATGATAAGTTCCCATAATCCAAGTCTCATATGGATTTAAAAATTGAGGATAATAAATGATTGCAAAAAATGTGAATACATCTTGACTCAGAATATAATATATAATTATGCAACAATTTCAAATAATACCCCTTTTTTAACTTAGTATACAATTACTTTTTTGAAAAATCTGAACATATTTAAATACAAGTTAAAGCACAACAGAATCTCAAAGAAAACTTTTTTTTTGAAAAAAGAAAACTTTTACAAATGTTCCCCTCTTTTTTTTTTTTTGGAATATGCTTATTAAAAATAATACTTCTTTACACTTGCCATGGCAACCAATTTGCCAGGGAAATGCTTTAAAGAGTTTGATCAAATAATCAGTTGAGAAAAAATAACAAAAACAACTCAGAATATGGGAGCACAATATTCCAAGAATTAACATTGTATTATGAAATCAAAACCATCTTGTAATGTTTCAAAATTTAGAGAGATGAATAAATAGAAAAAAAATACACATGGAACAATAAAAGACAATGAAATTCAAACTAGGGAAATCTAAATGAATGTGAACTTAATATTAATAAGAGTATTACAAAATATAAACTTGATCGCATGACTATAAAAAGCTTTTACAAATATTCTCCTTGTTTTAGAAACTAAGTATAAGACACAATCTCAAAAGCATTAAAATCTCTATGAAAATAAACCTATACCATTAATTTCAAAATGTATATGTAATAGCATAGAAATCCTATGTAACCTCTGAACTGACATTAATACTCTGAATGAATTCAGAACACTTTTGATTCCGATATCTAAAATCCCCAATACTCATATCAATACCTTGCTGCTTACTTCTACATTTCTGTAAAATATATACCCTTCCATGGCAAAAGCAGAGTCTTGAACTATGGTGATGATTGTCATTCTTATTCAGCTTAAGTTTTTCTTCTTTAACCCCTCTATATTGTCTGTCAGTCTTTTCACCATACAAATGCTTTATAAGATTACTAATTAAAGACAAAAGCAGGTTAGCAAAATTATGAACAAAACGAGCATATCTGGAATTTAAAGGGTTTTCTAAGGTTGTCTCAGAAGCACAGCCAGGCTGGGGAAGGGCTGAGCCTGAAGCTGCAAATGCAGGTAGAAAAAGTTGAGCATGTGCACCAGATCTCTGGACTTCCCAGGCAGGGGAAGCTATGGGCTTGGCCATAGGAGGAGTAGAGGGTGGGGTCTGGAGAGGAGGGGAGGGACCAGAGCAATTTGAATCAGACTTGATTTTGAACTCAGGCCTGGATTCCTCTTCCCCCACTTTGCCTCCAGGTGCTAGGGGATTAAAAGCTTCTAGAGGGTGGGTCATTGCCTCCAGGCATGCAAAATTAAAGCAACAATTACTGTTAGAACTGGGAAAAGCTGAGGGAATCTTTTCAGGTTTCTCTGAAAAAGCATGGTTGGGAGAGGGAGAGATATTTCCTTGTGTGAGTAAGTTGCTGGCTCTTTTAACAAAAAGAAAAAGAAAAATAGAAAATCCACAAAAACAAAGCATTAACATGATCTTATCTCCCATTTGTCTGGTTAAACAGACTAAAATCAAAAATGGGGTAATTAGGGAGTTTAAAAGGTCCATTCGAAAAAATTTAAAGGAAAACACAGCCAGTACACCAGTACTTAGCAATTTAAAGGGAGAGGGAGGGGAAATTTCTTACCCAACCAGAAGATCAGAAGACTGAGGGTTAGCTTTCCTCTTCGTGGTCAGCCATCTGTTAAGGGCTAAAATTCTAGCTAAACTGTCTAAAATATCTAATGAGTGGTCGCCAATAAATTATAAGCTTTAGCAAGAGTTAGACTTTTAAGCATTTATTAAGGAGAATAAGAATTTGGTAAAGAGAGAGAGAAAGGCCTAGATTCCTATCTATTAAAGGGAGAGCACATTTCTAGCTCCCTTCTCCGCCAGCGTCCTCAGGAAAAAAAGCGAGACTGAGCGCCAGTCTCTTCCTTCCTCCTCTCACTAGTCCGCGTCACTTCCTGACTCCTGGTCTTGCCCTCAAAGACGTTCCCTTCATGGGCATAACTCCTCTACAGTAAGTATCCAGCAGGTGGCGTTATTCCAATCGTTACACTGGATTCTAGTCATAGCCCTACTATTATCTCACATGGCCAGGCAACTTCCTCACTTTGGGCATAAATTTCCTCCTCCACAAAATGTGGGGGTTGGATTATTTGATACCCATACACCTTGCCCAAGAACATTAGGTCTCTTCTGAAAAGTGTCAGTAATAGAAGACATTTTAGAGGTAGTCTAGTTCAGAACTTTCAAACCTTTTTGGCCTCAGGATCTCCTCATACTCTTTTTTTTTTTTGCTGGGCAATTGGGGTTGTGACTTGCCCAGGGTCACACAGCTAGTAAGTGTTAAGTGTCTGAGGCTGGATTTGAACTCAGATCCTCCTGAATCCAGGGCCAGTGCTCTATCCACTGTGCCACCTAGCTGCCCCTCTCTCCTCATAGTCTTAAGAAATTACTGTGAATCCTTTACACTCTTAAAAAAATTGAGGAGCCCCAAAAGCTTTTGTTTATGTGGGTTATTTTTATGAATATTTATCATATTCAAACTCAAAATTGATAAATTAGAATTATTAACTCATTTAAAATAACAACACCTAACCCATTACAATATCAAGATAAATAAAACATTTTTATGAAATACAAATATATTTTCAAAAACTGAGAAAAGGGGCATTGTTTTACATATCTTTTTCAAATCTCTTTAATGCCTTAAGTAGATATTTTCATATCTACTTTGGTGTTGAATCTGTTATATGTTGTTTTGGTTCAGGTATATGAAGAAAATTTGGCTTCCCAATTATTTAGGTGAAAAAGAGATGGGTATTTTGAGAGAAAAATAGCAGTTTAGTATTATTCCAAAAATGGTCTTGACATCAGGAATCCCATGAAAGAGGCTCAGGGATCTAAGGATTCGTTAGACAATCACTTGACTCCTTTCCCAGAAGAGAAAACTGACATCCAGATTGGGAAAAGAATTTGCCCAAGTTTACAAAGGAAGAAAACATCAGGGCTGGGATCCAAACCGAGGCATTTTACCTCCAAATGCAGTGACCTTTTCACCACTTCATGGCCAAGTGATTTACACCACAACCAGGGCTCTGACAGTTTGATTCAAATAATAACATAGGTAGATTTGAATGCGACCACCTCTTGTCATCTATCTTCTAAGACAATCAGAGCAAGAGTCCTAAGGAAGGAAGAAAAGAAGAAGTAAAGCTGTGTGTTCGAGTCACAAGTAGATCACAAACTCTCCAAGGGAACTCGTGACCAGGTTTGTAAACATCAAGCAGGAAAGAGAGGAAGAGGAGGTATGCATCAACCAGGCAGTAACATAGAGTCTAGATTGAGAAGGAAGAAGTTCCATCTGTTGATGTATTTCTTGGACTAACTCTGATACTAACTTCTTCATGAACCCATTTTGGTCCTCTCCGTCGACTTCCCTCCCCAGGTGAACATAATTCCTGTTCTCTGAAATTTCTCATAACACTCTATAATCGTTCTCTTTATATTTGGACTAGTCCTTATAACCATTAGATTGTAAACTACTTGAAAATAAGGACAATGTTGTAACTACCATTGTAAACCCAGGGTTTGATATTCAATAGACACCTGATAATGATTGGTTGGATAGATGAGTAATCAATACTGTAGGTAGGTTCTGAGATTGGGATATCTAATACTACATAGGATTTCCCATAGCACCAAGTATAGTGCTGGGACCAGAATAAGGTATTTAAGAAATGCTTGCTGAATCATAGCAATAGATAATTTAGACAGTAGAGTTAACAATTATTGTAACAACTTTATTATCAGCTTCAACTGAGACTCTATCCTCCCAGCAAATACTTCCTTTACTTATTTAGAATAAGGAAATCACATGGAAAAAAAAGACCAGGAAGTTTTAACAGATGCTTGTATTAATGGCGATTATTTCTAAGTGATAACCAAGTTGTTAATGGATGCTCATATGGAGGTAAGAGCAGTGGTGCAGTGCTCTTCTGGCTCTGTGATCACAAGAGCAACACATTTAAGCCTTAGCAATCATCTAGTATGACTTCTCTTTGTACAGAAGGAAACTGAGGATCCAAGAGGCTGGTTAATTTTCCTGAGGTCATATAGGTAATGAGAAGTAGAGTCAAAGTTTAGAAATAAAAGCAGTATTGTTCATTATAAAATCTCAAATTGGTTTTTGGCTGGGACTAAGAAAGCCTTCGCTCCAAGTCAGGGAAAAGAGACCTGAATTTAGCATTCAGTTCACCCCATCTATCATCAACTGCTTTGAGCTGGAAACAGGCTTTGAGGTCATCTAGTCCAAAGCTTAGAATAGGTTGACTTGTCCAGCCTGTAGATTGGAGTCTGGGCTCAAAGAGAAAGAAACAAGCAAGTAACAGCAATAATGGAAACAAAGGCAATATAAAACGCAGGTCTTGAAAGGTTTTTAATAAGACCATTAAGGAAGGACAGAAAGGTATTTCCCCTTTCCAGGTGTACAAACAACTCAGTGCCTCTGCCACCTTATTCCTGCCCTGCGGGACTGTTCCATTATTTACGAGTCACCCTAAAAACTCTGTCTTGGATTTGTAACTGAATTGCTATGTCACCTCTGACAACTCAATCCCCGTCCTTGCAACTCAGTTTCTTCATTTGTGAAAGAATCGAACTGGGTTTATTCTCAAGAGACCATTTCTAATATTCTGGTTCTAAGTTAGGTGCATCATTTCATATGAGTTCAGATGCTGAGAAAGTATTGGAGGCCATACACACACACACACACACACACACACACACACACACACACACACACACACACTAAAGATTGCCTATTTTCAGTGTATGTGGGGATGTGGGGTATACAGCCTGAGAGTTACTATAGTGCCAAAATAGAGTACTTTACATATAGCAATTGCAGATTAGAAGCTAATGGTATTACATTGCATTACATTGACTTGAAATATTATCTCTAGGGTTAGGTAGGTAGTTCAGTATATAGAGCACTAGCCATGGAGTAGGGGGGACCTGAGTTAAAATCTGGCTTCAGACATTACCTGTGTGACCTTTGCAAGTCGCTTAACCTTGACTGCTTCCAAAAAACAAAAGTGTGTGATGGAAAAGTTATCTCTTATGGCAGCTAAGTGGGGCAGTACATAGAGTACAAAATTTCCCATAAGGAAGACTTGGGTTCAAATCTGGACTCAGATACTTATTAATCAGTCAAAACACATTTATTAGGCACTTATTAGGTATTGAGCACTGTGAGAAGTGCTGTGGATACAAAGATAGGCAAAAGAAAATCCCTGCTCTCAAGGAGCTTATAATTGAATTCAATAGACCTTTTATTAAGTACCTACTATGTGCTAGGCACTATATTCAGGGCTGTGAATACAAAGAAAGGCAAAAAGCGGTCCCTTCTCTCAAGGAGCTCACAATGTAATGGAGGAGACAACAAACAATGTTTTTGTTTTGTTTTGTTTGTTTTTTAAACATTCTACCAACAATTGGCCCTGGACAAAATTTGAAGGAGGGAAAGTTTGTCCTTAGTAACCTCCCCCAGGGCAGCTAGGTGGCACAGTGGATAAAGCACTTGCCCTGAAATTGTGAGGGCCTGAGTTCAAATGTCACCTCAGACACTTACTAGCTGTGTGACCTAGGCAAGTCACTTAACCCTGATTGCCTTAAATATCTGGGGCCATCTCCAGTTGTCCTGATGTCTATCTTGCCAATGTACCCAGATGGCTCTGGAGGAGAGAGTGAGGCTGGCAACTTTGCACAGCCCTACCTCACTTAGATCCAATTCACTGCAAGTCATGGCATCACCCCCATGTCATGGTCCCCTTCAAGAATAGGACAAACAACAAGAATTTTTGACCCCCATACCACTCTATTCTTGCCTACTCTTTTCCCTACCCTTCCTTTCCCCAGTGTTTGATTATCCTGGATATATATTTTGACCCCTCCCATAGATTGTACTAAAAATGGAAATCTCTTTGAGCAGGCATAGTTGACTCCACGGTCTATTTCTAAAGTTCCAAGATTGTTTCTGATTGTTGGTTCAAATCATTGATGGTAGTTTTGGACAATCTCCCAGAGACAAATGAGGTAGTATCATATAGTCATTACAGCTCTGGCTTTAGTGAACTGAGAAACTTGACAATGCTTTGCTGTGACTCACTTGCTATAGGCCTTGGGAAGATCTCATAACATCTCTATCTCCATTTCCAATAGAGCTCTGATGAACATCAAACATGATAAAATGTCAAAAAAGATTTTGAAAAATATGAAGTATTATTGTGGGGATCATATATTACCCAGTGATTATTACTTGGTAAATTATCAAAACTATCTGGTCCTAGATAAGAGAGAGAAAACTGGACTAGCCGGATAACATATATAATAATGAGAAATAAAAGATGAATATAGTAAGATAGCATTTCTTACAATCCAAGGATCCTACAAATCAAGAATCACAAAATACTGGTGAAGGTTATCATTATTCAACAACAACAACAAAAAAATGTTGCAAAAACTCCAAACTAGTAAAAGAAAATGCAGAGAGACATAGCTCACACTATATCCAACACTAAATTTGTGATGAATCAGTGACTTAAATATAATTTTTATAACACAATAAAAACCTGAAGGACAGAGAACTGGTGTATTTTTCATAGCTGTAGAGTGGAGATAAACTCTTAACTCCCAACTTAGACAAAATTATGGATGATCATAGCACTGAAGGACTGTACCTGGAAGGGGCCTTAGATATCATGTAGTTTCTAACTCCACTATTTTATAAATAAGGAAACCAAGACCCAGAGAGTCGAAATTACTTAAGTGGTTAAGTTACACAAACAATAAGTAAGTGGCAGAGGCAGGAGTCATACTTAAGTCTTGGGAGTTCAGAGCCCTTTCTTTATAATTCTTAAAATACAGTTATTTGATTGGAAGCTAGGTGGTTTGGCAGATAAAGCACTGGACCTGGAATTAGGAAGACCTGAGTTCAAATCCAGATTTAGGCACTTAATAGGTGTGTGATGTTGAGCAAGATATTTAACTTCTGTTTGCCTCAATTTTTTTCATCTGTAAAATGGGGGTGCTAATTGTATCTACCTCTCAGAGTTGTTCTGAGAAAATTTGTAAATTACAAACTTTAAAGGGCTATATAAGTGCTAATTAGCTAAAATTATTAATAACAACAAAAAACTTTTTTAAAAGCAGGGAAAAAGCCTTTAGGAATGGAAAGAAATGTATTGGAAAAAAGTGTTAACTTCAAGCATATCTGATAAAAATCCATCTCCCAAATTTATCATTGTTACAAATGTATGTCATGAAAATAGAAATCAAAACAGTTCTGAGATTTTTCTTTACAACATTAAGATTGATGAAATTAATTAAAGACAAAATATAATTCTGGTATCATTATGATAAAACGGGCAAGCTAGGGTACTACCAAAATAACTGTGAATTGATCAAGTATTTCCTGTAAGCAATAAGGAAAAATATTGTCAAAGTAAGAAAAATGTAGTGACTGATTCTCTACAACCTACTAGCCCAGTGGTTATCACTATTAGGACAATATTCCAAAGAGGTTACTGAAAAGAGTGTGTGTGTGTGTGTGTGTGTGTGTGTGTGTGTGTGTGTGTGTTGGGGGGGGGGCTGGGGTGGTTGGATGGGTTGTCTTATATAAATAAATTCTAAACAGCTCAATTTGCAATAGAAAGCCAACCTGGAAAGAAACAAGGGGAATTCTTAAGCAAATTGTGCTATATGGAGGTAATCTGTTGCTGTTGTTCAGTTATTTCTGTCGTGTGTGTGTGTGTGTGTGTGTGTGTGTGTGAGAGAGAGAGAGAGAGAGAGAGAGAGAGAGAGAGAGAGAGAGAGAGAGAGACTCTTTGTGACCGCATTTGGGATTTTCTTGGCAAAGTGTTTTGGCATTTCCTTCTCCAGTTTATTTTACAGATGAGGAAACTGAGGCAAACAAGATTAAATGACTTGCCCAGGGTCACACAGTAATCAACCGAGGGAGGCTGGATTTGAGCTCAGGAAGCTGAGTCTTCCTGACTTCAGGCCCAACACTATCTACCTAGCTTCCTATGGAGATAATATAATTGTATTAAGTCAAGAGAAACAATAAATATGAAGAAATAAAAGAAATATGAGAATATATATGAAGTGATAGAATGGAAAAAAATTATTGGATACAAATGTCTTATTAAGCATCTACTGGTAGCTAGGTGACTCAGTGAATAGAGCTTGGGCCTGGAGTCAGGAGGACCTGAATTCAAGTCTGGTCTCAGACACTTACTGGCTATGTGATGCTGCGAAAGTCATTTCACCCTGTTTGCCTCAGTTTCCTCATCTGTAAAATGGACTGGAGAAGGAAATGGCAAACCACTCCAGTATTTCAGCCAACCAAATCCCAAATGGGGTCACAAAGGGTTAGAAATGGCTGAAAAGACTGAAAACAACCACAGCAAAGCATCTACTATATCCTGCCTCAGGCACTTAACAGCTGTTTGACCCTGGGCAAGTCACTAAACAAACACTGTATCCCTTGGTTTCCTCATCCATAAAATGGGGATGACAATTCTATTTATCTCCAAGGATTGTTTTGAGGATAAAATGAGGTAATATTTGCAAAGCACTTTGCAAATCTTAGAGCACTATATAAATGCTAGCAAAGATGATACTAGACACTGCTATATGCTGGAGATATAAGAACAAAGAACACAAAGAATACAATTCTTACAGCAAGGAGTTTGTGTTCTAATTGTACAGGGGAGAGAGCAATTGTATATTTATGTATATGTGTTTGTGTATATATATTTATATATGTGTGCATACACTTCACAGTTGTTAGCTTCTTTGATCCTCACAACATCCAGATGAGGTGGGTACTATTATTTTCCCACTAATGGCTAAGGCTCAGAGGGGTCAATCAACTTCCCAAGGGTCACATAGCCTGGAGTTGTCTGAGGCAGGATCTGAACTCATCTCTTCCTGATTCCAAGTCTAGTATTCTATCTTCAGAACCACCTAGGGGAAATGAGTGGGTATTAGAGGGCAGAAAATTTGAGATTTTAAAAGATCTTCCACAGAAGGAAGCTCTGATGGTTGAGTAGGGGAGTCACATGATCAGGTCTGTGTTTAAAAGAAAGTACTTTCCCAGCAGCATGTTGTTGGTCCTTTAGTCTCAGAGGACCTTGACCTAAGAGTGATGTCATGACTTGCACTGCACTGGATTTAAGTGAAGGAGGGCTGTGCAGATTTACTAGTCTCACTCTCTCCCCCAGAGCCAGATACAAATCAAGATGATTGGAGATGGCCCCAGATATTGAAGGCAATTGGGGTTAAGTGACTTCCCCAGGGTCACAGAGCTAGTAACTTTCTGAGGTGAGATTTGAACTCAGGTCCTTCCAACTTCAAGGCTAGTGCTCTATCCACTGTGCTACCTCGCTGCCCCAGGAGCATGTAGGAAGGGCTGGAGAGGGAAGAGACTCAAGGCAAGGAACTCATTCTAAAGGCTATTGCCATAATCTAGGCAAGAGGTGATGAGCCCCTGGACTTAGGTGGTAGCCCTTTGGGGGAGAGGACATGATATAAGAGATGTGGAAATAGTAAGAAGAAATAGGAAAAAAAAGAGAAATAATTGGAAATGCAGGATGAGGGAGAGGAGTCAAAATTATTGATTGATTTATGAACCTGGGACTCGAACAATGGTGGTATTTTGACAGAAATACAGAGGTTTGGAAGAGGGAACAGTTTTGGGGGAAAAGATAATGACTTGAGTTTTAGACATGCTGAATTAAAAATGTCTTTTCAGTTTTTATTTTATTTGTCTTGCATTCACCCCACAGTATGTAAAACCCTTGGTGTTAGGGACTAGTACAAATGCCTTATGTGTAGTAGGTGCTTAAGAAGTGTCAGTTACCACTGCTAGGTTTATATCGCAAAGACATCCCCCAAAAGAGAAAAAGACCAATTTGTACAAAAATATTTATAGCAACTCTTTTTGTGGTGGCTAAGAATTGGAAATCAAAGGAATGCACATCAATTGGAAAATGGTTAAACAAGCTGTGGTATATGATTGTGGTAGAATATTATTGTGCTATGAGAAATGACAAGCAGGATGATTTCAGAAAGGCCTGGAAAGACTTGTATGAACTGATGTATTATGAAGTAAGCAGAACCAGGAGAACATTGTGCACAGAGGCTGCAATGTTGTTTGATGGAAAACTGTGAATGACAAGTATTCTTAGCAATACAATGATCCAAGGCAATCCAAAAGGACTAAGGATGAAGTATACTATCTACCTCCAAAGAAAGAACACAGATTGATTGAACACAGACTGAAGTGTGCTATTTTTCACTTTCATTTTTTCTTTTATTCAAGTTTTCCTATACAAAATGACTAATATGATAATGTTTTACATAATTGTACATACCTATATATGATTGCTTACCACCTCAGGGAGGGGGGAAGGGAAAAAATTTGGAACTCAAAACTTTACATAAATTTTTAAATGATTTTTTAAAAATTAAAGGGAAATAGAGCTTAAAGAAAGTGTTGTATAAGAGGAAAACTTAAAAGGAAAATCTGAGAAGGATGGGAAAAAATAAAAGTGCTATAATTCTGGTCCTTGATAAGAGTGTCATTGCATTGAAATTCATTTTTCTGTCTATAGTAATATCTATGGACATTAAAGACCATCATTAAAGTTTTTTTAAAAGTGTGGGCTAAATTGAATTATCAGCATATGAGTACTAAGGAGTTTACAATCTGACTGCGTGCATACAATGATAATACTAGCATGTTAAAGTTATATGTATGGTAAATTTTTTAAAAGGTTAAAAAAGATCATAACAAAAGGGCAAAACACATATTATATGCAAAGTTTGCCATATACATCTTTGGGGCATAGGGTTGATAATAACAAATAGTGGAAGCTAAAAGACAAATCTTAAATAATATACTGTCTCTTGGGGATTTATCTTGCCTTACTCAACTCAAACATTCATTTTCTTTCCTTTTTTGACTCTTGTGTACACACTTAATACCCATATTTGTTAGTGGAAATATAAAATATCAATATATTGATATAACAATACTATATGTCTGTCATTTACTTATCATTTATCTATTGTGATGTTTAAATTTTAATGTGTGGTCGCCTATATTACTGTCCCAAGTGTAGGGAAAGCTAGCTAGGGCTTACTTATAAATTTAGAAGCTATAGCAGCAGTTTTGGGCATTGAGCATTTATTAGTAAAAAGAGAACACCTGGGTCAGAAAGTCAAGAAAAGGCCTATCTAGTCTAGCATTCCAACATGGCCTGGTTCTTTCTCAAGTTCTCCACCATGAGTCTGTTCCCAAGAGGAACTGAGAGAGGAAGCTTCCTCTGCATCCTGAGGAGAGGTGGCCCATACACACTACTTCAAGCTAATTGGCTAGCATCACCCAAATCCATTGGTTCACTGGACTTGAGGGCGGTCCTGTATTGAGGTCAGAGTTTGCAGCTTCTGAGAATATACCCTCTTGAGGGCCAGGCAGGTATGGTTTTAATTGAATTAACTTTAAGTAAGTTAATCAGTGAAGTCAGTCAATCTCAGTCAATCCAAGCTGGGGCCTTTGGGCATTGGCAAAGCCCATTATTTTCTTTCTCACAATTTCTCTATGGATAGCATGATATTCCTAGTGCATAGAGGTTTATGAATTGGATAAGCTTGACTCAAATTCTGCTTTTCTACTTCCTCTGGAACCTTTTCCAATCACTTAACCTTTCTCATTCTTATTTTCTTCCCTGTAAAATGAGAGAACTGGATTAGACGATTACTAAGGTCCTTTCTATCTCTAAAACCTATGATTATTACATTATTTTACTCAAATACTTAATAGAGAATTTTCAAACAGCAACACTAACTAGGGTTGGGGAGGGGACAGTCCTATTTTTTCTCTACAAGGAAGAGGCCAGTGCTTCAATCACATGTATTCAAACTGAGAAGAAATGGATATAACTATAGCTCTGCAAGGACACCAAATATATTTTTGTTTGTTGGTTTATTTCTTTTTCCAAGCTTTACCATTGCTTCAAATTAATATGAACACCCTATGAGTCAAAGCAAGGAAACAAATTAAGCAAGGGAAGGCTGAACCCAGGAAAATTGACCTCTTATCTTAAAATGTTAGAAACACAGTGTTCTAATAGCTGTGTCCCAAACAACCCATCTTCATTTTCTGGACCATTCTTGTGACAGTGAAGGAAAGGGTTGACCATGGGGAATGTTGTTTGTTCTCTGGGAAGATGTATCCAGATATATCTCTACATTTCAAAAAAAGTCAAGGGTTCAAGATAAGCAGATTTTTCAAGAGTGCAGCAGAGCAAGACCAAGATGATTGCTGCAAGCAGAATAAAATACACATTCTTTTAAATGCATAAATATTGAGTGTCTCATTCATTGGTGGATTGAATAGAATCAGGATTTCAGACTTAGAAGGGTTTTTGAAACATTATCAGGTCCTATAATTGGAAGTAGTTATCTCATATACACAATTCCAGTCTCCCATCATTTATTCTTAGGAGTTTGCATCTTTAGCTATGTTATTATCAACTGATGCCTTTATACAGTTTGGAATAGGGGTTATATTTTAGTGTTCCTCTACCACTTAGCTCCAATTAGAACAACAGGTCTTGAAAAAAATGTTCAGAAATGAGTCATATCAATGGATGCAAGAAACAGTTTTCTGATGTTAATAAGGTTAGATTTTAAAATTCACAATTGAATTGGCCCTTGAAGTGAAGTGATGGGGAGGAAGGGGGGAGTTTTATGGTCTTCATCGTTTGCTTAGAACTTGGAATACTGAAGGAATAATATTGCCTCCAAATTTCAGGGAGTGATAAAGAGTAAACTTTAGCAAAGGAATCGATCAATAAAAATGAATTAAGCACCTAATTTTTACCAGGTACCCTGTTGGGTTTGAGGAATACAAGAACAAAAATGAAATTCTTCCCTCTGGGAGCTTGCTTTCAATTGGGGGAGATGATATGTACACATATAGAAGTATATAAAACAAGTATAAGAATTATCTTTTAGACATTAGTAGCTGGAGGCATCAGGTAAGGCCTCACGTAGGAGGTGGTGTTTAAGCAGAACCTTGAATAATAGATGACTTATCTAGAGCAGAAGTAGTGGGAAGGCCTTGAAGACAAATTGGCTGTCAAAAGTCTCTTCTTCTCCTTTGTAGAACGCTCCTGATGGGGAAGAGATCGAAGTCATCCTCTTCCTAGGAAGTCAACAGCAGTTAACAGCAATGTCCTTCTGGTGGGCAGAGAATAGCGCAGAGTCAACTTGTCTTTCTCTGCTGGTTTTGGAGCTAAAAGTCCTTCACAGTCATGTGTCAAGGTAAGTGCTAAGGATGTTGATACTCATGCTGATCTCATTCTCAGATCTCCAAGTCTGCTTACTATATGCCAGCCCTTCTCCAATTTCCCAGAAAGAGGACCTATGAAAAGACTACTGAGGGATAAAGCACTGGCCCTGGAGTCAGGAGGACCTGAGTTCAAATCCAGCCTCAGACACTTAACACTCACTAGCTGTGTGACCCTGGGCAAGTCACTTAACCCCAATTGCCTCACTAAAAAAAAAAGAAAAAAGAAAAGACTACTGAGAATTTAGAACTGCACCATTTAAACTTTGTACTTTTTGGAGGCTCTTCCCTTATTGCTTCCTGATTCTGAAATTGCACTGCCCTCATGGTCTGGGGTCCCAGTGCACATAACTTCACTGGCTATTTGCTGGTGGCACCTGCCTCCAAGTACAATGCTGATCCTCATTTTCCCTTTATGGGATGCAGTATGGTACAGTGAAAAGAGGGAAGGATTTGGGTTTGAATTTCAGTCATGCTATTTAACAGCCTATGTGTTTTGGGGTAACCAATTTAACCTCTGTGGTCTCAGTTTCCTCATCTTTAGAATGAGAGAGTTTGACTGCATGTGTGATCTCTTAGGTCCTTCTGTTTTGTAATGAAATAAGTTAGATGAATGAAAGCTAACCTTAGGTAAAAACTCAGTACGTCGAGATTCTATGCATATACTCATCTATAAACTAGACAGTCATTTGGATGTGGATACAGACACTGAATAAATAGATGACAAAAACATTTATCATGTGTTTGCTATGTGCCCAGAACCGTTCTAACTGTTTTAACTCTAGTTAAAAATAATAAAAAAAGAAGATAGTGTTTTAAGTAGCTCACACTAGTTGAAGGAGACAACACATAAAGGGGGGGTTCAGTTTTAGGTCCAATGGAAAACCTAGAAGTCCTAAGGGTTAAGAGACAGGGTGGACGGCAAGGTCTAGGAATCTTTGGGATGCATCAGGGTCCCTGGCCAGTATAGTGGGAAGCAGCCCACCACCATTAGGGTTGGAGCCAAGGTAGGATTCTGGATTCACTATA
Source organism: Dromiciops gliroides (assembly GCF_019393635.1). Classification (NCBI taxonomy): domain Eukaryota; kingdom Metazoa; phylum Chordata; class Mammalia; order Microbiotheria; family Microbiotheriidae; genus Dromiciops; species Dromiciops gliroides. Next base: position 84,213,136 of record NC_057866.1, on the reverse strand, counting down.
TCAGGGTTGAGAGTAGGGGATTAAAATCCTGGAAGAGTGAAAAAAGAGAAGGTAGTATTGGCTGGAAGTGTGGGACTGGCCTATGGGATAGCCTAGGACAGGGGCGCTAGCTGGAGGTCCCACCTGATGACAGCTACACTAGAGTTTTTCAGGTGCCCCAAGATGGCCTCCACTAACAACTCTCTTATGGCATTGCACTAATTATTCACTCACTCTCCTTCTGACTCTAGAATTCTACTTTCCTCTTTACTCATACTCCACATTGCCACTTCACATGCCTAGTGGTTGGTTCTAAGCTATGCTTATTCCACCAATTGTCAGCATCCAGAGAATGTCCTACCTATTTATTGCCTGGGATGTGTGTGTTGGGGGTGATTTACAAATATGGGAAGCTGCCACTCCTCTTTAAATAGTATACACAATGGCTCCCTCTTTAATCTTTATTGGTAAACCCAATCTAGCCCAAGAGAGGAAACCTAATTCTATTCACGAATACTGTGTGCCTTTTGTCTTTAGAGTTACTGGTAAAAATTAAATCCTAATTTTATGGAAGTCATTGTGGAGAAGTTTGTATGGCACTAGAAATTACTCTGAAAGACCATGTGCTTCTAATTTTCATTAATTAACTCCCTCTCTTTTCAGCTAATTTCTCCCTGTTTATTCAATGGGGTTTAGACAGCTCAATGTCTTATTGTCTATTGTCTTTAAGATGTTGTCACTGTCTGACAAGATGCTATCTGAAAGGTGAATCAATTTCATCCCAACATCTCTTCCCAGAGAAAGCTTTAACAAACCTAGCAGAGAATTGGGGCAAAGAATTTTAATTATGGTGATGGCCTGAGCATTGCTTAAATAATTCCAATGATAGTGTAACGATTGGAATAACGCCACCTGCTGGATACTTACTGTAGAAGAGTTCTGCCCATGAGGCGAAGGTCTTTGAGGGCAAGACCAGGAGTCTTTTCTTCAGGAGTCAGGAAGTGACGCGGACTAGTGGGAGGAGGAAGGAAGAGACTGGCGCTCAGTCTCGCGCTCTTTCCTCTGGACTCTGGCGGAGACGGGAGCTAAAAATGTGCTCTCCCTTTAATAGATAGGAATCTAGGCCTTTTTCTCTCTCTTTACCAAATTCTTATTCTCCTTAATAAATGCTTAAAAGTCTAACTCTTGCTAAAGCTTATAATTTATTGGCGACCACTCATTAGATATTTTAGACAGTTTAGCTAGAATTTTAGCCCTTAACAGATGGCTGACCACGAAGAGGAAAGCTAACCCTCAGTCTTCTTCTGATCTGCTGGTTGGGTAAGAAATTTCCCCTCCCTCTCCCTTTAACTGCTAAGTACTGGCGCACTGGCTGTGTTTTCCTTTAAATTTTTTCGAATGGACCTTTTAAACTCCCTAATTACCCTATTTTTGATTTTAGTCTGTTTAACCAGACAAATGGGAGATAAGATCATGTTAATGCTTTGTTTTTGTGGATTTTCTATTTTTCTTTTTATTTTTGTTAAAAGAGCCAGCAACTTACTCTTTTGGAATTGTCTTGGATAATTGTATTGCGGAGAAGAGCTAGGTCTATCATAGTTGATCATTGCACAATGTTGTTGTTATTGTGTACCACGTTCTCCTGTTTCTGTTCACTTCACTCAGCATCAGTTCATGTAAGTCTTTTCAGGTTTTTCTGAAATCTACCTGCTCATCACTTCTTATAGCACAATAGCATTCCATTACATTCATTACCACAACTTGTTCAGACATTCCACAATTGATGGGCATCTCCTCAATTTCCAATTCTTTGCCACCACAAAAAGAGCTGCTACAAATATTTTTGTATGTGTGGGTCCTTTGCCCTTTTTTAGGCTTGCCTGGAGATTAATCTAAACTGATTGAATTAAGTGCATTTGATTGACTTTTCCGATTGGTCTATTTCAAGTTAGGGCCACCTGGCTGGCCCTTAAGAAGGTATTGTTCTCAGAAGATGAGGACTTTGAACTCAACTGGAAACCACCTTCAAGTCCTGTGAACCAGTGGATTTGCATGATGTTTATCAATCAGCTTGGAGCACTGTATAAGGACTGCCTCTGCTCCAGACCTATAAAAAGCTTCCACACTCAGTTTGAGAGGAGCTCGTGGTTGAAGTAAGCTCGTGGCAGAGGACTTGAGGAAGAACCAGACGAGGCTGGAACTCTAGGCTAGATAGGCCTTTTCTTAACTTTCTGAATTTCACATGAATACCTAGTATGCTTTAATTAATGCTGAATTTTCAATGACTGGTGCTAAAGCTTCTAATTTAAGGCGACCACACATTAGCTTATTTACACATCATAGCTAGAATTTTTTTTTTTTTTTTTAGTGAGGCAGTTGGGGTTAAGTGACTTGCCCAGGGTCACACAGCTAGTAAGTGTTAAGTGTCTGAGGCCGGACTTGAACTCAGGTACTCCTGACTCCAAGGCCAGTGCTCTATCCACTGCGCCATCTAGCTGCCCCTATAGCTAGAATTTTAAACATCACATTAGAATCTCTTTGGGATACAGACCGAGTAGTTGTATTGCTAGGTCAAAGGGTATGCTCAGTTTGATTGCCCTTTTGGCATAGTTCCAAATTGCTCTCCAAAATGGTTGGATCAATCTACAACTCTACCAAGAATGTATTAGTTTTTCCAATTTTCCCACATCTTCTCCAAAATTTATCATTTTCCTTTTTTTGCCACAATAGCCAATCTGATAGGTGTGAGGTGGTACCTCAGAGTTGTTTAATTTACATTTCTCTAATCAACAGTGATTTAGAACATTTTTATAAGACTATAGATAGCTTTAATTTCTTCAACTAAAAACTGCCTATTCATATCCTTTGACCATTTCTCAATTGGGGAATGAGTTGTACTCTTATAAACTTGATTCGGTTTTCTGTATATTCGAAAAATGAGGCTTTTATGAGAAATACTGGCTGTAAAAATTGTTTCCCAGATGTCTGCTTTCCTTCTAATCTTGTTTACATTGGTTTTGTTTGTGCAAACCCTTTTTAGTTTGATGTAATCAAAATTATCCATGTTGTATTTCATAATGTTTTCTATCTCTTGTTTGGTCATAAATTCTTCCCCTCTCCATAAGTATGAAAGGTCAACTATTCCTTCCTCTCCTAATTTACCTATGGTATCACCTTTGATGTCTAAATCATGTACCTACTTTGACCTTATTTTGGTATGTGGTATTTAGTTGTTTTTTCTAATGAGACTTTTCAGATTCTTTTCTATTTTTTCTAGTTTTATGTTTTTCTTGATTTCTTATAATGTCATTCAATTCTTAGTAGTTTGTAGTAGTCTTAGAACTCTTAATATTCTATATTCTTTGTAAGTCCTAAGGAGTTGCCTGAGGCATGCATAAAGGTTAAGTACTTTTCCAGAGGTACACAATTAGTGGTTGGAATAATTGAGCTTTCAGGTCCCATCCAACTCCAAAGATCTATTGTCAGCATAGAATAAGGTAGGATGTGTTGGAGAACAAGGGAAAGACCCAAAGTGCTCCAGAAAAGTGTTATGAATAAAAGGATATTTTTTTCCTTTTTTTTTCCTTTGAGGGAGCAGGGAGGTGGTGCAGAAAGGAAACTTCTTGAAGGAGATGTCACCTAAGCTAAACCTTAGAGCAAAAGGAAGATCTGAAAAGTGGAGATTAGCAGGGGGATTAATTGTAGACATTGGGCACAGACATTATGAATGTGCAGAGGAAGGAGATGCTATGCCAAATTTAGGAAAGGAAAATAAAGCTCTTAATAGTTGCTGGCTATATCGATATGTGCTATAGTCATTGCTCAAATTTTGTGGGCAGACCTTGAAATGTTACACGAACTGTGTCTTTTATCTTTGGATCAGGATGAAGAAATGATTCTCTTTGACCAGCTAAAAGAAAAGGGGGCACTAATTTAGGCATTAGATGGGAAAGAAAAGAGAAAATAGGAACATTCAAAGGACTTCAAAAGAAATAGTTGTACCATTATTGAAGTGGGGGGATTCGAATGTTTGATAGGTTTGGCAAATACATTGTATCCCACAGGATTGTCTCCTTGTAAACTTGCTCTCTGAGTGCAAGGCAGCCTACCAGACAATCTCTGGAATGTATAGAAAAATTACCAAATATTAAAAATTCCTCTTTGTCTCTGTATATCTCTCTGTCTCTATATATCTCTCTCTGTCTCTCTGGCTTTGTGTCAGCCTGTCTGTATCAGTCTCTGTCTTTCTGTCTCTGTCTGTCTGTATCTATCTGTCTCTGTCTCTCTGTCTATCTCTGTCTCTTTCTCTCTCTGTCTCTGTCTCTGCCTCTGTCTCTCTCTCTGCATACTTCTCTCCCTCTTTCTCTAGTTGATCCAGCCTCCCATTTTTCTTCCATGGACCAGCTCCCATCTTAATATCATGCCTACAATGTATAGGATTAGACAAATTATTGTTAATAGTCATATGATTTTTTTGGTAGAATCAAATAGCATAAAAAACACAGGTAGACATTAAGTAATATATAGCAGACTACAATAGTGATTATGTTCTTCCTCCTCATCCTTCCTTCCAGCTGGTCTGAAGATGTTCCTAACATAAAGGAATTAAGATTTTGAACCTAGATGAAAATTATCTAAAGGGTTGTACTCTAGGAAACTGGAGGCAGAGAGGGAAAAGCAAAGAGAAGTAGAAGTAGCTGTGGAGATATATCTCTCTCTCTCTCTCTCTCTCTCTCTCTCTCTCTCTCTCTCTCTCTCTCTCTCTCTCTCTCTCCCCTTTTGTCTCTCTGTCTACCCTCTCTCTGTGCCTCTATGTCTCTGTCTCTGTCTGTGTCTCTGGCCTTTCTGTCTCTGGCCTTCCTTCCTCTTCTCCCCTCTTCATTCCCCCTTCCCTCATTCTCTTTTCCCCATCTTCTCCTCTCTCCCTTCATCCTCCCTTCTTTCTTCTCTATCACTCTGTACCACTGCCTGATTTTGATCCTGGCTTATCCTATCCTGGCACCAACCAGGATTGCTGCATCATCATTATCATCACCATCATTCATTTTTATTATTTTTTCACATGTATATAATACTTTATTGAGAGGGAACATATCCTTACTGCTAGAAAGCTGTCCTGAAAGCCAGGAGGGCCTGGATTTAAGTCCCACCTCTTCCATACACTTGGTTTGGTTTTGGTTTTGTGGGGCAATGAGGGTTAAGTGACTTGGCCACAGTCACACAGCTAGTGTCAAGTGTCTGAGGTTAAATTTGAACTCAGGATCACCTGACTCCAGTGCTGGTGCTTTATCCACTACACCACCTAGCCTCCCTCTTCCATACACTTGTGAATAGCCTCTCAGCCCTCTAGTCAGCTGTCCAGGATTACACTCTGCAGAGAAGGTGCTCACCTGAATTGATAGGGGTTGCTTCCTTACCTGGGTGTTCTTTACACTAATTATATCACAGCTCTAATTTCTAGCCTTATAACATTTTAGAGTTTATAGGGTGTTTACCTTCTCCCAAAGAAAGGCCTCATGCAGTGGTGGAGAGAGAGAGAGTGTTAGAACAGTTGAATTCCACCTAAGTCTGTGTGTTTACCTATGACATACACTGTCTTTGTGATCCTGGTCAAATCACTTGACCCTCCCATTCCCAAAACAGCTCTCCAAGTCTATAAGTTGCAGGCATAGGATGTTATAATGGTAAAAGAAAAATCCTCACCTGAAATTTCTGTACCTGGTTGAAATCTCAGGTCTGGTTAAAAAAAAAAAAGTTTCCTTAAAACAACTCTGTTAGGTAGCTAATACAAAGGTCAGTATTCCCACTTTACAGATGAGAACACGGTACCAGAAAAATAAAATCACTTCCCTGAAACTGTACAGCTGGGAAGGTTCAGAAAGTGAATTGAAACTTTAGTATTTCGACTCCAATTATTAATTGCTTTTGATTACTGGAAGTAGGCAGGATGGGAGGGGGGGGGAGCGGGGCAGGGACCAAAACAAAACAAAACAAAACAAAACAAAACAAAACACTTCCCTCCTCCTCCCACAGACAGAAACAAAAATGAAGAAGCACCATTTTTTTGGTTTTGTTTTCCTTTTGTTCTTCTTTAAAGCTAAGTCTATTTCTTTGAATAAGCAAAAGTGATAGACAGGTCCCAGGACAATTATTTGCCTTAGTAAAAGCCTAGAATAGGTTGGTCAGGATAAGCAAAAGGTGTTTAATTGCTAAAGTCAGCAAAGAGAGACCCACTGGTGAAAAGGGAACAGAGGCTTGGGGGCTAGTCTATTCCCTAAATTAAAAAAAAATCACTTTAACTTGGTGACATTCAGCACGGACAGCATAAGGATTATGAATCCCATTAATATTTGTCCCTCAGATAGAAGAACAATTGGAGAAAAATTACATTGTGGCAAGCCCATTTGAAATGGATGAGAGTTGAACAGTAAATAATGAAGAAGAATGTAGACAGATATAGAAAAGGACTTGGACCATTTTGCAGCTAATAGGTGCCACCGACAGTTCATTACTGATAAATGTAGAATAATGATGGCCTTAATGAGTCTTTTCACGCACATATTCATCATACGAAGGAGAAAGAGGTAAAACAAAAAACCTCTGAAGAGCATTCATGTGATATGGAAAAGGAGGCAAATTTCCCAGCATCCCCCAATCCTGTAGGCTTTACAGAATAGGATGGTAGAAAGGACCTTTTCTCCCTGCAGCTGAAAATCTAGATGAAAAAATTTGTACCAGTGGAGAAAAGGAAATCCAATAGGTCTTTAAAACCCACCTGCTTTTTCCTCTGAATGTTCTCATACAAACCCCAAATGCCATCCTTTCTTAGAACAGTCCTTTTCATTCATTTGGGCGAACTGATAGTCATTGAAAATGTCTACAATATTCTGGCTCCTGTGTTTGGCTTTGGGAATACAATGGTGAAAGAAGCCACAGTTTCAGTCCTGATGCAACTTGTCTAGTAAGCACCAAGGTAGGTTAGCTTGAAAGAGCATGGATTTGGATTCAGGGAAAAATTGGATTTGAATCTCTCTTTTTCTCCAAATCTCATCTTCCTTATCTGTGAAATGGGCATAACAACACCTCTACCACTCAACTCATAGAATTGTTATGAAGAAAGTGGTCTTTGAACCCTAAATTACTGTGGAAACTTGAATTATTATTTTCAGAAAGGGGATGAGATGGGTGTGGAGAAAAATGAAGTATAAATTAGAAGGTGATAATTGCATAGGAAAGGTCAGTCAGAAAGGGATAAGAGATGAAGAGCATGATGTCAAAAAAGAACTTCGATTCTTAAGGATAGATATGTCTTTGTGTTGGGTTAGATCAGAACACTTCTAAAAGTCAATATGTTTTGTTCTAATGGGATTAAATAGAATTAAAACCTGATTTTCCAAAAGAAGACAGGAATCTGATTTATGTTCCATATGTGTATTAGGCAAGATGACCTTGAGGGAGACAGGATGCTTTTCTTTTATCTCTTTCCAAAACAACAGACAAGATCCTTTAATAGAAACTGAAATACAATGGTTTCTTGCCCTGACTCTGTCAATAAGTAGCTATGTGACATTGAATAAATAGTTTCCCCTCCTTATGTTTAGTTTTTTTATCTGTACAATGAAAGTATAACTGCCCCCACTTTATATCACAAGAATGCTGTGAAGATGAAATGAAATTGCTTATGTGTAAATTTAAATATAATCCATTAAATAAATGGGAAGCAGTATTTGAGTGGGCCTATGCCCACAGGGAACTCTAGGTAGCACAGTGGATAGAACACTAACCCTGGAATCAGGAAGACCTAAGTTCAAATTTTGCCTCAGACTCTAGCTATGTGACCCTGGGCAAGTCATTTAATCTTATTTGCCTCAGTTTCCACATCTGTAAAATGAGCTGCACAAGGAAATGACAAACCACTCCATTATCTTTGCCAACAAAACCCTAAATGGGGTTGCAAAAAGTTGGACACAACTGAAACTACTCAACAAACAACAACATGTCTGCCCAGTGGTAGTTAGAGTAGTAGGGGGAAGCAGGGCCTACTGGTACCACATAGAGCATCTCTGTCAGCTAGAGGCTGTGCATATGCAAGGATGGGGACAGGGATAAGGACTAGAGTCCCTGATAGAAAATGGAGAATTACCTTCAAAGTTCTGAAAACTCTTTAAAGGTAGACTTTGGGAAGAGTTTATTGCTCTACCCTCCATTCCCCTGATCAGAGGGGAGAGTTAACTGAAGGAGCTCAGGTGTTGAGTATCGAAAGCTAAGTCAATCAATCAATAAACTTTTATTAAGTACCTATCATGTGGAATCTGGAGGGTGATAAGATTTCTGCTCATCAGTTTATCCTGGGGGAGGCAGGATGTTCTGTAGAGTCAAAATCAAACAGCATGGCTGATGGATAATTGTTACCTGCAAAGTCCTGAAGTCAGAGTCAATTTGTTTTTCTCTTGTGGTGATTGACAAGTTTGAGAGACATAGTTTCTGTGTAATTAATAATTTTATTAATAATGCTAACATTTTATTAATAAAATGGTCATTGATGCTCTCAAATGCCAAAGACCCCTCATGGAATCCATTCAACACTTATATGCCCTTTGTTAACCTGAAGATTAATGAAACAATCAATAAAGGAGAAATAAGGCCTTTAATCAACAGAGTAGCTATAACTCAGAGTATTACAAAGCAAGAATGCTAGGAATACCCTAAAATAGGGAATGAGGACAGGGTTTATATGGGGTAACAAAGGGAACTATAAGACTGCCCTGGGGTTAAGTACAGAAGCTACTTAACTCTAAATAGAAACTACTTAATGTAAATAGATCCTTTTACATAATAACCTAAAGATCTGGCAGTAAGTCTGAGAATATTTGGGAGGGGATAGTTTGGGGGAGATCCATAAGACAAGAGTCTGGAATTGACAAAGATTGGTTAGCTCCAGGCAATTCATGTTCCTGGGAATGGTGAGTAGGTGGTGATCAGTCAGTTCTCAGTAAATTGTGGTTATCACCTCTGAAGGTTCCTGAGGATTGCAATCAACTCTGGTTAACAAGTAATGAGAGAATATTATAATAAGAAGTGAGCTTATTCCAATGAGGGTCTTGAGGTATGAGACAATGAGCACCCAAATCTTGGTCAAAGAGACTTAGCACTACACCTCAACTACAGCAGAAACCCATGCAATCTCCCCCTGGCCAACCGCTGGATCCCCTCACTGGTATGTGAGCTGAATTCCAGAAGTTGCCACTGATGCTGATGAGTCTGAGGCTCTGAAAGCACTGCCTGCCTGGGGCTAGATCTGTGTGGCACAGCTGTGCTCTCCTCTCACCCTAGTACAAGAGACCTTCCCTGCTGCCCTTTTAAGCCATCTTTGGCTGGAAAATGATCTCACTCTGTTCTATTGTGGGTTCTACTGCTCCAGGAATTTTCTTATGGCAATATTTGGATGGATTGTATGGGGAGCTCTGAAAGTTACAGCTTTTCCTCTTCCATCTTGTCTCTGCCCTTGCTTTAATTTTTATTACCCACTTATACTATTACCCATCTATCATCTGATTCTAGACTTTCAGTTCTTCTATGAACATTCAGTTTCTTGGCTATTTGTTGGACTCATTTGCTCATATGATAATATTCTCTCTTACATTCTCTGTCTTGCCTCAACTCTTCTCAGCTCAGCTCTTTGCTTATCATTCACTCTCCCATTAGTACCTCTAGTTTTAGTCCTAAAAACCCCCATTCTTCCTTCAAATTTCCCATAAGCATACCTAATTTATTCAGATTATTGTTTGTGCCTCTCCAAAGCCCAAGTCTACACCTTTCCTCCTGTCAACACTGAGATGGGCCAGGCACTGTGTAAATGTGAATTGTTATCAGTTCTGTCAGAGAGGCCCACAGCCAGCTGTGGGCACAGGTTTGCAGCCTGAACAAGCTGGCTTTCAGACAAAGAACAGCACTTTCAATTTCCCGGAACACCTACAGTCAAAGTGATGCAAATGTGGATTTGGGCTGGGCCACCTACCACCAAAGCTAGAATTTACAGATGCAAAGAAAGGCCCAACCACATTGAAACAGATGCTCTTCATGAAATGCAAAACATCCCTGCAAACCTGATGTGTCACATTAACTGAGCTTCATCTGGCAGGCTGCACCTGACTTGCTGACTCAATTTTGTGTTACTTTTTTTAAGCCACAATGGTTGGAGATTTTGCTGGCTTACATTTTATAGGATAGAATGTTCCTCCATAGGCTCTCTGAAACAATTAGGTCAGCATTGAGGGGGGTCAGCTCTCTCAAAGTGAAGTGCCCATGATTTAAACCATAGATACTGTGGGAATTTATATGCTTTGATGCTATAGCAAAAAGTCAGCACATTATTTTAAATATCTTTATTAATTCAGTACTCAACCAATGTTTATTGAGCTATCATGATATGCAAGGTTCTGAGATAACATGGTATGGTGCAAATAATGCTCTATTTGGAGTCAGTGAACCTGGTTTCAAGTCCTGGCTCTGACAGTTTATAGAATTGCATTTTTGAGATGGTAAGTTCCTCTGTATTCATCTAATTAAACTCCTTCTGGAAAAAAAAGAAACCCAATTATAGCATACCAAATACATGTTCATTCAGACTCTCCTAGAAAATCACCCCCTTTGGAAGCATCCCATTCCACCCTTGGATAGCTCTGTTAGAGAGTTTGCTTGCAGATTGGATGGGGTATCACGTAACCTCTGGTTGTGTTTGCTTAAGCATAAAGTAAGGTAGTTGGACTAAGTGATCTCTAAGGCCAACTCAGGAGGTATAATCCTGAAGGAGAGAGGAAAGGGGACAGAGATAAAGATGGCATGCACCATATGACCTCAAGGAACCAACATCATCATTCTAGGGGGCAAGCTAAGACTCAGAGACACAAAAGTATTCACAGTAAAGCTATACTTGATAAAGGGCCAAATGAATGATGCAAACAATAACTCCTACAAAAGGTCAAAGGAGAGAGACAGAGACAGAGACTGAGAGAGATCAAGACTGAGAGACACTGAAAGAGATCAATCTAAGAAAGCTGGGGTGGTCAAGGAAGGCTTCACAGAGAAGGTAAGGCTTGATCTTGAAGGAGAGTTTGATTTTTCCATTGGTGTAATCTCAGAATTAAAAGTTACCTCAGAGGCTACCTAGTCCAATCTATATCTCAGTCACTCAATAAACATTTATTAAGTGCCTACTATGTGTCAGGCATAGTGTTAAATGCGAACAAAACAAAAAGAGACCAAAAAAGTCCCTTTCCTTCAGAAGCTCACAATCTATGGGAATGTCTAAGAAGTGGTCAGACTAACTCTCCTGGGACAGGAAATATGATATATACTGAAGAAGCCTATTTCACTTTTGTAGGATCATATATTTAGAGCTAGAAAGGAAGTTAGATTCCAAGCTAAGACTATTTTCTCAACCATATTAAAACATAATGGATATGTAATCAATATTTTTCAGCATTGTCTCTCAGAACAAAACAAAACCCTAAATTTTCACTGTCTCAAAAGATATTTGTGCAATTTTGTGCAGCAAACTTATATAAATACATGTGAGTACATACATACATATACTTGATGGGTATAAAAAAACTTCCAAACACTATTCACTATCTAATTGATCTTCCTGATCTAATTAGGAGTAGATCTATTGAGGAGAACCAGAGTATTCTACTGAAGAGTGCTGAGTCAGGGTGTGAATCACATCTTGTATGTCCTTTGCATTCCCTGAAGTGTCTAACACAATCCTTGATGAAATAGTAAATAGAAACACATGTTATTCTATGTATGGGCAGAAAATATTTATTAATGAATAGTGGGTTGTGAGGTTTTTGTTTTTGTTTATTTGTATTTAAAGTCATAGAATTTATGAGAAAGAAGGGATCTTAATGACTCTTGGAGGCTTCCAACCCTTTGATTTTACAGTAACAAGATTTAAGACCTGGAGAAATGGAATAATTTGCCCATGGTCCCACAGGAAATTAGTTGTACAGCAGGGATTAAAATTTTGGTTACTTTTTCTTCTTGTGCACTGTTACTATTAGGGTGTGTGTGTGTGTGTGTGTTTGTGTGCGTGTGTAAGTGACCTCCATGAGAAGTTATGAAACCATAGGATATGGTTAGAATTGGGCTTTGAATCCTGACTCTGCTACCTAAATATTTGTGTGACCTTGTGAGAAGTCTCTTCCCTTCTCTTAGCCTCAGTTTCCTCATCTCCAGATTAGGAGACTGAACAAGCTGTTCTTTAAGCTTCCTTCCAAGTTGAGATCCTATTCATATAGAATTAGCCTATGTCCTAAGACTTCTTTCCTCAGCATCTGAAAAATGTCTTTTGGATGATCAGAATCTCTAGGTTTCTTTTCCATTTCAGAAATGTATAAGTGTATCTACCTCATGGGATATATTTCCTCTCCTTTGGGAATAAAGCAAATAAAAATTAATGTGCATCTTACCATATACCACTGAATATAGGAGTCATAGATAAAGAAGCAGATACATACTAAAGGAGATTTATAAAGACAGGGAAAGCAGCTTTAAGAGAGAGAGAGGTCTGAGCTTAAAGGGTGAGGGGATGAAATAACTCTTGGAAAGCAATCTAAGGAACTACATTTCCTCCCTTAGGAACTGACCTATAGTAATAATGATGGATGACATTTAGATTAATGTTTTATACTTACATATTTTCCTTATACAAACCCTATGAGGCAGGAACTACAGGAATTATTTTCCCATTTAATGGATGAGGAAGCCAGAGTCCCTTAGTAAGTGTACAACTTGGCCATGGTCATAGTAGCTAGTTATGGAGAGAGTTGATACTAGAACCCCAAATCCCCTAATTCTGAAAGAATTGGGGCATAGTGGGAAGAATGATAGAAGGAAAATTGGGAGACATGGATTCAAATCTCAGCTCTTCTGTTAGCTTACTGTATGGTTACTTTGGGCAATTTCATCTCTCTGGGCCTCAGTGGAGTGAAGGGTCTGGCTTAATTAAGAGCATTTCCAAATAAAACAATCTATGTACTAAAATTTCTTTTGTTGCTAACACTTTGTGGTTCTGTGATTTAACTTGTACCCCTAACTCTCTAGCTGGAGAGAATAAGATGAAATCCTTAACAGCAATGAGAATCCCTGTATCTTCTGCATTGTACCTTTTCCCAAAACTTCATACCCTTTGAGCTAAGGATAAATTATTCCTCTGGTTCTTTCCTCTTCCCCCATCATTTAATATCACCTAATGATGACCTAAAAAACAAAAATGGACTATAAATAGATTGAGTCAAAACCCCAAATGCTTAATTTGAAGCAATACTTATAGCTTAGTTTGGGAGGAAACACATAGCTCCTATTCTGATGGGTATAACTTGGTTGGGGAATCTCTCTAAATAATAATAGTTGTAAATGATATGACAGCATCTATCAAGGGGGAACGGGAGAATCTGGGGGTAGAATCTCTAAATGTTTGGCTAAGAAATCATTAGGTTGGGAAATCCAGTGTACAAAGAAAGAATAGGATTCAGATAAAAATCCTATTAGTCAAGAGGAGCCCAAAAAGTACCAGCCAATTTTCTGTAGAGAAAAGTGGTAAGAGATTGAGACAAGAAAAGCTAATTATGTTTTAAGATAAGTTTATTCTATGTTTCCAGATATAAATCCATAAATTGTTGACTGCTTCACCCAAAGAGAAGAGCTAAGTGCATGTGCACTCTCTTTACCTACCTTCCTTTTTTTTCAAATTAGAATTTTGGCACAAAGTGAAATGGCTCACCCTGGATGAGGTGGTTTTGCATTCTTACTCACTGAAAATCTTTGACATTATATGATGACTTTTATAAAATAATAGAGGAGAGTCCTCTTCAGATTGGGGTTAAAACAGATGGCCTATGTTGTCCCTTTTGATTTTGGGATTTCATGGTATTTTTTTTCTTTTTTTTTTCCCCCAAGACTTGGTCTTCCTATCTCAGGATGGAAATGAATCAACCTCTCATGGGTCCTGTTCCACTACTGATGGGACACAGAAGCTCTTTTTAACCCACTGTGTTTCCACAGTGTATCCACATTTTCACTTCTCTTTAGCCATTTTGGATCCTTCTGATTTCTAGTTAATTTCTTTTTCCACTAGATCATTTCCTCACCTGCCCTTACTGTCACAAAGAAGTTTCTGTCATAATTAAGTAATGGGGAGTTTCCATAGGATCATGGAAGATCAACAAAAGAGGTACAACATTTTCAGTTGAAGACTTGAGATCAAGATACACCCACTGTTGACCTACTAGGAGATGGATAAATGAACAAGGTGACTTTTCTATGGCTTTCTGCCCCTTTTGATTGATAACATACCCATTGTTTCAACACATTGAAATCAATAATTCATTTCTTCCAAGGAGTAATGTCTATTTAAATCACAAAAGCATATAAAGTTAAAGATTATCTTAGAAGTTAATTAGTTGTACACACTTCCTTTTACTGATTTGGAAACTGAGGCATGAGAAGCTGAAGTGACTTGACCAAGCATACACAGTGAGAGGCAGAACAGAGATGTGACAAGAAATTACGTGGATCAGTTCCCAATCCATTGTTCTCTACCACACTACCTCCTACTCCCATCCCAATTAACTATACTCTTGACCTGTTTAGAGAATGTTTTAAATGTAATCCTTTTTTTTCCTTCAGAAGTGTTAAATACCATTATTTTCTTATATAACCTTTCATTTAGGCTCTCCATTTCCAATTTTATAATTTAAAACCAACCAGGATAATAATATTCCATACACAATTGTGAAAATCTCTCTCAGAATAGAATAGAGGAGAAGAGGTATTGCTATTCCTTTTAAAACACATTTAGTGGATTCTCAATATTCTTCCCATGGGCTCAAAGGGACCCTTCTCAAGAACACATGATGATAACAAGTTAGATAACTGAACTGTGGATAGTTCCACATTACTTAGTATTCAACCCCAAAGTTCAGTCCTAATTCAGGTGATATTATCCAGGAACATACTTATGAGCTATTTTTGGTAGAGTGTTGGGCTTGAGATCAGGAGAACCATTTTGAAATCCTGGCATCAGTGCTTACCAGTTATGTGATCATGAACAATTCCCTTAACCCCTCTGATCCTCAATTTTCTCATCTATCCAATGGAGATAATGACAATTGAACTACCCACTTCACAAAGTTGTTGTGAGAATTATGCTAGATCTTGTAGGTAAATTTCCTCTGAACTATGAAGCACTATGGGACAGCTAGATAGTGCAGTGGAGAGAGTACTGGGCTGGGAGTGAGGAAGACCTATTTTGAGTTCAAATTCAGCTCCAGATACTTGCTAGCTGTGTGACTCGGGCAAGTCACTTCACCCTGTTTTCCTCAATTTCCTCATGTGTAAAATGAGCTAGGGAAGGAAATAGCAAACCACTCCAGTATTTTTGCCCAGAAAATCCCAAAGGGGTTCACATAGAGTCAGATGTGACTCAACAACAACAACAACCACAACCACAACCACAACCACCACCACCAACAACAACAACAACAACAACAACCACCACAACCACCACCACAACCACCACCACAACCACCACCACAACCATCACCACAACCACCACCACCACCAACCACAACCACAACCACAACCACAACCAACAACCAACAACCAACAACAACCACAACCAACAACAACCAACAACCACCAACAACAAACAACAACAAATGAAGCCGTATATAAATGAAAATGATAGTTGCTGGGTTTTATGGAGATGGGTACAGAAAGTAAAGAATAATTTGTTGTGGTCCTTGGTGGGCCTGCACTCCTGTTATATCAAACAAGTGTGGATATGAATAAATGAATGAATGAATGTTTGCTATGGTTTACTACATTAAAATCATATGTAGTTGCCTCAGTTTGGTCAAAAGGTGATCCTAGGGGCAGCTAGGTGGCTCAGTGGATAGAGCACTGGCCCTGGATTCAGGGGACCTGAGTTCAAATCTGACCTTAGACACTTAACACTTACTAGCTGCCTGACCCTGGGCAAGTTACTTAACCCCAATTTCCTCACCAAAAACAAACAAACAAACAAACAAACCAGAAGGTGATCCTAGATTCCTAGAAGATATACCAGAAGATCTCAAATCTGTAGTGGGTTCTACAAAGCAGGACAAGCTTTAAGCATAATCCTGGAGACAGATTATCACCAATGACCAGGCAAACTACTGTCAAAGAGGCTTGTTACTAGAATGTCAACCACTGGTTTTCAGTTACAGTAACTCATGAAAACAGTTTACTTAGTCATAGAGGAGCTGAAATCAGCATCAGTGGACTAAATGATCTTCCTGATAAAACCACAATTATTCAAAGTATTTGTTGTTGTTGTTTTATTAATCAGTTGTATCTGACTCTTCATGACCCTATTTGGGGATTTCTTGGCAATGATATTTGAGTGATTTGCCATTTTCTTCTCCAGCTTGTTTTCCAGATAAGGAAGCTGAGGCAAACAGCATTAAGTGACTTGACAAGGGTCATACATTTAGTAAGTGTCTGAAGCTGGATTTGAACTCGGGGTATTCCTGACTCCAGACGCACTTTCTCTACTACATTACCCATATTTTCATAATCAGACTTTAAATAGATTGTCAGTACAAAGAGCAAGGACATTAATGAGTTGTGCTGTGCTGTGATATGTACATGCTGGTATTGTACATCAATCCGCTTTATATTTCCTTTCCATCTCTCTTCCACATCATCCCTTACTTGTGGCTCCACAAAGACACATCTTTGGTCACGGTACAAACTACAGCAATGCTTCATTTACCCTGTGTTTCCAGGCCAGTTTTCCACTTTATAATGATGATTGTAGCTTAGAGGAGGAAAAAAAAATGCATCCAGGAGAAAAATCGCTGGCTATGGAATTGCCGTAACTATACAGTGACCATATTTTCCTAACCCCTAAATTAGGATGTGTAGTCTGACAAAAAGAGCTTTTGCTGATTTGCAATGAGAGAGAATATTGGAAATCAACCCTAACCTGGAAAGTGGGGGATATCTATTGTGCCTATGTGGGTAAAGTGCTGGGCCAGGTATCAGGAAGAAAATTCCAAATACCACTTCAGATACTTAGAAGCTGTATGACCCAGAGCAAGTCACTCAAGCTTTGTCTGCCTCAGTTTCCTCATTTGCTAAATGAATAGGTTGTACTCATTGACCTTTAAGGTCCTTTCTAGCTCTGTCTATGATCCTGTGAGTGTCTTCCTTGTCAAGGTCACTTTTTTTGCAAGTATCTTATGATTTTCAGTTACCCTGAGGGCATAGTCACTTTTTTGTGTGTTTGTTTGTTTTGTTTTTGGTGGGAAAATGAGGGTTAAGTAACTTGCCCAGGGTCATGAAGCTAGTAAGTGTCAAGTGTCTGAGGCCAGATTTGAACTCAGGTTCTCCTGAATCCAGGGTCAGTGCTTTATCCACTGTGTCACCTAGCTGCCCCTGGGCACGGTCACTTTTTAAAGAAGGCTTTGAGGGCTGCATCTGCCAACTTCCAAAACCCAGTAGAAGGCAAATGGCAATTCAATAGGGGGAATTTCATCTATGTCTCCTCCCATTTGGGGCCTATGGTTTGTTCTTGCTCACAGAAAGGGGACATTTAATTAAGACATTGTGTTTTGTTTACAAGTTTTTCTAAGAACTCATAAAATATACCCCATGCATTAAATCCAAACTGAGCTATGCTCTTGGTCCGTTCCACATTAAGCCCCAACCCTGCTTTAGCACAATGGCTAAAGTTCCCTTTGCCAAAGGAGACTCAATTCTGACAGATACTTCTTCACACACACACACACACACACACAGTCCAAATTTTCATTTCAACCAGTGAAAGAAAACAATGACGCAAATGGGAGTGCTTCATCATCAATGTGGTCGCCTGGCCTTTTTCTTAGCAGGGGATGGTCTCTGGCTGGCAGTTCCTTTGAGGCCTGGAACTTGAGACTGCTGTGGCTGTGAAACTAAGGGGACATACAGTGACCTTCTTTCATTTAGCATCATGGGGTGTGCTATTTAAGTTCTTGTGAGTGACTCTTTCAGATAGCTGAAGGATGCTCCCATTCAAACCCCTAAAACAACTTAATTTTCACTGAGCATGCTGGAATGCTTTCTAAAATGCATGACCCTTTCCTTGCTTCCTGGAATACACAATGCTGAAAGAACCTTTTTTTTTTCTTTTTGTGGTAAGGTGAATCATATATTAGGGACATCAGTCTCTTCTACTAGATTGTAATACATTGATAGAGAACTAGCTGTAAATAATAATAGCTAGCAATATTAATGAAATTATAGATCTATTCCCTATTCCTGTCCCTCTGATGCAGTGATTCAACTTAAATCCATAAGCATTTATCAAGCTCCTCCTGTTTGCTGAGTACTGTGATGGCTTCTAGATGAAATAAAATGCTTAGATAAGAGATGGTTCCAGGGCTCAAGATGGCTACTGGGACTCAGGGCTATCCAGGTAGATTAGATTGTTTGTCTCTTACCATGGCCACAAACTCCTGTGGCATTTAAAATTCTGATGCTTTTTAATGTCTCCCCCCCCCCCCCGCCCAAATTTGGTTTCCTTGGTTACTTCTAGACTCCCAAAGTCCTACTTCTGACATTCTGTACTTCTAATTTATCTCTGATCATTTGCTATGGACTTGGGGGAAAAAGTTAACTAAGATCAAATATGAGTAAATAGTCTCTGGGTAAAGTGTGATACAACTTGGTTCACAACTCTTTGCATTGTATAGTATTGTTTTTTGCTTGATCATATTCTAGATAGTTAAGGTTGTCATATAAATCAAAGCTTCTTAAACTATGAAGTCTCATAATTGAATGTGGGGGTTGTGAAAAATTTGGCAACAGTATAAGGTTATGCGTACCTATTTTATATACCTATATCTGGGGCTGCATAAATTTCTCGAGTGAAAAGAAGTCATGAGTGGAAAAAAGTTTGAGAAGTCCTGATATGTGACCCCTACATAAATGAAGTGTCCCTGTTCTTTGGTGACTTTCCAGGTAATTTAACAAAACCTTTGTGAAACAATATGCTTTGGCTAGAAATAACTATATCCTTGAGGTAAAGTTTATTTTTTTCCTATGAATTTTCATGGTGACTTAATTAGCATCCACACCTGAGAAAACAATCTAAATTTCCTCTATGATGTGATAGATTATTTTCATTATTCTCACTGCTTGATCAGCCTAATAGATTTCCATGGAATTCTTTTTGTTGCTGCCTTAATCCTCACAACTAAATTATGTTTTTATAACCATTTCCCATAGGAGAAAACTAAAGCTAGGGGAAATGAAGTGACTTGTCCCAAATCACATAGTTATGGTTCATGACAGAATGAGTAGCATATCTCAGATCCCCTGACTCTTTCCAGATCTATAGGCTGTGCATTGTTTTCATAGGTCGGGTAAGCTATCCTGAGACCCAAGATATGATGTAGACATTACTCACCTTGCCCATTTTTATGAGCTGGGATTGCTTAGGTCAATTTGCTACCTCTTTCTCACTCCCTCACTTCTTGTTTCTAAGAAAATGGATCCCTTGTCTCAGATCACAAGAGGAAAAAGGAAAATTCCAATAGTATACACACAATTACAGCTTGAAAAGTATCACTTTTTATCTTTGTGCTGGCATAAAGGTGGTAGCAGTTCAAGGGAAAAAAAAATCCTGTGTGACGTAGAAGAGATTGCCACTGCCCTTGTAATAACTCTCTGTCACTGATCCTATCTATTACAAATCTTGGTGTTAAGTCTTTTTTCTTTTCCTTTTTTTGTTCAGCCATGAAAATTTACCAAAACCAAAGAATGTCTCTTTAAGGATTAAAAAAAGCTCCTTCCAGAATGTTGTATGAATGAACCAATTTGGCAAATCTCTTCTATTAGGTCCTTAACCACTGGGGTGTTCCCCTTATAAAGCCAAAAGAGGAGCAGGGTAGTTGGGTGGTTACCCCATGTGTCAAAGTAAACTTTACTTATATTCATGATGTCCTATTAGGAGACCATTCAGCTGACTTGTTTACTACTCTTGGCTTCACCTTAGCTTTGCCTTGAGCATCCTCTTCTCAGCTTGTGCTCAGGCATCCTGTGTCTTTATTTATCTTCAGAGATAGTGAAATAATGTGCTTTCATGCATAGAAAGCTTTTCTAGGCTCTAGGAAGCCCTAGGTCCAAGGCCTATCTCTGACATAGACTGGTTGTATGATCTTGGGCAAATAGTTTAACCTCTCAGCGCTCCTGGCTAGAGAAAGTGCTGACCTGTGATAGTAGAGGTAATTTCCTCATTATAGGAGTTCCCTATATCAAATACATCATCCTCCATTGAAGTGATTCAACTTAAGCCAGCATGGGTTTATCAGCATTGGCTTACCCTCTGTGGCTATATTCTCTTTGACTTCACTTGTGGTTGGAATCTTTTCCTCATGGCATTTGTTGAGAGACAGTGTGGCAAGGGGAGAAGCCATGGGACCTTTGCCTTATCAAGGCTAATGTAGCCTGATAAATGAACCTTCATATTTAGCCTCTGAGGTGTTTGGTTATGCTTAGTGGGACTGGAACTTTTGATCTTTTGAGTTTTGGATGGTAAGGAGGACATACCACCATCCTAGCATTTTAGAATTCATGTTTATATCCATCACAACATCAATTGCCAAGGACCAAGGGGAGACCTTAAAAAATGGTCTTTGGGACTCCATCCATTGGCAACTGAGACAGAGTCATCTGGTAAACATGTTGTATCTGGAAGCACACTCGATAGGACCAGGGCCATATGAGAAATGAGCTAATACTGTGTTTCCAAGGTGTTGATGGTGTGTGTGTGTGTGTGTGTGTGTGTGTTTGTGTGTGTGTGTGTGATATTTGTAAAACCGACTAATATTAAGTGGCTAATAGAATTAGGGCTCTAGTTACCAGGATCTAACAATCAGGAGAACATAGCTTCTGGGGCTCAATCCAAAAGCAAAAGAGAAGAGACATCTCCAAGTCCATCAAACCATGAGGGACATCGATGCAGCAACCTGGCTCTGGGAGAGCACTCTAGGACATATGAGCTCCTGAAGCATTGGTGAAAGAGGCAATCACACTGGTGAGATCAAAGATCCTTAAATTATTACAGGAAGTAAAAACATAGATAACAACATCTTACCTAAATTGTGTAGTGTCACGCATTTTACCAAATCTTTCTTCTTGGGCGCATTGCTTCTTCCTCTGGGAGCCCCATTTTCTCATATGGAAAATGATGCGTTGGAAAATGCAGAAAACCCAGATCAAGGTCCCTTGTAACTTTAAATCTTATCCCTCTACAGTAAAATAAGAGTTTAATAAAAAGAAAGAGTGGAGCAGACTGGGAACTTGGTGAAGACTTCGTGAAAAAGGTGGCCCTTAAGATAGGGCTCAAATGATGGGAAAATATTTGGATAATGCAGAAGTAGAGCTGGGACCATCCCCAAAATCTTGCATACAGTAGGTGCTTTATAAATACTTGATTGCTGAGCAAAGTCATAGGACAAGACTGTGATATTCATGAGAGGAGCTAGGAAAGAGGCTGGTATGATTAGATTAGAGACATTTTGATCCTCACTTTTTTTTTTGGCAGGGTCACACAACTAGTAAATGTCAAGTGTCTGAGGTCCGATTTGAACTCAGGTCCTCCTTAATCCAGGGCCTGTGCTTTATCCACTGTACCACCTAGCTGCCCCTGATCCTCACTTTTAACAGCATATTCAGTAACGGGGTGAAGGGTCTTCTTGTATGAGCCACTGTTTGGAATCTAGAGCATAATAATAGCTAATACTCATTCTAGATCGACAAAGTACTTGCCCATTGGTACTTGTACCCATGTTATAGATCAGGTGAAGGACATTATGCAGGGGGGGTGTTGAAGCTGTCTTTTGGTGGCTATGATAGCCATTTAAATTTTCAGTGAGAGCATCAACACCTCAGAAATTGGCAAATATTACAAATTTTGGCTTGATTTGTTGATTTATACTTTGATTTATAATTTTTTGATTTATAGAGTTAAGAAAATGTGAAGAAAATATTAATTATGCAGATTAAATTTAAAAAACATGTTGAATACGCATGTGTGACATATGGCTATGCATATGTATATATATTGTGTATATGTGTATATACATATATATGTATATACACACATACATACATATACAAGCTTTAAACATACATTCTACATATCAGAAAACTGTTAAAAATTTGCACGATATAATCTGGACTTATACAATAAAATAAAGAAACACATTTGGAATACAGTTAGGATGTTTGATTTAATTTACTTTTTTCTTTAACTAGGAAATTGTTTTATAATTCTCTCTTTACAGCAGTCACAATTTCCTCAGTAGGGATAACCTAGAATTTCTTGGGGAAGGAATTATGAAGACCTGACTAATGGAAGAGCACAGGACTATGGGTGGGGAACCCTATTAATGCCCAAATATCAGGACACTAAAAGAAAATAGGAAAGGAAGGCCAGAGGAGGCCTCTAAGGATCCCCCACAAAAAATCATGGTGACTATAACCCCAGGAATGTTTCTTCCATTACCAGCTTATATCATGGAGGGGCCTAACATGTAGAGAGATCAGATTCATGTTGTGTACCTTTCTAATCAAAATAATGTAGTAGAAAGAAAACTGGAGAGCTTGGTTCTATTCCTGGCTTTCTACCAGTTGTTTGACCTTGGACCAATCATATGAGCCCTTCTCTTTGGGTGTCAGATATCATAGGGTCCAGCCCTAAGCTTTGATAGCCTAAGAAACTAGAGACCCTCCCAGGGATAAAACGAGATGTGCTAAAGGTGATTCCAGGTGTAATATTCTATGTTTTTTATTGGCCAGGGGTGAGGGGGAAGTTTATTTATGAATGCCGTTATTCCTGCTTAAATCAAATTCCAACACACATATTTTGATGAAAACTTTTTTTTTTTTTTAAGCTTGGGGATGGCAATGTCAAAAGATCACCGGATTATAAAGAGCATTTCTAAGATATGTGAGCCAACTTGCCAAGTAGAAGGAATCCAGGATGTCAGTGGGCTCAGAGCACCCACATCTTCAGCCCATAAGAGGGATTGCATTGCCACCTGTCCAGGAATACTGACAACTGTGTTAATGAAGTGAAAATGAATTCTGCTCATTATTTTTTAAGTCATTTGAACTTGAGACTATATTACCTTTAACAAGCAACAGATTTAATGGGCTAGGGAGAGCTAGAAATATTAATTAATAACCCTTTTGCCAGATTCTCACAATATTAAAATTCAGACATGATAATTTAAATACATTGTTAGAGTTAAGAGTATAAAATAAAATGCAGAGCCCATAATAAGGTAAATATGTCTTTTGGTAATGCCTTAATTTCCAGTCATCACATCATCATTTCCTTAAAAGGAAAAAACAAAATAAATTATAACAGACATTTATATAGTACTTCAAGGATTGCAAAGTGCTTTGTATGTATTATATCTTGAGATATATAACAATCTTCTGACAGTAGATAGCATAGGAATTAGGCTCATAGGCTCATGTAGAGAGAGATACAAGGAACCTTTCCTTAGTAGTCATCTATATCAAACTCTCATTTACATGAAACTGAGGCACACAGAGGTTAAAGGACTTGCCTAAAGTCACTCAGATATGAGGTAACAGAGTCAGGATTTGAATTCAGGTCATTTGACTGTAAACCATACTTATAATCCTTATTTTACAGATAAAGACATTGAACCTGAGAGAAATTGTGTAGGAACAACTAGTAGAAGGGGGGGGCTCAGATTTACCATATGCTGGCTGAGGTCCTCTTTATTTTTAATTTTTTAATTTTTTGCAGGGCAATGAGGGTTAAGTGACTTGCCCAGGGTCACACAGCTAGTAAGTGTCAAATGTCTGAGGTCAAATTTGAACTCAGGTCCTCCTGAATCCAGGGCTTTATCCACTGTGCCACCTAGCTGCTCCTGAAGTCCTCTTTTATGGACTTTGGAAATTATGGCATTAATGACAATTCAAAACAAAGAACATTTTGTCAAGTTTAGGATAAGTAGAGAATTCTTTTATTTCCCCACTTTGCTAGTACATTTGGTCTTAATTCTCTCTAGTCCTGACGTTCTTAACTTGGTATCTATAGACACCCTTGTACGTGAATAAAATTCAGGGGTTCCATAAACTTATATGGAAAAAATGCATCTTTATTTCAATATGGTTGGTTTTCTTGATAATCTCACTTTATTATATGCATTTAAGAACATGATTCTGAGAAAGGGTCATTACCTCCAAAGGGATCCATGATATACAAAGTTGAGAACTCCTGGTATAGTCAATCCTTCATGCTTATAGTCTGTATGGGGCAGTGGAAAAGGTGATTTGGAATTGGAGGATATGGGGTTAAATCTTGACCTGCCATTTGCTTATTTTTCCTGTTTGCTCTTGATGTGACCTTGGGGAAGGAGCTTTACTTCCTCTGGGTCTCTGTTTCTTTATTTGCAAACTGAGGAGGGTCCAGTGGGTGGTTTCTAAGGTCCCCTTGAGCTCTCCATCTATGATCCTGTGGTTCCTCTTCCTATGGATGCAAGAAACAGAGGCTGAAATAAGGGTAACTGACTGGCTTATGGGCAGCAAATGCTGGAATTGAGAGTCACTTATGTCTCCTGACTAAATCTCAGGTTCTGTACGGCACCATGCTCATCTGCTCACTGAATGAAATGAAATGAAATCCCAGCCTAATGAAAACAAAGGCTGAGCAAGTTAGAAATAAGATGAACAAGATAGACGGGTCAGGAAGATGTTTCACAGAGTTAAAACTCCAAATTTCATTAAGAGAAAAGGACTCTGAGGTAACTATGACAATACGACTTCCAAAGGAGATCTGATAGCAGAGGACTTGTTCTCCCCAGTCTCGCTTTTCTTATCTCAGGGAAGCCATCATTGTTCTCGTTTCCCCTGCTCTGTCTCTCACACCACAGATTCAAGCCATCAGAAACAAAAGGAATGATTGTGGAGAGAGCTTTCCCTGAGGATGAATGACATAGCCATCATTCATATTAGGGATCAAATGTTCACCCAGGAGGGTTCTCTGGCCAGGGGCCTAGTAGCAAAATGAAATAGAGAATGGAGGCAATTATCTGGCAGATTCAAACAATATAAAACCATTTCTGTGACAATTTGTAAAACACATAAGAATTCCCACACTGAGTCAGCTGCCTGATCTGGCCATCTGAGGAGTCTGTCTCTGATAGGAGAACCGAGTGGCATGTTACAGGAAGCTACCATGAGGTTCACTTGGCAATCTCAAAGGTAATACAGGGTCCCCAAACACCCTATTTTCCTCCATTCATCCAACAAGGTTTCCCAGTCAGCCTCAGTAATGATGCCAGCATGCATTTAAAAAGCTCTTCATGCCTACAGAAAACCTAACACATAACGGTATTTGGTGCTTACAGTGAGGATGTGAAGTAGTACAAGTACTCATGACCCTATTTGAAGCCTTTGGGTCCTGAGATAGAGGGAAGTGATGTGACTTGGTCACACAGCTGGTTATGAGCAGAGCCAGGATAACAATCCAGATCTGTTAACTACAAATTCAGTATTCTCTCTACTAAGAAATCAACATCAAGGCAAATTTCACTTTTGTCTACAATTGCCTTTTTCCCTTTGGAGACCTGTGACAGTCAGCTGGGGTGGCTTTTTGGCCTCTCCTTATTCATTTCTCTACTGGGACAATTCACTTAAGAGTATGTTGACACCAGAGAAAAAGCAGTAAGCCCAGGATAGCTCCCCCAGGGAGCCTCTACATTACAGCTACAATATGGGAATCTCATAAGGACCATAAATCCTCTGCCTTTTTTTAATTAACATTACTGCTGGGTAGAGAATTTAGTTCAGATTACTAGGTCATGTCATTCATCATGGATGGTAGAAAGGGACAGAAGTGAAAGGAAACCAAATAAAACTTTCCCTATAGTCAATGCTCTGCTCACATTTTTCTAGAACTTCACAATTTACGGAATGCTTTCCTCATGATAGTCCAGTGCAGCTGGCAGTGTAGGTTTTATTGAGCACAATTTACAGGTTTTAAAGTTAGAAATCTAGTACAGACTTTCAGATTTAGATTGTTATAAAGTAACCTGTGTGTGTCTGTGTATGTGTTTGTGTGTGTATGTGTGTGTATGTGTGTGTGTGAGAGAGAGAGAGAGAGAGAGAGAGAGAGAGAGAGAGAGAGAGAGAGAGAGAGAGAGAGAGAGTGTAGGATGAAATCCCCCCATAAATCAAAAAGGGGTAAGGTGGTTAATTGTGGGCTTTGAGTGAACCATACTCACTCCATCTTGTGAATCAGTTCTGTAGCTAGGTTAGATTCTATTCAGTTATGGGACAAGTCCAATTTCTGTATTGAAAGGAAACTTCATTCAATTGTGGGAATTGGGAGAAAACCTTATTGCAATATTTGAACCTAGCCCTGCATGACTTGGAAATCAGACCACCATCCCTGCTGCTTGGAGACCCTTAACTAAGGACTTCAGTTATACTTACCAGAAACATGGTCAGCTCCAAAGACTGATGCAAAGAGTTTTCTCACAATTAAACATCTCAAGCAATCCATATTTCTTATCTAAAAACTGTTCCCGTACTGATCAATCAATTATTGTTTCTACATTCCTTTGATTGTGCACAGACACCTAGGGTGATGGAGACCCTCTTTTTTTCTGAATTCAGGGAATTGTATCCCCTCCCAACTTTGAAAATCCTTAATATTTCCTCCAATTAGAAGTAAGTGCCTAATTTTCTATCTTGATTAATTATTTTATTTTAATTAATTGGTCTTATTGGATTGTTTTAATGTTAAAAGTCTGTCTTCCCCTATATTTGGGGTCCAACCCTAAGCTGAGGAAGAGACCCATCTCCAATTTTTTAGGCATTTGGCATTCATTGATTAATAAATCAAAATGCTTGGAAGCTTGAATCTGTTTCCTCAATCATTTATTCTTTTATCTGACATAATATATTGGTTAGTCTTGCTTTCTCTGAAAAATTATAAGCTTCATGGGTGGCAGGTATCTTATTCACAACAAAAAATGTGATGAATGTGTGAATATATGAATAATTGCATGATTGACTGAATGAGTAAACAAATGAAGGAATGAATGAATGGATGGATGGATGATTGAATGGATGGAGTAAGAAATGAATGAATGAATGAATGAATGAATGAATGAATGAATGAATGAATAACTGAGTGAATGAAGGATTTAGTCCATGGCCAAATGGTCTGATGGATGTTTAGATGTATGTTTCAATGAATGGATACATGGGTGAACACAAGGAGAAGCCAAGGCTTACTTTGTTACTATTAAAATTTTCAGGGAAATTTATTTTTTCAAGTCTTTACTGTTATTAAACAAGGATTATTTTTGCTACAAAAAGTAGCTCTGTGGGTTGACCTGAAACATTGCTCTCCCTTTGTAAAAGAGAACAATTTTGTAAAAGAAAACAAAATGTAAGAACAATTTTGATGTGGCAGATGGAATATTGACACTTTTCACTACAAAAAAATGGTTTCTTGGTTTAAAGTAATGAAATGTCAGATATATATTTGTAAAGGTATGTACAGATTCTTTAGTCTAAAATGAGAGTCAGTGCAACATAAGACAAGGGCTTTATAAACACTAAGTAGCATTTAAATATGACTTATCATCATTATCACTGAAAAAATATTCTCCTTGAAATGAGAAGACCTGGTTCCTTTTGTCCACATTCCACCAATTACCATCTATCTCACCTTGAGGAAATTGTTCTAATTCTCTAAGACTGTTTCCCCATCTGTAAAGTCATAATAATACTGTGTGCATAATTTACCTCACAGCAGTGTGGTTAGGATCCAATGAGAGCATGAACCTTCAGTGCCTTGCAAGTACATAATGAGATATAAAAATCTCACAAATTATTGTTTTTAAAATGTAACCATTATGTTGTCCTCTGTGGAACCCACAAAGCAAAATGTTGTTTCAGAAAATACACAGACAACTTGGTAAATGGAAAAAGTCCAGGAGTCTACCACATGGATATATTTATAATTTAGACCATGATATGTAGTGAGGAGCAGGAAACAAATATAAGGAATATTTATGTGGAGGGATTCATTGTGATGGCCACACATCCCAGATGGAGAGGGCAGGCAATAGAATGTAGATTCTGGACAAATGGAGAAAGAAATGATAACTTATATGTATATACTACACAATATAGCATCTTTTATGATTACAAAACAATATACAGACTATATATATATATATATATCATACAGTTATAGCAAACAAAACATCACACTCAGATTAATAGGTGGGTTGTTCAAAATTTATTATAGATAGCTACCTAGCTTTCTCTCACTCTCTTCCCTTTTCCTTCTTCCTTATTTCTCCCCTCATCCCCTCACATACTCTTCCTTCCCTTCCTCCTTCCTTCTTCCTCTCTTCCACATTTCCCCCATTCCTCTCTCACATCAGTCCAGTGAGATACATACAGCACCTGTAGAATAGTAAATACTGATTCAGTACTTACTGTTTACTGAGCACCTATGAGCTAGAAAAAAAGTACAAAGTTTGGAAAAAGTATAATCCCTGTCTCCATGGAGTTTATATTAAAACAGGGAGATTAAGCACAAGTACAGATAACTATAATCCATAATATTGCTTGATAAATATATCTGGAAGCTACAAAACACTTTTCTTGGCAAAGTCTAAGGGTCATTACCAAATTTGGTAAACAGGAAAGAACTTCTGAAGGAGGTGGCATTTGAGATAGATAGGAATTAAATAGACAAACATAATGAAGTATATCCAGGTTGACTGAGCAAAGAGGATCAAAGGAAAAAAAAGAAAACAAAATGCAGTTTGTTGTGGGGGAGGGAGGATATAGTTGCCTAGTTTGATTGGAACATAGAATACCTGGGGGGGAAAAAAAAGTAATATGATTGGAAAGATGGTGACATCAAGTTGTAGAGGGGCTTGAATGCCAGCCAAAGGGGTTTGGATTTTACTCATTAGATAATAGGAAACTAATGAAGATTTTTGAATTGAAAAATTGCTTGCAAATATATATGCATACACAGACACATATAGACATATGTGTATATGTATACATACACATATGTGTGTATGTGTTTTAGAAATATTATTGTGTCTGCAATATGAAGGACTGATTGGAAGGGTCAGATTGTGGAGGTGGGAAGATCTATTAGGAGACTATTACAATAATGTGGACAGGTGGTAAGGAATGCCTGAAGGAGAGTCGCAGTGGGGAAGATTAAGGAAGGACTGGTACAAGACCTGTTACAGATATGGATTCCATATGAAATGCTAATTAATTGGATGTGATAAGTGAGAGAGAAAGAAGAGTGCAAGTTAACCTCAAGGTTATATTATCTAGGGAGAATAGCAGAATGTCAATATTATAAACAGAGCTAGTGAAGTCAGAAGAAAGAGTGGGCTGGGAGGTGGGTGTGGGTGATAATGAGCTATGTTTTGGATATGTTCAGTTTGAGGTACCAATCCAAGTAGAGATATCATGGACATTTGGAGGTATGGAACTGGAATTCAGAAGAGAGTTGGAGTTAGAAATAATAGATCTAGGGGCAGCTAGGTGGCACAGTGGATAAAGCACTGGCCCTGGATTCAGGAGGACCTGAGTTCAAATGCAGCCTCAGACACTTGACACTTACTAGCTGTTTCACCCTGGGCAAGTCACTTAAGCCTCACTACCCTGAAAAAAAAGAAGAAATAATAGATCTGAGAGTCACCTCCAGAAAGTTACTGCTTGGATTTTACTCAATAGGGAAGCAATGAAAATTTTTGAGTTGGACAATCACTAATGTAGAGATGTATTATCTATGAAACAGAGACCATCAAATTGTTCACTCACCATGAAACTCTCCAGGGGGAGATAAGAGAGAAGATAAAATGGCCAAGGATAGAACCTTGAGGAAAACTTATGTAAAGGAGTTGGTGAGAGCATGTGGGGTTTAGTAGGAGAATGACTAGAGACAAAGAGGAGAGTGGGATGTCTGAAGCTTAAAGAGTATGTAGCAAATAGGAGAGGGGGCGAAGAAGATGAGGAAACTGCAAAGGCTATCCAATATGGTACTTAAAAATCATTGATGACTTTGGGGTGCCTAATAAGGAACAGTCGTATTGGATATAGGCAACTTTTTGAAGAAGCCTTACAGTGAACATGGAAAGAGAAATGGGAGAATGGAAAAACAGCATGGAAAAGTCTTCTAATGATGCTTATACTCAGATAGGAATGTGTTAAAAAGTAGAGAAAGAATACTCATGAAACAGAGGAGATGACTGTTTTAGGGGATGTAGGGTAGAGATGGTTGGGCCAGGTAGAGGGAGTAACCTCATTATGCATTAGACATCTCTTCTTCTTTGACTTAAGGGGAGAGATAGCAAGAAGTTGATGCTGCCAAGAATGGATAAGAAATGGAGGAGGGTGAAATAAGAAAACTCACCAGATGATTTCAATGTTCTTGGGGAAATAGAATTTTTAAAAAAAGATTTCCACATTAGTCATGTTGTAAGAGACGAATCAGAACAAAAGGGGAAAAAACACAAGAAAGAAGAAACAACAAGAAAATCAACAACAAAAGTGAAAATAGTATGCTTCAATATTCATTCAATCTCCATAGTTTTTTTTTTCTTTTCTGTATATGGAAAGCATTTTCCTTTGTAAATTTTTTGACATTGTCTTGAATCATTATATTGCTGAGAAGAGCTAAGTCTATCACAGTCGATTATCATACAATATTGTTGATATTGTGTACAATGTTATCTTGGTTCTGCTCATTTGACTCAGTATCAATTCATCTAAGTCTTTCCAGCTTCTTCAGGAATCTACCTGCTTATTGTTTCTTTCAGCACAATAACATTCCATTACATTCATATACTACAACTTATTTAGCCATTCCCCATTTGATAGGCATCCCCTTAATTCCCAATTCTTTGTCACTGCAAAAAGAGCAGCTATAAATATTTTTGTACATGTGGGTCTTTTCTTCCTTTTTTATGATCTCTTTGAGATATAGACTGTTAGGGCCAAATTTAGTATGGGAAGAGTTAATTGGGCTGCTCGCCTTAATATTGAGGTAAGAAAAAAAACAGCCTCTTTCAAAAACAAAACAGGTTTATTAATGGGAACAAGTTTAAAGCAATATCTGAATCACACAAGTAAGATTAATAGAACGAGAAACAATGTTTAAATCTCTGGGGTAAAAAGGCCCCAGGCACCTGAACCTGTCTCCAGCCCAGCTAGCTCCCAAGAGCTAGCTTTGCCTCAATTAAAAAACAAACAAACAAACAACTCACCACACCTGAAATCTGCAGCTTTAAGGAGAATCAGCTGTGCAGTCTCTTCTGTTTTGTCCGTAGGTCAAACACCAGCAGCTCCTCTAAAATGTCTGCCTTCCTTCCTTCCTTCCTTCCTTCCTTCCTTCCTTCCTTCCTTCCTTCCTTCCTTCCTTCCTTCCTTCCTTCCTTCCTTCCTTCCTTCCTTCCTTCCTTCCTTCCTTCCTTCCTTCCTTCCTTCCTTCCTTCCTTCCTTCCTTCCTTCCTTCCTTCCTTCCTTCCCCGTTTCCCTCAGAACTCTCTCCTAATTGCTTTTTTTCTAACTCCTCTAACTGAAATTAAACTGTATCTCTAACTGACTTTCCCATAGGAAGGGGAGGGGTAGTTGTTAGCCATGCTAAGTCTCCAATTGGCTCAGCACACCCACATGGGCTGTCTCCATTATAATTTAGCCAGACCTATGTGGGCCTGGGAAAGTTATTAGAGGGGGCCTAGTTACTTAGTTTGATACTTTGATTCAATAAATATTCCATGTGGTCAGAGTTCCTCTTGTTTGTTCAATTATCTCTCAAAGTACAAACCCATCTTCCCTTAGGCTCTTCAAGCCTACATTTTTTTTAGTCTGACCATAATAAAGCAAAGATAGGGTTATGAAAACCCCAAATCACAATTAATTCCTTACAAGACCTAATAGGGGTATTTCTGTGTCAAAGGGTATGCACAGTTTTATAGCATTTGGGGCATGGTTCCAAATTGTTCTCCAGAATGGTTGGATCAGTTCACAACTCTAGCAACAGTGCATTAGTGTTCCAGTGTTCCTGCATTTCTTCCAACATTCATATTTTCCTTTGTTGTCATATTAGCCATTTGGATAGGTGTGAGATGGTACCTTAGAGTAATTTTAATTTGCTTTAATTTCTTCATCTGAAAACTGCCTGTTCACATCCTTTGACTATTTCTCAATTGGAGGATGACTTATAGTCTTATATATTTGATTCACTTCTCTATACATTTTAGATATGAGGCCTTCATCAGAGACACTGGCTGTGAAAGTTGTTTCCCTGCTTTTTGCTTCCCTTCTAATCTTGTTTGCATTGGTTTTGTTTGTGCAAACCCTATTAAATTTAATGCAACTAAAATGATCTGTTTTGTATTTCATAATGTTCTCTATCTCATCTTTGGTCATAAATTCTTCCCCTCTCCATAGATCTGACAACTAAACCATTCATTCCTTTTCTAATTTGCCTGTGGTATCACCCTTTATGTCTAGATCATGTACCCATTTTGACTTTACTTTCATGTAAGATGTTGCTCTGTGCCTAGTTTCTGCCATACTCTTTTCCAGTTTTCCCAGAAGTATTTGTCAAATAGTGATTTCTTATCCCAGAGGCTAATATTTGGTATAGAATTGTTTGTAATAATAACAAACATCATTTAAGCTTGATAAAATGCTATGC
Organism: Dromiciops gliroides; assembly: GCF_019393635.1. Lineage (NCBI taxonomy): Eukaryota > Metazoa > Chordata > Mammalia > Microbiotheria > Microbiotheriidae > Dromiciops > Dromiciops gliroides. The sequence goes on along the minus strand of NC_057866.1, from coordinate 84,180,318 downwards.
ATAGTGTTATATGGTTATGTATATGTATGTATGTATATAGGTAGATAGATTTTAATTTGATTCTTACACTACTTTTGTGAAATAGGTATTAAGTCAATCCCTACCTTACAGATGAGAATATTGAAGTTGCAGAGGAATAAATGGCCTTCACAAAGTGACTTGCGCAGAGTCAGAAATGTCAGAAATGGAAGCAACCACTTTAGCCTTTTCCTGAATAAGAACTCCTTCTCCAATCTACCCAATAAGTTGTGGTCCAGATTTTTGCTTAAAAACTCCCAGGGGAGGGAAACCCACTCTATCCTATGTTGTTTAGGGGTAGGGTGAATGGTGAGAAATAAGAGGGAGAAGGAAAAGTTTTTGGAACAGTGCCTCTGGAGAATAAAATAAAACATCCATTAGGGGAGAACAGAAGGATTGTAGAGAAGCAGAAAGGGCCCAGTTTATATTATATGTAATGATGACACTAGTCGCATCAGAGGAGCAGACTTGGATACAGATCTCCAAGTAGACATCAGATGATCACTTGTCAGCGATGTTATAGTGGGAATTATGTGGATACAAGTTAGAATAGATGAATTCTCAAGTCCCTTCTTTTTCTGCGATGTCCAGTCAAAGATAAACTTCAAAAAAATGAGCATTGGATCTGACAACATCCATCTCACATTTTCTCTATTCAGGATAATAATTATAGCTAGTATTTATATAGCATTTTAAGATTTGAAAATTCCTTTATGCTGTGGCATGGAATTGTAATGGTGTATTACTGTGCTATAAGAAATGACAAGCAGGACGATTTCAGAAAAACATGGACAGACTTACTTGAACTGATGCATAGTGAAGCGAACAGAACCAGGAGAATGTTGTACACAGTAACAGCAATATTGTTCAATGAAGAATGGTGAATGACTTAGCTATTTTCAGCAATACAATAATCCAATACAATCCCAAAGGACGAAAGATGCAGTATGCTATCTGCTCCCAAAGAACTGATATTATTTGAATTTAGACTAAAACATGTTATTTTCTTTCTTTCCTTCCTTCCTTTCTTTTTTCTCTTTGTCTCTCTCTCTTTTTATTTTATTCATCTTTTGTACAACATGAGTAATATAGAAATGTTTTACATAATCACATGTGTGGAATGTATATCTGATTGCTTAACCATTTGAGAGAAGAGGGAGGTAAGGAGGAAGGGATAGAATTTAGAACTCAAAACATAAAAAATTGTAAAAAATTATTTAAACATGTAATTGGAGGAGAATAAAATATATGTTGAAAATGAAAAAAAAATGCTTTATATATGTTGTCCCATTGGATTCCCATAAGAACCCTGTGAGGGATGATATTATCCCTGTTTTACAGATGAGAAATCATAGTGTCTGAGGCAAAGCTAGAACATGTGTTTTCTTGATTCTTTGTGCTCCCTCCATCATGTTACCTGGTGGGGAGAGAATCTGGGTTGGAAAGGCAAGATTCCTTCCATTTTTTGGAGGCCAAGAAGCTTTCTCTAGGTCCTTCTCCTGGTGTACATAGAGAATCCAGGACAGACTGACACAGAGCAGAAAGCAATGCTGATGCCTAGGACATCCTAAAGAATGACAGCTGATAGCTCTATAATAGAGGAATAGACTTGAAACTCCAATGTGCCAGCAGCCTCTGGATGGCCATTTTATTGTAGGGGAGACTGATGCTTCTGGCAGGAATCAGATGAGAATGTCTCCAATTATGATAATTTGGGGGGGCGGGGCAATGACTTGCCCAGGGTCACAGAGCTAGTAAGTGTCAAGCGTCTGAGGCTGAATTTGAACTCAGGTCCTCCTGAATCCAGGGCCGGTGCTTTATCCACTGCACTACCTAGCTGTCCCCTCCTGCCTGCTTCTTAATGGAATCAGGCTCTCATAAGATCTTTGGTGCAGGATGAAGAGCCCTGTATTTAGAATCAGCAGGCCTAGACTCAAATATTGATTCCACCATTCACTACCTGTGTGACCTTCTACAGGTCACTTAACTTTTCTCCCTCTGTAGGCCTCAATTTTCTTATTTATAAAAGGGGGTGGGGTTGGACAAGTGATTCCTAAAGACCCTCTCAGTTTTAAGATTCTGTGATGCTAAAATACGAGCAAGACACAAACAGGCACTGAAATACCTCTAAGACAAAGGTTATTATTCTTGGGTCCCTAAGCTTTTTTTTTCCTTTTAATATTTTGATAACTATTTCCATATAATTGACCTTTTTTGAAAACCTTTGTATTTTATGCATTTAAAAATTATATGCTGGGAACATATCCATAAGTTTTTATTAGACTGCCAGAGGGGTCCACAATAAGAAGAAATGCTCTGAGATCCCAAATGGAATCAATCAATTAACATTTATTAAGCACCTACTGTTACTATGACACTGCTGAGTTCTGGATATACAAAAAGAGGGAAAAGATAATCTCTAACCTTAAAGATCTTATAATCTAATGGAGAGGGAGGGAGGGAGGGAGGGAGGGAGAGAGAGAGAGAGAGAGAGAGAGAGAGAGAGAGAGAGAGAGAGAGAGAGAGAGAGAGAGAGAGAGAGAAGGGGAGGGGAGAGGAGAGAGGGAGGGAGGGAGAGAGAGAGAGAGAGAGAAGGGGAGGGGAGAGGAGGGAGGGAGGGAGGGGGGAGAGAGAGAGAGAGAGAGAGAGAGAAAGGGAGGGGAGGGGAGGGGAGGAGAGAGGAGAGGATAGGAGAGAGCGAGGGAGCTAGGGAGGGAGACAGAGATAGAGAGAGACAGAGACAGGCTAAAAGAGGAGGTACCAACTTGACTTTGGGTCATACTTTGCTTGTAACATCTTGTTTTGGCATGGTACAATGGAAAGAAAACTATCTCTTGAAACAGAGGACCTGAGTTCAAGTCTTGCCTCTGTTACCTATATCATCTATGAACAAGACACTTAAACTCTGGATCTCAGTGCCTTCCTCTATAGGTTGAAGAAATTAGACTAGATCCTTGCATTGCTTCCAGTTCTCAATCTGTGACATTTCTGGCTGAGATCAAGGCAATCAGTATCAAATCTCCTGTGATCCATGCTCACCAGTGCCTGACATATAAAACTGTAGTCTTAGAAAGTGCTTCAGAAGTCATTCACTCATTGCTCTGCTGGCACCAACCTCAATGTTTTCTCTCATCTCCCACCCCTCATTATCCCTCGGAGGGCCCAGATATGTGCTTAGAGAATTGGCTTATTCACCACTGCCCTAAGTGCCTCCCCAGCATCCCTTTTCTCTGATGGAATATTTATATGCTCAAACTGCTAGCATTTCTATTTTAGTAACTGCGTGTTTCTATTAATGGCTTGTTCTTGATTTTTTCCTCTCACGGGGTGTTTTCTTGTTGAGGCTCACAACCTGATTTTCCCTTGCTCACTCGCTCCAGCTCACATTGATATGCTGCTGCAGGATCTGATGATATCCTTGACAGGTCTCACTTAAAATAACTGGCACTGATGTATTTTCCCTTTTCCTCTCTCTGAGGACAAAAGAAAATTGCATTAATGAATATAATTGTGTGTGTGTGTGCACAAAGCATCAATTGTGATATGGGTTCTCTACCCTCTCCCGTTTGTTTTTTCATTAGTTCAAGGTGAATGGAAACTGCATTTTAAACTTCTCCAAAGCAGCTGTGACTTCCAATTCTTTCTTCCCTCAACCCAAGACAAGTCTTACTAAAAGGTCCTTCATGAACACAAACATCTCTCCTACCTACCTTCTACACTAATTACTCACAGAGAAGGGCACCTACTTATAGGTCAATAAGGACTTATACATTTGTTGGCTTTGGATGACAAGATATGAGGAAGGTAGGAGAGATTTTTGGTGTGCCTCCCTGTATCTTGCTATTGGAATATCAATAAGGTTCAAGGCAGGTCCAGGAAGCATGGTGGACGTCTTTCTCACAGTACCTTTTGGATTATGAGTGCTCTCATCATTTATCATCACTCTCCCACTCTCTTTCCCTTGATTTGCAGCCATCTCTCTTCCTATCATAAATTTTGGGATTTCAGATGAATTAGGAACAGAGTGATTTTTATTGATGATGACAGTGATGGTGATACTGGTGCTTGTGAAAGAACCTTCATTAAATCCTCCTCCCATGGCTCATAGTGGCTGGGAGGTATCAGAACCCTTTAAGATCATACTGGTATAGTAGAAGCCTTCATACATCCTAAAAAGTCAGACAACCTGGGCATAGGGGCAGGCTGACTGTGGACCAGCCTGGCTATGTGTACAGAGGCTTATCGCCAGAGAGCTGACAACTAGGTGATGGTTGTTCATTTATTATTACTATATTTGAGGTTCCAAGTTATCTCATTAAACCCTTTTACATTATGGCATGAACAAATAAAATATGTGTCATTGGAAAGAGTTCAGTTGAAACCATATGTCTTTGTATAGACCATACCCACTTCTGTAAGCTATTGCTATTAGGCTTTACAAAGTGCATCTCTGACAATATCCCTGGGAAGTAGACAATGCCAACATTAAAATCTCCATTTTATACACAAGGAAACTGAGGTCTCTCAAATGATTTACCCAAGGTCATCCAGACAGTGAATACAGTCATGAACCTCAGGACATGAAGTCCAATGTTCCTTCTGTTGTATCATGCTGCCACCAAGAATAGTTCACCACCAGGAAAAGATTGATTTGCTCTGGATTGAACAATCAAAATCTTCTGTTAAATAGAAATACAGTATCTGAGAAAGAGTCATCTATAAAATATCAACATTGCTAATTTTATGATGTCATTTCTAAGAGAAAGGAAATCACTATATAATATTTAAGTCAAGTAAGGAGAGAAATTATGAAGTGTAATGTATGACACTGTAGTATAGACTTAGGAAGGGCATGCCAAAATAGGGACTTCTGTGTAAGCCTTAATAGATCAAAAATTTTAGAACGAGGGGGAAACTAAGATAGTATTGTATCTAACTTCATCACTTTACAGATGAGGAAAGCCAGGACCAGAGAAGTTAAATAACTTGCCCAAGGTCACACAGTATTGTCCAAAGTAGAATTTGAACTTGGGTCTTCCTAATTGTAAATCTTTAAATCCCTTGCACCATGCTGAGATATCCTATAGGGTGTGGGAAAGAGAAGAATCAAAAGAAAAGAGAGGGACCTTGAAAGGGAGATGCCAAAGTCCTGAAAACAAATCTTTATGAAATTATAATTTGGTGTCAGATCCTATTGATCTCCTCTTGGAATCATACCTTGACAAGTAAATACTAAAACCATATTTAAAGGACAATCCATCTCAACCTAACCATTTTACTGAAGAAATTTGACAGGAGGAAACTCAGGTCCAGAGTTTGGAAGTCACTAGTCAATAAACTAACCTCCCTGCAGAGTTGATATATAAAACTATACTGTGCTCTGATATAATGGTACTAAAAGCCTATCTTCAACTGCTTTGGAAAGGAGCTAATTTACAGAGACTGCTTCATTCTCCCTGTAGATCAACACCAGCAGACCCCATTAGTAAACCCAGTCCCTTACAAGCAGAAGGGAAAAAATAGCACTAAATGCTTGCCAAAGACCCTGTCTATCCTTGAAATGAATGGGAGGCCTTTGAGAGCAGTAGAAAATATCACTTTATATGGAGTCAAGGAACAGAGGTCTGAGTACTACCTTTATGAATGGTGAAGTTTAGAACAAATTATTTCACCTCTCTAAATATGTTTCCAATCTATAAAATTGGAATGATAACAATACTTGCTTTCTCCAGAGTACTATTTTTTTAAAGGAGCAAAACACATAATGCCTATAAAGTGCTTGATAAATATAAGATAAAATATTGTTTATCCCCACAAAAAAGAAAAAAAGTGCTATAAGAATGCAGAAAGAAAGAATTCAAATATATAGGAACCACAATCAGGAAAGTACAGGATTTTTCACATATCATGTTAAAAGAAAAGAAAACATGGACTAAAATCTTTCAAATGGCAAAAGATAAAACTCTATAAACTTTTAAACCAGGTTAATAACTTACTGAGCAAAATTGAGCATTCTCTTAAAAGGAAATAATGAACTTTCAGTGAAATAGTGTACTTTCACTATTCTGGAAAGGAAAAAGTAGAGCTGAGAAGGATTTTGAAATACAAATACAATATTTAAGAGAAAAATAAAAAAGGTGAATACTAGTCAAAAATTAGAAGGCAGTTTATAGGGGTTAATTATTTTTAATGGGAAGGAGAATATTAAAAGGTTCTTTGAGAGTCATATCACAATCTATGATAGAGACAGAAGACCTCAAATTTTGTTATATTTTGAAGATAATGTAAAGAAAAAAAAGGGAGGGAGAAGAATATATTAAGAGAAAGACATTAAAAATTTACTTAGGATAAATACAGCAAGCTTCACTGATAAAGGTCTTATTGCATGTATATGTATATATATGTCTATATACATATGTGACTAATTCAAATTTATAAGAATAAGTATCATTCACTAGTTAATAAATAGTCTAAGAGTATGATAAAAGACATTTCCTAAGGAAAGAAACCCAGGCTATCTATAACCATATGAAAAAAGTAATCCAGCTGATTGCTAACTGAAAATAAAAAATAATGCAAATCTAGGTTTCCATTTCATACTCATCTGATTGGAAAAGATGGCAAAAAAAAGGAAAATGGCAAATATTGGTGGAAAAAAAGAACACCTAAGCACTGTTGGAGATAATTTACACAGGTACAATCATTCCAGAAAGCATTTTAGAATTATACACACAAAGATACTAAACAAAGCATGCCCTTTTACCCAGAAATACTGATTATCCTTTACTCAAAAGAGATCAAAGAAACAATTAAGGGTATAATATATTCTAAAATATTTATACCAATTCTTTTTTTGGGGATGAGGACAAAACCCTTGAAACCTAAAGGCATTGCCATTGGTTGAGGAATGGCTAAATAAATTATAATATATGAAGAAATGGAATACTATTTTTTAGTTTAAAAAAGAGAAAACATGATTTTAAGGAGACATAGACTTATGCTAACTTATGTGAAGTAAGCAGAACCCAAAACTAAACAATTTATAAAATAATAGCAATAGTATAAAGACAAATTATTTTGAAAGTTGTAAGAAATATGATCAATACAATGACAATCGGGGGGCAGCTAGGTGGTGCAGTGGATAGAGCACCGGCCCTGGATTCAGGAGTACCTGAGTTCAAATCTAGCCTTAGACACGTACTAGCTGTGTGACCCTGGGCAAGTCACTTAACTCCCATTGCCCCACAAAAATTAAAAAAAAATACAATGACAATCTATCATTGCAGAAGACTGATAATGAAACATAAAATCTACCTCTTGACAGGTGATGGATTTAGGGTTCAGAATGAGAATTTTTTAAAAAAATCAGCCATTGAGGGAATTTTATTTGTTTGACTATGCTTATTTGTTCTAAGGATTTTTTTTTCCTTTTTCTTTTCCAATAGTGTAGAAAGTTAAAAAAAAATCAAAATAGAGGAATGTCTGGGGAAGTATTACAGATTTGCAATGTTGAATGAACTTTCAGAGACAGAAACTGGATTCTTAGTTTTACTTAAATGTTTTACTTTGTTATAAGAGAACTTTCAAGACATAGGGGTAATCTGTAAATTTTCATAATATAAAAATGAAATATATCAATAAAACTTAAAAAAGGAAAAAAATAAAGGTCTCATTTAACATGATACCATCATTTGTAGAAGTAGTAGTGATGGTGAGTTGTACAATCCTCACATCACTTAATATTTCGGTAGTAGAAGATGCTATTGTATCTCCCTCTCTCCCTCATTTGACTAATGTGTTATTCAATAAATCATAGAATATTAGAGATGGAAAAAATAACATAAGGTGCATCCAAAGTCTTAGTTCACTTTTAAGCTTTTATAATTTCACAAGTATAAATGCTACTAATTTACCCCAAAAATTGAAGATGTATTTATATTTTTTTAAAACTTGTCTACTTTTATGGATTTTGAATCACACCCACCCACACACCCACACACACCCACCCACACACACACACACACACACACACATATATATTTGGGGGGGTGGAGCAATGGGGGTTAACTGACTTGCCCAGAGTCACACAGCTAGTATGTGTCAAGTTTCACTGGATTTGAACTCAGGTCTTCCTGAATCCAGGGCAGGTGCTTTATCCACTGTGCAGCCTACCTGACTCATAATACATTCTTAAATTTCAAATTTAAGAAGATGAGATACATTGTCGTGTTTTTCACGTGAGGCAGTTTTTTTTTTTAAATTTTCAATGTAACTTTATTTTCATAACCTGAAAAGCATACAGATTATAGTTTTTTTTAACCATAAACTAGCACAAGACTGCTTGCCAGGAATCTGAAAGTATCAGTCTGATTCCATATCACAATTCAATATGTTTTGTTTGTTTGTTTGTTTGTTTAGGGAGTGTTACTGCTTCTTAGAAGGGATATTCAAAGGGGGGAAAGTGGTCTTACAATCAACCAGAAAGAATACTCCTTTCTAAAAACAAGAGTTCTTCTGTATTTTCCTTGACTTGGGTCAGGATAAACTGATTCTGGGTCAGATCATACTTATATAGATCTTCAAACCCATTACTTAGGGAAAAGGTGATATGAAGCTTCTGCATGTCACAAGAGGCCTGTTGGAGCTTGTCCTTCTCTGGATAAGTAGAGGAGGTGCTTTTGCTTGTCCATCTTCATCACTTGATTTATTATTATCTCCATTAAAGCTTTTCTTGTGAAGTCATACCACAACTGTCATGTAAGCATCAAAACTTTGTTCTCTGGATGATTACAAATGCCAAGCTTTCAGTCTCTGAGTTGCAACTGATGAAAGTTTTCACTAAATAAAAAAATCAAATAGAGTCATATATGGCAGAAGATGGTAATTATTTTGAATTTTATCAATAAAGATATCAGTATTTAAAATTTAAAATAACTAACCTTTCTTTTTTTGGTATGGCTATAGCTTTTTTTTTTTTTTTGGGTGAGGCAATTGGTGTTAAGTGACTTTCCTAGGGTCACACAGCTAGTAAGTGTTAAGTGTCTGAGGCCGGATCCAAACTCAGGTCCTCCTGACTCCAGGCCCAGTGCTCTATCCACTGTGCCACCTAGCTGCCCCTACGGCTATAGCTTTTATACTTTAAAAGTTATTAAAGCTTTGGGCTGCTAGGTGGCACAGTGAATAGAGCACGGGCCCTGGATTCAGGAAGATCTGAGTTCAAATCCGGCCTCAGACACTTGGCACTAGCTGTGTGACTCTGGACAAGTCACTTAACCCTTATTTCCCCACAAAATTAAAATAAAATAAAATAAAAAGTTATTAAAGCTTAAAATAGAGGTTAACATTTTTGTTACACCTTGTATTTTAATGCTTTGAGAATCTCTAATTTCATCAGTGTGGGAAATCTGCTCCACCCCGCCACCCCACCTATCCCCCTAGATGGTAGCTTTCCTAAACCATGTGCTGTCAAGTCAATAAATATTTTCACCTCATGAACAAATTCATGATAAGATTCTTCACCTAGACTAGTCCTTAGAAAAAAAAGAGAGAGAATTCAAGAATGAGCCTATATTGCAAGTCTTTCTGTCATGGGAGGATTTGTCAGAGTTTGCATGCTGTTGGCATAGCATACAAGAAATGAATTCCAGTCAACCAGATGCAAATGAGTTATAATTATTATAACTAATAATATCATAATAACTCACAGCCCTACTTATTTTCACTTATCTATATATCTCTGTACGTTTTGTCAGAGATGATTCTTTTTACTCTGTTCTTCTCTCTCCCCTGCCCCAAACTCTTGCCCAGAGGAGTCTGGGAGATTCTAAGACCGTTGCTTTCCCCCACTGAAGATCTTTCACTTTTTGGGAGCATAATTGGCTACTGATTCTCTTCAAGGAGACAATAATATGGAAGTTTGCTTGTTAGGAGTAGAGCTGGAAGAAATCAAGAAGCTATGCTGATGGGGTCCACTACCAATCTATTCTGTCTATCTCAGCTGGGCCTTCTCTGACACAAGGCAAACATGCGACTCTTCTGAACTTTCTCCCTCTCTACAGAAAATGTTTTGGACCATTTTATTTCTCCTCAACCTGACCCATAGAACTTTGTTATTCAGTCTGGTCTGACTCTTTGTGACCCCATTTGAGGTTTTCTTGGCAAAGAACTGGAGTGACTTGTAATTTCCTCCTCCAGCTCATTTTTCAGATGAAGAAATTGAGGTTTCAAATGGGGTTATGTGACTTGCCCAGGGTCACACAGCTAGTAAACGGCTTCCTAACTCCAGGTCTGGTGCTCTATCCACTTTACCACCTAGCTGCCTCCACCAATAGCCCACTCTAATCCTATCCTCACAGTTAAAGACACTCATTAAAAACACAACACAACACAACAAAACAAAACACAAAAAAACCCCCAAAGAAACAAAAACAAAATCTGAGGCCATTTGCTAAGAGTTCCCATTTCTCCCCACCCTGTCATGACACATCCTTTAGACTTTTCCCCCCTTTAATCTGGACTCAGATAAAGAGAAGGCCCTTCTCCTTACCTTATTCCTTGCCCTATACATACATCTTTGATCCCATCCTTTCTACATTTCTTTGTTCCGATCTTCCGTCTCTATCCATGGGCTCCTTGCTGCTAAAAAACACATCTACTTAGAGCCTATACTTAACATATATATTCACTTCTTCTTTCTATCCTGGATAGCTATAGACCAATATTCATCTCCTTCTACCTCTCTCCCATACTCCATCCTACCAGCCCTTTAAGTTAAACTCCTTGAGAAAGCTATCTTTACTGTGTCTATACTTCTGCCACCCCTCTCTTCTAAACTCTTTGGCATCTGGTTTCCAGACTAATCATTCAACTGAAATTACCTTTCCAAAATCACCAGTGATCCAATCCAGATCCTTCTTGATCTATCTGTAGCCTTTGATGCAATCCCTTTCTTTCTCCTGCTGGATAATCATCCCTGTTACTCCCTAAGGCTCTGCCCTAAGCTTCATTCTTTTTGCCCCATTGTAATGGTGATTTCCTTAGCTCCTATGGGTACAATTATTTTCTTTATTTGGATAATTCCTACATCCACAGCCCTAGTCACTCTCTTGAGTCTCAAGCATCACCAACTGCCACTTGAGCTTCTCACACTTAACATGTCTGGAAATGGAATTCTTTTCCCCTCCTAAACCTTCCACCCTTTCAAATTTCCCAAGTAGTGTTGAAAGCAGTGTCATCTCCCAGTCATCCAGGTTGGCAACTTTGGTGTCATCCTCAACTCCTCTTATACCATATACTTTATCTGTTGATCCCATTGCCTCCTCTTATTTTTCTGAAGTAAAATGAGAAAAAAATACTTTATAACAACAAAAAAAATGGTTTTGCTTCTTATGATTAATACTCTGCCCATATTACGATAAGGGTTCATTACCAATCACTCTGGTTACTCTGGACCATGTCCTGAAGACACTTGAAAAAAGTGGCTATCTTCTCTTCCTAAAATACTCTCCCTATTTTGCTTTATCTGCTGTTTTCTTTTACTTCCTTTAAGTCTCAACTAAAATTCTAACTTTTACTGGAAGCCTTGTTGGGCCCTTCTTAATTCTAGTGGCTTTCCTCTATCATTTATTTCCTATTTATCCTGTAGATAAATCATAGGTATATTTTTGTTTGCAATTCATCTCTCTCATTAGATTGTAAGCTCCTTGTGGGCAGAGACTGTCTTTTGCCTTTTTTTTTTAATGTTTTTTAGTGAGGCAATTGGGGTACTCCTGACTCCAGGGCCAGTGCTCTATCCACTGCGCCACCTAGCTGCCCCTTTTGCCTTTTTTTGTATCCCCAGAATTTAGCACAGTGCCTGACACACATGACAGTTAATAAATATTTATTGATTGATTAAAAATGAAAAAGAATGCCATCTCTCAAAGTAACTTTTAGTGTCACCATTTGAAATCAGGTAAAACTAAGGCATCTCCTGATGCTTTCCCCTACTGTAGATACTGACAATGATGAAATGATGATGATCCATACGTGTAAACTGCCTTGTAGTTCATGAAACATTTTGCATACTCTTTAAAATCTTTATCAGCCTCTCTAATATGTTATATAAATAAACAACAAGTAAATAAGAGCCATCTTATTTGCAGATATTTTGGAGAGTGATTTACATTCATTGGGGTACTTTAGAACATCCCTGAACAGGTATCCTTATCCCCTTTTTTCTGATGAGAAAACAAGGTTATGGAAGTTAAATGACTAGTCTAAGGTTATAAAGCTAGGGACGGACAAAGCCGAGACCTGAGCCTCATTCTTCTGATTCATGAATCCATTTTCCACTCAACAATCTTCCTCCCTCTATCTATGGGGAGAAAGGGTCAACTGGACTTATGGTCCTTCTTCTTGTGGCAGAAACAACATTAGATAGGAAAGAAGCATGTTGGAGTTGCAATACAGGATTGTGTAGCGGAAAGAGGGCTCCCCTGCAGTCAGAAGATAGGGGCTGGTATCGATGCTCTGCAATCTTCTGTTGGTGTGTCTCTTTCTTGTTAATCATTTCCTCATCCAAGAAGTGAAATAATTGGACTTGATTACCCGAAGGCCTCTTATGCCCCCAACACCCTGAGATTTTTCAATGATCAGCCTTCTCCACTAACTATCCATATGAACTTTTACAAATCCCAAGGTCTCCTTTGGCCTTAGATTACTCCTTGTGACATGCAGGGATTTGTCTAAATGATATCACAGGCCCTTTATAGTTTCAAAATAGTAGAATTATTCTCTTTCTGACATTATTATTCATGGAGAGGACTTGTAGAATTCACCTTTGGAGTTTTGAGCTGCTTAATTTTTCCCCTAGCAGGTAGAATACCTGTCTCAGTGAGGGATTTTGTCATAAACTCTTATAATGTGGTTCAGTTATCTCCAGTCTGGTGATGGCTTTGAGACAAAAATAGTATATTCTGAGAGTGAGGGTCAGAAGTACAACTATCTGGGACAGGCAAAGGAAAGTGAAATTCTAAATCACCTAAGGATCTGAACGTCACCCTGTATGTCCCTGATCCACAGTCAGGGTCAAACCTTCCAAGGCTATCTATGGTGTGAAAAGGCGGTTGGTACTTCTGATTAGGGATAAGGATCACAGTAAATACAAATTAATGACTTTAAATCTTCCCTTATTTCTCATTAAGGTTGTCCCTGAGTTCCTGGAGACCATAGGGAAATTAAGGTGCACTGAGGTTGGTGATCATAAACTCACAGGTCTAGGAGCATTTTTGAAAATTCATTTAGGACAATACCCTACCCAAAGCAGAAATCCTTTAAAATCTACCCTCAAGAAATAGTTATTTACCCAGACTTGAAGACCTCCAGGGATGACGATGATAATAATTACAATAATTATTAGTGTTATAATTATGAACATTTATATTCCACTTTAAAGTTTGCAAAGCACTTTACAAATTTTAACTTGTTTTTCCTCAGTGCAACAGTGGGGATAAGGTACTATTGGAGGATTCATCGATTACTTAAGAGGACCCTTCATTAGTCTATTGGAAGCTGACAAGAAAATTCAGTCCAGATAAGGGCTTCTGGAAAGCAAACCAACAACATTTCATTATCCCAACAATCCTCCCAAGCTCTACAGACCTTGAACATGCTGAGGGCCTAGCCCTACCTGTCTTCTGGGACCTGGTTTCCTAAGTTGATGAATATAGGTATTTCCCCCTCTTCTATGAGTTTTGCTTGCATAGCTGTAAGTCCTCCTATTGCCCCGACCCCCTTCTCAGAATAAAACAATTGCAGGAAAAAAACTAAATTTCAGTTAGAAGTTAGTGAAAATAAAGATGCATTTTTTTCTAGTCATGTTCATAAACCCTCTGAAATCTCTGCATAGACCTCTCGCATGTCTGTAAACCCCAGGTTAAGAATCCTCACTCAAAATTTAGTTCAGATTTACACTAAATTTCCATCCTCCCTAAATTTAGGTAGACAAGTAACTCCTCCCTAGACTGGGGACTAAATGGGGAATTGGCAAATACATGAGGTTCCCCACCCCCCAACAGTGATTCAGGGAATAATACTGCCACCTACTACAATTGAAGAAAACTTCTGAATTCAAATACGTTAGGAATGAATGGCCAGTAAATGAGTGCAATGACAAGTAATTGAGAGAAAATTGCATGTTTTCTGCATTTAAAAGTTTTACTCAAATGTGCCATAAATGATCTAGAAAGAATGCTTTTTGTACTCAGTTTTTAAGAACTAGAACTTACTGAAGATGAAAAAAAGGAAGGAAAGAAAGAAGGGATGAAGGAATAAAAGAAAGAAGGAAGGGAGAGAGAAGGAAGGAAGGTAAGAAGTAAGGGAGGAATGCAAAAAGGAAAGAAGGCAGGATAGAAGGAAGAAAAACCTACAGGATATTAATGGTTATGTCCAGAAACAAAGTAAACTCAATTAGCTTGGGTCTGGTCGATTAAGTGCTTGGTGTTTAGATGCCTTGAGCTCTAAATGAGATTGTTTGATAGTCCCACCAATTTCTGCCTCGATTCTCCTGGCTGCTTTTCAGGGTACATGAGGGTATAGTTCACAAAGCAGCAGAAAAAAAATCAGTCTGCAAAACCAAACGCTGGATTAGCAGACTCAATAGATTTTTCAAAAAATCTGATTATAGCATGTTTTTAAAGGTCAACTCCTTATGCAAACCTGCCTATCCTTTTCCATTGAAAATTGTCTAGGCAGTTATTAGTCTCCTGGAGCATCTGTTAACATTGGCAAGGCCCAAAATAAACCTCCATGTTAGCGAATTTAAAAAAAATAGAAAAAAAGAAAGAAACATTTATCCTGAAACATCTGCTGAGCTATTTTTTCCCCTTTCCATCTTCTGCTCTCCCTCCCTGATCAATTGAAGCCTGGAGAGGTGAGCACACAGCTGGAGACTTCAGTCTTGAAGCATTTGAAATAGGAAATGCTCCAAGGAGAAACATCTGCTTGGCTGAGAAGAAAGGGATCCAGGAAGAGAAGAGAAGAGAAGAGAAGAGAAGAGAAGAGAAGAGAAGAGAAGAGAAGAGAAGAGAAGAGAAGAGAAGAGAAGAGAAGAGAAGAGAAGAGAAGAGAAGAGAAGAGAAGAGAAGAGAAGAGAAGAGAGAGAGAAAGGGAAAGAAAGAGAGAGAGAGAGAGAGAGAGAGACAGAGACAGAGACAGAGACAGAGACAGAGACAGAGACAGAGACAGAGACTGAGAAAGAGCACAAAATGAGAGGAGGGAACATCGTACAGAGGTGTTCTCCAATGCATTGTGTTGATGTTCCTTGACTCGTTATGCATTGAGTTCTGGAACTTGGGTGATTTTTAGCCCTATTGTGAATAAAGATTAAATCAATTCATGAGATAATGTTAGAAAAAGGTTGAACTTCTCTGGGTTGGCCTTGTTCTCTAATAATAACTAGCATTTACAGAGCACTTTCAGATTTGCCTGAGTGCTTTACAAATATGTCATTTGATCCTCAAAGCAACCATGTGAGACAGGTGCTATTATTGTCTCCATTTTGCAGAAGAGGAAACTGAAGCTGAGAGATTTAAAGACTCATCCAAGGTATATAAGCCTGTGAGGAAGGTGTTATTACTATCTAGATTTTACAGATGAGGAAACTGAGGCTGGTGCCCAAAGTCATGCAGCTAAGTAAGAGTCTCAGGCAGGGTGGAAACCCGGGTTTTCCTGACTTTGTCTGACACTGTATGTCACTGTATGTCATGCTATGTCACAGAGTTGCCTTTTTCCATCTTTTCAAATCTTTTTATTGTTCAGTTTTTTCAGTTGTGTCCAAATCTTCATGACCCCGTTTGTGGTTTTCTTGGCAAAGATACTGGAATGGTTTGCCATTTCCTTCTCCAGCTCCTTTTACAAATGAGGAAACTAAGGCAAACTGGGTTAAGTGACTTGCCCAGGGTCACATAGCTAGTAAGTGTCTGAGGTCAGATTTGAACTCATGAAGATGAATATTCCTGACTCCTGGCCTGACATTCTATCCACTGTGCCACCTAGCTGCCCTTTCAAATCTCACTCGGCTTACATTCTGCCCTCTCCACAAAACCTCCCCTGGCTACCTTGACTTTTTTACTGACCTTTTGTTCTGAATTTTTCAAGGGAGGTTTGTGTGTGTGTGCAATTCATTTGACACAATTCACTTTTAGAACTCTCATTCTTCCTGTTTATAAAGCACCTCCTCCCTTCTTCCCAATTCTATAGGTATTGTCACCCCCATTTTACAGATGGGATGCCTGAGGTGAAATGAGTGCTCAAAGCTGCACACTTAGAATTAGAACTGGGATTTGAATTCAGTTCCTGTGACTCCATGTCCAAAGCCATGCCCATCATGCTATTTTGCCTTTCAGGCACTCAGATGCAAAGTGATGCTCAAGACACAATTTCTTGTCTGTCAGTGATTTAAAAAAAATTCATCATTACTTTGCTGAGACCCAGACAGAGACTCAGTGATCTGCACAAAGTCATATAAGATACATAAGAGTCAATGTTGGAACCTGGATCCTCTGATTCCAGAGGCAATATCCTTTCCGCTGTACCATGATGTCTTTTTATTTGGTTGTTATCCTGTGTATTTTTTAAAATGTTAATTTCCCTTATAAACTGGGATCAAAATGCTCCAGATGTGGTCTGGACTGAGTATAAGAAGCCTACTTTTCCTCTCACTTTGGGCACTTTATTTCGGCTGATGTAGTTGAGGTCACATCACACAAAATAGACAGGTTGGGTTTTTTTTTTTTTTTTTGGAAAATGCCGAAAATAATGCCTACAAAGCATATCTAAAGATAGACCTAAGAGAAGCATAGAAAGCACACATATATACACTTTCCTATAGAGACCAGCCTTAGTTTCTCCACACTGAAAAGCTGTGCTGTCTTCCACTTTCTTTCTCAGCCTCACCTGCACATGGGGCAGCAGAAATCTACCATGACCTAAAAGATGCCTGACTCTTATCATATGCCTAAATATCTCTATGCAAAGAAGGCTGTGACAGTGTAGCTAGTGTGGCAATACTAGACAAGAAGGAAATCCCTCCGAAGAGAATCTTTCCTTGAAAATGATAGTTTACACAGAAACATTGAAAAGATAAATAAATATCTTCAATGGAACTTTAAGTATCTTTATCACTTTATTTAGAATTTATCACAAGCCTGTAGAAAACTAAATATTTTATATCATCACTAGGCTTTCATTTGGTTAAGTGGCTAATTTAAAAAAATCAATTTTCATCTCTCAGTAAAAAAGCTTGTAAAATTCTTCTAACATTTTTCTACTACAAAATTGTGTGAGTGAGGATTTTCTCTTCTAGTTTTAAATAAAAAATATAGAAATAAATCAATTGATAAATGGTCAAAGGATATGAACAGGCAGTTTTCAGAAGAAGAAATCAAAGTTTATTTATAATCATATGGAAAATGGTTTAAGCCACTATTGCTTTAGAGAAATGCAAATTAAAATGACCCTGAGGTACCACCTCACAGTTATCAGATAGGCTAACATATAAGAAAAGGAAAAAGGACAAATGTTGGAGGGTATGTGGAAAAATAGATACACTAATGCACTCTTGGTGGAGTTGTAAACTGGTACAACATTTTGGAGAACAATTTGGAACTATGGCCAAAAGGGCTATAAAACTGGGCACACCCTTTGACCCAATAATACTGCTACTTGCTCTGTATCCCAAAGAGATTAAAGGAAATGGAAAAGGGGCCATTTCCTCTAATGATATTCATATCAGCTCTTTTTGTGGTAGCAAAGAATTGGAAATTGAGAGGTTGCCCATCCATTAGGGAAAGGCTGAACAAGTGGTGGCATTTGATTGTGATGGAATACTATTGTGCTATGAAAAATTATGAGGGAAATGCTTTCAATAAAACCTAGGGAGACATGGGAACTGATGTAGAATGAGGTAAGCAGAACTAGGCAAACATTGTATACAATAATAGCAATATTGTAATGATAATCAATCCTGAACAACTTTGCTACTAGGATCAATACAATGATCCATGACAATACCAAAAGATTCATGATGGAAAAATTTTATTTCCAGAGAGAGATCTGATGAACTCTAAGTGCAGATTAAAGAATAATATCTTTTTTTTTTTGCTTTGTTTTTCTTGCTTTTTTCCCCAACATGGCTAATATGGAAATATTTTTTGAATGAATTCACATGTATAATGAATATTATATTACTTGCCTTTTCAATGGGTAGGGAAGGGGTGCAGTGAGGGAGATAATTTGGAACTTAAAAAATAACATAAAATATGTATAAATAAATTCAATAAGGAAAATGATTTAAGACTGTGTTTGATATTGAGTTCAAAGTGCAAACCTTTGTTCAAATAAAATATCCCAACATAGAAATTGTTTATATACAATTTTATATCTTTAATAATCTTCTAAGTTCTAACTTATTTCACTAAACTTATAATTTATATTTAGAAAAATTTATAAAATAAAGAGTTTAATATGAAGTCTTGCAGAGAATAGTAGGAATATGAAGTCTTGTTTACTTTTAAATTCTTATAGAATGTTCCATATATATTCATAATCATTTAATTATTAGAGTTTTCTGGGTTGCTTTTTTGGCTGTTGTTGTTCAGTAGTTTCAATGCAACTCTTTATGATTTCATTTGTGATTTTCTTGGCAAAGATACTAGAGTGGTTTGCCATTTTCTTTTCCAGCTCATTTTACAGATGAGGAACTAAGGTATACAGAGTTAAGTGACTTGCCCAGGGTCACACAGCTGGTAAGTGTGTGAAGTTGGATTTGAACTCAGGAAAATAAGTCTTCCTGACTTCCTGCCCAGCACTCTAACCATCGTGCCACCTAGCTGTCCAGAATTTTCTATAGGTAGATTGAAATTTTATATTTCACAATTATGAATTTGTAATGTAAATTTTGATTTAGAGATTTACTGGGTAAAATTTTTCATTGTTGTTGTTATAAAAGAATAGTATGAGTAGTACATTAAATTACACTAAAGTATTCATAACATCAGTACTTTTTTGTTCTTGTCGTTCAAAAGGGTTTGTGGAATAAGAAGTACTTTTGGAATCACTGCTGTATGCATGTCTACATATGACCTCAATGCATTGACCATTCTTTCTAACATTCTTTCTCTAAGGCTATCTGATGTGTGACCCTGGATAAGTCATTTAAACTGGTTTGTCTCAGTTACTTATTTATAAATAGATAAGGATATGATAAACCACTCCAGTGTCTTTGGAAAGAAAACCCTAAATGGGATCACAGAGTCAGATAAAACTGAAAAACAACTGAACAATAACAACAATTTTTTTTTTTTTGGTCAGGCAATGAGGGTTAAGTGACTTGCCCAGGGTCACACAGCTAGTAAGTGTCAAGTTTCTGAGGTCAGATTTGAACTCAGGTACTCCTGAATCCAGGGCCAGTACTTTATCCACTGTGCCACCTAGCTGCCCCCTACAATAACAACAATCTAAAGTCATCAAGAAAAAGTAGGATTCTAGAAAACTTTGTGTTTTGTTGGTACAGAGC
Organism: Dromiciops gliroides; assembly: GCF_019393635.1. NCBI lineage: Eukaryota > Metazoa > Chordata > Mammalia > Microbiotheria > Microbiotheriidae > Dromiciops > Dromiciops gliroides. Next base: position 84,160,745 of record NC_057866.1, on the reverse strand, counting down.
TCTCCCAGGTGAAATAATTCCTTCTACTAATGCAGGTCAGCAGTTCTCTTCAATTTAGTTATTTTGTTGTAGGCCCTGAGAGTTTAAATGACTAACTCACACATTCAGTTTTTCTCAGAGGTGACTTCCTATTTATAACACTATACAACAAATGGGTTGTTGTTGTTGGAACATATGGGTAATTGAGGCAAGCATATTTGGATAATCATCATATCACTCCACCTGTTATAAATGCCCAGTTTTAGTACAGATATTCTATCTTGCCTTTTTTTTTCTATTTTTTTTTCCTAATATTATTTTCTCTAAGAGGATCATGGTGCTCAAAAAATTAAATTAATAGAGATTAATGCTCACATCCTTCAAGGTAGTTAGGTAGGCTGTAATAAGGAAGCATGTGGTCAAATTATGAAATATTATTAATTTTCAACCAATAAAAGTGATTTTGGGGTCATAGCAGCCTATAAAACAATAAGGCATGGGGGCAGCTAGGTGGAGCAGTGGATAGAGCACTGGCCCTGCATTCAGGAGGACCTGAGTTCAAATCCAGCCTCAGACACTTGACACTTACTAGCTGTGTGACCCTGGGCAAGTCACTTAAGCCCCATTTCCCAGCAAAAAAAAGGCATGCAGGGCTTTTGATGTGTGTTTATGGATAGAGAACCTACACTAAAGAAATTTATTCTTTTGTAGTATTGTGGAGGCAGCTAGGGGGTACAGTGTATAGAATGTTGGACCTGGTGTCAGGAAGATTTACCTTCTTAAATTCAAATCTGGCCTCAGACATTTATTATCTATATGACCCTATTCAAGTCACTTAACTCTGCTTGCCTCAGGTCTCTCATTTGTAAATTGAGCTGAAGAAGGGAATGGCAAACCACTCCAGTCTTTTGGCCAAGAATATCCCCAATGGAGTCATGAAGGGTTTGGACCCAACTGAAAAACTACTGAACAACAAAAGTATTATGGATGTCTCAATTGAATATGTTTCTTTGTTAAGGCTTCCATGAACTTAACTCTCAACTTCAAGTGAGAGACTTTACCAAAGAATGATCTTCTTGAATCTAATGGCTGAATGATAGCTCAGTTACTTAATATCTGAAAATCCTTGGGCAAGTCTCTGTAACTCTATGAGTCTCAGTTTCCACATCTATAAATCAAAAGATCTTAAGTTCTCTTACTACTGTAAATCCTACAAACCATTTCTTTCTATAGAGCAGGAAACCAAGGTTCAGAGAAGTGATCATGCAAGAAACTATTGATATATCTGGGTCATCTCCTAGCAATTCCAACTCCTAATCCAATGCTTTTTTTCCCCAGTAACATTGTAGGTTACACTTTACTAACTTGTAGCTTTCCCAAGGACCGGACTTGCTGATTTCTCCGTTCCTTTGCTTTCACTGATCATAGCACAGAGAGTCAGTTGATCAGTCAATAAACACTTATTAAACACCTACTATGTGCCAGTCACTATGCTAAATGCTGGGGATACAACAAGTGGTAAAAGGCCCTTGCCCTCAAGGAACGTACAATCTAAAGGGAGATAACATACAGACAGATATATACAAAGCTAGCACAGGGAATAATCACACAAATAGGAAATAATAAAATAGGGAAGGTGCTGGAATTAAGGGGAGATAGGGAAGACTTCCTATAGAAGGTGGGATTAAAAGAAAGCAAGGGAAATCAATAGTTGGAGCAAGTGAGGGAGAGTGTTCTGGGCTTGAGGGAAAGCCAGAAAAAATGTTCAGAGTCAAAAGATGGAATATCTTGTTTGTGGAACATACATATATACATGCACACATATACGCACGTGCATAATGCATAGACAAACATGATGTTTCTCCATTTTCTGCCATGAAATGGTATTACTTTCCACAAAATCATGTTCTTTTCACTATGTAAGTCTATAATTCATTCTTTTTTTTTTCAGCCAGCAATATCAGAGTCTCTGGATCTAATATTAGTGAGGCAGAAGGTGGCAGGGCCAGTGGCCATCTGTTGGTTTTTATGCATTGTGATCATTTAGACCCACAACTGTATATATTCCTATGCTTTCCCAAGATCCTTTTCTCCTTCATCCCCATGAGAGTTTTGGAGCCCAGACTCACCCAGTGCCACTTTGTGTGTTTGAGAAGAGATCTAATTTTTTGACAGCATGGTGTGGTCAGGTGTTGGTCATTTTCCACAGGGGTAACATGGCAGCAGTTAATCAGAGCCTTATATTTGTTGAATATCATCTTTCTCTCATTAAAGTACTCCTTCCTTGCCTCATCATGGTCTGGAGGTGACACTGGGCTATTGAAAGTGATGTTTTCAGAGTGCAAACACTAACAATCCCTACCAAGCTAAAACATTCTCAAGTACAGGCATTGGTAATAGAGTATATATAAAATGTCCAGGGAAGAGACAGCTTCATGAGGATTGGAGAGAAGCTCATTTCTAAAAGATTAGCCACTAGGCCAGATATTAAAAATGCTCAAAGGCTAAATGTTAAAAAGGAATTTAAAGGCTATTTACTCTCAAATAATTTAGGTCTATGGGTTATCTAGGTCTTCTCTCTCAAAATCCAGTGATGTTGTGTTAGCATGTAAAAGAGGAGATTTAGGGGCTAAAGGCATGATAGCTTCTGTCAAGTATGTGAATGGATATAATAATCATATGAAAATGAGATTATACTCATTCTGCTTGGCCTCAGAGACAGAAATAGGAGCAATGTATGGAAGTTTGAGAGGAACAAATTTTTACTACATAAAGGGCAAAAGATACAAACAAAACCTTCCTAACAAAAAGGAAAGTTTTCAAACTCATAGCCCTCCAGTCACAAGTGCCCCCCCAAAAAAAAAACTCCTGAATGTGGCTGAACCAGATAAAAATGTAATTGGGAGATGCTTAAGAAAATGAATGAAAATACAACACACCATAGATAATATTAATTTGTGGTTTTCTAGGTCAATATGTGCCTCCTGGAATTCATTTCTATTTGAGTTTGACACCATTATAAGAGGGATAATATCGTCAGACGTGCTTGGAATTGATGGCATGTCTCTCTCAGATCTAAGTATTCTATGATCTCCTTGAAGTTCCTTCTAAAACTGAGATGCTGGGAGGTCAGTAAATACCCTTCCACATGATATACCACAGGACACAGCTAGCCCACTGAGACCTGTACTAGTCTTTTTTACGTAACAAACATTTTTGTTTATAGTATTGGGTTTCAATTTTTATCCCTCCTACTCTCCCTCCCCTCCTCCCTCTCTAAGGTGGCAAGCAATCAGATATGGGTTATACATGTATGATCATGCAAAGTATCACCACATTTGTCATTTTGTACAAGAAAACTTGATTAAAAGAAAAAAAATGAAACAAAGTGAAAAATAGCATGCTTCAGTCTGTTCCATCAATATCATTTCTTTTTTGGAGGTGGATAATATGTTTCATCAATAATCCTTTGGGATTGTCTTGGATCATTGTATTGTTGAAAAAAGTCAAATCATTCACAGTTCTTCATCAAACAATATTGTTGTCTTTGCACAATGTTCTCTTGGTGCTGCTCACTTCACTATACATCATTTCATAGATGTCTTTCCAGGCCTTTCTGAAAGCATCCTGCTTATCACTTCTAATAGCACAATAATATCCCATCACCATCATAAACACAGCTTGTTTAGCCATTCCCCAATTGATGGGCTTTCCTTTGATTTCCAATTCTTAGCCACCACAAAAAGCTGCTATAAATATTTTTGTACAAACAGGTCTTTTTCTCTTTCGGGGGAAGCCTAGACTAGTCTTGAAGGAGGAAATTATGTGACCAGGTAGCAGCCAGGCTGAGAAAACTGGACTAGCCAGTTTTTCTAGCCACATCTACCTGTCATAATAATCAGGTCATTTGATTAAAAAAAATCAATCAAACTCATTACTTGACATGATTAGGTAAAACAAGCAATTGAACTGAATATTTCAGTTCACAACTGATTGCTTTTGCACTCAAGGAATTCAAGGAACTGTGCCTTAAGTTAGTTGGTGCATCCATCCCATGATTCAGCATGCTTCTTAGAGTAACAGAATGTCAGCACTGGAAAGAAACTTAGAAGATAGAACATAGAATATTAGACAGAGAGGGCATCTTAGAACACTAGATATAGTTTGTTAGAGTCAGAAAGCATATGAGAAGAGAGAATATAGAACATTAAAACTGGAAGGAATTGGAAAGATTGTAGTCAGAAAGGAGAAAGAACTTAGAATGTAGAATATTAGATCTGTGTGGTATCTTATTAGAGATAATTTAGTTTAGTCTCTTCATTGTAGAGATGAAGAAACAGACCTAGAAAGTTTACGTAGTTTGAGCCAGATCATATACTTAGTTGCAGAGATAGAATGAGGATGCCAGTTTTCTCACTTTGATTCCAGTGGTTTTGCCAATATACCAGGCTATTTTTCATTATATACTGTCCTGTATTATTTGTAACTCTAGTTCTAAGTCTGGAATGCCAGGACAATCACCCTCGTTTTTATCAAGCATCAGTATTTGAGTTTATGCTGTATAGGTAAGGGTTTTGAGTTTGCCCCGCCTGATTTTTTCAAAGGCAAACAAAAAGTTTTGGCCCAGAGGAATGTAACCCACGTTTCAAGCTAACCCTAAAACATTTTGTGTGCTGTCTATGCGTGAATCCAGATTAGTGGAGAGAATACTGATGTGATGCATAAAGGTTGGAACTGGTATGAGAGTTGAAAAGAAGAGACATTTTTCTTTCTTTGTAGCTCCAGATTCCCTTCTGAACCAATTCCAGACACCTGGGGAAGGACGAATGGGGGAAGGGAGGAGAGACAAAGACAAAGACTGAGACAGACAGACAAAAGGCAGCCCACCTTTGGAAAATGCAGTCAGTGGAAGAACCTGACTTCTCAACAAGTCATTGATTTCCAGATCATCTCCCTAGAGGTTAGAGAGAATTTACCTTTGGATGTGACTGAGGCCTCCATGTCATTTTTATCTAAATAACTCATTTACTGAGTGTTTTTCAGTATATATGAAAATATGTTTAATTTCTTAAATTCCTATTTGGTATTTGCTTGGATAAATAGGTTTACTCACTACTCACTATTTGTTATGCTATTTCATTTTTTAAAACTAATTGATTTATTTCATTTAGAATTTTCCCCACCTTACATGTAAAAACAAATTGACAAATTGTAACATTGATTTTTAAAACTTTGTGTTCCAAATTTTCTTCCTTCCTCTCTATCCCCCCCTTAAGAATTCAAGCCATTCAATATAAGTTATATACATGCAGTTGTGCAAAACATAGCAGACAAAAAAGCTTTAGAAAAAGGAACTAGCAACAACAACAAAAAAATATACTTCTATCTTTATTCAGATACCATCAGTTTTTTCTCTGTGGATGGATTGTATTTTTCATAAGTCCTTCAGAGTTGTCTTAGATCATTGCATTGCTGAAAATAACTAAGTCATTCACAGTAGATCATTTTGTACATATTACATTTCACTTTGCAGCAGCTCATGTAAGTCTTTCCAGGTTTTTCTGATAGCATCCTACTCATCTTTTTTTTTTTTTTTTATAGTAAACTATAACAAACAAAATTTAAATTTATATAGTACTTTAAAGGGAGCTTTCCTTACAAAACACCCATGAGATTGATTATTGCAACAACAATAATAGATACCTTATACCTGACAAAGAATTTTCTTCACAGTAGCCCAGTAAAGTAAGTACCACCATCATTATAATTATTATTAGCATCATCTTACAATGCTCTTGCCTCTGCTTCAAATATTTTTCCCCAGTTACTATTGCTGTTTCCCTCCATGATATTTCCCCATGATATTTACTCTATTTTCTATCTTCTTTTACACTTTCCCTCCTCAAAAATGTTTTGCTTCTGACTGCCCCTCCCCCATTCTGCCCTCCCTTCTTTCCCCCCTCCCCCCTCCCCTCAGTGTAAGATATATTACTATACCCAATTGAGTGTGTATGTTATTCCCTCTTTGAGCCAATTCTGATGAGAGTAAGATTCATTCACTCCCCTGCTCTTCCACCATCTTACCCTCCACTCTATAAGCTTTTTCTTCTTTTTTTTTGGGGGGGGGAGGGTGGGGCAACGGGGGTTAAGTGCCTTGCCCAGGGTCACACAGCTAGTAAGTGTCAAGTGTCTGAGGCTGGATTTGAACTCAGGTCTTCCTGAATCCAGGGCCAGTGCTCTATTCATTGTGCCACCTAGCTGCCCCCATCTTGCTACTTTTATGTGAGATATTTTACCTCATTCCACCTCTCCCTTTCCCTTTCTCCCAGTACAATCTTCTCACCCCTTAACCTTATTTTAAAGATGCCATCATGGGGCAGCTAGGTGGCACAGTGGACAAAGAACTCAGCTAGACCCAGGAGGACCCAATTCAACATATGGCTTCAGATGCAAAATACTCACCAGCTGCTCAACCCTGGGCATGCCACTCCACTCTGTCTGCCTCACCAAAAAAAAATGATAAACAAAAAATAAATCCTTTATAGATATCATCCCTTCATCATCAATTTCTACCTGTGCCCTCTGTCTAAATTTATTTCTTTCAGCTGCTCTAATATTGAGAAAGTTCTTATGAGTTAGAAGTATCATCTTCCCATGTAGGAATGTGAACAGTTTAACCTTTTAACCTCTCTCATGATTTCTTTTTCCTGTTTACCTTTTTATGCTTCTCTAGAGTCCTGTATTGAAAGTAAAATTTTCTATTCAGTTCAGATCTTTTCATCACGAATACCTGAAAGTCCTCTTTTTCATTGAAGTCCCATTTTTTCCCCTGAAAAATTAAACACAGTTTTGATGGGTAGGTTTTTGGTTGTAATCACAATTCCTTTGCCCTCAGGAACATCATATTCCTTGCCCTCTGATCCTTTAATGTAGAAGCTGCTAGATCTTGTGTTATACTGACTGTGGCTCCACAGTACTTGAATTATTTCATTCTGGCTGCTTGCAATATTTTTCCCTTGACCTGGGACATCTGCATTCCTGGAAGTTTTCATTTTTAGATCTCTTTCAGAAGGTGATTGGCGGATTCTTTCAATTTCTATTTTACCTTCTGCTTCTAGAATATCAAGACAATTTTCCCTGATAGTTTCTTGGAAGATGATGTCTAAGCTCTTGCTTTCATCATGGTTTTCAGGTAGTCTAACAATTTTCAAATTATCTCTCCTGGATCTATTTTTTCAGGTCAGCTGTTTTTCCAAGGAGATAATTCACATATCCCTCTGTTTTTTTCATTGATTTGTATTTGCTTTATTGTGTCTTGATTTCTCACAGTGTTTAGCTTCCATTTGTTCAATCCCAATTCTCAAACAGTTATCTTCAGAGAGCTTTTATACCTCCTTTTCCATTTGGCCAATTTGGCTTTTCAAGCTGTTGACTTTTTTTTCATTACTTTCCTGTATCACTCTCCTTTTTGATCACTTCTATAGTCTGAGACTAATTAAAATTTTTCTTGGAAGCTTTGGATGTAGGAGCTTTGACTTTGTTATCTTCTCCTGAGAGTGTATTTTCATCTTCCTTGTCACCAAAGAAACTTTCTATGGTCTGCATCTTTTTCTTTCTGCTCATTTTGCCAGCCTATTTCTTGACTTTTAACTCCTTCTTAAAGTGGGGCACTGTTTCCAGGATGCACTGTCCCAACCTTCAGGGGGTCACAGGTAGTGTAATTTAATGAGAAGCAGGTTTTCCACTTACCTGGCCTGTGCTCTGGTCTATAAATAACCCCAGACCTACTTGCTTTTTAAGCCAGGAACAAAATTGTTTCACTGTGATTGCTGGCTCAGGGGAGTCTGCACCCCTTCCCTACCAGGGCTGACACTCAAAACTGCTTCCTTGTTCCCATAACAGGTAAAACAACTGAGTTCCTCCTCAGCGCCAGCAGAGACCCCTGTAATATCCTCCCTGGCCAACTGCTCAGCCCTCTCTCCAGACTGTGAGCTCAGTTTCAGAAGAAGGTACTGCTGCAGCCAATTCAGAGGCTCAGGAGGTCTCTTTTTCTGGCGAGGCTTGTCTGGGGCTGAATCTGTGTCGGTGTGACCACTGGTCTGGGCTCCACTCTCACCTTGGTACAACAGACGTTTCCTGCTGACCTTCTCATCTGTTTTTGGCTGGAAAATAATCTCACCCATCCTTTTGTGGGTTCTACTGCTCCAGGAATTGTCTCATGGCATTATTTGGAGTTTTTTTGGCCTGATCGTGTGGGGAGTTTGGAGAGGTTACTGCCTTTCCTCTGCCATCTTGGTTCTGTCCCCTCCTGTTATGGTACTTCATGTAATTGGACTTAACCTGTGGGCACAGCCATAGGGTGACCTCTCTTACCTTAAGAGTGACCAGAAAAGTATATTTTGTTCTGGACCTATTGTACCTTTTGACTTGTAATATAGGGTGGTAGATAAATATTATTGTCCTTTGGTACCACATTGGAGACTATGGAAAAATGCCCAAATTGATGATGCTCCAAGCATTTCCCTACCTCTTCAATCCCCTGAACTCCCTTCCACAGTTTTTCTGGCTCTCCTCCTCTCCTCAGAGATAGTCCAGAGCTTAGATTATTCCCATCAAACATCCCCTGAATATCATTTAGATGAGAGAGAGAGAGAGAGAGAAAGAGATTGAGAGTGAGATCTGTGTATATAGATATATAACATTTAGATAGATATAGATATAAATAGATATGTGTATATGTATATTTGCATGCATATATATGTATATATACATATATGTATGTATATATGTATTTGCATGCATATATATGTATATGTATATATGTTACATATCATATATATTCATGCATACACCATATACAAGAATAGACACCTTACATATTCTATAGTGATATGTATATTTTATGTCTTGAAATCTTCAAATTAGATTATAAACCCTTTAAGGGAAAGAATCATTTCTTAATTTCCTTATATTTCTCACTGTCCCTGTGTGAAAAAAATGATGACAAATGAATCTTGACCTTGCACCTGTTAAACTAGAAATCCCCATGAGATGTAAATTACTTTTGCCTGCATTTGGGCAATCCCCATGCATGCCTAGTGTTATACCTCAGGGTCCAGAATATTTTAATGGATCCAAAACAGAAGTAGAGAAGGAACTCAAATTTTATTGCCTTATGCAATGTAAAGGGTAATTTTTAGGAAAGCGTAGTCATAAGAGTTTAAAAGGTAGCATAAATGAAAGGTGGACCAACTTTCTGTACAATACTTATAGGGCTGGCCTTGGTCAGATAAAAAAGGAGAAATTTTTAAAAAATGAAAGGCCAGTTCCATGTACATTTCCTGGTAGTTTTAGTATCACAGAGAACAAGTGGGCTTGGGGTAAGAGACAGGTTTAAATTCTAACTCTACCGCTTACTGCCATGTTACTTAAACTCCAGCAATTCCACTTTTCCCACCTGCATCATATTAAAATAATGTTCAATGTCTCCCACATTTCTCTCTGACTAGTTGATTTTGTTATAGGGGAAATAATGATGAATTTGGAGTCAGAAGACCTGGGCTGTATCTCAGGCTGGGGGCTTCCTAACTGTTGTTTTATGATATCTTTCAGTTCCTCATTTATTAAATGAGTGTACTCAATGCATAATGGCCCCTCCAATTCTAAAATGCTGTCATAGTATATGAAGAAATTACCATAACCATCTCGTGGCAGTTACCTGGAATATATGTAAGATCTTTAGGAAAAAAAAAAAACAAAACAAAAACTAGTTCACCTATGGAGTATGTGCCTGGATAATTCAACCCTACATTAATGACAGAATATGTCATAGAAAACATAGGGACAAGTTAATGGTGATGAGGAATTCATATCTGTGGGAAAAGTCATATCAGGGAATTTGCCCCAGTGGGGCCAATTTTTATCTGGAGAAAATCTTCCCTATTAGGACATCGGTTGTGTTCCTCTGATCTTACCTGAAGCAATACAATGAAAACATCTCTGACCCTTGATTCAGAGCACCACTGTAGAAATCTTACTTTTTTTTGTTTGGTTTTGTTTTGGGAGGAGTCAATTGGGGTTGAGTGAATTGTCCAGGGTCGCATGGCTGGTAAGTGTCCGACAAATCCCATCTTTGATGTTTACATCTCTGTGACCTTGAGAAAGTTCACTTTACCTCCCTGAGTCTCAGTTTCCTCATTTGTAAAATAAGTGGGTTGCACTAGATGGTGCCTGAGGACTTTTCTAGTTCTAAGAGCTAGCTGATAATAGGTAGATGGGAAATCTTATAGTATTAGTGGCTCTCCGGGTTCTATTAGGAGGCTATAAAGAAACAGGCAAAATTGTGAAGGAGTAAAAGGATACCTTCAGGATCAACCTTTACTTCATCTACCCCCACCCTGCCCCCCGCTTTGGTATTAAAACTCCTACTACCTAATGAATAATAACTTTCATTTCTCTGATGATTTAAGTTTTGCTAAGCTTCCTTCATCACAATAACCTTATAAGGTAGGCTACAAATATGGTCATGCTTATATTACCTTTTTTTAAAATTAAATTAAATTAAATTTTTTGCTGGGCAATAGGGGTTAAGTGACTTGCCCAGGGTCACACAGCTAGTAAGTGTTAAGTGTCTGAGGTCGGATTTGAACTCAGGTCCTCCTGAATCCAGGGCAGGTGCTCTATCCACTACACCACCTAGCTGCCCCTGTTTATATTACTTAAAAGGACCCTGAGACAAGATAGGTTAAGAGACTTGGCTGTGGCTGTCCAGCTAGAGTTAGAGCTGGGATTTGAACCCATCTCCTCAATCCAAGGCCACTGCTCTTTCCTATTGCCCCTTGCTGGTCAGGGATCCCCTCTGAGATACCCAATCTGTGCTTACTCTGCAAGGACAAGTGTAGTCTGCTTGGGTTTTTGTGAGTGATAGACTGTGTCATTATGGGTATAATTGTTATCTGAAGGCTATGCAGAGCCACAAAGGTAGGGCAGACAATAGAGATCTCTAAACCAACAGGTAATAATAGGAGTGATTGGAAGTTCATATAGGATTCTAGTCCCTCAAGGGACCAGATGGATATGCTGGGGGATTATCTCAGGATTGGAGATCTGAGGCATCAAACAGCAAATTATGATTTAAAGTGGGAAGGTAGGGAGACAATTCCTGGAGTACAGCTTGGGGGCTCAGTCGCAGGAGAACAAAATAAGAGTGTGACTGTTAGAACTTGTGTCAAGGACCAATAGCTGTTCTGCCTTGTTGCTGAGTGCAGTGGTCTCCATAATGCCATGTGGCCACGTGGCTTTAGAGTCAAGAGGCCTAATATTATTCCCACACTACTGCTAACTAGCTGTGTGACCTTGAATAGTTCCCCTCATCTCAGCCCCATCCAGGAAGTGTGCTTTCCACTAATAAATCCCTCCTGATTTGACCTGCCAGAATTGATCTCATTGTGCCTGGAGCAGTTAGCAGAAGAATTGTCATAAACTAAGGTTGATGAGTTGTGGAACTAGGAACACTTGTCTTGGAGTCTAAGAACCTGGGTTAAAGTTACAACTCTGATACTTATTCATCATTTGTTCCTGGTCAAGTCAATTTTCCTCTTGGACTCTCAGTTTCTTCATCTATAAATGGGGTTAATAATACCTGTAATGTCTATTTCACAAGGTTGTTATGAGGAAAGAACTTAATAAAAAATTATGAATTATACAATGTGTCAGACACTGGGATAGGCACCTGAGATACAAAGATGAAAAGAACACAGTTTCTACATTTGAGGGAATATAGTTTGTCAGGGGAATTTGTGCATGTATAGCAATATTGCATATCTATATACACATACATATATACACATACACATATATATATATACACATACATATATATACACATACACACACAAACATACATACACACACATATATATGCACACAAAGATAATATATATGAAAATAAAGGCAAAATAAAGACAAGGTAATTTGATAATATTTGTAAAGCAGTTATCAAATGCCTAGTAGGTGCTATATAAATGGTAGCCATTAATATCTGGAGCAGGATTCTTAGGGGCTTTAGGAAAGATAAAATAACATCTTTGTTGAGCTATGAAGGAAACTAGGGTGTGTAAGACGCAGCTGTGAAGAGGGAGTTCCTTCCAGCTACAAGGTTCTACTTGTATAAATGCATTCAAATACAATATGGAATGTTGCTTGTGTGGAACAGCAAATAAGTCAATTTAGCTGGGTCATACAGGGTATGAAGGATAACAATGAGTGTTTATATACTCATGTTCACACACACATACATACATATATACATGTATGTTTGTGGTTTGCAGATGGAAATGATCAGTGAATGCATGAGGAACTATCGAGGTTACCAACCTTGAAGAAATAGAGGGAGGTGAGAAGGGGAGCCAGGGTGGAACACTAGGGCAAACTCCGATTTAGGAGGGGTATGACTTGTTTGATGATTTAGCAAAGGAAAATGAGAATATTTTGACAGGTAGGAGAAGAACCGAGAGAGAGCAGTGTCACAGAAATCGGACATGAGAGAGCATCCAGGAAGAGAGAGTAGTTAAGTGTCAAATGCTATGAGGTAAAGAAGAATGAAGGTTTGGCGAAAAATGAATTTTGCAATTAAGAGATCATTGAGAACTTTGGAAAGAAGCAATGCAATCACAAGCCAAACTGAAAGAGCTTGAGATGTAGTCAGATATGAAAAAGTACAGCAACTTTTTCAAGGAGTTTGGTTGTGAAAAGGGATGATAGCTTGAGAGATCAGTGGGGTCAAATGAGTATATTTCTTTAGGATGGGAGAGAGCTAGTATCAAGGAAGAAAAGCTTGAAGTAAACAAACTTCCCTATATAGATAACATATAGGCAGTACCTACGTGGCCCTAGGTATAACCAAATACCCTTTCATACAGGGACACCAAAGTTTTAAGGAGTCAACAAGTAGTCAAGGCAATCAATACCTAGTGGAAAGAATAATGGGTAAGGATTCAGGAGCCCTGAGTTGAAATTCATTCATACATCTTAGTCGCTGTGTGACCTTGATTTAGTCACTTCTCTCTGTATCTCTATTCCCTCAACTGTAAAATGAAAGTACTAAGATCTACTCCATTCTTTTTACAAGATTATTGTGGGGTTAAAATCCCATAATGGATATAAAAATAATGTATCAAACATTATATACTTGTGAATTACTGCTACTGTTATTACTATTATCATCAGGATGATTGGATCAAAAAATTCTAGACTTAGCATTGGAAGGGACATCAGAGGCCATGGAGTCCAATCCCCTTATTTGATAAATGTAGAGACCAAGGTTCAGGAAGTTTAAACGACTCCCCCTAAGCCAATGACAAATATCAAAGGTGGGATATGCACCCAAGGTTTCTGACTCCAGAACTCTTTACACTGTGCCACCTGTGATGTTTAAAATCTAAATTGTGGTCACCTTAAATTAGAAGCTTCAGTACCAGTCTTTGGGCATTAAACATTTATTAAAGCATACAGGTATTCACAAGGAGTTCAGAAAGTTAAGAAAAAGCCTATCTAGCCTAGAGTTCCAGACTTGTTGGGTTCTTCCTCAAGTCCTCCTCCACGAGCCTGCTTTAATCAGGAACTCTCGCAAGCTGATTGTGGAAGCTTTTTATAGGTCTGGAACAGAGGCGGTCCTTACACACTTCTTCAAGCTGATTGGTTGGTTTCATCCAAATCCATTGGTTTTGAATGTGTTCTCAAGTTGAGTTCACAGTCTAGCTTCTGAGAACAATACTGTCTTAAGGGATAGCCAGGTCTGATTACAATCCAATTAACTTGAAGTAGGCTTACTCAGCAGTCAATCACTCTCACTTGATCCAATCAATATAGATTAATCTCCAGGTGGGTCTTTGAGTATCTGTGAAATCCCATTATTTCATCACACACTAAAGGCCTCCACTAACTCCAATAACTCCACTAAAGGCCTCTTCCAGGTTCTCATCATTTGTGAAGATGCATGCATGTCTTACCAAGCTGGAGCATTTGTGCTTAGGCACCTGGTGATGAATTCTGTGTCTATTGGTGATGGGTTATGCACACTAAGCTGGAAGTCCCAATTGGCTAGTGGGTGATGTTTTCCTGCACAGTATAGTGGATGGAGAGCTAGGCCTGGAGTCAGGAAGAACTGAATTCAAATCTAGCCTCAGATATTTACTGACTGCATGATGTTGGGTAGGTTGTTTAATCCTACTTGCCTCAGTTTCCTTATCTGTAAAATGAGCTGGAAAAGAAAATGGCAAACCATTCCAGTATCTTTGCCAAGAAAACCACAAACAGGGTCACACAAACAGGACACAACTGAAAAATGACTCAACAACAACAAAAAAATTTTTAGGACTATCTTTGAATAGCATGGATGGTGTGGTTGCCATTTGTAGATATGGCGGGAATAACCATTCTCATGGAATCAAGGGTTTTTGAATTACCAAAGTAAATGGATATTTATCCTTAGCTATAGAAGACAAGAAGATATGACTAAGATCTGTCAGAAAGACTCTGTTACTCCATAAAATATGCTTCCATTCACTGGATGATTCCTAAAATTCTGATACTAGAGTATCATTTATTTAGAAGAAGACTTTTTCCCTATCAGAGTATAAACCCTTGGAAGGAGTAATTCCTTTAAGCCCTCAGACTTGCAATTCTTTGCACCTTTGAGTAAATGAAGGACTTATTGGCAGGTTTTGATTTGGGAAGGAAAGGAAAGCATATGACAGTACCAGATACAGTATGGGAAAAGGGGACAGAGAATGTACCTTTGGGGAAGTAAAATTAAACAATGAGTTGCCCGGCATGGCTGGAGATAACACTTCCTTCATTCACAAAATTTGTGAGGAGTTAGGCCTGTGAATATCAATAACTTAAGAATAACACCTCCAACTGGGATTCTCCCAGATGAGAACACTTTCATTTCAATGTGTTTTGCTATCTACTAATAGAACTATTGTATCTCTTCACTTGATTGCTGTGCTTGTTAGAATGGTTTTCTTTTTTGACATTAGGAGTGGGCTCCCCTGTCCTACGCAGGGCTATTCTACAATTAAAGTGGTATTTCAGGTTGTTCTACATCAGTTCAAACTCTTTGAGGCTAGTCTTCTCATAAACCTCTAACCAACCTTCTGTTGACTCAATTACCACTCAGATCTCTCCTGAGGAACACTGCCCACCAGACAGCACGTGTAGATCAGGAAGGCCACACCATGGGGAGCACAGATAATGAGACAAAAATCTGTGCTGTGCCCAGGATCAAAGCCCCTGACTCAGAGCCGAACCTGTGAAACTAACATAGGAAGGGAAGAAGGAATAGGACACACATGGCTGTAGAGGCCTTGTCCTTTGGGTCCTGTGGTCCTGCCAGAAAAATCAAAAAAATATTTCAGTCAAGTCTCAATGCCAAGTCACTTGGATAATGTCAGCCAGCTGAGGCCACCAAACCTATAGAGAAGAAAAGCAGTGGGTGGGAACCATTTTCTGGCTTCCACAGTCTTTGCCCTGAGATGAATAGGCCAGCGCCACTCCCCAAGGCTTTAATGATGGATAGAGATGTCCTACAAGGAGCCCTACTCCTCAATCCTTATTGCCTTTAACTACAGTTATATGAATGATCTCTGCTTTCTTGGTGACCAACTAGAACCACAAGGACAGCAGCAAACTCACAGAGAGCCAGGCACATGCCTGGCAGCAAACCCCTGCCCAGTGTCCATGCCTCTGGCATGAACATTTCTTGGTTTGCTGCCTTGAGTTTACTCTGTCATTTCTTACAATGTTTGTCATGGTAATCGGCTAGAGAAATCTCAGGAAGCTTCCAGACAGTTTGCTCTTGTCAGAGCAGTTAAAATATAGGAAAAAAGTCTCATCTTCATCAAAACACATTTGACATCTGTATCCCCCTCTCCAAAGTGACTGACAAGTGTGCTAAGATTTTTCGGGTTGGAGAATTAACTAGGGAAAATGCATTTTGCTAAGAATTAATCGTGCTAATGGTTGTTTAATGAAGACTATTCCCTTTTTGCCTTCCTGAGGATATCGCATGTCAAGAGGTTAGGCTGGAGGTTAGCACAAGTGAGCCTGTTTGCTCCGAAAAAACTTCATAGCACAAGTCAAGCTGCACAAGGGGGTAATTATTTGGCAGCAACAACCTTTATTTCTACTGAGCAAAAAATGAAATCTAAGAAATGAATATTGGCCTCTGGGTCATGTAACTACTGAAGGAACTTCCTTTAAAGAGTGAAAGAATTATTTAAAAATCTAAACCAACTACAGTTTTGCAAGCTTTCATAAATATATGTATATATACATATATGTACATACATAATGCATATATGTATATATCTGATGATATTTTGAAAATTAAAAAGGAATAAGTCTTTTTCCTAGGGTGTGTGTGTGTGTGTGTGTGTGTGTGTATGTATGTCTAGTGGCTAAAAAAGATAGTTTTATTTAAAGAGCATGGATATCTATACATACAAACCAAAGTGAATAATTAAGGTAGTTATCTATACCATAGAACCCAAAAAAACCCAATATCCATCACTTGAAATTTTGAGTGCAAGAAAATTGAATTTTACAATCACTTATTTGTACCTACTGTGTATAGAAAACTATGCTAGACAATAATGGGGAAGATAAAAATAGCTGTTTTTTTAAACAAGAGAATCATGAGGTGTTGTCTTCTTTGAGCCTAACAATAGATTTGTTCCATAGATACCAGCATTCTCCCCATTTAAATGATGTAGAGACTGAGATTCAGAGAATGGCCCAGAATCATGTAGCTTCTAAGTACCTGAGGCCAGATTCTAGACCTGGTCCTTACCTTTTTCTTGGCTTTAAGTCTGTCTACTCATTTTACCTTAATACCTCTGTAGAGATACAGAATCTAGATAAGGCATAATCCTTGCTGTCCTGTAGTTTGCAGTCTGGTAAAGCACATCACATATACACAAATAATCATAATACATGACAAGATATGGAAAAAAAAACACCACTGAGTGAGATCCAGAGGTGAGTAGAATGAGAAGAAACCTTGTTATAGTCCAGCACATAGCACATAGTAGGTACTTAATTAATATTGATTAACTGTTACTGTGCTGGGGGAAGGCAAGAATGCTTCCTAGAAGAGATGCCATTTGTGTTGTCTTTCCCTGGCTTTTCCAGTACCTGACAAAGTACTGGGGACAGGGTAGATTCCCAAGAAAGGTGTGAAATTACTTGAATCCTTTGTTGAATGATAAGTAATTGTAGAATTATTGCTGCTGGATGGAAAGTCTTTGCTCTCCGCTTTGGCCTTCAGCACTTCTGCTGTCACTAGTAGTGATGTCTGAGGAATTAAAGCATGAATGACCCAGGAAGGTAATGTTAATCTTCTTATTTGTTTTTGTCTTAATGTTCTGGATTAATAATGTCAATTTCCTACTTCCCTGGAAATGTGGAGGTAATAGCTGTGCTGAAATCATAAATATTTAAAACCCTAAATGGTGGACTGACTCAGTTGGGACTGGCCAGAGGATCATAGATCTAGAGCCAGAAGGGACTATAGGGACTACCAAATCTAGCTACTTCATTTTACAGATGAGCAAACTGAGGCACAGAGAGGGTAAGTGACTTGGCTAGGGTCACACAACTAGTAAATGGCTGAATAAGATTTGAACTCATATCTTCCTGGCTCCCAGTCCAAAGCCACCTCCACTACTCTAAGCTGCCTCTTAGAAGAGGAATGAGTGAGTAGGAATGAAATAAAAATGAAGTAATCCAAGTTAAATGAACTTGGGGACTGTGGATAAGTTCTGTCTGGGAGCTCTTGGCTCTGATAAAGGACTTTCTTCAGATGCTCACATCGGTTAGCATGTTTCAGATAAGTTATATTGTGCAATTTAAAAAACCTCTCATAATTTTTTTTTCTTCCAACCGCTTATGCTCTTCATTTTTGTCTAAGTCTGCTTTAGTCTCCATTAGGCAGGATCAGACGGTTTTAAAAAGATTGCTCTGAAATCCTCCCCCCGCAGTGACCATCTCCTTCAAATAGCTGAAGCATTGTCACATGGAAGAAGGGGATTTGCTCTTCTCAGCCCCAGAGGGCACAATGAGGACATGGGCAAAAGGAGCAGCTTGAGGGGGGAGAGAGCTTCAGCTCCCCACTCAACGATGGAAAAGACTGCAGAGTCACAGAATGTCAGAGGTGAAAGAAATCTAGTCCTTTTCCAGAGAGGGAAACAGAGTCCCAGAGAAAATAATTTGCCTAATGTCACACAGCAAGAAAATGGAAGAGCCCCTACTCAAAGCCCACCCTCCTGACCTCCAAGTATAGTGTTTTGGAGCTGATTCAGTCTCCAGTATTGAATGGATTCAGAATCCAGATAAAAGTAATAGCTGACATTTGCATAACACTTTAACGTGTATGAATTATTTTATAAAAGTTATTATCTCGTTTGAGCCTCACGATAGCCCTGGGAAATCAGGGCTATTATTATCTCCATTTTTAAGATGAAGAAACTTAGATCCAAATAATGGCCTGATTTGTACAGGTAGCTAGCTAGTAAGTGTCCTGTGGTGGAATTTAAGGGAGGGAAGAAGCATTCATATGGCATGTACCACGTATCAGGCACTGTGTTAAGAATTCTTTACAAATATCATTTAATTTGATCCTCACAACAAACCTGAAAAAGAGGTGCTATTACCGGCCCTGGATTCAGGACGACTGACCTGAGTTCAAAGCCGGCCTCAGATACTTTACACTTACTAGCTGTGTGACCCTGGGCAAGTCACTTAACCCCCATTGCCCTGCCAAAACAAAAACAAAACAAACAAAACAAAAACAAGTAAACAAAAAAGAGAGATGTGCTATTATTATCTTAATTTTACAGGTGAGGAAACTGAGGCAAAGAGATTTTTAAATGACTTGTCCAGAGTCACACAGCTAGTGAGTGTTTGAGGTCAGATTTGAACTTAGGTCCACTGAGCCAGCAAGTGCTTCCAAACAACTTCTTCCTAAATGTTAGTCATTTCTCAGGGACATGCTACCTCTTGTGTGGATGATCACTTATTGAGGATATCATAGAGAGAACTCTGATCCTGGTTGAGAAGTTAGAGAACTGTTATGACTTCCATTGCTAGAACTGGTGATTAATTTTTTTGGAAGATTAATAAACGAACTTGTTCCCAAATTTGACTCAGCTAAAACTCCAGGAGGTCTTGATTCATTAAAATGATTTCGTTAGTTGGGTGCTTAGTTTCACTTGCAAACAGAAATTTCTTTATTCCTATCTATATATGAAAAGTGGAGGCTGGTTCACTAAAAGTGAGCTTTTCCCTATTGATGTGCTCCTGTCCACAAGTATCTCATCACTGGTTTTGGAATCTCTTGGTTTTGCTGAGGGTTTTAACAACAACAAAAATAAAATTGGGAGCATTATCTACAGAAGGTCACCCTAAAAAGTAGATCTGTTATTATTGGTATTAATTGGTTTGTCAGACTAACTAATGGACAAGTTAGACTCTGAAGGAGAAAACACCAAAAAGGCAGTTTTAGAGGGGCTCTGGAATGTGCAGTCAGGAGTCTGGACTTAATTCTAGATAAGAAGTCAACATGAGTGGCAGGTCATAGAAGAATGACCCAAGATGATGACAACTTTAGAAAAGAGGTCTATTTCAGAGGGCAGTGGAAAGAGGGGGACTCCTGAGAAAAGATTTTGCCTATTTTAAAACTTTCATCGTGGCTGACCCCTAGGTTTTAGACCTGGAAGAAATATTAAGGAATAAATTAAAAATAATAACAATAGCTGATATCTATATAGTGCTTTCCTTATGTTATCTCATTTGATCCTCACAATAGTCTTGTGAGGTAAATTCTGTTATTATTCCCACTTTATAAATGAGGAAACTAAGGCAAATATAGGTCATATGACTTGCCCAGGGTCACACAGCTAAGAAGTGCCGGAGGTAAGATTCAAATCTGGGTCTTTCCTATTGTAATGTTCTTATCTACTGTACCACATAGTATACCTGCCATTTTAGAGATGACAAGATCATGATCCATGCAAATGGTATTGCATATCCAGAGCTGGAAGTAGTTAGAAAGCAGTATAGATTTGGGCTTCTTACTCCAAATCCAATACTCTTTCTACTTATTGCATCATATTACCTCCCTGTTCTCATCGGAGTAATGGGAATCTCTCACCTTGATAAAGAGATTTCTACTCAAAATATTTTCATATCCATCATTAGAGTTGATCCTCCCATGAAGCCTGTCAAAGTAGCTAATGCAGGTATACTTATCCCCATTTTATTGATCCTCTGATTGGTGATATTGTCCCTGATTGTCCATTTGAAGCAGCATCTATGTCAGCCATGCTTATTTCAAACCTTGCTTAGCCCATGGTTCCCTGGACTCCTTCTGGACCTTGCTCCCCACCCCACCTCAGACCCCATGCTTTTTCATCTCACTTTTTTTTTTATTCCTAGTATTTCTTTTTCCAATTAGAATATAACTTCTTGAGGGAAGAAGTTGTACTTTTTGCTTGTTTTTGTATACCTAATACTTAGCATAGAGCCTGGGACATAGTAAGTGCTTAATAAATTATTTATCTATTTTCATTTTCCTTCATTCTTTTCTTCCTTCTTTCCCTCCTTCTCCTTTCTTTTCCTTCCTTCATTCCCTCCTTCCCTCCTTCCTTCCTTTCTCCTTTTCTTCCTTCCTTCCTTCCTTCCTTCCTTCCTTCCTTCCTTCCTTCCTTCCTTCCTTCCTTCCTTCCTTCCTTCCTTCCTTCCTTCCTTTCTTCTTTCCTTCCTTTCTTCCTTTCTTCTTTCCTTCCTTTCTTCCTTTCTTCTTTCCTTCTTTCCTTCCTTCCTTCCTTTCTTCTTTCCTTCCTCCCTTCCTCCCTCCCTCCCTTTTTGAAAATAAAGAAACTGATGCTCATGGTAAGCTGAATAAGGATATCTGACTAAAAGTTAATAGAACTAGGATAAAAATTAAAGGTAGCATTGGTAATGATGGAGAAAAGTATTGGATTTGGGTCAGAAGTGGATGGATGATCTTAGGCAAGTCACTTAATTTCTGAGAGTCTCATTTTCTATTAATATTATTATTATTCCTCATAGGGCAGTATGAAAGTATTTTGTAAAACACAAAAGCACTATGTAACTATTTAATATAACAGATATTCATAGTGCTTTAATGTTTATAGTGTGTTTTTAAAAACCGTAAATCCCTCTTTTCTTCTGCTAAGCGAATGCTCTGAATGCATTAGAAATAAATTTGAGCTCTTATTCTTCATAGTTGAACAAGTCTTTCTATATTAAAGCCCTCCTCTCATGCCTCATTGTGGTGAGAACCATAATAATTGAATACCCTGTGGCCGTGCCAATGGAGCACAAGCTCTGGGAATTGCTATCCATATTGAAAGGCTTCAAGATTAGAGCTGGTTACATAATGAATGGGAGAATTGCATTTTATAAGGTAGGTTCTAAACTTGTTACTCAAGACAAAAATTGAGGATAGTCAAAATTGTCCTTGAATAACACCTTAAGTGACCCATAAAACACAATGCAGTGTCTTTAAATAGTTGTAATTGCTTAGGAGTTAGAAACTATTTAAAAGAAGGCAGTTTGTCAGAAAGGAAATAGGAGATGTCAGCTATGGAAACAATTGAATGTCAATTTTATTTTTCATAACACATAGCTAAGCTATTGATCAGGAATAAGACAGGAACCAAAGCAAATAATTCAACTGTGTGAATTAACTGCCAGTATGGTGTGATTACATTGTGGCATCCATCATCTGCTCAAAAATTCCTCCTCAATCTACCCTTCTGTGTTTCTGTCAGTTCAGGAGAAGGTGTTATGTTAGCTGAAGTTTGTGAGTCAGCCTGTAGCTACCTATTTATCTGGTCTGATGGTAATAGAAAGGTTCAACTTTAGTGTGTGTGTGTGTGTGTGTGTGTGTGTGTGTGTGTGTGTGTGTGTGTGTGTGTGTGTGTGTGTATGGGGGCAGGGATGACAGTATAGGAGGACACCAATTCAATTCAAGAAGATTTCAGGGTTACAATGATGCTAAGTTTGTGACTAGGAGCAGTCACTGGTGACTGCAACATGCCATTTTCTTGTGTATTTAATTAAGCCCCATTAAACGTATAAGAACCTTAAGGATACGAGGATACAAGGAAGAACAAATGTTTTTGTTTTTGTTGTTGTTTTTTTAACAGAATGAAAGTAGGTATTCTATGCTATTAACCAAAGTCATCAATAAATTTATTTCCACAACCATGAAATTTTATAGAACAGAAATTGTCAAGAACAGAGTGCCATTGGCTCTTCTGTACACCATAAGAATAATTACTGAGGGTGGTGGTGTTTGTCTACTGAATATTCTATATATTAAGTAATATATAATCTGTGAATTCACCTGCAGACTTCTGGGATGATTCATCCATCACCTCAAGCACGCACATTAGAAAATCTATTCAACAGGAATATTCCTTTAATTTTTTCCCCCATTTACCCTATTGTAATGTCATGATGGTACATGGCCTCAAGTATCATTGCAGTTCAGACATCACCACTTATCATTATGAATTACTGTTTTATTTTTCATAAACCTCTTTCAAATTAGCTTTCCAAATTTTCTCTTTAAAAGAAGAACTGCATTCTATTTAATTCTGCGCCTTTGCTGGGAATCTTCATTTTATTCAGCAGTAGGGGTTTTTGGCACATGGTTTTACTGAGATATGAGAAAGCGAAGGTATTTATAATGGATCTGGGAGATTTGCACAGAAGAGGAAGGCAAGATGAAATACATGAAGCTCAGTGGTGCTACAGTAAGCTCACAGACCTCACTGAATTGGGAAAACTGAGGTCTGGGTCCAACACTTCTACTATTTTCCTGTGTGATCTTGGGAATGAAATTTTTCGTCTTTGGGCCTCAATTTGCTTATCTGTAATTATGACAGATCCCATTTAGATCCCATATAAATAGATCCCAACAGATTGGATAACTCTTTAAAGTTTACAAAATATGTTCTGCCCAAGAACCCCGGGAGTTAGGTATCGGATTATTATTATCCCCATTTTATAGATAAACTGAGGCTGAAAGGGATTAATTTACTAGGATTTACCATAATAATTGTTAGAGCCAGGAATTAAGCCCAGATCCCCTGACAATGGGTCTCTGTCTATGGGAAGGAAATTATGCTAACTGTAATCTGTGGGAGTAAGGCTATCATTTCCTATTTCTGCATCCTGGTAAAATGTTAATCCTGCTGCCCCAAACTGTGTCCAAATGGTGGGCAGAAGCTTCTATGCCTCTCTCATCCCAGAACTGGATAAGGCCAGATGTAAATAGTTCATAAATCTCATACAATATTAGAACAGGAAGATATCTCCATATGATGACTATTTGAGTTGGAAAGGACCATAGAACAAAGAAATTTGGAATTGGAGGGGACCTTAGATTAAGAGAGAATATTGAGAACTCCTAGGCTAGATCATGTCTAGGGTCCCTTCCATAGCCAACATTCTTAGTTCCATTTCAATTTTTTTCTTTTAATTTTATATATATGAGCCCATTCACAGAATGATATTTTAACATAATAGGATTATAAAAGAAACCAAATGTATTGAAATATAGATTCTATTAATTTTTTCCTATTTAACTTCATGGACCCCATGGACACCAGGTTAAGAACACTTGATCTAGGGGCAGCTAGGTGGTGCAGTGGATAGAGCACCAGCCCTGGAGTCAGGAGGACCTGAGTTCAAATCCAGCCTCAGACACTTGACACTTACTAGCTGTGTGACCCTGGGCAAGTCACTTAACCGCAAATTCCTCACCAAAAAAAAAAAAAAAAAAAAGATTATGTCTCTCAACTTTTGGCTATGGTGAACCAGATATAGCAACATTATTTGTATAATGAAGGTCAGCAGTAATGGTATTCAACATTCCTTCATCGAAGGAACACACACACACACACACATCAAACTGAAGTTGGAATAAAGTAATTGAAGAATTCTTTTTATGTGCACTTTCTTCTTATCTGAAGGTGCTCAGAATAAACAGGCAGATTTTTCTGACCAACAGGTAACTTGAGCCTATACTTTAATCCTAAAGTAATCTTTGCATTTGGGAATCAATTGCATTGAACCAGATTCAGACCCTCAACTAGCCATTATGAACAAAACTGTTGTTAGCCATTCCTTTGAAAAAAAATCTTAAAAACATTATAATTTCTCAGAGGTTTAGAGCTGGAAGCAACCTTTGAACGTAGAGCCTACATTATTAAACCTGAAGAGCAGTGGTGTCCAACATAAACAGAAACAGGAGCTGCTAAATGGTACATAAGAGATCCCTATGGGCCAGATATAGACCTAGTTTTAAAATGTAATGTCATCCGTTTTAGTGTATTTTTATTTATTTTGTTGAATATTTCCCAATTATATTTTAATCTGGTTCAGTTGGCACTGGGGAGTGTTGCAGGCAGCATGTAGACAGTGGGCTGTGTGTTGGACAGAGGAAGGTTCACATATACTAAACTTAGAATCATCGAAGAAATTTAGTGTGGTCCTCTTGGAAAGATGGCACCTAAATTCATGAAGTCTTCCATATTCTTAACTGAAAGAATGCAGCTCTCCACAGTTAAAAAAAAATGAATGGGACTTAGAAATCATGATCTTTATTTTACAAGTGGGGAAACTGAGGACCCTTCAAACTTAGTGACTTACAAGGCCTCAGCTAGGAAGTGGACTCAAATCCAGGCCATCAGGCTCTGAATATATCCATCCATCCATCCACACACATCCATACATGCATATATGTGTCTATATATGTGTACATATACACATGCACATACACAATGCACATATGTACACATATGCACATATATCCATGCTAAACAGCTATTATTATATATGTACATATATGCATATATGTAACACACTACTAATAGAGACATATACATTTTAAGTTCTTGGGTCAGACTTATCATAAACAACTATTAGCCCTTGAGAATCTTGATGGAGACAATATCACTAACATCAGCCAAAGCTCCAGATTTGTATCCCTCCCAGGTTCCTACTTCACTGGTTTCAACCCTTGCTGGGCTCCTTCCCCTGAAAAAAGAACTCAGGAGTTGGGAGGATGTACCCTGATTTTAAGAGTGATCTAGATTGTAGATAGGTTATATATTCTGAAATATTCCTAAAGCATTTGCAACATCAGGTTGCATTTTTAAAGATAATTTTATTGAGATCTTTTTACACCTCCATAATTTTCCCTGGTGCACATATGAAAAATGTAATTAGTTTTTAGCTAACATGGAAACACCTTCGTTGGGGCCAGGGTGGTCAGTGTTGCACAAAGAATGTATTTAAAAGAAAAAGAGAGAAAAAAGAAAAAAAACAGTGAAGTCAATCAGTACATTAAAAAATCTGACAATGTATGCAATGATTCACAATTGGGTCTCCTATTTCTGCCAAAGAGTACATATGTGAGGTAGGTGGTTGAAGAATGGGCTCCTCTTGTACTTTTAAAATAATTTGGAGTCAGAAGACTTGCATTCCTCTTCCTTCTCTGACCCTTCTTCTATGTGATGCTGGACCAGTAGCTTCATCTCTTTGAGCATCCATTTCATAAAATCTCAATAAGTCAGAGGTGGAAGGGACTTTCGACATCTGGTCTGACCCCTGTCATTTTATAGGGAAATGTTTGAGTTGCTTGTCCTTGGGCAGCTCGTATTTTCTCTCTGGGTCTCGACTTCCTGATTTGTAAAATTAGAGGGTTTAACTAGATATCTAAAGTCCGTACTACTAAAATTCTATAATCATATATAGCACTCTTGATGGGGAGATGACCAGGAAGTCAGCCAACACAGATGTGTGAATAGGACAGGATATATAGGAGAATGACTCAGTAGTAAAGGAAAGATCTTAGACAGTTACGGATTTCTCTCTATGCCTCAGATGGTTTTGTGTCCATGAGTTTGAGATGAGATTGGAATTAGGAATGCTTAGCCTGCAAAATACGAGACTTTAAGGGGATGTAACTACTATCATCACATATCTTAAGGTGTAATATGAAGAGAAATAATTGGATATATACTGCTTGGCCCCAGAGAGTCAAACTGGAATCACAAGGTAGACATTATAGGATAGTAGATTTAATACAAGGAAGAACTTTCCAACAGTTAGAATCCTTCAACAATGGAATGGGCTTCTTGCCCCCTGGGGACTCTTCAATTACAGGTTAGAGGATGAAACACTCACTTTGCTAGGGATTTTGCTGTAAAATGTGAGGTACCTTTCAACTCTAGAATTCAGAAGTTCTAGGGATCTATTCTCTTCTCCCACCCCCGCCCCAAACCAATCCCATCTGAGCCAGGTTTGGAGGCTTGCTGGTGATAACATTTTGGAAATGGCATTTGATGGGTACATCTGTGTAGACAGCTGCAAACAACTGTCTGGGTAGCTAATGAGTTTAGGAATAGGAAATGGGCTGAGGCATTTCCCTGGCACCTGTGGTGGAGAACAAAAACATAACCATAAAACCAAAAAGAGCCTTTTCCCATCTCATCCTTCGTTCCTCTAGGTTGAAATTGTTATTGATGGATTAATAGTTCCTCTGATAGATCTGTTTCTGGAAAGCATGGAAAGTTTTTGGGATAATAATCTCCCCTTTCACAAAATAAGCATCCCCCAGTTTGAAAACCCAAATTTTCATCAGTTATCCGAGTATTTCATTATCTTCCCTCAATAACTTTCTCATTAATTGTTCTAATCCTCTGCATTCTCACTCATGTGGGCTCACTAGCCAAACGTTGCAACCCAGGGGGCACAGAAGAGACTACCATATCAAGTGGTAAGGAACTAAGAGTGGAATGCAAGGAGCATTTGGAAAAACAAAGATCCTGCTTGTGACTGTGGCAAGCTCTTGCCATATGCTTTGATGGAATCTCAGTCACTGGTGGCAGCTGATTCACTCTATGGAGATTTGCATGTTGCTGTTTTCATGCCACTTTTAAAGTGTGCATGAAGGTATGTGTGTCCATGTGTACACAGTTTAATGAATGTCCGAGGCCATCCCAGGACATTAACAACCTGTAGTGTCTTTATAAGCTATCATGTGTAACTGGGCACAGCCCATCCTAGAAACATTACCAACCTACTTTATGTTTCTGCTGAGGGCAATTATTCCTTAGACATATTGTTTTGCTGCCAAAAGCCATTTGGTAGAGATATCAGCCCTTGCACAGGAAAATATAATAAGGCTCAGAACTGGAAGCAGATAACATTACCATGCTCAGCTGCATGACGAGACATGAAAGCCTTTGGAAAGATGATTATATTATAAACATTGATAAACATGTTTCCATTATTAGGTGTTTAAATCAAAATTCTATTTCCTAGGCACATTTGTAAATTTTCAATAAAAAACAAAACAAAGCCCAAACTCAAAACAGCAGCGCAACAAACCTTCATTTAAAACCTTAAGATCTTCGCCCAATGTCAATTAATGGGATGGGGTCTTCCCATTAAATTTCCCTAAAATATTTACAAAGTAATTTTTCTCGCCGTAGTTCTTTAAATAGGTTGTGTTGGAACATAATAATT
Organism: Dromiciops gliroides; assembly: GCF_019393635.1. Taxonomy (NCBI): domain Eukaryota; kingdom Metazoa; phylum Chordata; class Mammalia; order Microbiotheria; family Microbiotheriidae; genus Dromiciops; species Dromiciops gliroides. The sequence continues at coordinate 84,133,136 of NC_057866.1, read as the reverse complement.
CCCATTATTCCGTAAGGAAAATGAGGCCCAGGGAGATGAAATGATTTACCCAGAGTGATAGTGCTGGGAGGAGGTAGAAAGAATGAGACCTCAAACTCCTTTGATTTGAAGTTTATTGTTCTTTCTACTATATAATTCATAGCTGATAATAATGTAGCATTTTTATAGTACCAAAGTATCACCATATACACATTCTTTTTTATTACTGAAAATTTTAGAGGTAGCAATGTAGAAATGTGGGAAGAATGTTGACTCTGGGAATCAGAGGACCTGGATTCAAATCCTAGCTCTGCCATTTGCTAACTGGGTGACTTTGGGCAACATTTTGGCCATCTCTGCTTATTGTTATAGTTGTTTAGTTGATCGGTGGTGTCTAACTCTTCATGAACTCATTTGGGGTTTTCTCAACAAAGCTACTGTAATGGTTAGCTATTTCCTTCTCCAGCTCATTTTACAGATGAGGAAATTGAGGCAAATAGTTGAGTGACTTGCCCAAGGTCACACAGCTGGCAGGTATCTGAGGCCATATTTGAACTCAGATCCTCCTGACTCCAAAGCCAGCACTCTATCCAATGGACCTTATTTGTAAAATAAACAGGAGTTGGACTTGACGACTTCTTTTTTTTTTTCCTTTGGTGAGGCAATTGGGGTTAAGTGATTTGCCCAAGGTCACACAGCCAGTAAGTGTTAAGTGTCTGAGGCCAGATTTGAATTCATGTCCTCCTGACTCCAGGGCCGGTGCTCTATCCACTGAGCCATCTAGCTGCCCTGACTTGATGACTTCTAATGTCACTTCTCTACATAAGTGTTCCTATGGCATCCTCTCTCTTGATAAGTAGTCATATTGTTGGGGCCCTTTTACCTGGTGAGGGGATATAGAAGAAAACATAATTTCCCTGGCACTGAAAAGAAAACAAAAGGAAAAACAGTGTTTGGGTCTTGGCTTTTCTAACATGTGACCATGGGCTAGTCGTGTGACAATTTTTGACTTTCAGTTTCCCAAAAGTCTTAGTGTGGTTTTAAACTATTACTTAAATGTTAATGGTTGAAAAATGCAGCAAGACTTTTGGAAGACTTTGAATAATATCTGTGCTTCCTACTTCACTGGATTGTTGTAAAGAAAGTACTGAATAGATATTAAATTGCTGTAGAAATATGAATTGGACAGCTAGGTGGCATAGAGTACTGGACCTGGAATCAGGAAGATTTATCTTCATGAGTTCAAATCTAGCTATTTGACCCTGGGCAAGTCACTTAACAATGGTTTTGCCACACTTTCCTCATCTATAAAATGAACTAGAGAATGAAAAGACAAACCCATTCCAGTATCTTTTTTTCAAGAAAACCCCAAAAGGGGGTCATGAGGAGTCAGACATGACTGAAAAATGACTAAACAGAAACATGAGCTGCTGTTATCCTACTTGGGATAGAAAAATGAGAGGACACAGACTTAGTATGAAAACAAATCCTTACAATAGCAAGACAAAAGTGGGCACCTGGTCATTGTTTGGGTTTTGATGGTTCAGAGTGAGGGTTAAATAGCAATTGTTTCTGTTCTGTCCAAAAACTCTGAGGGTCACCCCATCCCAGAATGATTCTTTTGTGAAGGCGAACTAGGTAATCTTTTGTCTCAATTCTTACCTAGCCTTTAACTACCGAAAGGGCATTGCTTCAGACAAACTGAGATGTGGAAAAGACCTCAGCTTCAAAAGTCCAACGTTTCCTACTGCTGATGTCATTGGTCCTCTTTGAGAACAAAGGACCAACAACACTCCATATTCATTAAAACACCTATTGTGGGACAGCCTTGTGCTAAATACCATGATGATGTTTCTCAAGTCTTAAATTGATTACACCCTTGCCTTCAGTTCATAGAATCCTTCTTGCTTCATTCTGAGTCTCACCTTATGTGCATATGAACAAATAAACAATCGATGGATGCAAAAACATTCTTAAGAGTGCACTATGTACTAAGTAGGATGCTAAGTACTGGTTTCACAAAAAAGTGAGGTCCTCCTTCCCTCAAGGATTTTACTTTTCAATGAGTGAGACAACCCATATGGAGAGTCATGACTTGTCATATGTTTTGTAGTTATTAGACCGCTGGGTTCAAAGTTGAGAGCCCTGGGTTGTAGCCCTATTTAGCTTTGCTGAAAACAGGCCATACAATAATGCAGAACTAGACTCCTGGAGGAGCACTGTATCAGACTCAGTGGAAGAAGGCAAAAGATGTGGAATCAGAGCACCTGCTCTCAAATACAACATCTGCCATTTATTTCCTCTCTGGCTATGGGCTAGTTATTTAACTTACCTGCCCTCTGTCCATTTGTTCACTTGTGAAGTGAGCCAGTATAAAGGTCCTTCCTGGCTCTAACTTTGTAGAGGCTGAATTCCCTGAGGCTGGGAATTTTTTTCTTTCTAACACTGTAATACCCAGCATCACATATCCTACAGAGGTGGATCCCATCATAAATACTGTTGATTGTCATAAAGCAGAGACAGATTTAGAGCTATCTCTTCTGCATGAATACTTAAGAAATCCATTTTGTAGTTCCTTGTAGGACCCTCTACGTTTTTTTTCAGACCCCTAGTCTGTGAAGTTAGAATTGATGTTCACATCTCCGCTGATAGACTTCATCATCAAGTGCTTGGACAAGATTATTCATCTTCTATTCTTCCAGATGAGTGAGTCTTCTCTGGAAGACATCTTTGTGTTTTTAAATTAAATGCTGAACATATCAACATAATATAATAAGATCAAGATTTGTTTTATTTATTTATTATCAATTAAAGTTTTCACAAATGGCTCTTTGATATTTTTTCTGAAAAAAATTACTTCCCAAATTCCATTCTTTGCAATATCCTTTTTTTTTGCAACATACTTTTAAAAATTGTTGTAAGGGTTGGGTTTCTTATGCTTCCTTCCATCAGATGTTTCAAGATATATCTTCATGGAAATTTCTTTCAGAAAACCAAGTCTTGTAGTTTCACAGTCATCTTTTTGCCAGTTAGGATTTAAATATACAGAAAGGATTTTTGAGTTAACACTACATCGATCCAACAAAATGACAAGAAACAGATCAATATGACAATCAATAAAAGAGGCAAAATGATGTAATGAAGAGAGTCCTGGATTTTGTTGTTTAGTTGTTTTCAGGCATGTCTGACTCTTTGTGATCCCATTTGGACTTTTCTTGGGAAAGATATTAGAGTGGTTTGCCATTTCCTTCTTCAGCTTATTTTACTGGTGAGGAAACTGAGGCAAACAGGGTTAAGTAACTTGTTTAGGATCACCTAGCAAGTAAGTGTCTGAGGACACTCAGGAAGATGTCTTTCTGACTTCAGACCCAACACTCTATCCACTGCACCATTTAGATGCCCTGAGTTCTAGACAAGGTACCAAAGAAGGTGGACCTGACTTCAAGTCTTAGCACTGCTACTATTATTCTATGACATTGGACAAATCTCTCAGCCTCTACTTCCTGACCTGTAAAATGGTCGATGACAATAACAATAAATTAAATTGAATATTACATAATTATTATAACTAAAATTGCCTCTGATTATAAGCTATAATAATGAACTTTTCCCCCTTCTTTGAAGAGGTAGGGAACTATGGGTATAGAACATTGCATATAACATCAGGTTCCAGTGATATATATTTATTAGTTTGGCTGAAACTGGGGATTCTTTTCTTTTGCCCTTCTTTCATTTTTATTCTCTGTTTTGAAAGTAGAGATGGAGAAGAACTCCACAGAACAAGATGCCCCTCCCAAGATAAGCTGGTCACTAAATCTCATCACCATGCTGCAAACTCAACCTCAGATACTCAAAATACTCCCACTTCCCTCAGCCTCTACTCCTGTCTGATTGGAGAGTGGGAGAGTGGAGCATTCAACTCCTCCCAAAGTTTTCCTTTATATATTAAATATCATGTGGACTTTCCAGCTTACTATTCACTTTCCATTTGCATCGCTGCTTGGTTTCAACTCCTGGGAATAAGATGGATACCCTCTGGTATCTTTTCTGCTGGTTTCCAGCATCCTTTTGTCTATTGTCTTCTAAAGACAGGGGCTATCTTACATTTTCTTATTTGTACCCCCAGCACTTGGCAAAGGGCCTGGTACAATGTAGGGACTTAATAAATATTTATTTAATTGAATGTAAGAATAATAGTAAAACCATTTAAAATAATACTGTAAAATTGCATAAAGCAAAATGAACTCAGAACAGCTTGCACAATGATGAAACTGAATTGTTCAGAATATCCTTTTCTGCAACAAAACATCAAGAACACTGGAGAGAGTTAACTTTTTTTGGAGGGGGGAATTGCTATTTTTAGGTGTCAACAGAGTAGCAATATCCCTACTTGTCCCTGGAGTCAATGACCAGGTTGTGTGGCCAAAGAGCTGTTTCTCTATAGTTAGGGAAAGCTGGGGTTAGGGGTCAGAGGAGCTTGTCTGGGACTAGGAGCAGCATGAATGAAACAATGGATTCCAGAGAAATAGACAAGGATGTCCTTTGAATAACAACAGTCTGGGAATTCCAATACCAGGGAGACAGGCCATGAAGTGAAATTAAAACAGAGATAGTCCAGAAAGCTAAGGAAGCTGAATTTAAAAAGTCAACATGTAAGACAATTTAACCTTTTGCAGAAATTCTGACATCATCAAATCCATTTGGTTGAGTTGGACAATTCAATTAAATTCAGCTCTCCCAGTATGTCAGAGCTGGATGAGTGGTTATCTAGTCTAATCCCTATCTAAACAGGAATCCATCCTGCAACATCTATGACAGATATCTGGCTTCTGCTGGGAAGCCTCTTCTTCTAAGGAAAGGGAAGCTCACCACTGCCTGTTCTATTTTTGGACTGCTCTAAGTATTAATAAGTTTTTCCTTGGTTTGGGTTCTGCAACTAGGAACATTGTTTATTGTTCTACCCTCTGGGGCCAGACAGAATAAGTCCACATTTTAAACCTAATAGATGGTCCAGAAGACTTATACAGACCAGATATAATTTTAATCTTGAAGACTACTCAAAAATCATTCCTCTGGTTAATTTAGCCCCACCCTCCACCCCAGAGATGCCTCTTGGAAAATTAGAATTTTGCTCTTCTCTAGAATTCTAAAACAATAGGAAAATAGACTTCAGATGCTGAGACAACAGAACATCAAATATGGGACATGTTTTACTTAATCTAACCAAAAAGGTAGGGGTAGCTAGGTGGCACAGTGAAGAGATGCTGGACCTGGAATCATAGTCATCTTCCTGAGTTCAAATCCAACCTCAGACACTTACCAGCTATGAAAATCTGGACAAGTCATTTCACCCTATTTGCCTCAGTTTCCTTATCTGTAAAATGAACAGGAGAAGGAAATGGCAAATTACTCCAGGATCTTTGCCAAGAAAACCCCAAATGGGGTCGCAAAGAATCGGACACAACTGAAAAAATGACTGAACAACAAACAAAAAAGAAAAGAGATGATATAAATTCACAAAGATTCAAGACAACTCTCTTTTCTCCACTGAACTGCTGCCTTCCTTAGGAAGCTATATAGTTATTCTCATTTATAGTGCTCTCCTAGGTGTCAGCCCATCATTTCAGAAAAGGGAAATAACTCAGGGTGCTAAAATGACAAGCTATCCTCCCCTTTCCTGAGTTCCATCTCCCTAGGGCTGTGTACATCCTTCAAGAGTTACAGCACTAATATGGGTGGGAGCTCACAAAAGAGAAAGTACTTTGACTATATAGTGAATTGAAACCCCTTCCTTATACCTGCATGGTTCATATGATTTACAGTATCTGTGAAGGACAAAGTCTGCATTTGCACCTTGACATATCGGTTCTGTTCTGTGTGACTCCTCAATTTCAGTTGCCACTTCATCCAAGAATTATTGTGGTCCAAGAATTCCCACTCTTCATCCTCATTATCTAACATTGATTCCTCCGTGCAAATGGTTTCCTGGAGGATCCTTGTGAATTTTCAGGTTTCCCTCCACAGAACAAAGTATGAGTGTGAGTGCAGAGACTCTGTTATGTTACTCTGTCTCCAGCTCTTTACTTTTTTGCTTTCTTTGAAAGGCCAATGTATAGTGGTGAAGCTCCTTTTAGGAATTAAACATAAATCATCAGTCACCTATCATCAATCATCATTAATGTGCTATTAAAGGGAAATTACTACACAGAAAAAGGTGAATTTTTTTCTTTTCAACGAATTAACCTTATCAAGGGAATTTCACACCAAGCTAAGGAGATATCATCAATACTAGAACAAAGTCCTAATCAGTAGGAAAAATAAGGACTTTATACTCTTGTATGGGGAGATACCATCAGTGCGAGAACAGAGGCTCCATCAGTGAGGCAACAAGGACCCAGGAAAATACTGACATTTGTCCATTACATGTAATCGGGAAAAACAAAACAAAACAAAAAACAAGGCCTGGAATGATTAAGTGAACCACCTCAATATTAGATGAGAGAATAAAACAGAATTCAAGTTTTTTATTTATGAAACATTTATCATTCCTCTATCATATCCAAGTACAAAAGACAATATAAAGTGTGTTAGTCCTAGTCCTTTAAAATGTGAAAAAGAATATTTTTCGTGACCCCCCACCCCTTTTTCAAAGACTCTGGTAGGCCCAGACTATCGTAAAATGATGATGCCAAAGAAACAAAGTTTGCTAAGCTATAGTCTCAAAATAAAAACATGAGTGGACTGCGGTGGGGTGCAGGGCAGGGGGAGCTGTGGTCTAGTTGAAAACATTTAGAGCTATAAGGGACCTTCAAAATCATTCAGTCCAAACTCTTTCATTTATAGATGAGAACACTGAAGCCCTGTGATCTAAAGTCTTTTGTTCAATATTACAGAAGCATTTAACAGAGTCAGGATTCAAACTCACTTATTTAAACCTTCGAACTCCAAATCAAGCTACACCGCACTACCTGCAAGGTTGGCTTGTCAAGGAGCCACTGACCTTTCCTTAACCCAGAGAGAGAAGAAACATGGGGACTTGTTAGGTGTCTCCAATGGTCACATATGTGGGGGATCTAAGGAAAGGATTAACCCCCCAGGCTCCTCCTACTGGCTTGGGAGGTCACTTTAATAGCCTGAGTCTCTTTAGCACTTTGACTTTTCATGTGCCTGGCTGGTGTGTGTGTGTGTGTGTGTGTGTGTGTGTGTGCACGTGTGTGTGTGTATACATGTATGTGTGTATATTTGTGTGTTTCTCCCATCCCTACACAGATACACACACACACACACACACATACACTATATTTAGAAAGCCAGCTCAGACATTGTTGATCACCCTAAGGTGCTTAGCACACCAAAATTTCATCTGCCTTTCAGCCATGTGAGAGTTTGATGATCAGGCACTGTTAGCTAGCTATGGAAAATGTAGCACCCTGGCTGAGGAGCAACACGAACAACTCTGTAGTGCCATCACCAGGTTTTTTTCCTCTGCTATTTCCCCCACTGGACAGCCTGTGAACAAATAAAAGAAAAACTGCAAACATGGTCCCTAGAGTCGGCTGTTAATTCTGGCCGTGCCTGTTGCTGGCAGCAGTAACATAAAAGGATGGCTTTACCCTCATTAACCAGATTGGTTCCATATGTATGAAAGTGGCAGAGTCTGCTGAGAGTTAAGGAGACTAAATTGCTTGAAGGAAGTTTTCCTGCTAAAAACGGAGATGCTAAGGTCATTGATGTTTGCGACTATCTGGCAGGAACGGATGAGTTATCACACACAAATCTCTCTACTGGGTACAATACAGAACACATTCTAAAAAAAAATAAATCTTGAATTTCTGACCTTCAATTAGGGGATCATAGTGTGGTAGAGTGGAAAGAATGCTGGGTTTAGAAGAACTGGGTTTGAATCTTCACTCCGCTTCTATTGTTTAGATTATTTTGGGCAAATTACTTTATCTCCCTGGACCTTAGTGTGCTAATCTATAAAATTAGCGGTTGGAATAGATGACTTCTCAGGTGCTTCCTAGATCTAAGTCTATGTAAGCTCTGTCACTCTCCCTTTGCCATACCTTCACCCTTACAGAGAAACACAGATTGGGGCCAAAGGTGGTGACAGGAAGTAAGAGGGATGCGGTGTTGTGCTCAAGGAGAAAACCACTCACAAACATGGAGTGCCTTTCTGTTCCTTGACCAAGCTAACTAGCTATGATTTCCCCCGGCCCTGGTCCATGATTGGTTAACTCTGACCAGATGAGAACGATCTTCCCCTCCAACAATCAGATGAGTCTCCGGCCCTTCTGAAATTCAGGTTACATAAGCTACCACCAGAAAACAAACTCCATGTTGTAAGTGAACCCAGAAGCTGACTCTAGAGACTGTGTCCTCCCCTGATGACTAATCCTAAGAGAAATTGGAGTTTTACATCCCTTGAGAATTGTGTTTGAACTCCTTTGACTGCCTAAAAAAGGATTTAGATTATCGATATCCTAGACATCCTTGGTCTTAATTAAGCTTAGACCTGGAAGGAAATTCTAAGGTCTAGCAAGCTCATAAACTACTTTGGAGGGGAAACTATATGGAAAGACATTTTATTAAACAGTTATCTGTTAAATTAGTTCAATGAACCCAATTCTAGACAAACATTCAAAACACTTTCTCTCAAATCCACCATTGAGAAATATCACTTTTCCAAATTGTTTTGGATAATGTAAATGGAGCCCTATAAAACCCATTATATTAATACATGATATATTATACATACCTTATCACATTTGCTTCTCATAATGCTCCCTTTATATCCATATTAAAACTTAGGATCTAAGGGGTGAGATAACTTTTCCAAAGTCACAAAGCAAGACATTGGTGGAGTTAGGCCAAGACATTTGATTCTATATCTAATGATCTTTCTATTAAGCCATGTTTCCTGTCACAATTCAGGCACAAGCCTTATAAAATGTTCTTTTCCAAAGCTGATTAGTATTGAGGGGACGAATTGAATGTCATTGCAGCAGTGATGTCTATGACAGTGAAACGTGATGGGGAATAGGTGAGATAAATAATAAACACTCCCTACCCTCTGAAATGTCATATTTGAGACTCTAGGTGGGCAAGAGGTACTAAGCAAGAAGGTTAAAAACAATCCACATATATTCTACTCCAGACACTGGCCTGTAAAATAAATGTTCCTCCAGGAAACAAGAGACTGATAAATCCATTAGAAAATTCTTCAAATGTCTCTTGTTTAAAACTGAATCCATTTAAACTTCATGTTCTTTTCACCTTTCCCCTCTTTCTTTTGTGAATGTTTGCATTTATCAGAGTCTCTGGTTGTAGGCAAGGATGAATATTGGTTTCTCCTGTGTGCTAGCACAAAGGGAGATGTGAATTAATGTCAGCATTTATAAATTTCCAATGATAGATTTGGAAGCTATAGATGCTCTATAATATCAGCAGAACCATTTCTGAAAGGAGAGTTTAGTCTAAAGCCTTGAAGTTGAGATGTTTGAAAATATTGTTATTTTGCCCTCCCTTTTTCTCTCTATTTAACCAGAACATCTCAAATATGCACTTTTCAACATCAAATAATATCAAATGCCAGACCAAATATATGAAAAAAATCATGGCTAGGTACTAAGAGAAGAAGGGGAAAAAAAGATAAATAGGGTAATATCCCTGCCCTCAAGGTGCTTACAGTCTGATAAGGGGCATGGTTACCTGTACTTTTCAATATCTTAATAAATTAAAATGAATTAATGATCTCATATGTGCATCTTTTTTTTTAACTGGTACAGATGATGCTTTCTTATGCTGTGTGATTCTGGTCCATATCATTCTGTAAATCCTCTAGGGGTTTATGCGAATGTCTCAGGGGCTTCCCTCTGGGTTCTTTTAATATTTCATAGCTAGTGAAATGGTTGTGCTGTCCATCTGTAATCCTGTTCAATCTTGCTACATGAATAACCCACTTCCTTTATTGGTCATGAATATGTACACAGAAATAAATAAAATAATAAAAACATGCAAAGACAATGAAACAGACATCGTGGCAACTGCAATGGATTTACTAATGAGAGGACATGGATCAGAATCTCAGCTCTATTATTTATTAACTATGTGGCCTGGAGTAAGTTATTTTTCTTCTCTGGGCTTCAGTTTCCTCTTCAGAAAAAGGTTCAGATTCTAGGTTTGTAAACTATTAAATTTATTATTAGATTCAATTCAATTCAGTTCAACAGATATAAAGGGAAGGTTAATGGGGGAGAAAGAATTGGAGGAACTTAAATGATGCTTAAGATTTCTACAGGGGGGGATGAAAGGAAAGGCTAGTCTCAGAGGGAAGCTTAAACAAAGGCATGGAGATGAAAAGGTACAGTTGTATTAACCAATCACAATTGATCGTTTTTGCTGGAGTATATAGTATGTAGATAGAAATAGTACCAGAGGGCAGCTAGGTGGCACAGTGGATAAAGCACCGGCCCTGGATTCAGGAGGACCTGAGTTAAAATCTGGCCTCAGACACTTGACACTTACTAGCTGTGTGACCTTGGGCAAGTCACTTAACCCCAATTGCCTTACCAAAAAAAAAAAAGTAGTATCAGACTTGGAAGATTGGTTAAACCCAGATGATGAAAGGCTAAGCCACCAGGCTTATTTAAGCAGAGGAGGAGAAATTCTCAGAATCTATCAGTTTCAACCTCTTTCCATGGCAGATATTACAGATAGGCCGCACCATGTTTGGCTTCCATTTATTCTTGTAATGAATATTTGTTACGATCCTGTCATATTCAGGACCTGGAACTCAGTTCTTCAAGGGGATGCAAAGTTGAGATAGATGTCTCAAGAAATTGTTGGGGGACATGAGCCAGGTATATCAATAATACTTTAATGAGTTAAGTGTGACATAGATGGTATAAGCTAAGTGCCACAGAAGAATGTTCAGACCAAGGACTTAGAGAGCCTAAAATCCCCAGGTTCTGTAAATGACAAACAAGCAGCTAAGAAAGAATCATAATTTATAAATGCTAATAAAATATATGATTAATGCTTTAATAGAAAGAGTGAACATATCCATGTTTATAAACATTTATATCTATATTTCATGTTGTCTTGTTGGATCCTTATAACAACCTTTTGAGAAGGAGAGTTTAAAAAACTGTATTCCTGTTTTGCATATGAGGCGAAGAAGCCTCAGAGAGCCTTCCTTTAGTGAATAACAGTTGTTTGTTGTTGCTTGTCCTTCATTCTCAAAGGGGACCATGACATCTGGAGGTGACATCATGACTTGTGGTGAATTGTATTTAAGTGAGGGAGGGCCGTGCAAAGTCACCAACCTCACTCTCTCCCCCAGAGCCATCTGGGTCCAGTTGAAATATATACATCAGGGCCACTGGAGATGGCCACAAATGTTTGAGTCAATTGGGGTATTAAGTGTCTGTCTGAGGCCATATTTGAACTCAAGTCCTGATTCCAGGACCAGTTCTCTATCCACTGAGCCACCTAGCTGCCCCCTTTAGTGAATAAATGCCTCAGGAAATGGACTTTCTCAAGGTCAGAGAGGTAAATATGTTTTATTTGTTGTTGTTGTTTTTTGTTTTTTTGCGGGGCAATGGGGGTTAAGTGACTTGCCCAGGGTCACACAGCTAGTAAGTGTCAAGTGTCCGAGGCCAGATTTGAACTTAGGTACTCCTGAATCCAGGGCCGGTGCTTTATCCACTGTGCCACCTAGCTGCCCCAGAGAGGTAAATATGTGACATAAATAATAAACATTATCTACCCTCTGAAATGTCATATTCAAGACTCTAGGTGGGCAAAAGGTATTAAGCAATTGTGACTTGAACCCAGATCTCCTGACTCACAATCTAGTAATCTTTCCATCATTCCCATATAAAAGTATCTGAAAAAAGTGCAAAGTACTATATGTGTCAAGTTTATTCTCATCATGGTTATAGAATTTAGATCATGAAGGGACCTTAAGGATGGAAGCTAACCTCATCAATTTAAAGATATAGAAATTGAGAGCTTAAAGGGTGAAAATGACTTGATTAAGGTCATACAAAGTTAAAAAGTAGAGCTCTGATTTAAAACCGTGCCTTGTTACTCTAACTCGAGTGTTCTGTTCACTAAGTTGTCCTGCATTTCATAGTTATCATCAGTATGACTGTTTGGGGACATACTCAGAGACTGTATGCTTTATTTGATTCTGCACAGCTATCCCCGGCAGCTGTTTTTAAGGGACAACCACATGTGGAGGTTGCAAAACAGAAGCTGGGGCATTTTCCAATCCTTTGTCTCCAAAAGGTACCAAAGGAAACACATTTTCCTCCTTCTCCTAAACCTTCCTGCACACACACACACACACACACACACACACACACACACACATACACACACTCCAGAGAAAAGATGATTTCCATTTAAAAGATGTTTTGACATTGATTTGATGAGAATTAAGTCTTGCGTAGTAAGCGTCTCAGAAATAAAGTCATTGCTCATGGCTCTTCCTGGGCTCCATCAAAGGGCTGTTTAGCAGCATCCTAAGAAACATCTGTCTTTTCATATGTATGACCATTTTTTTCTCCCTGTAAGTCCTACAGGATTCTTGAGCTTCATTAGAAGAGGGAATCTGCATGATCATTTTAAAGACCATCTGCTTTGGGCCCTGGATCCTCACCTTGTCGGTTTCTTAGGGCATCGTGTCCAACAGAAAATAACAAAAACTGTGTGAAAATTCATAGACCTGTTTTTCTTATTAATTATGTAGGGATTTCCCTTTTCCCTTGTTTGGAAATCTTGTTTGAGGAAGTACTGAAGTTTGTCCACTTTTTTTTTTTTTGTTAGTTTGAGTTCATTTGAAGTAACAGTGCCCCCAAACTAGGTACCATTTTAAAGGATTAAGGAATTTAGAGCTAAAAGGAAATTTATCTTTCACTTAAACCAGCCTTTTCATTTTATAAATGAATAAACTGAGGCCCAGAAAGTGTGAGTGATTTGCTCAAGCCCATATGACAAGTTAATAATCATAATAGGAAGAGGATCATTGGATTTAGAGCAGGAAGAGACCTTGAAGATCATAGGGGGATGAGCTGTCTGAAGGCTATCAGCTTCCTCTTCATCTCAACCTCCTGAGATGCCGGTCTCCTTTCAAGTGTCTGCTCAGGTGTCAATTTCTTCTTTAAGGCTTTACCCCTTATCTCTTACTTATTAGTACTTCCCTAGCTCTAGAAATGACTTTGTATGTATTTTTATGTAACTGTGTATGAGTGTTTCTCCAGCAGACAGTAAGCTCTTTGAGCTTACATTATTTTTCTCTTTGGACCTCAAGGACCCAGTACTGTCCTTTGCATGTAGTAGGCATTGAATAAATGGTTATTGAATTGAATTACATCTAGTCTAAGTTTTTTTAAAGATGGGAAAATTTCAGCCAAGAAAGGTCAAGTGATTTGCCCATTGCCACCTGGGTTGTTGGGAGCAGAGCAAAAATGTAAAGCCAGTTCCTCTGGCTTCAGATCCATTAATATGTCCTGTGTATCATTCTTCCCTGCTCCAGTCTGGGGAGATCTAAAGTGATAGCTATCAACACCAGTGATTTTAATTTTAACAACCCCTTTTCTCTTCCAATATATTATTGGGCCTTTTGGATATATCAGTTGAACACCTTGTAAAAGCATATTTGCTGAGCTGTCAGCACCTAACGATTATTAAGACTGTGACTCAACGCAACCACAGAAAATGCAGTTGATATTTTTTTTTTGAGGATTGAAACCCTGGGGACATCAAAGGCATGCTCGATGTTGCTGTAAAATGTTACGAAAGCAATTACATTGGACTATCCAGGCTCTTCCAAGAGAAGAATATCAAACTTTTTTAAGATATGAAGAATCCTCTGGAGAAAATCATTATTGAACTGTGTGTACACACACACACACACACACACACACACACACACACACACACACACGCACAGAAAGAGATACCAAACATAGACTAAGTAATCTCTTTATATGGAAAAAAAAACGGAAGATGAATATCCATCCAAAGATAGAGATTTTCTCTGACTCACACTTAAGAAGAATCCTCTCTGTTGACCTACTGTGATGGACTATATTCTTCTCACCAATGCAATGGTGCAGAAGAGTTCCAGGGAACTCATGATAGAAGAGGATCTCCAAATCCAAGAAAAAAAAAAGAAAGAAAGAACTGTGGAGTATAGATGCTGATTGAACCATATTATTTCTTTTGTTTTGGGTGCTGTTGTTATTTTTTTCTATTTTGAGGTTTTGCATCACTGCTCTGATTTTTTTCTCTTGTAACAGGATTAATGCAGAAATAGGATTAATGTTATTATGTGTATATATGTGTGTGTGTGTATATATCTATATCTATGTGTATATGTATAGAGATATATAGATATAACCTATATCAGATTACCTGCTGTCTAGGGGAGGGGGAGGGAGGGGAGGGAGGGAGAAAAATCTGAAATTGTAAAGCTTGTATAAACAAAAGTTGAGAACTATCTTTACATGTAACGGAAAAAATAAAATACCTTATACATTAAAAAAAAAAGAAACAATGAAAAATAAAAAAAAGAAGAATCCTCTCCTTAAATCCTGAATGTTGGAGCAGCTAGGTGGTGCAGTAGATAAAGCACTGGCCCTGGATTCAGGAGGACCTGAGTTCAAATACAGCCTCAGACACTTGACACTAGCTGTGTGACCCTGGGCAAGTCACTTAACCCTCATTGCCCTGAAATTAAAAAAAAAAAATCCTGAATGTTGTAGCCTCTTATCTCTCATACATGTCCTTAAATACACAAATGCTGTTTTATAGAGTGGAAAACAGACTCAAAGTTGTGCCTTCACCAGACACAGACACACATATTCTTTGTTCTTTCTCTCCATGCTTTCATTCTTATTCTTTTTGCTACCTGGAATACTCTTACCCTCTCTTCTTTGCCTAACCAATTTCAGCCTCCTTCTTGAAGGTCAAGATCACCTCCTCCAGGAAAGTTTTACCAACTACTCCTGCTTGATTCAGGCTATAAAGTGAGGTTAATGGAGTCAATTAATGCTGTACTTCTCAACTTCAGTAAAAGTCAATTTCTTTTAATGCTCATCTTTGAATTTCTACAGGCCCTAAATCTGTAGTTTCTTTCAAATTGTTGACTTTTTTCTCATGACTCTCCTGCATCGCTCTCATTTCCCTTTCCATTCTTTCCTCCTTTTCTCTACATCTTCTTTCTATTTCTCCTACTTTCTCTTCAAAGTCCCTTTTGAGAGCTTCCATGGCCTGAGACCAGTTCATATTTTTCTTGGAAGCTTTGGATGTTGGAGCTTTGACCCTGTTATTATCTTCTTCTTCTGAGGTTGTATTGTGGTCTACCTTACCCCCAAAGAAGTTTTTGATGGTCTTCTGCTTTCTCTGCCTACTCATCCTGGCTTACTATTTCTTGGCTTTTAACTCCTTCTTAAAGTGTGGCTCTGCTTCCAGAACACACTGTTCATGCTACAGTGTGGCCCAGGGGATGGTTGGGCTTCTTCTCAGCCTGCCTGGCCTCACTTTCATTTGATTTTAAACTCTCCACTGGGGGTGGGGTGGGGGGTGGGCTGCTTCTCAGCTCCACTCCTGTTCTCAGCTTCAGAGGGTCCCAGGTGTTTGGGGTTGAGGCAGGGCAGGTTTTAATCTCACCTGGCCTGTTCTCAGGTCAAGAGATAACCTCAGGCGTATTTACTAAGCAATCAACCAGCAAAGCTTTCTGTGGTGTGGTTCTCAGCTTCCTATGAGACTGCTCCCTTGCTCCCCTCCCCATCCTGGGCCTTCAGCCGCTCCTCAGGATTTCTTCCTGTCTTCCTCGTTGCCCGCTGGGGTGGGATAGTCAAATCCTTCCCCCCAGTCCACTGATACCCCAGCACTTACACCGCTGCCGCTCCCCCCCCCCCACCACCCACCCAGCCATTCAGTTTGACCACGCGCTCAGTTCCAGAAGACGTCGGTGCTGCAGCCAATTCAGAGGCACTGGGGCAAATTCCTCGGGCGGGTGTCTGGTGTGTCAGCCCTACTGCGGGGTTAGGCTTTATTCATGGCCCAGCACGGCCCCCTGAAATCTATCTATAGCTGGAGAAAACTCTCAGCCAGTGTTTTTGTGTGTTTTTTCTGTCCTGAGGGTTATTTTATTGCTGTTTTGGGGGCAATTGTATTAGGAGCCCTGTGCATTCTTTTTTTTTTTTTTTTTTTTGCTGGGCAATGGGGGTTAAGTGACTTGCCCAGGGTCACACAGCTAGTAAGTGTCAAGTGTCTGAGACTGGATTTGAACTCAGGTACTCCTGAATCCAGGGCCAGTGCTTTATCCACTGCACCACCTAGCTGCCCCCAGAGCCCTGTGCATTTAATGTCTTTCCTCTGCCATGTTGGCTCCACCCTTGTAGTTTCTTTCAAAAGTCTCAAAAAATGTTAGATGCAGAAACTGCTGAGTCTAGCCCATTTTGCAATATTCACAAAAGGCCAGAGTACTGCACAGTAAATGCCTATTAAAGTTGAATGGAGAAGTAGCTTTGATTGTTATTTTTGAGTTGTGTCCAACTCCGTGATCCTGTCTGGGGTTTTCTTGCAAAGAAACTGGAGTGGTTTGCCATTATCTTCTCCGGCTCATTTTACAGATGAGAAAACTGAGGCAAACAGAATTAAATGACTTGCCCAGGGTCACACAGCTAGTAAGTGTCTGAAGCCAGATTCTAACTCAGGAAAGTGAATCTTCCTGACTCCAGGCCTTGCACTCTATCCAATGCACTGGCTAGGAGCGTTGATTGTAGAAACTACTAAAAAAAAAATTTTTTTTTGGTAAGGCAATTGGGGTTAAGTGACTTGCCCAGGGTCACACAGCTAGTAAGTGTCAAGTGTCTGTAAGAAAATAATTTTAAGAAAATACATTCAAAACATCAATTAACAAGTATTTATTAAATTCCTACTCTATAGCTGATAGTCATTGGGGATAAAAGGATAAAAATGAAATAGTTGCTACCCTAAAGGAGCTTACAGCATAAGTAAGACATGTTTCAGATGTTTCATTATCTCCTAACTGTTCTTTCTGACACCAATCTATCCCTCCAACTACTACCCCCCACATCAGAATCTTAGGTTGTCAGATTTGGAAGGAACCTCAGAGATGTTGTAGTCTGACACCAGTTCACTCTCCCCATAGTACCTGAATAATACTAATCTATTGCTTTGCTCATGACCTTGTTCCCTCCAACTTTCCTATTGCTTATCAAGTAAGGTATAAATTCCTGACCTTGGAATTTAAAGCCCTCTCAAATCAGGATCCAATTACTTATTCATACTTATTCCACTCTCCTTGAGGTACTCTATTCAGTACAAGTTTTAATTTGAATTGCATTCCGTCTCTTATTTTCTGCAAGCCCTGCTCTCCCTCCCTGCCTTTCCTTATACTATTTCTTCTACCTAGAATGGACTCTCTGCCTCCCTTACTTAACATTCCTCTCTTCCTTCAATAACTGACTGTGGTGTTGGAAAGGTACTTCTTGCCCACTTTTTCACTCCCAAGTGAAAATAAATTGTTCCACTTTAAGTTTCTGATCATACTTTGCCTGGGGCTGTTGCTTTGCACTTATGTCACTCTCCAGTGTAGCAAAGATATTTGTTAATGGTTCCCCTCATTAGATTTTAACTCCTCAGGAAGATCATCTTCATTATGTCTGTTCTTGTTTTCTAAGTGTATAGTAGAGAATACTAAGTCCATATTTCTGAGAATATGTACTCAATAAAGGTTGGCTGAATTGGATTGAATAATTATTCTTCCATGTTCCCAAATGCCTCGATCATGTTGCTTTTTCTTTTCAATGGAAGACAAAAGGTATGAGAAATAATAAGTTTTTTTCTCATGCCATTAGTGGGAAATTGCTCTAAAAGCCTGAGGAAAGAGTCTTACTGATGAGATGAGTTTGGGAAGCAAAAAGCCATCTTTACCAAAGACAGCCTTTGCCTTCCCTTGCCCTACCCCATCAAAAGGGTCATCAGTTACAGGAAGCAACTTTTGCTTAGAGAGAAGGCATTTTTCTTATTATATGTAATAGAGAGGAAAGGATGAACTCTAGTTCAAATACGTAAAGTGAGATAGATGACAAAAATATAGGGATTTTTGTAAGATGGCTGACTCTGATGCCACTCTTTCAGGGCCAGGAATGTTACATCTCCTCCTCCTTATTTCCAGGTACCCTAAGGGGGTTGGTTTATCCTTTTTCTCTGCCATCAGTTCAAGTCACCAATGACTCTGTTCTTTCCCTTCTCCCACAATTCCCCCTATTTTAGGATCACGGTGACTAACACTTCTGTTACACTAGACATCTTGACATCCATTAGTTAGCCTTTACAATTAGCCTTTCAAAGGTAGAGCAGGAATAAGCATTTTCCCCCAATACCAAGGGTATTTATCCTCCTTAAATCACCTCAGCATCTGGGATAGGGAAGAAGTATTAGATTCACAACTTAGTTCGAATCTTACATACTATTGGTCCCACCAGGTTCACATCCAAAGCTAGCATTACTGCCAATCTTTCTCCTTAGGGCATTGACACTGGGCTGGCTACAACACTCAGACTGGGTTTCTGGACTCACAAATTCTCCATGGCTTGTGCTCCCAGACCAGATTAGAAACTCCATTCCCAGCACCTAAAACTGAAAAGAACAAACAAAAATGTCAAGGACCCAGGATGCTGTTCTGGAGGATATATTGACTGAGATGGTAAAGGGCAAGGTGTTGAGAAAAGGAATCCCTAACACACTCCACCTTTATGAAGTACATATAAAGTACAGGTGGAACAAGTCTGTTAGGAGTAATACCCTAGCCCCTGTCCCAAGGAAAGTTGGTCCATTTTTCTTGTAAAAGGTACTAAGACCCTCCTCTGTACTTGGTTGATTCAGGGGACTAAACATTCAGGCTGTTGACATCACTTCCTGTTCACTGGAGTACAAAACATCGGATGCTTGGCTGGTAGATAATAATGGAAGGGGCAGCTTAGGTGAGGAAGTTTCTTTTAGCTGAATTGACTTGAGATGTTCTTGGTGCTATCTGTGTTAACTCTCCTTTTCCTGTTGTGATTAAGCACATCTCTTTTTGTTAACTGGCTAATGAACTATAAATATCTCATTTTGCCCTTATATTGAATCTGAACTACTTGAGGATTAGCCTGAATTAGGTTGAGCACAGAACATCAGTCGCTGATGGTGGTAAAGGAGAAAACCTTTCCTTTTCAACATGGTTAGGACTGTTTGATCTTATACAGTGAAAAGGACCTAGGATTTAGTGTCAAAATATATGGGTCTGAACCCCAGCTGTAACTTAGTCACTGCTAGTTAGACTCTGGGCAACTAACTTTTTCTTACTAGGTCTTAGTATTGTCACCAGCAAAATGAGGGCATGAGGCTTAATGATCTCTAAATATCCTTCCAGTTTTTATAGTCTATGTATGACAGGTGCCATCTCATGTATGCTCAAATAAAAAAGTTGCTGCCACTTAGAATTATGAGAAGAAAATGACTAAAATCTCTATACTTTTTGATCCAGAAATATCACTTCTAATCCTATACCTTAAAGAGGTCAAGTCAATCAGCATTTTTTAAATGACCACATTATGCTAAGCTCTAGGCATACAAAAAAAGGCTAAAAAAAAAAAAAGGCCCTGCTTTGAAGGAACTCACAGTCTAACAATAAAAAATCAGTGACATAAAGGAAGTTCCCTCATCTACCAAAATATTTATAGCTGTACTTTTTGTCTTATCAAAGAGTTGGAAAAAAAAGAAGTATCCATATACTGGTAAATGGCTGACCAAATTGCTGTATATGAATGTAATGTAGTATTGCTGGACTATAAGAAATGATTAATGTGATGAATGCAGAGAAGCATGGAAAGACTTTGCCAGGTAGTGTACAAAGTCTTGGGGACACAAAAAAGAAGTAAAAGGTAGTCCCTTACTTCAAGGAGATTACAGAATTTAAAAATAATATATTTTGGTGGCAGCTAGGTGGCACAGTGGATAGAGCACTGGCCCTGGATTCAGGAGGACCTGAGTTCAAATCCAGTCTCAGACACTTGACACTTACTAGCTGTGTGACTCTGGGAAAGTCAATTAATCCCAATTGCCTCACCCCCCAAAATAAACCCCAAAAATAAAAACCAAAAAAAAACCACACACACACACAAATAATATATTTTATTTAGATTATAATGTATAACCTATATCAGATTGCTTGATGGCTTTGGGAGGGGAGGAAGGGAGGAAGGAAGAAAAATATTAAAACTTAAAATCTTACAAAACTGAATGTGGAAAACTATCTTCACATGTAATTGAAAAAATACATACATATATTTATACATGTACATGTATAGAATATATCCCAATTACATATAAAAATATTACTTTTAGAAATTTTTCGAGTTCCAAATACTTTCCCTCCATTCCACTCTTCTGCCCTTCTTGAGAAGGCAAGCAATTAAATATCAGTTATAAATGTGAATTCATATTTCCATATATTCCATTTTATAAAAGAAAACTCAGACAAAAACCCCCACGAAAAATAAATGTTTTTGAGAAGTCCACTTTAATCCGCATTCTGAGTTCATCAGTTCTCTCTCTAGAGGTGGATAGCATTTTTCATGATGAGTCCTTTGGAGTTATTTTGGATCATTGTCTTGATCAGAGTTAGCTAATTCTTTCACAGGTGATCATCCTTACAGTACTGGAGCTTGGAGTCTTATGGGGAGAGAACATACAAGCACACATATATACATGAAAACATATCTACATGCATATACACACATATACATATACACACACATCAAGCTAAGCCACATAAAGAGTATATAGGGAATAATGAACAAAGAGAAGGTACTAGAATTAAGAAGGGTTGGAGAAGGCTTTTGTTGAAAGTGGAATTCAAAGTGAAATAAGCAGAACCAGGAAAATGTTATAGATGATTAAAGCCACATAAATTAAAAAAAAGGGAGAAAGAGAGACATAAAGAGACAGAGACAAGGGGCAGCTAGGGGGCACAGTGGATAGAGCACCGGCCCTGAATTCAGGAGGACCTGAGTTCAAATACGGCCTCAGATACTTAACACTTACTAGCTGTGTAACCCTGGGCAAGTCACTTAACCCCAATTGCCTCACCAAAAAAAAATTAAAATAAATAAAGAGACAGAGACAGAAGGAAAAGAAGGAGGACAAGGAAGAAAAAAAATGAACACGTTATTGATATTTATCTTGGAAAGCCATTTCCCCCTTCATTTTTTCCAATACAGTCAAGGTAGAAAGAGACTGGACTGGGGGTGTTAGTGGTGGTGGGGAGGAGGGGACAGTACATTAACTTACTTTGCAAGCACAAGTCATTTCCACTGTCTGAATATCAGGTTCCTCAACTGTGAAATGAGTCAAGATGTGAATTAGATAATTTCTAACATCTTTTCCAACTCTGAAACATGAAGGTTCAGATATACCAAGCCACTCCACTCCACTTTCATTTGGCAACTGAGAATATGTAGCACAACTTGGCATGGGCTAACTTTTAATCATCTCCTCTTGGTGGTGGTTTCATCACATCCTTTTACTATGCATGTTACCTAATGTTCTACCCTGGCCTTCTTATCTTTCTACACTGTCTCATGGTGACTTCATCAGGCCCCATGGATTTAATTATCCTTTATTTGTAGATGATGGCTAGCCGTATATGTCTAGATAAGTCTCTCTCCTGAATTCCAGTTCCATATTATGCTAATTAGATATTTTAAACAAGATGTCCTGCATACATCTCAAATTCAACATGTGCAGAAAACGACTCATTATTCTCCCCAACCCATCCCTCTATAGTATGCAAACACTTCATCTATTATTTACATCCTTTTACAACTTCACCCCAAACTACCTTTTAACATTACTATTCATAACTGTCCTTTAATACTGTCCTAAGCCAAACTGGACTCCTTAACTGTTCCTCATACATGGTCCTCCATCTCCCTTCTCCATGCTTTTTCAGTGATAATTCCCCAAATCTAGAATGTTCTCCTTCCTCTCATATGCCTCTGAGAATTCCTAGCTTCTTTCCAGGCTCAATTTAGGCATCACTTTTTATTTGAAGTTTTCCTGATCCATACCCCCTCTTCCCCTGCTGTTGCTGCTGGTACTTCCTTCCTCTCTCTCTCTCTCCCTTTCTCTCCCTATCCTCCCTCTCTCTGTCTGTCTCCCTCTCCTTCACCCACCCCTACCCCTCTCTGAATGTTTCATTTCCCCAGTTGGAGTGTAACCTCCTTAAGGGTAGGGACTTATCCTAGTTTTCTTTTTCTATATCCTGTACCTGGAATACAGCCTTACACAAAGGAGTTATGTAATATATGCTTGTTTAATTTATTTCTGAGGAGAAAGTTGATAGGCTTTGACAGGGATTTCTCAGGAAAGGGTTGTTTTTTCTAATTTGTGATTAGCTGAATTAAATACAGAAGATAGTGAGATTCACTTTTGGACTCAAACTGTCCCATATGGCAATACAACCCACAGCAGTCTCCCATGGGATTCTGAAAATCTCATTGTTTTGTTTTCTTTTGTTTTTAATGATAAAAGTATTTTATTATTTTCCATCTACATGTAGAGATAGTTTTCAACATTTGTTTTTATAAGATTTCTAGTTTCAAATTTTTCTCCCTCCATTCCCTTACTCCTCCCTCCCCCAAAAAGCAAGCAATCTGATATAGGTTATATATGAACAATCACATTAAACATATTTCTGCATTAGTCTAGCTGTGAAAGAAGAATTAGAGCAAAAGAGGAAAAACCTCAAAAAAGAAAAACAACAGCACCAAAAACAAAAGAAATAGTATGGTTCGATCTGCATCCATATTTCACAGTTCTTTTTTTTTTTTTTCTGGATATGGACAGCATTTTCCATCATGAGTCATTTGGAGCTATCTTGGACCATTGTATTTCTGAGAAGAATCTAGTCTATCACAGTTGATCAACACATAATGGTGATGATACTATGTACAATGTTCTCCTGGTTCTGCTCATCTCACTCATCATCAGTTCATCTAAGTCCTTCCAGGTTTCTCTGAACTCCTTCTGCTCATCGTTTCTTACAGCACAATAGAATTCCATTACAATCATATACCACATGTTCAACCATTCCCCAATTGATGGGCAACACCTCAATTTCCAATTCCTTGCCACCACAAAAAGGGCAGCTATAAATATTTGTGTATGTATGGGTCCTTTTCCCTTTTTTATGATCTCTTTGAGAAAAAGACCTAATAGTAATATTGCTGGGTCAAAGGATATGCAAAGCTTTATAGCCATATAGGCATAATTCTAAATTGCTCTCCAGAATGGTTGGATCAGTTCACAGCTCCACCAACAGTGCATTAGTGTTCCAATTTTTCCACAGCTTCTCCAACATTTGTTATTTTCCTTTTTTGTCATAATAGCCAATCTGATAGGTGTCAGATGGTATCTCAGAGTTGTTTTAATTTGCATTTCTCTAATCAATAGTGATTGAGAGCATTTTCTCATATTGATAGCTTTGATTTCTTCATCAGAAAATTGCCTGTTCATATCCTTTAATCATTTCTCAATTGGGGAATGACTAGGATTCTTATAAATTTGATTTTGTTCCTGATATATTTTAGAAATTAGGCCTTTATCAGAAGACTGGCTATAAAAATTGTTTTCCAGCTTTCTGTCTCCTTTCTAATTTTGAATGCATTGCTTCTGTTTGTACAAAACCTTTTTAATTTAATGTAATCAAAATCATCTATTTTGCATTTCATAATATTCTCTATCTCTTGTTTGGTCATCAAGTGTTCTCCTTTCCAAAGATCTGAAAGGTAAACTATTCCTTCCTCTCCGAATTTACCTATGGTATCACCTTTTATGTCTAAATCATCTACCAATTTTGACCTTATTTTAGTATAAGGTGTAAGATGTTTGTCTATGCCTAGTTTCTGCCATATTATCTTCCAGTTTTCCCAGCAGTTTTTGTCAAGTACTGAGTTCCCATCCCAGAAGCTGGAGTCTTTGGGTTTATCAAACAGCACATTACTAAAGTAATTTACTACTGTGTCTCCTGCACCTAACCTATTCCATTGATACTCCACTCTATTTCTTAGCCAGGACCAAATAGTTTTGATGACTGCTGCTTTATAGTAAAACTTAAGATTTTGTACAGATAGATAGCAAACCTTCCTGTGCATTTTTTTTCATTATTTCCCTTGATATTTTTCACCTTTTGTTTTTCCAGTTGAATTTTGATAGTTTTTCTATCTCTATAAAATAATTTTTAGGTAGTCTGGTTGGTATGGCACTGAGTAAGTAAATTAATTTAGGTAGAATTGTCATTTGTATTATATTGGCTCAGCCTATCCATGAGCAATTAATATTTTTCCAATCATTTAGATCTGATTTGATTTGTATGAAAAGGGTTTTGTAATTGTGTGCATAGAATTCCTGGATTAGTCTTGGCAAGTAGTCTCCCAAGTATTTTATATCGCCAACTGTTACTTTAAATGGAATTTCTCTTTCTATGTCTTGCTACTGGACTTTGTTGGTCATGTATAGAAATGCTGATGATTTATGTGGATTTACTTTATATCCTGCTACTTTGCTAAAGTTATTAATTTTTTCATGTAATTTTTAAGTTGATTCTCTAGGATTCTCTCAGTATACCATCATATCATCTGCAAAGAGTGACAGTTTTGTTTCCTCCTTGCCAATTATAATTCCTTTAATTACTTTTTCTTCTCTGCTAAAGCTAACCTTTCTAGTTCGATATTAAATAATAGAGGTGATAATGGACACCCCTGTTTCACCCCGATCTTATTGGGAAGGCCTCTAACATCAATATTATATGTAATGCTTGCTGATGGGTTAAGGTAGATACTGCATATTATTTTAAGTAAAGCTCCACCTATTCCTAAGCTTTCTAGTGTTTTAATAAGGAATGGGTGCTGTATTTTGTCAAAAGCTTTCTCTGCATCTATTGAGATAATCATATGATTTTGTTTAGTTTTCTTATTGATGTAGTTGATTATGTTGATAGTTTTCCTAATGTTGAACCAGCCCTGCATTTCTGATATAAATCCCACTTGGTCATCGTATATTATCCCGGTGATCATTTGCTGTAATCTCCTTGCTAATATCGTATTTAAGATTTTAGCATCGGTATTCATTAGGGAAATTGGTCTATAATTTTCTTTTTCTGTTTTGGCTCTGCCTGGTTTTGGTATGAACACCATATTTGTGTCATAAAAGGAATTTGGTAGCACTCCTTCACCTATTTTCCAAATAATTTGTATAATATTGGAATTAATTGTTCTTTAAATGTTTGGCAGAATTTACTTGTAAACCCATCAGGCCCTGGAGATTTTTTCTTAGGGAGTTCATTAATGACTTGCTCAATTTCTTTTTTCTAATATGGTCTTATTTAAGGATTTTATTTCCTCTGCAGTGAACCTGGGCAATTTGTATTTTTGTAAATACTTATCCATTTCATTTAGATTGTTAAATTTATTTGCATACAGTTGGGCAAAATAGTTCCTAATTATGGCTTTAATTTCCACTTCATTGGTGGTAAAATCATCCCTTTTCTTTTTGATATTGGTAATTTGGTTTTCCTCTTTCTTTTTTAAATCAAATTAAGTGTTGGTTTATCTATTTTATTGTTGTTTTTTTTTTTCATAAAACCAGCTCTTAGTTTTATTGATTAATTCCATAGTTTTCTTGCTTTCAATTTTATTAATTTTTCCTTTAATTTTCAGGATCTCTAATTTAGTATTTAATTAGGGATTTTAAATTTGTTCTTTTTCTAGCTTTTTAAGTTTCATGCCCAATTCATTGATCTCTTCTTTCTCTTCTTTATTAATGTAAGCATTTAGCGATATAAAATTTCCACTAAGCACTGCTTTGGCTGCATACCATAAGTTTTGGTATGTTGTCTCATTATTGTCATTCTCATGGATGAAGTTATTGTTTGTTTCTATGATTCGTTGTTTGACCCACTCATTCTTTAGAATGAGATTACTTAGTTTCCAATTAATTTTCAGTCTACTTTTCCATGGCTCTTTATTACATGTAATTTTTGTTGCATCATGATCTGAGAAGGATGCATTTATGATTTCTGCCTGTCTACATTTGACCATGAGGTTTTTGTGCCCTAATACATGGTCAATTTTTGAATATGTGCCATGTGCCACTTCCCTCCTATTCCCATTCAATATTCTCCAGACATCTATCATATCTAACTTTTCTACCATTCTATTCACCTCTTTAACTTCTTTCTTATTTCTTTTGTGGCTAGATTTATCTAATTCTGAGAGGGGAAGATTCAGATCCCCCAGTATTATAGTTGTGCTATCTATTTTGTCTTGTAGCTCATTTAACTTCTCCTCTAAGAATTTGGATGCTATACCACTTGGCTTATACATGTTTAGTATTGATATTACTTCATTATATATGGTACCTTTTAGCAAGATGTGGTACCTTTTAGCAAGATGTAGTTTCCTTCCTCATCTCTTTTAATTAGATCTATTTTGGCCTTTGCTTTGTCTGAGATAAGGATTGCTACCCCTGCTTCTTTGACTTTATCTCAGGCAACTTACTGGCTTCTCTCCACCATCTTGGTTCCACCCCCAGAATTTCATTGTTAGAAGGGACTTCAGAGTTGCCTAATCCAATCTGTACTTGAGCATTACTCTCCTTTCTATCATAAGTGTATAGTGCCCCTAGCTTTCCCTTGAAGATGTTTCTTTATTTTCTAAATTTGAGACCACATAGAAGTCACTCTTCTCTCCAGAACTCAGCCTATTTGATCTGAACTAAGGCGATTTCACTAAATAATATCTGTGCTACTTAATCTGATGATCTGTCTCAGTTTTTTCCCCATATAAAAAGGAAATAATGATACTTGCATGTATTATTGCTAACATTTATATAGAACTTTAGGTTGCAAAATGCTTTGCAAACAGAATATTTTATCCCCACACTAACCCTAAAGGGTAGGTGCTATTATCCTCATTCTATACATGAGAAAACTGAGGCAAACAGAAGTAAAATGGCTCATACAGCTATAAATGACTGAAGCTGGATTTAAACCCAGGTCTTCCTCACTACAGGTCTAGTGCTATACCCCCTATCTGCAGAATTACTGTAAGAATCGAAAGAGATAAAGAACATTAAAAAGCTTACATTTTGGGGCCAGCTAGGTGGTGCAGTAGATAAAGCATAGGACTTGGATTTGGGAGGATCTGAGTTCAAATCCAGCCTCAGACACTTGTTACTTACTAGTTGTGTGACTCTGGCCAAGTCACTTAACCCTCATTGCCCCCCCCCCCAAAAAAAAAGCTTGCATTCTTTCTCACAAGGGAAACTGGACTAATTGTCAAATGATCATATATGAAATGACACTTAGAAAATAGGCATAGTTAGCGCTCCTTATATAAAGGCCCCAAATACAACAGATGCACAGACAGATACGGCATACATTTCATGTGAATATAAATATATAAAATAATCATTCTAACGTACTTGGTAAATTTTCTCTGGTTTAACTGTGCTTATGATTCCATTAAAAATCTTCATTAAAATTAGTTGCTGAGCTTAATAAAAAAAGGCATTTAACAAAAAGAGAAAAAAATCATTAAGAGCAGAGAATGTTTGTTCTTTGAATTGAGCACTTAGTATAGTGATTGACACATAGTAAGTGTTTAACAAATAGAATTGCAATGATTGGCAAGCGTCAAATTTCATATACATATATGTATATATACACATATAGACATACACATATATAAATACCTATATGTATAAATATACATACATACATGCATTAGATATGCACATTTAGATACACATACCCATATACATGAACACATGCACACTCATACATATATATATGTATGGGTGTATTATGTGTATGCACACACACACACACACACACACACACACACATATATATATATATATATATATATATAGGTATATGTGTGTATAGATGTATGTGTGTGTGTGTGTGTGTGTGTGTGTGTGTGTGTTCAGAGAGAGAGAGTCTTACTTATTACTATTCCCTAATCCTCTCTGGGCTTCCCCTATAAATGGAAGTCATTGGATAAAATGATCTCTAGGGTCCTTTTTGCT
This sequence comes from Dromiciops gliroides, assembly GCF_019393635.1. NCBI lineage: Eukaryota > Metazoa > Chordata > Mammalia > Microbiotheria > Microbiotheriidae > Dromiciops > Dromiciops gliroides. The sequence goes on along the minus strand of NC_057866.1, from coordinate 84,104,978 downwards.
TCTAATATTCTAATATTCCATGATTAAATGATATGGAGAGTCCCTTCCAACCTTAAATCTGTGATCTATGAATATGTCCCAAAACTGTGTGACTAGCAGGGAGTAATAATGAGAAGTGAATGAGCTCTACTCTGATATTGGAGAGTTGATTTTCCTAGCTCATTCTTCAAGGATAACAGGCATACAGGTGCACCCCACCCCCAGTCCCTCAGTGTTTTGTCTCTTTCCAAAGGAGGGTCCATCAGCCCTGCTACCTCATCTACCATCCTTCAAGAGCAAGCCTTCCTCATCCCCAGGTCCCACCTTGCCAATTCCCAGGAAGCTGAGAAATTGTACTCATCAAGTGTTTAGAGAGCTCTTCACAGTTGACTCTGACAGCAAATTATTTCAGAAAGGCAAAGATTAAATAGGATGCCAACAACCCCCAAAATCTTTCCACATAAAAGTTTCAGCTGAAGTAATGATGGAATCAGAGGAACTTTTTGTAGCTATGGCTGAAATCAGAGTGTGATATAGGTCAATATGTTAATCTGGATTTCTTTTTTAACCAGTTTGCTAGAACTTGCTCATAGAAATGACCATTGACCCTTTCAGAGTAGTCCACTTCTTAGGCTATACCTTTATCCCAATTAAAATGCCCTTGTAATAATGATTGTCTACTCCCAAGAGTAGTAGAAGTTCACCATTAGTTATCGCTGTAAGATTTATGAAACTCTTTCTTCACAAAAACCCTACTAAATTTATGCATAATTATTATTACTCTCTTTTCACAGATGTGGAAACTAGGACTTGTCTGAAATTACACATTGAAGGAGTGACAGCTCTGATGCTAAAATTTTGGGGTCTCAACTTCTAGGCTAGACCTCTTGTGTTCCCATTACAGGCATCTAATTTATTGTTCTGATTAACCTCAGATGTTCAGATCTGCCTCATGGTTTGTGTTACTAAAGTGCCCAAAAGTCGTTTAGGAGAAAGTTGAAGGTAAAAAAGGATGTGTATGGGGTATAGTAGATAAGAGTGCCAGGTCTGAAGTCAGGATGACTTGAGTTCAAATCTGACCTCGGGTACTTACTAGCTGTATGACCCTGAGCAAGTGACTTAACCTTGTTTGCCTCAGTTTCCTCATTTGTAAAATGAGCTGGAGAAGGAAATGGCTAACTAATATCTTTACCAAGAAAACCCCAAATGTTATCATGAAGAATAAGACACAACTGAACTACAACAATGTGCCTTTGTCCTCATACATCTCCAAAAGAGGTTGCCATTTCTGTACACTGATATCTGATCTGTACCTAAAGGCCCAGCTTAGCTGCTACATTCTCTATGAAGCCTTCCTTAATCTTGCCAACCAGGAGTCTTCCCAAATCTACCCTATCCCTCCTTATAAAACTGTCCCAAATACTTGCTCTATGTCATCTTTATTGTATTGTAAGTGAATATGTAAAATAGGAACCATGCCTTTTTCATCTCTGACTTATTTCATGCATGATTTATCAGTTCCTGAATTTTCTCTGCCATGACCTCATTATTAGACCATCTTAATCCCAGTGAAATTTAGTACTCCATTCTTGCATGCCCAATTCTTTGTCAGCTTTCTACCTTAGCTAGTCAAGAACCAGATGTATACATTACTTCCTGCAGCCTCTCCACAAGACTTCCTTTCCCCCTTAACTTTCTAAAATCCCCTTCATTTGTTGTCGTCCCTTATTTTCATTCAAGCTTCTTAAGGACAGTTCCTTTTCATGTTTTGTATTGAATCTATAGGTCTTGGCACAGTGCCAGGAATTTAGTAAGTGGTTAGTAAATGCATCTATCTACCTATTTATCTTATCTATCTATCTATCTATCTATCTATCTATCTATCTATCTATCTATCTATCTATCTATCATCTTCTACTTCCCACATTTAATGCCTTATTCAGAATTTTTATATGGTTGGCGCTTTAAGAAATATTTGTTGAAGATACTGATACACGTATATGAGTTCAGTACTTTTTTGTTTAGAAATAAAAACACAACAACAGCAGCTTCCTTTCCTATTAGTTACTCCTCACATACAAAATCTTTTGTATTTACTAAGCCACAGTTTATCAGATTCCAAATAGAATGATGGGAACTTTCAATTCCAGCTTCCTCTTTTCCTGATTTATCAATTGTAGATAAACCCGCATATTATAAAACTTCAAACATCATATAAATGAGAGTTTCTGTTTATTCTTACTGTCACTATGTCATGATGACACCACTCAGGAAATACTTCATTATCCATATATGGATTTTTCATACCTAATTTTTCATCTCAGAGCAGTAAACCTGTTCTTTGAACAAACTCATTTTTCTATCAGCAAAACAGAGCCAAGGAGTCTTATATGTGTAGTAGGGAAATCACACAGTATGTTGCAAAGACAAAGATCCATGGCCTTTGGATTATGTTATCTCTTGTGTTATTCATACACTTAGAGTAGATGACAAAAAATTGAATCTATGAAACGTCTGATTACCATTTTCCTTCAAAGATTTTTAAAAATCTCAACTCTACTTGTTGAGTTATATAGAATGTAAGCTCCTAGAAGGCAGGGACTATTTCATCCATGTATTTCCACTCCCCAATGTCAATGTAGCATTGATATACAATATGCATTTGTTGACATCAATTAAATTGAGAGGACAGATAACTGTCTCCTCCTCTAAGGTAAGTTGAAAGATTTTGATCTAAAACCTATACTTTTCATTTCTATTTCATTTTATAATGGAGCTTCATTATTGATGCATCCTTGGTGTAGCATGGAACTATAGAAAGAAAATTGGGCATATAGTCAGAAGATGTGAGTTAGAGTCCTTATCTCTGATGATTAGTAGTTTTGTGACTTTGAAAGTTATTTTACTTCTTTAAACCTTGGTTTCCACATCTGTAAATGAGAATAATAATGTACTTTCTGCCACAAATGGTTATTGGGAAGACTAAATAAAACAATAAATATATATAAATTATTTTTAAACAAACTCTTTAATAATACCTGTCATCTGAGCTGTTAATACCATCACCATTTTCTTCCTCTAGGTACACATGCATACATTAAAACAAATATGACTTGCCACCTTGAGAATTATATAATTTATATTAACACTGAATTGATAATCTGAGAACCAAAATTCAAGTCCCAGCTCTGCCATTAATTTTCCATGTAATTTTCAATGGACTTGTAACTTCTCTGAGTCTCAGTTTCCTCATTTTTAGCAGACATTCTCCAGGGTCACTTATGGCATTAGTATTCTGTTTCTCTAAGTAATTTTTCATAGATTGTGACTAAATGCTTTCTTGCTCCTTATTTGGGATCATGCTTAGTTCACATCACTATAAAAATGATCCAAATGCCTCAGCAGTTGAGTGTTTGAGATGAATGCAATGTGAGGATTACAATTTGTATATCCATAATGGAGGGTGATTACTGCTATATCACTCCTACTCAGTTATATCACAGTTTACATGATGCTAAAGCTGGTAGAAACATTGCATGATAGAGTGAAAGGAGCCCTGATTTTGGAGTCAAAGGATATGAGTTTAAATCCTTATTCTGCTCCTCATAAGTTGTATGATTCAGGGTAAGTCATTTCCTCTCAATGTTTCATCATCCATAAAAATGACAGCATTGCAACCATGATAGAAAATGTGCCAAGAAGCTTGAGAGGGGGCAGAGCCAAGGTGGCAAAGGAGAGGCAGTGACTGACCTGAGCTCTCCCCAAAACCCCTCCAAATACCTTCAAATAATGCCATAAGACAATTCTTAGAGCAGGAGAACCCACAAAGGGACAGGCTGAAATCCTTTTCCAAACAAAAACAACTTAGACAGTTGGCAGGAAAGGTCTGTTATACTGCAGTGAGAGTAGAGTGCAGCCAGCACAGGTAGTGCCATCACAGACCCAGCCCCAGTCACCACTGCAGCAAACTAGGCTTTGGGAGCCTCTGAATCAGCAGTGGAATTCAGCCCACAGATAGTAAGGGGGTAAAAACACTCCAGAAAGAGATTATAGGGGTCTCTTTGCTAACACTGAGGCAGGAGTCTGTTGTTTTTCCCATACTTGGATCCAGGTCACAGTCTTGGATGACAGTCCCAGGCGGGAGAACAGCACAAGAACATAAGAGAGTGCAGCCACAGTGGAGCAGGATTTTATTCATTGTTCCAGGACAGAAAAACAGGCCTGTTGTTGCTTGCAGACCAGAGAAAGGCCAGAAGAGTAGTAAACATACCTCTACTTAAATCACACCACCTCGAAGAGCTAAGGCCTTACAAATTCCTAGAAGTATCTCTGAAAACAGCTAATCAAACCCCCTGAAGCTTGGGACAGTGCACCCTCCATCCTGGAAGCAGTGTCCCACTTTAACAAAGAGTTAAAAGTCAAGAAATAGACTGGGAAAATGAGTAAACGGAAAAAAAATGGTGACCTTAGAAAGTTTCTATGGTGACAAGGAAAATCAAAATATACCCTCAGAAGAAGATAACAAAGTCAAAGCTCCTACATCCAAAGCTTCCAAGAAAAATACGAATTGGTCTCAGGCCATAGAAGGGCTCAAAAAGGACTTTGAAAATAAAGTGGACAGCTAGGTGACACAGTGGACTAAGCACTGGGCCTGGAAACAGGAGGACCTGAGTTCAAATACAGTTTCAGATACTTGACACCTACTAGCTGTGTGACCCTGGGCAAGTCACTTAACTCTCATTGCCCTGCAAAAAATAGAATAAAGGGGGCAGCTAGGCGGTACAGTAGATAAAGTGCTGGCTCTGGATTCAGGAGGACCTGAGTTCAAATCTGGCCTCAGGCACTTGACACTTACTAGTTTTGTGACTCTGGGCAAGTCACTTAACCATCATTGACCTGCAAAAAAAAAAAAATAGAATAGAATAAAATAAAATAAATAAAATAAAGAGAAATGAGAATGATGTGAAAAAATCATGAAAAAAAAGTCAGTGGGTTGATAAAGGAGACACAACAAATACTGAAGAAAATGACACCTTAAAAAAAAGACTGGGCCAAATAGAGGTACAAAAAGCCAATGAGGAAAAGAATGCCTTGAAAATCCAAATTGGCCAAATGGAAGGGGAGGTACAAAAGTTCCCTGAAGAAAATAATTCCTTAATGATTAGGAATGAGCAAATGGAAGCTAATGACTTTATGAGAAATCAAGAAACTAAAAAGCAAACCAACAAAAAAAAGAAGAAGAAGAAGAAGAAGAAGAAGAAGAAGAAGAAGAAGAAGAAGAAGAAGAAGAAGAAGAAGAAGAAGAAGAAGAAGAAAACTAGAAGAAAATGTGAAATATCTCATTGGGAAAAGAACTGACTTGGGAAATAGATCCAGGAGAGAGAATTTGAAAATTATTAGACTACCTGAATGCCATGATCAAAAAAAGAGTCTAGACATCATCTTTCAAGGAATTGTTAGGGAAAATTTCCCTGATATTCCAAAAGCAGAAGGTAAAATAGAAATTGAAAGAATCAACGATTCACCTCCTGAAAGAGATCTCAAAATGAAAACTTCCAGGAACATCATAGACAATTTCCAGAGCTGTTATGTCAAGGAGAAAATATTGCAAGCAGCCAGAAGAAATGATTTTCAAGTATTGTGGAGCCATAGTCAGGATAACACGAGATTTAGCAGCTTCTCCATTAAAATATCGGAGGGTTTGGAATATGATAATCTGGAGGGCAAAGGAACTGGGATTAGAACCAAGAATCACCTACCTAGCAAAACTGTGTATAAACCTTCAGGGGAAAAATGGGAATTCAGTGAAAGAGAGGACTTTCAGACATACTTGATGAAAAGACTTGAGTTGAATATAAAATGTGCCAACAATAAAATAAATAAGCTTGGTTATTTGCAATTGTAATACTTTTGCATGAACAAAATCAATCCCATTAGGAAAAAAAGCTAAACTGACAATTTAGTAAAAAAAAAATCTTGCATCATTAAAGTATGACTTCTATAATATATAGATTATCAAATATATATTATATATACATATTTATACATATATATCTATGATATTATATAGTCATATATATACTTGTATATAATTCATACACACATATGTGTGTGGGTGTAGGTGTATGTGTGTATTTCTTAGAGCTATTATCCAATAGAGATTAGTGCATATTCATTGGATAATGGTCAAAAGATAAGAATCAATACTTCTCATAAGAATTGTAAACTACTAATGAAAAGGTAAAAGTTTGATCCAAATCACTAATAATAAAGTATTCTAAAGTAAAACATCTCTTAGCTTTTACCTCATACATAGCAGATTTGAAAAGGTGACAAAACATGGAAATAAGCTATGTTAGAAGGGCTGTGGGAAGGCAATTATTGTTGATAGTACTGTAATTGGTCCTACTATTTGGGAATAATTTGGAATTTTATTATAAAATTTATGAAATCTTTATATCCTTTGATCCAATGATTCCACCACTAGGTATATATCCCTGAGAAAGTAAGGATGGAAAAGAAAGGTCCCATAAATCCAAAAACATTGTTAATAGCCCTTTTAATAATAGCAAAGGACAGGGGCAGCTAGGTGGTGCAGTGGATAGAGCATCGGCCTTGGAATCAGGAGTACCTGAGCTCAAATCTGGCCTCAGATGGTTGACACTTACTAGCTGTGTGACCCTGGGCAAGTCACTTAACCCCAATTGCCTCACCAAAAAAAAATAATAATAGCAAAGGACAAGAAGCAAAAGTGGTACCCTTCAATTGGGTAATCACTATGCAAACTGTGGCATATGAATATAATGGAATATTAATGCCAAAAGAAATAACAAAAATGAGAAATTCTGAGAAACACAGGAAGATTTGATGAATGGCTATAGAGGGAAGTAAGTAGAACTAGGAGAATGTTATACACAATGACTACAACAATATCCATGAAAGGAATAATAAAGCAGAACTAAACACTGTTATTATTCTTCCCAATCTTGGTTCTAGAGTTCTAGGGGTTGAGCAATATGGGTATAGAGTATCACATACACTATCTAATATAATCAATGTGTTTGACCATAGGGTGATGGTTTTCTTTTTTTAGCCTTCCCTTCCCTTCCCAAAATCTTAAGATCCTTTTATATCTGAACTCATCACCCTTTCTACAACATGCTAGGTAAATTACACACTGCCTCAACTACACTGAGATGTTTATATTATATTATTTATGAGCTAGAAGAGTTCTCAGAAGCCATCCAGTATAATCCTTCTTATTTTAAGAAGAGAAAACTTCATCCTGTAAAAGGGAGGTGGCTTACTTGACATCCCATCCCTAGTTAATGGCAGAGCTGGGACCATATGAAGATTTCCTGCCTCTGAGGTTTGTGCTCCTTCCACTTCACCTCATTGTTCCACAAGGGCCTTTGGTGCTTTAGCCTTTGTATTTCATTGACAAAGAGCACATCCTTTCAGTGCCATTTTGTGCTGCATTCAAGCGGAGGAGGCAGCTGTGTTTTGGAAATAAACAATGAAGGCAAGCCAATAAATGCAGGCTGCTGCCCCTCAAAAGGTTCCAGCTCTTTGTGTGACACACACCTTTGTGGGCTTATGTGTGCATGGCTTCTAAAGGGATTGTTGCCACAAGGTAATGGCATTGCGTGATTTCTGAAATGCTTCTAACATATACTTTAGAAAGCCGAGCTTGCAGGCAGGTGTTCTTTGAATCACATCTAATTGGAATTAGAGCATGCTTTGATTGATCACCCAAATCTCAAATGCTAAGAATCAAAAGCTGAGATAACATGTATATGTGTATATATACAAGGATGTGTGTGAGTGCATGCTTAAATAAAGTTTCGTACAGTTATTGTCTTTAATTTTCATAAGATTAAAGTGAATGCTAAGTACTCTTTTTTCTTTGAAGGCTGATTTATGGAAACTCAAATTCTATACAGATATAAATATACATGTAATATATAAGATAAGGTCACATAACTGAAAGATGGTTTATGGTCATATATCTTATTTAGGTTAGAGGCAAGTCTTAAACTGAAGTCATCAGAACTCCAAAGCTAAGTCTCCACTATGCCATGCAATCTCTGTGTCTCTCTGTCTGTCTATCTATCTATCTATCTATCTATCTATCTATCTATCTATCTATCTATCTATCTATCATCCATCTATATATCATCTATCTAATCTGTCTCTATGTCTACCTATTCCTTCCTTCCTTCCTTCCTTCCTTCCTTCCTTCCTTCCTTCCTTCCTTCCTTCCTTCCTTCCTTCCTTCCTTCCTTCCTTCCTTCCTTCCTTCCTTCCTCTCTACCTTCCTGCTTTCCTTCCCTTTGTCATTCCAACTATCCATCCATCTACCAACCCACCCACCTACCCACCCACCTACCCACCCATCCATCCATCCATCCATCCATCCATCCTTCTGTCTACCTCTGTCCATCTATCTATATCACTTATGAGATATTGATAATGATTTCAAGCAAATTATAGAAACTATTAAACAAACCACTATTGGATGCAACATTTTAGCACCTGTCAATGACTAGAAAGACATTACTTGTGGTTAGAATTATATACTGAAAATCCCCAATCTTTCATAAATAAGCAGGTAAAAAATCCACATACAAAACCCCAAATATTCTTGAGAATTCAACAAATAACCTATACTGAAATTAGCATTATCAAAGACAAAACTATCACCCACAATTGTCCAGATATATCACTAGTCTAGATAGATATGCCCAATGTTTTTAATAGATATGCCCATAGCAAATCCTCATAACCATCAATATATGTTGAATGAAAAAAAATTCTCAGAATTCAGAGAACCAGATAAATAATCAAAAATCAAATAGATACTTTTTATACTGATTCTTTAGAGATGGGCTATTTTATGATATATAACCATAATAAACCATCAAAATAATAGTAGCATTGAAATAACGGACTTTTTCTGGAAAACACTAAACAATATTCCCTTTCTTCTTTAAATGTGGTAAATTATTTGCTTGTTTTTAGTACCTGTCCAACTTGAATATACTGATAAACAAACCCAATTGATCACCTATCCAGTTGCCTATTATAACTTGGATAATGCACTTGATTTTTTCCATGTGGATTACTAAGCTCTTTTGAGTAGCTCTCACTGAGGAAGGTATAATATATATATAAAAAATATTTATATATTATATAATTTACATATATATATAAATATATATATATATATTTTTTGGTGAGGCAATTGGGGTTAAGTGACTTGCCCAAGGATGGTATAATTTTTTTTTTTTTGCAGGGCAATGGGGGTTAAGTAACTTGCCCAGGGTCACACAGCTGGTAAGTGTCAAGTGTCTGAGGCGGATTTTGAACTCTGGTCCTCCTGAATCCTGGGCCGGTGCTTTATCTACTGCACCACCTAGCTGCCCCCAGATGGTATAATATTTTAAATTTTGGTATAATTAACACAATGCTATCTGGAAACAGAAGAATGTGTAGATACTTTCCAATCTATGGGCAATTACTCTTCACTTTTTTATTCTGCACAGGGCATCATCTTATGTAACATTTTCATTTTACATCTATGCTATCAAGAAAACATGTTGGGCAGCTGGGTGGCACAGTGGATAAAGCACTGATCCTGTATTCAGGAGAACCTGAGTGCAAATCCAGCCTCATACACTTGACACTTACTAGCTGTGTGACCCTGGGCAAGTCACTTAACCTTCATTGTCCTGAAAAAACAAAGAAACAAAAAACCCCCAAACAGAAAAACAAACAAACAAACAAAAACAAAAAAAGAAAATATGTGGGGGGCAGCTAGGTGGCACATTGGATAAAGCACTGGCCCTAGATTCAGGAGGACCTGAGTTCACATCTAGCCTCAGACACTACCTGTGTGACCCTGGGCAAGTCACTTAACCCTCATTGGGCCGTCCCCCTGTGACCCCCCAAAATATGTGGTCATTGTGGATTGTAAGGAACTGACTGACTTTGTTCTTTTTTATCTCACCTTGGTTTGATAACTGAAGAACAGTGTTGTGTTATGGTGCTTAACATAGGTATGGCTTTTCACGAAGACTAAACAAAAAAGCATTAATCTTGTCACTTTAGTATCCAAATTTCATGAGATAATATATAAAACACTTTGTAAATCTTATATAGCTATAGAAATGTTTTTATTTGCTACTAAAGGAAAACTAGGTGCTATAGTGTTTAGTCAGGAAGAGGTGAGTTCTAATCTTGCCTCAGATACATATTAGCTTTGACCCTGGCGAAGTCACAATCTCTCTCAACTTCAGTTTCTTCATCTGTAAAATGGGGACAATACTACTACCTACTTCACAGGGTTGTTATGAAGATTAAGTCATAAGTAAGAGGTAAAATGCTTTGCAAACCTCAACGAACTGTCTAAATGCTAGCTATCCTAAAATGACTTGACTTTAAAGGTTACTATTTTTCCTGATGTGCTTAAGTGATCAATGAAATTCAAAAAGCATATTCACAGTCCATGCTTACTGAAGCATATTGTGCTGGTTTACATGTTGGAGTAGATATATCTTAAAATAGTCTACCAATCCTGTGAAAGGCTGACAGTATGCTCAGCACTATAGATTCTACAAGAAACTGACAATTCCATGTGTGGGTAGTGAGAAAGAAAAGAAAAGGTAGGGAGCTGGTCAGAAAGAAACAAGTGGCTTGTTCTGTAGTCTTAGACTTCTCCCACCATAAGGCTGACTCTACAATGTCAAATCAATATTTATCACTACTTCACTAATTTGTAGGGCCAGGAATTGGGGAGACCTGAGTTCAAATCCAGCCTCAGACATTTACAAGCTTTGTACCTCTGGGAAAAATCATTAAACCTCAGTATGCCTCAGTTGTTTCATCTGTAAATTTGATATAATAATAGTAACTACCTATCATGGTGGTTGTGAGATAGTAATTGTTGTAATGAGATAATAATTGTAAAGCACTTAAGCACAGGGAAAAATGGAGTAAGCATTATATAAAAGTTAATGGTTATTACTATTATCACTTATCAACACCACCACCACCACCATCATCATCTAGAATTCTTTTAATCAGTCTTCCCTTGTCTTGTTTAGTAATATCAAATAAATATTGGCGAATTTATTGAATTATAAAGCGCATAGTGCAGTTCATGGCACATAGTAGGTGCCTAATAAATATTCCCTCTCTTTTCCTTCCCTTCTCAGTCTTGTGCTAAAAGCTATGAGGGGTACAAGAGAAGTATGACTATTCTTGAGGGATCTTTCTGGGGGAGAGAGGGTCTTGAGTCAGGTGGTTCAGAACATTGCTAGTTTCAGACACTGGTCATCTAATGCTAGCTCTGACCTGATAAATTCTAGCTCAGACCAATGACATCTATATGAAGTCCTTGACTTTCTTCCTGCTAATGGATAGGTAGTTTTAAAAAAGTATATTTGTGGAAATCATTGAATGAATGAATGAATGATGAATGAAAGAATGAATGAAAAAACACCATTAAGCACTTTGTTCTTAAAATGCTATGTGATGGGGGCAGCTAGATGGCACTGTGGATAGAGCACCGGCCTTGGAGTCAGGAGTACCTGAGTTCAAATCTGGCCTCAGACACTTAACACTTACTGGCTGTGTGACCCTGGGCAAGTCACTTAACCCCAATTGCCTCACCAAAAAAAAAAAAAAAAAAAAAGTAAAATGCTACATGATGGGGCGGCTAGGTGGCGCAGTAGATAAAGCACCGGCCCTGGATTCAGGAGTTCCTGAGTTCAAATCTGGCCTCAGACACTTGACATTTACTAGCTGTGTGACCTTGGGCAAGTCACTTAAGCCCCATTGCCCTGCAAAATAAATAAACAAACAAACAAACAAACAAATAAATAAATAAATAAAATGCTCCTGATGGGGCTACAAATCTAAAAGTAAATGGAATTCCTGTCCTTAAGAAGCTTCCACATGGACCAATGGATTCACCTTTCAAGATATCTTCAAGCAGATGTGGGCTTTGCAGCAGACTGGATTCTTATTCAGGCATAGAGTGAACAAGATGGCCCCTGTTGTTCATCCCAACACTTAGAAGTGTTTGAGTCTATGATTCTTTGAGGTAAATGTCAGTTTCCCATGAGAGGTCCATAATTAAGGAAATGAAGTTGCAATGTGTGACCCCAAAGGACAAGACCCACCCACCTTTCACCACAACTTCTTCCTTCAGGAAACCATTGGCTCAAGCACTGAGTGTCAGTTCTGCATTTTTCATTTCTAAAGAAGATGCTCTAAGAACTCCTGGCATAAACAATAACTAAGTAAAATCTAAGTTTAATAAGGGATAGAATTTATATATCATTTTTTAAGGTTTACAAAGCACTTTCTGGATATTAGCTCCTTATACAATCTGGAAGATAGATGTTATTGGTATCCTCATTTTACAAATGATCATCTGAGGCAGGAAGAAGGTAGTTGACCTGCATAGGGTCTTACAACTAGGAAGTGTGTGAGGCCATATTTGAACTTAGATTTTTCCCGATTCCAGTTCTGGTATTCTATCCACCATGTCACCAAGTTGCCTAGTTTAAAGTATTCATGACAAATAAATAGCTATTAACAAATCCTCCCTGGTAAAGCACCTAGCTAAGATTCAAAATACTACTTTCCACATTATAGGCTACCAAAACACAATAGCTTTCTGGACTGACCCATTTTGCCTGAAGCTATCAGTCTGTTAGTGACAAAATCATATATTGTTAAGAATCAATCAACAAACATTTATTAAGTGCCTATTATGTTCCAGGCATTGTATGAGGCTCTACAGATACAAATAAAATAAATTCAATAAGGCTTGATCTCAAGGAATTTGCATTCTAAAGGAGAAGACAAGGACATAATATATACCTACATATATATGTATATATATATATATATACACACACACATATATGTATGTGTTTGTGTGTAATGAATACAAGAGAATAAAGACTAAAACCCAAGACTCCCAACTTCCAATCCAGTGCCCACTGGTGTTGCTGGATGGATGTATCACCACCTACTTTGACTGCATAAATAAATGGCTCTTCAAGAGGATGGCTCATTCTCCGTGGCCTTTTAGAAGCACATGAACAATTGCAAATGCCATTAAAAGATAAGCCCTTTGAAGGGATTCCTTGGATACGTGGAATGGTGGCATTTTATAAAATAGTAAGAATGATTCACCCATTTACATAGAATTTCAAATTTTATAAAATACTTACACTTTTTCTCATCTGACCCTCACAACAGCCTTGGGAGGTAAGTCACTATAATTATTATTATCCTCATTCTTTAAACAAGGAAACAGGCTCAGAGGAGTTATATCCCTCAAGCATGGGCTTACATTTAGAGAGGTTTAGATTTGGGATTTAAACCTAGTATTCTCCTGACCCCTGGTCCAATATGATTTTCACTACCCATGTATTCCAATCTTCTAATTTTATAGATGAGGACATTGAGGCCCAGAGAATTGCTTGAAATCATACACCTTACTAAGAATTTGAATTAGAATTGACTTCTGTTAACTACCAGACTAATTTAGCACCTTACTTCTATATTTTCACACTCCTTGTAGTATCTCCTCCCCCCCCCATCCCAGATTATAAGCATCCCACGGGCAAGGGCTATGCCACATCCATGTATGCATATGGCACAGGGATTTTACACATAGTGGGAGTTTCGTCATTAATTGTCTAATTGAATTCAATAGCCTTTATTAACAAAGGGCCATGAACAGAAACAAGATGGAAAATATGACTTTCTCTCTATGCCAAATGCTAAATCAGTCATTCCAGGGTGAGCATTTTTATAGACCTAGTTCTTTATAAGACATACAAGGTTATTCCCTATAACTTTTAAGCAGCATCAGAATATCTCTCTCATCCACCTGGAAAGCTTTCAGAGATAGGCATAGAGGGCCTTCAATTAATTAACCATCTAAACACTTTAAAACCTCTAAAAGTGCAGGACCTGCTCTTCCTTTGAAAAGGAGCCCTGCATTTTTACCACCAGGTATGATTGACCTGGAAACAATCCATACTGTGCCCTAAGCCCACACTATATACTAAGAAGCCTATTCCCCACTCTAGGCTGGTATAGAACAGAGTAGGCCACCCTCATCCCCAAGTGCTGTTTCTCTTGAGAAAAGTGTTGCAATAACCAATACAAATATTGTCAGGAAAACCAACTATGCTAAATTGAGGAAATCAAGGACCATTATTTGTTCAGTCATGTCCCTTGAGAATTGTGAGGATTTATTGGATGTTAAAGTGTCATTGCTGTTTGTAGTTGAATATGATGAAACAAAAAGGTCAATATTTTATGTGTATGATTGTGACTAAAGAGAACAATGTCCTTGATCACTTTTCTTCTGTGACTTACCCTTCATTCTACCTATACTTGGGAGGGGGCACAGTTCCAAACGACAGCCCTCCAGCAAGCCTTTCTTTGTTCCGGCTTCCAACATAATTCTTCCCCTTGCTTTCTAGCAGCAAGGTGATACAGTGGAGAGAGACCTGGGTTTAAATCCAGCTTTAGACACTTCTGTGTGACTTTGGGCAAGTCACTTAACTTCTGCAAAATGTGGATGATAATAACACCTTTTTGTGAGACTCAAATGAAATAGTTGTGCCTGGCACATAGTAGGTGCTATATAAATGATAGCTATTATAGGATTTCTCCATGTCTGTTTCTTCAAGAGTATTTTCCTAGCCCATATAAAGCATAGCAGAGGGAGGCTGAGGGTAAATCCCATATTCCTTCTTCACAAAACCAACATGACAGCAGTTAAAGCCAAAGGACGTCAGGTAAAAAATGTGACTGAGTGTCATATTGATAGTTACTTACAAAATATTCCTCCTCAGGAATAATTCATGTATCTGTTTCAGGCCTGGACATATCAAAACTTCAGGCTTTGTAAAGACTTAAGGGTTTGTAGAATTTAGAGCCGGAAGGGACCTAATAACAAGGGACATGGAACGTGGCTAAATTAGGACTTGTAGCGACTTTAGAGATAATCAAATCCAAATATAGTTATTTAATATTTAGGACATATATGACCTTTTCCATTTACATGCTCCATCCACTGATGAAGGTTGTAAACCATCTACTTTTAGTCGCCTTGTACGACTTTTGTCTCTGTGCTTCTATTGAGGCCCAGATTTGCATAAGAGGATAAAAGAGGGTTGGACAAATTATACAGAGCTTTTAGGAACCCCAAGCTTTCCCCTCAAAGGTCTGGATAGCTTGAAGAATATGTTGTACACATGAGAATCTGTAAATAAAGCAGTTAAAGGCTAAGAGACCAAACAAACAGCAAAAAAGAAAAACAATCAAAAACATTAGGGAAGTAGAAATGCACCTTGCTTTTGGTTTGCTCATGTTGGCCATTCTAACATGAGTGATATTAATAGTGGGCTTTTATTGAATTCATCATTACATGTTGTTCACAACAACAACTCTTTGAGGTTGGCAGGGAAGGGGTTACCAACATGGTAGAGTGAATATAGAGCTGGCTTAAACATCAGGAAGACTTGAGTTGTAGTCCTGCTTCTAACATATACTGGTTATGTGACCCTGAGCAGGTTATTTAACTTATTTGTGTTCCATAAAACTCTCTAAGATTATAAATTTCTGAGAATGTGATGGCCTATAAGAATTCCCAGGTGCAGCCCCTATCCCTATCTTGTACAAAAGAAGAAACTGAGGCACAGACACTTACCCAGGTTCACAGAATCATAACTGATTTTGTAAGGACAATGCCGTTTCTCAATGCAACCTCGCACATAGTGAGAAACAACCAAATCCCAAAGTTGATTTTCAGGCATTAAGCATCCAGTCTTTTCTCCATGCCCTTTTAGGATTTTTTTTCCCCAGTGGCTGCAAAAACACACAGATTGGAAACTGAACGAAGAGCCATAAACAAAGCAGGATCAACAGCAATGTTTCCAGTCAGGAGGAGGTGTCTAATGCGGCGCTGCCTGGCCCGGCTGGGCGCCTGCCTCCATTAATGATCTGGAAAAGGGAGTAAATAGGCCTTTAATGAAATCTGTGGATGACACTAAATTGGAAGTCATTACAATCACCACTGAGGACAGAGACACGAACAAAGGAACTGCCTGTTGAAAACGTCCTGTGTGTTCAGAGAAATGATGGTGTGGCCTATTTCTATGCAGCCCCATTGAAGCCTAAAAAAGGAACTGGATGTTTCAGGGAAAGAAAGAAAGAAAGAAAGAAAGAAAGAAAGAAAGAAAGAAAGAAAGAAAGAAAGAAAGAAAGAAAGAAAGAAAGAAAGAAAGAAAGAAAGAAAGAAAGAAAGAAAGAAAGAAAGAAAGAAAGAAAGAAAGAAAGAAAGAAAGAAAGAAAGAAAAGAAAATGAGATTTCATCTGAAAGTTAGTTCATAGCCCTGCAGCACATATATGATGTGATATGACAGATGTATGTATGTATGTGTGTGTATATTATATAGCTATGAGCCCTCTGACAAGAACTATAAGTAAAACAATATTAGGCTGAGTTAGTAGAAATCTGGAGAGCAGACTCAGGTAGAAGAAGGTTCCATCACACTCTGACCTGATCAGATCACAACTAGAGCATTGTAATGTGCTGTTCATTTCAGTTCTGGCTTCAACATTTCTATTTCATTAAATAGTATGTTAGATATAACATTCAAAGTTAATGGCACAGTAGATAGAGCATTGACAAAATTCAGGAGGACCTGAGTTCAAATCTGGCCTTAGACACTTGACGCTTACTAGCTGTGTGACCCTGGGCAAGTCATTTAACCCCAATTACCTCACTGAAGGGGGAAAAAAATAAATGCAGCAATGGTATATTGGCTAAGTCAGTTGGGTTTGGAGTCAGAATACTTGATTTCAGACTCTGACAGCTACTATCTGAGTGACCAAAGTCAACATTGTTCAGTCCTTTTTCAGTGGTGTCTGATTCTTTATGACCCCATTTGGGGTTTTCTTGGCAAGAATCCAGGAATGTGTTTTTTTTTTTTTTATTTTCTTCTATAGTTCATTTTACAGAATGAGGAACTGAGGCAAACTGGGTTAAGTGACTAGACCAGGGTCACATAGCTAGTAAGTGTCTGATGCCAGATGTGAACTTGCAAAGAGGAGTCTTCCTGACTCCAGGCCTATTACTCTATCCACTGCCACAAGTTCAATAGCTCCTCAGTAAAACTCCTGACTTTCATCTGTAAAATGATGGGGCTAGACTAGTTGACCTTTAATTTACTTTCCAGACCAAACCTGTGAACTTGACATGCAATAGTAACTATTTCAATTTAAATTTATTTTAATGAATGAAAGAGTATATAACCCCTACCCCATTTATTTCCTCCCTTTTAAGTTCCCATAAGGATTTTTTGTCCATTAATTTTCATGACCTTTCCCTCATATGATTCTTGTTAGGGTGGCCTTTATTTTTCTGGTTCCACATTTTGATCTCTAAATTATTCCAAAAATATCTTTCCAGATTTCTTTGTATTTCACATTGTATTGCCCATTTTAACTGCTTTAAATTATCCTATTATATCAATGTACCAAAATTTATTTAACCATCCCTGTATTGTTGGACATTTTAGCTGCTTCCTGGTGTTGTACTTTTTTTTTTTTTGTAACTACATATGAATTCCACTATGAAAATCTTTAAACAAATAGGTACCACATAAGAAGAAGAGAGAAATTAAGGGGTCTAGAGACCAGGCCCAAAGGAGATGGTTGAAAGAAAGTGATGTTGGTTATAGAACCTTTCCTTATCCCTATCCAGGGTACATGCTTCCTCTCAGCCATCCAGGCTGGCAATACACATTTTATCTTTTCACTTCTCGCTTTTTTTTTTTTTTTTTTTGCGGGGCAATGAGGGTTAAGTGACTTGCCCAGGGTCACACAGCTAGTAAGTGTCAAGTGTCTGAGGCCAGATTTGAACTCAGGTACTCCTGAATCCAGGGCCAGTGCTCTATCCACTGTGCCACCTAGCTGCCCCCATCACTTCTCACTCTTACCTCACATATCCAATTCATTGCCAAATCTTGCCATCATACCCACAACCCTAATTCACACCATGAATTCTTCTCATTTAGACTTTTGCAATAACCTTTTTTTTTTTTTTTTTTGGTGAGGCAATTGGGGTTAAGTGACTTGCCCAGGGTCACACAGCTAGTAAGTGTTAAGTGTCTGAGGTCGCATTTGAACTCAGGTCCTCCTGAATCTATGGCCGGAGCTCTATCCACTGCACCACCTAGCTGCCCCTGCAATAACCTTTTAATGGGTCTCCCTATCTCAATTTTTTCCTTATTGGAGTTTATCATCCACTTATCTACTGAGGTGTTTCAAGCCGATTCTGTGACAGAATTTCTGATGGTGTACAACTCACAAAAGCGCTCTACCCATCTTTCCATCTGCTTAACTCTGTCCGTAATGTACTCTCCAGTGCTGGACTCGAGGGGAGCTGTCTTGCTCCGAGTGGGTCCGTAAGCTTTTTCGATGCCTTTGTACATTCCTCTGAGGTTTCCTGTGTCGGCAGCAACCAGTATTTCCTCACTGAGCTCAACTCTATATTCACACACCGCCTAGTGATTTGCTGAGCATTTCTTCTCGCAGCACGTGGTTTCTGAAGAGCACTTTCATTCGGGGAGCGTTTGTATTGAATGAGTGCGCTGTGCTTGGCCTCAACAATGGGATTCATTTCAATGCACTTGGCTTCAAACCAGTCATTCGTTTTGATGGTCCTCTTCCCAAAGACATCAAGAGCAAGTCTGTGGGTACTCCCATGTATCTGTTTCCATTTTTCAGCAGCTGATGTAGCAGAAGAAGATGTGATCAATGCATTCTTTAGAGATCTCAAAAACTGATCCACCTTGCTGAGATTCATGGTTTTGCTGGTGTCAATAGGAGATCACCCTGTTGGTTTAAGGTGGTGCAATGTTTTGGGCCAGAGCCGCACTTTACAACAAACTAACGAGTGATCAGTGTCACAGTCAGCTCTGTGGTATGACCGCGTGTTAAGAATGTACTTGAGAACAGACCTCCTGGTTATTATTAAGTCCAATTGGTGCCAGTGTTGCGATCTGGGATGTCTCCATGATACTTTGTGCTGTGGCTTGGATTTAAAAAATGAGTTGGATACACACAGAGGACATCATGGAGTCCTTCCCTGTACTACAGGAGTTGGACAATGTACCCACACTTGAGGAACTTGAGAATGCAATTAGCTCCCTAAGATGTGGAAAAGCTCTGGGTGTAGACGGTATCACAGCTGAACTGATCAAATGCTCTAAAAACGTCCTATTAAAGCCCCTGCATGAATTATTGTGCCTGTGTTGGAAAGAAGGTAAAGTGCCACAGGATATGTGTGATGCCCGTATAGTTACGCTTTATAAGAACAGTGGAGACAGGAGTGACTGTAACAACTACAGAGGAATTTTACTTCTCAGTGTGGTTGGGAAAATGTTTGCCAAGGTCATCTTGCTAAGACTACATAAACTTGCCGACTGTGTTTACCCCGAATCGCAATGTGGCTTTCGAGCAGGGTGGTCAACTATTGATACGATTTTTTCGCTTCGCCAACTGCAAGAAAAGTGCCCAGAACAAAGAAAACCCCTCTTCATTGCCTTCATAGACCTGACCAACGCATTTGATATGGTTAACAGAGAAGGTCTTTTTGAAATTCTCTCGAGAATTAGTTGCCCTCTTGAACTCCATAGCCTCATTAGTTCCTTTCATTGCAACATGCAGGGTGTTGTGCACTTCGAAGGCAACACCTCTAAAGCATTCAGTATAAACAGCGGAGTCATGCAAGGATTCGTGCTTGCTCCCATGCTGTTTGGAATTTTCTTCTCCATGCTGTTGTGTCATCTTTTTGGTTCGTCAACTGATGGCATCTATCTGCATTCCCAGTTGGACAGAGGCCTGTTCAACGTTTCACGTTTGAGATCCAAAACCAGAATGAGAGGTAGTACCCTTAGGGACCTGCTTTTCGCCGATGATGCCACACTTGCCTTTCACTCAGAGCATGAATTGCAGACCTTGATGGATCGCTTCTCCCAAGCTTGCACAGACTTTGGCCTAATTATAAATCTTAAAAAGATGAAAGTCATGTGTCACAGTACTATGTCGCCTCCATTGATACACATAGGTAGCTACTAGTTGGATATAGTAAACCAATTCTCGTATCTTGGCTCTATTGTCAGTGACAATTTGTCACTTGATTCTGAGATCAATCAGAGGATTGGGAAAGCTACTTAAACCATGGCTAAGCTTGCCAAGCGTGTCTGGGCAAACAGTAAACTGACAAGATGAACCAAATTTGCTGTCTATAGAGCATGCGTCCTGAGTACCTTACTGTATGGCAGCAAAACAAGGACTATGTATACAAGACAAGAGAAGAAGCTTAACAGCTTCCACATTCGCTGCCTTTGGCGCATCCTTGGCATATCTTGGTCAGATAGGATCACCAATACAGAAGTTCTCCAATGCACGCAACTTCCGAGCATCTACACACTACTGAAACAAAGACGGCTGTGCTGGCTCGGTCAAGTGCACCGCAAGCAAGACGGACACATTCCTAAAGACCTACTCTATGGCGCCCCCAGCTGGACGCCCCCAGCTTCACTACAGAGATGTATGCAAGCAAGACTTGAGGGTTCTGGGAGACATCAGCAGCTGGGAGGAGATGGCCAAGGACCAAGCCCAATGGAGTTCAGTGCTCAGGAGCAGCTTGCACACAGCTGAGATGGGCCTTCAAGCTCAGGAGGAAGAAAAACGCATGAGACACAGGAACCAACAGACAACAGAGAGCACAGTTTTCAGATGTCCTTGTTGTGGCAGGAGCTGTGGCTCCCATATAGGACTACACAGCCACACTGTGGCCTGAGGCTCTTCAAGGCGCTGATCCATGGTTGTTTGCAACTGGTGGAAGCCTACTACTACTATCTACTGAGGTGTTTTTTCCTCCTAAAGAATAGATGTGGGGGCAGCTAGGTGGCACAGTGGATAAAGCACCGGCCCTGGATTCAAGACAACATGAGTTCAAATTCGGCCTGAGACACTTGACACTTACTAGCTGTGTGATCCTGGGCAAGTCACTTAACCCCAATTGCCTCACCAAAAAAAAAAAAAGATTTAACTTTCTTTTTCAGTCTTTGGAAGACAAACCTAGGAGTACTGAGGAAAACTTACAGGGAAGCAGATGTCTGCTCAATTTAAGGACAAATCTTTTTTTTTTTTTTCAGGGGGTGGGGCAACGAGGGTCAAGTGACTTGACCAGGGCCACAAAACTAGTAAGTGTCAAGTGTCTGAGGCTGGATTTGAACTCAGGTCTTCCTGAATCCAAGGCTGGTGCTTTTTCCATTGTGCCACCTAACTACCCCCAAGGACAAATCTTTTCATGTTTAGAGCTGTTCAGTCATGGCATTAGCTCCCTTGGGTGGCAATCAGTTCTCCGTCTGGAAGTACAGGCTGGATGACTCCACTGGCTTCAAGTAGAAGTGGGACTAGGTGTTTCCTGAGAGCACTTGTAACTGTGAGCTCCTAAGATCCAAAAAGACCAAATGTAGGAGAAAGATTGAAGCTGCAACCAGAATGACAAGTACTTTAGAAGCCCGGGTGGTCACAAAATGCCATCACTATTTTGAGCTGCATGATCATCACAGTGACATTTGATCAATGAGTAAGGAAGTAGAGAGCTCCTTTTTTTGAAATGAGTCTGGGAGACTACTCCCTGACCCTGGGCTCAGTTTTCTATCATTGTACAACCTAAAAGAAGATTTAGACAAATGTAAGACTAGTGAGAAGAGAATGAAAAAAAGGTAAGCTTATAGAGAATGGGAGCACTGTCATAAAAAAAAAAATACAGCATTGGGTGATAGGAAACAAGGGTTTGAATATTTACTTAACTCTAGTTTTCAATTTTCTCATCAGTTAAATATGTATCACAATTATTGTCCTACCTGTTAAACAGACTGATTTGTTAAACAATTATTAGGATCATGGACAGTTTGTGGGAGATGAAACTTTAGAGGATATCTCATCCAAAAATACCCTATTTTTTAAAAGATTATGAAAAGGAGATCCCTAATTCAATGTTGTTCTGATAATAAAATTAATGTATTTAAAAGAACATTAGTAGAAAAGAAAGAATTGTAAATGAAATTGTTATTGTTGTTAAACACACCTAGGCAGTAGCGGGATATATGGGGATGAGTTTGAGTCATGAAAACTGGTTTATGATTAGTTTTAAATAATGCCTAATGTTAATAACAAATATATATATATATATATATATATTTCTTTTTTTGTTTTGTTTTGGGTTTTTTGTTTTTGTTTTATTGGGCAATGAGGGTTAAATGACTTGCCTAGGGTCACATAGCTAGTGTCAAGTGTCTGAGGTTGGATTTGAACTCAGGTCCTCCCGAATCCAAGGCTGCTGCTTTATCCACTGTGCCACCTAGCTGCCCCTATGTATATAGTTCTTTAAGCATGGCAAAACACAGCATACATTATTTCAGTTAATACTCACAATGGACCCAGTATGGTAAGTTTTTGTTGTTGTTGAGCTGTTTCAATTGTGCTTGACTCTTTTTGTTTTGTTTGTTTTTTTTGAAGGGCAGTGAGGGTTAAGTGACTTGCCCAGGGTCACTCAGCTAGTAAGTGTCAAGTATCTAAGACTGGATTTTAACTTAGGTCCTCCTGAATCCAGGGCCGGTGCTTTTTCCACTGCACCACCTAGCTGCCCCCAGTGCTTGACTCTTCATGAACCCATTGGGGGTTTTCTTGGCAGAGACACTGGAGTACTTTGCCATATCCTTATCTTGCTCATTTTACAGATGAGGAAACTGAGGCAAGCAGTGAGTTGCTCGGGGTCATACAGATAGTAATTGTCTGAGGCTAGATTTGAACTCACAAAAATATCTTCTTCAGTGGCACTCTACGTGTTGCGCTGCTGCCTAATCTAATATTTACCAGAAAGGAATCTCTGCTGTAATATATCTAGGAGGCTGTCATCCAGTCTTTGCTGAAAGTCCAGTATTTTCCTCCTAACAACCGTGTACTGAAGTCAAAGAATATAATATTATCCTCATTTTCAGACAGGTTCACTGAGAAGTTAAGTATTTGGCCTAATGTCATAAGACTTTACAGTGGCACATTTAGAACTTGAATCTAGATCTCATGTCAAACTTACTCTTCTCTCATCCAAATGACTGGGCTGCCTTCTGGCTCCCATACTCACCATCACCTCTCCCTCCTCTTATCTCTTATTTGAATATATTTGTCACCTCATCCTCTTGTTTTTTGAGTGTTTGTTTGTTTGGGTTTTTTTTTTTTTAGGGCATCAACTAGCTGTTCTTTTAAGAAAACAATGATTCACTTTGCTCTTTGCATTTCAGTTATTGCTTGATAATCCTCTCCCATAGTGTCCTCCCTTGAATACCCTTGCCCTCCTCCCCCCTTGCCCCCTGTGGGGAAAAAAAGCACAAAAACAGTCAAGTAAAAATTATTGGCATACGGGCAGCTAGGTGGCGAAGAGGACCTGGAGTCAGGAAGACCTGAGTTCAAATCCGGCCTCAGACAGTGACACTTACTAGCTGTGTGACCCTGGGCAAGTCACTTAACCCTAATTGCCTCACCAAAAAAAAAAAAAAATTGGCAGAGCAACCACTAGTAGCAGTATTCCAGAACCCCTGTTATGCTTCGCTTTATTCCTTCCTTTCAATAGCCTCTTCCACAACATCTTCACCAACAACCTCATCACTAATCCTTTTCTACCCTCCACACCCTATTCCTTCCTAGAACAAGGCCTTGATCAAATCAACCCTTCCAGTGTTTAGTTTCTGTTATCTATACTTCTGTGGCCCCACTTGCCACCTCTGTGACTGTCTGGACCAATATGTACTTCCGAGGCAGCCACTCCCCTATATGTAGAGTTTTCTCCATTCTCTTAAATTTCTTGAGGGCAGGTTTGTCTTTGCTATTGTTTTTATATCTCTAGCACTTAGCCTAATACTTGGCAGCAGTAAATAATCAATAAATGTTTGTTTTGTTGTTTTTTTCTTTTAATTCTCTCTCTGTGTGCAAAATAACAGCAATATTGTAAGACGATCAGCTATGATGGAGGTACCTTATTATCCAAAGATATTTTTATCAAACCCTGGATTAATAGGAGCAAAATGTTCTTCAACTGAACTCCAAACTGAATCCAGATAGCCAGCAGATAAAAGGCCCTACCTAGTGACTTCTTTTCCCTCAGGACAGTAAGCCCCTATCTTATGGTAACATCCCAGAGTCCTCATCCTTGCCAAACCCTTTTGTTGGAATCCTGTAATCTTATCATGATGCTTTGGTATTTCCTCCATACTTTTTATAACTGAAATTGTTAAACTGCCTTTGCTTCTGTATCATAGTATTGGAACTGACTATGCCCTGTAATCAGTGGACAAAAAAACCCTTAGAAGGAGAGGGTCTCTGAGCTCTCTTCTTAGGAGGGGAGTCTCCACATGATCATATGTTATATATTTCTTCTTGGGACAAAATATTAAATTGGTATTATGTTTTTTTCTATCTATTCTCTGATCTGGTTTCTGTGAGGTACCTACTACTGGTAACCGAGGCAGAAATAGACTTCTCTGATCTGGGTGAAGAAATTATAGGAGATATTATTGATGTCTTTGACCTGTTTATTTTCTTATAGGAAGATGGTTACAAAAACTATATTTAATATTCAACACTACCATTTCGTCAATGAATCAAACTGATATTACAAATATTTTACAAAAGGTTCTTTTTTTTTTTAATGAGACAAATGGGGTTAAGTGACTTGCCCAGGGTCACACAGCTAGTAAGGGTTAAGTATCTGAGGCCAAATTTGAACTCAGGTACTCCTGACTCCAGGGCCAGTGCTCTATCCACTGCACCACCTAGCTGCTCCTACAAAGGGTTCTTAACAATGGGGCTTATGATTATTAACAATGTAAAGGGGAAAAAGGAAAAAAAAATGAGTGAAACATTGACAAAACTTAAGAGGGCATTTCCTTTTAGGAGGTAGGTCTTGAATATAGTATTTACAAAAGGAAAAAGGGAAATGTCCATTTAAGTCTCTGAAAGTCTTATCTCCTACAGATAATTCTTGGAAGATCATCTTGATGCAGCTCTATATTCCATTGTTATCTCAGGTATGGTCTCAGAGTGATCTCAGATGTGATAGCAACACAGTCTTTCCTAGCTTCTTTAGAATCTCTTCCTCAGCTGAGAATCTCCTACAGAATTGATCTTAGCACAACTTTATATTACTTTGCCAGTAAAAGTTCTCAATACCTTATGTCTAATAGAATTCATAACCTTTTAGAGATTTTTGCAGTTATAGGTTATTCAGTTCTCACATAATATGGGAATGTTTTGCTTGACTACACATGTATAATTTATATTGAATTGCTTGAGAATTTGGAACACAAAGTTTTAAAAAGGGATGTTAAAATTGTTATTACATGTAATTGGGGAAAAATAAAATTCTAAATAAAAGGCCAAAAATAAAATAAAATTCTCTCTATTTATATGTTTGTCTGTATGTATTTATGTATGTATACTTAAATATACATACATTTATATAATGTGTTTTATTGTGGAAATGCCTAGTTGATGGGCATACACTTTCCATCAGGAATTTTGCTGCTTCAAAAAGTGCTGTAAACATTTTGCTTTATTTGGGAATTTGCTTTCTGTCCCCCCACCCTTTTTTAATGAACTATTCATTTATGTTTTTGATCTATTTAGATCTTATTGTGGTACATAGTGTGAAATGTTGCTCTAAACTTAAAACTTATTTTCCATCAAATTGCTTTCTGGATTCCCTAGCAATTCTTTTTTGAAGAGGCAGCTCTTCCTCTACTAGTTTTTCTTTGATTTATCAGAAACTGGATTACTTTGTTCCTTTTTTTCCTAGATCTTGTTTATCTAGTCTTTTTCACTACTCTACTTTTCATTTTGTTTTGTTTTGCATTGGTACAAAATTGTGAAGACAGATGATTCATAATTCAATTTGACATGATAATCGTAGATATCATTTTTATTCCCATTTTTTCATTGATTTGCTTGAAAATTTTGACATCATTTTTATAAATATTAAAAAAAAATTGAGTCATTTTCTAAAGTAATCCCTTGCTAATTTAATTGGTATAGCACTAAATTTGTCAATTAATATAGGTAATATTAATCTATTTTATTACATCAATTTTCACTATTTATAAACATAACAGAGCTCTCAAATGATTTACAAGGTCTTTTATTTCTATGAAGAGAGTTCTGTGTGCATGTGTGTATGTGATTGTATTCATAAAAGTCATTTGTATACTTTAATAGGTTAATTCCCTTGTATTTTTATGTATTTTAAAATTAGAGCTAGGTGGCTTAGTGGATAGAACTCTGGGCCTGGAGTCAGAGAGACATGGATTTAAATCCAGTTTTAGACAACTAGCTTCATTACCCTGTGCAAGCCAGTTAATGCATTTTCCTGTTTCCTCATCTGTAATATGGAGAAGTTAATCTCACCTACCTCTTAGGGTTTTTGTGAGGATCACATGAATTAATAATTGTAAAGCATTTAACATAATACCTGGCATATAGTAAGTATTATATAAATGTTAGCTATTTTTGTTACTATCATAATCATCATCACTGTTGTTATTGTCATCATCGACAATATTGTTATCATATAGAATTCCTTTAATCAGACTTACCTTGTATTGTTTAGTAATAAAAAATAGTAGTGAGTTTGTGGAATTTATTTTGTCTCTACTATTATATTGAAGCTTTTCTTTATATCAATTAATTCATTTGTTGATTCTTTAGGTTTTCTATGTATGCTCTCTATAAATAGGGATAACTATTAATTCTTTGTTAGTTTTTATTCCTTTAATTGCTTTCTCTTGTCATTTCTTTAGCTCCCATTTCTAGTATATCAAATAACTGTGTAGAGAAGAGGAATCCTTATTTTTTACCTTAGAAATGATCTGGCAAGTTTTTAATTTTTCCCCACTGCAAATAATACTCGTTTTTGTTTTTTTATAAATATAATTTGATCACTTAACTAATGTATCTTCCTTGCCTGTTTAGTGTTCTTAATATAAATGAATACTACCTTTTGTGAACGGTGGTTTCTTTGCTGACATAACCAGACTCAGGCATACTTTTGTCATTTTTATTATTTATATGACTAATCACAATGTGGGCAGTTAGGTGGCATAATGGAAAGAACAACGAGCCTAGAATAAGGAAGATTAATCTTCCTGTATTCAAATCTGGTCTTAGACACTTACTAGCTGTGTTACCCTGGGCAAGTCACTTAACCCAGTTTGCTTCAATTTCCTTATCTGTAAAATGAGCTGGAGAAGGAAATGGTAAACTATTTCAGTATCTTTTCCAAGAAAACTCCAAAAGGTATCACAAAGATTCAGATACTACCGAAATGACTGAACAATAACACGAATAACAGTCATAATGTATAGCTAGTATAAATAAAAACTTGTGATAACTATTTTAAAAATAGAAGTATAACCTATTTAAAATATTTTATTAAATGATTTTGCATCAATATTAATCACTGATATTAGCCTATAATTATCTAACTCTCCTTTTTCCATCTCCAATTTGGTACTAAGACCATAGTTATCTTAAGTAAGTTTTCTGGTTGAGTGCCATCTTTTTCTGTTATTGACAAGCATTTATATGCCATAGGTATTTATTATTGTTTAAACATTTGATATCTTTCATTTATCAATCCATAGGAACTAGATTTCTCAACTCCTATACTTTGGTTGTCTTTTTACAGCTTGATCCTTTTTTCTTTATGTGATTTCATAATTTAGGATCTCTATTTCCTGTTTTATTTTGGATATTTTATATTTTAATAGATTTCATCCATTTCTTTTAAGTTCTTAACTCTCCTGGCATAAGATTTGATTATTCTCTTCATTTCCTCTGTTTTATTTTTATCACTTTGATGACTTTATTTGGTATGTTTCTTGTTATTTAAATGAGTGAATGAATGAAAAAATTTATTAAGTGGTTACTATGCCTACTTCCAGTTTCTGGGCATACAAATACCAAGCTCAGATGTTTTTTCTTCTGTCAAAGACCTTGCCTTCTAATGGTGGAGATAACATATATAGGGGTATGATGGCAAAGAAAAGAGTTATGGCCACATGGAAAGCAAGCGACAGAACTTAATTTTGATACCAAATCCTCTGGTTTCATATCCAGTGATCTTCCTGCTATTTCAGGCTTCCTAGGTTCAGATCCTGGCTTTATGTGACCATGGTTAAGTCACACATGTGACTTAGAGTAGAAAAGTAAGACAATCATTTGACTTGTTTGTACCAGAGGCAAGGCTAGTTTTGATTTATCATATAATTTTATTATAACGTGTGTATGTATGTGTGTTGAGGGGGTAAATTTATAATGTACAAATGTGCATGATTGGGGGTGGGGAGCAGTGGCACTTTTATTAATGAATAAACAGGTGTGATAGTTTGTCCTGAAAAAAAGTCATCAGGAAAATAACTTATCTGATAGATTGACAATTTAACTACTTCCTGCTCTGGCATGGTTTATGTGTCACTAGAAAAATCTTCCTGCATGCTGTAATAACTACCCTAATGTTTCCTATATATTTACTAATATGTGCCATTGTCATTTGCTGTAAGCAGAAGAAAAACAAATCATTGTTAAAAAGGGTGCAATGGAGGTGGTTAAGGAAATCATGTTTCTCTCTTTTTTTTTTTTTTCTAATCCAGTTAGAAGCTCATATGAGTGACGGAAGACCGAGATTGGCACAAAATGTTGGTGTAGAGTTAAAAGGGGAGTAAGACATTGGTTTGTGATGTCCTAGTTGAATTTAGTGCTTCATTGGTCAGTAGGGTCTCTACCCTACTGACTTCCAGTGACAAGGCCCCTCTAATTTCTCCAAGATCTGTGTCACTTGCACTTCTGATGAACAGTCAGAAATCAGTACGTACACAAGCACAAATGAAAACATTTCCAAAACACCGTGCCAACAAGCTATGAGGAAATTCAAACATGGGAGCTGTTAGAATTTCAGAAAATAAACATTAGTTGGATTACTGCATGCAAGTTGAAGGAAGAATGTTTGGGAGGTAGGGTAGGACTCAAATTAGTCATCATTAAGAATGGCTTTAGAAATTATTCTTCTCAGGGCACCCCCCTCATTTTACAGATAAAGCAAGTAGATTCTTGAAAGGTAAAGTTACTTGACAAAGGTCATACAGATAACAAGTGATATAGAGGGACTTTGAACCTAAGTCGTCTGGATTCAAGTCAAGTAATCTTTCTGCTGTACCTTGCTGATTGGCTGTGAGTTTGGGCTCCATGTAACCTTAGGCCAGACATTTCCTTGTTCCAGGCTTCAGGTTTCTTTTCTTTAAAATGAGGGCTAAGAGTAAGTGATCTCTAGCATCCCCTCTGGTTATATCTTTCTAGGATATGGGGAGGTGGCTCAGTAGATAGAGCTTCAAGTCTGGAGTCAGGAAAACCTGAGTTCAAATCAACATACCAGCTGTGTGTCACCAAGCAAGTCACTTAACCTCTGTTTGCCTCAGTTTCCTCAATTTTAACTTAGGATTTGAAATAGTACTTACCCCACAGTGTTGTGAGAATCAAATGAAATAATATTTGTAAAGCACTTAGTATAGTGCCTGGCACATAGTAGGTGCTTCTTGAGACTTAAGCTCTGTTCGAACCCCAGGATTCCTGTATCCCCTCTCCTCCACCACCGCAGTCATCATGAACTGACTATTCTTTTCATTCTCATTGACATGCAGGGTCCTGTATACTTTTTCTTCCAATCCTTTGGCCCAGTTTACAGCAACATCAATGTTTTCAGAAGATTAAATCACCAAGGTCTCAGATAAGTTCAAGAAGGAAGGGGGTTTTCAAGTGGGCATACAAATTTCATGTGAGGGGGAAGCTAGATGGTGCAGTGGTAAAGCACTGGCCCTGGATTCAGGAGTACCTGAGTTCAAATCCGGCCTCAGACACATGACACTTACTAGCTGTGTGACCCTGGGCAAGTCACTTAACCCTCATTGCCCCACGCAAAAATAAAATAAAATAAAATAAAATAAAAAATTCATGTGAATGTTTAGGGGTATAATGGGGGAGAGGAGAGGAAAGAAAAACAGTGGAGGGAGAGGAGAGAAGACAGAGCAGGGAAGATATAGAAGAAAATACAAGTTTCTCCCCAACATAAAGTTGCTTCTCATCAGCCTGCATTCAAGGCCCTCCACAATGCCCAACCAAGTCCAGATTTATTTCCTAAGCATGCCCTTTCTCTTTCCCTCCTCTACATTCCACCCAAATCATATTTGCCTGTTTCTGAAAACACCTTCTGCTGGCTGGTTCTTTGTCCTTGCTCATGTCATTCCCTTGGGGAAATACTATGCCAAATCCTCCCCCAGTACTTTTTGTCTTTTGAAACCCAGGACATATGGCAGAGCTTCCATGAAATCTTCCTGACCCTTCTTTTTGACACCTCGAAATGAAGTCACCCTTCCTTGAGATCTTTTACAGTTTCTTTGTGCCTTCACTGCATTTGTACTGAGATGGAAGAAGGGCTATGGAATGGAAGGAATATGCTTCTAGAGTCAGAAGGCCTAGATTTGAATCTTTGCTTGACAACTTACTGTGTGTGGAACATTGGGAAAATAATTTTATCTCTAAAAGCCTTGATTTCCTTTTCTGCAAAATTAAAAAAGAAAAGATGGACTATTGAATCTCTAAGATTGTGGATGTATATGTATGTGTATGTGTCCATTTGTGTGTGTGTATATGTGTGTGTATGTGTGTATACGTATATGTGCACATACACATTATTGCAGGGGCATATGTTTATATATTCAGTTCTATATAAGCATTATCCATATATGTACGCATACACATAATATATATATATATACACAAATATATTCTGTGTATACACATATATACACACATATAATATATACATATTGCTTTTATTCAGTTGTTTTTCAGTTATGTCCAATTCTTCATGACCCCATTTTGGGTTTTCTTAGCAAAGATAATCGAGTGGTTTGCCATTTCCTTCTCTACCTCATTTTACAGATGAGGAAATGAGGTAAACAGGGTTAAGTAACTTGCCCAGGGTCTTAAAATGACTAAGTGTCTGAGACCAGATTTGAACTCATGAAGATGAGTCTTCCTGATTCCAAGTCCAGTCTTCTATCTACTGTGCCACTTGGCTGCTCCATACACATAAATGCATACATACATACAGATGTACAAATATATTCTGCAAATATACATATATATATATCATACACACTGAGTTCTTTGTATATAGGGTTCTATATAATACATGTATACATACATATATGTATTTCTACTTGTACGAAACAAGGTTTATGTGCATATATATGTGTGTGTATATATAATAGACAAATACACATACAACATACATTCATATGTGAGTATAAACCTTGTTTTCTGATGGCAGGTTATCTCAATTCATGGTTTCTGGCCTCAAATCACAGAATTTCTGGTTCTCTTTCAATCTCGTACAAATGGAATAACTTCCCTTTACCTTAGTTAACTCATCTACAAAACAAGGTGATTGGAATAAATGTTTTCTCTTCTTTTTCCCTGCTCTAAATCTTATGATCTGTAAAATTAGGCATTGGGAGGATGTGAATGGGTCTCCAAGCTCCCTTCATGCTCTAAGTCCTATGATCCCCTATATGATATGCACATACACAAAGTGTGGATGCAGAGCCACAAGGCTACTTTTCATAAGCTGCATTGGAAACTCTTTCCCCTTACTTTATAGTCATCTCATGAATGCTTCCTCTGCACACAGGGGTTATGAATTTCAAAAGTAATTCAGGTATGTTTATTAATCCCCCAAATGACAATGGCATACCTTTAATTCATGATAAGCTTTGATAGTTACTGCACACAGAAGAAGAGTGGGCCAGTGAGCAGAAGATTCAGGCCCTAGTCATGTCTCTCACCTATGTGACCCTGATAAAACATTGCTTCCTCTCTCTGGATCTCAGTCTCCTTCTTTGTACAATGACAGGGTTTGCACTAGATTGTTTCTGTGGTCCTATCTAGAAGTAGGGTGAGTGTGTTCTGCTGAAACCTTCTACAGTCATCAGAGTTCTTGAGTAGAATGAAGCCTGGAATAAGAAAAAAGTGGACTGGATTATGGTTTAGATGCTTCTAGTAACCTTTTGCACGACTTTGGACAAGTCACTTACCTTTACTAGGCTTCAATTTCCCCATCTGTAAAATGAGGGGACTGAATTGGGTCAGAGGTTCTTAATATTTTTTTTTTCTTTGTGGTGAGGAAGAGAAGATCCTAGATTCTTTTAGCAGTCTGGCAAAGTCTATGGACCCCTTCTCAGAATAATATTTTAAATGCATAAAATTATATATATATATATATATATATATATATATATATATATATATATATATATATATATATATATATATATATATATATAGTTACAAAGGAAACCAAAGTTTAGTGAAAATAATGGTATCTTTTCTCTTCCATCCAAGTTCATAGACCACTGCAAACCTATCCACAGATCCCAGATTACTAGACCCTGGACTAGATAATTTCAAATGTGTCTCCCAGTTTTATGATTTTATTTTCTGAGTCTTTACATGCATATTAATAATAATGAATACTATGTAAGGAAACATGATGTAAGTTACATCTGGGTTGAATGCTGACTTGGGCAATAGACTGTTATTTTCCAAAGTGGAGTTTCTTCACACTGTGTCTTTAGCACTTAAAATTAAAATATTTTTATTATATGAGAATATATCATGTGCCTTTAGGTTGCATTATACAGGAATCAAATCCCTGTGGTTTTGCAGTCCATACATGCCTATGGATTTTCTGAGTAAAGAGTAGGTAGGAGACATTTAAAAGTGAAAAAAAATACACATTTTTAAAAGTCCATGTCCTTTCTTATAAAACTAGCTGTCTTGTATTCAAAGTCTTGACAGCATTTCTGTTTGTCATCCTCATTTGGAAAATGATAAAAGAAAAGAGATTTTTGATAAGAAGAGCCAGGAAAGAACAAAAAAGAAAAAAACACTATGAATATGTTTTTTTTTTCCATTTAAACAAGCATAAATCAACCCCCGGAAAATGTATGCATGTTTTAAAGATGAATATCTACTGTATGCTAATTAGTGAAGCCTCTTGTGGGTTTTAAGAACATGCAGATTATTCTGTCTAATATGACAGCATGTGTCATTATCTCCAAAGAGTTCCCAGAAGCCCAGTAAGGGTAGTTAATGACAGTGTTGTGTGGAAATGAAACAGTTGTGAATGACCCTGTGCTTCTTTCCCTCCTAGGTTCATGATGCCACCAGAAATGACTGGTATTGGGGCATTTCTGTTTTTTATTTGTTTCATTTCAAGCATCATTATCATCGTCCTAACAAAAGAAGTCATCTGAAATTCTGCCACTGGGATTGTTAAGACTTTCCTTATTTACCTCTTCTATAGCCCTTCCAGCAGACATCAAGATACCATGCTATATTAATGATCTGGACGACTACCATTCTGATTAGCAACTAGAGCTAGGGGGTATGGTCTCCTTCCATCTGAGGTGTAACTATCCCCCTCCCCCTTTTGTTACACAATCATTTTTATTCAAGATATATATCCTGGGAGACAGGATCTATTCTTGATCAAGCAGAAGAAAACTAAAACTAAATAAATTAAAAAAACCCCAAAAAACAGATAAAAAATAGGTATCCCCAGGATGCAAGGAGATGGGTGCCATATAGAAGAGGATGGGGGGAGTCGGCTGCATACATTTAGGGAGCTGTTCAGTGCTTTCAATTATTCTGACCTGCTTAATAATAATAATAATAATAAACAAAACTAACAAAAAATAGTAAAGTCCAAAACACACACACAAACACACACACACACAAAGATAATTTTTAGCCACAATATCTTCTGTCACATACACACATACATATAACTGCAAAACATGCAATATCATGATCTCTGAAGTATCAAAATTATTGTCAATCCAAAGGGCAATACAGAAAGAGAAGCATGATGAACATGAGTAAGCTAATTGACATCACCCTTCATTACTCTTGTGTCCAAAGTGTTAGAAAAAAAAAAAACAACATTAAGGAAGTGCCTGAGAAGGAAAAGAGGTGGGACTTTCATGTTGTAAGGACAAAGAATAACAGAGAGATTATCCAAGTGTTACCCTGGCTCCATGGAGTGTTACAATACAATAAGGATGGCATCCCATACATAGGTAGATCTATGGGAGGTCTTTCTGAGAGGATGCGGGTCAAAAAAAAAAAAAAAGCCAGGGATAAGAATGTGACCACTGCCGATTCCTAATATAGCAATCTTACCATGCCATGCTCCTGCTCAAAAATCTTCAGCGATTTCCTATTGCCTCTGAAATAAAACAACTCAACTTTGTATCTATCTTAAGTCTTTTCCACAATTCAAGACATTTCCCTATATACTTGCTTTGCATTTCAGATAAGTGGGATTTCTTATTTGAAATGTTTATTGGCTTTTCCCCAAATTCAAGCCGCCATTTCTCATCTCCTGATTTATATGAACTGGTCTCCCTGCTTAGAATGCACTTCTTTCCTCAACTCTTCTCCTTAGAATTGCTAGCTTCTTTCAAGTTTCAGCTCAGATAGCACCTTTCCTTCCTCTTCCTCTCCCTTCCCTCAGTTAGTTGTTCTTCTCAAGTTGCCTCTTCTTTATTTACCTGAGTTCATAGTGAAGGCTTCCAGTAAAATGTAAGCTCTTTAACAGCAGGGGCTATTTTGTTGTTATTTCTGTGTCCCTAGCCTCTAACATAATGTCTTGGACAGAGCAGAAGTTTAATAAACATTTGCTGAATTGAATTTTGCTTTTGTCTCACTGATCATTTTAGGCACTGTGTTCTCATAGAAAACACTTCACTTCTCGTTCATGTGGAACCATGTATTCTTAATGCACTTGGCATGTGATTCCTAGCCCATGAAACAAGTCTCCCCAAGGAGTATATGGTCTTCACAAAGGATGATTCTTCATTTCCCAAGGGAAATAACAGTAGTCACGCAATTTTCTTTTTCTCTCAATTGCTTTTTACAAGGACTTTGCTCCTATTTCTACCTCCTAGGTACAAAGTCAATTTTAAATCTGGGGATTTTTGTAATACTTAAATTTATGTGTGAACTCTTCCCCCCACTACACCGTATGGACAGAATAACATCTAGAATCACTCATTTAGAAACTGAAGAAAACCTAGAGATAATCTGGAATACCAGGTTCCTTCACATTTCCCATTTTGTAGGAAACTGAGACCTGTGACACTACTTGATTTGCCCAAGACAACAGAGATTGCTTATCACAAGTCCTGGCATACAGTAGGTGTATGATAACTACTAGTTGATTGAAATGGGGTGAATCTGGGCCCCATTACTTGAAATCCAATGTTTTTCTGACTCTCCCACATTCAGAGATGGATGAGAGTTCAACTAACTTTCAGTCTACAGGAGTGAAAACTGAGACCCAGATAGAGAAAATGAGTGGCTCAAAGTCATACAGCTCTCTACTTTGCCTTACCCCACTGCCTTTCATGCTGTCTAAATAATCATGTGGAAGTCTATTTTCAAGACTCAACGATAGGTCCATTAGCTTTTGGCTGGTGGATGGGATTGTTGTTGTTGTAGTTGTTGTAGTTGTGGTTGTTGCTGCTGCTGCATCTCAAGGCTCATCAATGTTTTTCTTTTGGATAATGTAACACAAGGAATGTGATCTGATCTTTTGAGAAGAAGCCTTCTATTTAAAACACTTTAAAATGTGTTAAAAGACTTTTGGAAACTCATACAGCTCAATTTTATCTTCTTTATAGTATGTTAAATGCTGCTTCAAAATAAGAGCTACTGCTTGAAAATTTACCATAGTTTGGGAATATTACTGGGAAATCTTTGTTATTTAAGAAGAGTCTGTGTCATTCAGGGATAGAATAATAAGTTATTAAATGATAGAATGTAAGCTCCAGGAGCTTACATTTGGACTCTTTACATTCTCTTCTCCTTCCCTCCCTCCTCCTTCCTTCCTCTGTCTCTCCCTGCCTCCCTCCCTTCCTTCCTCTTCCTCCTTTCCTTCCTTTCTTCTTTCTCTCCTTACCTTCTTTCTTTTCCTTCCTTCTTTCCTTCCTTTCTTCCTTTTATTCTTCATTCTTTCTATGCCTAACATAATGTCTAGCACATAGGAAGCACTTAATAAGTACTCGTTGATTTTTCAATTGATTTCTGTTGAAAGAAAGCTGAACCTGACCGCAGAATATATCATTTGGAGGCCTGGTTGTATCTCCTTAGTTAGTGCCACTTGCAGATACATTCCCTGATGGTTGATATGTGCTGATGAATCACTGAGATTATCGAGAGAATTCCTATTCTTTATGAAAGAGTTTTTTGTTTTTTTTTGTGGGGCAATGGGGGTTAAGTGACTTGCCCAGGGTCACACAGCTAGTAAGTGTCAAGTGTCAGAGGCCGGATTTGAACTCAGGTACTCCTGAATCCAGGGCCGGTGCTTTATCCACTGTGCCACCTAGCTGCCCCCCTTTATGAAAGAGTTTTGAAGATTAAATCAGGTTCCAAATCAACGTAATCCAGAGTTCAGCAGAACTAGAACCAGGCTGCATTGATGAACTTCAGACTTGAACTCACTTTGTGATCTTGTACAGGTCATGTCACATCTCTGGGCCTCGGTTTCCTTACTAATAAAATAGGAATGACAATGAGATTTATACTTTATACCTCACAAAGAAATTGTGAAGAAAGTAATTTATAAATGATAAACTATCATAAAATCATAATGATGAGAGCTCAGCTAGGCTGTTATTTGTGCAAATTCACATAGCCAGGAAGAGGCAAAGATGAGATTCATGCCTGGTCCCTTGGTTTCATGATAAGTGTTCCTTCCTATTCCCTGTATATGAAGAGTTATTATTTGAATCTCTCAATCTTTTCTCTGGGTAGAATATTTCTAGGTATGTCTATGTATAATGCTTGCCACTGACGTATTTTTAGAGCCAAAAAAAAAATAAAGAGTGAACTTAGGAGGTACATTTCAGTGGCCATTTGGGTCAGATCTGTCACACTTTTTATCACCATTTATTCCAATCCCCCTACATACTCTAGAAGCCCTGGGCTGCAGCAGAATACCAGGCCTACAATAGACACACATGGAAATCCTTCAAGGTCCATAAGCAAAAGGACTCATGCCATACATATTACAACTAGGCCATTCCTCTGACCCGCAGCTAGTTTGATTTCTCTTTTGCACTTGACCAATGTTCACATATTCCTGGTTATTATTTCACACCTGCTGGTTTGCTCCAAGATATACTAGCAATCTTATTATTTGGCTCCCCCAATAGTCAGGCAGAAGAGCTGCTATAATCTCCTACCATTTGTTTTAGTGCCAGCATCCTTCCTATGCCCAGTGCACAATATAGTCCATCTCTCCACTACCCTTCTTTCTCTCCTGCTCTTTAATGACCTTCCTTCTACCTACAATGCTTAGATGATTTTCTTACTAATGAACAAAATGCATAATTAGGCCAGAAGAAATAAAACCACAGAAAACCCAAGAAGAAGAGATCATTTATAATAATTGCAAAGTTATTCCTTCTAGAAAGTTAAGAGGAATAATGGATAAAAACATGAAGTAATTTATCTTTGCAAGAGACTTATCTGGGTTTACAAATATGCATATGGTTTCTTCTTACCAAATAGATCTAGTGGAGACCCTTGATGCTGGGATTTAAGGCCTGCCTACATTTTCTCCCTACAAATCATTTTAGCCTAATATTTTTACTCCACATTTATATAACACTTTAAGGTTAACTGTGCAGTCCTGAGTTTTCTTCACTTGTACAGAATCTCAGCTTGAAAAAGAAAGACCATCTTTTACCCAAGCTTGAAACACCTATGCCAATGAGTCATGAAGCATTTATTTGAATACCTCCAGGGAGTTGAAACCCATTAGTTTTTGTTTTTTGGGTTTTTTTTTTTTTTGGTGAGGCATTTGTGGTTAAGTGACTTGCCTAGGGTCACACAGCTAGTAAGTGTCAAGCGTCTGAGGCCAGATTTGAACTCAGATACTCCTGACTCCTGATTCCAAGGCTGTTCTCTATCCACTTCGCCACCTTGCTGCCCCAAACCCATTAGCTTTTGAGGAATACAATCTCTTCCGATCATAGGAAGTATTTCCTTATATTGAACAAAAAATTAGCTCTATAATTTCTACCCATTGATCCTCATTCTGTCCTCTGGGAACAGGCAAAAAAAAATGTAACTCCAGTTCCACATGAAGACTCCTCTTAAAATTCTTAAACTTAGAAATCATGTCTTCCATGTCTTCTTTTTTTTCCAGGTTAGCTATCTTCAATTCTTTCCACCAATTTTCATATTGCAACAATTCATCTCCTCCCATTCACATCCCCACCATGCAGAATAGCTACATCTGGATAAAATCTCCACATCTTTGTCTTTTTGTATAATTCCAGCACTTATTCCCTCACATAGTCCAATTCTGACATATCAGAAGAAGTACACTGTGCTCCCTCCTGACTCAGCAACATAGATGAGCTTCAAACTTGATCTAGCTTTGTGACCTTATATAGGTCATGCCATATCTCTGGGTCTCAGTTTTCTAGTGTGTCAATAGGTCAGAAATGTGATTGTCCCTATTTTCTAGAGGTGAAGGGATTTCATTTAGACCAGTTTTCCTAGCTAGTAAGTGTCATAGATGACATTGGAACTCAGATCTCTTGGATCAGTACTCTCTCCAATGCATCATAATGACAGAAAAAAATGGAAATTTTTCTAGCATGTAGAACTGGAAATGATATTGGAGTTCAAATAGTCCAATTCTCTCTCTGTAAACCTTTGAACCAGCTAGATATTCTCATATATCAACTTAAAACAAAGTGACAAAGTCTATGTCTTAAAATAGGAGGGTGGAAGAGAAGTTTTCCAGGCCTCCTTATTTTTTGATTTCCATAGGTGATGACTAATCAGCAATTTCCATTTTAACATGTTCTTTGGATCTGATTTCAGTAGTTCTATAGATTTACACCTTACTACCCAAACTGCGAAAATTTAGTTTCCTGACATGCCTGTTGGTTGAGAGTTATTTCCCTTGTGCTTTATTTAGAAACTGTGAACTCACATGTCTGTTTTAGACTCACTAATGCTTCTGTTTCATGTGTGGCTGGTTATGTACAGCAAATTATTCACTGCTTGGGCCCAATCCCCAGTTTCTGGAATTCCCAAGACTGTTGCTCCTTCTCGTCAAAATGTCTTTTCAGGGTTCACCTCCTCAAATGTTGCAAAAGGCTAATTAGGACTTCTGTTGCAGAGAGAGATCTTAGGCCAGGAAGTCCATCCATAATCTCTGGCTGTCAAAACTTTTTGTTCTAAAGGATTATTGTGTTTAGATCCTAATCAAGAAGTGAGGAGGACATCCATGTGAACCTGGGAGACCAGGTTCAGGTTGAAGAGGAGATATCATTAGACTTGACACATATGGTTGTTTCTTTCCCCTGTTTTCTCCAGCCTTCTCTTCTCTGGCCTAGCTTTGTTCAGGAGCTTCAGCCATGCTGGTGACTACCCAAAATAACTTATTCCTATAATATTCCTGGACTTGGATTCACAACTAATTGTATTCTTCTATTACATTTTGGGAAACCAAAGATCATAAGCCTTACATTTCTCTAGGTAAGAGAGGGCCTAGGCTTCTATGAAGCAACTCAGAGATTGGGATCTAATATCTTGCTTCATGGGTGGGAGTATATTCTCATTGTGTTTCATTGACACATGACTTAAACCTATGATTCTCAAGCCTTGTGATGAATCTGGTACCAAATATGAATTCATTATGACCCAGAGGACCCAAGTACCAAATATTTATTTGCCCAGACATCCAGACAGAACAGAACTTTTGACAAGGTGCTCACCAGTCCCCTGAACAAGTGTTTCCTCCCTCTTTCTATGGCAGCAAGGCTGCCAACCCCTCCTATTTACCTCTGCAGTTCAGAACCCCCATTTGCTGGGCAAGGTGGTGTAAAGATGTTGCAGTTAACTTAGTTAAGGAAAACGTTTAGCTGTCTAATTCAGATAGACTCTCTTACAATGCATTTCCATGAGAGATTTCTTAAAAAAATTTTTTTAATGTCCCATGGAGTTCTACATTTATTTCTAACTTTGATCTAAGTTGAGTTAAATATTTTATTTGTATATTTTTATTGGAGAACATGGCTCTTGTACCTCTTCACTTAATGCAAAAGAAGCTTTGGAGTCAGAGGACTTGTGGACCCATGTTTGAATCCTGTTTTTGTTACTACTCATGTAATAGTAGGAAAGTGATTACTCTCTGGGCTTCAGCTTCTTTACCTAAATGAGAGAGTTAAAACAGATGGTCTCTCAGGTCTAGAGCTTAATTTATTTCTCCTGTGATTTAATTCCTATTCAGATAAAATTTACTACTCCATAGTTCATGTCTTCCTCTGTTCTCCCATTCATTCTACTGACCTCTGGATTTTTTTCTCTATTGTTAATAAAAATGCCTTTTACATCATGTCTCTCATGCATTTTGGCATCCATGGAAACTTGGCACCATCTAAAAGACACTGTATCTGTGGTCATCCTCTCCAGTATTAAATGTTCATATCATTCCCCATTACACATGAGGCCAAGAGCAGGTGTTCACATGCTCCTACCTCTCACTGCCACTTCCAACTATCCATTTGCTACCATCAATCAACAACCTTTCTTCCTTCCAATTAGACTCAATTTCTCTATGTCATCTTGTCAAATAATTCTCATCATCCTCTAGTAGATTCTAGGTCATTAACTCTCATCTCAAGTAGTGCAATAATCTTGGCACCAACCCTGTAAGATGAATTATGCAAAATTGCACAGAATCTCAGCTTGAAAAGGAAAGGTCATTTTATCCAAACTTAACCAATGCCCTCTATAACATCCATGCTAAGAGTATTCTTCTCAGGGGGATGTCATAAACAGACCTTTCTTTTAAGAATATCTTTTTATTCACTAATAAATGCATTGCACTCTGGCTTTTATTCCCAACATTCAACTGAAAATGCTTTCTTCTCAGTTATCAATAATTTATTCATTGTCAAATGTAATGGTTTTTTCTCAGTCCTTATTCTCCTTGACTCCTCTGTAATCTTTGACACTAATGATCATCTTTTAGATACTCCTTTCTAAGTGTTTGTGACCCTGCAGTTCTGTCTCCTTATTCTCCTCCTACCCGTTGGGTGAACTTTACTCAATATTTCTTTCTGGATCTTCAGGAGGAGTGGGGGATCTCTTCTCTGTATAATATTTTTCTTAGTAATTTCATCAGCTCCAATGGGTTCAATTATTATCTCTTCCCGGATCTATATGTTCAGCTCTAATATCTGTCCTTTTGTGTGCTCTTATTTAATTTCATCAATTAGGCCTTGGCCAACTTGAATTGGATTTTTCAAAATCACCTTAAACTCAACATATCTAAAATGGAACCTATTATATTTAACCCCCGAATCATCCCCTCTTCTGAATTTCCCTCTTACTGTTGACGGTAACCATAATTATCCTAGTCACCTAAACTTGAAACCTCAATGTATTTCTTAATTACTTACTGGCTACTCACTCCATACTTCCAATCTATTGCTGTTTTGTTATTTGTATCTTTGTGAGATCACTTGTATTCATCCCCTTCTCTACACTCATGCAACTACTATCAAAGTCCCTTGTCATCTCATTCCTAGAATATTGTCTTGTTCTCTCCCCACTCTAATGCATCCTCAATTTAGCTACAAATTAATTTCCTAAAGCCCATGTCAGATCATGTCACCCCCAAAACTAAAAAAACAATTAACAAAAAACAAACTTCATGACTCCTTATTAATTCCAGATTCAAATATGATAATTTATCTTTGTTTTGAAAATTCTTTTACTATATCAGTACTTGGAAACTTCTTACCTTTCTGGTATCTTTATATTTTATTCCCTTGCATACATTCTGCAATCCAGCTTTGCTGATCCAATTGTTCCTCACACATGCTATTTCATCTCTGAACTCAATACATTTGTACAGTTTGTCCCTCGTGTAACTCCAAGCTTCTCTCAATACTCATTTCAAATCCAACCTTCTAGGCCTTCACATTCCTTTCACTCTACTCTAAATTTACCTTTCATTTGCATTTTATATAGTCTTGTATGTCATAGTTATTTTCATGGTATCTCTTCCATTAGAATATGAACTCAAAGAACAAGAGCTATATTCTTGCCTATCTTTGTATTCTCAGCACTTAATGTAGTTCTTAGCACATAGCAACTACTTAACAAATTCAACTAATTGACTGCTTAACTGATTGATTGAGAAATGGCCATAAGGATATAAGGAGACCAATTAGGAGGATTTTTCAAAAGTCCTAGAAAGAGGTAATGAAGGGGGAAGCTAGGTGGTACAGCGGATAAAGCACTGGCCCTGGATTCAGGAGGACCTGAGTTTAAATCTGGCCTCAGACACTTGACACTCACTAGCTGTATGACCCTGGGCAAGTCACATAACCCTCATTGCCCTGCCCCCTCAAAAAAGAGGTAATGAGGGGTTAGAACACTGAGCTTGTAGTATAATCAGAGGGAAGGGGACAGATCCAAGAGTTATTGATATAGAATTGACAGGACTCAGCAAGTAACTGGATCTGGGGGTTAAGAGAAAATTAAGAGTAATTAATGACTTCTAGGTTGTGAATCTTGGTGTCTATGAGAATAATGGTGTTCTTAACTGAAACAGGGAAGCTAGAAAGAGGGGTGGGTTTAGGAGAAAATATGAGTTATGTTTTGGACATATTTGGGTGGAGATTTCAAGCAAGCAACAGGGAATATAGAATTGGAACTCTGTGAAGAAATTAAGCTGGTTATATAGATTTGGGAGTTGATTTGTATAAAGATTATATCCACTGGGAACTGCTAAATTCACAAATAGAGACTATAGAGAGAAAAGGAGAAAACCGTCCTAGAGGCAGACCACTCACTCACTCTCCTAATCAACAAGC
Organism: Dromiciops gliroides; assembly: GCF_019393635.1. Lineage (NCBI taxonomy): Eukaryota > Metazoa > Chordata > Mammalia > Microbiotheria > Microbiotheriidae > Dromiciops > Dromiciops gliroides. The sequence goes on along the minus strand of NC_057866.1, from coordinate 84,061,806 downwards.
ATTCATTAATTCCTGTAAGGAACCAGGGATCAAGCATGAATTATCTGAATCCATCATATGGCACTATGTAGGCAGTACTGGTAAAATGCTGGACTTGGATTGAAGAAATTTTGTTTTCAATTCTCTGTGTGACCTGTTCAAGCTACTTAATGTCTCAAACTCTTACTTTCTTCATCTGTAAAATGTCAATAATGAAAGTCCCTACTACACAGCGTTCTTAAGAGAATCAGACTAGACAATGTGCAAAACCTTTGCAAACATTGAAGCACCATGTGAGCTAGGTATTATTATTATCATATATAATAGAATAATTTATTATGACAGTGGTATGATATTCAGAACTCAAGGGCTTCTATATTCCATCTTTAAAACTTCCATATTTCAAGGAATTATGGTTTTATCCATATGGATATTTCAGTTATTAATGCACATCCAAAATCTCTTATGTGCCTTAGCATTTTTTTATGAGTTGCTACAGCTTCTGAATTTATTACCAGGTAGCCAACTCTTTGTGGATGGACACTTCTACCCAAAGATGTAATCAGATCCAGACTACCACCATACATATACATATACATATACATATACATATACATATACATATACATATACATATACATATACATATACATATACATATACATATACATATACATATACATATACATATACATATACATATACATATACACATACATATACACATACATATACATATACACATACACATACATATACACATACACATACACATACATATACACATATGCACATTTACATGCACATATACACACATATGTCCATATGAATGCACACACAACATAATGTAGTGTACATGCAAACAATGCACATAATCTGTAATACACATGCATAATGTATATGTAAATGCACACACAAGTACCACCCATACACGTATATTTGTGTGCATACATATAAGTATAAATGAATATTGTACCATATATCTTACATATATTGATGTATGCATGCATGTATGTATGTGTATAATGATATATGTACCATACTCTCTTATATAGTCCTAGAGAGCAGTAGTTACAGCTATCTATCTAATATCTTTGTTCAGTGTCCAGGACAGCTGGCCTTTTAATTGATACTTTTATTGAAGCCTACTACATTGGCACCAATATCCCTAATAGATACCTTCCCATATCACAGACAAAAGAAGCACTGGCTGTTGTTGGGAAAATACCCACATTCTCAGGGATCAGAATATTTTTTCCATCAATTCCTGGCTGAATGGACATATGAAACCTGAAATGTACAGCTTCTCATTTTTCAGAAGCATACTTTTTCATCACCTAGTATAATTCCTGGAATGCACGGGGCAGGCAGTCAGCTGTGACTTTATGTGGATGTGAATATAGAAGTCTGGAGAAGCCACCTGACAGTTTTTTGTCACTTTGCATAAAAATGGATTAATCTAAACATAGACTAAATCATATTTTTGAACATCAGAAGTAAATCCCGTTGTTTAATATGTCTTTTCCTCCTTATAAGCCACTTGTGATGCGATATTGAGGGCCTCATCACAGACTCACCAATGGTTATAATTGGAATGGTTCTTAGAATATAAAATGTTAAAGATGGTGGAGAGTATCTGAGCAAGAAAAAAACATAGAATGTTCCTCTTGGAAGAGACTTTAGTGCCTACAAGTTCATCTAGTCTAATTTCCTCTTTCTACGAATAAAGAAAAAAGGGACGGAGAGGAGTCTGAACATTCTATACTCTGGCCAAGCTGGCTCACTTGATGATGCTTTTGAATACACTTCCTCCTTCCTTCCTTCCCCCCATAATAAAATCCTCCTCACTTCTGCCTCTTCAAATCAGTAAATTTAAACACAAATGTTAATTAAAAAAGAAGAATCACTAGCTTCATTCAAAGCTCAGTTCATGTGCCACTTCCTCTGTAAAACATTTTCTGATCCCCCTGGTAGCTGTCTGTCTGTCTATCTGTATGTCCAGCCCTTTCTCCCTTCTATCTGTTTGTTAGCCCCTAATAATGGGCAGCCAAGTGGCACAGGAGATAGAACGTCAGGCCTGGAGTCAGGAAAATTCATCTTGGTGCATTCAAATACAGCTTCACACACTGACTAATTGGATGACCTAAGGCAAGAGACTTAACCCTGTGCCTCAGTTCCTCATCTTTAAAATGAACTGGAGCAGGATACAGCCAATCACTGCATAATCATTACAAAGAAAATCTCAGAAAAGGGTCACAATCATATACGACTGAAAATTTCAACAATAACAACAATCCCCGAATAAAATTGTAAGCTCCAGAAAGTTAAGGGCCAAGTTTTCTTTCATTTGTGCTAATGCCTAACATAATGCTTTGCACAATGTAGGCGCTTAATAAATGATTGTTGGATTGCATTAGATTATAAAAGTAGCTAAGGAAATATAATGGCACAGCTAGGTATAGATGTAAATCTGGATTTTTGTCCAGTGTTTTCCCATTATTCCACACAATCTGAACCACTATTATGTTCATCTTCATATTCCCTCACCTGCTCTTTAGTCATCATTGAGGCCTAGACTAAAGCCTAGGAAATAAATGAATTTGTTATTGCCAAGATGATTTGTCCATGCCAGGCATCTTTGTGAATCTTGTGGCTGGCCACAGAGTTGATTCACTCACAGTGATCAATTTCTCTTTGGAAGATGGCCCAAGTGATTAGATTATTCATGTTGAAGTAAAGACCTATGGTTTTATTAGACGCTCAAAATAGGAATTTAAGTCAGACATTTATTCTTAGCTCAATGCCTTCTCTTTATATGAAGCTAATCTCTTTTCTTCTTGTTGTTTGTATTTAGTTTAGGGGGATCTAATGACAACTTGATGCAGATTCTACAAGAGCCAGGTACTTTTAGATTATATCCGTAAAAGTGTATTGACTAGTAACTCTACTTTGAAACACATCTGAAGTATCATGGCAAGTTCTGGATAAAAGATTTCAAAAGATATATACAACATCATCAACAACAACAACATATTTATATGTTTTCCTTATAACTTTAAAGTTAGCAAAGCACTTCATATGTGTGTGTATATAATACTTATACACATTGTATATATACACACATATGTATATCAATATTTATCTTTCCGTCTATGTATCTCTCTCTCGCTCTCTGCAGCACTTTTGTAGGAGGGGGCAACTCCCATATATAGGGTGAAGGGTCTGGAAACTATTTCATATAAGAAATAGCTGGAGGAATTGAGGATTTGGAAAAAACAATAAACATACCCTACAGGGGTATTTTGCTCTATTTGGTCCTAAAAGACAGAATAGAAAGAAATAGGAGGAAGGCATTTAAAAAGTCCGGCATAATCAATCAATTAATAAACATTTACTAAGCACTTACATTCCTTTGTTTAAGTTATTTATGATATGACTGAATGACAAAGGTAGTGTGATATACTGATAACAATAATAATTATAAAGTGCTTTGTTTACAAAGCACTTTTATATGTATTGTTTCATTTCATCCTCAAGACATCTCTGTGATGTAGGTGCTTCTATTCTACCTATTTTACAAATGAGAAAACTGAATGTGAGAGAGATTAGTTTATATAGGTAGTTTATGAGTTAGGACTCAAACTCATGTCTTCCTGGATTGAGGTGCAGTATTCAATCCACTCCACCACCTAACATTTTAAATTGGAGAGCCTACATTGGCAGCTAGGCTGCTATGACCTGGGGCAATTAATTTCTACTCTCTGGATCTTGGTTTCTACATCTATAAAATGGAGGAGTTGTACTAGATGATCTTCCATTTTTTATCATTATATGAGACTTCAAGGGAATGCTCTCAAGTAGTCATTCTGGGAAAAATAAAGGAAATTATACTAGAAAAGTCACAGAAATGTAGAAAGCCTTTGCCATACAAATACCACTGTTTGCCTATGGCATGCTTTCTTCTTGCACTTAGACCAAATTTAGATTCAATATATTTCATTTCTATGTTGCTTCAATGTATATATCTATGACAGGCAGCTTGAAGTAGTTAGTAGAGAAAGGGTCAACCTTGAAGTCAGGAAGAACTGGGTTCAACTCTTACCTCTAACACAAATGGATTATTGAGCCTCTCTGAGATTTAAGTTAGTCTCTACAACTATCAGATGTTCTAAGTAAACCATCCGTTATCCTCCATTAAACCATGAGACTTGAGAGGAAGGACTACTGTGTTTACCCAGTGCTTAGTACAGTGCCTTAGTACAGTGACACAGTAGGCTTTTGTCTGACTGGAGTTACAGATGAATTGTGTACACGTTGTATTCCCATAGAGAGGAAAGTTTAAAAAAATAGGAAGGTTCCATATGCACATACAAATGTGTCAGTCAGTCATTAAACATTTATTGACTACTATTGACCAGGATAGATGTGGGGTGTGTGTGTGTGTGTGTGTGTGTGTGTGTGTGTGTGTGTGTGTGTGTGTGCACACGCGTGAGCTTTTCTGTGGAAGCAAAGATTTAAAGAAAATGGATATCCATCAGTTGGAAATGGTTGATCAAGTCGTCTCTTACAGATGTAAGAATGTCATCGAACATTAAGAAGTGATGATATTCAAGAATTCAGAGCATGTTGGGAAAAATGGTATGAAGTGACCCAGAGGAAAATATGTAGAACTGTGGACTAGTCTGTACAATGATTGCAAAAACGTGAAGGATAAATAACATTAAAAGACTTTAACGCTGACCAAATCAGTAACCAAATCATGAATTAGGAGTGCTCCCTAGAAAAGAACCTCTTTACTTAGAGATGGACTATAGTTCCAGATTGAAGCATATGTTGTCAGACCTTTCCCCATGTTGATTTTGTTGTTCAGTCATTTCTGCCATGTCCAACTTTTCATGATACCATTTGTGGGTTGCTGTTTTTTATTTTTTGCAAAGATACTGTAGTGGTTTGTCATCTTCTTCTCCAAATCATTTTATAGATGAGGAAACTGAGGCAAATTGTTTTAAGTGACTTGCCCTGGGTCACATAGCTACTAAGTGTCTGAGACTGGATTTGAACTCAGGAAGATGGGTCTTCCTGCCCCAGACCCAGCAGTCTAACCACTGTGCCACCTAGCTACCCATATCACTAGATTTTGTTTCAGTTTAGTTCTTTGTTATAAGAAAGGGTTCATTAATAATTAGGTAATGGATAATTGTTGGAACCTGATAACTGATAATACTGTTTTTTAAAAAAAGGTCAATAAAACTTTTTTAAAAAATCATGAAAACTCAGTGTCACAGGACTTCATGTATCAGTAATTTAATTCATGATTTATGAAAGAACCCCAAACCACAATTCTTATGCTTCTAAATATGACTACTTCTAACTACGATCCAAAATATTGATAATGTTTCTTCTGAATCTTGGATGAAATTACAAAGTAGTCCAGAACCACTTTTCTTCAGATCATCCTTCTTTATCCACAGTGGCCATTTCTCCACTTCATACAGCCTCCATTCCATCCATCATCTCTATTCTCCACAACTTGAGACTCTGCCCCTGGGCCCTTGTTAAGTGAGTTTTCATCTTATCTTGTCCAGAGCCAGACCTTCATGACACTTCACATTCATCTTTGTACCATGGTTCACACTTCCTTCTAATTCCCCTTTATGTCTTATTTTCTCCCATAAGAAGGTAAGCTCTTTGAGGGTAGAGAGTGGCTGCCTCGCTAGCTTTAATTTATATCCCTAATACTTAGTATAGTACCTAGCACATAGTAAATGATTAATAAATTCTCTCTCTCTCTCTCTCGCTCTCGCTCTCGCTCTCGCTCTCGCTCTCGCTCTCGCTCTCGCTCTTGCTCTCGCTCTCTTGCTCTCTTTCTCTCTGTTATCTATCTATCATCTATCTATCTAAAACTAGTCTCCTCTCTTCCCCCACCCCTGGAGCATAATGCCTATTGGAAATCTAAAGAAAGTAAACATTTATTACTTCAGGAACCAATTACTATAAAAACCATAAAGGGATTTATGAAGATCATAAAGTATAAGGCAGTCAAGTAAGTGTTTTAGTTCATGACAGCAAAAGAGACCATGGCAACTTGAAGCCACAAAATAAAATTCAACATGGCAGTACAAAGATATCAGGCATTTGATCAAAGCTCTATCTCCATGTGTATAGAGGCAGCAAAATTTAAATAGCAAGAACACTGGGTTTCAGGTCAGAGAACCTAAGTTTTAATCTTGGCTCTGCTATTTACTACCTGCTCAGCCTTGATGGTTTTTTGTTTGTTCCCCGCTCCCTGGACCTCTGTAAAACAGGGTGCTTAGATTACATGATTTCTGAGGTCCTTTTATATTTTAAATCCTATGATCCTATGAAACATTTGATACATCAGATTTGATGAGACCTAGCTACAAATACTAGCAATATCCCCAGTGTTACGATCTTGGAAAATATGTTTTATAGAAGTCTAATGGTTCTGGAGAAAACTGTTAGTTATATCTTCTCTCCTAAATATTACATTTGAATTCTTTCGTCTAATATGTGTGTGGCAATTTTGCCATATGGAAATAGGTTTAATTTCTCCTTTTTACTTAATTTAAAAAATATTTTATTTTTAAATTTATGGAATAAAACAAACATTTCTGTTAACATAGTAAAATAGAAATATGATTGCCTATAAAACTGCACATCTATCATGTTTAACTCACTATTGCTAATCCCTTTAAATATATAATAAATTTATCATTTATATTTCTTTTCCCCCTTTTTTCTTCCTTCCCCACCCCCACCCCATTCTGGAGATTTTTTTTTTTACTTCAAAATATATCCAATCCCCTTTTGTCTCAGGGAAATACCATGATGACCCCAGGAAACTTCCAGGCTAGAATTTTTTTTGGTCACTATTTCAAGACTAAGAATGTTCAGCTACCAAATCAGCTTTGTAAACATCAGAATAACACATATTTTCTGGTAATGGAGATCAGACATCTTGTGGGTAAGCATAGGTCCAGCCATATAAGGTGTCACATCCATAGGGATAGGGATGGAATCTGTGCTTTCATTTGTATGAGAATATCCAGGTGAGGACACTTCTACCAGTTCAGTTTGGCCCATTCTGTTCTTTGCACTCACAATCTTAGAGAGTCACTTAGAGGATTAAGATTTTAAGTAATTTACCCAAGTGTGAACCTGAAATAGGATTTGGACCAAAATCGTTCTGACATAAAGACCAGTTCTCTAGCCACTATACTGCACTGCTCCTCTAAGTTAATTGTAAGGTTTAATAGTAATTGAAATGCACTCGCATAGACTTAAAAACCAGTGTGCCCAGCTTTGTAGAACACATTGTTCTTCGGACAAGCCCGACATCAAACAAAACCCTTTTGCAATGATATTACTCAGCAATGATTGCCTTTTTTGAAAGGAGAAAAGAATGAAGTAGACTCATGAGACTGCAAGCAATCAATTTCTTATTGGGGGTGGGAATATATCTTGTATTTGACATCCCTGCTTTGGAGTGTGCTAAATCAAGAAGTCAAAGAATTTGAGAGCTAGAAAGAAAGTCAATGGTCATCTAGTCCAATATGTGCATGAGGTAATATATACCTAACATTCTAGCACATGGTTAATCTGCCTTAAAATTGTTCATTTGGTCTTTGCTTGAACACTTGCAGGAAGGGAGATCCCTCTACTACTCATAGCAAACCATTATGCAATTCAAGAACCTTAATTGTTAAGAAGGTGTTTTGGTTTGGTTTGGTTTGTCCCCGAAATTAAAGTTAAATATGCCTCTTTGCAATTTTCCATAGTTCCTGATTCTGCCTTCTGAGATCACATAGAGCAAATCCAAACCCTTTTTCATATGACCCTCTTTAGATAGTTGGATATAGATATTATACCACTCATTAGCCTTCCTTTCATCGGGCTACACTTGTCCAGTTTCTTCAACCTTTCTTCATATGTTGTGAACTCAAGGTCCTTTATCATTCTAGTTGCCTTCTCTGGAAGCTTTTTAGTTTATCAATGTCTGTCTTAAATGACAGTGCACAGGACTGAATACTCTATGTGAGATCTGATAAGGGCAGAATAGACTGTGACTTTCACTTTGCTGTCCCTGGAAGTTCTAGTCCTATTAATGCAACTGAAGATTACATTAGTTTGACTACAAGGGGGCAGCTAGGTGGTGCAGTGGATAAAGCACTGGCCCTGGTCAGGAGTACCTGAGTTCAAAACCCAGCCTCAGACACTTGACACTTACTAGCTGTGTGACCCTGGGCAAGTCACTTAACCCCCATTGCCCCGCCAAAAAAACCCAACCAACCAAATCAACAAACAAAAAAACATTAGTTTGACTATTACATCACACTGATGACTCATATTGATCTTGTAGCCACTGAAATCTGCAGATCCTTTTTAGAACAGTTCCCATATAGCCTTGCTTCCCTGATTTGTGGTGTTATTTATTTATTTATTTGCATTCAAGTGTAAGATTTGACCTTTATCCCTATTCAATTTCAACTTATAAGATTCATGATATGAAGAAAGATAAAAGGCAGCCCATGTTCTTTTTCTTCTGTTTTTTAAAAGGCTGCTCAAAGTTTATTAGTTTCTGTTGAGTAAAACATAAACAAAGTTACTCGGGCTGCTGGAAAGCACATAGGTGATTTAGATAGTAAAAAAACAAATGATAACAGTGTGGTTTCTTTTACTTGTTTTTTTTTTTTTGCTTTTGTTTTCCTTTTAAAAAAAAATACACACAACATAACTATTTCTACAGGTAAGCAGCCTGTAAGAGCATTTTTGTTTTGGTATTCCCTCTGTTCTTCCAAATATATGAACAGACCTGGAATTCAAGGAAGAAAACTGAGGATGTGAAGCATAGAAAAATTCCAAGTCCAACAGATAGGTTGCACAGTTCTTAAATATGAAGAACAAGGCTCTCATCATACTGTTGATTCTACTTGTGAAATATAAATCTATGAATGATGACAGCTGATGCTCATGAGAAGAGAAAGAGATGGGAACATTGGGTGATGATGAAAGCACTATGTGTGCAGGTAATTAGGACAATTACTGACAGAATCAAGATCCAGGCAAGAAAACCAGGAACTCTCAAACTCAGGAGGCAGTTTCATGAGAATATGAAAAGTCAGATTGCTGGAATGTGTATAGGAAGGTTTGAACTGTAGTAACATTTCAATCCTGGGAGATCTACTCAAAGATTATAATGTATGTTACTGGTTGTGTTGGCAAAAATGATTATCTGACTCATTCTGTCTCCTGAAAACTATGTCCTTTAATCATGGTGTTGAGCATTATCCATTCCTTTCTCCAAAATGTGGTGACTGTTCTCATGCCAATATGGAATCTGGGGCTCATCCTTAGTTCGCTGCTTTGTTGGATACATGAGAACAGCAATTTCCTTTTCTTTTTAAAAATTTAATTTTTCTTTTCAGTTTCACATTCTCTCTCTCTCCCCATTCCCCCACCTATTGAGAAGGTAAGAAATACAGTATTCATTATACACAGAGCCATGCACAGCATATTTCTGCATTAGCCATGTTCTAAATACAAAAGCAAAAAAAAAAAAAAAGAAAAAGAAAAAAATCAACTTGCACTCATGAGTCTGTGGAGTTGGGGTAGATCATTTTTCACAGTTGATGGTCCTTGCAATATTCCTGTTACCATGTAAGTTGTTCTGGTTCTGCTTACTTCACTTCGTATCAGTTCATATAGGAGAACTGCTACTTTCCATGATTCTCCAAGTTTATCATATATCCTAGTTCTTGGTGAAATAAGACCTCAGAAGAATATGAGTAGGACACAAATTTGAGCCAAGCAAACTGACAGGCACAATGTCTAGAGGTTCAAGGCCCTCTATTTTGTTCATTTTAAAGCGGGACAGCCAGTTTACATTACAATCAAAGGAAACAAATCTAGTCACTTAAAATTCTTCAACATTTCCTCAGTTTCAGGATAGAGGCTGAATTCAGTTGGTTAGCAGTGAGAATTAAACTGGAGGATCTCTGATGTCCCTTCCAAATCTGAGATCTATGGTTGTTTTTCTTATGTGATGTTTTGTTTTGTTTTGTTTTGGTGTGTGTGTGTGTGTGTGTGTGTGTGTGTGTGTGTGTGTGAGGCAATTGGGGTTAAGTGACTTGGCCAGGGTCACACAGCTAGTGTCAAGTGTCTGAGGCCGGATTTGAATTCAGGTCCTCCTGAATCCAGGGCTGGTGTTTATCCACTGAGCCACCTGGCTGCCCCTCTTGTGTGATTTTTTTGATACTAAGAATGGAGTTATACTGCTGGTTGTGTAACTTGGACAGGAACCCATTCTCCTAACCAGAACTCATAAATGTTGGATACTAGAAAACTGGTAAGGCACAAGAAAGCCTCCAATGGGACTCAAGCTGATCAATGCAAAGCTATTCTGGAAAGCATTGAAGCATTAACCAATGAAAATCAAAAGACAAAATCCACTAGGAAACTGAAAAGAGATCATATGACTATATTGCATTAGAGCAGGGGTCCTTACATACTCTGTGTGTGTGTGTGTGTGTGTGTGTGTGTGTGTCTGTGTCTGTGTCTGTGTCTGTGTGTCTGTGTGTGTTGGACAGGGAAGGGATTCATTTGGCAATCTAGCAAAGCCTATGGACACTTACTCAACATTTAAAGTTCATAAAGTAAAAACAAAAACAAACCTGTAAGATTACAAAGAAGACTAATTATTTTGAAATATAGGTATATATACATATATGCATATATGAGTTTGTTTTATACATACATATATGTGTATATGTACTTATACTTTTAAAATTGTTTCAGTTATGTCTGACTATGACCCCATTTGGGAGTTTCTTGGCAAAGATACTGGAGTGGTTTGCCATTTGCTTCTCTAGTCCATTTTACACATGAGGAACTGAGGCAGAGTTAAGTGACTTGCTCAGGGTTATACAGCTGGTAAGTGTCTGAGGCTGAATTTGAACTCAGGACAATGTCTTCCTACCTCCAGACCCAGAGCTCTAGCCACCGTTCCACCCAGCTATCCATATATACATATATGTATATGCATACATGTGCATATACCTACACCTATCCTTAGACCTATATCTATACAAAACCAAGCTCATGGATCCCTGGTTACAAATGTTTGTACTAGAGTATCCTGAACAAATTTATTATTTACAAATTCCTTCTCTTCTCAACATCCCAACATCAGACAGTGTTGGAGTCAGGAAGACCTGAATTCAAATCATGCCTTTTTCAGCCTCAGTTTCTTCATCTATAAAGTTTTGGTAAGAGTTCCTACCTTGCAGGCTTGTTTTGAGAATTAAATGAGATAACATATATAAAATGTTTTTTCATAAACTTCAAAGTAGTTTGTAAATGCAACCATTGTCATCGTCATCATCATCATAAGTAGATTAACAGTCAGTTCAGTCATCTCAATATATTGGCTACAGAAGATCAGGAGTCTTCTTGCTTATAAACATTCAGCCACTTGCTTGAAATTTTCAGTTTTCATTTCACTGTTTACTGCCATAGAGCTCTACTCACTCTGTGCGTGTATATGTCTGTGTGTGTTCCCACCCACACACCCACATGCCTTCACTTATGAAATAAGTGCAGAGCATTATTTTCCCTTGGCCTCTGAGTGGTTCTCTAAGGCCTCACAGGGAGTTTTGAGTTCAAATGCATTTATTTTATATTTGTTTATGACACAAATCTGTCCCTCTGAAGACTTCTCTTTACAGCATGTCTCATAATAACAGAGCTGGAAGGTGGCAGGAACAAATTATTTCTAAATGAAACACTCTCCAAGTCAGTGTGAATGTATTTCAAAGACAGATTTACATGTTCAGTATATTTTTCACCTGCTAAATATTGACATGTTTGTGATTTTCTGTGGGCACACCAACAAACCAGGAAGCTTCGTTCTCTCTTCCCCATGTTCCTGTCCCCACAAGACTGGCTTGTAGGAGGAAAAAGAGACCTATATTCACATTGGGAGCATTTTCAATTGTCATTTGGTTAATCATAACCACCTGTCAGCCTTATTCTGTTTATCTACAAATTATATATGTGGTGTACTTGCCTGACATGACATTTTCTGGAGTATGACACCTCTGGAAACACTTTTGACAGGTGGATAAACTACTTCTGATTTGCACAAAATCATCAGTGGCACCAGAAGACAGATTAAGTGAAGGGAAGGATGTCAGAGTGATTATTTTAAGCAAAAGGAAGGAGGTTCTATCTTCACAATTATTTACCAGGGCCAGAGAAAAATGTTATACTGAAGGAAGTACAGGGAATGTGGGTGTTTCATCAAATTAAAGGTGGGGGGAGATTATACTTCCCTGTTGCAGTTGGCCAGTCACTTCCCTCCTGAAAATGAAAAGTGGCAGAGAACACGGGGAAAATTAATGAGAAATCTCAGAGGGTCTGGAAAAATTTCAAAGCTTCAGAAAATACTATGAACCACAATTGTTGAATTGTGATTAAAGTGAAGATGGGGCCTAGTACAGCAAAAAATATCATTTCATTTTGATGTAGTGCCTTTCATAACCAGGATTTCTATTAGGAAAAAAAAAAATGAATGCCTCTTCTGACTGCTTCTGCAGAGACTACTGTAGTGAAATGTAACAGACATTGCAGATAGAGTACTTGCTTCCCACATCCTAAGATACTGGCTACTAATTTAAGGAAGAGAGAAAAGGCTGTCTAAGACACTCACGCAGGTTAGACCCTGAATACTAGGAGAGCAGAAAGACAGAAGCAGGGAAGGAGCCAGAATGATTCAATAATTGAGTCAGAGGCACAGAGAGGCAGATATTTCCCAGGCACTGGACTGGGATCTGGGGATACTAAAATCAAGCCAAACCAGTGGACAAAAACAAATCAGGATTTGACCAAAAGAGGTCTCAAGTAAGAAGTGGGAACTGAACTAAGTCTTGGAAATGATCTGGGATTTTACCAAACAAAGCTGGAAAAGCATGAGGGTCAGCATGTGCAAAGGTAGAAGATGCAATATGGTATTAAAGGAAGAGTTTATTGGCCAGTTTCATTAGAACATAGTAGTAGTAGTAGTAGTAGTAGTAGTAGTAGTAGTAGTAGTAGTAGTAGTAGTAGTAGTAGTAGTAGTAGTAGTAGTAGTAGTGGTGGTGGTGGTAGTGGTGGTAGTAGTAGTGGTGGTAGTAGTGGTAGTAGTAGTAGTAGTAGTAGTGGTGGTGGTGGTGGTGGTGGTAGTAGTAGTAGGGGTGGTAGTAGTAGTGGTAGCGGTAGTAGTAGCGGTAGTAGTAGTGGTAGCAGTAGTGGTAGTGATAGTGGTAGTAGTAGTGGTAGTGGTAGTAGTAGTGGTAATAGTAGTGCTGGTAGTAGTAGTGGTAGTGGTAGCAGTAGTGGTAGTGGTAGTGGTAGTAGTAGCAGTAGTAATAGTGGTAGTTGCTAATATTACCTTCATTTTACAGCTAAGGAAATAGACTGTGAAGGGTTTAGTGACTTTTCCAGAGTCAAATACCTAATAAGTATCTGAGGAAGAATTCTAATTTAGGCCTTTCCTGACTGTTAGTCTTGTGCTGTGCTCTATCCATTGTGGCACCTGTCTGCCTCAAACGATATGGGGGGATAATGTGAAATGAGACTAGAATAATAGGCTGAAAATGGAGTGTTGAAGGCTTTACATGACACACCCAAGAATTTTTATGTTATCCAAGTAACCATTGTGTGCCATTGAAGCTTAGTGACCAGAGACATGATATGGTTAGAGTTATACTTTAGTAATGTCAACTTGTCTACTAGGAGATTGGAGGAAGGAAGACAAATTAAGAGGTTACGGCACCAGTCTGAGAAACTAAGATGGTGGTCATGTAACAAGGGAGAAAGTGTCAGATATAGGTTGCCTAAGAAAAGTTAAATGCCTGGCACTCTAAAATTATGGTAGTAAACTACCCATGCAGCCATATTGTATTTCGTTCTTTCCTACATGCCCTGTGATCTAGTTTAGCTGGACAGATCTGCGTGCCAAAAACACTGTGTGATTTCTTTCCCCTGGTGTCTTTGCTCAGTTTAATATCTAGAATTTCTTCCCTCCTCCTTATGAATTTTGACCTGTCCTTTAATGCACAGTTTAAATGGCATCTCTTCTAGGAAGGCTTCTCTGATGCCCCTGGCTGATTACTATCTTCCTGCAAGAAAGTTGCACAGTATTTTGTTTGGAACCTCCTTGATGCATTTACCATATAATACCCAGTACTGATGCTTGTGTCTCCCCCCCACCCCAATAATAGACTTACAGCTCCAGGAGGCCAGGGACAGTGTATAATCTCTGACTCTCTCCCTTACTATCTAATACAATGCTCTTCCCATAGTAAGGGATAAACTTTGAAATGCCTCAAAAGTATGACATAGGAACATCAGATGAATGAATGTGAGATAATTAGGATAATGAAGAGAAGATTTGGGAGAGTAGGATGTGATAACCACCTTTCAGTCTTTGGATGGCTATAACATGGATATTTCCTCTACTTGGCCCCAGAGAGCAGAACAAGAAACAATGGATAGAAATTACAATGAGAGAAATGAATACCTGACATGAGCATAATTAGTCATCATTATAATAATTGGGGCTATCCATTAGTGGGCTGGATTGCATCAGAAGGTGATAGACTCAGAGGTTTTCAAGCAAAAATAGATAGTCACTTGTAAGGTAGGTTGTTCAGGGGAGTCCTTGCAATTACACATAGACTAGGTAACCTCTGAAGTTTTCTCTATTGCTGAGAGTCCATGATTCATTTTGTTTTAATTATTTCCATATAGCTCAAGGACCACTGATGGTGAAGCAACACAGGAAGAATAGATCAATTATGTCTGATGATTGGTAATCTCTCCTTCATCAAGATACAACAGTCAGGCTTAATAGGTACATCTTGTGTTATACACATCCAGAGAAAGAGCTATGGAGTCTGAATGCAGGTCGAAGCATACTATTTTCACTTTTCTGGTGTTTTTTGTGTGTTTTTCCCATTTTCTTCTGTTTCTTGATTCACAACACAACTAATGTGGAAATATGTTTGAGATGATTGAAAATTTTTAATTTATTTCAGATAGCTTGCTCTCTTGGGAAGGGAGAAGGAGGAAGAAAGGAGGGAGAAAACTTGGAACTCAAAATCTTATAAAAATGAATGTAGAAAACTATGTTCTATATTCTATATAATTGGAAAAATAAAATATTATTTCTAAAAAATCAAAATAAATAGGCACATTTTGAGAAAGCATTATAGGGTGGGGACAAAGTTCTTTCATTAAGAAATTATTCCCTGATCCACAATACTTATGACCTTTCAGAGTGAAACACCGGTGTTTATGTTGGAGAGGGATCTACCAGAAGTCAGGAGTTCTGGTAGAAAAAAAATATTATTTTGAACACAGAAGTTTCCTGTTTGGATTTGTTCCTTAATACATACCCTGGGGAGTTAAGGAACCTCTTTGTTCTAATCTTGACTATATGTTTAATTACCCTTATCATTTCAAGCAAGTCACCTCAGCTCTTTATGACTCAGTTCCTCAAAAGTAAACTAAGAATGATAATGGAGATTTATTCAATGGCCTAATTAAAAATACCTAAGAAAATACATCAAGCAAAAAAACATCGGGCATTGCCAGATTGGAGCATATTCTAAGAAGGTGAACTAAAATGGTAAGAACTGAAAATATACCACATGAGTATAATTCAAGGAGCTGGAGATGTTTAGCATGAAGAAGGTGGATTATAGGGATAGGGGCAATTTAGTGATCGTTGTGTCCAAAAATTTAAAGGGTTGTCATGGGATTAGGTTTATTCTACTTGGCCCCGGAGAGTACAGAACTGAATAAAATGGGCAGCAAGTGCAAGGAGGTAGGTGGTGACTCAGTATAAGGAAGAACTTCCTAATAATTAGAGAAATTACATGATGGAATTCAAAGCCTCATGATGTAGCTAGCTCTTTGTCACTGAAGCTCTTCAGACAGAAGGTAGATTATCATCTGTTGTGGAAATCTTAGAGGGAATTCCTATTCAGGTAATGGTTGGATTTGCTACCCTCTAAATTCTCCCATGAACTCTCTGATTCTTTGCCATTTTGATACAATTTAAAGAATATTATCATCTCCCCAGTTGCTTTGAATAATATTGTTGTGCATAAAAAAGTCAGTTCAAAATTAATTTGGAGCAGCAGCTGTGCTTCCTATGCCTTCCCCTTGTCTTAGCTCTATTCTCTGCCTCCCCACTAGCAGCAATTACAATGCCTGGCCCTGCACTCCCACTGGATGGAGCTCCACAGGAGCCAGTATTTAGCCTCAGAGAAGACATCGACCACATCAGATTCTTTATGTGAACAATAAACGAGGGGCAATTGCCCATTATCCCATGAACACCAGGAGGACAAAGAATACTTTATGAAGTTTGCTTTGCTCTTCTATCATAATGTTTTTCCCCTTCTTCTGCAAAGGCCATTCAGCTGCATTACTAGTGATTATATAACCCATAATGAAGCTTCTTAAGATAATAGTGGTGGAGTAGAAAGAACACTAGCCCAGATTTGAATCTGGCCTTAGACACTTGACTAGCTGAGTGGCCCTGGGGAAGTAACTTAACCTTCCCTTGCCTCAGTTCCCTCAGCTGTGAGGCCCAGATGAAATAATGGATCATAAGATTGTGAAATTAGTGCTGGAAGGAAATCTAGAGGCCAGCTAGTCCTACATCCTCATTTCATAGATGAGGAAAGAGGGGCCAAGTCTCGTATGATGTCTGATAGTTAGCAAGTGTAAAGATGGGAATTCCAACCTAGGTTTTCTGGCTCTCAATTCAGTGTTTTTTCTTTTTCATCCACTCTTTATTTTATAATGTGGTTAAATATCAATAAACATCTAGGGAACACTATGGTTAGATTTGGAGTAAAAAAGATCTGAGTTCAATTTCAGCCTCAGACCCTTACTGGTTATGTGACCTTGGACAAGTCACTTAAACTCTGTATGCCTTGGTTTACCTAGAAATTGGGGATAACAATAACAGTACCTGTTTCCTAGGGTTATCGTAAGGATCAAATTAGATAATATTTGTAAAGCTCTTAGTGCATGCCTGGCATGTAGTAGGAAATGTATAAACACTAGCTATTTGTTATTATTGTTATTGTTATAAAAGGAATCAGGAACAAATGATCAAAAAGGGCCAGAATATTTGCAATTTAATTGCTAAACTGATATTTAATTTTATATTTTAGTTTGATTAGTATAATATTTTACACTCATGGAGTGTAAATAATTCCGGGTTTGGAAAGAGAAGTCATGGGTTCTAGTTCTGCTTCTGTCACCTAGTTTTTCTAACTTCTGGCAAGAATTTCAACCCTAAGAGCAGCAGCATCCTTATCTTTAAAATGAGAATAAGAACACTTACATCCATTGTTTATGTTACAGGGTGTCATGAGGAAAATACTTTATAAACTCTAAACTGCTATATAAATGTTATTTAGAAAAATAATAATTCACATTTAGAGGGTGATGTAAAGCTTACAATGTTATAATGGAAATATAGATTTTAGCCTGGATCAGAGGTTCTTAAATATTTTGCATGTCCTGGCAGTCTGATGAAACTTATGTACCCCTCTCAGAATAATAGTTGTTGTCCACATGCTAATGAAGGAAATTACCCCCCAGCTGAAATCTGCCCATGGACTGACTTCTTAGGGATCAGGTTAAGAATCACTGGTTTAGGGGGCAGCTAGGTGGCACAGTGGATAAAGCACCAGCCCTGGATTCAGGAGTATCTGAGTTCAAATCCGGCCTCAGACCCTTGACACTTACTAGCTGTGTGACCCTGGGCAAATCACTTAACCCTCATTGCCCCTCAAAAACAAAAAAAAGAATCACTGGTTTAGATGATCTTCCCTTTTCATTCCATACTGACACTATGATTCAACAACCCTGAACAGATTCCTCCACAAAATTCTGCTTGATGTGATGATGTGAAGGTGATCCTAATTTTAAGATTGTTAGTCCTTTGGAAGCCATTGGTCACTCAACAAACATTTATCTAGTATCCTACTACATATCATGAATTGTGCTCAGTGCCTGGGTTACAAAAAGAAACAAATAAACAAAAATAACAATAAAACAGTCCCTGCCTTCAGGGAGGGACTCACAGTCTAATGGAGGAGCATTAGGGAGGGCTTCTTGTAGAAGCTGGGATTTTAGCTGGGACTTGAATGAAGCCAAGGAAATCAGGAGACAGAGAGAGGAAGGAGAAGATTCCAGGCATGGAGGACAGCCAGTGAAAAGAGGCAGTCAGGAGATGGAATATCATTTCCTTTCTCTGACAGGTTCTATGTTCTGAAAAAACCTCAGCTATGGGCTTGTCAATAGACAGTATCTGCCTTATGAAGGCCAGCCTATCTAAGCAGGGAGAAGTTCATCACCAGCTGGTTGGTCTTTTAATGATTATTGGCCAAGGCAACTTATGGCTCCAAGAATGATTCTCAGTCCTATCTGGCTCCTTTCTATTTCTGTAGTGGCTGTTGGAGTGGGAGAAAACAGGGTAGAAGGCACTAAGAATTATACGATATTTAGACTATTTATGAACATTAACATGTTCCTATTCCAGTAATGAGTACATATGTGTACTCCTGCAGGATTAAAATTCTTTAACTCTTAAAGTTAAATAGAAGGATAGTTCACAGGTTTTCCTTGGAGAAGAAGATAAAAAGATTTGGCAAAGCTGGTTTCTATAATTTTTCCAAAGGCAACAAGTAATATGTTTTCATGGGACCTTTGGTTATCTCCTATTGCAATGCTAATAAGTATTTGCAAAACCACCAGGAAAATAAATACAACTAATGGACAGAAGCTGTTGCAAAAGATGATAAGGTAGAGTATTTTTTTACTAAGAATTCCATAAGATCCTCCAAATGAAATTAACACATACTAGA
Organism: Dromiciops gliroides; assembly: GCF_019393635.1. NCBI lineage: Eukaryota > Metazoa > Chordata > Mammalia > Microbiotheria > Microbiotheriidae > Dromiciops > Dromiciops gliroides. Next base: position 84,042,877 of record NC_057866.1, on the reverse strand, counting down.
TTACTTCAATGCAAGAAGTATTTTTTTCTAGCAAAGAAAATGTTAGAAAATATGGTTCAGGAATAATAAATGAGACAGACAAGAAGCTTGCAAACTAGGCATGTTCATATAGTCCAAATAACTTTTGGGGGAAAAATCATGAGGCACTGAATATGCCAAGTACATTAAATACTCAAATCTTGCACCTCTTGTAGTCTCCTATTCATCTGTCACTCACACGTTGGTCACATGATGAGCCCATCTTCTTTTTCCACACATTAGTGACATCCATTGCTCCAATTCTTCAAAATTTCTGCTTGTTATACTTTGTAATTTGCTTTTAATTTTTTCATACCTCTTTGATTTTTGCACCTTTATTGCCCTTTGCATGATATTATTTTGTAATTATTAGATACTATTATGTTCCATGTCCCACAGTCAGATAACAGCATTGATATATTATTGTTATACAAAGAGATAGTCCTTTATTGATGGGAGAAGTTTGGGTTCTTAAGAAGAGCTTTGCAATTTTCTGAAGCCAATCCACCCTGATGTTCTTTTCTGGGCTGAACTTCATTTATACAGTCTGTCCTCAATATACACATTTATGGAAGGTTCTCCAGTTTATTTATATGACTGCATGTCATAATTTGGACAAGAGGCATCCTTCATCCTTTGCTTTTCCTGTGTGAATGATAAATCCAATCTCTTTTTAGTGGTTATATAGATCTTGTCCATCAGACTCCACAATATTCCTGGACTTGTCGCAATCAGCATGTTATACACAAATAGGATCATTTAGGGGGAGTGTTGGATGTCTTTACATCTATGGACTCCTAAGTTTATGCCTTGTCTGATAGAATCAGAAAATCATTGAACAAAGCCAATTTTGTTGTTTTATCTTTCAAAGTTTCTTTAATCATTTTGACATGTAGATAGCTAGTTCAAAGAGAAACTTTAAGATAGGGGTTCTTGACAATTTTTGTGTCATGGACTCCTCTGGTACTCTTGTAAAAACCTATGGACATCTTCTTGGAAAACATTTTAAAATGCATAAAATAAAATACATGAGACTATAAAAGATTATTAAGAATAAATGTGTAATTTTCCAAACTATATTCACAAAACCTCTGAAATCTATCAAATAACTCCTTGAGGGTTCATGGACTCTGGGTTAAGAACCCATACTTTAAGGCATATTTTGTTCCACTAAATCAAACATTTTATGCTGTTTTGTTTTGTTTGGAATCAACAATCAGCTCAGTAGAATCTCCCAGTCAGTTGCAATATGGTAAAGATATTGTCTACTCTGTAAAATTACTTTATACTACATCTAGCAGCATAAAAATGAAATTGATTGTTTTAACAGACAATAAACAACACGTTACTGATGTGACAGCCATCCTTAAATTTGCTGTCTGTGTATAGTTAGATGACCGATGTATTAGAGAAGGAAAAATAAACTCAAAGGTGTTTTTTTTAACCACAAAACAATGTTAAGCTCTCTAGTTAATCATTTGAAATTTTCTTTTTTTTTCCTCTTAAAAATTAGGATTTTATTTGTCCTTCTCTAAGTCTGTTATCTCTCTTTTACTCCATTAGAAAGAATTAATTCAATTGTATACAGATAACAATAGTGAAACCCAGAGGGTCAAAGTACTTTGTATTTGTGCTATCAGCCACGTTCTCCTTCATGGAATAAAAGAAGAGAAAAGGAACCCATGGTCTAGCAAGTCTCATGCAGACCTGAACAGAACTTCCTTTCACTACATTCCTGGCAAGTGATCATTCAAAATTCCTCTTGAGGACACCTAGGAAAAGAGAGCTAACTACCTTAAGTGGCACCTGATTCCACTTTTACATGAATCAAATTATTTGGAAGATTATTTTCCTCACTTATATGAGCTGAAACCTGGTTCTCTATACTATTATGCATTGTATCTTGTTCTTCCTTCTTGAGCAAAGTAGAACAAATCTAGTCTGTCTTCCACATGACAGTTTTTCATCATGTCTACTCAGAAAGACAACTGACCTTAGTTTTCCAGTCTACTCTCTTCACTTTTCTGAAAATTAGAACTTTGTCCTTTTCTGATCTTATAATACTTCTTTTTCAAACATTTTAAAAGATGACTTTACAGAGAATCATAAATCACACCTCTTGATTCTTTATGTCCATTAAAATTAATTTCATCTAGACTTGGCAATTTTACTTCATTGATGGCAGTTAAATGCTGTCTTGTCTCCTTATATATCTTGACCATGGTGTCCCTGCTAATTTCTTTTTAAAAATTCTATCTTTCGATGTGGAGAGATCATTCAAATAATTAAACAGTTCAGCCTTTTCACTGTCATCCATTATCATTCTGTGCTCCACTGCAAACAGTAAGCTTCTACTCTAGGTATCCTGACTGCATGTTATGGCAGCAAGAGCAGCCCACACCCAGCTCATGTCCTGCTTTTTACAAACCTATAGCAAAGTAGACTGTCACTCAATCAATTTATGTAAGAGAATACCATAAAATATATATCCACCAAGTGTGCTAAAGCCTCTACTACCACTGATGTGACTATAGCAATGTTTAACCTCTGTGTATCCACGAGCCCCCTCAAGGGCTGCAGTATCTTCACTGCCCAAAGGGGTTCAGTCATCCAAAAAATCATACTTTCCCAAGCTTGTAAGGCTGATGCTTCACTGAGGGCTAGACTTGATGCAATTCTGTTCTAGTGATATGAAAAGAAAACGAAATATTGTGCTAAAATATTAAGATTTGGAAATATTGATTGCCTTACCTCAAATTTGTGACTTTTAGGCAATCAATATTTCCATTCAGTTCTGCCAGTCTTCTATAGATGTATAACTGAATGAGGCAATCCACACTGTGGGTACATACAAGGAAAATGAATAGAAATATGTTAAACTACTCAGGTGAACATTCAGCCAAATCATCTCCCACCGGCCCTCCCAACCATATAAATTGCTCCTTTCCTCCCTGGTCCTTATTTGCACTACTGGTTAACTTGTGATCTTAGAGGCATTAAAAGATAGTATTGGGCTTCTGGTGCCTGTGATTTCCCTCAAGAGAAAGTGGATGGAAGAAGAAAATAAGTGGTTGTACTTTAGGTCAACAAACCTCTCTTGAACATACGACTTTTTTTGGGGGGGGGGTGCAATTGGAGTTAAGTGACTTGCCCAGAGTCAAGTGTCTGAAGCCAGATTTGAACTCAGGTCCTCCTGAATCCAGGGCGGGTGCTTTTATCCACTGTGCCATCTAGCTGCCCTGAGCATATGACTTTGTTTGTTTGTTTGTTTGTTTTTGCGGGGCAGTGGGGGTTAAGTGACTTGCCCAAGGTCACACAGCTTGTAAGTGTCAAATGTCTGAGGCCGGATTTGAACTCAGGAACTCCTGAATCCAGGGCCGGTGCTTTATCCACTGCGCCACCTAGCCGCCCCCCTGAGCATATGACTTTTTAAAAGAAGCTGCCATATTAGTATCTCTCTATTCTGGTCTCTTCTATGATACTTTGCCACTTTGGTTCTCCCTTTACTGCCATTAGAAGTTTGTGCCTTTGCAGCCATAGAAAGTATGCCTGGAAATGCAAGACTCAGCACAGCAGCCAATAACTTTCATCAACATAAGCTCTTTAGAGCTTTATTTGGAGAGTGTGTCCATCTATGTCTCTTCTCCCCTTCTCTGGTAACCAAATCAAAGAAATCATGAACCCAAAGTCAATCTGAGTAAAAGAGAACAGAAAACTCCAGGGATTTTGGACCCTGCAGGCCCACATACAATTTTGTGTAAGTCTCAATGTCTTCTTCTTCCATTTCTCAGTGTTAGATTTCTGGAAGAGGAGAGAAATCATGTGTTTGCTATACAAATAATAGAGTTTGTCAAATTTTTTTTGAATCTGCATAATAAAGAAAATAATGGATTTTCTGACAGTAGTTTTAGGTTCTCAAAAGACTTTTGCTTTCCCTAGTCTTCCCCTTGCCTTCCCTCCTTCCCCTTCTTTTCCCTTCCCTTCTGGAGTATACTTTTTGCAAATTGAAAAATAACAACAATAATAATAATGATAGCATTTCTATAGTGCTTTAAGACTGACAAAGTACTTTACATGTGTGATCTCCTATCTGCTATATTCATGAGTTGTTACCATCCTCCTCATTATTACTAGAATTACTGATGATGATGATATAAAAATAAACTCAAATAGACATGTTACATAGTGGATAGAGTACTGAACTTAGAATTAGGAAGTCTTGAATTCAAATCCAGCTTCAGATATTAGTTGGGAGACCCTGGGAAAGTTACTTAATTTCTCTCAGCCTTGGTTTCCTTAATTGTAAAATAGAGATAATACTAGCACCTACTTTACAGGGTTGTGGTGACAGGATCATGAGATCCTGTAAAGCTCTTTGAAAATCTGAAGTGTTGTAGAAATGCTAGTGTAATGACTGGAATGATGTCACCCGCTGGAGAGTTACTGTAGGAGGAGAAGGCATCTGAGGGCAAGCCATGTGGTCAGTTCCTTGGCGTCAGGAAGTGACGTTTGCTTGTGGGCACTGTCTATCAAAGCTACCAGCCAATTAGCTTGGAGCTGTGTGTGTGGAGACAGAATATTTCCAGGTTTCACAGGAGGCTTGTGGGACAAAAAGGGGTGGTTCTCTCTCTTTCATCAGGACTCTCATGGAGAATGGAACAAAAATACAGCCTCCCTGAGATAGATAGATGTAGGCGTCTAGGCCTCTTTCTCTTTCTCTTCACCAAATTTTTATTCTCCTTAATAAATGCTTACAAGTCTAAACTCTTGCTAAAGCTTCTAATTTATTGGCGACCACTCAATAGATATTTTAGACAGACTAGCTAGGATTTTAGCAATTTTTACACTAGCCATCATCCTTATTAATACTATTATCAATTTTAGTATTCGTAATGGTTAAAATTGCTAGAAATCTAAAGACCAGGTAAGTGATACATTGTTCTATGTTTAGATCAAAATATAGTGTATATTGTACATTGGATTTAGGGGAAATTGTTGTCCCTTTGCATATCCATTCTGTCAGAGGGTAAAAATAAGAACATGGATTTCCTCTTTTTCTATCAGCTGTTATAGTATCATTTTTCATATTTATATCTACTTAAAGATGCTGAAATGTAGGCAGAATATCTGCCATTGGTGGTGGGCGATGAGAGAAACAAGAATGTAATAATAGTGCTGGGGAGGGGGAAGGGGCAGTGACAAATCCTAGGCTCAAGTTTGGGGTTCACTAAAGAAGAGCTCATTGTTATATTTGACAAATGGTAATAGGGCCCACTCTGGAATTATACTCAAGGGGCCCAGAATATAAAACAAGCAACAAAACCATTAGTGAGAGTAAAGGTAAGGATAGCACACATCCTTATATAACACATAGTTGGCTCTGTGACTTTGGACAAGTCACTTCCTCTATTTGGTCTCCAATGCTATCATCCATAAAAGCAGGCTAAATGAGCCCCTAAGATCCTTTAAAGTTTTAATGTTATAAGCATTTGAACATTCCCCCCTCCCCCACTGAGTCATATGTTTGGAACTGTGGGAACCCTGTGAAAAATCATCAACTTCAAAAACAGTTAGTTTGCCCATCATTATTCCATAATGCCAGGGGCTCATTTTTTTAAATCTATCAAGTGGAAATGTTATTCTGTGTTTTCCCTGAGATGTGGTCAGAAGAGCCCTGGACTTGAAGGGAGAAGAACTACACAACTTATTGTGAGCTCTTGGGCTCTTTGCTTATCTTCAGCTGCAAATGTGGGGACTTGGTTATGTTATCCGACTTCTTAATACTTTAGGGTATTTAAAGTTTGAAGGAGTCTTAGAGATAATTAATCGAATTCTATAATTTTAGAGATGAGGAGACTGAAGCCTAGAGAAATGGTATGACTCGCTCTAAGTTCAAATAGCTAATAAATGGCCCAATTTCAAGCATCCTTCCAGTTCTGTCAGTTTGTGTTTTGGTGGAATGTCATTGACATTGCTTATATTTGGGCAATCAAGGGAGTCCACAAATGACAAATGTCATTACTCTGATTTCAAGGGAAAGAGACATTGTTTCTCAAGGTATAGCCATTACTCACACCACATGGGTAGTTAAGCACCAGAAATCGATGGCATTCTTGGTTAGTTCAGGAAGAAAGCAAAAAAAGTAATTAAGCGGCCTATTTATATGCTGTTCCATTAGAGCTATAGTACTTGGGCTCTGTTTTTTAATGCTGTTTTTCACTTTCTTTACCAGCGGGGGTAGGGTGTGCAGTGGAAGCTGTATGCCAAGTGGGAACGATAAACAGTAGGTATCAGTGAACCCATTGGACAGTTAATGAAGTTCTTTGCAAGGAAACCAAGGTAGTCCCAGCTTTTTCACATATGGAATAACCAGGTTTGTCAGTTTGGAATATGCAGAGATGGTGCCATGTGTCACTCTTGAAAGAATCCTGGGGAGTGGTTAATGTGAAAACATGTGACAAAAGAGAAATCAATCGTCCTCTGGGAAAAGTACAAGGAATGTTATGCTATAAAATTCCAAGAAAACCCAGTAGCGTCCAGTCAGGCAGAAAGACAGCTTGGGACTGCTACCAACTGGGACTTTCTTAAAGAGATCTGCTATCTTCTTGTTTTCCTGCTGAGGAAATCTGTTGGTAGAAGAGAAAAAAAATACTCAGGAAATGAGCTACTCCCACATAATGCTCTTATGTTAATGGATGATTATAAGGGTTATCATCTAACTTGCAGAGACTTTAGAGAGATCTCCCCAAAGCTCACTGGATTAAGCCAGTAACAAAATGTTATTTTTAACTCACTAAGTAAGAGAAAGCACCAGAGTTACATAGAGCATCAACGTGTAAGGTGTTTTTTTTTTTTATTATTAATGCCTGTGTTTTTATACTGCAAATATTTTTTAAAATTTCACTTTTAATGAACAAATAAATTTTATTTCTTTCATACTTCCCCCACCTATTAAAATAAAATAAGCAAAATAGTTATAACAGATATGCAAACAAAACAAATTAGTCCATTGACCATACACACACTTATATATACACACATATACATATATGTATGTATGTGTATATATATAAATTTACATATTGAGACCATCACCACTCAAGGAGGTAGGTAGAATACTACATCATTCATCCTCTGTAGATATAGTTGATTATTGCATAGATCCTAATTTAAAATCTTTCAAAGTCATTTTTAACTTTAATTTTTTTATTACGTCTTGTATTAATTGACCTTTTCATATCACTCCCTCATCCCCCTATCATTGTGTCAACAAGAATAACAAGAATAAACAATAACTTTTGGTCAAAACCTACAGAAGTAGAGAATGCATCTGATTCTACACAAAATAGCACAATTCCACATCACTCACTCCTCCCTACTCACCATTTTGAGAGAAGGAATTTGTGTTTCATCATCAATTCTTTGAAACAGAAGTTTGTCATTACATTTCATTAGATCTGAATTGCTTCTTAGTGATGTTTTCCCTTTTGCATTATTTAAATCTTTGTTAATATTGTTGTACTGGTTCTGCTGAATTTATGCTGCATTAATTCATATCTCTTTATCTTCATCTGAATCTTTATGTTCATTGTTTTTAGATTCATATATTGCATTTTCCTTGTCATCTCCAACAGATAGATATCCACTTTGCTTTCAGTTTTTTTGCTGTCACAAAAATTACTCCTTTATGAATATTTTGTTATATATTGTACATTTTGTTTTATTTTTTTCTACTTCTTGCCTCCTTTGGTTATATAGTGCACAAGGGGATGACCGAGTCAAAAGTCAAGAGCAATTTCATTAATTTTCCTAAAAAAAATTACCAATTGATTTTCTGAACTGGACTACTAACTTGAATCAGTTTCATCATTCAATATGTATTTGAATGATCCAACAAACATATATATATATATATGCATATCTGTCATCTATCTGTCTATCTACCTATCTATCTATGTATACTTATGTTAAATCAAAAAGCATCTAAATCTTGCTATATTAAACAGCAAATGAAATAATTATATTCAATATCATATTGACAACATTTGAATCAGTAAAAGAGTTTCCAAAATAAGAGTACAGTATTCACTTTTGTAGTATAAATTCCTAATTGACTTCTACAGGTCACCTGTATTGGGAATGTGGTATGTATTCATGTACTGTGTGACACATATGTTATGTATATATGTACATATATGTGATACACATGTGTTTACATGGGTGTGCTCCTCATATATATATATTTCTATCTATCTATCTATCTGAACCACTGCAGGATATTTCCATATCTTAGAGTCCATACAGTGAGATTTTTCTTTTGAATTCTTTCTAAAGTTTCTTTTTGGTATAATTTATATTCACATAAACGCATATAGCATAGTATACAAAATGCTTTCTTTTTCTTTTAATTCATTATATAATCATGAACCTTTTAGTTATCTTTTGCCTTGGATGAAATTTCATATTTTTTCATTTTTTTTATTAAATAGAATTTTATTTTCCAAAATATATGTAAAACCAAATTTTAACATCAATTTTTAAAAAATTTGTGTTCCAACTTCTCTTCCCCCTCCATTCCCACCCCCCTCCCACTAGAACTCAAGCATTTCAAAATAAGTTATACATGAGTAGTCATGGAAAACATTCCCATATTAGCTAGGTTGTGAGAGAAAACAGTAAAAAAACAAACAAACAAACAAACCAAAACTTCAGATTGAGGAATTATCAAAGAGGAAAAAAAAAATTTTAAAGTGTTTCCATCTATTTTCAGATACTATCACTTATTTTTCTGTAGATGGGTTGCCATTTTCATAAGTCCTTCAGAGTTATATTGGATCATTGCCTTGCTGAAAATAACCACGTGATTCTCAGCAGATCATCTTACACTATTGCTGTTATTTTGTATACAGTACATTTCACTCTGCTTCAGTTCATGTAGGTTTTTCCAGGTTTTTCTGATAGTATCCTGTTCATCATAACCTAAATAAAGTACCTTAAACTTGACAAAGAATTTTCTTCATATTAGCCCAGCAAATTAGGTACCATATGTTTTGCCATTATAATCAATCATCATAACTATTTCCCTCCATCCTATTCCCTTCCCATGATATTTACTCTATTTTCTTCTTTTAACCTATTCCTCCTCAAAAGTGTTTTACTTCTGACTGTCCCATCCCCTACTCTGCACTCCCTTTTTTTCACCCTTCCTTCCTTATCCTCTTCCCCCTCATACTTTCCTGTAGGGTTAAATAGATTACTCCTCCCAGCTGGGTGTGAATGTTATTCCCTCCATGGGCCCACTCTGATGAGTTAAAGGTCTTTGAGCTAATTCTGTGTTCCAAATTTTCTTCCTCCCTATGAAATCAAGCAATTCAGTATGTCATACTTGTGCAGTTATGCCAAACATCTTCACCTTCCTCGAAAGTGTTTTGCTTTTTACTGCTCTCTCACCCAATATTCCCTTCCTTCCTTCCCCTCCCCCCCCCTTATCTCCCACTCCTCCCTCAGGGCAAAAATATATTACTATACCTACTTGAGTATGTAGGTTAGTCCTTCTTTGACCCAATTCTGATGATACTAAGGTTTACTCACTCCCCAATTCCTTCCCCCTCTTCCCCTCCCTTCCATAAGCTTTTTTCTTATTTCCTTCATGTGAACAACCTCTCCCCAGACCATCTCTCCCCTTCCCCCTCCCCCAATCTATTTCTCCTACACCTCAACCCTATTTTAAAGATGTCATCATAGGATAGTTAGGTGGCACGATGGACAATGCACCAGCCCTGGACCCAGGAGGCCCCAAGCCCAAATCTGGGCCCAGACATAAGACACCCCACCCTGTCTGCCCCACAAAGAACAAAATATAAATGCTTTACAGATATTATCCCTTTGTATTCAGTTCAGACTTGTGTCCTCTGTGAATTTCTTACTGAGATAGTTCTTATGAATTTGAAGTGTTATCTTCCCATGTAGGAATATAAACAGTTTCATCTTTTAATATCCCTCATGAAGTCTTTTTCCTGTTTATCTTTTTATTCTTCTCCAAGGTCTTGTATTTGAAAGTCAAGTTTTCTATTCAGTTCAGGTCTTTTCATAGCAAATGCCTGAAAGTCTTCTTTTTCATTGAACATCCATTTTTTCCTCCGAAAAAAGATACTTAGTTTTGCTGGGTATGTGATTTTTGGCTGTAGTCCCAGTTCCTTTGCCTTCTGAAATATCATATTCCATGCCCTCTGGTCCTTTAATGTAGAAGCTGCTAGATCTTGCTTTATCCTTATTGGAGCTCTACAATATTTGAATTACTTTTTTTTAGCTGCTTGCAATATTTTCTCCTTGACCTGTGAGTTCTGGAATTTGGCTATAATATTCCTGGAGGTTTTCCTTTCGGGATCTCTTTCAGGAGGTGATCGGTGGATTCTTTCAATTTCTATTTTAGCTTCTGCTTCTAGAATATCAGGGCAATTTTCCCTCACAATCTCTTGGAGGATGGTGTGTAAGCTCTTGTTTTGGTCATGGTTTTCAGGTAGTCCAATGATTTTCAAATGATCTCTCCTAGATTTATTTTCCAGGTCAGCTGTTTTTCCAAGGAGATATTTCACATTGCCCTCTATTTTTTCATTCAATTGAATTTGTTTTACTGTGTCTTGGTTTCTCATAAGGTCACTAGCTTCCATTTGTTCTATCCTAATTCTTAAGCAATTATTTTCATCAGACAGTTTTTTAATCTCCTTTTCCATTTGGCTTTTCAGACTGTTGACTTTTTTCTCATGACTCTCTTGCATTGCTCTCATTTCTCTTTCCAATCCTTCCTCTCTTTCTCTACATCTTAGTTCTATTTCTCCTACTTTCTCTTCAAAGTCCCTTTTGAGAGCTTCCATGGCCTGAGACAAGTTCGTATTTTTCCTGGAAGCTTTGGATATTGGAGCTTTGACCCTGTTATTATCTTTTTCTTATGAGGTTGTATTGTGGTCTACCTTTCCCCCAAAGAAGTTTTTGATGGTCTTCTGCTTTCTCTGCCTACTCATCCTGGCTTACTATTCCTTGGCTTTTAACTCCTTCTTAAAGTATAGCACTCCTTCCAGGACACACTGTTTGTGCTACAACGTAGCCCAGGGGGTGATTGGGCTTCGTCTCAGCCTTCCTGGTTTGTGAGTAATCATGTCTGCTTTCTCTTTGATCCGGAAACAAAAGTCTGATTGAACTCTGATTCTCTGTGGTCGGAAGTGTGGCGTGCTTTTGCCCCTCCCCCACTGAGATACCACCACTCCATTCAGCCCACTTGTTCAGACCCAGGGTGCGTTGCCCCAACTCCAGTAGATACTGCCTCCACTTCACCCCAGCTTACCACAGAACCCCCTCACCAGTCCATGATCGGAGCCTCAGAAGCTGCTAGTGTTGAAGACTGTGACATGCACTGGAACCAGTGTCCCTGGCTGGGTCCGGACTGTGCACTGAGTTGTTCAGCCTGATCAGTAGTTGATCAGAATTGCCCTCTTTTGCGGAGAAATAGTCTCACTCTGTTCTTATGTGCATTAGGCTGTTCTGGGTTTTGATTTTTTACTGCATTATTTGGGTGTGAGTGGACAGGTTTATCTGGAGCTTGTGGGAGTCACAGCCTCTCCTCTGCCATCTTGGCTCCGCCTCCGAAATTTCATTTTTAATTGGATAGAGTATTAGTATTGGAATTTGGAAGTTCTAGGTTTAAATTCCACCTCTGACAAGTACTCTCTGTGTGACTTTGGGAAACTCACTTCAAGGATCTGGCATTCAGCTTCTTTATCCAAAAATGGATTAAGGGTCTAGAACTATCAGGGACCCCAAAGGTCACATAATACAATTTCCTCATTTTTACAACTGAAGCAACTCAGACCTAGGGAGGCTCAGGTTATATGGATAGTAAGCAACAGAGACATGATATAAACTTGGGTTCTCTGACTGTAGCAGTCACATTCTTTTGATTCTACCAGAGCTCATATAGTGCTAGTGTTAGGTTCAGTTCATGCAAAGGGCTTTGGGAAACTTTAAGGTAATAAATAAATGCTGGCTATGATTGTTATTTTATTATTAAGTATATGTATTTTCTAAAAGTTATTTCTTGAGGAATATCAAGAAATAAATATATTTGCACAAACATACATAGGCATATGTATATATACTTATGCAGGATATGTAGAAACTTCTAGAAATGATTGTATGCATATATATGTATATGCATATCAATACAATGTATACACTGTACACACATACAGCTGCCTGTATATGTGGGTATAGGTTTATAGACACAGATCCACACATCCAACATCCCAGGAGAAGCCTGTATATTTTTTTATTGGAAGAATTTATCTATCTCACTCCTGAAAGACATCCCATGCCCATTGAACAGAGGGGTCAGTGAGTCATAATAACTAGGGAGTAGTTGGACCACCATCATAATCATAACTGAAATTTAAATAAGATTTTTTACATTTTAAAAGTGCTTCATATACATTATCTCATTTGAACATTTCATCCTGTTGGACTCAGTTTCTATGGTTTGGTAAACTGATGGGATTTTTGAGCATTCAACCTTTCAGTTGGTAAGATTATAAATATAGGAGGGTTTTTGTTTGTTTGTCATGTGAGGTCCTTTTTTACTTTTAATCAGTTTCCAAGGCAGTTAAATAGGCCAAAATATAACAATATTGTGGATAACCAAACTGATCAAATACCATGAATAAAGCCTCAGAATATAGAGATTTAGAATGTTGTGGATACAATTATTCTTGTTTCTAATAAACAATTTTTTTTTGTTGGATAAATAATTCTGATAATTTTTCCAAGGCTTCTCCAAAGAGATTTAAAATAATTTAACGCACAATTTCCAAAATCTAATATATTTCCTTACTTTGTCAATTTGGAATCTTTAAATTCAAGGCCTATTAAATCCTCTAATCTTATTTTTCTTTTGAAACCCCATTTTAGGGAGGAACTATTATCCCTACCTCTCCCTCCCCCCAACCAACAGGATTGGCTCCATTGAATATGTTTATATTACAGGATATAAAACTAGAAGGGTCCTGAGGAAGTTTCTCATTCTGCCTTCTCTGGAAAGTTTTCCCTGATTCTACCAGCAAGAAAGAATTGTAACCCCCTTTAATTTGCAATAGCGATACTTTTTCAGGGATGCATCATATTATGTTCCTTCCCTTACTAGGTCATATCAGCTCCTGGAGGCAGAGGCCTATCTCATTTCTCTTTGTATCCCCCTCAATGGGTAGCACAGAGCTTTGAACAATTTCATGGAGGAGAAAGATGTGAAATAAAGTCACTTTTCTAAAGTTACACAGTTAGCTGATGACCAAGCCTGAACTAAGAACATAAGATTCAAGAATTTAGAGGTTAAAGGCATCTTAGTGACCATCTAGACCAACCAACCTTACCTTACACATAAGTAAACCAAGGCCAAAAATAGGGAAATGACTTGCCCAAGGTAACAAAATAAAGAGCAAAACCAGTATTGAAGCCTAGGTCTTTTGACAGAATATCTAGTGTTCATTTCTCCATATGAATTTTTTCCCCTGAGTCTCAAATAGTTCATTAATACCCATCTTGAAAGCCATTTCATCTAAGGAAGTCCTTCTAGCTATTGCTTTTTTTTTGACCTTCCATGGAACATAGCATATAAACTCTTTATCTGGAACCTAGAATATACTTCCTTCTATTGTTCAGGTGCACATGCCTTATTTTACAATTAGTCTAGACAGCCGTTAATGGTATGATTATGGTATAATGAAAAAATTAGCAGCCTAATCTAGGAGTCATGAGAGCTGAGTCCTGTCATTTTATACCATATTGCTTTCCTTCTCTGGGTTTTAGTCTGCTCACATGTAAAATGAAGGGATTTAATTAGAAGTAGTATATGTATAGTTAAAAAAAACCCACAGGATTAGGAGTCAAAGAACCTGAGTCTGAATGCAAGTTATGCTACTTATTACTTTTTATGATCTTGGTGAAGTCAATTAATCTCATTGATTCTCATTTTACTCATCAGTACAATAATGGATGTGGGGTAGGTGAGATGATCTCAAAGGTCCCCCGTTCAGTGATTCTCATAAAAGTTATTGCATATAGAGCTGTAAAGGATGTTTAGGGACTGTCTACTCCATACCCTTAATGTGGTAGATGAAGAACCTTCTACCTACAGAGCTGAAAGTAGGCAAAGTCACTCAGTAAGTATCATAAGCAGGGACTAAGTTTCCTTATACAATAAATAACCTTAGTTCTTTCTACTGATACTCTAAAGCCTCTTCACCATCTTCATTACCCTCATCTGGAACCTCCCCGGATACTAGTGTACTTTCTTGCATGTCCATTGTGTTTTTGTAAAGATTCATATTTTTAAGACTTCAGAAATTATCCAGTGCAAGCTACAGATGAGCAGGAATCTCTTTTTAAACATTTGTTCATATATATATTTTAGACTCCATGTAGTACCAGTAGTTGACAATGAATGTGTATTTGTTCATTTACAAAGGTATTCTAAATCTAAAGGTTCAAAGTATGATAAACAGAAGACATGTCACCATGAATTCTCTAATTGAAATATCTGATCAGTTAATCAATATTAAGTATCTACTATGTGCTATGCTCTATTCTAGAATCTGAGAATACAAAAACAAAATAAAAGGTAAGAAATGATTCTTTCAAGGAACTTAGCTTCTTTGAGAGTTATAGCATCTTAATATTTTAGTATATGCAGAATAAATATATTCAGCATAAGTACAATATAAATATAAAATCACTAAATATAAGTAGTTAAGTGTCAATCAACCAACACATATCTATTAAGAGCCTACTTTGTGCCAGACATTATACTAGGAGCTGGGAATACTAGTACAAAGAAGGGAACTATCTCTACTTGAGAGGGCAGTAGTAGCTGAGAAGACCAGGAAAGACTTCATGTGTGAAGAAGTATGTGAGGGGCAGCTAGGTGGCGCAGTGGATAGAGCACCAGCCCTGGAGTCAGGAGGACCTGAGTTCAAATCCAGCCTCAGACACTTGACACTTACTAGCTGTGTGACCCTGGGCAAGTCACTTAACCCTCATTACCCCACCAAAAAAAAAAAGAAGTATGTGAGAAGTCTCTTGAAAAAAGCAGAATTTAATGAGGAGAAAATGTAGTGGGAAAGCAGATCAGCGATGGAGAACGTTAATATGAATTGACAGAGATTGTAAATGGAAGGTCATGTTGAGGAATAAAGAGAAAGCCAGTTTAGTTGGACATAAAGTGTTCAAAAGGAAGTAATGCACAACTAGGCCGGATAAATTGATTGGGGCATGTTGTGAAGGGCTTGAAAAGGTATAGAGGCAATAGGGAGTCACTGGAACTTATTGGGTGGGGGAGTGACATGATTAGCTCAAAAAAAAATCACTTTGACAGCTATATGGAGGATGGATTAGAGTGAAGTTATATGAAAGTTAGGATATTATTGTCAAATCTTCACTTGGCTTTGTGCCATAAAAATTTAGCCTTTTGTCAGAATACTAGCTTGTACCATATAAACCCCCTGTCACAGGAACCAGAGAGATATTCAGAGAACAGTAATTCTGTGCCTGGACTGGATTGAATAGAGATAAATGATTGTCTCACTCAGCTCCAGGATCTTGAAAAGAATGTGCTGTTAGAAGAGATCTCTCAAAGCAAAGACTCAGAAATGAACCACTGTTCAGCTCTCTAGGAAAGCTCTATAAATAACACCATAAAGATTTTCATTTTTTTTAAAGACCTCAGAAGTTATCAAGTCCAACACATACCTGAGCTGAAATCCTCTTTACAAAATTCATTGATCCATCCATCCATCCAAAAAATAATGAGGTACCTTCTAACCTAGGGATTCCATAATGGTTCTGCCTTCTCAGATAGAGTTTTGGGATCAAGATTGAAAATGCACTGAAAAATTATAAATCTTCAGCCCTTCCCAACTCCAAAGTCAGCCTTCTCTCTACCATTCAGGCTACCTTCATTTCATCAAAATTTTGATTACCTTGAATAAGACTGTATGGCATAGTGGGAAAAAAACAGACTTTGAGTCTAAATGTCATCTTTGACATGTGATCTTTTCACACATGACTTAACTTTTGAGTCTGTTTCCTTATCTGTTAAATGAGGGGGATGGGATAAAATGGCCTTTGGGGTTCCTTCTACCTCTAGAGATATGATCCCATGATCTGGTATCAGAAGGAAAGCAAAAAAGTCCTAAAATGATGATGATGATGATGTACAAATCCTATCATTATCTGTGTTAGTTACCACCTTAGAGGCAAGGTAGAATGCAGTGCAGAATATCTGGTTCTAGATCCCCCTTCTGACACTTCCTAGCTGTGCAGTCTTGGGCAGGTCACAACTTTCATGAGACTCCATTCCTTCATCTATAAAATGAGGAGGTTTGGCTAGTTGTCTTCTGAGGTTTCTTCCAGATCTAGATCAATGAAGAGTTTGGAATAGATGATCTCAAGTGCCACTCTAAAATATGATCTGCTATAAATCCCTAGTGTTCTTTCTTATCAATCAATTAACAAGTATTTATTAAGCATATGGATTCAAAGAAAGAAAGAGAAACAGATTTTCCCCTCAAAGAACATACTTTCTACCAACATTGATACATAATTATATATAAAATATGTATGAGAATTTTTTTGTATGAGATAATTTGATGGGAAAAATGTATGGACCCTCAAAAGTCAACATGATCCATCCTGAACATTATAAGTGCTTTTTTATATATACAAACTAAATTTTGTTTAAAATTAAAGAAAATATTTTTATAACCTTATTATATAGATAAAATTTCAAAAAGATCTTTTTTATCTATACTATTTACTATGAAATGTTATTCCTATTTAAGTGCATTTTATTCTCAGATAATAATGCTCATATTAGAGTAAATATTAATTTATGAAAAATATATAGCCTTGAGTACAAATATTAGTCAGTGTGTGACTTAGACATAGTCCATATTTCCAATTGGTTCCCAATTGTAGCTTCAGGCTGGTAATCATATATTCATTTTACACCAAGGCAAGGGAATCTTAAATAGGTTGGACACCATTCCAAACATTCTTTCCTTTTCAACTTCAAATGCTATGCTCATCTCTGATTTCGTACTCATAGTCATGCTCCCTGAGCATTAGCCATGAGTTTATTCTGCAGGTATGATCCCAGTTCATAGCATCCCTTTCACATTAGATAAATGTTATGTGTTCTTAAGACATGTAGGGTCCTACAATTTATAGTAGGGAATTAAGAGATCTTTTATTTCAACCCCATCATTTTACAGATAAGAAAACCTCCTAAAGAGTTAGATAGGCAGTACATTTCAGAACTATGATATGAATCCAAGTCTCAAGACTCTACGTGTAGCTCTCTTTGTACTAAAACTCATAGCTAATGGATGAAACTCTCTGAGCGCAGTGGTGGTTCACTAGACCTTGTCCATCCAACTCTAAGAATTAATGTTTCCTAGGACATTTATGACCATGACTCGGTCTCCTTGGCTACAGTTGAGAATAACCTAGGAACTACATGGGAAATGATAACTGGGAAAATGAGGCACTAGGCTTTGTAGCAATGAGGCAAAGAATGATGGATTGTGAATTAGGAACCCTGGGTTCTAGTCACAACTCTTTCCAGTCATAGAACTTTAGAGAAGGAGGGGGCATTTGAAACCATCTAGCCTGGAAATGTCAAACTTGTGACCCCCTGGCTATAAGTTGTCCACAATTTTCTTAAGTGCCTGGGAACCACATTAAAATGTAATTGGGAAATAATTAACAAAATAAATAGAAATAATATAAAACATAGACAACATTACATTTTAAAACTAAGTCAATATGCAGCCCACAGTGGTCCTTATGTATGGATTAGTGCTCCTTTCCCTTCCCCTCATTTTGGTTTTAGTTTGACATAACTGATTTATCCCAACTCCTTCATTTTACAGAGGAAGGGACACAGGCCCAGTGAGACAGTGACTTGTCTCTGGTTACAAAACTAGTTAGGGGAAGAACTGGGTTAGAATCCAAATTTCTGCTTTTGTAAGATGAGTATTTTAGGCAAGATGGCCTCCAAGGTTTCTTTTCACCCTAAAAATTATAATTCTATATCTAGTGTCCTTCTAGTCATAAATTGCTGAAGTATTGGGTAATTAACACTGAATTCCAACTTTCCATTTACTAGCTCTGTAACCCTGTGTAAGCCAACTACTCTGAGCATAATTTTCCTAAATTAAGAATTGAAGTTATTGGGCCAAAATAATATCAAAGACCACTTTAAGCTCAAAGTTTTTATGATTCTACAATCTTATAATTTGAATGCCTACATGATACAAATCAGGAAAGATGAAACTCCAGGCTGTTATTTCCATAGACAACAGGTGTTCTAGTCTTTGCTATGCACTTAGGTAAGATAACTATCATTGACTCACCTAAATACAATACAATCCCAATGACCTGGTCCTAAACAGTGACTTTAATTATGCAAGACAGATTGTGCTTACCTACTTGCCTGATTAAAAGAAACAAAAGATTGTGGGGCAAGAAAGGTCAAATAGACATTTGTAATATGAATAGCTTACATTTCTCTAACCCATTCATTTTTCTAAAGTGCCCAATAACTCTGTGAGTTAGTATGAATACTATTATCCCCATTTTACAAAGGTCATAGGCAAACAAGAGGAAGAGCCAAGGCCTTAACTCAATTCTTATGACACAAAACACTTACCACTATACTACATGATGACTCCTTAACTCAATTATTGCACTCAGTTTTATAAAAGCACGAGGACTAATGATCATAAAATAAGTGATCAGCAAGGTGGTTCAATATGTTGAGCATAGGACTTGGGGTCAGTAAGATAGGAGTTCAAACCCTGCCTTAGACACTTACTAGTTATGTATCTCTGGATCCCTCACTTAAACTCAGTTTCCTTGTCTGTAATAATGAGTATAATAATAGTACCCTACTCTTAGTATTGTTGTGAATATCAAATGAGATAATATTTGTAGAGAGCTTATAAAACTTAAAGTGTTATAAAGATGCTTATCATTATTGGTTATTCTACTAAAGAATTGTTAAATTGTTTCTCCTGTCTCTATTTCTATCTATCATTATCCAAATCTGCCTATGAATCTTAGAAAAATCAGAAGTAATTGATGTGGTGGGAAGAAAGATCATGATTTTGGTTTGTGGTGAGTTTGTTATGATGTACTAATGAACCATTTAGGTGTTCACTATTTAGAAACAGAGGTCTGGAGGTCTGGTGAGGGGTCAAGGCAGATGATGGAGAAAGAAATTTGGGAATCATCTATATAGAGGTTGAACATGTGGAGAATAAATGAGGGTTTCATAGGAATCAAGATCACGCATTGGGGCAAAGTCATGTTCAAGAGATGGAAAGATAAAGAGAATCCAGCAAAGGGTAACAGGATAGAAACAAATAAGGAAGGGGACACCAAGGCATATTTATAGGTAGAAAGTTAGAACCCATCTACAACTCAATTATACTCTAGTTCTTCTGACCACTGCCTATGGATATACTCCTGAATCTACAAATGAATTAATATGTAACAAAGAGAACACAGCAGCAGCCAACCTCTTCCTTCACACAGTGGCATAAGATAAAATGGAAGCTAAAAGAAGGTAGGCCTTTGTTATTTACAGTATTTTTATGAGCCCCAAATTGGGAATGGCACTATGACTTTTTTGGAGAACTTCAGCAGCAAATGCTATTCCAGAGCAGATTCTTCTTTGATAGAAGTATTTAAATATTCAAAAAATAATTTATATTAAGAAGAAATGAGGGGCAGCTAGGTGGCACAGTGGATAGAGCACCGGCCCTGGAGTCAGGAGGACCTGAGTTCAAATCCGACTTCAGAAACTTGACACTTACTAGCTGTGTGACCCTGGGCAAGTCACTTAACCCTCATTGCCCCACAAAAGAGAGAGAGAGAGAGAGAGAGAGAGAGAGAGAGAGAGAGAGAGAGAGAGAGAGAGAGAGAGAGAGAAATGGAGGGAAATTTTGGAAAGAAACAATGAAGGCATTTACCAGGTCAACTTAGAGAAAAACAAATTGCCAAGTATGCTGTTTCACTCCCTTTTCTTGTGGAGGATGAGACTGGTTGATGGCTTGAACTCAGGACTTTTCAGCTGCAGTATGCTAAGAAAATCCGGTGTGGTCATTAAATCTGGCACCACTATGATGAGTCCCCAAAGGGGTATGTGTGTGGGAGAGCACCAGGCTGCCTGAGGAAGGGCAAATGTTCCCAGGATAGAAAATCCCTGGGTCAATCAGTAGTAGGACTAGGCCCAGAAGTCATGTGTATGTCATGTGTGTGCGAGATATTTATACATGTATGCATATATATATACACATATATATGTATGTTAGAGATATATATGTGTGTGTCTGATAAATATATTATACATAGTAATATGTAGCCACTTATATCTAGTCCTGAAATGTGTGTGTGTGTATCTATATTGAGAGAGAGAGAGGACAGAAACTGTAGCAACTAAATGCTGAAAATTCTCAGCCGACTCCCCCATACCATCAACTGGGACTATCTGCCTTGCAGTTGATTAAAGGGCATTAATTTCCCTGTCTGGAAGTGTCTGTGGTGTCAAAACAAAGCATATCAATAAGATTTTTTAATAAATTGAAGAGAAGGAGTTCCACTTTGGTTTCAAAGAGAAGTTGAAATTTATTTTCCAATTTCCTGAGAAAATATGGAAATGCAAATTGAGTTGCCAAAGGACCATGGATGATATTGTAGGTTTTCTTGGGCATATAATACTTATAGAGCAATATGGATATTTACATGCACGAGGACTCTAATGGTTTTTATTTCTTTGGATTGGGATGCAGATCATCATGTAATTTAAGCATAAGTGGGTGTTAGAAAAAATGATTGTGGAGTCAATTGGATAATACGGTGATTGTTACTCCTGGTAAGAATTAGGTAATATTATTGTGAAAGTTGAGCCTTAAATTCCCCAATAACATTGAGAGAAGGGTAACTAAAGTGGCAACAGGACTTCATCCATTTCATAAAAAACTTGCTTGAGAAGAGAAGATTTAACAACTTCATCATGATGATCTTCAACTATTTTAAGTGTCACGGGGAAGAGAGATTAGTTTGATCTACATAACTAACTTCATAAGGTGATCTATAAACAATGGATGGAAGTTATGATGGGGAGGAGAATTCAGTTTAATATTATAATTTCCTATCCACTAAAGCTATACAATGAAATGAGCTAATTTGTGACATAGGGAAATCTCAGTTAAAGCAGAACTTCAAGAGATCCTGAATGACCTTATTTCTGGGATGCATAAAATTCATATCAGCCTTGGGTGGGAGGTTGTAAATGATTTCTAAGATCTTTTAGGAGTCTGTCTTCCTTTGAAACTGTGATTTAATGAACTCAAGCTCTCTTATCACCAATCTGGTCTGCTAATCCCCAATCCAGACTTTTTCCTCTGAAATGCAAAATGGTTTAGCAAGAAGTGAGAAAAGTTCTTTCCTGGGAAGATTAATTTCACATTATTCATTTGTTTGGTTTTCCAGACCTTTTGCATGCTTGCCCCAAGCAATTTTCCCCTTAACAGTTAAGACTAATTCCCTCCCAGCCCCCCAAACCTTAGTCAAAGTCATAGATCCCTGGACATGCCTAAACTCCCTAGCCTTCATAGCTTTGTTTATGTTTTTCCTTCCATCTGTGAAATTTTGTCCCTCATTTTGGACAATCAATTTAATATCTCTGGGTTTGAGGTTCTCCATTTATAAAAGGAGGTGGTTCAGTTAGATTACTTCTAAGATTCCTTCTAGATCAAAATATATGATCCTATATTCCAACTTAAAAATTTGGAATTATCCCAATTAAATGCCTACATTTTCCAGGAAGCTTCAATCCTACAGATTGCTCCTCTTCACTCTCTCTTATCTTTAATCACTTCCTGTCTACTGGCTTGTTCCCTACTGCCTACAAAATAAACAAACAAGCAACAACAACAACAAAACACTTGTCCCTCATCCTCAAAACAAACCATTTTTTAATCTATCCCAGCTTGCTAACACCCCATGTTTCTTGTCCCTTTTCTGTTTAAATTCCTTGAAATGGTTGTTACCAATCAGCGGATCCACTTCTTTTCCTCTCACTTCCTTCCAAACTCTTTGCAATCTGGTTTCTGACCTTATCATTAAGAACTCCATAGAAACTACTCTTTTCAGGGTTATCAGTGATCTCTTAATTGCTAAATCTAATGGCCTTTTCCTAATCCTCATCTTTCTACATCTCTTTTCAGTCTCTGACATTGTTGATCACCCTCTTTTCCTTCATATTTTCTTGCAGCTAGATTTGCACACTATTGCTGTCTCTTAGTTCTCCTACCTGTGTGACCATTCCTTTGTTCCTTTTGTCTCCTTTGATGGATCTTCATCTAGGTCATATGTGTGAAATGTCAATGTTCCCTCCCCAAGGCTCTGTACTGGACCCTCTTCTCCCCCTATGATATTTAACCTAGTGAATTCATCAAGCTCCTATGCTTTCAACTATCATCTCTCTGCAGGTGATTTTTAAATTCATTTGTTCAGCTTCTCTCTCTCTCTCTCTCTCTCTCTCTCTCTCTCTCTCTCTCTCTCTCTCTCTCTCTCTCTCTCTCCCCCCCTCCTAGTTTTAAGTCTCCAACTACCTAGTGGACAATTTGAATTATATATCTTGTAGACATCTTAAACTTAACATGTTCAAAGCAGAATTCATTGTTTTTAAACTCACCCTTACTTCTTTATAGCTCCCCTGTTACTTTAGAGGGTGCTGAGCTCACAACTTTAGTATCATCCCCACCCCTTCATTCTTTCCACCTTCCCCATCATTACATTTCTTATATATACCCCTGTTCCCCATCAGACCCTGCAACCACCCTGGTGCAGGTCCTCATTGCCTAACCTCTGAACTATTGAAATACCCTGCTTGGGGCAGCTAGGTGGCGCAGTGGATAGAGCACCGACCCTGGATTCAGGAGGACCTGAGTTCAAATTTGGCCTCAGACACTTGACACTTACTAGCTGTATGACCCTGGGCAAGTCACTTACCCCCAATTGCCTCACCAAAAAAAAAAAGAAAGAAAGAAAGAAAGAAAATAAAAGAAATACCCTGCTTGTCTGTTGCACTGGAATCCCTACCTCAAGTGCATGCATACTCCAGTTCATTTTCCACACAGCTTTGGCTAAAATTTCCTAAAATGCAATTTTGACTATGTCATCCCCTCCACTCTTCCTATTTAACCAACTCTAGTGGCTTCCTATAACTTCCAGGATCCAATGGAAAATCTTTTTGGCTCTTAAAGCCCTCCATAACCTGGACTTTTTAATATCTTTCTAGTGTTCTTACCTTTTACTTTCCCCATCATACATTCTGTGTTTCAGTGATAATGGTCTCTTTTTGGGTCTTTTAATTTTTTTTCCAATCACATGCAAAAACTTTAACATTCATTTTTGAAGAATTTTTGAGCTAACTCCTTCCCTTTCCTCCCTTCCCTTTGAGAAGAAAAAGCACTTTGATATAGATTATGTATGTGTAGTAATGCAATACTTATTTCCATATTAGCCATGTTGCAAAACAGGAAAAAAAAGAGAAAAAAAATTTAAAAATTAGAAAAAATAAAAGTATGCTTTGATCTGCATCCAGACTCTATCATTTCTTTCTCTGAAGATGGATAGTCCTTTTCATCTTAAGTCCTTCAGAATTATCCTGGATCATTGTATTGCTGAAAATAGCTGAGTCATTCATAGTTGACCATTGTATAATATTGCGGTTATTGTGTACAATGGTATCCTGGTTCTGCTCACTTCACTTTGTATCTGCCATCTAGGTCCCACCCTGGCTCTTCAGTTGTCAAGGCAAGTGGAGTTTTAACAATAGGAACACCAACTTCATGTTGTGTAACATTTTTTTTCCTAATAAAGCTTCATAGCCCTGGAGATTTAATTTCATTTGTAATGACTGTACATTTCTTGAGGCCTAATCAAAGGTGAACACTAATCACAGATGAACAGAGCTGGGTAGAGTCCAAGCTAAAAACTCTTCCTATTTTAGCAATAGAGCTCTACTCTGTATATGGGAATATGTATTACCAATAACATATCAGGAAAGTTTTATAATCAATATCCTCAAAACAACAGCAACAACACTTTTTGGAGGGATATCCAAAAATGTCATATGATAACTTAGGAAGGAGTGAGTTTAACACTTGAGATCCTTAAGCAGAAGATGAATGATCACTTGCTGTAGTTGTTGTGAAAAGGATACATTCATGAGTGTCAGTTCACCTCGATGACCCCAGGAATATTTTCCAATGGGAAATTGCAAGAATGGTTTAACATTAGAAAAAATAAACATAAAACATACTACTAATAAAAAGTATAGTATAAGAAGAACCAAACCTTTGATTTCAATATTAGAAGGAATTCCCAAATGGGAAAAAAATTTTTTAGGGATTGGAGTTTCCTCTCCAACTGATATTCTTAGAGATTTGACTAGAGCCCTGAGAGATTAAAATGGGAAGTACTATGGCTGTCTACTTGCTATCCCTCACCCTCACTACATCCCCAGTCCATCTTTTCTTCCGAATATACTTTTCTCTGATGACATCTTTTACTCATCTTCTTTACAGTTGCCCACTGATGATAAGTTGCCATTGCCTCATACTTAATATGTGTCTGTTACTTTCTGCATACAATTAATTTTCAGTCCTTCAAAAGTTCTTGTTCCAAATTGCACAACCTTCCAAAAATACTTGTAGAATGTTGAAACTAAAAAGGTGAACCTTTGGTTTTTAGGGTCATTACATAAACTTTGCAATTTCTTGAAGAGAATCCAACACTCTCCCAACCCTTACTTTTTCATGTTTATACAGGAGGAAAAAATAGAGTATTAATTTATGAGTTTTTTATGAAAAGCACAGGAATAAAAGAGTCTTCTCTTAATAAGAAATCTATCAAATACTGACTTTGTTTGTATTGGGGAAACATTGGAAGTTTTCCAACAAAAATTATTGTTATTTATATTTGTAGCTATTTTAACACTGGAAATTTTAGTACTATAGAAATAAGAGAAGAAAAGGAAATTAAGGGAATGAACATTGGCAAAGACCAAATAATTTTTTTTCATATGATATAACACATTATTTACAAAATCAAAGTGATTTAACAAAAAAAATAAACAAGATAATAAATAATAAAACTTCAAACAACAATATGATAAAATTATAAATCACTATCAAATGAAATGCAAATTCAATCAGCTCATATTCATCAAATTTAAAAATGTTATAAAAGGCCAAAATAGTCAATGTCAGAGGTTTTGTAAGAATACAAACTAGTCTATAATTACTGAAGGTTTTGCCATTTATACTCTCCCTCTCACCACTGCTTAGCAGAGTAATTGGGACACAGTAAGAGTTCAATGAAAAATTTTTATTCACTCATTAATTTTAAAAAATAAAAGTATTTTATTATTTTCCAGTTATAAAAGGATAGTTTTCAACATTTGTTTTCATAGGATTTTTAGTTCCAAATTTTTCTCTCACCCTCCCTTCCCTTCTTCCTCTCCAAGATGGAAAGCAATCTGATATAGTTTACATATGTACAATCACATTAAACATATTTCTGCATTAGTCATATTGTGAAAGAAGAATCAGAACAAAAGGTAAAAAAACTCAAAAAAAGAAAAACAAAAAAGAAAAATCAGTATGGTTCAATCTGCATTTAGATTCTACAATTCTTTTTTCTGGATTTGGAGAGTATTTTCCATCATGAGTCCTTTGGAATTATCTTGGACCATTGTATTACTGAGAAGAGTCAATTCTATCACAGCTGATCATCACAAAATGCTGTTGATACTGTGTACAATGTTCTCCTGGTTCTGCTCCTCTCAGTTAGCATCAGTTCATGTAAGTCTTTCCAAGTTTCTCTGAACTCCTGTTCATAGCTTCTTACAGCACAATAGTATTCCATTACATTCATATACCACAAATTATTTAGCCATTCCCCAATTGATGGGCATTCCCTTGATTTCCAATTCTTTTCCATCATTCAGTCATTTTTCAATGTGAATTCAGAGACTAGAGTTCAGGCACTGCTGGCCCTGATCCCTATTCATGAGAGGGAAAGGGTAGAGGTCTAATAAGAGTGGGTGAAATGAATGAAATTACTGACTGTTATCAATATTTGACTTTAGCAAAAAGACAGTAAAATTTAGCTCTCTTCCTCCTTCACCTATCAATGATAGTGGCTTTTGAGACTGGAATTACATACATAAATCTTTACTTCTTTAAGTTACTTCTAGTTTCTGGGGTTTTTTGCCTACAAACTATTTCAGGTCACAAATTCTCTTTCTATCATGTTTATTAATTATATAAGGGGTGGGGTTGCAATGGAAACAGTCAATAGTGGAATATAAAGATAGAGTAAGAGAAAATGAACCTATTCCTGATTTGGGGGGTTACAAAGAAAGGAATTATTTTCTTCTTTTCCCCTCCTAATGGGGAGCAAAGAATAATTATGAGAATCCTATAGTTTTGATTTACTAATAGTTCTTTTAAGTTCTTGAATATCAGGGATAAAAGAACCACCTGACTTGACTTCAGAGCATTCAACCATAGACTAGCAGTTCTCAATATTTTGTTGTTGCTGTTGATGGTGGTGGTGGTAGTGTGGTGGTGGTGGTGTTCCACAATCTCCTTTCATAAGCACCACCACCATCACTTCCACCACTGCAGCAACAATACCAAAAACTGGATTAGGAGTGCCTAGGGTAATTTAATTTAATATTCTACTCATAATACTCTATATAATTATTTATATCTAAAGATATCCTTAAACATGGTTTTTTGCACAAATTCTTTGGCCCATTGTTAGAACCCCCAAAAGGTTCTCAAACCACTAAATAGGAACTACTTCCATCAGCTATAAAGTCCTCAGTAGGCATGACTCAGGCACCTTAGAGAAGGGAAAGCATTTTATTGATGTTTCCAGCATCCAGAGTAAGGAGCAAAGTACAAGTAGAGACCAGAGGAAAGCCATAGTCAAGTGGCAAAAGGAAGTCATAGTTTGGAAAGTGTAATCCAATCCTGGATTATACCCCCAAAATTCTAAAGGATAGGGACTGCTCATGTAAAGAGCCAAACCTGGGCTATATAAGCAAACCTTGCCACACAATGAAACCTGCTAGTTGTATATCCATTCCCTGTTTAAGTGAGAAAAATGTCCCTTATCCCCATGTCCTCCTGAAAACAAACAAAAATATTTCTATGAAATGAAGATCCATGAGTGTGCAACAGATTTTCAGTGACTTTCCATTTTCAGTGAGACCATGTTGCTGAATCAAAGTGCATTGGGCAAGCTTTTCAAACTTGCCAATAGTACCTTATATCCATTTCTTTTTTGTGTCTATCCATTTCCCTTGTGTCATAG
Organism: Dromiciops gliroides; assembly: GCF_019393635.1. Taxonomy (NCBI): domain Eukaryota; kingdom Metazoa; phylum Chordata; class Mammalia; order Microbiotheria; family Microbiotheriidae; genus Dromiciops; species Dromiciops gliroides. Next base: position 84,015,358 of record NC_057866.1, on the reverse strand, counting down.
CTACTTGTTTATGATAATATATCTTCTCTCCTTTAGACTGTAAGTTCTTTGAAAATAGCAACTGTACTATTTTCTATCATTGTGTTCCTAGTAGTGAGCACAGTTCCTGATATAAGCAATTATTGGCTCCAGTTCATGTGATGTAGAAGAAAAATATTAATTCAACCAAGAATTACTTATCACCTACTAAGTTCTTGGAGTAATGAATAAGCAATAAAGAGAATCTTCCTGCTTTCAAGTTGACATCAACAATTATAGCACACATTTTATACAACTCTTTCCCTATAATTCAAAGAACACAGAATTCTTTAAAGTTATTTATAATAAACAATTTAATCTATATTTTAAAAAAATAATAGGGTTTAGGACATAGTGGGACAGTCATGGGGTCAAGAAAAGATGGATTCTGGTGCTAACTCTGATACATACCGACTATGCAAATAGCTTAATATCTCACTTATTAAGATAATAAGAATATAACTTACACATAAGTTATTGTTCTACCTCAGTGGAAAGTCTCTCCATGTGGAAAGTACACTCAAATATCAGTAAAATAAAACCCCCACCCTTAAACAGCTACCCCCCCCAAAAAAAATCTGTTCTACAGATAAAAAACGAGCCTCAGTAAGAACAAGTGATTTGTCTTTGGAAACTTAAGGATCAAATATCAGAGGTGTGAATCAAACACCAATCTTCTGAGTCTAACACTTTTTCCACTAAAAATGTTGCTTCTCAAGACTAAAGTACATAACATAAAATAAGGGTGATGAATCAGGAACACAAATAGAAAAGAGTACATACATGAAAGTGGAACAAACAGGGTTCTAAGAGATAAAGATTTAATTAAATTTTAATGTCTTAGTGCATACACAAGTCTGGACTATGCTCCCTCATAAAAAGAATATAGTTTGTAAGGCAGGATTTGGGGGTACTTATAGAAAGAGACTTGAAGAGTACATGTGTCTATGCATATAACCTTAGAACTTAAGAGTATGACCTTTCTGTCAGAAAATATAACAAATGGCTTGTCTCCAGGGGATTTGCTGGTTATTGTCTTCCATTCTTGAAGAGGACCAAAATAACACCACTATGTCATTAAGTCAAAGTATAGTATGTCTAACTGTGGCTGATCAAACCAATATGAGGTCAGAAGGCTCTACCACAGGTCAGGTAAAAATTGCTCATATGAACATTTGGAGTGGGGATGTTTCTAAATTTATGCATTTCATTTCTTTTGAGATACTACAAATCTGCTTTGCTCATAAAGCACAGAACTTTCTTTGATGTGGCTATGTCATGCTGGGTGATGCTGTAGCAGTGTCTCCCATGTCTTGCAATCAATTCCCAAGTTCTTCAGAGATAGCTCTAGAGTGTCTTTGTTTTGCTTCTTCTGACCTTCAGGTGAGCACTTGACTTGTGTGAGTTCTCTGTAAAATCATTTTTTAGGCAAACATATGTTTGGCATTAGAACAACATGGCCAACCCATCAGAGTCATACTCTCTGCAGTAGAGTTTGAATACGTGGTAGTTCAAATCAAGGAAGGACAACAGTGTCTGGTACCTTATCTTGCCAAGTGACTTCCAGAATATTACCAAGACAATTAAAATGGGAGTGATTCACTTTCCTGGCATGGTGCTCATAGGTTGTATAGATTTCATAGGCATAAAACAATGATGTCAGCACAACAGCTCTGTAGACCTTCAGTTTGGTAGGCAACCTAATACCTTTTCTCTCCCATACTTTCCTTTGGAGCCTCCCAAACAGTGAGCTAGCTCTGATAATACATGCTTTAATTTCATCATTTATGTTTATATCCCTGGAAATTATATTGCCCAGTAAGTGATCTTATCCACAGAATTAAAAATGTCCTATTTGCTGTAACCAATTGTTATACATATGAATGGTGCAATGCTGGCTGGTGGATGGAAAATCTGTTTTCTTGGTGTTAATTGTTAGGCCAATATTAGCACAAGTGGCAGAGAACTGATACATACTTTGTTGCAAGTCAGTCTCAGAGGCTGCATTGAGTGCATAACCATCTACAAAAATAAACTCTCACACCAAGTCTCCCTCCACTGTAGTCTTTGTTTGTTGACTTTTCAAGTCAAATGATTTACCATCAGTGTAGTAACTGATATTCATCCTTTTTTCATCCTCAATGAACACATCTAACAACATTGCTAAAAACATCATGTGAAAAAGCAGGAGAAAAAAAACAAAGACCATGGGAGCAAGAAGACAGCTGTTTACTCCACTGGTTAGTGGGGAAGCATGAGAGCAACATCCATTATCCAGAACCTGTGCAATCATGCTGTCATGAAATTGACATTATAATATTGTTGAATTTCTCCAGACAACTAAATTTTGCCATGTTCTTCTACAAACTCTCATGACTGACAATATCAAAGGCCTCAGTAAGCTTGTCAAACCTTGTATACAGACCTTTGTTCTACTCTTGGCATTCCTTCTGGAGTTGTTGGTCAGTAAACACTATATTGACTTTTCCTGGGCCCTTTCTGAAGCCACACTGGCTCTCAGTAGATATTCCACTGTTGCCAACCATGTGCTGGCTCAGCTGTCCCTTCAAATCAAAAACAAACAATTCATTCTGAGAGAAGCACTTTAATTTATTGACATTAAGTCTTCTGGTAGTTCTCTTACCTTGGGGATGCCACTTTTGTTGAATATAAATGTTTTGTTTGGAGAGAATAAGTCTATTATTGGTTCAGCATTCTGCTCCACACATTACCTTTGCTCCTCTCACATCCTGTTTGTCTCTTCCCATTACAATGATATAATCTATTAAATGCAAATATTTGTTGTGAGGTTGTATCCATGATTTATTTTATTTTGGTAAACAGAAGACATGGTGATGAAAACATTATGAGATGCACAAGTCTTCAGTAGTAAGTGACCATTACTGTTGCTGTTTCCAACTCCATTCCTCCTAATGATTTCTTGCCATGTCATATAGTCTTTGCCTACTCTGGCATTAAAGTCACTCAGAATTACAAGATTGTACTCTTTTAGCAAATTGATAATGAGGGGTTCCAAGTCTTCTTAATTTTTTTCTTTGACTTCATCAGTATTTCTCATGGCGAAAGTATATTCACTGATGATGGTGGCATGGTACTTTGCTGAAAGTAGGAGTCACAGGGTCATAAGCCTGTCATTCACTCCTGTTAGGCATATGAGCTTGTTGACTTGATTAGGGTTTGTTTTTTTTGTGAGGCAATTGGGGTTAAGTGACTTGCCCAGGGTCACATAGCTAGTAAGTGTCAAGTGGCTGAGGCTGGATTTGAATTCAGGTCCTCCTGAATCCAGGGCCAGTGCTTTATCCACTGCTAACTGCCCCAATATATTAGTTTTGATAACAAAATTTATGCCAGCATCATGGCATGCCCCTTCACTGAGGCCACTCCAGAAAACAAAAAGAAACAAAACAAACAACAACAAAAAATACCACCATGTATATAACTCTGATCGGCCTTCATTTGCCAGTCTTATTTCACTCAGGGTGACTATTTGGATTTGACACTTGCTGAGTGCTCTTGCAACAAGATCTGTTTCATCTTTCAGGTCTAACGAATTTCTTGGTGTCCATAAGTGTGTACACATTCCATGTACCAAAAGTAAGTGGAATCTTTGCAAAAGTTTTACACATTTTTGAGTGTTTTGACTGCAGGGTAGGATCCCTGCCTGCTGCAATGAGCAGGCCACAGTTAGGTTGCTTGAAATAGAAAATTTTTAGGGCACCTTTTCTAGCCTCTTCCTCATGGGAAAAGGTGAGCAGTATGGTCTTTAACAAAGGTTGTCCAGATACCCAGGGGCATGCCAAATCCCACTGCTGCTTCAGTCCACTGAGAAGACAACCCTATGGACCGGACAACCTCTGTGCATGTTTGGATTTAAATGAAGCAGAGTTGCATGAAGTGATGGGCTTTAATCTCTCTTCTAGAGTTAACCATAATTCAATGGCAAGAAAAAAATCAAGAAGTCTCAGGTGAAATTTGGGGATCCAGTGGATGACTTTGGTATCTTCCATGTTTAATCAAGCTCTAAGAAATCCATAGTGCCTTTTTCTACTTCCTTCATGGCCTAATGGAATCACATATGCCTATTCCTCCAGGGGAAATATTAAAATGATTGGAGTAGACGCCCCTCTGATTCACGGATGGGTTTGATACCTATTGTTTACCCCCAACCTGGTTTGGGCTGTCTGCTAAAATGGTTTACTGGATTATGGCCACTGAACATGCTATAGCTTCTTGGAGCTACATGTGAGAATTGGGTGGTAAGGTGGGTAACAAAAGTGGAAAGAATACCTGGAAAAGGTTTAAAGCCCTCAAACCAAAGATCTAGTCTTTACTGAATATTCATATACCCCACTTGGTTTTCTGCCTTAAAAAGAGGTAGATAGGTAGATAGATAGATAGATAGACAGACAGACAGAGAAGTAAACAAAAATACACACAAAAATAAATAAACTAAGGAAGAAATAAAAGAACAGAAAAAAGAGGAAAGGAAGGAAGAAATACAAAAGAAAAAAGGAAGGGAAGAAGAAAGGAATGGTGGTAAGTAGAGAAAAAACGGAAGGAAAAAAGAATGAAAGAGAATGAAAGTACATTGAAAAATGGCTCCTCGGTGAAAGTGAATATGCATATTGTGAGCAGTTCTAGTTGCTCAGATAAGTTACAACAAATTGTGGCAGCAGTTTGGGTTAATGCCCTGGTAAAACACTTCCCCATTCTAAATATAGGGGCTGATGCCATAGCAACCTACTCCAATGAGGGGAAGAAATTGACATGTTTATTTATTAAGGATTTAGTATGTGTAATGCCCTGTCCTTGGCACTGGGAATCATAAAGATAAGTAAGTTGTAGTCCTTGCCCTCTAAGAGTTTATATTCTAGTAGAGCATGGTCACACTTTTTTTTTCATTTTGAGTCCATAAACAAATTACTTAATTTCTCTGAATCTCAGCTTATTCACCCTTAATAGAAGAGTAATACTTATACTAAGAAGAAATGTAGTATGGTGGATATATGACAGTCCTTATAGTTGGAGGCTAAGTTTTGCCTCTGGTACATGTGAGGTGTGTGATCCTGATCATACTACTCTCATTACTTTAGGCAACTCTAAGGCTATAAATTACAGATAAGCTAATGATCTGGGGTGAAGACAGAAGTTTCAATATTGTGAATCTCCAAAACTAAAGAAATCACAGGTCCACAATATCCCCTCCCTTGGTGTCTCCTCCCCATCAACCTATATTACAAGCTTGTTGTCAGTATCAAGACCATGACGTGTCCTTTTGTAGTGGCTAAGAATTGGAAATCAAAGGAATGCCCATCAGTTGGGGAATGTCTAAACAAACTGTGATATATGATTCGTGATGGTATGTTATTGTGCTATAAGAAATGACAAGCAGGCTGATTTCAGAAAGGTCTGGAAAGACTTGTATGAACTGATGTTTAGTGAAGTGAGCAGAACCAGGAGAACAATGTGCACAGTGACAGCAATATTATTTGATGAAGAACTGTGAATGACTTAACTATTCTCAGCAATACAGTGATCCAAGACAATCCCAAAGGACTAATGATGAAGCAGACTATCCACCTCCAAAGAAAGAGCTGATATTGATTGAACATAGACTGAAGCGTGCTGTTTTTTCACTTTCTTTAATTGTTTCTTTTATTCAAGTTTTCTTTTACAAAATGACTAATATGCTAATGCTTTAAATCATTGCACATGTATAACCTATATCTGATTGCTTACTACCTCAGGCAAGGGGGAGTGGAGGGAAGGAAGGAAGGAAGGATAAAATTTGGAATTCAAACTTTAAATAAAAATATTGACTATTTACAAAAGAAGCATCTTGTAGTGGAATTACATGTGTGACCTTGGGCAGATCTCTTAACCTTTCTATGCCTTAATTTCCTGATCTGGTAAATGTTCTAGACCATTCTCAAGATCCTTTCCAGTTCTACATCCATGATCTTATGGAAATTCAGTCAGCCAATTAGATAGATGATCACAGTAATTTTAAATAGATGTTACAAATGCAAAATATAGATACTATTGTAGGGAAGGGTAGGTGTGATTCATGGTTTCTATGTGATATCAAAATAAGCCATAGGCTAATCCTTTATATCTTGGTTTGCCAACAATAAACCAAACCAAAAGCTGGTTCGGCAACTGCTTCCTGGCTTACAAACCATGTGCAGGTGCACTGGCTGAGGACAAGATGTCCCTCTATCAAATAAAATTTATGGAGCAGCTGTAGTCCAAAGTGCACCAAGCTTGCTTCAACCCTTCTGGTTCTGAAACTGTTATATAAATTGTGTAACTCCTCATACCCACCATCACATATCGATAGACAGACAGACAGACAGAGAGAAGATATAGAGATATAATATTATATATATATTATATATATATATATATATATATATATAAACTATATCTATAAAATAGTGGGACCATACTCTACTATATCTATATATTTAGATCTAGATCTAGATCTTCTATCTATCTATCTATCTATCTATCTATCTATCTATCTATCTATCTATCTATCTCAGGATGCCTCCTTCCTCGAGAAGGTCCTGTCATAGACCTCTTTGTAGGCATAAATTTGATTGTTTTTCAAAGTATTTTCTCTTAAAATTGTTCTCCCAGTAAGCATCATTCTCCATTAATAAAGTTAACCATATGGAAATTCAATTCATCTTAATTCAATTTCATTAAGCACTGACTGTGTTCCTAACTCTGTTTAAGGTATTTAGAGATCATCCATGTGGAGCTGTAAGAGTTGGAAATACAGAAATGTAATACAGATAAAGGCTAAGTAGATGGATTGGGGAGTCACTGAAGAGAGATAAAATTTGACCAACATGAGTAAATGATATCACCAAAGGTGGGGAGGAAGGAAACATTCCCAGGGCAGAGCCTTGAGGTTTGTTGTTGTTTTTTAGTTGTTTCAGTCAGTCTGATTCTTTGTGACCCCATTTGGGGTTTTCTCAGCAAAGATATTGAAGTAGTTTGCCATTTCCTTCTTCAGCTTATTTTGCAGATGAGAGAACTAAGGCAAGCAGAATTAATGACTTGACCAGGGTCACTCTGCTAGTAAGTGTCTGAGGATAGTTTTGAACTCACAAAGATGAGTCTTTTAAGCACTGGCCCTGGATTCAGGAGGACCTGAGTTCAAATCCGGCCTCAGACGCTTGACACTTGCTAGCTGTGTGACCCTGGGTAAGTCACTTAACCCTCATTGCCCCCCAAAAAACCCAAGCAAAAAAAAAAAACAAAAACAAAGATAAGTCTTTTTTACTCCAGGCTTAGTCCTTAATCTAGTGTAATACCTAAACTGCTCAGTGTTAGTGCTCAGTGGGTAGGAAAGGGATAATGATTTAGGCAAAGGAGATGGAAAAGAGCAATCATATAGGCAGGAGCAGCAATAGACAAGTGCAGTATCCCTAGAAGACAAAGGATTAGGAGGTATGCAGGAAGAAGAGGGAATCAATGCAGGAAGAATTCTCTGTTCTACAAGGACTGCTGTAAACATTGGGAAGTAGTTTGGTGGAGAATAGGTTTAGGTCACACAATACCATGGTAAGTTTCGGATGGATTCATAAACCATATGTAAAAGGTCAAATACAAAACCATTAAAAGGAAGCAGAAGTAGGTATCATTCAAAACTCTGACTTGGGAGAATGGAGAATTGTTCATTAATTAAGTTACAAATGTATTCATGAAAAATCACTGAATCATAGCATTTGAGAATTAGAAGAGACCTCATTTGATATTTAGCCTAATACCTAGAAACATTCTCAGTATAATGAACCTGAGAAAGGGTCATTTAGTCTCTACTTGAAGTTCTCCATTGAGGATAGAGCTACCACCTCTTAATGTACCTCATTTCACTTTGGGGCACGTTTAATTGTTGGAATTTTTTCCTGACGGGAAAAATCTAAAAGTTAAAAAAAAAAACCCGAATAAATAAAATCTCAAATAATTGCATCTGGAGAGATCTAATATAAAGGAGAGACATTGTTGAGTAGAAAATATAATCTTTGTGTTCATTGTCTCTGACCCCAAAAAATCTGATATTTGTGATGCATGGAGAATTGACACATATAGAAAACCAAATATTATTCCCAATAGATAAATGATTAAATGAGATGAATAACTCTCAGAAAAATACAGCATGATAACTATATGAAAAATGATCCAATACAAATCAAAACAACTGAAGTTTTCCTAAGTCAAGTCAAAATGTTTGTTGACTTGCTCGTCTCACACTTATGAAATTGGCCAGCATAATAAAATTACTTTGATAAGTAATCAATGTTAAAGGGGTTATAAAGAAATTGTAATATTGTTACATTCTTGATGAAGCTGTGAATTGACCCAATTATTCTGCAAAATAATCTTGACCTTATGTGAAGAAAGTCACTAAACTCTTCATATCCTCTCATTCAGAGATCCTGCGACTGGGCACAATACCCCAAGGAATTTTAAAAGAAAGAAATGCCCCATAGATATACCATGATATTAATAGGAATATTTTCTTTGTCATAGCAAGATAGAAAAAGAGAAAGGAAATTGGAAACAAAGTGGATACCTATTTATTAGGAGAGCTAAATAAATTGTGATACATGGATATAATGAGATATCAATGTGCCATAAGAAATAATGAAAATCAAGAATTAAGGGTAAAAGGGAATGATTTATACAAACTGATGCCGTCAAGTAAGAAGACTTGTTGTTTCCCTCCAAACATCTTTAAAATAATGCTTCAAATTGAATTCCTGAGGGGCAGAGCCAACAAAAGATGAAACTGAGGACTCCTGGGAAATGACAGAAACATGATTGTAGAAAACAACAAACTAGGGGCAGAGCCAAGATGGCTGAGGAAAGGCAGTAACTGCTCAGACTTCCTGACACAATTACCCCCCCCCCAAATTCCAAACACAGCCAGAAAACAACTCCTGGAGCAGCAGAACCCACAAAAAGCTGGCTGAGATTATTTTCAAGCTAAAGATAACTTGGAAGTTTGGCAGGAGGGGGAGCTGGGGTGGGAGTGGAGTCCAGTCCCACAATCACACCAACATAAATACAGCCCCAGGCAGGCTGAGCCAGAGAAACTTAACCCTGACCCTCCAAAATCAGCTGCAGTGTCGGCATGTTCTGGAACTTATTTCACAGGCTGGTGAGAGGGTTGAATGGTTGGCCGGGGGTGGGGGGTGGGAGAGTCTACAGGGGTGTATGCAGAAGCTAAGGGGGATTTGGATGTCTTACCCCAGCAGGGGAACCAGGAAGAAAGCTTGAGTAGTGGTGGGCCAGGTCGAGGAGGGGTGCAGGCTTGTTGGAACTAGCAACCACAGCACATAAAGTTTTGCTGTCTGGTTGATTGGCAAATTGGCAAATTGGCCTCTACAGACCAGAGAAAGGGCCAGGCTAGTGAAACAACTGGGACCCCCTGAAGCTTGGGACAGTATATCCTGGAAGCATGACCCCACACTAAGAAGGAGTTAAAGGTCAAGTGAAAGATGTCAGGATGAGCAGGCAGATAAAATTATGAACCATAGAAAGCTTCTTTAGTGACAAGGAAGATTGAGGTGCATCCTCATAAGAGGATAGTAACATCAGGGCCCCTACATCTAAAGCTTCCAAGAAAAATATGAATTGATCTCAGGCCATGGAGGTTCTCAAAAAGGACTTTGAAAAAAAAGTAAGAGAGGTAGAGGAAAAAATGGAAAGAGAAATGAGGGTGATGCAGCAAAGACATGAGAAAAAAGTCAACAGCTTGAAAAGTCAAATGGAGAAGGAGATATAAAAGCGCTCTGATGAAAATAATTGCCTAAGAATTAGGATTGAACAAATGGAAGCTAGTGACTTTATGAGAAATGAAAACACAATAAAGCAAATCCAAATGAATAAAAAAAAATAAAGGGCAATGTGAAATAACATACACACTCATTTGGGTGGAATAATCTATCTAACCCTGCAGGTAAATAGGAGGGGAAAGGGAATAGGAGGAAGGGGCAAAAGAAAGGAGGGCAGATTGGGGGAGGAGCAGTCAGAAGCAAATCCCTTTTGAGGAGGGATAGGGTAAAAGAAGATAGAAAATAGAGTAAATATCATAGGGAAGGGAATAGGATGGAGGGAAACAGTTAACAATAGTTAATTGTGAAGAATTGGAAATCAAATGAATGTCCATTACCTAGGGCTTGACTGAACAAGCTGTGGTATATGATTGTAATGGAATATTATTGTGCTTTAAGAAATGACAAACAGGATGATTTCAGAAAAACCTGGAAAGACTCATAAGAACTGATGTATAGTGAAGTAAGCAGAACCATGAGGACATTGTGCACAGTTCTAGGAGCAATTGTGAATGACTTAACTGCTCTCATCAATACTATGATCCAAGACAATCTCAAATGGCTAATGATGAAGCATAGTATCCACCTCCAGAGAAAGAATTGATATTGACTGAACACAGACTTAAAAAAAAAAAAGAGTACGTGTGGATTGTACATATATAACCTATATCAAATTGGTTGCTGTCTTGGGAAGGGGGAGGAAAGGGAGGGAGGGAGAAAATTTTGGAACTCCAAATCTTATAAAAATTAATGTTGAAAACTACTTTTACATATAACTGGGGAAAAATAAATAATTTTTTAAAAAGGAAAAAAAAGGAAAATGTGCTAATGTTGCCATTGGTAGCCAGAATTCAAAAGATACTGAAAGTTTGAGAAGCAATGCTTCTGTTTGCCATGATCGAATCCCTTCCAATAAATAGTGGGAGGAAAAAAAAGATCAGAGTGAGATATTCTTCCAGGCCAAGACTTAGGAAGTAAAAAAGAGAGATCTGTGGCATGTGGGTAGAGGCAGGCCAAGAGCCCATGTGGGTGAAACACCAAAAGCAACAGCAGCTTTGGCAGTTCTCGAGCAAGAGAAGTAGGTAAGGTCCCCTAGCAACTGGTCAGAGAGAGATTATAGGAGACTCCTGTGCTAGCACTAGATACAGCACCAGATGCTTGCTTATACCCACTTTGGGGTCATAGTTCAAGGACAGAGAGAAGCACTTTCAATCAAGGAGTGGGAGCCCTGAAGAGCAGTATCAATTTTGGTCACAAGGGATCAGAGACTCTGAGTAACAGTATCGTTTCCTGTCCCAAGGGAGCAGGGGCCCTGAAGAGTAGTATCAATTGCAATCCCAATGGATCAGAGGTGCTTCTTGGGTAAGGATGAGAATATGGACCAGGAGATTAGTGAATACCTATCCACAAGTCACACCACCTTGGAAGCATGAAAAACTTCCAGAATCCCTGACCCTCCCCACCACCCCGAATTATCTTTGAAAATAGTAGCGCAAAAAAACTTGAAGCTTGAAACAGTGCCCTTTCTCTCCATGCAGGAAACAGAGTCCAATTTTAACATAAATTTCAAAGTCAAGAAAAAGGGTGGAAAAATAAGTAAACAATTGAAAAAGAACCTGACCATAAAAATTACTGTGGTGACAGGGACAACCAAGACACAAACTTAGAAGACAATGGAGTCAAAACAAGTACATCCAGAGATGAACATTGAGGGGATGAAGAACTAACAACTTTTTGAGAAGTAGAGCAGTCTTGGCACAGACCCAGCCCTTCTGTTCAGTGACATAACTGCCCCAGTGAGTATGGTACGCAGAGCCTGATCATTCCTTCTGACTAGAGTCAAGTGAGTGGCTAGCAGTCCTGTGAATCAAACTCATTCTAGCCTTTACACCTAAAAGAACTCTCCTCTACCCTTCTCTCATCATCTTCCCATTAGGATAATAGATTGAGATGAAAAAGGCCTTAAAGATCATCTCATCCTTTTGCTTTATTTTACCAAAAGAAAACAGAGCGCTAGAAGAAAGTCCAAAGACACACAGCTAATGAGGAATAAAGCCAGGATATAAAGCTAAGGTCCTCTGATGCAAATCCAGATTTCTAAAACTATCCCATATTTACTGATGCACACAATGCCCAACTTCCTCTATGAAGTCTTCCTTGACTGTTGCTACCCAAAGTTATTTCTCTCTTCTCAAACTTATCTTTTACTTGCGTCATTTAATTTGGCATTCTATTAGACATTTACTTGAAATAACAATTCAATTCTCTCTACTACTCTTCCCTAAATTTTTCATATTGGATATCATCCTTGCATCACACAACTGTAGCTAACACTTCTGTGCACATAGTAGCCACTCAATATATATGCGATTGATACCCTTTAACCCAGCAATACCACAATTAGGTCCTTATCCCAAAAAGATCATGAAAAAGGGAAAAGGATACACAAGTACAAAAGTATTTATAGCTACTCTCTTTGTGGTGGCAAGGAATTGGAAATTGAGGGGATGCCCATCAATTGAAGAATGGCTAAACAAGCTGTGGTACATGAATGAAATGGAATACTATTGTGCTGTAACAAATGATGAGCAGGAGGAGTTCAGAGAAATCTGGAAGGACTTTTCCCCCCTTCTTTCTCTCTGTCTCTCTCTTTCAGAATTGTGATAAATGAGCATCATATTATAGTGGTATATGCAATGTACTTGTGATAAGAAGATATTAATATGAACTCCATGATTCAATAAGTATCTTGTGATTCAGGAAACTCCAAGTATTCCATTTATTGACCATGAAGTCTTATGCCTCTGTATTCTTTTTTTTTCCATTTTTTAAAATGCAGATTGAAACAAGTCCTACCTACCTCAAAGGATTATCATGAAGACCAGATGATATCATGTATATAAAGTCCTTTGAAAACTAGTCTGATATGGGTGGACTTCTAAATATTTACTCTAATACTACAAATGATATCATTTTGAAGGTTAAGAGAAAATATATATGGGTATAGCTTAAAGAACAACATAGAACATTCAAATGTTATGCAAACTATATTTGGGAAATATTTGCAGCCTATATTCTGACCAATATTAATGTGAGATTATTAATGTTATGTTAGTAATGTTATTGTCATCACTACTACCACCACCATCATCAAGATATATGTTGAAGGGAGCAGCTAGATGACATTGGATAAAGCACCTGCCCTGGATTCAGGAGGAACTGAGTTCAGATCTGACCTCAGATACTTGACACTTATTAGCTGTGTGACCCTGGACAAGTCACTTAATCCTCATTGCCCTCCCCCACCCCCCAAAAGATATATGTTGAAAATTACTTTGAGATATACTTGAAATACCTTATCCTAATGCCAACCTTGTAAAGATATTTCATTAATTTGACACAGTAATATTAGAAAGGTGCCACAACATAGCTGAGGTCTTTATAATATGCATCCTTTGTCCCTAACTAAAGTTAGGATGACCTTTTTGGTAGCAATGGTTGGATCCTAATCCAACCAGGCTGTCTCTTGATCTTGTACCAATACAAATATTATCTTTTCCTTGCCAAAAAAATGAATGTCCTTGTTTAATCAATTTCCTCTCCATTATAAACATCTCAACCCAGTGTTCATGTTTGTTTGGTTTCTAAGTAGACTCACAATGAGGTATAATCAACTTAATTGCAGAGGCTTCCTGGGAGTTTTTCCTGGAACTAAATTCTCTTCCTGTATTTATTGAGAAGTACCTGTTTCTATGCGTGAGGCACATTTGGATGTCTTCAGTGAGGGTCAGTGTAAGCCTGGACTTCTGCTATTTTACTACAAAAATCACAATGCTTTTGTCTGCTCATTCTCATAGTACTTGTGTTAGGAGGGAAGAAAGGAAGGAAACAGGGAAGAAAATTAAGCACTTATGGTGAGCCAGGTACTATACTAAGCACACTTTTACAATTATCATTTGATCCTTATAATTACCCTGGGAGATAGCTGCCATTATTATCATCATTGAACAGTTGAAGAACCTGAAGCAGAGGTTAAATGACTTGACCAGGGTCACACAGCTAGTCTGAGGTAAAATTTGAACTCAAGTCTTTCTGAATCCAGGCCCAACACTCTCTCTACTGTGCTACTTAGCTGCCTACAAGAACAGGACACCAAAGCTTATCAACATGCTTTTAATCCGAATCAGTGTTTGAATAATTTACTGACCAACAGAAATGTCTGTGATTTGATTCCTACTTCTTAGATCTAATTCAAAACCCTCAACATGAAGTTTAGGCTTATAGTTCTTTACCTTATGAGTATTAGGCATAGAGTCTGGAAGACGAGTTCAAATTTGGCCTCAGACAATTACTAGCTGTGTGACCCTGGACAAGTCACTTGACATCTACCTCAGTCTGTAAAAGAACTGTGAAATGCTTATCATAATAGTGCATAATTCAGAAGGTTGTTGTCAGGATCAGATGGTATCAAACAAGATGATATTTTTAAAAGTGCATGAGCATGGTGGCTGGCATATATTAAGGGCTATATAAATGCTTATTCCTTTCCTTTCCCTTGCTTAATGTTCTCTTCCCTTCCCTTGTTATTCCTTGCTTTCCTTTCCTAGGTGGTTTAGAAGTTGAACTGACCAGGCCATCTCTAAGCAAAACTGAAATTGTCTTAATGATAATAGTATTTACAGCATTTTAAGGCATTTGGAATGCTTCACAATAATATCATGTGCACATTAAAATTGATTTTACTCTATTGATCTACTGTATAGAATGAGAATCTCAGAAAATAAAAGCAACTCAGATGATTCTGTTCTTAAAGAGACACTCTCTGTCTTGCACCTGAGTGTCTAGACCTCACCACTCAACAGAATATTTTTCTCTAACACTAATTAGGCACTTCTGTGCACCCATTAAAATATGTAGGTCACATGAGGTTCAGCAGCTGAGTTCTCACGAGGTATAAATCATGGAAATGTTGACATTTTCATAAATGTCATTATAGTTATCATGCTGGTGAGGTGAAAAGAATACCAGGTTTGGAGGATTTGAGTTCAAATCCCAGCTCTGTCACTTACTTCCTAGTTAACCTCAGGCAATTGATGAACTCTCTTGGTCTCGATGTCTTCATCTATGAGATGAGAAAGAAGATAATTTCCCAAGTGACTTCTATTGCTAACACCATGATCCTATGATCATTATACAATTAAATATATCTCTGAGGTTCAGAGAGTTTTTTCAAAGTTGCACAGTTAGAGTGTCAAAGCTGGAAATAATACCCAGGTCTTTCCTGACCAAGAATCCTTCCTCTATAGTACATTACTTCTCTTGGACACTCCTATTGAAAACCATTTGTAGAACATGAAATCAGATCCTTTTTTATAAATATTTCAGTAAGGTGCCTTGCTGGGTATTGGGGATATACAAATAATTAAAATTCACTGTCTTCAATGAGATAGAAAGGGTTAACATGAGAAATATAAAAAATAAGTATGAGGAAAAATAGAATGTGCTGGAACAAAAAGATCTACAAAAATGTGGTAGGACAATGTGAGGATGGAGGGATTATTTTTACCTGAAGAAGTTGCTGTAATTTGTGTAGTCTTCATGAAGCATGTGCTGTCTACAGTGGTCCTTGAGGGAATAAGGGGTCTGGGATTATCTCAGACCCTGTGCTTTTATAGTATCCGCTGTTGCTTTAGTAGTAACTTAGAGAAGCATCTGATGAAGAAGAGAGCTGGCTTCAAGAGCTGATCTTTAGGGGTAAAAAGCTGAAACTGAGATGATTGCAATTTTCATGTGATGTAGACCTTCCAGGACAGGAAGACCACTGATTCTTATAATGTAGCCTTGGCAGATGCTATATATGATGCTAAACTACATAGTTTTATATTAATGAGACATGTTAGGTGAAGGAGTCAAGATGTTAAAAAAAGTTTGAAAAGCTTGAATAGTGTTCTGATTCTAATAGGATATAATTTAATAAAGATAATGAGAAATTCTAACCTTGGGCTTAAAAAACAAAAACAAAAACAAAAAACAAAAACAACTACAGTGGAGCCAAGATGGCTGATTAGAGGCAGCAACCAAGCTGAACTCTCCCAACATTCTTCTCCAAACAACTTAAAAATAATATCTCAAATCAAATTTTGGAGTGGTAGACACAACAAAAAGGTCAGGGTGAGACATTTTTCCAGGCTAAAATAAAGTAGAAGATTCCAGGAAAAATTTATGACTTTGCGGTAGGGTCTATCTAGAATATAAGCAGAGGCAACACTATTGATGGTGTTTGGAGGCAGGTTAGATAGAGGCAGTAGCAACTTCAGAAGCTTTCATCAGAGATAAAGTAAGGGAGTCAGCCAGGTGATCTGAAAGAGATTACAAAAGATCCTTTGTTGGCCCTGAGTGCAGCTGGCACTGATCAGCAATCCATTGCCTATATATGATTCTATGTCCCAGTTCCAGTGCATAACAGAGTGATTATGGGCAGTCACAAGGGAGCACGGACCCTGGTCACAGTTCGAAAGCAAAGGGGAGTTCTAGAACATGTGGCTACAGGGAAGCAAAATCCCGTCCTGGATAAAAACCAGATTGCAGACCAGGAGAGAAGTGCCCATTCTTCTACTTCGGAAACACCCAAAATTTCCAAACACCCAAAACTAGCTCTGAAGAAAAGCATCATGAAAAGGCCTAAAAGTTGGGACAGTGTCTTCCCACCCCTAGGTGAGTGGAGCCCAACTTTAACATAAAGTTCAAAGTCAAAAAATAGACTAGAAAAAAACAGAAAAAAAAAAAAACTTGACCATAAAAAGCTGCTACAGTGACAAGAAAAAGACGCAAACTCAGAAGGCCACAATGTGAAAAGAGTTATGAACAAAGCATCAAAGAAAAAAAAAGCTCATTGGACACAAGCCCAGAAAGAATTCCTGGAAAAGTTAAAGAGATGAGTGATAGAGGAAAAATTGGGGAAAGAAATGAGTGATGCAAGAAATTATGAAAAGATAATTAATAGCTTGGTAAAAGAAGCACAAAAATACTGAAGAAAAGAACATCTTAAAAAAGTATAATTGGACAGATGGAAAAAGAGATACAAAAGCTCATTGAAGAAATAATTGCTCAAAAATAGTAATTCACAACTGGAAGCTAATGACTCCACAAGTCATCAAGAAACAATAAAACAAAGTCAAAAGAATGAAACAAAATAGAAGAAAATGTAAAATAGCTCATCAAATAAGCAATGGACCTGGGAAATAGAGGAAATAATTTAAGAATTATTGGACTACCTGAAATCCATGATACAAAAATAGCCTGGACATCATATTTTAAGAAATTATCAAGGAAAACTGCCCTAATATCTTAGATCTAGAGGTTAAAACAGAAAATTAAAAAAAGAAAAACCTCATTGAATCACTTCCTGAAAAAAAATCCAAAAATGAAAACTTCCAGGAATATTGTAGCCAAATACCAAAACTTCCAAGGTAAAGGAGAAAATATTGCAAATACCCAGAAAAAAAACAATTCAAAAATCATGGAGTCACAGTCAAGGTCACATAAGACTTTGTACTTTCCACATTGAAGGAGCAGAGCTTGGAAAAAAGGCATTATAAATATAACCAACGATGACCTACCCAAAAAACTAAGAATAATCCTTCAGAGGCAAAAGTAAATATTTTATGAAATAGAGCACTTTTAAGCATTCCTAATGAAAAGACCAGAACTGAATAGAAAATTTGACATTGAAAGAGAAATTATGAGGGACTTGATAAAGTTAAATTGTTTACATTCCTTTATGTGAAGCTAATATATGTAACTCCTAAGTACTCTATCCTTATGAGGGCAGTGAGAGTCTTCATAGATAGAAGCCATGAGTAGTGGTTGTTTATGTTGGAATGATCTCAAAAAAATGAAGGGGTGAGAAAGAGGAATGTGCTGGGAGAAAGGGAAAGGGAGATGGTAGAATGGAGAATAGGGATAATTGCCCCATATAAAAAGACACAGAAGGAAGAGCCTTTATAATGGAGGGGAAAATAGGGGAGGTGGTCAGCAAGGTTTGAACCTCATACTCATAAGAATTGGTTCAAAGAGGGAAAGATGTATATACACACACACAAATATGTGTATGTATATGCAAGGAAGTATATATGTCTTTATAGTTCTATCTGTCTGTGTCTGTCTGTCTGTCTAACTGAAGACCAACTTAGACAATAGATAGATAGATGGACAGATGGATGGATGTATTGATGGGTAGGTAGGTAGGTGGTTGAGGTTGCTCTTTAAGCATGTTTCTTCATTTGCAAGCTGCCAAATCATGCCCACACATGTGCCACAGGGTGGGAAATATTGGCAGGACAAATGGTCAGGGAAGGCAGGAATTTCTAATTTAAAAAGCAGAATTGACATCAAGGGGAGGAGCATGGTGTGATGCTACTTGACATGATCATGCCTAATTTTCCCAGTTGAATACTGATTTATGAAAGGATTAATGGGACCTTTCATAAAAGTAACACATGGGTTAGCAGGAACTGGAGTGTTCTTTCTCACATGATTCTGTACAGCATGGACATGAGCATGTCAAGTTGCATCACACCAGGCTCATCTCCCTGATGTCACTGCCACTTTTTTTTTAAATCTGCAATTCCTACCTTCCCTAACTATGTTCATCTACCAATATTTCTTGCCCTGTGTCACATGTGTGGTCGTCACTTGGCAGCCTGAGAATGAAGGAACATGCTGGACCAGGAGCTGGATGCCAACAAGTTTTCTTCATTTTGTGTGTATAGTAATTGAATATATAAATCATTACCAAGAACAGTTGGTTCTTGGTATCTTACATGCAATATTTGAATTATTGTTGCTTCATTATATATTGTGATATCAATAAATTATATCAGTTAATTCTGCACTTGAGTCCTGTCTTCTTTTTTGAGGTTTCTCTTTAAGTGCCTTCATTCTTTGGATGCCAAGTACTGCCAAGTAGATAGATGGATAGATAGATAGATAGATGGATGGATAGATAGATGATAGATAATAGATAGATAGATAGATATTCATATGTACATACAAAAGTATATACATGTACACATACACATACATAAACATGATATATATTCTGGAGACCAATTTGTAACTATGACCAAAGGTCTATAAAATCGTACATACCCTTTGACCCAGCAATGCAACTATTAGGTCTGTATCAAAGAAAAGAGAAAAAGTCCCCATTTGTACAAAAATATTTATGGCAGTTCTTTTTGTGGTAGAAAGAATTGGAAAATGAGGGGCTGGTTATCAACTGGGAAATGACTGAACAAGTCATGACATATGATTTTGATTAAGTATTATTTTGCTATAAGAAATATTGAAGGGAACAGTTTCAGGGGAAAAAAGAGAAGATGGGAAGACATTAATTAACTCAAAATTGAGTAAGCAGAACCAGGAGATCATTTTGCACAGTAACAAATATTCTAATGATGATCAGCTGTGAAAGACTTAGCAACTTTGATCAACACATAGATCAATGACAATTCCAAAGGACTCATGATGGAAAAATGCTGTCTACCTCCAGAGAGAAAACTGATGAAGTCCAAGTGCAAATTGAAGTGTAATTTTCTCCTTTATTTCTGTTCCTTTTTTGTGATATGGTCAACATGGAAATATGTTTTGCATGATCTTATATGTATAATTGGTATCATATTACTCACTACTTTAGTGGATGTGAGAGAATTAGAAGCTCAAATTTTTAAAATGTTAAAAGTAAATAAATAATAATTCATAAGCATAATTCAATAAAATAAACTGGACAAACATAGGATGGGAGATATGGTTATCCAAAAATTCATGGGATAAAATCTTTATAATGTGCTCTTCAAATAAACTCAAATAAAATGGAAGAATTAGGTGGTACAGTGTATAGAGCACTAGGCTTAGAATCAGGGAAACTAAAAAAAAATGTTTTTAAAACAATCAGGGAAACTCATCTTTCATGACCCTGAGTAAGTCACTTAACCCTCTTTGGCTCAGTTTCCTAAATTGCAAAATGAGCTAGTGAAGGAAATAGCAAACCACCCCAACATCTTTGCCAAGAAAACCACAAATGGAGTCACAAACAGCCAAACATGACTGAAACAACTGAAAACTACAACAGTAGCTAATAGGATTCATTAATATGATATGTTGTTTATAATAGCTACCCTAAGTTTTCATTACTAGAGACGAAGTATCCAGAGCAAAGGAGATGATGTCCCCACTGAAAACTGCCCCCACAGGATTATATATGGAATATTGTCTTCATTACTGGCTAGACATTTTTTTTCTGATTATATTGACAAATTCAGACATGTCCAGAGATCGTAACAGTGATTAAACTCAAAACTCTTTATTACATGGACCAGCTAAAGGAACTGGAAATGTTTAGCATGGATAAGAAAAGACTTAAGGGGGAGATTGTGGTTTACATTATCTGAACATTATCTGAAATTTTTTTTTGAGTATTTGAGAGTAAGAATTGTCATATGAAAGAAAGTTTAGACTTGTTCTATTTGACCCCAGAGGACAGAGCTAGAAACTCTATAGAGTAGAAGTGGGAAAGAGATTTTGACCTGATAAAATAATGAGAAAAAAAAAACTTGCTGGAAATAAAGGGTGTTCCAAGGTAGAGGCAATTAACCTTACTATAGAGCCTTAAGAAAAATTTAAATGACCACCCATTGAGGACATTTTAGAGAATATTACTGATCTAATGTGGATTAGATAAAACAATAAGGTGCCTTCTGAATTTGAGATTATGTATTTTTCCCAGACTTTATTGGGAGTTTTTGTCCTTCCCTATAACCAAACTTAACTTTTGACACCCTATAGCCCAAAAGTATCTATTAAGGCTACTGTTTTCCCTCACTGCTACCCATCCAGGCCTGTCCTATTTGATACCATCCTTTCTCCTATCTTCCTCTCCATATCCACATATAGAGGTTTGGTTTCCAAACAATAACTAAAGAAAATGAAATTAAAAACAAGAACAATAAAACATATCTTACAGATTAAACAGTTAATGAGTTATTGAGCCTTGGAAACTGCTCCTGAAAGACCTGTAATTTGGGCTTAGTTGTACCTACTACATGGCCGGTCACTGTTCTACATGGATAAAAGACCCTGCACATTTTTTTCCAACCATGTCTCTCTTCCCCCCACCCCCCTGCTCCACACACATACCCTCTATTAATCCTCTTTCCAAGATGATGCCCTTCTGGACTCCCACAATCCCTCAGGCACTATTAATATTCCATATTAGAAATGGAGGAAGGTTTAGAAGAAGCTGTTCTGGGCTTGAAGCCAGAAGATTTGAATTCAGGTCCCACTTCTTCCTAGTTGTGGGATCATGGACAAATCCTTTAACCACTATCTGACTTAATTTCCTCATTCCTCTATGGTGCTCAAAGGATCATTAACCCATAGCTAAAAGACATGTTAGAAGTAATTTTTTCTCAATGACTCCCCTCTCATTTTAAAGATGAGGAAACTGAGAACTGGAAAAATTATAATGTGCTTAAGGTCACACAGCCAATAATTCCAGAAATGTAATTGAGCTAGAATTTGAACTCAGATTTTGCTGATTGCAAAGCTTCTACTTCCTATCTCACAGAGCTTTTAAGAGGAAGGCATTTGGTGAGTGATAAAGCACCATGGAAATGTGAGTTATAACTTATAAATTTGATCCAAACTGACTAGACTTAATTTCTCTCTTTCCTCTCCCACTAGAAAAATTGTTCACATTCCTCTCACAAATGTGATACCCTACATATAGTAGAGACAGTTACATACAATTTCCATTAAGCATAAGGGAAGAGTCATTATTTTTTTACAAAGTCTATGAGTGAGTATCCTTTCTCCCACCATAAAACCATCATTAAAATAAAAGGACAGAGTGGCATCTGCCTCCTACTTTCATTTCCCTTAACAACTCTCAGCCAGGCTACAATTTTAAGACTATTTTTTCTATTTCAAAGTTGGTCATGGTGCCAATATTAACTTGATTTAACTTAAATAAAACTCTTTTGAGTGAAAGGTGTGATAGCAAATACAGTGTGCTTTGTCCTCAACCTTTCTTCCGCCCTACTTTTCCCATCATTGTTTCAGTTTTCCATCTAGAGATAGCATAATCTTTCTACTCTAATTCTTCCTATCATGACCTTGTTTTCCAAACAGAATCTGACTGAGCATATGAACTTTAATGTGAGTTTCAATAGGTCCCAAGGTTAACTCTCCTGAGATTATTTATTTGTATTTAAATAGGATCTCTCCTAGCAGGATGAAAGATGTCATTTGCCTAAAGAATTTCAATGAATCTATGGGAGAAGATATTTGGGGAAGTCAGGAAGTCATCAAAGGCTTTTGATCTAGATGTGACACAATGAAATTCATATTTATTGAACATATTGGCACTGTGTATAGGAAGAAATGGGGAGATGTGAGTCAATGACTAGTTAGGAAACTGTTAGGAATAACTAGAAAGGTGGTAGGGGAGAATGAAAAGGCAGGAACAGTAAGATGCTTGAGGGAAGGGATCATGTATTTCACTTACCTTTGTATCTATCTCAGTGTCTGAATTCAAGCTTGTAGCATCCTAGAGAGGTTAGGGCTGGGGATACAGATCTTACAGTGTGATGTAGTGGTTAGCATTCTGGTCTTGGAGTCCAAAGACCTGCATTTGAGTCCTGATTTGGACAAGCACCAACTGTATGATCCAGGACAAGTCAAATTCCTCTCTGAGCCCCAGTTTCATTGCCTAAACATTGGGATAATAATGCTTACAATGTATTCTTCAAAGTGTTGTGAGAAGACCCTTTCTTTGTCAACCTTAAAGTGGTTTCAAAATATGATAGGGACAATGGTAGAAGCCATGAGAGTGGATAAGACTTTCGCAGGAAGTGAGTTTCTCTGATAGAAGAGAAGATTGAGAATAGAGAATTTAAAAACATCACATTTAGAGTCTGGGAGAAGAAAGAAGAGAGGGAAGAAGATAACAAAGCAATGATTAGAGAGGCAGAAAACAAACAGAAAAAACATAATAGAATACTACCTAAAAGTTTTTGGAGAATAGTATTTCAGGAAAGAGATAGCAAATGAGTCCAAATCAATGAATCCTTCAAGCATGCCCTAGTCCACTGCAGAAGTTTGGGGGCTCAAGTTAGGTTTTACAGGATGACAGTGAGCAGTAACTAATGAAGGAAGTAGGCCTTAGTGAGTTATAACTCACACAAGGGAAAGTTTAAAATAATACCTGGGATGGGGGCAGCTAGGTGGCACAGTGGATAGAGCACAAGCCCTGGAGTCAGGAGGACCTGGGTTCAAATCCGGCCTCAGACACTTAACACTTACTAGCTGTGTGACCCTGGCCAAGTCACTTAACCCCAATTGCCCCACTAAAAAAACTAAAAAAAAAATAATACCTGGGATGGCCCGGAGGAAAACAGGGGCAACAAGAAAGGATATAGCTTAAGGCAGCAACTACACTGCTACAGGGTGGGGAAAAGACATGACTATGTCAGGTGAAGTTCTGGAGTTTTGTAGGAAAAGGGATCCTTGTCTCATGAATCCCTGCAGGGTTGAGCTGGAGCCAGCTCAAACTTCTTCATAAAAGCTAATTGTTAAATTTTCTTTTTGACTGTTTATACCTCAGAAGTTGGTAGATGCTACAAATGAAGGTTTAATTTATTGTTTTGTTGATTTTTGAGACTTAAGAAAATGATAGAGAATATTTTGATTATGAGGATTAAACTTAAAAGTGCATTGTTCATTAATACCTTTACTTTTTCTTCTCAGAGAGCCAATTGACCAATATTTATTTAGCAGCACACAACTGTCAGATTGATTTCCCACCCATGATGTCACAGGAGGAGAGTTCTGAGAATTGACCATGGGAAGATATCACTGTAAAAATCTGAGAGATAGACAGTCTTGGCATAGACATCTCCAGAACAGCAGTTTCCAGAAAAGAGAAGGAAGTGGAGGGGGTGGGAGGGAGGGGGGCCTAGAGAAGAAACAACCTGCTACATGGGAGAAGATTATGAAACTCAGAGAGGCACTTTGGACTTTCACAAAACCTTTTCTCTCACATATTCAATATGTAACTTAAATTATTACTGAAAGCCAAACTGAAGCAAACTATGGGAATTATCATTTCCTCTGAAATGTCTTGGCAAAATTTCCAAGAGTTAGAAATAGTGAGTCTATCTATGACTCTC
Source organism: Dromiciops gliroides (assembly GCF_019393635.1). Taxonomy (NCBI): domain Eukaryota; kingdom Metazoa; phylum Chordata; class Mammalia; order Microbiotheria; family Microbiotheriidae; genus Dromiciops; species Dromiciops gliroides. The sequence continues at coordinate 83,991,240 of NC_057866.1, read as the reverse complement.
CCTAGGCTGTGACTGAAAATAAGGCAGTATTGTAAACTTAGAGTTATAGGATTTATAACTGGTCTGGACTGTGGATCTCATCTAGTCCAACATTCCCATTTTTCAGATGGAGAAACTGAGGACTGGAGAAATTATGTGATTGACCTCAATTTCTGTAGACAGAGCCAGAATCCAAAGCCAACTCTCCTGATTCTAAGTCATGTTTTTCATGACACTATAATTCATTAATCTCTTAATGTAGCAGGATGCTAAATAATGGGGTGAAAAGTATCCTTCCTTCCATATAGATATATGGATAGACACATATTAATATCTATATGTACATATAGCATTATATATAATCTTATATATAGGATATATATCCATCTATGTAAATATAGATACCTGTGTGTATTTATTGTATGTGTATATGTGTGTATATTTCTATATACACACTCAGCTCAGGGGGAAAAGAGAAAGAGTGTGAAAGAGAGCTGATAAAAACTCATCTTTGAAACCAAACTTTTGGTCTGTGAGCTGCTGTGAGCCATTTTGTATTGCTTGTAACCACCCTAACCCCCAGGTTCAAAGTCCTGCTGGGTAAATCATGACTTCAAGTGTGAAACCAGCTTTAAGTGACAGGTGTATATGTGCTGGTTATTAGAAAACTGTTGGCTTCTAGATGGGAAATGACCAGGTCCTTAACTTCTGAGACCTTTATTCTTATCCCTGGGGGTCTTTTAGAGTGGCTCACACCTACAATTAGTGGTGTGCTGCCTCTGAAAGGGTACCAACCACACCATCCTTTTTAGCTGGCCCTTATGTGAGACCCAAATGGGTTGCTACACAAATGAACCTGATATTATTCTATTTTAACTACTCTAGACTTGACACCAGGGAGGAAGGTTCCTGAAAACCCAGCTGCTGAAATCCCATTAAGGTGGAAGTCCATTACTGAACATGCTGTTCCTTTGGCTTTTCAGGCTACTTTTCTTTGGTCCCTGGACTATGTGCTCACTTATATGGATAATAGAAACTCTGAAAAGAGCTGAATCTTAGAGATCATTTTGTACAACCTTCTCATTTTATAGATGAAAACGACCTGAGGCCCAGATAGCATAAATAGCTTGTGCCAATTCACATTTAATACTTAAACGATGCATGGTTTGTTCAGGATAGGTGATTCCTCTATTGTCATAGATGACAACCCCTCCATATCTTGTTGGAAAATTTCTGTGACTTAATGGACAAAAACAATTCCCTGGTGTCCTACTGGTAATGATAAACATCTTAAAATTTATGTAGGCTAGTTTTCAGAAAATAGACAACAAGTTCAATTCATCATTGGGTCCCTACTTGTAAAGAAATTATTCCATTCAATGAAGATAGGGATTGTCAGGAAGGTAGTTATGAATGAATGAGGGAATGAATGAATAATCAAATTATTTTTAATCAATATATATCTCTATCTATCTCTCTATATCGGTGAAGCCTTAGGAATAAAAATACTCTAGGCTGTTTGCTACTCTGACAGAGCCTTCATGAAAACAGGGTCACCACTACCAAATGAGAAAGCACCAGAAGAGACCTATAATGGTAGATGAGTTAGTGTTCATAAGGACAAGGAAATCATTTAGGAAGAAGATATCTTTATAGGAAAAGAACATTGCTACAGGAATATTTATAGAATAGAACTTTATCACCGGTTGTGAAGAAATAACTTCAGCCAATGAAGGCAACAGATAAAGAATAGTTAGGGAGGAAGGATTGGATGAATGAGTGAAATATTTATTAAGCACTTAATATATACAAAGCATCGTGATAAGAACTGGGGATACAAATAGGGAAGTAAGATGGCCCCTGCTCCTCAGGAGCTCACATTGTAATGGGGGAAGCTACACATATGGAAGGTTTCAACTTTAAGTCAGATGGAAAGCTACCATGATTCTTAGGGTGTTGCAGCAAAGCACAGAGTAATTCCCCTTATTTATTGCCATACTTTCATGGGAGGAAACTCATAAGGGAAATAGAAAAGGGTTTAAATGTGATTGTTGTCTCTTTCTGCCTGAGGTTATCTCTTTACACCACCTCTGAGAGAATAATTTTCAGAGATGAACCTTGGCCAGACTTTGTGCCAGGCTTCAAGGAAAGGCTTCTGAGCAACCCATTAATCAAGAGCTGATGAAGATAATCGCACCAGTCTGTTGGCCTTAGCTTTTGGTTCTCTGGGATCTTTGATTGACAAGTAGCTCTAAGAACTGCTGTTTGACTGAAAGTTGGAAGAGGGGGCAGAGGTTATATTGATGTAAATCTCCCTGCATTTACTCAAAGCATATTGAAAGTGGATGAGGATGTTTGACATATGTACTCATGACCCTTGGGGTATGTTGGTAGGTATTATAAAAAAAGATCAAATCTATGACAAATCCTATTGAAGGAGACACATGGTCAAATCCATGGCATCCCTATATTTTGACTCCCTAAACTTTTATGAACTCCCTTGACTCTGAATCTTGCATAGCAATTTATCTTCCTTGATTTTTTTAGTTTATACTTTTCCTCCCCCTCACTTGTACCCTGATTCCCATCTAGAAGGGACCTGAGAGATTTTTCTGTTTCAAACCTTGTATTTAACAGATGAGGAAAATGAGACCATGAGACCTGATAAGATGCTTGCATTCACATAGGTGGAAAGTAGTGGATCCCCTCTACATGGAGCTTAATACTGTATACAAGAGGTACAAGATACAAAGACAAGTAACTAGAATACTCAATGATACATGATAAGTTCATTTTAAAAGGGTCAAACAAAACTGAATATGATATTGTGGCATATAGAGAGTATTTGTTACTAAGTGAAATAGGGTGGAGAGGAGGAGGGATATTATAGAAGACTTTAGGAAGTAGCTTAAAGATTCTACATCGTGGAAAATGGTTTAAATTCTTCACCTTCTGGGAGGGTTGATGAGGAAAGAGCTATATAAAAGGTATGGCAGATATAGAGGGTTTTGGTTTTTGTTCTTGTTTTTTAAGATATAGAGTTTTAACTCTAATAGAAGTTAGAGGCTAGACAATATTCAAAGTTACATATTATGAAAAGACAAAAGATGGAAGACATCTAAAGACTTTAAAAAATATAGGACCAGTTCTGGTGGAGGAAGTGACATTTGCATTGGTCTTGGGCAAACCATGAAATCACAACAAGCAGTATTTTTAAGATATCTTTCTTTTCAAAAGTTAAAATTCACATATAGCTATAAATGTAACCAGCAGTGATATTCCTGTGTTGAAGAAGGAGAATGAGATGGTTGCAGACAGAAAAAGAGTAAAAGGAGAATAGGAAGAATCATAGAATATTAGACCTGGAAGTCACCTTAGAGATAAACTACTTTAAGCTGACCATATTATAAAGAATCTGAAAATTTAAAGGTAATGATGCCTAAGATGGTAAGGCACTATAGTAAATGGCAAAGGAAAGGGATGAATTCAGGCCTTCAATTTTAAAGACCAAGGCTCTTTCTAGGATGTCCTACTGCCAAGAGGAGGAGGAGGAGGAGGAGCAGTAGGAGGAGAAGAAGGAAAAAGAGAAGGATCAATTGATAAACATTTATTAAGTACCTACTATGTTCCAGGCACTGTGCTAAGCACTAGGATATAAAAAGAGGTAGAAGGCAGTCATTGCCCTCAAGGACGATACCAATCCAAAAGAGGTGACAATATTCAAACATATAAATCAAGCTATATACAGGATAAAATGGAAATAATTAACAGAAGGAAGGCACTAAAATTAAGAAGAGCTGGAGAAGATTTCTTAATGAAGCTGGAATTCTAGTTTGCACTAAAATATATTTATTATTTGTATTTTATCATTCTTTTCCTTTTATATTTTGAGTTCCAGACTCTCTCTCTTCCCCCATCCCTCACTCACTCACTGAGAAGGTAAGCAATATGATATCAATTATACATGTGAAATCATGCAAAAGATCTTTTCCATATTAGCCATGTTGCAAAAAAAGTAAAAAAGGAAAGAAATAAAGTAAGAAAATTATACTTCAATTTTTACTCAGAGTATATCAGTTCTTTCTCTGTAGGTAGATGGCATTGTTTGTTTTTTTTTTAATCTTCAGTCCTTTGGAATTGTCTTGGATCATTGTATTTGTCAGATTCTTTCACAATTGATCAACATTACAGCATTGCTAATACTGTGCACAATGAACTCCTGGGTCTTCTCACTTCTCTTTGCAGCAGTTCACATAGGTCTTGTTATGTTTCTCTGAAACCACTAACCTCGTCATTTCCTGTAGCACAATGATACACTATCACAATTGTATGCCACAAATTGCTCAGACATTCCCCAACTGATGAACATTTCCTTGAATTATAATTCTTTGTTACCACAAATATTATAATATTTTTGTACATATAGATCTTTTTAATTTTTCTTTGCTCTCTTTGAGATGCAGATAAAGTACTAGTATTGATAGGTCAAAGAGTTCCAACATAACTGACTCATATATATGCCCTTTGTCTACCCTAATAATGATAAACTTATTAGATGTTACTAGTACCATCCTACCTACATAGGAATATAAACACTAACTATATTGAGTGCCCTATAAATACTCATTTGTATTTACCTGATACTTCTCTTGACTTTTCTGTTTGAATGTAAAATTTTCTATTCAGCTCTGTTCTTTTCATCAGGAATGACTGAAAGTCCTCTACTTCATTAAATATCCATTTTTTTCCCTGAAGGATTATCCTCAGTTTTGCAGGGTAGGTGATTCTTGGTTGTAATTCTACCTCCTTCACCTTTAGGTACATCATCTTTTTTATGATACACATTTTTATTTAAAGTTTTGAGTTCCAAATTCTATCCCTCCTTCTTCCCCTCCCATCCCCCCTTCCTGAGATGGTAAGCAATCAGATACAGGTTATACATGTGCAATTACATAAAACATTACCATATTCATAATTTTTATAAGAAAACTTGAATTAAAAAATGAAAGAAAGGGAAAAATAGCATGCTTCACTCTGTGTTCAATCAATATTAGTTCTGTCATTGGAAGTGAATAATATATGTCATCATTAGTCCTTTGGGATTGTCTTGGCTCACTATATTGCTGAGGATAGTTGAGTCATTCACAGTTCTTCATCAAACAATACTTCTGTTACTGTGCACAACATGCCCCTGATTCTGCTCACTACACTATTGTAAGTCATCTTCGAAGCCCTCCTCTCCTTTCTTGTGAAATCTGATAAATCTTATGCGATCTGATTTTTATAGTTCCACCATGTTTGAAATATTTCTTTTTGACTACTTGAAGTATTTGCTCTTTGACCTGTAAGCTCTGGAATTTGGTTATTATATTCCTGGGAATTTTCATTTTGGGTTCTCTTGGAGAATATTCTTGGTGTATTCTTTCAATTTCTATTTTACCCTCTGAATGTAAGATATCATGGCAGTTTCTCTTGGTCATTTCTTGAAATATGATGTCTAGACTCTATGACTTTCAGGCAATCCAATATTTTTTTTTGGTTGAGGCAATTGGGGTTAAGTGATTTGCCAAGGGTCACACAGCTAGTAAGTGTCAAGTCTTTGAGGCCGGATCTGAACTAAGGTCTTCCTGACTCCAGGGCTGGTGTTCTATCCACTGCACCACCTAGCTGGCCCCACAATAATTATTTTATTTTAGACACTTCATAAATGTTTATTTGTTGGTGTTGTAGTACAATAATTTTTAAATTACCTTTCCTCTATTTTCCAGGTCTGTTGTTTATTTGAAGAGATATTTCACATTTTCTTCTATTTTTTTCATTCTTTTGATTTTGTTTTGTTATGTTTTGATGTCTCATGGAATCATTAGCTTCCACTTGCCCAATGCTATTTTTTCCATTGAGCTTTTGTATCTTTTTCTCCGCATTTGTTTGATTCATTTATTAGAGGTGTTTTTTTTCTTTAGTGATTTGTACCTTTTTTAGAATTAATACAATTCTATTTTAAGGTGATATTTCCTAAGTATTTTTGTGTTTCTTTTACCAAGCTTTTAATTTTCTTTTCATAATTTTCTTGCATTGCTCTTATTTCTATTCTTTTAAAAATTACTCTCATTTCTTTCCCCAAGTTTTACCCTACTACTCATTTCTTCTTTGAGGTTTTGCTTGTAGATGTTTCCACATTGTTATCTTCTTCTAAGTTTAAGTCTTGTTCTTCCCTGATGATGCAGTAGCTTTTAATGGTTGTTTCTTTTGTTGTTTGTTCCAGGTTATTTTTTTCTTTGAACTTTATGTTAAAATTGTGCTCTGTTCACCTGATGGTACATAGGCATTGTTCCAAGCTTCAGGCTTATTTTTGCTCCTATTTTCAGAGCTTGTTCTAGGGGTCTGCAATTTTTTGATGCTTTCAAGGTGGTGTTATTCTGGTAGAGGTGTGGTCACTATTCTCCTGGTATGCTATCTGGTGTTTATCCTGGAAGAGCCCTTGGTCCACTGAAGCTTCAAATTCTAGCTTTCTTCTTGGGCCTGGAACTGTGAACAAGACACAAACTCCATTATGAAAAATGTTACCCAAACCTACTTATGGGCAATAGAGTTGCCAAGTAAAGACAGCTGCAACCAGTGCCAGATAAGGTTCCCCTTAAATCTCTTTCTTTTGTTTGTTTTTGTGGGGCAATGAGGGTTAAGTGACTTGCCCAGGGTCACAAGTTAGTGTCAAGTGTCTGAGGCTGGATTTGAACTCAGGTCCTCCTGAATCCAAGGCCAGTGCTTTATCCACTGCACCACCTAGCCGACCCATTAAATCTCTTTCTGATAAGTTGTCTGATTCCCTTACTATCTCTTGTCTGAGAACTCCCAAGAGCTGAGAGCTGCTGTTAATATTTTCTGCCTCTAAGGCCCACCACTGGTACTCCTATGCCCTTCCCATTGTTGCAAACCTCTCCTATAGACCTCCTAAGTTTTCTAAGACTTTCTGACCCTTTGTTGGCTCTGCCACTTCAAAATTTCATTTGAGCTTTTATTTTAAAGTTGTTTGGATATGAATGTTGGGAGAGTTCATCTCTATCTTGGCTTGTATGCTCTTAGTTGTCACTTAAAGGAAGCCAAGGAGGTCAGTAATCAGAGGAGAGGAGAGAGAGCATTGCAGGTATGAGGAACAACCAGATAAAATTCCCAGGGCCTAGACATGGGGTGTCTTTTTGTGGAAGAGCTGGAAGGTCAGTTTCGCTGGGTTGAGCAATATGTGTTAGGGAGTAAAGTGTCACAAGGAGGAGGAAGAAAAGGAGGAGAAATAGAAAAAATAAGGAAAAGGAAAGGAGGAAAGGGGAGGAGAGGGAACAGATGAAGAAGGTAAATAAGAAAGGAGGGTAAGCAACTACATCAAGCATTAGTTTTCCTTGGCAAGACGCTCAGCAGTTCTCAGCAGCAGTGCTAGGCATCTTGGCTATACTCCATCACATGATGAGATCACTTATGTTGCAGCCAAGTTCAGGAGGTAGGAGAAGGTTTGTAGCTAAGGAGAAATGTCTCATTTATTTAATTCTTTGAACTGACAAATTACATAGCATACTCATCATTTACTCATCAAAGGATGAGGAAACTGAGGAGGGGAACCTCCTTTTTGAATCTTTCTTTGATTTAGACCAGCCAGAAGTGAGTTCTTCCTTATTCAAATTCCTCCAAACCCTTCATTTACATCTGCACTCAGTATCCATCAAATAACTTGTACCTATTAGTGAAATTAATTAGTTGGAGCAGTTATAGAGAGCTGGCCTTAGAGTTAGCAACACCTGAGTTTGAATCCAAACTCAGAAATTTCCTTCCTACCTGTGTGACCCTGACCAAGTCATTTAATCTCTCTCACTCTTACTTTTCTTATCTGAAAAAAAATGAGCATAAAAGTACCATTGACCTCATAGACTTCTGAAAGTGGAATAGTAAAAGTAAAGGCTGTTTGAAATCTTAAGTGCTATATAAATATTAGCAAATAAATCTATTTTTGTTTTACCCTGCCCTGCCCCTCATTAAATTCACAGTTTCCTAATGTGCAAGTCTGTGTCTCCTTTCTCTTTTTCTGCCTTGGGCCTGCCACTTTTGTTTTAAATCTTGGTAGGTAATTTCTAGGATAAGAGGCTCTAAATGAAGAAACTCCTGTTCAGTCTAGATCAGCAACTCCTTTTCAAAATAATAGCCTCTGAGTGTTACCCTGGGTAACTCTTAAGCAGTTGCCCAGGGACATAACCAGTATGAGTCAGAGGTGGGATTTGAACCCAGGTTATTCTGAGTCCCAGGACAGCTCTCTATCTACTGCATTATACTGTCCCTTTGCCTTGTTTGCTTTTGAATTGAAGTGGAACAAATTGAATTGAATTGAATAGGAAAAATGTTAAATTGATTTGCATTGAATTATAAACAAAATTTGCATGGAACTCTTCTAGGAAATATTTGAAAATAATTTGTAAAAGCCAATTACTGATGGTACCAAATAACACAAGATTGCCTTAAATAGATACATTCATCTTATATATCTTGGTATATGTATATTAATGACATTTGGAATTAAAATCCTATTGCAAAATACTTATTTATGGAGAACAATGTGCTTGTTTGTTATTGAGAAAACAATTATAATTAGGAGCAAAGGAAAAAAAAACTGATCACATGGAAAGGCCAAGCAATGACTAATAGATACCATTAATATCTTCATTGCTTCAGGAGAAACTGAGGAAGGCCCCAAAGTCAGTACTCTGTGTTTTATTTATGAGAATGTATGGAAAAGCACAGAACAGAAAGGTAAGGACAGATGACAATCTATCTTGTTGGAGGCACTATCAAAGAGCTAAGGTCATAGATTCATTGGTTCATTTTATAAGATGCTTCCCAGCAATTTCCATTCTCTACTTTACTTGAATTAACTCACTTTTAAAGGAACTGTTTCAGTTGATTGTATTTTCATCTAAAATGTGTGAAAATTTTGTTTTTAAGTTCCCTGAATTTCATTTGCAAATCTCTTTGTAATGTTTCCAGAGCCATGGAACAATTTTTTAAAGTTTGGTAACATACCACATACTGGGCATCTCTAGAAGTGAATCCAAATGGAGAGAGTAAATGTTATTTTGGGGTTTCTTTTGTCTTTGGAATCTGGCACTTTAGCTAACTTTGTATATGATTTTAACTTCAAAAGTGTATTGCAGTTTTTTTTTTTTTCCGGGGCAGAGCCAAGATGGTGGAGGAAAGGGAGTAAGCTCTCAGAACTTACCACACGAAAGCATATTGTGGGGGCAGCTAGGTAGCACAGTGGATAAAGCATTGGCCTAAGTTCCAATCTGGCATCAGACACTTGACACTTACTAGTTGTGTGATCCTGGGCTAGTCACTTAACCCTCATTGCCTTGCCAAAAAAAAAAAGTGTATTGGTCATCAAAACTTTTTCTCTCCTCTTTCTGATTTTTCCCAGTATCCATGATAAGGAATACATATACAAATATGTTTATAGTAAAAATATAAGGAATATTTAAATTCAATCACATATTGCCAAGACAGACTGACACTAAACTGATTGAATGCAGTGTATTATTGAGAGCAACCAATATATTATCCTTGATAAATAAGAAGCCAACTTTTATTAATGTGATTTAAATAATTTTCTGATCATTTCCTGCAATGGCAGAATATATAGTTTTGTACAATTGACACAGATAGCAAAGCAAACAGGCTTACTCTGTGATCATCCAACATTGATTTTTATGGAATCCCTTGGATGGCTACACAGAGCCCTATGCTTGAAAAATATGTAGCTTAGAAAATTCTGGTCTGACCTAGGGTGTTGTCAAAAGAGTATTGTAGATGGAGTCAGAAGACTTAGTCTTAAATCCTAGATCTGATGCTTATTACCTATGTGACCTTGGACAATACAACTCATTTCTCTGTGGTTCCTCGGTCTATAAAATAATGACCTTTATTGTATCTTCCAGGTCTAATGCTATAAAATGATCATTCTATTATCCCTAGCCTTGCATTCAAGTTCCTGCATAATCTCTCTCTGTAGCCTACACTCTGGGCTTACCTCACATTACTCAAGAACACTGCATCATAGTCAAATAGCATTGCTTACTATTCCTGGAACTCATCTCCCCTCTTTTGCCTCTCTTCCTTTGTTCACACCATCCCATATGCTTAGAATACATTCTCTTCTCTAACTGCCATTCACCATTGATGAAATCCTTATACTTTAAGGACTGGCTAAGGTCTACTCTTTCCCAGAGCTCTTCTCTGAATCAGTCTAATCTAACAAGCATTTATTAAATACCCACTGTGTGTAAGACATTACTCCCTAGATAACACCAGAATGATTTCATCCATATATGTAAACATTTGACCTGGTAGTTTAGACATTGACATCTTGCAGACTTTGACATGGCTGCAAATAACAAAATTGTTTGTTTTGATTTATAGTTTAAAACTCAAAAGCATTATATGCAAGGATCAGCTGAAGAAACCACAGATGCTTACCCTGGAGAAGAGATTTTAGGAAGTCATGATAGCTGTCTTCAAATGTTTAAAGTATCATCAAATGGACAGTAGATTAGATTTTTTCCATTTTTCTGAAGGCAACACCAGGAGCAATGAATTGTCTTCAGATCAGAGCTTTAACTAGAAATTTTGGTGCCAAGGACAAACTTCACAAAACACGCTCTCAAATCAACTTTTTAAGACAAATTCAGTTAAGCAATGCAAGAAGACCAAGTACAACTGTGACTTCCTTCTATTGGCATTTATTAGACATAAATTACAGAGTCAACTCAAGGACACTATTAGGGATACTCCTGGGAGGAAGAGTGAGGTGATGGGGCGAAGAGGAAGGCTTCGATAAGGAGCAACTCACCTTTTGTTTGACAACTAGAAAACATTAGGTTGTTTTAACTATGTGTTTAACCAAGCTGTTTTTAACTGTAAACTCAACTGATAGAATATAAATGTTGTTATTCTATGCTAAATTTCAGTGCTCTGGCAAATCTCTAATGGCCCACCTTAGTTACTGCAATGAAGTAGATTCCAACTCATTATAAAAACATTCTAATAATCAAATCAGTCCAACAATGGAACTGAAAGCTTCTTAAGATAACGTGCTCCCTCTTCTTAGAAATGTCCTAGACAGGCAACAAGCATTTATTAAACATCCTGCTAAAGGCTGGAGGAAAAAAAAGAAAGACAAAGCATAGTCGCTGACCTAAAGCTGCTCATATTACAATGGAAGAGACAGCATCCATATAACTATTCATATTTAAGATACATACAGTGCAACAACAATGGGAAGTCCTCTTACAGGTAAAGTCCTGGAGAGAAAAGAGGGGGTTGTAATCAGTCAGGGGAGGGAGGACTAGAAAAGACTTCCAACAGAAAGTAAGATCTGACCTGAGTCTGAAAGGAAGCCACAAAAAACATCCAGTGGAGGGGAAGAGGTAGAATATATGCCAGGAACAGCCGAGAATCTAGTGCCGTTAGATCGTACAGTCCTGGAGGCTAGATGCATCCTTGTTGAGGATCCCACAGAAGAGATCCTGGTAGGGCATGGCCAAGATGAACTCTGAGCTCACTTCCAACTCTGAAACTCTTGTTGCTGCTACAGTATGTCTTGGGTGGGAAGTTGCACTAGAAAAGCAGAAAGTTCAGAACCTCCATTTAAATATAGTTGACTCTCAAAAGAAATAGACGAGGGAGCTACTTTATGCATGAAACTGTTACAGTGTCAATGCTTCCCTAACCTAATAATGAAGTCCTGTGTACAGGGGTGAGTATTTCGTTTTTTAAAACTTTTTCATTGCCATTTTAATTTTTTTTTATTTTTTTGGTAAGGCAATTGGGGATAAAGTGACTTGCCTAGGGTCACACAGCTAGTAAGTGTTAAGTGTCTGAGGCCAGATTTGAACTCAGGTTCTCCTGACTCCAGGGCCGGTGCTCTATCCACTGCACCACCTAGCTCCCCCTCCCTTAATTGCCATTTTAAATGGGCTCTCCTCATTATCCCTGAGGCTGTCCAGCCATCAGGCACAAGACTTGTCCAGTGTCCACGAGCTCCAGAACAACGCCACAGGAATGCCACCTTGGATGATCAGGCGGCAGTGAAGAAGATACCCTGCAACTGGCCTCCTTCACTTTGCCTGGCACTCAGGCTTTGCTTAAATATTGAGACTGGGTGTAATTGAATGTTTTGCAATCCAAAGCCCACATTATAAAAATCTCTGAATCAACCGGTAGCTAAAGGGGGTGCTAAGAACCTGCTAGATTGCAGTAAATTATAGGAAACATCTTACTGAGTTGATTGCTTTTGTATTTAATTTTATGCTAATTATTAGTTCCAGGAGACAGCAACCCAACAGAATGACAAAGTAAAGAGAAGAAGAAAGCTGGCACATATGTGTCGCTCTCACAGGGCAATTTAACAACTAAAATTCCATAAAAATAAATTGTACATGGTACCTTTAAAGGAATTTTTCAGCACTGTTTCTGCGAATAAAAAGCATATGTTCAAGAGCTCCAAAGCCTGAAAAAGAAACAGAATGCAGCGTAGACTCAGAGCCAAGCTGCTATTTACCTGAAAGGAAGGCATCTGGGACTACGTTTGGGGATGTCATGTGTACCCATCAAGAGTCAAGTCGTCATAACAGCACTGATAGTGCATAGCACTTTGAACTTACAAAGACCTTTGGTGTACATTATGTTATTTGGTCCTCATGGCCACCAGGAAAGTGGCTGACTTTACAGGGGTCATGTAATTGGTAATTGAGGAAGCTGGGACTCAAACCCGGGGCTTCTAAATCTATGCTACATTTTCCCCTCAGTTGTCATCTAGGTGATGGTAAGGCCTCTGGTGAATTTCCTGAGGGTAAAAAACACAAGAGGGCAGCTAGGTGGCACAGTGGGTAGAGCACTGGCCTTGGATTCAGGAGGACCTGAGTTCAAATCTGACCTCAGACACTTGACACTTACTAGCTGTGTGACCCTGGGCAAGTCACTTAACCCTCATTGCTCAGCGCAAAAAACCAAACAGACAAAAAAACCAAAAAACAACAACAACAAAAACAACATTCAGAGTAGGTAGCATGAATTTTATTTCCACTTGAAAGATGGAGATGATTCCCCAGGAAATAAAGGGACATAAGCAACTTACCAAATCTAGTAAATGGATGGCCTGACATTCTTATATCCTCTCCCACCACCACTATATTTCTATATCATATGTGTATACATATATATATATATATATTCATATATATGTATTTTCTCAAATATCCAAAATATTTCTATATTTAGCTGCAAATTGGGTGCATTGGTAGATTTGTGATTATATTATGTTTCTTTTTTTTTTTAATCAGGAAAAGCTGAATTGAGGCCAGATAGGTTACATTCATTTTCATTCCTAACAAACCTGGAATTATTGGTCTGTTGGAAAATTAATTTGGGTAAAAAATAATGAGCCCATTTAGTACATTTTTAGTAATTCAAGCTCACTCTAAGCAGAAAGTGTTATTTTTACCTATTTCCTTTATCATTTGAGAAATAAGTTAATAATTAAGAAACAGGGTGAATATCCAGCCAATCAGATTGCATTTCCCAGGCTGGGTATGTATGGAAGATGAGCTACCCAGCAATCAGGATTCTAGGTGAACAAAATTTCAGCAATCTGCGCCTCATATCATCTAATATCATTAGAAATGATTGCAGAGATTCTGTCAACTAATCCCCCAGCCTCCTCCCCAGGAAAGGAATGCCTCAGGCTCCAAAAAGCAGAGGCAGAACCAGAGACAAAAAGGACAGTTCAAACCAAAAGCCCAAGTGAGTGATCTGGACAAGTAAAGTGATCCTTACATCATTCCAAAGTGAGCAGATGGTCTCCTTTCCCAAGCCCAGAAACAAACTGAAACAAGACGTCCAATTGTATGAAAAAGGAGACTGAGCTGGGGGAAGTGAATGTACTAGATAGCCTAGTTTCTGAATAAGGGAAAAAGACCAAGAGACAGAGACAGAGACAGAGGAAAGGGAAGGAGGGAGGGAGGGAAGGAGGGAAGGAGAGAGAGAGAGAGAGGGAGAGAGAGAGAGAGAGGGAGAGAGGGGGAGAGAGGGGGAGAGAGGGGGAGAGAGAGAGAGAGAGGGAGAGAGGGGGAGAGAGAGAGAGAGAGAGAGAGAGAGAGGGAGGGAGAGAGAGAGAGAGAGAGAGAGAGAGAGAGAGAGAGAGAGAGAGAGGAGAGAGAGGGAGAGAGGGGGGGAGAGAGGGGGAGAGAGGGGGAGAGGGGGAGAGAGGGGAGAGAGAGAGAGAGAGAGAAGAGAGGAGAGAGAGAGAGAGAGAGAGAGAGGAGAGAGAGAGAGAGAGAGGGAGGGAGGGGAGGATGGGAGGGAGAGGGAAGGAGGGAGGGAGAGAGACTGACAGACCAAGAGACATAAGAGACAGAAACTGACAGAAAGACAAAAATAGAGAGAAAGAGACAGAGACTGACCCAGATAGGGAGAAAAGATAAAAAGAGAAATACAGAGATAGACATCTAGGGATGCGGTCAGAGAGAAATAGTGACAGAAAGACAAGACACAGAGACAGAGGTGGAAAGAGAAAAACAGAGACATAGAGAGACAAATCATTCGTAGAAATAGCTTGAGGGGAGGACAGGTTTCATCACTTTTATGCCTAAAATTTTTAATCACTTTTCTTCATTTTTTTACTGGAATTAAGAAGAAGACAAAGCTGAGTTAAGTGGGATGCTTGAATTTAGAGAAAATGACCAGGCAGGCCTTTTGTTACTCAATTTTTGAAGTGTTTACAAAGAACACAGGGATCTAATATCCACAGTGAATAGTTTTCTTTTGAAAATGTTGAAAACAAACAACAGATTTTCCCCAAATTGGGAATTGGGCTTCCACTAGAAAGTTGCTTCATGTTGAATGACATAATTTCTCAGAAACCAGGACCCATATGGACTTGCATTTGACCTTAGGAAATTCTAATGAACAGAGCTTTCCCTCCACGTACATTCTCTCTCTGTGTCTCTGTCTCTCTCTCACTGTCTCTCTGTGTGTCTCTCTGTCTCTGTCACTCTCTGTCTCTCTCTCTGTCTGTCTCTGTCTCTCTCCCTCCCTCTCTGTCTTCCTCTCTCCTCCCTCTCCCTTCCATTCCCCTCACCCTTTCACTCTAACCTGCACTTCCTCCAAAGTTTCAGATCTATTGTTAGAATTGAATCTTTTAAGAGTCATCACACCTTGTGACTCATTCTCTCCCTGTCCAATGTCAGAGCTGAAAAAGAAATTAGAACATAAACTATTAGAGATGGATAGAGACCATAGGATGTCAGAGATTGAGTAGAAACTTCTCAATAACAGAGGTTGTATACAAATATTTTCTATTGTACTAATAATATATTTTATATGCATATCTTGTTTATTTTTATTTATAGAATACATGTCTATGTCTTAGAAAACAAGGGAGACATTGAAACAAAAGACTTCTTGAAAGCAGAGATTTTGTCTCATCTTTAAACTATAATCTGTGTTCTTCATTAGTAAGAGTTTACTGATATATGTATGTATATATAGTGTATGTATGTGTGTTGTGGTAAAAATTATTTGTGGTATAGGCAGCTTTTGAAGGACCTCCCCCTTTTGGGGAAGAAAGGATTGAACGCTCCCTGAAGGGAGGTTGGAAGGCACTTCCAGACCGCTAGTTCTCTCTCTGTCTGGGAACTGCTGTCCTGGTGGCACGTGAGCAACCTTAGACTGGCGGGCTTTTTAGCTGTTTGGTGTTTAATTACAGAAAACCCTAAATTCCTTTGAACTAGCTAAATTAGAAACTATCTGGGTTTTGAATAGGTCAAGTTCAGAGTTAAGAGTATCTGTATTTCTATTTTCCTATTTCCTTATCTTTGATTTTTATTAGTTTTACCTTTGTTGTTTAATTAATTCCCAAGTAATAAAATCGTATCCTTTTGTGAACTAAAGCTTAGAGGCCTCCTTGTCTATTGGCCTGGGAGAAATATCTAAAAAGGTCAGTTCAGAGGTGAGGGTTTAAACCTAAAAGGTCCCTCATATTCCGGGACGTCATATTAAGGCAAGTCACACTAATATCGCTCGCTATATCAAATTTTGGCCCCTCACAGTGTATATCAAATATTATCTCAGTTACAATAAAGATCACTATTTCTCAGAGTTTTATTAGATAAACTTGGATAATTTAGGGAAATGCTCATTTAGGGGACTGTTCCTATCACTCTGAGGAATCTATTCAATGTAAATCACTAAGCAAGGTGTAAAAGCAGACTAGGTTGCTAAGAAGTTCACGCTTTTTCTGAAATTCAAGATTACTACAGATTGTCATTTCTAGAGCAGGCGGGTTACTAGATCAGGGACAGGCATTTAAGGTCAACTTATCTAGTTTCTATATTTTGTTGAAACCTTTCTGAGCAACTAAGGTGGTACCAAAATTAACAAGCGGGAATGGTTACTGGCTAGAACCTGGCTTAGGGGTAGAATTGGCCACAAGATACAACAAAGGCAGAAACAGCAGTAGTGGCTGAGGAGCAAGTTTTGCACTGAAGTGGGAATGGCATGAACTAAGGCAGAAGGCTCTTGGTATATTGGGTCCACAGAAGTGGCCATAGGGAGCAATAGGTTCAGGGTAGGGGGCCCCAGCCCATTGACAAAAGGTAATGATGAAAATTACATAGAATAGGGAAAAAAGGAGAAATATTCAAGCATACTCATCACATCATCTCATTAAAAATTCAAAGTGAATTTTTTTATAGAACTAAAAATAAAATTAACATTTTTAAATACTGTTCATTCTATTCTTATCATATTCTTTTATATTTCTATTTATTTGTTTTAAATGTAGTATAATATATTAATAGAGTAGTATACACATATATGATTTAATTAAGTATACAGACATTGGGTCTATTAGTTATTTATGTTACGGAGAGGTACACAATCAAAATGTCTTAACAGATAAAATTCAATTTCATATTCTGACAGTTTAAATTTCTCTCAATCTGACTCCTGCATCATATTCTAGTTTCCATCTTCTGCTCCCCATTATCTACTTCCTCCAGTGTAGCAGATGATACTTAACCAAACAAGGGATAGAAGTAATTACAAAAAAATAAAATGGATGATTTGGATTATATGAAACTAAAAAGCATTTGCACACACACACAATTAATATATTAGGATAAGAATGAAAACAGTCAACTAGGAAAATAAATCTTTGTATCAAAATTCTCAGATAAAAAAATTGTATCCAAGATATATAGACAACTAACAGAAATATATCACCAAAATCCATTCTCCAATAAACAAGTTGTATGATCAATTACTTCTCAAAAGAAAATAAAAGGAAACCATTAACTGGTAGAATATTATAAATCACTAATAAGTGAAATGTAAATTTAGGTAATCCTAAAGTTTCACTTCACACCCAACAAGTTGGCAAAAATGACAAAAAAAAAAAGAATATGTAATGTTGGTGGGATTGTGGCAAGGATAGGCACACTAATGCATTGTTGTTGGAAATGTGAATTAGTATGCCTACTCTGTAAAAATACTTTGAAAAATATACTTTTGAAAATAGGTAAATAAAGTGACTACCATCTCCACATCCTTTGACCTAGAGATTCTACTGCTAGAAATATAAACGAAGGAGATCTTTGACAAAAATAAAGGCTCCAGAGACATTAAAATTTTGTACTAGCTTTTTATTTTGGTAACAAAGAATTGGAAATAAATACCAATTGTTTTGCTTAAAACTACATGTGTGTAGTTTTCCAAAATCTTTGTTTTTCTTTCAACTTCGGTCCATTCCCCCAAAAAAAACTTTTACCATGTGTATTTTTCTCAAAGAATGTATATCTTCACTCAAAATGTTTTTATGTCAAGCTGGATATTTACCACATGCACAGACACACATACACCACACACACACACACATCCCTTAATGAAGGGTAAGCATTTACATCTCAGGAACTCTTTAGTCCTTACTTTGTGAGCAAGCCTGCTATATAAGACACAATTTGAGAAGAGTTCAAACAATGATAGAAAATTATATTGAATATAAAATTGGCAAAACCAAAAGTAAAGTCATAACATAGTGCTATACAGAGTCAGGAAGGAAGAGAGGTTCATCAATTATCAGGGAATATATCATGGAGGGCATGATTGGTAGGATTTGATTCTTTCAAGTATCTATAAATTGCAACGAAGTCATGCAATGGATTCTTAGAATTGAAGGAGAATTCAAAAGGTTACCTAGCCCAGCTCTTATTAAATTCATAAGTCTCTCTTGCAATATCTTCATGTGGTTATACAACATGTTCTCTAATGCCAACAGTGATGGAGAACTCAGTATCTTTGAATAGCTCAGTTATTAAAAATTCTTCCTAAAATTTTCATCATGTAAGGCTTTGTTTTCTAGCATCAGGAGACAAAAAGACAAAAGCTAACTCAATTTTCCACATGGTAGTCTTTAAAATAAACAATGGCAGTAACCTTAATTTTCATTTCTCATACTACACATACCTTATTGCTTCATCTGATCATAATTTGATATGCTATGAGTCCCCTCCTGATCATGGTTGCCTATTTTGGTTAGGTTCCAATTTACCCTCCCTCGCACATGGTACCACATTACTGATTACTATAACTCAATACTAAATATGGAACACATCAGACTCAGAAATGAACATAAATTTAAAATTAACTAAATTTTGATTAATCCTCTTCATATTATTTTCCAACAGCATTATATATTAAATGGTTTTCCCTGGAATGGAATTATCTATATGCATTTTAAATATCTCCTTATTCTTTAAAACATCTTAGTGCTGCATTAATGTCAATACTTCACTCCATTTCTTGATTAGCCTGGCCATTAAAACCTTCATCTGAAAGTGCTGATATGAGACATGAAATTCCCTTTTGTAACACCTCATCAGGTGTTAAGGATAATTCTACAGGGCATAAATTAATTCTCTCAGCAGCCTGATTTTTTTAACACTTCAGGAGAAGTATTTAATTCTCCTTTTTGGTAAATTATTGAATTTGCTCAAAAGTGGTTAAATGAATTGCATTAGATGTCAAAAATGTCATAGGAATTTTTTGCCTTGGATTCTGTTTGGAGGATTCACTTTCATACAAGATCTATATGCACTAAATGTTTCATAGAAGAGGAAATTCTCAAGAATATGATCACATTATTTTAAATATACAATAAAAATAGAAAGAAATTAAAATCATTCCAGAGGACTGGGTTCAAATTACTTATATTAGTATTGTGATACTAGGAAAGTAGCGTTCATTCTTTGAGCCTCAGTTTCTTTATCTTTTATATGTCAGAGATTGTTTCATTTTTCTCTTTCTATTCCCAAAGTTTAGCACAATGCCTAGCCCAAAGTAGAACAATTAATGCATATTGATTGATTGATTGATTGATTAATTGGAATAATATCTGCACTATTTAGCCTATCACTTTATATCCTATTCAGCACTACAGAAATAGAAGTGATTATTTTACTTTGAAATTTTGAGTTCTTTGTGATTAGTCTGGGAACTTCACTCCCCCATTCTTGTTGATGCAACATTTCAAACCGTCCTCAACCTGTGTAGCCACTGTCCTTGTTTTCCATAATTTCCCATAAATTCCCCAGAGAGAAGGAGTATGCTACAAAGAACACAGGGCATCTCCTTTTTGTTTTGTGTGTATCTACAGGGAATCACAATACTCCTCAGGCTGTACATCTGTTGTCTCTTATTTTCAATGTTATATTATCATCATTATCATCTTCAATGGAAAGATGGAGAAAAATGTGAAATAAAGCTCAAAGTGAGTTAAGGCTGCCAATGGAAAACAAGAATAAGAAAAATAGCTGGGTAGTTTGGTTTTTTAAAAAACTATTTTTCTGGCTATATTAGGGAAGAGAGGTTAAGAAAAGAGGGGACAGGATTACTGTTCAACATGAATTAGACAATGAAGATCAATGATGTAGAAAAGGCCAATTTTTATTGTGTTTGTTTTCTCTGCCAAGGATTATGGGATCATAGACCTAGAGATGGAAGGAATCTTAGAAGTCATCTGGTTCAAGCTACTCTTTTTGCAAGAGAGCACTGAAGCTCAAAGAGGTTTGGTTCCTTTATAGGTAGTAAGTGATAGAGCTGGGATTCAAATGAGTTTAAATTGTGAATTGTAATAGTTTAAATGTAAAATTCCATTTAAATGCAGAATGACCTTTGTATTGGGAATCAGAGGACAAAAAAATGACAAAAATGAACACGATACTCAGATTTGGTCAGTAAGAGAACACACTGCTGATCATGAAAATTTCAAGCTATTTGAATCAGATACACTCTATTCTTTTTTTTTTTTTTTTTTGGTGAGGCAATTGGGGTTAAGTGACTTGCCCAGGGTCACACAGCTAGTAAGTGTTAAGTGTCTGAGGCTGGATTTGAACTCAGGTACTCCTGAATCCAGGGCCAGTGCTTTATCTACTGCGCCATCTAGCTGCCCAGATACACTCTATTCTAAGGAAATTAAAAAAAAAAAGAAATAGGACTTTCAAGTTATTGTCAGTGATTTTTGAAAGATGCTGGCATCCTACAGAAATGCCACAGGATTAGAAGTCAGCAAATGTGCTGCTAAATTTCAAAAAGGGAAGAGAATAGTAACTCTCCTTTCTCTAAATAATAAGTCAATGAACTTGATTTTAATTATGGGAAAATGGTAAAATATATTATTAAAGGAATGGTTATTGAAAATGTAGAAAGGAAGGAGTGATCACAAAAGTTAGAATGGTTAAATCAGTAACAGGTCTTGCTAGAGTGACCTCACTGCCCTTCTCCCTCTCCCCCTCCCCTTTTAAAACAAGGTTACTAGCCTTATAAATGAGGGGAATACTGTAGATATGGTCTACTTAGATTTTAACAAAAATTTTGGTAATGACTTCAATGCTATTCTTTTTGGAAAGAGATAGAGAACACAGTAATAGTTATTTAGAAGAGTAGTAGTTGAATAGACAAAGCTAATGCATAGTCATTAACCAATTGATGTTAGCTTGAAAGAAGAAGGTCTCTAATGGAGTCTTTCTGGGGTCTATCCTTGACTTGGTATTACTCAATTACTATTTTTGTCAATTTCTTGCATAAAAGCATTGATGGCATGCTTTTCAACTTTGTAGGTGTAGCAAAGCTAGGAAGGAGAGCTACCATTTGTTTGTGTTATGGTCATTTCAGTCTTGTCTGACTCTTCATGACCCCATTTGGTGTTTTCTTGGTGGTTTGCCATCTCCTTATATTTCCTTCCAGCTCCTTTTACAGATGAAGAAGCTGAGGTAAACAGGGTTAAGTGATTAGTACAGGGCCATACAACTAGCAAGTTTTGAAGTCCAGATTTGAATTCAGGCCAATGAATTTTTCTGACTACAGGCCCAGAACTCTATGCATTGTGTTCCTACCTGCCTCTAGAGCTACCTAATAGGTTAGGTGACAAATTCAAAATGCAGACAATTTTGTCAAGAAAATTATATAAAACCTAGGTTACAGGACACTAATTAGTCCACTTGGGTACTTCCTAGCAGACAGGCAATTCATGCTTTATACCAGAGTAATTCATGAAATAATAAAAAAAATTAGATGGGCTAAATTAAATAATAATCAGAGGGAAAAAGACAGTTTTGCTTTTTAATTCAGAACAACTACTTTGGATGCCCAAGATGTTGGAATTAAGACTTTCACATGAACTAGATGATAGTTCATATAAAAAGATCAGGGTGTCTTTGCAGATGTCCAGGTTAACATGACCTGTTGATGTAATACAGAGGGCAAGGAAGCCAAAGCAATGTTAGGAAGCCTTGCGGAAGGTGGTACTGTCATGGTCAGACCACATTTGGACCAGTGTGTTTACTTCTTGATACCACAATTTAGGAAAAGTTGGTCCTTCAAAGGAGAGTCACTTCAATGGCCAAGGGTCCTGACTTCACATTATAGGAGGTTGGTTGAAGGACCTAGAGATGTTTTGCTTGTAGATGAGAACATTTAGTTGTGTCATGACAGTTGCCTTCACATATGCAAAAGACTGAACCATGGATGAAACATGAGACTTCTTCCTTGCCACCCCCCCCCCCAGTTTAGAACTAGGAACAATCAGTGAAAGTTGTGAAGTGATCAATTTTGTTTTTATATAAGGGAAAATCATAAACAAAACCTAGCAAAAGTATAATGAACTTCCTTGGGAGAAAGTGTGTTCTTTCTTGCTTGAGGTCTTCAAGTAAAGGCTAAATTATCCCTGGGCAGGTATGATATTAAAAGGTTTCAGGTATATGTGGGATAAGATGGTCTCAAGCCACTCCAAACCAAATTCTCTGATTCTGTGATTCTGTCTGAGCATAGAAGTCAGCTACCTGCAATTGATTAGTATACATCATATAATAAGTCCCCTGCCAACTGGACTCCGTGTTGTTCAGTCAATGGAGGCAAGCTAAGAGGTTGTCCTGTTGTTGCAGAGCTGAGAGTCCTTAAAGATCCACTGAGAGGACTGGGTATAGAACCAGGGGCAATTGTAGGTTTTGAGTGTCAGGTAGATGTTAGAAGAGCAAATCAGGAACTCAGCACTTTGTGCTGGCCCAGAATGTTTGAAGCTAGATGATCAGTCTGAACCTTTCACCTTTATATGGGAAGAAACTGACATCCAGAGAATAAAAGTGGCCAATCCAAATTCACACAAGTAATAAGTAATAATCTTAACAATTCATATTCACATAGCACTTTAAGGCTTACAAAGGGCTTCCTTCAAAGTTACTCTAAACCCAGATTTTCTAAATTCATATATAGTGTTCTTTCCACTCCCCCACAGTGAGCTTTAAAGAAAATGAGGAAATAAGCCATACTGTAGTTCAAGGGGTGCTGGGGAATAAGTAAAAACATACAAATAATACAACAAATATTTATAATGTCAGTAAGACCTGAGTTTAAATCTGGTCTCCAATACTTAATAGCTATGGGACCCTGTGCAAATCACTAAATCACTTTCAGCCATAATTCTTTCATCTATAAAATGGGGATAATAATAATACCATATCCCAAGATTTCTGTGGGGATTAAATCAGATACTGGTAAAGGGCTCTGAAAACCTTAAAATACTATATAAATGCCAAGTATACTTATTGTATAGTAACCAGGCCCCCACACTGCTGATATCTTCACTGTCTAAACCTTAACCTGTACTCCTGCCAACTTCAAGCTATGTTTATAGAGTGATACAGGAGTGTGATGCTAAATGTTTGACAATTGGGTTCTACAGAAACAAAGAAATACACAAACAAATGGATAGATAAATAAATAGATAAATAAGCAAATAAAGGTATACACACATTTATATAGAGACATAAATACACACAGACTTTTAAATTTAATTTCCATTGTTAGCATTTTTTAAAATCTAGAAGTCAACAAAACAATAAATCAAGTCTCAGTTTATAGAAATTATTGATTTCTGAGGTATAAATTGTCACACTGAAAATTTAACAAGGGACCCTCAGTTGGTTCCAGCACACTCTTGGTCAAAATACTATATGCTGGCCATGATTATATGCTTATCCTGTACAGAAACAGGTAGGTAGCCATGGTTATGACTCCTGTACCCTTTTGAGGAAGTCTCAACTCCACCCTCTATAGGCTCAAGGTAGAATGGAAACTCACTTGTCTTTGTATTGGAGAACCCAGTACAATGTCTAACACATAGGAGATTCTTACTATCCCTATTGTTATTGTTCATCCTTTGTTCTAAAAGAAGACCAAGTGAATTGGATTTAAGTGAGGCAGAGCTGTGCAAAGTCATCAGTCTCACTCTCCTCCAGAATCATCAGAGTCCAGTGGTAAGACAAGAGTCAAGAAGATAGCACTTAAGGGTTTGCAAAACACATTCAGTCTGTTCTCTCCCTTGGTCCTCACCACAATCCTGTTTCTCAGGTGCTATTATTATTCCAATTTTACAGGCTTGAAGAAGATAAGTTTCTTGCCTAGGATCACACAACTAATAAGTGTCTGAAGAAGGATTTGAACTTAGGTCTTCCTGATTCCAAGTTTAACACTGTATCTACCCAAGCCTGAGAACTGGTGACTGTCCCCCATGGCTTCCTTCATCATCTCTACCTCTTGGGTTCCCTTCTTCCTTCAAGTCCCAACTAAAATTCCATATTCTACAGTAGTAGTGTCAAACTCAAATAGAAACGGATCCTTGCAGGCAACGTACTGACTTAGAAAATAGAATTGCTCTTCTTAAAGGCATAGTCTGGAAGAATTTCAAACAACATATCAATCATCAAGTATTGATTAAGCACCTATCTACTATGTGTCAAGCCCTATGACAGGTATTGGGTATACAGCCGTCAAGGAGCTAACAATTTAGCCCAGGATAGATGAAAAGTACAAGTGATGATTTTGGAAGGCAGGGATGAGTAGGTGGAGGAATCCAGAAAGAAGTTAGGCAGAAGAGGTAAATCAGTGCTTGAAGGGGATTAGGGATTCAAAAACATGAAAGTGAAGATCAATCTTTTCTAGGCTTAGGAGACATCAATTATAAAAATTATGACAGAGGAGAGTGTGATGTATTGAGGAGGAACAGTAAGAAGGCCAGGTTGAGTGAGTGAGTGAGTGTGTGTGTGTGTGTGCTCTTGAAGGAGAGCAATAGCAAATAAGGCTGGAAGATCTTTACAAAACAAACAGAGGAGTTTATATTTGATCTGAGAGGTTATTTTGTATAAGGGAGTGACATGGTCAGACATACTTTTGGAAAATCCCTTTGGTAAACTGTGGAGGATGGGTCAGAGATAATTCAAGGATATTAATTAGTAGGCTTTTTGCAGTAGTCTAGGTAAGAAGTCATTAAGAATCATGGAATCTCACAATTGGAACCTATGCTCAAAAAATATTCTCCTCTACAGTAGTCCCAACATATGCTCATGCAGCCTGGGCTTGAAGACCACCAGGGGGGAGGACATCTTCTACTTCATGAACCATCCTTTCCACTTTTGAATACCTATAATTGTTAGATGCTATTTCCTCCCTTATATTGAATAGTAATGTGCCTCTTTGCAACTTCCTGTTTCTGTCCCACATTGGATTAAGTGGAATGATTCTCATCTTTTTTTCACAGGAGAGCCCTTCAAATCATCACAGATAAGTCATCCCTTTGAGCCTTCTATTCTCTAGTCTTAACATCTCTTCTGCTCACCTTCACATAGCAGAATCTAAAGCCATTTCCCCTACATGGGTCACTCTTGTCTAGACACTTCCCAACTTTTCAAAGCCCTTTAGAACATATGATGCCCAGAACTGAACACAGTACTCCAAATGGGGTCTTATAAGGGCAGAAGACAGTTGGTTTATCCTAAGAGACAATCCTAATATATATTTAAAAATACAAACTACATTTTAGTTTAAAAAATCACTTCGACTTACGCATCTTAAGAGCAACAAGAAAATGTGCGGTTTGGCTACAGGAAAATGATAAGAACTACCATGCAGTTCAGGAAGCTTTGTGGTTAAGGTATATAGAGAAATTAAAGTAAGAACTGACTCTACTGGATTCATGGGCATATGGCAACTCTTACAAAATTGATGTGATATCTATGGGAAAACGCAAGCTGTTTTCTTTCTTTCAATTGTTACCTCCAATTGGACTTCAATTGATTCCTCAGATAGCCTCTACTCGCTATTGTAGATATTTTCAAAATTACTATAATGGTAACCTTATCCTATTTTTCAGTCAGCCTGAACTAACATCAAAGTTTCAGAATACCCAAGTCTAAAGGACAACTGCTTTAGTATACTTTTTTTTTAATGAAATGATGGAGATGAAACCCCTTGCCCTCTCTTTCTTTAGATTCATTCCTAGCTTCCTGCTGCATTGTTTTATATACATGCATGCATGCATACATACATATGTGCATGTATGTGTGTATATATGTATATGTATGTGTGTATGTGTGTATATATTATATATATATATGATTTCATCAGTATATATACTGTCCATTAATGCAGCTCATAAAGATCTATACCTCATTCTGGGTGATTTTTACCCATTTTCCCTTAAACTCTGTAGGGATGCTCCATATAATGAACTTCTTTGAATCCTTTTATATTCCATTGGTAGCAAAACTCCTTCAGTTTATAGTGAAAAGAGTTTCGACCCAATGTTGAGGATATATGTGATGGAAAAATTAGGTAGGACTCTACTGTCCCAAGAAAGAAAAGCCATTTCTTCCCAGTTCTATTAAAAGAAATCATAATTTTGTGGGCAGCTAGGTGGTACAGTGGATAAAGCACTGGTCCTGGATTCAGGAGGACATGAGTTGAAATCTGGCTGCAAACACTTGATACTTACTAGCTGTGTGACCCTGGGAAAGTCACTTAACCCTCATTGCCCCACAAAACAAAACTAAACTAAAAAAAAAAAAAACCAACAAAATAAGAGGAACATCCATTACAAACTGGAAGCTTAATGGAATTTTATCAAAGTTGTTATATCTAATTTACTTTACCCTAGTGACGTACATGTAACTATATTATCCCAAACTGAGGTTAAGTGATTTGCCAAGTGACACACAAGTAAGTGTTCTGAAGCAGGATGTGAACTCAGGTCTTCCTGATCCTAAATCTAGTATTCTATCCACTGTGCCTCTTAGCTACTCATCTAACTTGAATTAAAAAATCTAAACCAGATTTAAGAAGTAAACTATGGAATATTTAATTATCATATCAAATATTTTAAATGTTAAATCAAAGTTTTTTTAAAAGATTATTTAGTGGGCAGCTAGGTGGCACACTGGAATAAATCACCAGGCCCTAGATTCAGGAGATTGATTTCAAATATGGCCTCAGACACTTGACACTTATTAGCTGTTGACTCAGGGCAAGTCACTTACCCTCATTGTCCTGTTTTGGAAAAAAAAAAAGATTAATAAACATTTGCTGTTCTGCTGATGCTGAGACTATAAAAGGTAAAAAATGAACAAATTTTCATTGTAAAAAATGTTTCTCATGGAGAGGGCTTAGGAAAGGATATATGGGTTAAATATAAGTTCATTATAAACAAATAAGACCAATGAAATGAAATTTTGAAATAGAGGATAGATGATCATCTTTCAGAATGTTTAGGATTAGTCC
Organism: Dromiciops gliroides; assembly: GCF_019393635.1. Classification (NCBI taxonomy): domain Eukaryota; kingdom Metazoa; phylum Chordata; class Mammalia; order Microbiotheria; family Microbiotheriidae; genus Dromiciops; species Dromiciops gliroides. Next base: position 83,964,069 of record NC_057866.1, on the reverse strand, counting down.
TACCTGGGAACATGAAGAGAAATTGAAAGATTAAATGAATCCTTCCCTGTTCTTAAGGAACTTAATTCTATTGGAGAAATATCACATATTAAGAAATAAGGAATATATACTTATCTATGTATAGCTGTGCACAATATACATGTGTATATATGATATTATACACATACATATTTGTGAGTGTATGTACATATACACACATATACACATCTCTATCTCTGTCTGGGTGTGTAACAGAGCTCTTGACGGACAAAAAGTACAAAAAACTAGGGTAGGTAGGGGTGAGGGAGAGCTTAGGAAGGTATTTGTTGGACATAGCATCTGACTTATTCTTTGAATGAAATTAAGGATTTCCAAGGCAGTGGAGAGGAATGAGTGTATTTTGACATTAACAACTCCGTTGGGAGATAAAATTTACTATTAAAGGGAAGAATTATTTAACCCTAATTTACAGATTGGAAGTCATGAATCAGAGGTTAAAAGAGCATTCCAGAGACTGTCAGATTTGATATTTAATCTAGATTTCAGATTCCAGGTCCAGCATTCTTTACATTATACTGCCTCTGAGCAGCATTGAAAAGCAAGAGATGTCCTGTTGACGTCTGTCAGGCTGAGTTGTTGAAGCCAGGCATCTATCCCTCTAAGATAAAATGCAAACTCTTTAGCCCATTTGCTTAAAGGCCCTCCACCCTCTATCTCTCCAGTTGATTTCACATTAATTCACTCTGTCTTCCAAGCAAACTTGATCAATAGCTGTCCCCTGAAAAGGGCATTCTATCTTTAGCCTCCATGAATCACAGAAGCCATCCACCATGCTTGGAATACACTCTGCCTATCAGAATCCTCTTTCTTTTTCATGTCTCAGATCAGGTGCCAAAGCAGCACCAGTGCCTTCCTGGTCTCCTCAAAGGTTCCTAGAGCTCTCTGATCATTCTTTGGCAGGATTTATTCCTTTTTTATTTTATTTTATTTTTGTGGGGGCAAGGAGGGTTAAGTGACTTGCCCAGGGGTCACACAGCTATAAGTGTCAAGTGTCTGAATCCGGATTTGAACTCAGGGTCCTCCTGACTCCAGGGCTGGTGCTCTATCCACTGTGCCACCTAGCTGCCCCCCTAAATACTTATTTTAGTTTATTTTTGTGGCAGGATTTATTCTACTCTGAATTATGGTTAACAGTGTTCCTATAGAATGTAAACTCTTTGAGGACAGGTATGCTTTCGTTCACTTTTTGTTTTTATATTTCCATTGCAAGGTACAGGGACTGAACAGTGAGGTGCTTAACGCCTATTTGTTTAATTAAATGATATTTGAGGCAAAATGAGTCAGTTGATAAACATCTCAGGGGCAATGAAAAATTTACAGCAACTTTATCAAGGATTCCATTAAAAATGGATGGGAGGAGCTCAGTATCCAACAAGCAAGATGGATTTCAGTTGAATAACCCAAGTATTGGGGACTTAGGTGTTTTCCAGCAGACAGGCAATTACTGTTTTAATCGCTAGGGCATTTCATGAAAAGAAAAAAAAAAAAGATGAAACCTAGGTATTGTCAAAGCTTTTTAGAAAGGGAGACTCGCAGCTGATTTTCAAAGGGTTAAAGTCACTTTTCATGGCTTGTGATTTAATTACATGCAATCTATCTACCCAATTACCAGGGGAAGTACTAGCTTTTATTCTTTAATTGAAGCTGTTTGTTATTTAATTCTTTTTATATTCCAAAATGCAATTAATTGAGCCTAGTAGTCTCCTGCTGTTGAATGTCTTCTCTCCAACACCACCCCACCCCTCCCCGAAAATTCCCACCCTCTATTGAGCCAAATATGGTATCTCTTGCAAGGTCCAGTGCCACACTTGCTTAATTCTTTCTTTTTTTTTTTTTTTAGTGAGGCAATTGGGGGGTTAAAGTGACTTGCTCAGGGTCACACAGCTAGTAAATGTTAAATGTCTGAGACTGGATTTGAACTCAGGGTACTCCTGACTCCAGGGCCAGTGCTTTATCCACTGCGCCACCTAGCCGCCTCAACTCTTGCTTCGTTCAATGAATCCTCCCTACTCTTCTAACCTTTGTTGTAAGTCCTCATTCCTAGGAGGAGACTTGGGGATCACTGCGGGGTCAGTTGGGGAGTTGTTGAAGCCAGGAATTCAGAGGGTTAAACCAGCTTCAGATAAGGGCGCATGAGATACCCACATCTAAGAGCCATGCATGAGTGAGAAGGGGCTTATAGCAATGGTTCCAAATAGCAGAGATTAACACAGAAGCTGTTTTGAACCTATATTCTTATTGGGCATTGCTAAAGCAGCAGGTCTAGCATAAATCTGGCCAATGATCATGCTCACAGTTGGACCTAGGCAAGGCTGGGGTATAATGTCACTATTCCAAAGGGTGAAGCTGAAGAGAAAAAAGTTGAGTCAGATAAACAGTTTACTGACACCCCTTGAATCTTTTCCTCTGAACTCATTCTGACATTTTGGCCTGCCCTGGCCTGGTAATCATTTTCCTCATTGCATCTAAAAATGTGGTCGTCTAAAGAGACATCGGTGTATCAATCCCAAACAACCTTTTGCTTTAGGCATATCTGGATTCCAATTTGGACTCAGGTCCTCTTCTTCTGGAAGGGAATCACCCCTTCCCCTGCCCTAGCACTTATCCTAATCATTAGATTGTAAAGCTGCCTTGGGCTGAACATGAAGAATTAAACAGAGAAAACACTGCAGAGGGTAAGAGTCGGCCCCAGCAGCATGATGGATTGTCTCATATGAGTTTTCTGGGCAAGTCATTGACTTTCACAGTAATAGGACACCCCTCCCCCATCCACTGCCCTAATTTTGACATTGTCCAAATCTCCTATGGGCACAGCAGGATTTCTTCATTGAGGGGAAAGTGTGGTACCCTGAAATGCGTGTGGATTATTGAGACTCAAACACCTGTTCGGTCCTCTTGACTATGTCAAGACGGGAATTGGCTTAAGCTCCCTAGGCCTCATTTTCCTTATATGTATATAAGGGGGTTGGACTAAATAATTGCTGAGTCTTTTCCAGTTTTCTTCTTTTATCTTGTTTATTGTTCTTCTGCCAGGGTCTTTTCTCAAGGAACACTGTGTGTCCTGTTTTTCATACATTCCTACATTGCCCAGAATAAGACTTGGGTCAAGGGAGGTGTTTAATCAATAGTATTGATTAAAAGAATTTTTACTGATTTGATTGAAGGATGAAGTAAGCAGATCTCTCCATTACCCTTGATCAGGACAATCAGTTCAACTATTGAAAAACCTCTCTTACTAAAATGGGATATATACTAATCTCCCTAGTTCTGTGAAAGAAGGAAATTTAGATAAAGTCCCCCAAGATAAAAGGACCAGGTGATGTTTTATAGAACTTTTGAGCTTCATTATACATACATTAAAACATTTATTAAGTTCTTCTTTGTACAGAGCACTGAGCTAGGTACTTGGTGGGAAGTGGAGAATGCTATAAAGTTAAAATGAGAATTCATGGATCTTAGGATCATAGATTTGGGGAATAGGAATTTAAAGGTCTCTAAGTCCAAACATCTCATTTTTATAGAGAAGAAAATGAGACCCAGGGAAGTTGAGTAACTTGCCCAATTCACACACATATTAAATAGAAGAACAGGCATCTTTATCAAAGTCCCTTGTCTCTGAGTCCAGTGCTCTTTCGATTTTGTTTCAATGAATGAGAAGTCACTTGTTAAGTGCTCACTGTGTGCAAGCACATGCTGAGCTTTGGAATACAAGCAGTGGGGAGAAGTATCTGCTCATAATCGAGTAGGGGGATAAGGACACATTCATAGATAAATATAACACATGTTATATGATAAGGCCTTCAGAGAGGTTCAAAACACCTATTATGTGGGTTTGAAAAGAAAGTGGTTATTAACCTGGAAAATCAGAAAGAATTTCCTGGAAAAGATGTTAAGATCAAGATCAATAACTGGTAATTTTCCTCCAAATATTCCATCAGTGACATATTCCTTTCCTATCATACAGAAGTTGCATCAGAGAGATTAAGTTCCTTGCCCATGGTGATATTCTTACTGTTGAGACTCAAACCCGTATCTTCCAATTCAAACCCAGTGCCATTTTCATTCTCTTGACACTCACTAATCTCAGAGTTGCAAGAGGACCTTCAAAAGACAGGGCAATTCAATTATTCTCTAACAAGGAGCTTCTCTATAAATCTTTGAAGATCTTCCTGTGTGCTGGTAACTCTCTTAGACCACTCACCACAGCTGATCAATATCCTTCTTAAACTGTGGCCCCCCAGAACTGATAACAATAGCAGATATGAATTGTTTAGGGCAAACTGCAATACCCTCAATCTGCATATGATGCCTTTCTCAATGTAATCCAAAATTACATACTTTTTTAGAATGTCATGTCACATTGTTTAAACTTTAATGCAAATAATCACCACTACCACCACCACCACCATCTCTCAGGGTATAAGGGCAAAAGTGTCCATGCTCTTATCAATCAATAATGATGAAATATCAACCACTTCTGCAAGTACTGTGCTAGTAATTGAGAGAACAAACTCCAAAATGAAATAACCCCCTGCCTTGTAGGAGCTTAAAATTCTACTGGGGAAAACAATATGAATACATACATACATATTTAATCACACATATATGTTCATTTTATATAGTGTATGTTTATATATGTATATATAAATATTTTACATGTAACATTTCTCTTTCTGGGTTGTATGTCGTATATATGTAACATGTAGCATATGTGTTATGCACATCCTTGAGCACACATATTGCATGTATGCATACATATCTATATTTAATTTGAGAAAGGTAAGGAACAAGCATTTATCAAGTGTCTACTATGATGCCATACATTAATGCCCACACTCCTTTACAAATATTATCTAAATAAATAAGTAGTTTTAAGGGTAGGATGAAGCTAGAGGTTTCAGGAGGTCCTGGTGCAGAGGGCAATATTTGAACTGATCTTTTTGGAGGAAGCTAGGAAGGTTTCCCAGTGCCCAGCCATGGCTGGCCATGAATATAGTTTTTGGTTTCCCAGTTCTCTATTCAGTGTTCTTCTGCTTCATCAGCAGTATCTACTGTATCCAATAAATGTGCATTTTGGGTTCAGACCATATTGAGATCATTTAAAACACTGGTGACATGAAGCCTGGAGAAGAGAAACTTCATGGGACCTTGGTGTCTTCAAACTTACAAAAGACTGTCAAATTGATTTAAAAACACACATACACATTTGAATTTTCCTACTTTGAATAAGGGGTTAACTCCCTATTTTATAATCATTAAATAAAATGTAAAAATCAAGAAAAAGGTATACTACCTTTATATACATAGTGAGGTCATCCTATCAGGAATTTTTGTTGAATCTTTTCAGTGTCACAGCATTGTGTTCATTCTGCAATGTGGAGGAGGAAAGTAGAAATGACCATAATATGATAACGAAAAACATCAGTCAAACTTTTTTTTTTCTTTTTGGTAAGGCAATTGGGGTTAAGTGACTTGCCCAGCGGCACACAGATAGTAAGTGTTAAGGTGTCTGAAACCAGATTTGAGAACTCAGGTCCCCCTGAATCCAGGGCCAGTGCTCTATCCCCTGTGCCACCTAGTTGCCCCCTCAGTCAAACATTTTAGAAGAGTTTTTCTGCTTAGTACTGATTAGTAAACTGGAAGCAAGATGAAGTTTTGGGAAGGCAGAATTCAACTCAATGTAGGGAAAAAATTAATTTTTAAAAGAGAGCTTTCTAAAAGTGGAATAAGCTGCCATCCCTGAAGGTGTGAAATCTGAGGCCGAATGACCTCTTGCTGGGGATATTATAAAGTGTATTCCCTCTGACTCCTGGCTAACTTTATGCTAGCTAACTTTCAAGTTAGCCATGTACCACCATGTACCACCTATATGATAACAGATGAGCTATTCTCCTAATTCAGCTAGCAAAATAAGGGGGTTTCATCAGATGACCTTGAAAATCACTTCTCACTTGCAAGGTCTAGTGGTCATAAAGTAAGAGCTGGACTGTGCCTTAGATATCATTTGCCAAACTTCCCTCATTTTATATTCAAAAACTGACCCTAAAAAACAAAGAAAAAAAAAGAAAGAAAAACAAAAATTGACCCTAGCAAAGAACATGCCTTCAAGGAAAAAGGGCACATACCAGGAAAATTTGATGCATGGCAGGGGTATTAAAGTAGATATGGAACATTGGGGATGAGGGGATCATAGATTTGAGCTAGAAAAGGATGATAGAGGTTATCTCTCCCAGCTCCATCTTTTACAGATGAGGACACTGAGACACAAAAGTAAGTGATTTTTCTTGACAGCAACTGGGGTGGTGCAGTGGATACAGCGGAAGACTTGGAGTCAGGAGGAACTGAGTTCAAATCCAGCTGCAAACCGATATTAGCTATGAGACTGGTGGCAAGTCCATAACCCTGTTTGCCTCAGTTTCCTCATCTTAAAATGAGCTGGACCTTGTTCATGCTCCACTATCACAGATAGTGAGTATCAGGAACATTGTTAGATACATTGGAGTACAGTCTTAAAATAGGAGTCTTAGAGTTATTTTAATAAAGCTTATATATTTTTTTTTCTAATTTGCATGAATAAACCACAAATATTAATCGTGGTTAACATTTAAAAATAAATAATTCTGAATTTAAAAAAATGAACTGGAGAAGGAAATGCAAACCACTCCAGCATCTTACCAAGAAAACCTCAAATGAGGTTACAGAGACTTAACAACGGCTGAAATTCAATCCCCGTTCCTCTGACTCTAAACCCCAGTTCTGTTTCCCCTATAAACATTATTATTATTATTATTATTATTATTATTATTATTATTGTTATTGTTATTATCAATCACCATCATCATCATCATCATCATTATCATTATCATTATCATTATAATGATGGGAAAATAATGGAAAAGAAGACAATTAAATCTCAGGAGTTAGAAATAATAGGAAAATAAATAATGGGGAAAGAGTAAATTAGAATTTCATGGGGCCAGAAGGAGACTGGCCATCCAGCAGTTATACTTCCCAAGGGATAGAAGGATAAATACATATTATTGGAAGGAAAATATAATATCATCTAATACAATCTACACATTTTGCAGATGAGGAAACAACGGGCCACAAGAATCATCCGAGGTTACCCTTCAGGCAAGAGGGGAGAACATTGACCCAGACTTTTTAGTTGTTGTCTTGCTGTTTTCATTCACTCAGACTATATCCTTGTACATTGATGAACAGATATCTATTATTTATAATAAATTAGTATGGTATAGCTGCTTTATTGTATTTGCTGTGATAATTTTTATCCACTACTTAATAGACTAGCACAGGCCAGAGTATGATGGGCCTTTGCTAGTTCCACCCCCCTATATTCACCCTACAAAAACAGCCCAAAGCTCACATAGCTATGTTTTAGCTTGCTCACCACACTGCTATTTTTTTTTAAGCTTGTAGTCCCCTGAAAGTCTCAGGTCTTTTCACAAGTACTGTAGATGTACTGTCAGGACTCACTCTTCATTTTCTATAATTCAGGTGTTTCATTAATGGGTATTGTGGTAAAATTATTAGGATTCGGCTACTCATTTGGGAGGGGCCACACCAGGCCTGCCCTGAAGTTACATATGCTCTGAGGTCAGAAGAGAAACCTCTCTTCATAGGCAAGGTTTTTAAGGACCTCCCCTTTGGGGGGGGGGAAATTAGACACTCACTGAGGGGAGCAGAGTCTCTTCTGGAGCTCTCTCTTCTTCCCCCTTCTTCCCTGGGGGTGGCACAAGCAGGAGCAGCAGCAGCAGCAGCAGCTGAGTCATTCAAAGCCTGGTTGTAAGTTGTGCTTTCCATTGAAACTACAAGCTCCGAGTGGTAAAGTTACTCTGCTCTTTTGAACAGACTTAGGTTTAGAGCTAGGAGGAATTAACTGTATTTCCTTTTCTCTATTTCCTTGGTCTTTGATTTTATTAATTTCACCTTGCTGTTTACTTCATTTTTCCCTAATAAAACAACTGTGGAACAGAGGCTGTAAGGCTCCTTTCTATTGGCCTGGGAGAAATATTTAAAAGGAAGTTTCTGAGGGATGGGAGCTTTAAACCTAGAGTGCCCTCATTATCTCCAGGACCCCAATATTAGGCAAGCCACCCAATTAACTCTTCATATGTTAAATTTGGCCCCCACAGTATATAATCTCATTGATGTGGATGCTCTCTCCAGTGATACATTTCACAACCTATCTATACCTTCTTATCTATGTATCTCATCTACATTTCCCATAAATTGGTCCACAGAACCTAGTCTTTCTCCATATAATAAACAATCTATGACTTAGCCTTCCTCCCTGATTTCCCCTCCCATTTAAGTCAAATCCAACCTAAATCAGAATCCCCTCTTCAACAAAATTGGAAAGTGATCATTAATCTTTTTTCCAGAAGACCTACCATTAATAACAACCTACAATACCCCAAGACAGGTCATTCTATTTTTTTTTAGATAGCCCCAAGTTTGAAAATTTTTCTCTCACATTGAACTTAACTGTTCTTCATTATAACCCTTTCACCCACTACTTACAATTTAGCCCTCTGAAGTTGAACTAAAAAAGTCTCTTTTCTAATTCCACTCACCTACTCTTTAAATACATGAAGATGGTATCGTGCATTCTCAAAGTCTTTTCCTTTTCAGGCACCTTGCCATATGTCTAAGATCTGTCCAAGCTTGGATGGAGTAAGTTGTTTAACAAACTTGCCTTCCATTAAAAAGTGGCCTAAATAGTCCTTCAAATTAGCTTGACTACATAACATGAAGAACTTGAGATCCATGAAAGCCAAAATAGAATCTAGGTCTACATCAAAAGACATCAGCCATTCAGATATACAGAGGCTAAGAATAACCAAGAAATGAAGAGGAGTAATAGGGCCCCACATGCAACAATGGCAAGTGTTAAAATCATGGTGGTGTACTTTCATAATCAAGTGAGCCTTACAGACTATATCACAAATGGGGAAAGCCATCTCTGGAAAGCAGGCTAACTTGGCTTAGTATCAAGGACCATGGGGAAGGAAAATCATTCAGAAAAAAATAACAAAAAAACAAAACAATTGTGTGTTCCTGTGGGAGAAAAGGCAGAAAGGGGGTTGGCAGAAGTCCAGGTCACCAAATGAGGGCTCTGAGGGAGGGGTCAGAGACTCGATCAATTCTCTCTGGTCCTCAAGGGGATGGCCCCATAACCTCAGCAAACATGCAACTAGAAAGTGCCTGCCAGAAAATAATAGGTTCTTTTCCTTCAATTCACATGCTGCTCAGAAGTCTCTGAGCTTCCTGGAATTCCTATTATTAATATTAACACAAATGGTAATATGAATAATACCTGTAAAGTATTTTATAAATTCAAACTCTTATTAATAATTATTTTCCATTTTAAAGTCCTTCTGTAATTCCTCATTGTGACTTGGAGGTGACATTAAGTGACTAGCTTAGTCCCAAACTTTATGATAGTTATGGAGGAGTTCCAGCAAGTCTGCCAAGCTGGGAAAGCTTCAAAGACAGGTTCAGTGATGGTCCATGTGTCTAAGGTCTGAAGGCCAACATAGTAAAAGGCAGAAATGCTCTCTACCAGGTTAGTCACAGAATGATGAGTTTTTCAGCCATCCCTTCTCAAAGACAATGTATTGGCATAAAGAAATTACAATCTGTTCCAGTTCAATGAGTGTCTGTTGAAAAGTCTGGATGGTTAAAACCTTGAAATCATTACTTCCTTTTTTTTGGAAAAAAATGCTTTCCGGTTACAAAGTACTTTTGCATCCATTTTGTGATATTTATTTCTCATGAGAATCCTACAGATTTGGGGAATGTAAGTATAAAAATCCCATTTACCAAGAAGACACACCAAAATGGGAAAAAAATGGGAAAAGATGGGATGAGACCATAGATCTGCACATATCAATGTCAAGTTGTCATATAAGCTCTCACTTCTGATCACCTGGAATTAACTACCATCATCTTGAAAATGGAGAGATGGCAGTGGATTAAAGCAGGGGCCCTAAATTCAGATGGACTCTGAGTTCAAATCTGGCCTCAGACACTTGGACACTTATTAGCTGTGTGACCCTGGCAAGTCCACTTAACCCTCATTGCCCTGCAAATAAATAAAACAAAAAGGAAAGAAAAATGGAGAGATGGGTCCCTAGAGGAGGCTAACCTGCATTCAAACAGGATATGGCTGTGTAGGGGAAAGGCAGGTAGGTAGAGACGGGTGTCTGATTTTAGCCCTTTTTACATGAAATCTTAAACTTCCCTTCATTCCTCTCCTATTCTCATCTCTATCACATTCACTGGGGGTGAGCAATTTGTTCTATCTTATGTGGCTTGCTTTGCATGCTCCCTTTGTCTCTCCTTCTTCCTGGTTACTCTTGTGCCAATTTAAAAACAGCCTCACCCTTTTCCTCTCTACCTACCCTGAGCTTCCTGTTCTTAGGATTCTATTGTCTTTTTAAAAATTCCCTTCCCCTTCTCTCCAATATCTTTGACATACAACCTCTACAGAAATAAGTCATTTTCTCTCATCCTTTTTTTTTTTTTTTTAGCCTGGACCTGGTGGCACAGAGCATTAAAAGGAAGGAGTTAAATTCATTCAGGTAGAGGCTATTAGAGGAATTCTGATGGCAGAGGGAGTGGAACAAATAATCAGTATAAAAACTTTTTTTTTCAAAGAAAGGGGTTAAGTTTTTCTACATTTCAAGTCTAGTAAAAGAATTACCCAGTAGAATTAGTAATCAATCAACAAGTTTTGATGAAGTACCTGCTGTGGGCCAGACATTGTTCTAGGTGCTATGAATACAAAAATGAGTAAACAACGTCTACTCCTAAAGAGCTTGCATTCTCAGTTGGGAAGACAACATGTATATAATCTTACTCTAAAAGACAGTACATGAGCTGAATTTGAGATGTCTTTGGAGAATCTATTTTAAAATGTCCAATAGGCAATTATTTTGTTTTGTTTTGTTTTTGTTTTTTTGCTGGGGTAATGAGGGTTACATGACTTGTCCAGGGTCACACAGCTAGTAAGTGTCAAGTGTCTGAGGCTGGATTTGAACTCAGGCCCTGCTGAATCCAAAGCCAGTGCTTTATCCACTGAGCCACCTAGCTGCCCCCAATAGGCAATTATTGATGTCATATTGATGAAGTTCAGAGGAGACACTGAACTTAGATATATACATCTGTGGGTCATCAAAGTTAGGGTTATGAGGAAAGGAGATAGAGATAAAAGGAGAACAAGGAGAAAGTAACATCACAAAAAATCCAGAGAGGAAAGAGTATCCAGTATGAAAATATGGTCATAATGTCAAATCTAGCAAGAGGAGTCAAAAAGGACAATGACTGAAAAAAGCCCAGTGGATCTGACGATTAACACATATAATTGGAGAAAAGCAGTTTTTAGTCTAGTGATAAGGCTGGAAGGCAGATTTTAAAGGGTTGAGAAGTCAGATGAGAGGAAGTAGAGACCACAAGCATAAAGGGAGAAGAAGGAGCTCATGTCCAATTGCCCCCCAGGAAATTATGAGATCCTTCATCCAAGAGAGATGTGGAAAGATGTAGGAGACTTGAGGAGAGAAGGAAAAAATGTTAGAAAAGTTTTAGAAAAACCTCAGCGGAGTGTGTAATAGGGAATCAACTAGGGAGCAATAAAACCAATGCCTGCTTTAGTGAGGGCCCAGTTAAAATTGGAATTACATGAGTGGTTTTTGCAACAATTATGTACAAATTCTCTTTTAGAATAGGTTATCACAAGAACACCAAAATGAAGCTAAATGTTTAATAATTCATGATAACTCATCATGACTCTAAAAAGGAGATGAGGGGGCAACTAGGTGCGCAGTGGATAGAGCATGGGCCCTGGATTCAGGAGGACCTGAGTTCAAACCCGGCCTCAGACACTTGACACTTACTAGCTGTGTGACCATGGGCAAGTCACTTAACCCCAATTGCCTGACCAAAAAAAAAAAAAAGGGAGATGAGGAAATAGTCTGTTTAGGGAAGGGGTTATATTATCCTTTCAGGCAAAGTCACTGTGTCATCACTGTATCAGTGAAAACAAAGGAGACCCAGTTGGGGTCAGTCCTGTTTACCTCCAAAAAACTACTTGTGGTAGGGACCAAGACTGATGAAAAGAAAATCTGCTCAAAGTAGAAAGAGACTGAAACAGTCTTATTCTCTCATCAAAGAGTAAAAAAGATGAGTGACAGGGTCATAAAAAAAGTGAGAAAGGTAAGACCACCAAAGCTTTAAAGAAGAAAATTAAGGATAAAAACCTAGATTAAAAATAGAAATATGAACAGAGAATATACTAAAATTAGAAGGAAGAATGAATAATAAAACTATCTAAAAGATTAGGAAGCTCTCAATAAGTACACTGCAAAGTAAAATCGAACCAATAGCTGACGAAACAGAAAAACACTTGATTTCTAAGAGAGTTATGGATCAAAGTGATTTTCCAGAATGATATGGAATAAAGACATGATTAAGAGAAGTTAGAAGGGAAGGAAAAAAAACACCACCACCAGAATTCATGTTTACACAGAAGAAAAAAAAAATGATCAGAATAGAAAAATACAGAATCAGTGGTAGCAAATTTTTTTTAAAAGAAGGAAAAATAGAAACATTGTTTTGGAATACAAATACATGGATGTAAAGAATAATCTTTAAGAGGAGTAAAATTCAGTAACATTATTGTGTGTTTTTGTATATGTGTGTGTATTTATTTGTGTGTACTGATTCAGCCAAGCTAAGGAACATAATCAATAAAATAGTGATTAAATTGAACAATTCTAGTAATGAACAACAAATGATTCAAGTGACCAGGAGAAAGTTCTTAAAATATAAAAGAAATGAAATAAAAATAACATGACTGACTAATCTGAATGTATAAGAAACTTCAGAAACCCAAAATGAAATGCCCTATAAACCTGAGTATGGATGTTAATAAAAGAGAAATGTTTAAAATTTCCTTGGGGGTAAAACCATAAGAGCAAAAACATCTGATTAAAATTATTTGATTTGCAAACATTCCAGATAATAACAGAGACAAATTAAAATAACAATAACAAAAACCACAACCACACCACCACCCACCCAGGAAGGAGAAAAGTGATTAAATAAATTATTCCATCCCTAGTTGTAAAAAACAAACAAACAAACATGTACAAGAGATGCCTATTGTGTATGTGTATGTATATATGTAAGTGTGTTATGAATGTGAATGTATGAGTGTGTGAGCATGTGTATGAGGAGTGAAAGAGAGTGAGAGCAAGAGAGGGAGAATAAAATTTACTATGGCAATGGGTGAGTACAAAATAACAGGAAAACAGTCATATCAGAACACAAAAATGTCAATTTGCCATTTACACAGAGACTCTAAGAAGGTTACAACATTTTTGCTGCTAGAAAAGTGGTCTGATCTGGGGCAAAGTCTTATTGTTTCCTCTATATCTCAGCAACACATCTGTGGGCTTGCCCCTTTTTGAATTCCAGTACCTTATACCTGGAATCAGCCACTTCAGTCAGCTAGAGAATACTGCTGGTTAAGATAAAACTATAGGTTTCCCTTTAGTCTAGGATTTTCTACCCTGCTTATTTTCTAAAGGTTTGACTGGGTTAGAAACTGCAACTGAGATCCCACACTGATCATGGGGTCTGAGGCATATAACTACTTTTGCTCCTGAACTTACTCTTTATTTAGTATACAGTTTAGGGCCCTGAATTAATCCTCACACCGAAACAGACATTTCCAGGTGTAGGTCAATATTGAAATATTCCTTGACCAGAGCTTCCAGTTGTCATCCCTTCCTTTTCCCTACACAAGTCTGAGATGCTCTCTGGTAGGTCTGAGTCTTATTATTTAGTTGCACAGCTTCTCCTTGTCTATGGAACACTACATTTAGTATTTGTTGTTCCTCACTAGATGTTGTCCCTGGTTTTTGCAAACCTCTCAGTCTTTCTCACTATGCCAACTTGTACTGGAAAAAAATGACTCACTGCAATTTTGTTTTCACTTTGAATTTCCCCTGTATTTATTCTGGTATATTTTCCCCTTGATTTCCCCCTGTATTTGCTCTGGTGCATCTTTTAGATCTATTTTTTGGATAAAGTTTCAATTGGTCAAGGTTTAAAGAGATGCTATTCCAAGTGTGGGAAATTAAGGGGATCACAAACAGAAGTGGAGAATCAGTGGATGTTTGGGGAAATGAAAATAATTTTGTTTATGTGGAGTTCTGAGCAGTCCAGGGGGAGCATCATGAATTCTATGACTCATATGTGGGATACTTCATGCTGGATGCCACAGTGCCTCCTTTCTTAGTTAATATCCATTAAGCCTATTCAAGCTCTTTAAACGCTATGCCAACAATGGCCCAATATTGCTATAATAACAATAGAAAGTAAGGGAAAAGGAAAAACATTTTTTCTCTTTGGAAATCTGTATCCTCTCTTCTCTTCTTCTCTTGTTGACTCTCCTCTCTTCATTTCTCCTCTCCTCTGTGTGCCTCTCTTCTCCTATTTTCTCCTCTCCTCTCTTCTCTCTTCTTTCCCCCTGCCCTTCTCCCCCTCTCCCCATCGCTTCTCCTGGTAAAGCTGATATATCCAGGTTGCTAGCATGTTTGTATACAGTTTGGCTTTACTCCTGGCATGAACTAAAATCTTATACAAATAACAGCTTACATTTTTATAGCACCTTTCATCTAAAAATACTTTCAAAACTCAACCTGATGTGTAAACTCTTCAAGGTTCATTTCATCTTCTACCAAAATGGGGTCACCTTTGAGGTGAATTGTAGTATCGGTTGCAGACAGAACATCAAAAGTAGTCATTTTAAGACCAAAGTTGAGCTTCAGGCAACATGACAGAGTATGGCCCCCAGTGTGCAAGCTGGGGACTTCTAAAACCACCATGAAGATATTGGGAAAAGCAGATGCTTAGAGGTCCTGAGAGGACACAGATAGAAGGACCGTTGTCCTCTTGCTGAGGCTGCCTTGGCTGATGGGAGAGAAGATTGGATGCTGCTGTCACTACTATTAGAAAGCTTGGCAGGGCTAGTCAGAGACAAGACATGGAAGGTGGCTCCCTCAGGGGGTTTAATTTGAGTTAGCCAAATCAAAGATCATTCCTTGCTTCTACTCCAAACACATACTCAATTATTCATTTTACTGTACTGATATTATATAAATTATTCTGTGTCTTCTCACTTCACTCTGAAGCAGTTCATATACATCTTTGTACATATCTTTGACATCATCTATTTCTCACAGCTTGATACACCCCATCACATTCATATACCAAAATATATTCAGCCATTCCTCAGTTTCTTGAACATCCCAAAGTTTTCATATTTCTGGTCACCTCAAAAAAAGTTACTACTGTCTTTGTTTCTTCACTCGTCACATCATCACTTAAAGGCAGCAAGTCTGATAATTTCTTGAATTGTTTTACTTGTGGATCTGTTCTGCGTCTATTCTAGAGAAACTCCACCCCAAAGTGGAACTTGATGCCTACTGTTTTATGTTTTTTATACGCTAAAGCACGCCTGTGCTTTAGATTCTAGTTGCGAGTTCTAATATGCCCTTATTAGATAGATCCCATTAGAGAAATCTGTTATGATTCCTACAATTAAAACAGTGGAATGTTTCCCTTAAGATTTTATGTCAAGGGGGGCAGCTACGTGGCGCAGTGTATAGAGCACAGGACCTGGATTCAGGAGGACCTGATTTCAAATTCAGCCAGAGACACTTGACACTTTCTAATTGGCCAAATTACTTAACCCTCATTGATTTGCAAAAACAAAACAAAACATGAACAAATAAAACATTTTATGTCAAAATGGATAAAGCCCTGTACTTAGGAAGATCTTAGTTCAAATTCTACTTCAGATACTACCTGTGAGACCCTGGCCAAGTCATTTAACCTTTCTATGTTAGTTTCTTTTTTTAATCTCTTTCATTAAATGTGGATAATAATAATAATAATAATAATAATAATAATAATAATAATAGCAAATACCTACCAGGGTTATTGTGAGGTTGAAATAAAATCATTTTGAAGCACTTTGGAAACGTTTAAGTGCTATATAAATATTATCTATTTTTGTGAGGGTAAGGGCTGACTGGTTCAGGACTGTGACCTCTGATACCTTGTGTTATTAGAAAATGTATAAAAAACCTCTATCTTCAGCAAATATCTGGCCTTGATGTGGTTCTTGGGAGTCAAGTTAAGGTCAGAAAACATTTCCAATGGTCACAGCCTCCGCATCGAACAATATTACTAAGAGCAGTAAGAAAGCTCCTTGAGGGTAGAGACATTAGTTCTTACCTTTGAATAATCTACATCTAGAAAATACAAAGATAGCTTACAGTAAGTACTTAATGTATATGGCAGAGCACTAAACTTGATTAATGGTTATTGTATGATCATTACTGTAAAACTCCTATCTTACTCTCTGGTCTCTTCTAACTCCACACAAAGTCTCCAGGCCTAGATCAAGATTACTCCAATATTGCCCCAAACTCTCTTCAACCCCTATATTGGAGTTATTTATGCCTTTGTCATATACAGTACAAAAGTGGATTAGTTATTCCCTGAAATAATGAATTATGTTGTTATTGAGCTCCGTAATCCCAGCATCAAGCACATTGCTCACCACAAAGTAAGTGCTTCATGAACTTGCCTTGAATTGCATTATCTTGTCTGTTTTGCATTTGCTAGCTTCATGACCTTAAACAAATACTTTCCACATTTTTTTTACTTTCCACATTTTTCATCTCAATTTCCTCCTCTTTAGAATGATAGGACTAGAGTGGATGATATTTCTGACCTCTTACAATTCTGAAGTCAATGATGCTATTATTTAGGCTTTTTATCAACAGATCCAAATGAATAAATATCTGAATAATCAAACAGTTATTAATATTTTATGTTCCAGATACTGTATTATGTGAAGAGTATAGGAAGGCAATAAGAAAACAGGGTCTGCCCTCAAAGAGGTGAATTATTTTAGGAAAACAACAGATATGAGTGTATAAGCAAAACCAAACTATCTGAAAAGTAATAAAGAGTAAGAAGTGTGTGGGGGTCGTGCCTAGCAGCTGTTTTAAATGAAAGAGGCCTCATTTAGGAGATGGTGCTTTTAGTTGAATTTGGAAGAAACTAGAAATTTTAAGTGGAGGTTGAGAAGGAGGGCATTCTAATCATGGGGGATATATGCAAAGAGATGGGAGATATAATGTCATGCATATTGAACAGTAAGAAGGCTATGGGGACAAAAATGAAGAGCAGGGGCAGCTGGGTGGCGCAGTGGATAAAGCACTGCTCCTGGCTTCAGGAGGACCTGAATTCAAATCTGGCCTCAGACACTTGACACTTACTAGCTGTGTGACCCTGGCCAAGTCACTTAACCCTCATTGTCCCACACACAAAAAAAGAAGAGCAAATGAAGGGAAGTTATGACTAATACATCTGGAAAGGTAAACTGGAATTAAATTATGAGGTGGTTCAAATGCCAAATAAAAGAGCTTGTATTGAAGCCTAGAAGAAAGAAGAAACCTAGAAGAAAGAGGGAACCTCTGGAACTTTTTGAGCATGGGTCACACCTATGCTTTAGGAATATAGCAGGTGTGAAAGACAAGAGAGACCAATTGGGAGGCTCTTGCAACAGGCCAGTTTGGAAGTGATGATGGCTTGAATTAGCATGATGACTATGCTTGGTGGTGGGAAGGAGGACAGATGAGAGAGATTTTGGGGAGTACTTTGAATTGTTCCTCTTGGAGCCATCTCCATCAACCTAGGTAAAATATTTTTTAATGCTATCATGCTGGGAAAGACATCCTGTTTTTCAGAAGAAGGTCACATACGGTGAATCTCCTAGCCAACAATTCTCAGAAAGAGCACCTGCCACAGTGTTTCCACAGCTCAAAAAACAAAAATAGGGTTGTGGTCAGACCAAACAAATCACTTCTCTAGAAATAGATCAAGCTGGGACAATTCCTCCTCAGCATGCCCTTAGTGCCCTAAGAGAAGCCAATACAACTTTACACTTTTTTCAGATTTCTGAAGTATGTTAAAAGGAAAGTAATTTTTATTTGCTTATATCAGTGAATTAGTCATTAAGCAAACAATCATTGGCAGAGTCATATGTGTCAGAAACTGTGCTAGGGACCTGGTGTACAAAATCAAAAACAAACAAAAAAAAACAAATAAAAACCAGTACCTATCCTCAAGAACATTGCATTCTTTCAGACCATAAAGAATATAGAGGGAGGAATGGAGGAAGGGACTAAGTTATGTAAAGTTCCTAATATGTACCAGGCATTATGCTAAGATATTTTTACCAATATTACCTCATTTGATCCTCATGACAATCTTGAGAAGTAGATGTTTTTGTCACTCTATCTTCCTACTGAGGAAACTAAGGGGAAAAAGAAAAAAAAAAGATTGAGTCTCTTGACAAGTGTCTGAGTCTGATTTGAACTAAAGTCTTTTGAAATCCATGCCCAGTATTCTCTACACTGTACCACCAACTTCCTCCAGTAGGAAGTACTATGTAATAAGACTAACTAATTCAAAGAAATATTATGAATAGTTTTAAGTACCGAAGATAGCAGTTGGAATATGATCTTGGATATAATTAGGAAGTCACTGAAGCTTCTTGAGGAAATAAGTGATATGGTTAAATCAATGTTTAAGGAAAATCATTTGACAGTGGGGTTGAAGATGGATTGAAGAGGAGAAAGGCGTTAGAACAGAAAACCCAATTAGGAAACAGTCAAAATAGTCCAGCTGAAGGTGCTGAGAAATCTAATCTGTAGCGATGTCCATGAAAATGGAGAGATAGGGACAAATATAAGACGTGCTGATGTAGAATTTACAAGACTTGCAATGGATTACATATGGAGAAGAAGAAAAATGGTCAAATTAAAGGCGGTAAATATGGGTGAGTGGAAGATTAGTGGTAGTCTCAACTGAAATAGTGAAGTTAGTAAGGCTGGGTTTGGGGGGGGAAAGTTAATGAATTTTCTTTAAGCATGATGAGTTTGAGAACTGGAGTATCCACTTCAAAGTATCCAGTGAGTGGCTGAGAATGAGGAGCTTGAAACTGGAGCTACAAATAGAGAGTTGACTATATGGATAGGCATAGAGATTATAATTGAACATAGGAACTGCTAAGATGAAGAAAGAGTATAAAGAGAGAAAAGACTCAGGCACATTGACATGGTGTACATCAGTATTTAGAGGGTGAGATGTGGATGGGTAATTCAGAAATGAAGATTAAGAAAGAACAGTCATATAAGTTGGAAGATAATAAATAGAAAGTAACATGACAAAAATTCAAGTAAGAGAGCATATCCAAGAGGAGAGGGTGGTCAATAGTGTTAAATGCTGCAGAGAGGTGAGGAAGGATGAGGATTGAGAAAAGTAAATAGAAATTGGCAATTAAGAGATCATCGCTAACTTTTGGGAGAGCATATTTGGTTGAGAGACGAGGTAAAAAAGCAAAAGTATGAGTGGTTGAGAACTATGGGGGAGGAGAAGACATAGAGGCAAGAAATGTCAAAAGCTTTGATTAAGGACTTTGAGGTGAGATATAGAGTCAAGTTACAATTTTCTAAAGGAGTTGGAGAATTCTTAGACATGTTTATAAATAGTAAGGAAGAGGCTAGTAGGTAGGAAAAGGCTCTAGAATAGAGGGAGGGCATGCTTATGGAGGCAATTTGCCAATAAATATCAGAGGGTTTAATAGAGTGATTGGTCTTGGCAAGAAGGGTCAATGGAACAAAGGATAGAATGAGGTGATATCAAGGAATTTTGAAATGTACAATGGGAGAGTAGAGGGAGTTAAATGTTGTCAGTTTTCTCAACTGAGGTGAAGAATTCTGCTTGACAGGGAAGAGAGAGGGGGTGTCAAACACTTGATCAGAGAGCAAAATAGAACAGCCTCTGTGGGAATTGCAATAGAGTATCAATTAGGAAAAAAACACAAAACTGTCTTTCAATATTGACGGCCTGGGTGACATTATATCATATAAAATTGGATCATTGCCTTGCTGAAAATAACCACATGCTTCCCAGCAGATCATCCCCCATTATTGCTGTTATTTTGTAAACAGTACATTTCACTCTGCTTCAGTTCACGTAGGTCTTTCCAGGTTTTTCTGATAGTATACTATTCATCATAACCTGTATATAATACCTTAAGCTTGACAGAGAATGTTCTTCATAATAGCCCAGCCATATAAAATTGTAGTAGAGGAAATCAACATTTTTGGATGACTCCCTTCACTTTTGTTCAGTAACACTAGAAAAGGACAGGAGGAGGTGTGAGAGATGATATTTGAGGTTTGACAAAAGATGATAAGAGAAGGGTGAAAGGGAATCTGGAAAGGGGGGTAAAGTAATAGTAAACAGGTTAATCATTGGGAAATGAGTAACATTAAGCCACAAAAAGGATAATAGACTTGGTGAACACAGAGAGTAAAAAGCCTGGAGCTTATGGCAAAGATGAGGAATAGGTTTACAAGGAGATAGGATGGGAAAATAAATTCTTGATCAGGGACATGAAACACTTATGGTGCATGCTGAAATCCTTGGTATGACTTTCCTTTAATTGTGACTGAGGCTGACTGAAGATAAAGATCATAATGGTTAAAACAAACAAAAACAAACAAACAAACAAACAAACAAAAAACCTGTTAACTGAGAGACCAGAGAGTGTGAGGAGACATCAACATGGGCACTGAAGTCCCAAACATGAGAACAGCCATTGGGGTAGAGAGGAAGACTGTGATACAAATGAGTCAACAAATTAGCATTTGTTAAACAACTAGTATATCATGCTAGGGACTATTGAGCACTGTGGATACCAAGAAAGTTAAAAAGCAAAACAATATAAATGCATAAACAAAATACATATGGGTATAAAAAAATTAATTATTAATAACTACATCTATTGAAAAAGATATATAATTGGACTTATAAAAACATAACTATATGAAAAATTATAGCTTTAGAAAAATTATAGCTTTATAAAAATTATAATTGGGCCATAAGTCCCTTCATAATCACCATTCAAATGTACAATATTTTTGATTAGTTGGGCCTGATTTGGGGGGGCCTAATCTGACTGGAGGACTAATCTGGGACTTTTGACTAACTGGCTATCTGACTGCTATTAATTTAATATGGGCCATTTATAAAGTTCCACCACACTGCTCCCAAATTGATAAGCAAAATATTAAGAAGCCTCTTTACTAAATGATCAAAGCAGAGTTTATTTATGAGATACTACTTAAAATGAAGAATACAGGGAAATAAAATGTACAACCTGACTGTGTTTGGGCATCTCTTTCCACCTGCTGGCCTGGAACTTTTTTAATACAATAAGGGCCATAGCTGCCTCTTGCCTTAGGGTATGTTCTAATTTCCCTGCTCAGCTGCTTTCTAAATCCATGCCCCTTTCACTTTGTAAATCCCCCTGCTTCTCACTTTCCTCTCCTTGCTGCCGCTGCTGAACCCCTGTGTTTCTCTCTCACCGACCTCTCCTTCCTTTCTCCTAGTGCTCCAGTGTCCTTCTGTTCTCTTAATCTTCGCTTTCTCCAACCTATACCCCGTGCTGACTGCTTCTGTGCCATCTGCGCCTCCTGTTCTGTCTGCCTGCTCCATCAGTCTTGTCCTTCGGCCTCTCTATTCTCCTAATCTTTTCAGTCTCTCCTTTTCTCTGTTCCCATTCCTTCTCATCAACCGGCCTCTCTTTTCTTTCTCTTAGCTTTTTCTCCTTCCCCTGTCTCTTAGTGCTCCAGCCTTTCTCCTCTCTTAATCTCGTCAGCTCCCTTTAATCTTGTCTGCTGGCCCCCCTTCTCTGTCTAACAACCAGGTCTATATGTATCTTTCTTTTCTCCACTCAAATCTCGTGGCTTTTTGCTTCCCCACAGACCCGAAG
This sequence comes from Dromiciops gliroides, assembly GCF_019393635.1. Taxonomy (NCBI): domain Eukaryota; kingdom Metazoa; phylum Chordata; class Mammalia; order Microbiotheria; family Microbiotheriidae; genus Dromiciops; species Dromiciops gliroides. The sequence continues at coordinate 83,942,081 of NC_057866.1, read as the reverse complement.
CTAATCTGCCACCCAGGGCTGGGGCTGGGGCTGGGGGCACACTTGAGCATCATGTGCCTCAGCACAGGCTACACCAGAGCCCAGCCTGGACAAGCCCGGGATCTCTCAGATAGATCCATTCAGAGTGGAGGGAGCTGGGGGCTTTTTCCCCTCAGCTGTCTGACCTGGCGTCTCATACAGCCCATGGGGCTTTTGGGCTCAACTGAAGTAGAGGGTGAGGGGCACCAGCCCCTCCCACATAGAAGAGACCCTGAGGGCCTAAGGCTTTCTAATCTCAGCCCAAAGGTAGGGTCCCCAAATCAAAATAAATTTCCACATGGGAAAAATGAGAATAATCTTAAAGGGAAGAAGGATTAAGAATATTTGAGAGTCAGGTTTTGAACTCCTTAAGAAATCAAGGAGGAACAAGTAATCAGGAACCAATAAATAAATTAAACAAGGTCTTGGCAATAGTGATATTTCTGCATAGAGTGTCCATTGTATAAAACAAATGCTTGGGGGCAGCTAGGTGGCGCAGTGGATAAAGCACCGGCCCTGAATTCAGGAGGACCTGAGTTCAAATCTGGCCTCAGACACTTGACACTTACTGGCCGTGTCACCCTGAGCAAGTCACTTCACCCTCATTGCCCCTCCAAAAAAAAATGCATGTTTGTGGGGCACAGTTGATTCTAAGGGTTCCAAACAGTAAAGTTGATCTCCCAAAACACAAAAAACAACCAATTATATTGAATAAAATAAAGGTCCCCCTAAAATGAGAGGCAACATAGAATAGTATATAGAGGACTATTGAGTTCTGGAGGTTCAAATAGTGTTTTAGGTGTTCACTACTTATGTGACTCTGGGAAAATCATGTCAACACCAGGAAACTAAATTTCCTCATATTAAAGGTAGAGATTGGGACTGGACCTGTGGTTTTATTTGCATAAGGAGGAAACAACCTCCCTCCCTTTCCAAATTTCTATCTAAGAAAATTGTCTAGGGGACTGATAAATTAAATAATTTGCCCTGTGTCATACAGCCAGTATTTGTCAGAAGCAAAACTTGAATCCAGGCATTCCAAACTTTGAGGAGAGATCTCTTTCAATTACACCATATAGCCTCTCCTTTAAAACCACCTTAATAAAGTGATAATAATAACTCCGACTGTGACGGGTTTTTGGTCAGCAAAAAAAAAGGGTGTAAAGAACTTCGTAAAGCGTAAAAACACTACATACATTTGAATTGATGTGATAGATACAACCTTGAAGTCCCACAATTGGAGAGTTGGAAGAGAAATTATTGACCATCTTGTCCAATCAATATCCCGAAGGAATCCTCCACTGTAACATATTTCCCAAATCCCATGAGATAATTTTGAATAAATAACAAAGATATCACAGAGAAAGGAGGTTCTAGATCTAGAGCTAAAAAAGGAACTCATATACCCCCTAATCCAACCAACCCCTCATTTACAGATGAAGAATCTGGGGTCCCAAGAGGTGAAGTTATTTGTCTGATATTACACACAGGTAGTAAAAATCAGAAGAACTCAGGCCCTCTGCCTCAGTCAGTGCTAATTTTCACTATGCCCCTGTGGGTACACAAGAAAAAAATAACTATACAAGAGTCTGCACCCAGACTTCTCCCCCAGCATCTTTGAAATACTGAACCTCCATTAAAGTCCATTTCTGAATCTTCACTGTGGTGTGGATCCAAAATAAGAAGCTATTGGAGGATAGGCTCTGGTAGGTCTCATGGGAAAGCTTCCACTACAGCCTCCTATAATGTAGAAAGTCCCCTCATCGGAAGATCTCCTACTAAGTGATCAATTTGGGGGCCTCTCTGCAAAATCAGAGGACTGTTTGCCCAGGCTTCAAGTGGTTATCACGGGTGTCAATGGAGGGAGTGTCCATATTTGATGAACTCCTGCATCCTTCGCAGGCATATTTTTTGTGGAAAGTATGACCTAGATTCAAAATAATTTAGTATTTCTCTGGTACATCATTTGCACTGATTAACCATGCATATGTAAATCAATTTGCAGGGTATCCAGAAACATTTGCATTGGTATACCTATGTAAGATAATAATAAGAAATCACACAGACAAAGCACATCAGGGGGTTGCATGTGTCTAGGAAAGCAACAGAATACAGTGATCTGATGGGATTTCCTTCTATTTTTGCCACTAGCATTCGGGAGCACATCACTTCTCCTTTTTGTCACTGGCACATTTGTAAAGGCACTTTCCTATGCAGAGGAAGGTATGGATGCTTCACATTTTTGTGTGTCATTTTTAGTCTTGCAAAGTACTTTCTTCACAGCAAAACTGTGGCAAAAGTAGGGAGAGTCTTGTTTTATTGACATAAATGGGGGCTCTGAGAAGTCAGAGGAATTGTTCATCCATGATCACCAAACTGCCATGCCACCTTGCCATATAGATATACATATATTTAACATACACATACACATTTATTCATAAAAGCAAATATGTGCATATACATCTAGTTCTGTCCAAACCAAAATCTAAACATAGAATACAACATACACATTCAAATATATACATATGTATACACAAGCATGTGCACATAAACATTCGTATATGCATATGTGTGCCTATAAACACTTAAATACATATGCACTTCTACTTTATGTCTTAGAATCCCTAGCTTCCTTTAGAGTTGAAGAAGCTCAGTATTGTTCCTTCATATTCCACACTAGTCATCTTCTTGTCATCTACTGTGTCATAGTATAGATATACTCTCTTCCCTATACACATCTTTTTCCAGCTCTAGAATAATGAATCAAATGATAACTATCCCCGGGATTTCCTAGACCAAAACATTTTTTTTCTGGCCACCCCTTCTCTTTATATCAGCTTCTCCTATTAAAATGTAAGCTTCTTGAGGCCAAGAACTTGTAATTTTTTATTTGTATTTCCATCAATCATTCCAGTGCTTGGTACATACTAAAAGTTTAATAAATAATTTTTTACTCATCCATTTATTCGAGTTCCACATTTAACATGAGACGTATTCCCACAAGTTTTTAGTGGTTCTGAAATTACTTTGCATTTACTTTGTGTATAATTGTGCTTACTTCTCTGTGTTCACCAGTTGCCTGCTTGCCCCATGCCCCTCTCCTCACAGTAGAACCTAAGGTTCTTGAGGCCAGGGGCAATTTCGTTTTTGTGTATTTGTAACTGCAGCATCCAGAAGAGATCCTAGAATGAATGAAGTGCTTAATAAATGTTTGAGGAAAGAAGGAAGTAAGGAAGGGAGGAAGGGAGGGAGGAAGGTAAGGAAGGAGGGAGGAAGAGAGGAAGGAAGGACAAATATACACATAGTGAGGTGTCATGGCATGATAGGAAAAGCAACGAACTTGGAATCAGAAGACCTACTTTGAAACCAAGCTTCACAACTTGTTAGTAATATAGGTAAAATATTTCTTCTACATGTGTCTAAGTTTCCTCATCTGAAAGATAGTTGTGGGAATGTTTGTATTACTTATCTCACTGAACTGTAGTGAGAAAGGCACATTTAATGTTAAAAGTGCAATAAAAATGTGAATTATTATTGATACACAAATAGAGTAGTGGGCCTGCAGTCAGTAATACTCATCTTCCTGAGTTCAAATCTGGACTCATATATTTAATAGCTATGAGACCCTGGGCAAGCCACTTAACCATGTTTGCTTTAGTTTTCTTATCTACAAAATAAGAAGGAAATGGCAAATCCCAAATCGCCTCACAAAGAGTCAAAGATAACTGAAAAACAATTGAAAAAAAGCAAATGTACATCTGTGTATATCTATATCCATCTATCCATCCATATATACATACATATATGTAGTGGCCCAGTATTATTATTATTTCTCCCACAAACTGAGGTTGAGCTGACAAATGCATCTATCTCCAACTGATCCCAAGAGCCTAATTTAACAAAATTACCATACACTCATCATTCCTAATGAGATTTTTTAAATTTCAATTTGGTCATTTAACATATTAGGTATCCCTTGAAGCCTCTTTCATCTATCATCATTTCAAGCATGCTCTCTATGTCTTCCAAATCATTCTTGAAAATGTGGAGTAGAGAGCTTGGGAGAGTTTCCAGCATCTTTTTTTTAAATTGATGTCACCACTTTTTGGCTTTGACCATTCAACCATTTCTTAAATCTACCAAATCTTTATTTATTTAATTTATTTGCTTATTCTTATTTTTCATCTTAATAATATTTTATTTTGTAAAAAATTACATGTAAATATAGTTTTCAACATTCATTCGTAAGATTTTGAATTCCATTTTTCTCCCTCCCTCCCTTCCCTCCACCTTCCCTAAGATAGCAAGCAATCTGATATAGCTTATACAATACAATCATGTTAAACATATTTTCATATCCATCGTGTTGTGAAAGAAGAATTAGAACAAATGGGAAAAAACTGAGAAAGAAAACAACAACAAAAAAAGGTAAAAATAGTATGCTTTGATCTGCATTCGGACTCCATAATTCTTTTCCTGGATATAGAGGACATTTTCCATCATGAATCTTTTGAAATTTTCTTGGATCATTGCATTACTGAGAAGAGATAAGTTCATCATAGTTGACCTTTGCTGTTATTGTGTACAATGTTCTCCTGGTTCTGTTCATTTCACTCAGCATCAGTTCATGCCTGTCTTTCTAGTTTTTTTCTGAAATCTACCTGCTCATCATTTCTTATAACACAATAGTATTCCATTATATTCATATACCACAACTTGTTCAGCCATTCCCCATTGATGGGAATGCCCTCAATTTCCAAGTCTTTGCCATTACAAAAAGAGCTGCTATAAATATTTCTGTACATGTAGATCCTTTTCCCTTTCTATGATTTCTTTGGGATATAGACCTAGTAGTTGTATTGCTGGGTCAAAAGGTATACAGAGTTTTATAACCCTTTGGGCATAGTTCCAAATTGTTCTCCTGAATGTTTGGATCAGTTCAAACTCCACCAACAATAGATAGTGTTCCAATTTTCCCATACCTTATCCAACATTTATTATTTTCCTTTTCTGTCATATTAGTCAATCTGATAGGTGTGAGGTGGTAAATAGATACTAATACTTCTTCTTCTTCTTCTTCTTCTTATTATTATTATTATTATTATTATTATTATTATTATTATTATTATTATTATTATTAGCTGGACAATGAGGGTTAAGTAACTTGCCCAGGGTCACACAGCTAGTGTCAAGTGTCTGAGGCTGGATTTGAACTCAGGTACTTCTGAATCCAGAGTTGTTGCTTTATTCACTGTGCCACCTAGCTGCCCCCACCCTTATCTCTTTTAATTAGCTCTGTTTTGCTTTTGCTTTTGCTTTGTCTTAGATCAGGTTTGCTACCCATTTTTTTTTTTAAACTTCAGCTCAAGCATAATATATTCTGTTCCAGCCTTTTACCTTTACTCTGTGTGTATCTCTATGCTTCAAATGTGTTTCTTGTAAACAACATTATTGTAGTATTCTGATTTTAATCTACCCTCTATTTGCTTATTTTGTGGGAGAGTTCATCGCATTCACATTTACAGTTAGCGTTATTAACTGTGTATTTCCCTCTATCTTATTTCCACACCTATCTATACTTTTCTCTTTCCTTTCACTCTTTTCCTCCTCACTAGTGTTTTGCTCTTAACCACCTCCTCCCTCAATCTGTCCTCCCTTCCATTAGCTCCCCCTCCTTTTTCTTTCCCCCTTTCCATCCTACTTTTGCCCTTCCTTGTCTCCTCTTTCATATCAGCCCCTCCTTCATCCCTTTTACTTTCCCTTTCCCCTCCTACTTCCTTAAAGGTATGATTAATGTTTATATCCAACTGAGTATGTATGTTATTCATTCTTTGAGCTAAATCTGATGAGAGTAAGGGTACAAACAAATGCTCACAGCCGATTCTTCTTCACTCTCCTATAATAGGTCCTTTATGCCTCTTCATGGGATGTAATTTACCCTATTGTGTCTTCCCCTTTCCTCTTCTTCCAGCACAATTATTTTTTATCCATTATTTTTATATCATCACATCAAAGTCAACTTATACCCATACCCTTTGTGTATATTCCTTCTAACGACCCTAATAGAGATACAGTTATCAAGAATTAAAAGTATTATCTTGTCATATAGGAATATAAACAGTTTCTCCTTATTGAATAACAGTTTTCCCTTTCCTGTTTGCCTTTTTTATGTTTCTCTTGAGTCTTCTGTTTGAAAATTGAATTTTCTGTTCAGCTTGGTCTTTTCATCAAAAAAGTTTGAATGTCCCCTATTTCATTGAATGTCCATCTTTTTTCCCAAATACTATGATCAATTTTGTTGGGCATGTGATTGTTGGTTGTAATCCAAGCTCCTTTGCCTTCCAGAATATCATATTCCAAGTCCTCCAATACTTTCATATAGAAGCTGCTTAGTCCTATGTATCCAGACTTCGCCTCCTTAATATTTGAATTGTTTTCTCCTGGCTGCTTGCAGTATTTCCTCTTTGACCAATAATTCCTGGAATTTGGCTATAATATTCCTTGGAGTTTTCATTTTGGGATCTTTCTTAGGAGGTAATCTGTGGATTCTTTCACTGACTATTTTTTCCTCTGGTTCTAAGATATCAGGGCAGTTCTCCTTGATAATTTCTTGAAAGATGCTGTCTAGGATCTTTTTAATAATGGCTTTCAGGTAGTACAATAATTCTTGTTTTTTGTTTGTTTTTGTTTTTGTTTTTGTTTTTTTGGGGGGAGGTGGTGGTGGTGGTGGGGCAATGAGGGTTAATTAAGTGACTTGCCCTAGTAAGTGTCAATGTCCTGAGGCCAGATTTGAACTCAGGTTCTCCTGAATCCAGGCTGCGGCTCTATCCACTGTGCCACCTAGCTGCCCCCCAATTTTATTTTTTAAGGAATTGTTTTCCTTTTCCAAGTATTGATTTTCTCTTGCATACCTCTCATTTCTTTCCCATTTTTTCTTCTACTTCTCTCATTGCTTTAAAATCCTTTTGAGCTCTACCAGAAGGTCTTTTTGTCTTGGGACCAATTCATATTCCTCTTTGAGGTTGCACATATAGCCATTTGGACATTGCCTTCGTATGAGTGTTATATTTTGACCTTCCCTGTCACCATAGTACCTTTTATATAGTCAAGGGTTTTTTTTCTGCTTTTTTTGGTTCCTTTTCTAGCCTATTTGTGACTATTAAAGTTGAGCTCTGTTCCTGCAGAACAGGGGTGTATTGTCCCAAGATTCTTGCACTGGGCCAGGGGCCTATTCACTGGCTTCTGTGGTGTGGCCTCTGGAGCTTATGGCTTGCCCACTGCACTGGCTTGGCCTCTCTATTCATACCTGTTATGTCTGGTTCCTGGACTGGCAATTTGCCTTCTTTCTTAGGGATGGAGGGCATACATATGGCCTGCGTGCCAATAACCTACTAATCAGGATCAAGGGGACCTCAGTTGCTGATTTGTTGCAGGGGCTAAGTGCCTTCCAATAGCTAGCCTGGACACTGGCCTATGCTGGGCTGCACTCCCTTCTACCCAAGTAATAAAGACCTTTCCTCAAGATAATTCTAAGTTACTTTGAGCTGGAAAAAATGCTTCATTCTATCTTTTTGTGGGTTCTGTCACTCAAAAGATCTGTTTGAGCTTGATATAATGTTGTTTTTAAGGAATATGGGGAAAGCTCAGCAACTTCCTGTTTTCTCGCTTCATCTTGGCTTCACTCCATGAATCTACTAAATCAACAGCTGACAATTCTATAGTGTTTCCCAGTTTATAGAGCTATCTTCTCACAACAGTCCTGTGGGGTAGGTAGTGGGGTTGGTATGATGGCCCCTTAGATTAATGTCTTCTCATGCTTTCCATTTAAACTGAGGCATTTAATTATTCAACTCTTAATGAGAAGAACGACTAACAGTGACATTTAATGTATTTGTTGTTTGGTCGTTCAGTCATTTTTGACTCTTCATGATCTCATATGAGGTTTCCTTGGCAAAGTTGCTGGAGTGGTTTCCTATTTCTTTCTCCAGTAGATTAAGGTGAACAGAGGTTAAGTGATTTGCCCAGGGTCACACAGCTAGTGAGTACCACAGGCTGGATTTGAACTCAGGTTTGCTTGACTGATAACTCAATGCTCTATACATTGAGCCTACTTTCCTCCATTTAATGCATTCTGGCAGATAAATAAGCAAAAAAATGTGGAGCCAAAGAGAGTATTTCAAAGTGCTTTTCAAATCACCAATTACAGAAATATTCAGATGCTGAATAAGACCAATCCTCTGAAAAACAATTTCTCTTCTTGGTGTAGCTTCTCTTTTGCCCTCTCAATATCAGTTCAATCTTTATACCATTCTTTTCTTTGGCTTCTTATCACTCCTGGGCCCCTCCTTTAAAAAAACTCTTAAATCATCCCAGACACAGAATTATATCTCCTAAATTGAGGGAAGAAAAGACCTACCACTGGTGAATGAAAAGTATCTGAATGCTCTTTAATGGGAAAGAGGGACTTTTAAGGGGCTGGTAATAATAGAAGATTTTTTTAAGTTCTAAAAATCATGTCAAATATATCTCTGTTTGATCCAAAATTGCCCAAGGTTATGCCCGAGTAAATTGCAAAGCTGAATTAGAATTATAGGCCTCTGACTTCAAATGTATTACACTTTGCACTATGCCTGCTTTCTGTCATGATGTCTTGTTAAAAGGCCAGGAAGCCTTCTTATTCCCCTCAAACTGTCCTCCATTTCCAGGCGAATGCCTAGAATGTCACCTTCAGGGACTTCCTCCTTTAAGTGAAGGGTTTTAGTCTTGAAATTTAGTGATGCGATAAGTCTTGTTCATCCTTAGCTTTGCCAAAATGACCTCCTTTCATGCATCCTAGGGGGTGATATAGGATATTCTCGGACTGCATTGGTGTGTTCTATTTTAAAACCCCAAAGTTACCACTGTAACCCAGACCAAAGGAGCCCAGTAAGGGCACAGAGATGACAGAGAGATGATGACACAGCCACACCAGAGGAGGAGGGCAGCAGAGGAAGCCCTGGGCAGCAGATGCACTTGGCCTGATGATTGGAAGGGCACAGCATGGAGCATTGGCAGGAGACGTCAGCATTTGTTTTGTCTTATGTAACATGCGGGACTTTTGCCAAGTTCTCAGGCATGATAACAATGCTGAGTCCCACTTCGCAGAGGCCGGCATTCCTGGAGGGGAGGCCTAAGAAAACAAGATGCAATACACAAAATAATTAGAATTGGGAAGCAAATGGGTGTCACAATTATGCTGAGGTAAACCATACTAGGGAAAATGGAGATGATAGGGCAGTAGAAAAGACTAGGAGAGAGAAGGAGAGGTGGAAGGAAGAGGGACATAGGCAACAAGATGGAGGGAGTGGATTGTGGGGGGAAAGGAAACTAAAAAAAGGAAAAAAGGGAAGAAGAAATAAAGAGCAAGGAGATAAAGAGAAAAAAGAGATAAAAGATGGGGAAAGGAAAAACAAAAGGAGGAAGGAGTCAGCAGCATATGAAATAAAGAGAGGGGAAGAAGGTAGAGAACCAGGTAGAGAATAAGGAAGAAAGGAAAGAGAAAATTAGGAGTTGAGGGGCATAAGAGCCAGCACTTTATGTAGTGTTTTAATTTGAAAAGCCCATTATATGTTATCTCACAGATGAGGAAATTGAGAATGAGGTGTTATATGACTTGCCCAGGGTCACACCAACAGCAAGTGTATGAGCTGGATTCAAACTCAAGACTTCCTAACTTGAAGCCCAGAACTCTAGCTTCTGTATCATTTATTTACCCCATAATGGATAAAGAGGATGAGGAAGATGGGGGATGATGGGGGGGAGTGAAGAAAAGAGAGTGGGAGAGAAAAGAATGTAAAGACAGGAGAGGAAAAGTGGGAGAAAGGGGGAAGGAGAGAATGAGGAATAAAAAAAAGAGAATGAAATAAACAAGGGAGAAAGCAAAGCTGATGAAGTCAGAGAAAGGCTCATTGGATCGAGTCTCAAAAGGTGTTTAGAGACTATTGAGTTCCACCTCTTCCTTTCACAGAGGAAGAAAGCCATATCCAGAGAGGTAAAGTTATTTGCCAAAAATAACACAGGTAACAAATAGCTGAGTAAAAATTCAAATCCAGGCCATCAAACTACAGGGCCAATGTGCTTTCTTTGCATCCTGATGGACTAAGAAAGGGGAAGGAAGAAAGTGAAATAGATAAAAGAAAAAGGGAAATGAAGGGAGGATGAACATAAGAGAACAAAAGAGGACCAGGGAATAAGAAGAAATGTCATTGAGGTATTTGGAAGGTGAAGAACACAGAAAAAGAACAAAGAAAGGTAGAGATGATGTGAGGGGAGAGTAAGGGAGAATTAGAGGAGAGAAGAATGAAGAAGAGGAACAGAACAGGACGAAAAAGGACAGAAGGTGAAATAGGAAGGAAAAAAAAGACAGTAAATAAAGAACAGTGGTCCTAGACCTGTGGCACCATTGCAACGACCCATTGAGAGGATGTCAAGGACAGCAACAAATGAAGTTGATGTCTTGAAGTTAATTGGGAAAGCTAAACAGCAGCTGGCAATGAGTGGTTAAGAGCTGTCCAGCTGAGGATTAAGTGCATATTCCCTTCCTTGCTCACTTCATTCAGATGTGGGTGTATCGCCCCAGGAGTTAATCAGTGAAGGGGAGAAACTGCCTATCCTAGATAGAAATGAGATTTCCCTTACCAAGAAAAAGTTGCATCTTTAAGCTACTGAGTTGCTCAAAATTCTTAGGCTTCTGGGGGGTTTTAGGTGATATTTCATGATTTTAAAAGTTAACATCAGATGCAATGTTTTGCCAGAGGAGAGAAAGCAGTAGGGTGATATGGAAAGAACTTAGATTTGGTTTAGAAGCATGTGTTCTACTATAACTATGTGTGATGCTGGGCAAATGGTTTTCTCTCTCAGTGCTTTAGTTTCCTCATTGACAAAATTAGTGTAATAGACTAGATGAGCCCAAGATCCCTTCTCGCTCTAATATTTTACCACTTTGGTTGAAAATATTTGGATCTACATTATTCAGTAAAAGCAAAAATCCTTCCATAAATTGGAGAAAACCTTACTGAGAAGAATTATAATTCCCTTAAGTGTTCCCTTCTCAAAATTCCCTATTTTCTTATTTTCTATTGAGGGTTTGTCTTGCATCCCCAACTAGATTGTAAAGCTCTTAAGGATTAACATTGGGTCTCCTACTTTGTTGATATCCTGCACAGAGCTGGCCAAAAATGCATCTATTTAACAGCATAAATAGCTCTTTAACTTGGCCAACTTTATAGAAGAGCTCTCTCTCGATGTCGGGAATCACCACCTCATCACCAGTTTGAAGAAAGTGCCTCCAACAATGGGAACTTTAGAAGAAATTGCATGGCAGGGATAGGCCTGCACAAACCTTTCTCTTCACAGAGAGGCAGCATAGTACAGCAAAAGAGCCCTGGATTTGGAATCATCAGAGCTAGGTTTATATCCCATTTCATTCACTTTGGGGGGGGGGGCATGGCAATGAGAGGTAAGTGACTTGCCCAGGGTCACACAGCTAGTAAGTGTCAAGGATATGAGGCTGGATTTGAATTCAGGTCCTCCTGAATCCAGGACTGGTGCTTTATCCACTGCACCACCTAGTTGCCCCCTCCATTCACTTATAACCTGTGACCTTGGGCAACTAACTTTACTTCTCTAGTCCTCAGTTTTCTCATTTATGAAATGAGGGATTGGATTAGATGCCCTTTATGATCTCCTTTCATTCTAGACAAATGATCCTTTGATCTTGTTTCTGAACTGAATTGACTCTAAATGCCCCTTCCAATCCCTGTTCTGCATACTTCTGTTTGTAGCAAAGATTCAATAAAAATGCTAAAGTTGAAGAAAATAATGAACTTGGTGTCAGAAGATCTGATTTGGAGATTTAGTTCCATCATTTATTCTGCAGTGTGATATGGTTTAAGTTACTTTAACTCACTAAATCTCAATTTACTCCTGTTTTTTTTAAGTTCTAATATCTATTCTACCTAATTCAGAGTGGTTCAAGAAAGATATTAGTACAATAATTCAAAAGATCCATATGCAGCAGGTGTTCACACTCTTTCCTGAGAGTCTACTAGAGTCAACTATAGATTCAACCAATTGGGTTCAAATAATAATAATCCCATATCTAAATTGTTCTAGAAGACTAAATAATTTATCTTTTATTGACATGACTTCCTGTTGTGTGAAAACAGGAAATAAATATTTATTTAACCTCTGTTCATTACTTTCTGGTTGTCTCTTCATTTTTTAGGTCTTAGGCATCAAAGAGTATGAGGCTGGACAAGCTCTGGGGCATCTATTGTAGTGGGTTGCTAAAAAAAAATTTTATTTATTCAAAAGGCCAAATATGTCCACACTATCTTTTCCTTATTCTGTCTTTCTGGCTCAGTCTGTCTCTCTGTCTCTCCTGAGTCTGTCTCTCTGTCTCTCTCCATGTCTCTCTGTCTCTGTCTCTGTTTCTCTGTCTCTCTTTCTCCCTATCTCTGTCTCTGTCACTCTGTCTTTCTCTTCTCTCTCTCTCTTTCTCTCTCTCTCTCTGGATGTATGTCAGAACTACAAAAGACCAAAAGAGACCTGGTGTGCCTAATCCCCCATTTTATAAATGAAGAAACAAAAGTCCACATTGGTAAAGGTTTCATAACTGTAGGTGATCTGTAACTAGAAACCAGCTTTCTTGAATCTAATACCTAATCACTTCCCACCACAGTAGCAGTCTATTTTTGCCTCTCCCTCTTATATGTACAATGCCAAATTAAAAAGCAGAAACATGGGGGAGAAAATACCACGATTTTACTCAACTATATATTGTCCAAGAAAAAAATAACTGTATCACCTCAGAACATGGATTGTTAGCCAGTGAGTTCCTCAGAACACAGTGTGTCAGAGCTAGAAGGAACATTGTAATATTGAATGTTAGCCTTGGAAGGGACTATAGAACACAATTATAGACTGAAAAGCACCTTATTGCACAGGACTTCGAATTTTGGAAATAGAAAGAGTTATAACAATAATAATAATAGTTAACATTTATATGGCTCTAACTCTGTGTCAGATGCTATGCTTAGCATTTCAGAATTATTATCTTATTTGATTATTACAACAATCCTGAGAGGGTGGTGCTACTGTTACTTCTACTTTAGAGATGAGGAAACTGAGGCAAACGGAGGTTAAGTGACTTGCCTGGGGTTACAAAGCTATTTAGTATCTGAGACTTAATTTGAACTCTGGACTTCTTGACTCCAGATCCAGCATTCTATCAACTGAGCTATCTTAACTGCCTATATATTATATTACATTACATTATATAACATATTACATTATATATTATATTACATTACATTATGTTATGTTACATCACAGCATGGCACATCAAGTTATGGGTTTTTTTGTTTTGTTTTGGTTTGGTTTGGTTTTTTTAGTAAGGCAATTGGAGTTAAGTGACTTGCCCAGGGTCACACAGCTAGTAAGTGTTAAGTGTCTGAGGCTGGATTTGAACTCAGATACTCCTGAATCCAGGGCTGGTGCTCTATCCACTGTGCCATCTAGTTGCCCCAAGTTATGTTTTTATGTCATGTCATGTCATGTGTTTTATATATATATATATTTTTTTTTGCAGGGCAATGAGGGTTAAGTAACTTGCCCAGGGTCACACAGCTAATAAGTATCAAGTGTCTGAGGCCAGATTTGAATTCAGGTCCTCCTGAATCCAGGGCAAGTGCTTTATCCACTGTGCCACCTGGCCACCCCTAGTGCCCATATATTAAAAGAGGCAACATGGCATAGTGGAGTACTGGAATCAGGAAGAGGTAGGTTCAAATCATTTCTCTGAAAGTTACTGGCTGTTGGACTGTGGATATGCTCTATTCTCCATTTATGTAAAATGAGGGGACCAGACTCAATACCTTACAAGGTTACCTCTAAATCTAAGTTTTTATGGCATAAGTTTATAGAATGCATAGTGTATGAGAGATGTGAGATCTTAGAGCAGTTAAGATTTTCTGCTTTTAGTGCACCTGTTTTATGGCTGAAAATGAGGATTAGATAGATGAAGTGACTGGCTCAGTATCACACAGCCAGTCAGCAGAGAGATCTGGGACTAGTACCAAGGTGTCCTGATTCCCAGTCACATGAGCTTTCCACTGTAACAATGGAGAGATATTACATTTTCTTTCCTTCCTTAAATATTTAGCTTCAAAGTTGGAAGAGAAATGAGACATGGGGGGGGGATTAAAATTGGAAGTTGGAAATTCCACTAAATTTGGAATTTTACTAAGATTAGTAGAATTAGTATATTGGTAAAAATTAAATCTAATAATTCTACTAAAATTGGAGTTTGGAAGTTCTACTAAAATTTAATGTAAATTGACTAAATATAATGTATATTTAAATTTATTATTTATATTTAATATAAATTGATTTAAATATTCACTCCATTCAAGGACAGCATGGTAGCCACATGTGCTCTCTTCTGCAGGGAACTAAGTTCCTCTTGTGACTGTCTGACTTTCTCTTGAAAGGAAGAAGTGTTGGTTCTAAAGTCAGAAGACTTACATTCAAATCCCACTTGGGATATTTACTCTGTATATGACCTTAGGTAAGTCAGTGAACCTCCATGGGCTTCAATTTCCTTGAATGGATAATGGGGGGGGGTTGGGCTGGTTTGTCTCTGAAGTCCATTCCAGTACTAAAATTTTGGATCCTTTGATTATATATCATGATACCAGAAGGATGATTTATTTGGTGGGGCTCCAGAGACAACAGCTTTTAGAAATATTGCTGAGGGTGTGAGGAAACACAATATGTTACTGACACCTGCTCCCTGTGGTGGCCCGATGTGACAGCCACCAGGAAGAGAGAAAACCCAGGAAATGATTCTCATTTGGCATCGAGGAACTAGGCTGTAGTCAGTTAACAGAGGCCTCACCATGGTATGGAAGCCTCCTGTTCCCTTGTTGTGTCACATCCTTTTTCATTGCAGTTCATAATGTTATTCTTTCTCTCAGAGGTGAAAAATTGATCAACTACAAATAAAAATGTGCTCACCAATGTCACTTACTTTCCCTTTCACCATTCCCTGGAAAATAACAATGTCAGGAAAACAGTTATTTCTGGACCATTTCAAACCTGATCTTTTGTAAGAAGGAGAAGGAGTCTTTGAACACAGAATGTTAGCTCTGCAAAAGATCTTAGAATAGAGACTGTTAGCAATGGAAAGAACTTTAGAACAGAGAACATGAGGGTTGGATGACAGCTTAGAACTTAAAGGTTTAGAGCTAGAAGGAACCTTACAGCACAGAATTTAGAGTTTCAGAAGAAGGACAATTAGAGTATGTGTCCGATCCCTATAATTTATGAATAAGGAGACTTCTGTAAAGGAAAGCTGTTAATATCTAATACGCCAACCAAATAAGAAGACATTTATCAGTATAATTAATTCAGCTGTCTCAACAGCCAAACCATTGATTCAGTGCCCAGTTATTAAAAACAAAAGCAACAAAAAATTAATAACAACAAAACAATATTAGCACCAGTACAGTCCCTTAGGAGAGAAATACCACAAAACCATTGAAACAGATGCCTCAAAAATTACACTACAACGATAACATTAGCTTTCTTCAATGGAATCCTACTTATGTTTAGAGAGTACCTATTATGTTCTCATGCTAAGAAGATGAGAAAGACACAAAGATGTGCATGATAATGACCCCTAACCTAAAAGTGACAAGTCAATGAAATAAAACATTTGTCACACTTACTAGACTGTAGCCTCCTTAAGGGCAGGCAACACCTGAGGCAAGAATACAAAATGGTGCTCACCCATCCTAATGGCATGGTTTATTTGGGAAAGTAGATACTCAATTTGTTTAACAGTCTGTCCCACTTAGTTTTGGGTACATTGTACAAGGGTACACATACTTGTAATGGCACTGATGACAGGACATGTGTCTCCCCAATCTGGCTTGTCAAAAACTTCAATTATAGCTATAATTAGTGTTACTTTTTAGTTCATATCTGTATTTTTCCCATTTCAGAAAGATCTCATTTTAGGGTAGTGATTTTAATTTAGGGGTAGGTTATATTTGGATCAATATAGAATTAATTATAATCATCACAATCATTAGTATTTATATGTATTCAGGATCCCACATTTATCATCTAATTTGATCATCTGAATAACCAATCAAGCATTTAATAAGCCTGTACAAGGTGTGAAGCACTGTGCTCGGCAGGAAAATAAAAACACAAAATCAACCTAGTCCCCTCCTTCAAGGAGATTACATTCTACAAGTGGGATATGGCTATATACCAGTATGTATCCAGTAAGAAAATACAAAGAGTATATAAAATAAATTCAAAGTAAGATAACAGGCATTATATGGGCCTCTAAAAACTCAGGGGATCTAGAATAATCTTATGAAAGATGGGGGGAGCAGACTATCTAACATCTAGTAGAGGTAGAAGTAAGGAGGGAGGGGGGTAGGTGGTGCAGTGGATAAAGCACCGGCCCTGGATTCAGGAGGACATGAGTTCAAATCTGGCCTCAGACACTTGACACTTACTAGCTGTGTGACCCTGGGCAAGTCACTTAACCCCCATTGCCCCTCAGAAAACAAAAACAAACAAAAATGAAGTAAGGAGGGAGACCAACACAGCCTATACAATGTCAGAAGGATAGGAGATGTAATGTTGGGTCCAGGGAACAGCAAGTCACCCAACTTGGCTGGCACATGGAGTTTGTGAGGGAGAACAGTCTATAATTAGGTTGGAAAGATAGACTAGAGACAGGCTGTGAAGATTTTTGAATGCCAAAACAAGGAGTTTTTATTTGATCCTAGAGGGAACAGGGAGTTACCCAAATCTCTTGATTAGGGGAGTGACGTTGTGAGAACACATTCATGTAAATAGGACAGTTGCAGTGGCATAGCAAGAGTTCTAAGGGAGCTTAGAGATAGGTCAGCTAATGTAACCTCAATTCCCATTGTATGAGTTTCTTCTACATAATCCAGAAGACAAGTAGCCTGTCATTTAGTCTCAGCTGAACATCCTCAGTAACAGGGAGTACTACCTCCTGAGATAGCCTATTCCAGTTTTATATGCATTCTTTGTTAGCACTAATAATTATCCCAATAGGACAAATGTGAAAACTAGAATATAAAACAACCTCCCTCAGGTTATGCAATAAATTAGTAACATAGTTGGGACTAGAACCTGAGTCTACTGACTTAGTTCAGTTAAACTCAATAAATACTTAATAAATTCCTTTTGTGTTTAGAGAACTAACTTCTTGAAGACTTCTGAATACTACTCCCTTGTAGATAGGACAAAAGTATTTGAAATCTGGAGCATGTGCAGATACCAGAAGTCACTGAGATGGTGCTATTCATGTGGTGGACAATAGGGGGCAGCTTCTGGGAGAATTGTGAAGACTGGTGCATACCATATAGTTGCTTTCTATTTTAGCAAACTGATGGTGCCTGAACATATGAAAAATCCCCATAACAAACTTTGGTTGGGGGGGAGCAGCTAGGTGGCACAGTGGATAGAGCACTGGCCCTGGAGTCAGGAGATCCTGACTTCAAATCTGGCCTCAGACACTTGACACTAGCTGTGTGACCCTGGGCAAGTTACTTAACTCCAATTGCCTCACACAAAACACAGCAAAACAAAAACCCAAATAGAAGTAGGGCAGGGGCTTTGGTATGATCCTACTAATAGTGGTTGCCAACTTGCCCCTATTCCCTTTGAGTGATTCTAGATCTTTATCTCCTCATGCCTAAGACAGTTATAATAGCCTGGTAGTTTTGTCTCCCTACCTCAGTTTTCTCCTCAATCTACTGTACCCCATATTCAGAATATTCTCTCCCTTTATCTGCCTCCTGGAATCTCTGCATTCTTTCAAATTCCAGCTAAAATCATATAATATGATGCCTTTCCTGTCCCCCCTTATTGCTGGCACTTTCAATTGATCACCTCCAATTTATCACACACACACACACACACACACACACACACACACACACACACACACTCGAAGTTTTTTAAAAAAATATTTCCTCCATCAGTCTGTGAGCTACTTGAGAATTAGGGTTGTCTTTTGTATTTCTTTGTATCCCCAAAACTTAGTCCAAAACCTTACATATAATAGGTGCTTAATAAATACTGACTGACTGGATGACTGACTTTAGGGCTATTTGCATGGATAGTGCCTTTTGTCAGGCCCATGGAAGTAGCTGACATGACAAATGAAAAGGAATGTGTAAAAGAGGAGAAATGTTTTATCACCAGTTAAAGGAAAACAACAAGAAATGCTGAGGATTAAGTTTGATGGGAATTTGGGATAAGAGGATCCTGACTGTACCCTAAGATAGAAATTATTTAACTGATCCCATATAAACATTTATATGGGGGAAATTCCATGGAATAAAGAAAGTCATTTGTACTTTGGCTAAACCCTCAACTTTTATTCTTTGGAAACTGATATTTCATAATGTTTCACTGAAGGAATGTTAGAATTTTTAAAAAATGAGTCTATTTCAGGAAGACATTTGGAATTATTGAAATCACTGAACAATTTCCCAAACTGAATCTGGACTATTCTCTTCCTTGTACTTAATTTTGAACTAGTTTATTGTCCATCTACAGCATCTGTCCAAAATAAACCCAGTGATGCACCACTTCTGTAGATGGCCATCCAACATTATCTGTAATTCTGGACAATATTCTTCATCTACTTGGGTTTTCTTTTGTAAATAGTATAAATTATTATGGCTGTGCCATTTTGGAGGTTCTACACATTCCAGGGTGTGATACAATCAGTACATTCTTATTCAAATAAGAGCATCTGGAGAACCTTTTCTCTATAAAGATTATTTCTCCCATATAGAGTCTTGCTAGACATTTTCCATGAAAGTTGCAAACACCCTTTGTATATGTCTCCCTAATTTTTGCCTTCTCTGATATTTCCAACCAGAATACCATTAAACAAATATACATTTGTGACTATATATTTCAAGAAATCATTAATGATTTTTAAATTATATCTAGAAGACACCTATTGAGAAGGCAGTCATTAAGGAGGTATTTTTCTCTATTAACGCAAAAGCTCTTTTACCTCAGGAAATAATAAGCACAGTCCCTTCTTGCCTTCCATGTACCTTTTAGTTAATTGTGCATCTACAAAGATGATTTTCTGAAGTTTGCCTTTGCCTTCTCCTAACTTCATCAAGGGTAACCTTGATAAATGCATTTAACTATTCTCATAAAAATTAAAAAGATAGGGAAATAGAAATATGGTTTTGTAGTTATGATATCCTTTTTCATTTACCTTTTTTCCTAGTAATAATGTCTACATTTCCCCCAAGCATCCTGCATCCTTTCCTTTTAGCTTTCGTAAAAATAAATCTCTAAATTCCCTCAAAATTGTGTCACCCTTAGCACTGAACTCTTCTCTGCATAACACCTCCAATCTATCTGTCCTTTCCATCTTTGTTTGATAATTTTTTTTCTTTATAATTAATAAAGTCTTTCTTGATCTAATAGCTACTACCCCACTCTGAAATTATCTTATATTTAACTCCTTTGCTTCCAATTGTATCTGTTTTTCTTTCATTCCATATATATATATATATATATATATATATATATATATATATATATATATATATATATAATGGGGAACATGGGGTAAGGGGTAGGGGTTTGGGGTCCTTAGGAATTCCTCTTTAAAGAATTACACCCTCTTACACACAAAAGCAGTTAGAATAGTTTATTTCGGGGTTGAGGAAGGGAAGGGGAAGGGAAGGGAAATCATGAAAGAAGTCCTTGGACTTGTCATGGGGAGAAAGGCATGACACAGAGAGAATGGCTCTGAGATACCAATCTCCTTGAGCAGGAGACAGGCAGGTACTTTTATAGAGGACTGATGGCCATCTGACTGTGAAAAGTTCCTTTAGTGAGGGAAGACCATCCTCCACTGGTGGTGGCTAGAGGAATTGGGTGAGGGGTGGCTGCCAATCTCTCAAGCCATCTCCTCAGGACACAAAGGAAGCAGTCAAACCTAATCTTATCACCCCAGGGTTGGGGAAGACTAGAATGAAGGGTGGGGGTCTGGGATCTAGCTCAGTCTGATCTGGTTCCACTTATCTCTCTAGGCCTGTCTGTCCTCTGGTTTAGTTTCTCAAGGAGAAGGTTCTTTGATGTTCCCCAGAGAACTTCTGGGGTGCTATGGTCCCATATCATATTTAAATATTTGTTAATTTATTGATTAATAGTGAGCTAATGTGGTAGCTCCATGAAGCTGATTGAGGATTTAATTTGTCATTGAAATCTTGAAAGATATTTTCACATTTTTTCATTAGTTTATAGCCCTTTCAATTTAATTCTTATATTCACTAAATATGATCTGATTTATTGCCAAGTTTTCGCAAATTTACATTTCTGCCCACTGATTCTCAGCATGTTAAGTAATATTGTTCACCATCCTACATTAATTCTCCTGTGTAAGATTTCACACAATATATTCTAAATTGGTTTTGCCTTTGTGGGGTTAGCTCTCTCCACTATGCAATATCCAGTGTCTGCTATCTGAGAGAGTTTTAGGTTCCCTTGGTCTGGTCATATGTCCAAAGATGCTGATAGGTTAATTTTCTTTTGGCAGTGATTAGTGTTGATGTTAATGTCTCTTCTTTTATCTTTATTCCATTTATTTTTTCACATCAATAGTTTATTTAAATAGATTAGGCTACAGTTGTTTTAATTTTATGTCATGTTTTCTTACTTTCATTCTTTCCTCTAGTTTGGTGTTTATTCCAATCTTTTTGTAAACAAAGTTATTTTTTGCTACTGCACATAAATTTTAGAAATGATTTCTACATTAGAAACCAGGAAATTCCCCCTACTTATCTTTAAATTATAATTTCTTTATACCGTGAATTAACAATTGTCAATAAAGACGAAAGTGTCAAAATAAGAACACAGTGAAAAAAGCTTGTATAATAGATTGTGAACTGTCATATACAACTAATTTTCAAAGAATATATGTATATATATAATATACATATATATATACAAACACATATCTAAATATATAAAATATAACAAGCTAGAGAAAAGCTCTATTAGCTTATATCCCCTTCTATACCTTTTTTTGTTTCTATGCATTAAAATATGTTACTGATATACTTTATTTGGTTACCTATCACTACTTTTTTTTTTTTTTTTTTTAGTGAGGCAATTGGGGTTAAGTGACTTGCCCAGGATCACACAGCTAGTAAGTGTTAAGTGTCTAAGGCTGGATTTGAACTCAGGTACTCCTGACTCCAGGGCCGGTGCTCTATCCACTGCGCCACCTAGCTGTCCCCCTATCACTACTTTTAACTACCACTTCAACAATATAGTATAATCAATTTCATCTTTTTGTTTGTGATATCTGATATTCTCTATAACCAACACTCCTGATTCACTTCTCAAAGAAAATATTCAGTATAGATGAATGAATGAACAAATGAATGAATGAATGAATAAAAAACACCTTTGTCAAGTAATTACTATTGTGCTGAGTGTTGGGAATGAAAATATATTCAAAAATTTTTTTAAAAGGAAAATTCCTTCCCTCAAAGAATTTTATTGTTTCAGAGTAAGAGAACAAACGCGAATGAATAGAGCTTTATCTAGAGACATAGGACGGCAAGGGGTGGGGGGGAGCAGGGGATTAATACTTAGGGATAGGCAGATGATAGATAGTAGGACTGGACTTGCCCAGAGTCACACAGTCAGTATGTAACAGAGACAGAGCTTGAACTTAAGTTTTTATGGCTCCAGAGCCAGCTCTCTCTCTAATACACCACACTACCTTGCCTATAATAAAATATGTGTTGTGTGAATATGGAGAGAATCATTGAGTTCTATATAAAAATTCTCTATCTCTGAAGAGGATGTTCTTCAGAGTATGTTGGCATACAAGTGGCAACTACCTTCATGATGGCTTTTTCAAAAGTTCATTGAAATACAAGATGATCAAGTATCCCATGAAACGATTTTGCCTCTAAAAAAGAAACCGTAAGTCATTCTTCCATATAGCCACAACATCCTCTGTTCCCCAGTTTCATTTGTAGTGAGACTATCCTAATTGATAGAATTTAAGAGGCAATTTGACAAACATTTCTTAAGTACTTCCTTTGTTTGAGATATGGGAGATAAAAAGAAGAAAATGGCGTGATGCCTTCCTTCATGGTGCTCACAATCTAATTATATATACAAATATATGATTAAAGATACATTTGAGGGAGATGAACAAAACAGAGACACAAGAAAAGTGTTCTAGGAAAATTCGAGCTATGAAGGACCAGTGGCACCGAGTTGGAGTGATGGGTGATAGGGAAGAAGGAAACAGGAAAGGTTTAATCAATAGGTAATATCTGAATTAGAAGCAGAGAGGTTTCAAGAGTCCTAAATGAGGGGGGAACACATTCTATCAACCTGTATAAATGAATGGAGATAGGAAAGAAAGAACAAGCTACTCAAACAACTAGTAATCCAGTGGGACTGGGATGTAGACTGTGTAAAATGGAGTTATGTAAAACAAAAGTAATCATATTTAATATCTGTATAACACTTTAAGGTTTGCAAAGGACTTTTCCTTTATAATCTCATTTGATCCTCATTTTAACCCTGTGAAGTAGAAGGTATTATTATCCCCCCACACTTTTTTTCTTTAAACAGGTTAAGAAACTGAGGCTCATGGAGTTGAAATATTTTGCCTCAGGTCACAGAGCTAATAAGTGTTTGAAGTACAGGTTAAACTCAGTTCTTCCTGTCTCCAAATCCATCATTCTCCCCATTATGCTAGAGGTAAGCAATGCATGCCACCCACGATGTTCTTCAGTACAGCAGGACCAGATGAAAAAGTAATTGGGAAATATTTAACTAAGTGAATCAAAATATAGTAGACCATAGAAAATATTACAATTTAAAAATATATCACCATGTGGCTGCAGGCTTCCTTATGTACAGTTTAGTGGCCCTGTTTCTGTTTGAGTTTGTTACCACTATAATACACCACCTGCTTGCCTCTGAAATAAAGTTGGAATGGTAGATTGGACCCAGTCTTTACAGATTGTGTAAGACCATTTATTATTGAATGGACTTTTCTCAGGCCAGGTCCCTGGCAGTTTAAATACAATATTGGAACAAAACAAGACACTCAGATGTCATTCAATGGTTTAAAAATGGGATTATTTAGCCAAAGCAGGAAAAATATATTCAACAAAGATAAGCATCAAGGACATCTGCAGTTGATTCAGCTGAGCAAAGTTCCCTTGCTTCATTTACCAATCATGATCCATCAGCCAAGAAAGAGAGAGGTCACCTGTAGCTACTCTTGGCTGATTTATGCTCAGGAAGCCAAGAAGTGATGTCAACTGCCCAAGCCAACTAAGTCTTAAGGAAAGCCTCAATAGTGTCTAAGGAAAAAGTAGCTCAACTTAACCAAGAGAAGGGGTTGGATATTGCTCCTTTGGATTAGATTTGGATTTCAGCCTCCTCATATTTTAAGAACAGTCTTGGTTAGTTACTGAGGTCAAAAGAATCATTAGCCAATAACCAGCCTTTTAGCAAAGATGGTCCCCTGAAGACATCACCAATACCATAAAGAAAGACTTTCCAGCTTGCCAGAACTGGAAAAATCTTAACACACTTCTGGCATAGACTTGGAGAACCTAGGATCACCTCATCAAAGTATGTTTGAGTTACTGGGCAGACTAATATAATGCAAATGTGAATGTGACAAGAGAATAGGAACAAAGTCATAGGAGGTCAGATGAGAGAGAGGGAGGGAGGAAGAGAGACAGAGGAGAGAGAGAGAGAATTTTCCAGTTATTAGAGTTGAAATTGATTCATAGAGGAGGTGGCATTTGAATCACATCCTGAATGATCACTCCACAAGGCAATAACAAGCATTTATTAATCACCTATCATCAACACTTTGTACAATACCTGGCTCGTGGTAGGTGATCCCATTGGAAGGTGTCTAGAGATTCTAAAACACAACTTAGAAGATAAGTAGAAATGAGGAGGAGGTATTCTAGGTTTGTGTGCATGAGAACTAATATAATTAAAAGCATAGACAAGCATTAATAATAATAATAACAATAATGGCATTTGCACCGTGCTTTGATGTTTGCAAAACACTTTAATTACATATTTTCTCTTTTCATCCCCAAAACAACCCTGTGAAGTAGGTGCTATTTTTATCATCTTCCTTTTATAGAGGAGGATATTGAGATTGAGAGATTTTAATTGATGAGAGGGTCATGGATCTAGTAAGTGTTTGAAGCAGGATTCAAACTTCAGGATTTTTTTTTTTTTGCTCCAAATCTAGGACTCTTTCCACTGTGCCACTTAGCTGACTCAAATAGAAGAGACCATAGGGCATATTTGAAAAATGAAAAATAATTCTATTTGTCTGGGGCATAGCATAACTGAATGAGAATATTAAGAATGAGTATGAACAAGTAAATTGAAACCAGCTTGTAGAAAGTCTTAGATACTCTGCCTAGCGTCTGGACTCCATTAGGATAGCTCATCTTGAGAGTTCCTGTTGGGGACAGAAAGGTTTCATAGTAACAGAGCTCAAGGTCACAGGCTCCTCCCACCCGGCTTTGGGGGTGGGGTGATCATGATCATAAGAGCCAATTAATATTAACTAGGCCTTAATATTCTGAATTAAATTATTAACATGCACAAAATGAAGCCTGGGTGTTAGGATTACTATCAAGGTAATTTTAATGTCTTCCTGAAATATTCAGATAGGTAAAAAATAAATAAACAAACAAACAATAAATGAATGAATGAATGAATGAATGAATGAATGAATGGATAGCTCAATAAATAAATAAATAAAACCTAAAAATCAAACTCACTGCTCTCTTTGCTTTTAAACTAAAGCAAATGTCTCATTTCCACTTTCACTTTGCATTTGTGGATTCTGCCATGAACTTAGTGAACTATTTTGGTAGAGGCATTAGGAAAGAAAGAAACATTGCTGGACAAGGTGACTTCTGAGGTCCCTCCTAACTCTAAGATTTTATGGCTTCACCGCTTAAGTAGACAAGGGCAATTAATCTTGCTACTGCTTATAGTGACAGAGAAAATCATTTCCTTTCTCTGGGTCCCAATTTCTTCATCTGAAAAATGAGGGAGTTATAAAGTGTGGTATTTAAAGTCCTTCTCAGTGCTGTTATTTTATGTTCTAGTCTATGACTCTATGGTACCATGAAACTAGAGCATTCATAGAAATTGTCTATAGCCCAACTTATACCTAAAAGGAATTCCCACTATGACATGGCTTATGTAAGGAGGAGCTGGGACTTGAGGTGAACTTTGAAGTAAACCAGGAATTTTCAATAGTTCTTTTAAATGATGGGGAGAGGGAGGAATTCCAGGTTGGAAAATGGGGAGAGGCAAACACTAATGGTCATCACTCCTCTTCTTAAAGACTTCCAATAAGAAGAAATGCATAGGGGAGGCAGCAGCTATGTGTCACAGTGGATAAAGCACTGGCCCTGGATTCAGGAGGACCTGAGTTCAAATCCAGCCTCAGACACTTGACACTTACTAGCTGTGTGACCCTGGGCAAGTCACTTAACCCTCATTGCCCTGCCAAAAAAAACCAACCAAACAAACAAAAAAAACAGCAGTCGTCAAAAATGTGAGGGACTGTCACACAGACAAGGAACTAGATTTTCTCTGTTTGGTTCCAGGGGATAAAACAAAGAGCAATGAGTGGATATTGTAAAATTTAGGTTTGACTTGAGCAAAACTTGCTACCAATTAGAAGTCATGCATTTCTTCTTCTTCCTCCTCCTCCTCCTCCTCCTCCTCCTCCTCCTCCTCTTCCTCCTCTTCCTCCTCCTCCTTCTTCTTCTTCTGGTGAGACAATGAGGGTCACATGGCAGTGCCAGAGGTGCTCCAGGTTACCTAATGACAAGGAAGATGATAAGACCTGGTGGTTCTTTTTATTATTTTTTAATTTTAATTTTTTTTTTTTAGGCAATGGGGGTTAAGTGACTTGCCCATGGTCACACAGCTAGTAAGTGTCAAGTGTCTGAGGCTGGATTTGAACTCAGGTACTCCTGAATCCAGGGCCGGTGCTTTAACCACTGCGCCATCTAGCTGCCCCAATTTTAATTTTTTTAAATTTAGATTTTAAACAAAATTATTTCTTAAAATTTTTTTGACCTACTGGTTCTTAAGTTGGTGACTGCCAGTTCATTCAAATTATTTCAGCACCCATGTCACTCTTTCTGTCTGACCATGTTGTAAAATAATGCCAGCCCAGGAGTCAGGATAGGAACTAAGGGAAAGGGTTGTATAGCTAGTAACATGAGTTGGTAGCAACTCTTTCTGAATGGCTCCCTTAGATGAGGTTTGAGCCTTGCTGTCTGCCCTACCACTGGACTAGTTGAACATCTGAGCCTTTCCATTAGCTCTGCAACAACTCTCTCATGTGTTCTCTCCCCTAATTAGAGTGTAAACTCCTAGACTGACAGCATTGTGTCAGTTTTACTATTTGTAAATATATTTTGATCAATTTTAGTAGCAACGTTCTATGAAGTCACTGTGAACATTGAATGAATTAGCAAATACTGAACCATCATTCCTATGGAAAAATCAGGGTTAGATTCCTCCAATCCCCTTGTCACAATATTTATATTAGCACTTTCCAGTGAATTTCCTCCTACTTCTTCGGGATCTACCATATTGTTGATTCATTAACATTGGACTCATGGCCAACAGCACTATGACACATACCTGAGTTTATCTAACACCCATATATTTTCCATATATCACATTCCAGCTTTTTTGTACTTAGGAATGCTAGATAGCACTTCAGCACTGTACTTTGGAGCCATTTTAAACAGAAAAAAAAAGATTTTAAAAAAGTACAAAATGCAAAATAAAAGGCTGTAAATAAACCAAAAAAGCACACGTGTTTATAATATGAGAGCTGAAACAAGAAGGCAAAGCATCACCTTGTTTAACCTCACCTGGGAACATGTACATTGGATGACAAATTTTTCACCACTCTGTGTCCAGGAATGACAATGTAAATGACCCCCCATGATTTTGGGATTATGAATAGATTTCAGTGAGTTGACAAATGTACAAATATGGAATCAATGTTTAAGGAGGATCAACGGTATTTCTATTTTCTCCCCAAGAAAGTTAGTAGCACAGGGATAATGTTCTAAATTAACTTCTCAAGGGAAATCACATGAGTTGTTTTGGTTTTGTCCTTTTATTTTAAATCGGGTTTTTATTTGTTTTAGCAATCCCTTGTGTACCACCATAAGGCAATTTTCAGGGGAGCCATATAGTCTAAATAAATGGCCGTTTCCCCTCCCCTCATTCTATAATTAATTCAACATGAGGCTCAGTTCTGATCAATGTAAAGACCTCATTGTATCTAGTTAATTAGGAAATTGAAGAAATAGATTTTGCCATTAGTTTAGGCAGCTCCAATTGACCTAGTGTGATATTCCAGGATTGAATGTGAACCTACAGATTTGAGTAATTCTGGACACTTCCATTTTTAAATGGTTGGTATCCATTATTTAGCCTTTATTCTGTGAAAGAGAAATGACTTGGAAATACTGTTTTAATTTGCAATCAGTTAAGTCTCCAGAGAAATTGTATGTTACCAACTATCATGGGACTTAAGGCTGGTTCTGTACTAGGTACTCTCCCTTTCACTTAGTCCTTCATGTCAGGGTCTAGCTGACTATTCCCTGATGGCTATGAAGCAAGGAGAATTTGTCACTCAAGTCTAGTATTAAATTACCACAGAAATTTCACTAGTCCCTGCAATAAGCCACAGGATCATGAGCTTTAGAGCTAAAGAGGTCTTTAGAGATCATTTAGTCCAGTTCTTACTGAAAAGCTAGTTTACCTAGAAGAAAGGGGGCAGAGATTGGGAGTGACTTTCCCATCATATGGTTAATAACTGGCACCTAAGTATATCTCTGTCTCTCTGTGTCTCTGTGACTGTCTCTATCTTTCTGTCTGTCTCTCTCCTCTCTGTCTCTCTATCTATTCTCTCTCTCTTTTCTCTGTCCTCTCTACCCCTTTTTTCTGCCCTTTCCCCCTCTCTCTTTCCCTCCCTCTCCATTTTTGACTCCCCCAAACCTACCACCCCACCAAAAAATACAAAATAGAACCCTCCCTTGTAACAAAGAAATATAGGTAAATAAAACAAACTGGCACATTGAAGAGATATGATAGTGTAGTCATTTTTCATTCCACACCTGTATTCCACCACCATTCTACCAAGAGGGGAGAAGAATGCTTTATCATCAGAATACAATCTTCCACAGTGGTCATCATATTGGTCAGAATTCTTATGCATTTTAGTACTGTTTCCCACTTTGTCATTTTTATTTTATTTATTTTTCTCTTGTTTCTGCTCACTTAATTGGTATCAGACAGCAGAGAACTCCCAAATCTCTCTTATTCATCATCACTTTGTAAAGGGATCTAATCTTTTGCAAATTAAATAATCAACATCTAATCTCTTCTGTCAAACTGGATTGTATATTAGTTTTGCTTAACGTAGGGTCCCTCTGTTTCATAATATCTTTATAACAAACTGTGTCCAGTCACTCAGTATCCCCCCCCCCCCCGCTTTATTTCTGTTTTTTTTTTTCAGGGCTCTTTCCATTATAGCAAGAGTTCTGTCTCTGTGCCAAGACTATGCATGAGAAAACATTTAAAGTAAAATGCAAAGGATTAAGTTAAGGAATTCTTCTCAAAGGATTCCCTAACAGGAATGCATTCATTTAGTTGGTTAAAACAACTTAACAAAAGGTATTAACCTTTTACACATTGTATAAAATGTAGACAAAGCAACTGAAAGTTTTCAGTTAAATTAGAATTATATCTAAAAATTGAACCAGAAAGAGAATTCCCTTCCTAGAGCTGGCCACTAAAACAATCTCTAATTCGAGGCTGGTAAGGAAGAGATGACTAAGAAGCTGTCCAAGAATCCACTCTATGGTTAAAGGAGACAATACCTAATATCATGGGTTGGTGGATTGTCATTACACAAATTTGAATGTGATTAGGGCTCCTTGGCCAAGAAGTCTATTATTAGAAAAATGTTATGCTGTCCATACTGATTATAGCTTCAATTGTCAGCATCATCAGAAGAGACATGTTAAATTTGAGTATCACTAATTTGTACCTTGCTTTGTGTAGTATATGCATAGCATAAAAGTTCAGTCCAAATTCACATATAAAAAAATCTAGCACAGTATTTTTATTTGAATTCTATAATGGATCAGTTTGCAAAGGATGCATTTTTTTTTTCAAATTCAATAATCAACCCTTAATCTCTTTGGGCACCTAGGTGGCAGAGTGGATAGAGTGCCACACCTGAAGTCAGAAAGACTCATCTTCCTGAATTCAAATCTGAGCTCAGACACTTACTTGGTATGTGACCCTGCAAGTCATTTAACTTTGTTCACTTCTGTTTCCTCATCTCTAAAAATGAGCAGGAGAAGGAAATGGTAAATCATTCCAGTATCTTTTCCATGACAATCCCAAATGGGGTCACAAAGACTCAGACATGACTGAAACTACTGAAAAAATCTCTTATGTCAAATTGGATTTGTGTGTGTGTGTGTGTATATATATATATATATATATATATATATATATATATATATATATATATATATATGTTTTGCTTTATGTGGGGTGAATCTAAATTTAACCGTATTAGAAGCAGTGCGCTATGCTGGACTCAGACATTAGCATCAGAAAGAGCTGAGTTCAAATTATACTTCTAACACTCATTAGCTGTGTGAGATTCAGACAATCTTTGGATGCCCTAGGATTTATTCACCAAATCATAAATAGATTTTATGTTGTAATCTCCATTGGTGGAGGGAGTTACCACTTGAAGAATTCTGTTACACTGATTATGTATAATATAATGTGATGTATGGTATTATATGATATGCTATAATATAACAATATGATATGACATACTATGATATATTATAATTAATATAATATAGCATGCTATAACACTATATAATATCTGGAAGGTGTATTCATATTTGTTCTCTTTCGGGCCTGTCCAACTCTTGACCCTCTGAACCATACTGTCTGTGGGATTTTCTTGGCAAAGATAATGGAGTGGTTTGCCATTTTCTTCCCTATTGGATTAGGGTAAACATAGGTTAAGAGACTTGCCCAGGGTCACACAGCTAGTGCATCTAAGGACAGATTTGAACTCAGGTCTTCTTGACTTCAGGCCCATTGTTTTAACCACTGAGTCACCTAACTTCCTCCTATATTCATATTTACATACTGCTTGTGGCATAAATGTTTTTTTTACATCTTCTCTTGTTTGACCCTAGGAGAGTCATGTAATGTAATGAAAGACAGACCCTGAAGTCAGAAGACATGGATTTCACATCCTAGCTCTGACACTTACTAAATCTTTGTCGGCTTTTTTGAACACAATTTCCTTCATGTAGAAAATGAGAATAACAAAACAAAATATGATAATACCTGCCTACAACTACAAAGGTGTCTTTAAAGTATATCACTGTTGTTTGTGGTGACTATTACCAAATACAGAAACTCATTTCCCCTATACTATAGAACCTTCATGATCATACCCCACATTCTACACAAAAGTGGAATCCACCATACACATATATGATAAAACCATCTATGCTATTATTACCTATAGGGTAGCTAGGTGACACAGTGGCTAGAGTGTTGTGCCTAGAATCTAGAAGACTCATCTCACTGAATTCAAATCTGTTCTCAGACACTAGCTGTGTGACTTTGGGCAAGTCATTTAACTGGGTTTGCCTCAGTTTCCTCATCTGTAAAAATGAGCTGAAGAAAAAAAATGCCAAACCACTCCAGTGTGTTTGCCAAGAAAATGCCAAATCAATGGACCATCAGATATGACTGAAATATGTCCCAACAAAAAAAATAATTCTTTTATGATGCAAAGATTGAATGACTACCTGTTGATCAGTCAGTGTGGTATCCTGGAATGACTATTAGACAAATAGGTAATGGAGAGGGGCGGGGGGGATGGACAGAGAGACAGCGAGAGAAAGAGACAGAGATGAGACAGACAGATACAGAGAGACAAAGAAAAAGGAACAGAGAGAGACAGAAGGGCAAAGAGACAGAGACAGACAGACAGAGACAAACAGATAGAGACAGAGTGAGACATACAGAGAGAGAGGCAGAGAGACAGAGAAATAGACAGGAGATAGAGAGACAAGATAGAGAGAAACAGATACAGTGAGAGAGAGACAGAAAGAGAGAGAGACAGAGACAGAGAGAGGCGTGGAGACAGGGACAGAGAGAGAGACAGAGACAGGGACAGAGACAGACAGAGGGAGACAGAGATAGAGAGAGACAGAGACAAAGGAACAGAGAGAGACAGAGGGGCAGGGAGACAGACACAGACACAGACAGACAAAGACAGAAACAGACAGAAAGAGAGAGAGAGAGAGAGAGAGAGAGAGAGAGAGAGAGAGAGAGAGAGAGAGATTGATTTTAAAATGTCTACAAAGGGAGATTAAAACCACACTGTGAAGGATTTTAAATTCTTACTGCCAAATCCTCTGCCAAACATGAAAATGCATATGTTTGTTTTTAATTTCAGAATTTCAGTATCTTGTAAACTTTCCTGTTACTTTTGCCAAACAGAGAAGATAAGTCATGAGAACATTACCAGGAGTGGGATTTTCCTATGTAGCCCTGTACATTCCATGGAGTTTTCTATGCCAAGATGCCCTAGTAGGAAGAGATTCTTTAAATAAATGATAACTGATGGTTAAGAGAAATCAGCAAACACTTTTTCAGTACTAGAGATGGTCAGATGTAAGGACGTACCTTTGGATCTAAGTGTAATCGATTTGATCCTTGATGCTGATGATCAGTTTCTGCCAACTCTTTAAGTGAAAAACAAACATGACTGTCTAATGATGTCATAACATGGCAAGTTGACACTACCATAAAAAAAAAATTGGCTCCCTGATTCTGTTCCTGCTAATAACCTGCCATATGCCCATAGGATGCCATGAGGTGTAGTGGAAAGATTATTCAACTGGGAGTCAGAGCATCTGAATTCTTGTTTCACCCCTGTCATTTGTTAGTGATATAGGACAAATAACTTCATTCTCTTACTCCCTTTTTGTTTATTTGTCAAATGAAGATATTATTCTTGCCCTGGCTAATCCATGCTTTTATGGGAGTATCAAATCAGAAACTATGTATGATAATGCTTTTTAAAAAATTTAATCAGGGAATTCCTGCATGCTCAAAGATAAAGAAACATAGCAAGTTGAAAAGTTTTATTTATTTATTTAAGCTACACATGTTTGCTAAATTAATACAACAGAAATGGTCGATGCAGAACCATATGGTTGTGTGAATATAACATGGCATAATTGTATTGAAATCGATACAGGCCTAGCTTACAGTGGATAATGCTGATTGAATAGCTGTTTTCTCTTTTTGTTATGAGCAGTTTCATATTCTCCCAGCAATGCAGCTCGGGACGTTCTCTGTTGCACTTGATAAGAGCAAATTGGCACCATGGGAGAGTCCATGGCTTTGTTCAGCCCAACGGTTCAGCCTCCAATTGACGGGTAGAGTTGTACAAATTGTTTTCTCTCAGTTCAGAGACACTTATCAAGGCACAACAAGGAAAGTACCGCAGGATCCTTGCCAGAAAGACAAATCACTAACATAATACAGCACCAAACCCTCGAGCATAATGAAATTGTTCCAATGTTGTGGCCCAGGAAGGAGCAGAACTTTTAGCCACAAATTACTTAATAAGGAACACCCAACAGAGTCATTTAGTGAAGCATTTCAAGGTGATGTTCAATTGGACCATTGCAACCTCTCAACCCTTTGACAAAGAGGGCAGAATCTCAGCCCCAGGCCTGAAAGAAAGATTGACTGACTAGCTCAAGGTCGATTTATTGGGAGAGATGACCTGGACATACATCTCAGGATTTTCTAACTGAACATCTTATTCTTCCCCTTCCTCTACCTGGACCAAACCATTATTTCTCTCCCTTGCCCAGGTATACTGGGAATCAAGGAAATTAATAGTCAATAAGATGGTATACTAGAAATAACACCTTCTGGGAGTCAGGCAGTCCAGAGCTAGCACTAACTAGCTGTGTGAACTTGGATAAATATGTTATTCTCTTTGCACTTCATGCTCCTCTTTTGTATAATGGATGAATGCGTAGAGGATTAATCTAAGAAAAGTCACGCACACATAACTCTTACAATTGGTGTTCTTAGGTTCCTTCCAGCTTTAACATTCTTTGTTCATTCCAGCCCTTATATTCTGTGGTCTAAAATCCTTCCTAGTGACAATAATGAATAATAATTGTAATTATTTATCTTAAAATAATAGCTATTATATATGTGTGTATATATGTATATATATCACCTCAAGGTTTTAAAATCACTTTACATTATGCCTTCTCACTTGATCCTCATGATAAACCTTTGAGGTGTTATTATTATCCCTATTTAAGAGATTAGGAAAATAAGGGAGTGAAAAAGGTTAAGTGAATTGCCTAGGTTTATACAGATGATTTTTCAGTTGTTCTACTCCTATCTAACTTGTCATGACCCTATTTTGATTTTTCTTGGCAAAGATACTGGAGTGGTTTGCCTTCTCTTTCTCCAACTCACTTTACAGATAAGGAAACTGAGGCAAACAGGGTTAGGTGACTTGCTCGGGGTCACACAACTAATAAATGTCTGAGGCTGGATTTGAATTAGTGAAGATGAGTCTACCTGATTCCCTGCCAGGCACTCTATCTACTATGCTATCTAGCTGCTCCTAAAATTTGTTGTTTTTGTTCAGTCGTGTCTGACTCTTTGTGACCCCAAATGGGGTAGGTAGTCTAAGACAGAATTTGAACTTAGGTTCAATCCCCAATTTTCAGTCCAACAATCTAGCCACTATGCCACCTAGCTGAATGTCAAGCTTAGATATTCTATATTTTAAAAAAATCTTCTGAGCTCTAACATCCTAAGATTTTATAATTTCGAGATTTAAAAACGGAAGGGTAACATTTAGACACATATGTGCCAGTGTATATAATTGGTCTTATGATATTCACAAATTGTGGTATATGGATGTAATGGAACGTTATTGCACTATAAGAAATAATGAACTAAATGGAGATTTATAGAAGAAGCTGGGAAGTCTTATATGGGATGATTTAGACCAAAGAGAATAAAACTAGGAAAGCAATTTATACAATAATAACAATCTTATAAATAAAACAGCTTTGAGGTTTTTAGAAATCTGATAAACAAAATGATAAGCCACAGGTGAGAATAATGAGAAAGCATGTCACTCACCTCCTGACAGGGAGGTGATTGACTTAAAAGCTGAACTCAATATACATGCATGGACATGGCTACTACGGCAGCTTCTTTTTACTGGACTATATAAATATGGAGATGAGTAGTAAGAAGGGCAGATACATTTTAAAATATTTGTGATGTTAAAAATGAATATTCACTAAAACTCAATCTAATGATGGTTCCATAGGAAATATTATGGCTCTGGAGCAGAGGGAAGGAATGACAGAATTCCAGTGTAAAGAACAGTGGGGAAGAATTGCACTTGGGATGTAGTAAGGATGGGAAAAGGATGAAGAAGATACTATCCTCCAAAGGTCAGGAAAGCCCAAGGAGCGTGCCCAGGCCATCTCTCTTAAGTAAGAGACCTAGAGAAAGTCACTCAGCTTTTCAGTGTCACTATATTTCCTCTGCAAATATTGACATATTAATATCCCTTTCTCTCACAAGGTTGGAGTAAAGATTCAATGAGCTGATAGTGTGGAAAGCTTTCTGAAAAGTCAAAGGCACTTATAAAAACGAGGGGGAGTGTTAACACTATGTGAACAAAGCAGATCTAAACCTAACATGCAGAGCCCTGATATCATGACTGCCAATTTAAGAGCAAAAGCTGCTCTCACTTCTATAGCATTTTACAGTTTACAAAGCACCTTCCTCACAGTGACTTCATGAGGAAAGTATTATTACTCTTCATGATATGAGTATTATCCTCATTTTTCAGATGAGGAAACTAAGGTCCCTGGATGTTGGGTGGTCTGTCCAAAGTCATTTAATAGGAGAGATCAGTTTAGGAGATCCTTCTCTGGCATCCATTAACCTAGGAGGAGTGTATCTTACTCTTTTCTCCATTCCACAATCTTGCTCAACTAATATTCTGCTGGTAAGTGACCAAGTCAGATATTATGAATCCATGGCTGCCTCTAAGATATCATGGTTTTTCTATATTATCATTCTCCTTTCCTGGACTAGGTATAATCCCTGGTAGACAATTTAACCTCTCTGTCTTTGTTTTCTCATCTGCACAATGAATGATGAGACCTCTGATCTTTTAGCTCTATCTTCCCTTTCAGCTTTAGTGCCTCTGATCCCATAGGGGCTTCCCTTCTAAGGGTTAATTGGAAAGGGAAGCTTCTCTTCAGCTTTAGAAGGGACTTTGATGATATAGTTCAATGTGTTACCTAATGAAAGAATGCTTCCAGTTTATGGCAGTCCTGACAAGTGTTGCTTCAACTTGAACCCTGAAAGCGTTGCTGAAAACAGGAAATTCACTCTCTAGGTAATGCTCTAAGCCATTCATTAATTTAATAAACATTTCTTTGGATCATAGCAGTGAATCCCCCTCAATATTTCCCCTCTCTTCCAAAATCCACACCCACCACAATGTACATGTGGTAATCAAAAATCTGTCAGACATCTCATCAGGGCATGATTTGGGTTTCCAAACAGTATCAATAGAGAAAAAGTTCCAGAGGCAACTAGTAATCTAGAAATGCTGATCAAGGACCATTCTAAGTAGGTTTAAAGATGCTCACCACCACAAGTTCGGACACTAGATGATCATGCGTTTTTAATCTTTATCCAGAAAAATACCCATAAATTAAAGTAACTTAAAGCAAAAAGCAATTTTGGAGCAGCTCTAGATCCTGAAACAGTCAATACTAGGAATGTCAGTTATATTGAAGAAAATACAGGGATAACGTGAGGGATTCATGGAATTGTAGACTATCTGATCTGGAAGGGAGTTGAGCCTTGAGTTTGCCTGGTCTGAACTCATCCTTTTCCATATCTCTGGATTAAAAATGACACTAATACAAGACAAAGTAGTTGAGGAGTTATGTATAAGGGGACTTGTAAGTCTCAAACTTCTAAATACATGTGAATTCATTGCATTATCATTAAAGGCAAAGCTGAGACTAGAATCCAGGCCTTCAAGCTCCAATTCTTGAACTTTTTCTATTATTGAAGAAAAATATAACATCAATTTAGCTTTAATGGCAGTGCACAATACCCTTTTTGGTAGCATATTAGGGACAATTTGTTATTTGCAATGTGCCATAAATGCATATGTTATATTCATAGAATTAGACGCCATTTGCATTTTTTCTCTTTCAGATTCTTCTTGTTCTCCCTAAAACAACCTTGCCATTCATGTAATTGACATTATTTGCATATCTGTGCACACAGGTGCTATATTAATGACTTCCTGTGGAGGCCAGATAGTACAGCTGCTGAAGAACACATTGAGTTTTAAGTTTCTAAATTGTTAACTTACTGAAATTACTAACAAACTACTTGATGGTCTGAGAGACCCATTAATCTCTCTTATTCTGTTCTAAATAATGCTGGCTACATAATGCATTATCATTATGGATGTGGGATCATTATGGCAGCTTAGCCTCACTATGGGTTTCTCCAATTGGGAAAGTAGGGAATAGGTAAGAAACATGCACAAACCACCATGCTATTCATGGTGGCTCTCGGGCATGCCCCAATGTCACTCTTCAATTGTCTGCCTTTCAATAACAGTGTCTCTGTTTGGCATAAACCATTGCAAAACATGAATGCTAATCCATGGTATTCATTCTCTTTGGGAAAAAGGCTTTGAATGCCAGCAATATCAAAATGCAACACATCTAGATGAGGTGATTTAGACAATAGACTTCAGCGTTCTCAGGAACAGAGATAATAACTTGGGATGAGAACTCCAAACCAATTATTTTTCCAAAATAGGTATGCAACATCCTGATGCCTTTCTAACACTTCACATTTAAGAATTTCAAAGTCAGATTTCAGCTCAATATTAGGATGGACTTCTGAGGACATTAATCAACAGTGGGGCAGGCTACTTTTTGAAGCAGTGAGCTCCCCATCACATGTAGACATTTGACTGATCATGCAGCAGTATGGAGTACTGGAAACATATTTGACTCTAAATTAGTGGGAGCTGGATTTGATTCCTACCTTTGATATTTAGTAAATGTGAAAACATGAACAGCTCTGAGGATCATTTCATAAGCTTCAAAATGTCAACAATAATAGCACCTGCCTCATAGGGTTATTATGAGGATCAGAAGAAAAATATTCATACATATGTGTGCACATATGCATGTGTATATATGTGTATATACACATATATGTATAAACAAGAGTGTATGTGTGATAGCCTTGCACTGAGACTTTTGGAAATTCTGTGCATACACACATATACACAGACGTATTTCTATGAGTATATATTAGTATAGATAGACAAATGTAGATATATTTAAAGCCCTGCATAAACCTGAAGTCTTTTTATATGTACCATTGAAATTGTAGCTATTGTGGACTTTAGAAATCAACTATTCCAATACCTTCATTTTAAGGATAAGGAAACTAAGACCCAAGTGACTTTGTTGTTGTTTTTCAGTTGTGTCCAACTCTGTGATCTCATTTATGGTTTTCTTGGCAAAATTATTGGAGTGGTTTGCCATTTCTCTCTAGCTCACTTTGCAGGTGAGAAAGCTGAGGCAAACAGCTTTATATGATTTGTTCAGGATCACACAGCTATTAAGTGTCTGAGACCAGATTTGAACTCAGGAAGATAAGTCTTCTTGACTCCAGGCCCAGGGCTCTAGCC
Source organism: Dromiciops gliroides (assembly GCF_019393635.1). NCBI lineage: Eukaryota > Metazoa > Chordata > Mammalia > Microbiotheria > Microbiotheriidae > Dromiciops > Dromiciops gliroides. Next base: position 83,903,998 of record NC_057866.1, on the reverse strand, counting down.
ACTGAGCCACCTAACTGCCCCAAGTGACTTATTGAGGGCCAAGCAGATAGAAGCAGAATGACCCATTGTAGGGGATCATATAGAAAGGGCTCTTCCATTGGTCAGTCAGTTGGACCAGGCAACTCTCCACCTCTAAGATTCTACTTGTCTCTTAATCTAAGGTGTGAAGGACTCCTTGAGAATTTGCAACAATAGACATCATAGGCTTAAAGCAAAGAATCATTTTCATAAGACAGAATTAGAAAAAAAAAGACAGAATTAGAGGGGATATCAGTGATCATGTAGGTGTTAGGACAAATGTGTTGATCATTATGGAGATTAATCAAAATAACCTGAGTTTTAAGGCTGACGAGTTATTCCCAGAACACTTCCGAGGAGTAATTCTGAAAGTCTCCCAGGAGTGTCAGGGAAATAATGGGAAACTAGAAGCGCAAAATTGAAAAAGATAAACAAAGCCAGCACCGGAATGTAATGTGGACAGCTTTCTCCTGAGCAGGTTCATCCTGGGAGATGATCTGAATATTCCAGGACTTTACAAACAGAGGGGGAGGAGGGAGGCAGTTTGCATACAATCCGTCTTATTAAAGTCTGACCACATCCTAAGGAAGACAAAGCGCTGTCTGATAATGGGACTACATCCCCAAATGTCTCCTCAGAATAATCAGCAGCAGCAGCAGGGCTGCATGTACATTGGGCCATATGGTGCATATACACAGCATTCCTAAGAATCCTGACCCTCCAAAAAAAAACCCAAACGAATTTGCCTGGGAACCAAACAAATTGAGGGTTTTTCTTTTAAAAAAAGAAACAAAACCAAAAAAAAAAAAAACAAAAGAAAAACCACCTTTGCTTTCCTTTTGTGTGAATTTGGTTTTAACCTTTCAATAGCTGACGAACTACAGGGAAATTAGATATGGTGAGTTATATTTAGGGCAGTGCTTAAGCAAAGCCAGCTCAAACCAGTTCTGCATGGGTACGTAAACCTTGGAACTAGGCAAACGGATAAAGGCTTAATTGTTGATTATCTAGAGTTAAGAAAGTGCTAGATAAAATGTCAATCTAGATTAAACTTAAAAGTCTGCCTTATGTCACTTTTCTTTTTGAAGAGCTGGTTGTTAAATACTAGCAGACCCCTGGATTATGTAGTAGAAAGAGAACTGAACTAGAAATTGTAGACTTGGGTTCCAGGTTTAGGTCTTGCTTTGTTTGACCATGAGCAATTCACCTCACTTCTCCTGGCCTCAATTTCTCCATTTGTAAAATGATGTTGTTTGAATCTTTCCAATTCTAAGAATGTATAAAGTAAAACACATATTTGATCATGTCATCCTTCTACTCAAATCTCTCCATGAACTCATTTGCTTTTAAGGGAAAAGATAAAATCCTCAATTTAGCATTTAAAGCTCTTTTGAATGAGTGCCTTCCTACCTTTCTAGCCTTAGTTAATATCACACACTCTGCATTTCAGTCAAAATAGTCTTGCTATATATGACCATAGTTCACACTTAAAGCATTTATTTTGTTAAGCATTTATTTTTGCAAAGTACTTTCCATACAGTCTTATAATTATAGCTAATAATATTTTTGTATTACTTCCCTTCACTCACCTTAAAGTCCAGCCAAACTTGTCTTTTAGATTACTATTCTTCACATGCAACATTCCATCACCACCTCCATCCCTTTGCTCAGGTGATCTCCTATATGTAGAACCACAATAACACTTCTCCTTATCTCCATCTCTTATAAGACACATCTTCCTTCAGAGCACAGCTTATGCTTCACATGAAAACTTTCTTCATGCTCCCAGACTTTTATCTCTCCTATCTTCTTGGTATCACTTTGAATTGTTTCACGTATAGTTTGTATTTTCTAATCTGCTTGTGTAAACGTGTGTATATGCATGTGTACACATACACATACATGTACACATATGCATACATAGTTGTGTTTATGTATGTGTATGTGTGTACATGTATATGTGCATGTACATGTATATGTATACATACACATGGTCTCTCACCACTTCAGTAAACTTGTTACTTCTTTATGGAATCTTTATTGAATATTGGAATTGAATTATAAAACTCCTAAGCCTGGTCTCATCTTAACTTTTCTGTTCAGTGCCAATATTAGTTCAGTGTCAGTTTTCACTTTGTGTTTTCCTTCTTTTTCTTCTTTGATACTGATGGATTGAAGGACTTCATTCATATTGTCACAAGAGGGATCCCTTAACTCTTTCCCTGAAGCTAAATGTGAAATCCTTGAGTTGGAAAACTCTTGACCTTTTTTGGCTTTCTAGTCTTTGTGAGAGAGCAAGTGCTTCCTGTTTGATGCATTCTTCCCCAAGACCAGTCCTATGACCAGACCAGTGATTTCTACCATAGTGATACTGAGAGGGACATAGGGATATGACCCTCCACTGAGATGGAAAGTGCCCCCCCCTTCGGCCTAGTGATCTGATCTCAAAGTCTTAAAGCCCCTTAGAGCCCCCGATTTCTCTCTCTCTCTCTCTCTCTCTCTCTCTCTCTCTCTCTCTCTCTGTTTTTTTTTTCTCTAGAGAGAGGCAATAATGGGAAGCTACTATCCCCTTTCTAAATATAGGCATATCAACTTAAAAATTGCTTCATGGGGTCTGCACCAAAATATTATGTAGATATGATAGATTGTTGCTGAAACAGGAAATTTTGCAAAATAACCTATGGCTGAACCCCTGAGGTTGGGGCACTCTGACCCAGGAGAGAGACTTATCGCTGAACAACCCAGGAGAGAGAGACTTATTGCTGAACATCCCAGGAGAAAGATTTATTGCTGAACATATAGTATTAACCCAATTACCGCATTTTGTTCAAATTAGATGTCTGTAAAGAGTATAAAAACTGCTTGGTTTCCTAATCTCGGTGTGTCACACCTCCTGGTTGTCCCAGTGAGTGTGGTACACCTTTCTTGCAAAAGAAATAAAATCAGTGCTTTGGCCTCCTTTCTCCTCGAGTCTCTATTACAGGGGTCAGTGGGTGTACTTCCCATCCCACTTGATACCTCCAGCATTTGTTCCTTTCCATTCCTTCAGCCATTACCCATTACTTTAGTTCAAGCCTTCATCACCTCTCACTCAGACCATTGTAATAAGTGTAATAAAAACTTAACTATTTTCATTTACTTTGAGTTTCTCCACTCTCCAATGCATCCTTGATACAATTAAAAAAATCATTCTAACAGGTGTAAAACCATGTCCCTCCCCAGCTCATAATATTTCAGTGACTTTATTGACCATAGAATAAAAGAAAAATTCCATAAACTGAAAGTTAAGGTCTTTTACATTTTAGTTTCAACCTACCTTTCTAGCTATCTCTCTATTATGAACAAAGAACCACTCACATACATGTTCTCATTTTCAGGCTCTAGTTATATTTTTATAGCACTTCATGAACTATCTTTTCATATTAAAAGACCACTAAAGGCCCAGAATTGTGTAAATCGTATGTTTGTTCTGCAAAACCTCTAGCATCATAATATCTGAAATGATGCTATCAAACCCATGGAGATCAACATTTAGATGCTTCATGCATTTAATTTCACTCCTTGAAGTAACAGGAGAGTGTACTAGTTTCCAGCAAGCCCCTGTATCCACTCCCTGTACCTTCCCAAATGATCCATGGACCTACATCTAAACAGAGGTTCACACATGAACATCCCTTAGATGACAAGATGTTGACTCACAGCCCCAATACTTGTGCACTCATGTTAAAAAAAATCACTCCAGATAAAACTCATTTAGGCAAATAAGCACCTATGGGCTGGCTTCCAGTCCTGTCTGCATATTTCCATTGGGGGAACACCTTGACACTCTTGGATAGTTTGCAGGAGGTAATCAATCATGTGAGGAAGCACTAGAACTACACCTTCCAGGTGTGACCCCTTCATGTACTACACATTCCAGCTACTATCATTGCTCATCATCATGCATTCATCTTGGCCACTCTCCAGCATGAACTTCACCCTCATTTCTACCTGCAGAAATCTTTCTTTTCCTTCAAGAATCAGCTTATATGCCATCTTCTCCATAAAGTCTTCCATAAAAACAATCTCTTCCTCCCCAAAGTTTCTAAGAGTACTTTGTCTTTATTTTTTCTTTTCTCTTATCTTACCCTATCTGATATTTACTTGCAAATACATCCTGTTCTATCCCCTTTTAGAGTGTAAGTTTCCTAAGGTAATGTGTTATTTTATCCTTGGATCTCAGCACCCACTACAATATTATTCATATAGTAGGTGCTTAATAAACGTCAAGACAAATAAATGGATATATATATATATATATATATATATATATATATATATATATATATATATTAGAGCAGCATAAAGGTGGATTTCCAATTATAATTAGTTCAGAGTTATTTTCCCCCAAAGGGATAACAGACTCAAGGACTGGAAGTAGCCACAGAGTTTTGTTTTATTCCCTGCTTCAGGCAGAATTGTGACAAAACTATCCAAGATTGCAGAGGATTGGCCTTCTTTTCAAAATCTTCCAATGATGGGAAAGCTTTCAGACCTAATGGCCTTGGCACTGCCCAAATTGTGGAGATGACAAAATGGACACTAGAGCCTAAGGTTTAAGATGCTGGGACATTTGGATCCTCAGTCAGTAGAAAGGGGTGCCATACATCGCTGATAGTAAACAGCCCTGGTTACAAGCCCATTAATCAATCAGTTAATAAACAGGTTACCTTCAGGCTTTTGGCTCAACATACAGGAAAAAACGACAAGTGAACAACAGTAGAACTTTGAAGTAATTAAGGATGTTTCAACTTAAAATGGGCTGCCTCAGAATGTGATACTGTAGACCTCTGCGCTTTCTTCTAGATTTCATATTTTCTTATTATAAATAGGCAAGAATTGGACCTAGGGATGTTAATAAAGTTCTGGGATAAATAAAGCCTGTGTGTCAGTGAATACAAACAGCATGAAGAGGTCTGAAAAATTCACAGAAGTCAGATGAAGTCAACTGACAACTTGCTGTATTCAAGGTACATTCCAATTTGTCCTCAGGTAAGTTGACATTTTCTCATGAATGCCCTTCTGTCTCTTAAAAGGTTAAAGTTTTATCTTCTTCACCAAGTTCCTGGTACTTAGCCTTACAGTAACCAATCAATTTTACCCAGTTACACTATTCCTTTACACATAGAACTTAACTTGGCAACTGTACTAATGATCCTAACACTAATATAATGTTTAGCTAGCACCACTGGACAGCTGTTCCAGGTGCAACAGAGAATTCCAATATCTTCAGCAACCCTGTTGTCTAATAAAAATTCCACTGGTATTCATTGTGCTTATAAGTAAAGAAACAAATGTGCCTTTATGAGGAATTTAATAATCATGATGATGATGAAGAAGAAGAAGAAATAAAGCTAATCATAAATAGTTTTCACAGTTTTAATTCACAAACATTCTGAACAAAGAATCATGACATAGTGGAAAGAACACTACTATAAGGATCAAATGAGCTCTTGTGCTAGACCTTGGCCTAGGTCATCATGGAAAGTCATTTCACTTCTTGGGAATTAGCTATGAAATCAAGAGCTTGCATTAGTCATCTGCTGTGTCCCAGGTCATCAGCAGTCATCTTGACTTTTGTCCTGCCACTGGACTTTTATCACTCTGGAAGAGAAAGTGAAGGCAATACTTTGTGCAATTCTGCCTCACTTAAATCCATTTCATGCAAAAGTCAAGATATCACCTTGTGATGTGTCATTGTTCCTCTTCAAAAACAAAAGACAAAAATCAACTATGTGTCAAGCACAGTACTAGATTTTCTAAGGTCTTTATTCTATTCTATTTTACTCTAAGATATGCTATGGTATGCTATTCTATTCTATTCTATCCCATTCCCTTGCACCCCATCCTATCCTATCCCATAATGACATGGATCATGAAACCATAATTCTCCCTAAGGTATCCATATACACAGCCACACAAGCTATAACATAGAACTTCTACTTACCAAGCAAGACAAATCCTTGAGTAAATCTCCTTCTGCTTTCTCTGCTTGATGTCTTGAAACCAGCTTATTAATCAGCCAAGGAATAGTGATAGAAAGGTTCCTAAATGAGAACAGATGGAAGAACTTCTGGATGGAGGTAAACAGATCTAACCCCCTGATTCTTACTGTAGGGGTTCATGTTCCAGGACTACAGAACATCATCCTGCCCATCACCACTTATATACACAACCTAGGGAAGGTAATAAATGTGTATAGATGCATTAGTGGAAAGCAGATTATAGTATTATAATCTTACAAGATCTGGAGTTGGAAGGGACTTGAGAGGTTAGGGGCTTGCCAAGAGTGGAATGTCAACTTTAGTTGTTTTAGGGATACGTTATTCCTAGGTAGAAATATGTAAGAGGCAGAAACCACTCTAGCCAAATTTTGAGATGGATGACAGCTGTCCTTGATCTCACCACAGCTCCCTTTCTGTGTTCCTCTCTTACCCATTGGCACCTTCTCCCCTCTCTCCTCTAGGTTGACAATTTCTTTCATGCTTCACCAAAACCCCAAACATAATCCTGTCTTTTCCATAAGAACCCCATGTTCCAAAATTACCTCTGCTTCATTCTTCCTCCCCCTAGAAATACTTAAATTCCATAAGGGAGCACTGACTTTTAAAGAGGAACAAGGAAGGAAGGAAGGAAAGAAAAGAGACAGAAAGAAAGAAAGAAAGAAAGAAAGAAAGAAAGAAAGAAAGAAAGAAAGAAAGAAAGAAAGAAAGAAAGAAAGAAAGAAAGAAAGAAAGAAAGAAAGAAAGAAAGAAAGAAAGAAAGAAAGAAAGAAAGAAGAAGGAAAGAAAGAAAGAAAGAAGAAGGAAAGAAAGAAAGAAAGAAAGAAAGAAAGAAAGAAAGAAAGAAAGAAAGAAAGAAAGAAAGAAAGAAAGAAAGAAAGAAAGAAAGAAAGAAAGAAAGAAAGAAAGAAAGAAAGAAAGAAAGAAAGAAAGGAAAAGAAAGACAGACACATACATATATAAATCATTTCACACTTATTAATGAATGGCTGATAGTTTTCCTTAGCAGTTCTACAGTGGTGTTTGCTTATTAGGATGAATTTTCTTCAGCTGGTATGATTTTATTTCACTTGAGGAGATGCTGGGAAGTTTTTGATGAAGGCAAATTTTCTCAAAGTATAAGTTTGAACTTGGGTGTTGGAGCAGGTGAAGGCAAGTTGCTTAGGACCCTAGCACTCAAAATAAAGATTTGACCACTACTGCCCAATTGATATAAATTTAGAACTGTTAGGGACCACAGATGGTAATGCATTCATTTTATAGTTTAGGCAACTCAGACTCAGTGAGATTAATCAACTTGCACAAGATCCTGTGGCACTTAAATGAAAGAGGGGAAGGATTTGAACCTAGGTCTGATTCCAAAATCAGTACTTTTCTTAATGTCCCATTAGTTTCTAGTCAGATATCCTTCTGTCTAACTTAAACTTCCTAATGAAAAATAACAATCACTGTAACAAGAATGTAGTTACTTTACCCTAAACCAAATTCAGTCCCTGGACCCTTTGGCTCCCTTACCACTGGGAGATGGATACAATTGAAATCATAGTAAACAAGAATGGGAGAGAATATATTTCACAGATAGGGCAGACATTAGGTTCCTGTTCAAATTATTCTTTATCCACAATAATGATAATAATAATAGTTTTATATAGATAGTGCTTTAAAATTTTCAAAAATTTGGGGCAGCTAGGTGGCGCAGTGGATAGAGCACCGGCCCTGGAGTCAGGAGTAACTGAGTTCAAATCCGGCCTCAGACACTTAACACACACTTACTAGCTGTGTGACCCTGGGCAAGTCACTTAACCCCAATTGCCTCACTAAAAAAAAACAAAAAAAAAACCAAAATTTTCAAAAATTTATAGATATCTTATTCTCTCAAATAACCCTATGAGTTAGATATTATTATTAGGCTCATTTTCTGATGAAGAAACTGAGGCAGACAGGGGTTGAGCCACTGGTCCAGGGGCACATAGCTAGTGTATGTCAGAGACTGGGATTTGAACTCAGGTATTGTAGACTCTAGATCCATCACGCTTTCTACTATGCCATCTCATTTCCCAAACACTCCACCCAAACTGGATAATTATTTGTTTCCTGTTCTTCTTCTTCAACATTCCACTTACATGTGGTGTCCAAGGATTATCATCTATTACAGGAACAGAATATATGCATGCCTCTTACCTATTGTAACTATCTTGTTTCTTCACGTCCTGGTTCAAGTTAACTCTGCTATGAAGACTTCACTGATCTTCACAGATAAAAGTGATCTTATTTCCCCAAAATTTTCTTAGAGCACTTTGCATACCTCCTTTGCTTCTTTTACATCATACTGTTGATTATAAAAAATTATCTATATTATTATGTCTGTGTACAGAATCGAGTGGGTTGGGAAGTACACCCACTGACCCCTGTAATAGAGACTCGAGGAGAAAGGAGGCCAAAGCACTGATTTTATTTCTTTTGCAAGAAAGGTGTACCATACTCACTGGGACAACCAGGAGGTGTGACACACCGAGATTAGGAAACCAAGCAGTTTTTATACTCTTTACAGACATCTAATCTGAACAAAATGCAGTAATTGCGTTAATACTATATGTTCAGCAATAAATCTTTCTCCTGGGATGTTCAGCAATAAGTCTCTCTCTCCTGGGTTGTTCAGCGATAAGTCTCTCTCCTGGGTCAGAGTGCCCCAACCTCAGGGGTTCAGCCATAGGTTATTTTGCAAAATTTCCTGTTCCAGCAACAATCTATCATATCTACATAATATCTCGGTGCAGACCCTATGAAGCAATTTTTAAGTTGATATGCCTGTATTTAGAAAGGGGATAGTAGCTTCCTGTTATTGCCTCTCTCTAGAGAAAAAAAAAACAGAGAGAGAGAGAAATCGGGGCTCTAAGGGGCTTTAAGACTTTGAGATCAGATCACTAGGCCGAAGGGGGGGCACTTTCCATCTCAGTGGAGGGTCATATCCCTATGTCCCTCTCAGAATTATTTTAGTAATAATAATTATAAGCAGTGTAGCTTAGTAGATAGAGAACTGGCTTCTAAGCCAGGGAGATTTATGCTAACTCTCACCTCTTACATAAACTGGGTGTATAATCCTGGGAAAGTCCTTTAAACTCTCAGTTCCCCAGGCAGTTCCCTAAATCTATAAATTTCCAAGAAGGTGCAGGACTGCATTGTTAGAGGGAACTCCACCTCCCTACACCAATGTAATCAAGTCATTATCCTTATTCCCAATAATAATAATGACTGAGTTATAGAATTCTTTGAGGCTTGAAAAGTTCCATCATAATCTAATGATCCTGATGACAACCTTTTAAAGTAGATATTATGATCATTAGCCCCATTTTTCAGTTGAAGAAAACTGAGGTTCAGAGAAAATGAACAACTTCCTTTAAACATATGTAGGATTAACTGCTCAAAAGTTTCATTTGATGGCAATACTAAGCAATCTCTGCTCAGATGTATTCAGCCTCCATAACTGACTGTTCATGTAGCATAGTTGTCTCCCCTCAGAAGTGAAAACAAATTAAAGGAAATATTGACTTTAACTGCCACAATTTAAGGAACATCTTTTCTTTCTTTTTTTTTTCTCCCCCACATATTTCAAGTAAAACTTGGGAAGCCAATATAGTATTTTACTTTCCTGGACTCCAGTGATTTATTTTTTATAGTAACATTATGAAGCCAAGAAGAGGAGGGGTTCACTTCAAAAATTGGGACAGGCCTCTAGCAGCAGTGTGTAGAGCTCAGCTCTCTAATTACTGTCATGCTGAAGGAGGTTAAATATTTATGAAGAATATGCTTTTTATCACCCAATCTCATTTTTAAACTCAGATTCTCTAATCTCATTGAGATGTTAATAACCTGTTCCCTTACACCCCCCCACCCCTTTTCCTTGAGGTTTTTTGGCAGAAGTAAAAGATCTCTCAGCTCTCATTTATTCTGTAAGGAATGACATATTGGTGGGCAGTAACTACAGCACAAACAGCTTTGCCAAGAATGGGGGTGGGGTGGGGGGACCTCACAAGAAGCTGCTTTCAACTTGGTGGAAAGGATGATTTTTGAGAAAACATTTGGGACTGAAAACATCCATAAGGCAAGGGACTAGGCCCAGTTTGCCGTGTTGGTCCCACCCCCGATACAATAGAAAAGCAAGGGATGTTGTGACAGGGTTTCCATGCAACAGAAGCTGGGTGACATTAGCCTTCTATTGAATTATAGAACACTTTTCCAGCCATGGTACATAGACAGGAAGATTTAGCCTTGAGTCAGGTGAAGGATAATTTGGAGGAGGAAAGCACAGCTGGGGCATGGCTGGCTAGGGGAGTGGGGGTGGGAATCTTATAGTGCAAAGGTCTGCACTTGGTGAGCATATGGGGATGAGAGAAAGCAAGACAGCACCGAAGTAAGGAAAATAGAAAGAGGAAGCAGGAAGTTACCAAATCAATCAGGCAGATAAATATTTCCTACCATATTGGGAGTGGGGTCAACCCACTAAAAGATGCCCAGTCTCCTCCCTTCCTGTCACCAAGGTTTTCTCAGACGTGATCTTTTCATATAAGGTAAAAACATCTCCATCTTTTTGGCAATAAAGCACCTACTACAGCAAAGCCCTGTGTTAGTTAGTTAATCAACATGCATTTATTAAGTGATTACTAAGTGCTTAAGCTAAGGGGGCAGCTAGATGGCACAGTGAGTAGAACACTGGGCTCAGAATCAGGAAGACTCATCTTCCTGAGTTCAAATCTGGGCTGAGACACTTAGGAGCCATGTGACCCTGGGCAAGTTATTTACCCCTGCTTGCTTTAGTTTCCTTATCTCTAAAATGAGCTGGAGAAGGAAATGGCTGTCCATTCCAGTGGAATCATGAAGAGTCAGACATAACTGAAAAGAACTAAACAACAACAACAAAGCACTAATGAAATAAAGAAAGGCAAAAATAGTCTCTGACCTCAAAAAGCTTATGTTCTAAGAGGGAAAATAACAGGCAAATGACTATGTGCATATATAATATGTTCCTATTCATATCATATATAATAATGTAATATTCACAAATACATCTATATCCATGCATCATATGTTCAGAGGTGAGCGGCAATCTCGAAGAGGAGGTAGAGAGTGATTTGAGGCATGGGGGTAGGTTTCCTGCAGAAGGTGGAATCTGACTGTAATCTTGAAGGAAGCCAGGAAAACAGTGATAGGGGCTAAAGGGGAGATCATTCCAATGCAAAATTACTTAGCAAGAGATGGACCATCACGTGTGAAGAAGAGCAGATAAGTTAGTGTCACTGGATCGTGGAATGTGTGGGTGAGAATTAAGTACTGTTCAGTTTAAGAAAACTACCAATCACTGGGTTGGGGGAGGGGGACAAAGATGTATGAGCAACAGCTGATTTTTACATGCTACTTTCAGACCCATTACCTCATGAGATCCTCACAATTATCCTGTGACAGGTAGGACAACTAGCTTTTCTTTTTTTGACAAAGGAGGAAACAGAAACTCCAAGAGGCTTAAATGATCTGCCTAAGGTTACTAAGTAAATAATGGGACTCAGCTCTAGCCATCAGGGCACCAAGTCAGGTGATCTGCTTTCTCCACTCCTGCAATTCAGCTGGGGACAAAAGATGAATACAGATGAAAGGATAACTAATGATATCAGGGCCATATTGGATAAACAATCAGACTGGTGTTGCCAGTTGGTTGACAAGTATAGATTGAAAGAAGACTGGCTGGTTGTCCTTCAGGTTGGTTTGTTGGCTGAAGTTTCAAGATCTTTAGGCAAGAGATAGATTATAAGGTTTGGTTCCAGCCAGTCTATTTATGCTTCCAGTTGTATTTTTGTTTAGAATTGGATATTATTTACTTCTCTCTGGATTATTACTTCTCCCTCTTACACACTCTCTCACCACTTGAAAGTTACCATAGCATAATTGACTTTCTCTGAGTAGACTATAAATTCATCAGTTTTATGGGGGCAGTGTAGAAAAGAGTGTCAGAACTGCAGTAAGGATATCTGGGTGAAAATTACAGTTTTTACATTCACAAGCCTTAGAGCACAGTGTGGTTGGTACCAAGAGCCCTGGACTTGAAGTCAGAATATTGGGTTTCTAAAACCTACTCTGCTAAGCATTGTGGTTCTGGGTCAGTCACTTTATCTCTCTGAGACTGGGTCTTCACATATTTTAAGTAGGAATAATATTACTTGAACTATCTACATAGGGATTACACTGAGAAATGGATTTATAAATTGCAAAACAATGTGTAAGTGTGAGCTATAATCACTCAGGAACCATTGAGTTCTCAAAACACTGAGTTTTCAATAAATTCTGTGTTCCACTCCATTTTAAAGATAAGGAAATGGAGATGCTCAAATTCCTTTACTTACTCAAAATCACATAGCCAGAAACTGTTAGATGCAGGAAAGGGACCCAACTTTTCAGACTCAAGAGCTCATGTTTAGCCTACAATATCACAGCATCAAGTTTTTCTTCAGACTCATACTTGTCATGTTTTTTTTTCCTCCCAATTTACTTTTCTCCCAAGCCCAGATACCTAATGTGCTAATACTAGTTCTTGGATGTTCAGGAATGACCAAACCTTCAAATTTCCTCCATTTTGTGGTGAATTCCCATCAGTCTCATCTCTGCGTATGACAATGGGGGATAATTATCTTTTTAAAGTAGTTTACGCTTATACCAGATGTTATAGTTACAAAGCACATTTGATCCTGGAGATAAAGAACAACCTATCATGTTACCTTTTCATGGATGAAGAAACAAAGTCTTAGAAAGTTGATGATACCTGTGCTAGATTCACATAACTATTAAGTAGGCAACTATGCATCAGAACCAGGCTATCATTCTCCCATTCTAGTATTTTTGCTGAACGTATTAGAGGAGAAAGAATTATCTTTAGAAATTTGTCTCTTTAATAGTGCTGTTTTTGTTGTTGAGTTGTTTTCAGTTTTTTCCACCACTTTGTGACCCCATTTGGGTGGGGTTTTTTTGTTTATTTTATTTTTTTTTGCAAAGATACTAGAGTGACTTGCCATTTTCTTCCCCAGCTCATTTTAGAGGCAAGGAAACTGAGGCAAACAGGGGTAAGTGACTTAACCAAGGTCACAAAGCTAGTAAGTATCTGAGGACAGATTTGAACTCAGTTCCTCTGATTACAGGCCTGGTGCTCTTTCCACTGTGCCATGTAGCTTCCCCATGTACTGTTGTACAGTAATTAATTCCCTCACTTCCTATCATACCTCTGAAAATCCTATGGAATGTACACTGTTAAAAGAAAGGGCTACATTAACACCACTGTTTGGTAAAGGAATTCAACTGATATTTCACTTTTAGTGAGAGATAAAAATCTTTTTCTGTTTTTGATTCATCAATCAACCTCTTTGCAATGGATCAAGCCCCGTTAGAGCTGCCCTTTTACAAAGTTAGAGATCTTGACAGGGATGTTTGAAGTGAACTGCCCAACTTCAGGGCAAGATGTAAAATGGAATAAATGGAGATTCAAGGTATGAGACAGATAACTTTATACTACAAACGTATTTTCCTGATTTCTATGTTGCAATGGCTAGAAGAATAATAAAGACATAGATTAATGTAGCTCCTTTCTATTATAAAATACTTTATATCCTTTATTTCATTTAATATTCATAATCTTGTGAGAGAGACAGTATAAATATTTTCTTCCTTAAGGTACAGATGAGAAAAACAAAGTTCAAAGACATTAAATGAATTGTCTAAAGTCACACAGTCATTAAATGGTAGAGCAGAGAACCAAGGCCTCCTGGCTCCTAGTCCAAGGTTTATTCTCCTATCCCCCCCTCCCTTTGGTTTATCCAAATCCTACTTTTAAGGCTCCGCTCAAGGTCTCTCTCCTCTTAAGCATTCTCCTGGCTCTTCTAGCCTACAGCCATTTCTCTTTTTTCTGACTGTAGTATTGATACCACATAGTTCAGTATTTCTTTTTTTTTTTCAAATTGCCTCATATCATCTGTGATATGGGAATAAAGAGACAGTCTGGTGTACTGGGTGGTGTCTGTGGTCTTTTCTAGCTATCTGCTGGAGTTGTTTCTGTCATCCATGAGTGAGAAGCCCAGTCAACAACTTTCCAAGGCCACTCAGAGAAGAAGTAGTAGAGTTCTGATTTTTACCCAGGTCTTCTGCCTAGATATGCAGTGCTTCTTCTACCATCTGCTGATTATTACTGGAGAGCTGTTGTGGTTGTCATTTCCATCTAAAAACTCATAACATCCCTGTGACAATTATTCAGGCCTACAACCTTATTCTCATTGAACTATTGCACCTCCCTGAGAGAGTTCTGGCAGGCCCTCCTTTTCAGTCTGGGTATTGTGCATGCATACAGTAACACATTTTGGAGTTTAAAATGTTGCCATCACCTGTTTGTTGTTATCTTGGCAGGTAGACTCCCTGACTAGTCAATTATTGTAGGTCCAAACTGAGCCAGTGGCCTTGGGGTTTATTTCATATCTTTAATGTATCCAGTAGTTACCTGTTTCCTAACAGAATCCAGTAGACACGAAAGTACTGTCAGGAATAGTGACAATACCCTTAGGGTGACAGCCTTGTGTGCTAAGCACACACACGTCCTGCTAAATTGGTGTAGAACAGGGTACTAGCAGGGGTCCAGGTGTCTCTATCCAAAGCTTCAATGTCTTGGAAGAGTTGGAAGGGTGACAGTATGACAGTATATTCACAACAGTTTCCTTATCTGTGAAATAAGGGAAGGGGGACTTGGATGAGATGGACCCTCAGAACCTTTCTATATCTGTGATCCTTCAAGCTTCCTACCATCATGAAAGGCCGAAGGCCCAGGGAGTCAGTTTATGTCAGATGAACAATCATTTTGCCAAGATGTTTGATCATTGATCTCTTGACTTTGAGACAGATGTGCCTGACGTGAGATCCTGACTCTAGCTGGCATTTCTGCCACTAGGATTTGGCATTACAGTTTTCCTTTTCACATTGTAGTGGTTAGGTATGTGGCGCCTCTGTGATCTGGAAAATCTGTGTAAAAATTTTGGTTCTTCCTTCATACCAGAAAAGAAGTCTGAATTTTTTTTCTTTTTCTTTTATGGTATATTTTCAGTATCTTATTATATAATACTATACATGTTTCTGCTGGCCTTTGCTTTTTGTCTGAGGCTTCTACAAAACTTCCAAAAATTCCAATTTAATTTCTTATGTTGACCCACAATGTATAGAAAACATGGTGGAGAAAGTCATGATGTGGAAAGGATAACTGTATTAAGAAGGTCTGGTTCTTAACCAAGCCCAGGCCAGAGCTGTGAAAATTCAACTCTGTCAAGGACACTATTTTCCTTTTCAGGCCCTGGGCTGAAATGTTAGGAATTCTGTCCTACACATAGTAAGTGAATCATAATAACAACAATGTCAGAAATAATATTAATTATAAATGTTGAAACTAATATTTTATTTGGTGGCATTATATAACACATTAAGGTTTATAAATTACTTTACATCTGTTAGCTTTTTGGATCTAATTTACATGAGAATCAAAGGTTTGTGAACTGAGAACTGACCATGTAAACTAGTGTTATTATCTGGAAAGCCCAGCTATGCAAAGGAATTCATTCTCCATGGATTTCCAGATAATTGAGCTTTATCATACTTTCTCCACATGATTTTTCTCTTTTTTTTTAATCTCATGTCACAAAATTCATGTACCAAAACTCATAAACTCTAACCACAATAGAGGCCCCTTAAAGTTGTTACTCTAAAGCTATTTACTCTAATTTTGCTCCAAATTACAAGCTTGCTTATGATTTTCTAGCCTAGAGCACCACATTAAAAGAGAACCCTCTGCTCCTCTGACTGGTGAGTGGAGCCATAAATTTCTCCATTTAAGGACAGGAGACAGAAAAACAGGCATCTCTTCACATATTTCTTCATTTCCAACCTGGGCTGCCCTCATTTGGGACTTCTTTGACACTCCATCTGCACAACCTCATCCTTGCAGTTTTCTTTTGTGTGTTGTCTCCCCCCCCCCAAGATTGCAAGCTCAGGGAGGGCAGGGACTGTCTTTTTTGTCTTTGTATCCTCAGTGATTAGCAGAGTGCCTGGTACAAAGTAGTCACTTAACTAAATTAAATTTATAAGAATCCAAGTCATTCCCCAATTGAGAAATGGTCAAAGGATATGAACAGGCAGTTTTCCGATGAAGAAACCAAAGCTATCTATTCCCATATGAAAAAATGCTCTAAATCTCTAATGATTAGAGAGATGCAAATTAAAACAACTCTGAGGTACCACCTGACACCTATCAGATTGGCTAAAATGACAAAAAAGGAAAATAATAAATGTTGGAGAAGCTGTGGGAAAATTGGAACACTAAAGCATAGTTGGTGGAGCTGTGAACTGATCCAACCATTTTGGAGAGCAATTTGGAATTATGCCCAAAGGGCTATAAAGTTGTTCATACTCTTTGACCCAGCAATACCACTTTTGGGTCTTTTTCCCAAAGAAATCATGGAAAGCTGCTCTTTATGTGGTGGCAAGGAATTGGAAGTTGAAGGGATGCCCATCAATTGGGGAATGGCTGGACAAGTTGTGGTATATGAATACAATGGAATACTATTGTGCTGTAAGAAACGATGAGCAGGAGGAGTTCAGAGAAACCTGGAGGGTCTTGTGTGGGTTGATGATGAGTGAGATGAGCAGAACCAGAAGAACATTGTACACAGTATCATCAACATTGAGTGTTGATCTACTGTGATGGATTGTATTCTTCTCACCAATGCAATGGTACAGAAGAGTTCCAGGGAACTCATGATATAAGAGGATCTCCAAATCCAAGAAAAAAAAAAAAACTGTGGAGTATAGATGCTGAATGAACCAAACTATTTCTTTTGGTTTTGGTGCTATTTTTTTTCTATTTTGAGGTTTTTCATCATTGCTCTGATTTTTCTCTTATAACTTGACTAATGCAGAAATAGGATTAATGTTATTATGTATATATATATATATATACATATATATACATATACATACACACACACACACACACACACACACACATATATATATATATATATATATATATATATATATATATATAAAACCTATATCAGATTACCTGCTCTCTAGGGGAGGGGGGAGGGAGGGGAGGGAGGGAGAAAAATCTGAAATTGGAAAGCCTGTATAAACAAAAGTTGAGAACTATCTTTACATGTAAAGGGAAAAAAATAAAATACTTAATTTAAAAAAAAACCAAAGTAGTCACTTAGTGAATAAATGTTTATTGACTAATATTGACTAAAAATTAGAATGAATAGAAATGATACAAGTGTTGATAGCAGCAAGGAGTGCTAATAGTATGACAGTGAGGGTAAAACCAGGGAAAAAAACTAATAAAATAGAAAACTCAAAAAAATCCATGAGTCTGGGGCCATTTAGAATAGGTGAAAACAAAAACAAAACAAAGAAGTGAAAAAAACCCCTGTACATTTACTTCCATCTTACTTTGTTACAGCCCAATCTGAACAAATAGATTTTCAATCTTGATGACTACATATTACCTGCTTATTATGGGCAAGTTATTTCTCTAATAGCCTCAGTTTCTCCATATAAAATAAGCTATATCTTCTCTAATCTTTCTTCCATATCTAAATCCTATCCTCAAATAATTCATAAAGATTATGATGTTAAATTATGAACTGAGTTACCAAAAAGAGGAAGTTAGTTTACATGGTGGATAAAATGGAATAAGGAAGATCTGGGTTTGAATTTTTTCTTAGACACTGAACTAGCTGTGTGATCTTGGGCAAGTCAATTGATTTTAGATAACTTGATTTTCTGAATTTATAAAATGGGCATTAAAAATAGCCCCTATCATACAGAGTGGTTTTGAATGTCAAACTATATATTGTATAGCACTTTGTAAGTCCTGAAGAATTATATAATTGTTAGTAAATCATAACAATAAGTAATATCACACACTGTTTAAGAAAGTATGTTCTAGTCCAGTCAGTCAATCACCTACTATATGAAAGGTACTGTAATAAGTGTTGAGGATACAAATTTTTAAAAAAGACTGTTCCTGCCCTCAGGTAGCTTACAAAGGGGAGAAAACAGGACATAAAAAGAAAATGAAAAGTGCAGCCTGGTGGGAAATGAAGAGAGTACTCATCTGGTGCCCTCCTTCAATGTTTTTCATTCTCCATTTAATAAAGTGTCTGGGATTAAGGGTACTGATGAGGCATGGATACCAAAGCTGATTTGATCTTACAGTATGATGAGGTTTCTGTGGTCACGATGAAAAAGTTTTTCAAAGTAGTGAAGCCAGGTGGGAAGTAAAACAACAACAACAACAACAACAACAACAACACAATATAAAATGTGGAAGAATTTCTTTATAAAATAGCAAGTAAAGCAATAAAATAGTGAGTAAAGCAGAGCAGCTTATACGATTCCTAATGAGTGAATTTTCCTGTACCTCCCCTAACCTCATATTTCTTCTCTTTTTAATGAAATTCACTTTTTATGTGGGGATATTTTCTCCCATTTGGCTACATGCTAATCAGTGTTATTAAAGTTCAATATATACGTATTAAGTGGCTAGTTTATGTTACGCTGATCCTACATAAAGGCATATGTTGGGAAAAGAAAGACAAAATTATATTTATATAGTCGCCACTCTCAAAGAGCTTGTATGCAAATAGGATGAGTAACACATTAATATAAATACATATAATACTAGATAAAGCATGATAACTTTCAATGAAACATTCAAGGTGTCCTAGGAAAATCTGAGGAAGGAGAAATTCTTTTCAAGTTCAGGGATAAAGAAGACTTCATAGAGGAAGCTTCTGAATCACACCTTGGAAAAAGAGAGATGCTAGAATTATAGACCTAAAGCAAAAAGTCGAGTTAAGTCAGGTCAACATGGATTCATCAAGCACTGTGCTAAGAGACAGGTCTACAAAGAAAGGCAAATAAAGTAAAATAAAATATAATCCTTCATCTCAAGGATCCCTCAAGGCTACTGGGAAAATAACATGCAAACAACCATGTATTAAAGAAGATATGTATGAGATAAATAATAGGTTGTCTGAAAGAGGGCACTAAGATTAAGGAGGACTAGAAAAAACTTTTTGTGGAAGTTAGGACTTTATTTTTTTAATTTAATTTATTTTTTTCCCAGTTGCATGTAAAGATATTTTTTGAGTTCCAAACTTTTCTCTTCCCTTCCCTTCCTCCAGCTGAAGCCAGCAAACAATCTGATAAAAGTTGAACATTATAATCATGTTAAAATATTTCTATATTAGTCATGTTGTAAGGGAAGAATCAGAACAAAAGGAAAAAATGAAAGAAAGAATAACAACAACCAAAGAACAACAACAAAAGTGAAAATAGTATGCTTCAATCTGCATTCAGACTCCATAGTTCTATTTCTGAATGTAAAGAACATATTCCACCATGAGTCCTTGCCAAGAAAAGGCATTGTCTTGGATCATCATATTGCTGAGAAAAGTTAAGTCTATCACAGTTGATCATCACACAATGTTGTTGATACTGTGTACAATGTTTTCTTGGTTCTGCTCAGAAGGACTTTAGATGAGACTCTGAAGAAAAGAACCATGTAGGCTCTTAAAACAATGCCTCATTTTATAAAGAAATTCAGATCCAGGTCAGTTAAGTGATTTGGCCAAGGTGATTTTGTACCCAAAACCTCTGTTTTCGGTACCATATTGAATCAAGTAGAGATAAGGAGGGAGTATTTCCAGGGAAGGGGCAAAGGCACTTTCCTAGAACGTGCTAAAATGTAAATTTAGTCTTCAGGTTAAACTCAGATTTCCAAGGCACTCTGATGGGTTACCTGCTAAAGGCCATCGTGAGATTTGGTTCAAAACGTGGAAATTCCAAAGATAATTTCTTTTGGATCTGTCCTGTTTGATGACTCATTGGTAGCTAAGAGTAAACGATAAAACAGCAACAGTAAAAGGCAGGTTGAATCTTTTTTCTGCCTGAGCTATTTGTTTTGACCTCAAAAAACTCATTTTATGATGTAGTTTTCTGTACACAGATGGCCCTATTCAGTAGAGTCATCATTTTAAAATGTGACCCAACAAGAGAGGGGTGAAAGTTTTAAAACGAATGACTTAATTTTTAATTTACTTAAATTTTCAGCTTAAAAACCCCAATCTCCTGGTTTTCCCTTCTCTGGTTGCCCTCCACCTTGTTAATACCCTTTTACATCAAGGTACCCAGAATAGAATAGCACACTCCAAGGGACAATGACAGCTTTTTCTATTGTAGCAATGGCTACTTGGAGACAGAGTTCTGGATTTTTTTTTTTAAATTTGGAATCATTTTCTATATTTGACATCCTTCCCTGTGTTGTTGGTGACCAGAAAAAGAAATATTTTGGTTTCCTAGTTCTATTATTTTTCTCCCTGAGCAACTGATGAATTTGACAAGCAAAACCCAACTACTTTGAGTTATGGTCACAGCACATATCACAATGTATTGGGAGAACAATTTCCAAGTGAAAAAGAAAAAAAAAATCAAGGGATTCACACAATATCTTCATTCATTTTCAACCTATATTATAAATACTCCATATTCCCCCTTCTTCCTTTCCTTTCTTTTCTTTCTTCCTGCCTTCCTCTCTCCCTTCCTTCCTTCCTTCCTTCCTTTTTTCTTTCATTCTCAAAATTAGTTCTAGGCTTAGAAAAAAAAAAGTTGACATTTTGGTCACATTAGTTATGATAAAGAAATTCTCTATCAAAACCTGTCCAAATTCCATGGTGCTTTCCTTTCCAAATACTTCAAATCATTAAATTTAAAGCAGAAAACCTATGTTCAAATCCTGGCTCTGTAATTTATTAGCTCTGTATTCTTGAGCGAGTAATTTTGTGGTATAAGCCTCAATTTTCTCATTATAACATGCAGAGATTTGATTAGATTAGCAGTTCTTAAACTGTGGTTCAGGGAGGCCTAGGGGTCCATGAAATAGAAAATACTTTCATAATAATACTAAAAAATTGTTTTCTAAAAGTATAAATATTGATTGATATGACTCATAAACAAAAGTACTTTGTGGAGGGTCGCTCATAATTATTAAGTATGAGAAAGGCTCCTAAAATCAAAAAGTTTGAAAGCCAAGAATTAGGAATTTAAAACTGCCAGGGTTTTAGAAATTATCAAGTCCTAGGCTTCTTAACATTATTATTTTTTGTATTAGAGACCCCTTTGGTAGTCTGGTGAAACCTATGGACCCTTTTAATTTAATAAAAATAAAATAAATGGAATTACTAAGGAGATCATTTATATTGAAATACAGTTGTCGGGGGCAGCTAGGTGGTGCAGCTCTAATTTTTTATGGTTCTCTAGGGTCTTGTATTTGAAAGTCAAATTTGCCATTCAGTTCAGATCTTTTCATCACAAATATCTGAAAGTCTTCTTTTTCATTAAAGTCCCATTTTTTCCGCTGAAAGATAATGCTGAGTTTTGCTGGGTAGGGGATTCTTGGTTGTAATCCCATTTCCTTTGCCCCTTGGAATATCATATTCCATGCCCTCCAGTCCTTTAATGTAGAAACTGCTAGATCTTGTGCTATCCTGACTGGGGCTACACAGTACTTGAATTCTTTCTTTTTGGCAGCTTGCAATATTTTCTCCTTGACCTGAGAGCTCTGGAATTTGGCTATAATATTCCTAGGAGTTTTCTTTTTGGGATCTCTTTCTGGAGGTGATTGGTGGATTCTTTCAATTTCTATTTTAGCTTCTTCTTCTAGAATTTCAGGGCAATCTTCCCTGAGAATATCTTGGAAGATGATGTCTAAGCTCTTTCCTTGATCATGGTTTTCAGGTAGACCAATAATTTTCAAATTATCTCTCCTGGACCTATTTTCCAGGTCAGCAGTTTTTGCCAGAAGATATTTCATATTGCCCTCTATTTTTTTTATTCATTTGGATTTACTTTATTGTGTCTTGGTTTCTCATAAAGTCACTGGCTTCCATTTGTTCAATCCTAATTCTTAGGCAATTATTTTCATCAGAGAGGTTTTGTACCTCCTTTTCCATTTGGCCAATTAGACTTTTCAAGCTGTTGACTTTTTTCTCATGTCTTTCTTGCATCACCCTCATTTCTCTTTCCATTTTTTCATCTACTTCTCTAACTTTATCTTCAAAGTCCTTTTTGAGCACCTCTATGGCCTGAGACCAACTTGTATTTTTCTTGGAAGCTTTAGATATATGGGTCCTGATGTTGACATCTTCCTCTG
Organism: Dromiciops gliroides; assembly: GCF_019393635.1. Lineage (NCBI taxonomy): Eukaryota > Metazoa > Chordata > Mammalia > Microbiotheria > Microbiotheriidae > Dromiciops > Dromiciops gliroides. The sequence goes on along the minus strand of NC_057866.1, from coordinate 83,881,657 downwards.
AGGGTGCCCCTTGGTCTTCCTTGTTACTGAAGAAACTTTCTATGGTCCTCACCTTTTTCTGTAGGCTCATCTTGCCTTTTCTTTTATTAGACTTTTAGCTCCTTAAAGTGGGCCACTGTTTCCAGGCTGAAGTATCCTAGCTTAAGAAGTCCCAGGTGGTATGATTTAAGGAGAATCAGGTTCTTCCCTCACCCAGCCTATTTCCTGGTCCTATATGACCCCAGACCAACTTGCTAATCAACCAGCTTTGTGTGTTGTGGTTGTCAGCTCCGACGAGCCTGTGCCCCTCCCCCACCTGGGCCACTGCTAATCTAGCCTACCTCCTGGTTCTCAGCAGGGGTGTAAAATCCAAGTTCTGCCTTAGCACCAGCATAGACCCCTGTAGTCTCCCCCTTGCCCAGGGCTCAGCCCACTCACCAGACTGTGAGCTTAGTTCCAGATGACACTGGCACTTCAGCTGATTCAGAGGCTTTGGGGGTCTGCTTCTCTGGTGAGGCCTTTCTGGGATTGGATCTGTGTCAGGGTGACTGTGGGGTTGGGCTCATGTCCTGTATAAGCACAGCAGCTCCCTCCTTCTGACTTTCCAAGCCGTTCTTGGTTAGAAGATGATTTCAGCACATTCTTCTCTAGTGATGTATTATTAAAGTTCATTTTTTTCTGAAATCTTTTTTCCCCTCAAATTATTTCTGTGAGGGCTGTGTAAGTGCTAATATATCTATGGAGGGAGAGTAGAAGGGAAGAAAGGAGGGATGGAGGAATGAAAAGAGAGAGAGTGAAAGGGGGGGAATAGACAGGTTGGTAGGTAGACAGACAGGATGGAAAAAGAGAAATGGAAAGGAGTGGAACATGAATATTTGCCTATTGAATCATACATCCTAAATTGCTTTAATTATCTTTTCAAGAATACATTTATACAGAAAAGAAACTGGTCCTAAAAAAATCTAAAAAAAAACAATAATATTTAAGAATGCTAACTCATTTCATAGAGCACTCTGGTTTAATCAATTCACAGTTCATGTGTATTTAATTCCTCCACAGTTAAATGGGCCATCAAACCACACAATCTTTGTACATTCATTAACAGAATGCATATATATTGCAATATACCATTATGTAAATTCCTGTCCTTTTTGCTTCTTCCTGATATTTTTGTATCTTGAATATTTAGGCAGCAATGCTACACATGTTATCTCTCTAGAGATTTTGCAAAAGTAATGAATTGGAAGAGTTCCAGGGAGTTTATTCATGCAGACCTTAGGCTATCTATCTATCTATCTATCTATCTATCTATCTATCTATCTATCTATCTATCTATCTATCCATCCATCCATCCATCTATCCATTCATCATCTTGAGAGCTAGCTAGAGTTAGCTAGCTAATCAAATATGAACTTTCATTATAATGTGACTTTCTTTAAGAATCTCCACACTAAATATATTGTATTCTTCTACTGAAAACATTTTTTTTATTCTATATGGGCCATGTTGCAGAAAAAATTAAAAGCAAGTAATAGAGTATTCTTCAATCTCCGCTCAGAGTTCTTTCTCTGGACATGAATAGCATTTTTCATCATGGATCCTTTCGAATTGTCTTGGATCATTATCTTGATAAAAGAAGCTGTCTTTCATAGTTGATCATAATTACAATATTGCTGTTACTAGGTACAATTTTCTCCTTGTTCTGTTTACTTCACTTTGCATCAGTTCATATAAGTCTTTCCAGGGTTTTCTGAAAACATTGTGCTCATCATTTCTTATAGCACAATACTACTGCATCACACTCATATGCCATAACTTGTTCAGCCATTCCCCAGTTGATAAGTATCCCCTCAATTTCCAATTCTTTGCCACCACAAAAAGAACAGACATAAGTACATGCATGCATACAGGATACATACATACACACATAAATGCACATACACATATATGTATATGCATATATTTGGATATGTATATATTATCTATCTATCTATCATCTATCCGTCTATCTATCTTTTCCCTTTTCTTTAATTTCTTTGGGATATAAACCTAATAGTGGTACTGCTGAGTCAAAAAGTATGCACAGTTGGATCCTTCCTTCCTTCCTTCCTTCCTTCCTTCCTTCCTTCCTTCCTTCCTTCCTTCCTTCCTTCCTTCCTTCCTTCCTTCCTTCTTTCCTCCCTCCATCCCTCCTTTCTTCTTTCCTACTTAGCAGTACCTGACACATAATAATCATTTAGTAAACACTTGTTAATTTACTTTATTTCATTTTCTTTTTCTATTGTTATTTCTCTTTTTCTGTCTCAGCAGACAAAAGACTATACAGAAAGAAGCTATGACATGTTTTCCCTGCCACCAGTATCACTTGGGGTCAGATAGTCTAGTGTATATTCAAAATATATAATATTTTATAATTGAATCAGTGCCACACAGTATATGAAATGTTTAAATGTAAACCAGGACTAATGAATAACTATAAAGTATTATAAATGTGTATGTATACATATATATGTATGTGTATGTATGTATGTATATATATATATATATATATATAAATGTAAATGCATATATCTATATGAAAACAGTACCCCTGATTTTATCAGTATAGAAAAATCCCAGCATGGAAACTCCTGCTATCTATGTAGATAAGCAACTTACCTGTACCATATAGTAGAAAACTTAACCGATAAACATAATAGATGGTCTGGATTAGTGATTCCAGATTCAAATAGAAATGGACCTCTGTTGCCTGTATATTGACTTAGAAAACCACAAAATTAACAGTGTATATGTTGTTTTGTATTTTTATTTATTTTATTAAAGATTTTCTAATTATTTTAAATCTCTTTTGCAGACTAGACAGTGAGGTTGATAACTATGGTCTATATAATGATAGCTCATATTTGTATTTTACTTTTCATTATATTTAAAATAGTAATCTTATCTAATTTATTCTTCACAAAAAACTTGTGCCAGTCAGTCAACCATGATTTATTATGTGCTAGTTAGTTACCAGGCAATGTTATAGGCACTGAGGGTACCAAGAAAGGTTAAAAAACAATCTCTTGGGGCAGCTAGGTGGTGCAGTGGATAGAGTACTGGCCCTGGATTCAGGAGGATCTGTGTTCAAATTCAGTCTCAGACACCCGACACTTACTAGCTGTGTGACCCTGGGCAAGTCACTTAACCCAATTGCCCGCAAAAAAGAAAAGAAAAGAATCTCTTCCTTGAAAAAGCATATATTCTAATAGGGGAGGCAATATGTAAACAACTAGCTACACATAAGATAAATACAGAATAAATAGAAGGAAACTTAAGAGACATCATCAGCAGTTAGATGTGGGGAATAACCCACACTAGTGTACTGTGAAATGTAGAATTTGAGCTGAGTCTTAAAAGACACCAGGCAAATTAAATGCAGAAGTGAGGGGGCAAAGTATTTTAGGAATGGAAGACATACCTGTACAAAGGTAGAGAGATGGGAACCAATGTTATGCTTGAGAAGGTACAGATAGGCCAACATTTCTGGATCATGGAGGATGTGGAGAGGAGTACAATTTAAGAAGACAGAAAGGGCAGAAAGGGACCATGTTATGGAGGGCTTTAAATGTCAAAAGGAAGAGTTTATATTTGATGCTGGGGTTAATAGGGAGCAACCTAGAGTTCACTGAGCAGGTAAATGCCGTGTGGAGACTTATGCTTTAGCAAATTCACCTTGGCAGCTGATTGGAGCGAGAATAAGAGTAGGGACAGATATGAGGGATGGATACCAGTTAGAAAGCTATAGCAATAGTGCAGGCAAGAGGAATGAGGTAACATACAAAGGTTGTAGTTATGCAAGTGAAGAGTAAGGGGTCATAGGTAGGAGGTAGAAATGATAAGTTTTATCAATGGATTAGATATGCAATATGAGTAAGAATGAGGAATCAAAGATGACATAAAGGTTTTGAGCCTCAGTGACCAGGAGGATGATGGTATAAACAACAGTGATGTTGTTTTGTCCTTTGTTCTCTAAAAGGACCATGATATCAGGAGGTGATGTCATGACCTGCAGTGAATTGGATTTAAGTGAGAGAGGGTTGTGCAGAGTCACCAGTCTTACTCTCTCCTCCAGAGCTATTCTGGGTCCAGGATGACTGGAGATGGCCCTAGATGTTTTGAAGCAATTGGGGTCAAATGATTTGCCCAGGGTCACATAGCTAGTGAGTGTCAAGTGTCTGAGGCTTGATTTGGCCTCAGGTCCTCCTGACTGCAGGGCCAGTGTTATATCCATTGTGCCACCTAACTGCCCCTTCAACAGTGATAAGGAAGTTTGAAAGAGGAGAACATTTAGTGTTCTCACAGATATGTTTTTGTTTTGTTTTGTTTTGGTTTTTTTGCAGGGCAGTGGGGGTTAAGTGACTTGCCCACGGTCACACAGCTAGTAAGTGTCAAGTGTCTGAGGCCGGATTTGAACTCAGGTACTCCTGAATCCAGGGCCGGTGCTTTATCCACTGTGCCACCTAGCTGCCCCTCACAGATATGTTGAATGTGAGATACAGGTAGTGCATCTAGTTTGAGGTGTTCAAGAGATACTTGGTAATTCATATCTCAGGAGAGAGAAGGATGGGTTAGATATATAGATCTGGGAATCATCTGCATAGAGATGATAATTAAACCCATAGGTTTGGTAGGATTGCCATGTGAGATAATATAATGTAAAGAATAGAGAACTCAGGATAGATCCTTGGTGAACACACTTGGTGAATAGGTACAGCACTGGTGAAAAACTAGGAAGGAGAAAGAGAAGAAGCAGGCAGGAAGATAGAAAATTCAGGAGAGAGCAAAGTCCTGAAAACCTAGAGTAGAGAGAATATCCAGGAGAAAATCATCAAATGTTGAAGAGGATCAAGGAGAATCCAGATCATGAAAAGACCATTAAATTTGGTAATTCTTAACTTTGGAGAATTGAATTTCATTTGAATAATGAGGTTGGAAACTAGATCATAGGATATTTAGAAGAGAGTGAGGGAAAAGGAATTGGAAATAGGTTAGGCACATGCATTAAGCATCATGGTTCATAGTTAATAGCTTTGAGCTAAAAGTGATCTTAGCATCCCATTAGACCAACCTCCTTAGTTTGTAGATGAAGAAATGGAAACTCGTAAGATAATCATCCCCATTTTCCAAATGAGGAAAGATGGAGAGAAGAGAAATTTAATGATATATATCTATTGTCATGAAGTAAGATCTTTTAACTCCAAGTCCTTTCATCTTCTGGGTATGCTATTCTCATAGGGCTATAAAGAAATAGTAGGGGTCAACTAAGTGGAGAAGTGGATAGAGCACCGGCCCGGGAGTCAGGAGGACCTGAGTTCAAATCCAGCATCAGACACTTAACACTTACTATCTGTGTGATCTTGGGCAAGTCACTTAACCCTCATTGCCCCAGCAAAAAAAACAAAACAAAAACAAAAAAACCTACCATTTATTTATTTTTTCTTTCTTTCTTTATTTTTTTTGGTGAGGCAATTGGGGTTAAGTGAGAGCTTTTGTTTTTAAATTATCTACATTTCCTCATTACCTTTGTCCCTAGAAATTCTTAATTACTTTAAAATATCAGGTCAAATGCCATGTACACAAGGTATCCTGATCTCCTCATTTTGAGCATGGAGGAATAATTATTTTAGATAACCATGAGGACCACCTGTAGTATTCTCTCATGGACCACAGGGGGTCTTCACATCTTTAATGATGTGAGCAAGACATGAATTCACTGTTAGTGAAACAAGATGGTATAATACATAAAGAATATGAACCACAACAGCTATCACTCTACATGATTATGTATGTATCTCCTATTAGATGATAAAATCCATAAGAGCAGAATCTATGACTTATGTAGACTTTGTAGCTCCTCCAATGTCTAGTACATTTCTCTGATGTAAGTGAATCCTAATAAATGTTTGTTGAATCAAAATAGACCAGATGGACTAGAAGGTCCCTTAAGAATATTAAATCCTGTCATTTTATGAAATATCATCTTCTGGGAATAAAAAGAATATTTCTGTACCCAAATTTTGTTTTTAGATCAGGTAATTCAGGACTGTGTGGTATAGTATTCTGTTTCCACTGTTAAACTCTGGTTTTCTGATAGCACTATAACAGGTCTCTCTTTACTTATTCATGCTAGGCTATACTCATTGTTCTTCAATATCAATACCTCAATTTAATACATCATTAGTTTTATCACTTTATAAAATCTTTCCCAAGTGACCAGTGTAAAAGCTAGGGAACATTATTACTTTATTGCAAAGGATGATGAAGTCCATCCCCATGAATTAAACAAGTCTACAGTCAAGTCTACATCACCATGTCTGAGCAGAACAAGTCATGTTTGCTCCCTTCAATTCAGTTGAGATCTCAATAGAAGCTGTGGTGATAGTCAATAAAGTAATTTACATGGAGTCAAAAAGACTTTGGTTTAGATCCTGCCAGTTACATGTACTTGCTATGTGACCCAGGGCAGGTCACAACTTTTCTGAGTTGCTCTTCTCTCATCTATAAAATGGGGATTTTAGCACCTAATTCATAAGACTATGACAAGAGCCAAAAGATAAAATATATAAAGCACTTGACAACATGAAAATCATATGAAAGTATCAGATTATTATTATTATTGATTGAATGAAAGCATTGGGATATAGGCTTATCTCCTATAGGATTGCTGAAAGCATCTTCATTACCATGTTAGTAGCAGAAAGGATGGCAGAAAGGATGGATGATGATGTGAAGAGGATAAGGAGGAGGAGGATAAATTTAAGACCAATGGAACTGGGAGCAGTTGAAGAATGCACATTGCCCAAATTATGATATGCAGTTTAATTTAAAGTGCATTAAGTTATTTCTTGAGTAAATGCATTTCAGATAATCACTGAAGATGTACAATGAGCACTATCCAGAATTCAGTGTGAAAAGCAAATTGAATTGGATTGTATTCAAAAAATTCCATTGAACTTTCAATGATCCCAAGGTACTCCATTACCAAAAATGTACATTTATTAAACAACAATATTCTCCTGATGATACCAGGTGGTTTTGGTTTATTGAAACCGTCAGGATCTGAAAAGACTCTCAATTGCAGGTGACCCAAGGACAATGGAAAGATTTGTCAGGATAGGTTTAATTAAGTTATTGTATAAACAATACATGAGAGCGCAATGATTGCCCAAAAGCATTATCAAAAGTGGTATGTTTAGAAAAGAAATTAGACAAGCCTTATAGTAAAAGTGAGAGATAAAAGTGATAGATGGGCACTCAAATCTTACCTGCTATGCACAATAATAATGTCAAAGTAAGCTTCTACATTGGGCAGATCCTCTTTGGGCATTTATCGATAAAAGTTCTACAGGATGAGAAAGTGCTAGTGGGATGGAGACCTATGCAGTAATGAGTTCAGTACATATGAAAGGATTTAAGTAAGTATCAACTAATGAGGTAATGAGTCCTCTAAATTTCCTGTCCATTGTGTAAACTAATATGACTTTCTGAGTGGTTTAAATTAGATTTATTTAGTTCAATCCTAAGGAAATGCCTTCCTTACTAGTATTTTGAGTCTTCATGAAGAAACATTTTCATATTTTTCATGTTTATAGGCTCAGATCATCATAATTGCTGGTCTTTTTAATTTTTTAAAGAATATTTATTTCATGGGATTCTTACTTTATATTCCTACCCCTTGGTCCTCACAAAAATCACTACGGTTTAATTTTTTAGAAAAGGCTTTTCCATTGCTTTGTTATAATCATTTTCTCAGGTGGAAATATATGTCAAAGGTCATGATTTAGCCTTATGCTGCTGTTATGTATACTTTTCATATCTCTGATATGCTTCTTTTCAGATTAAAAGGGCCTTGTTACACATCAGTAATAAAACTATTATTTCCACATCACACTTTTTAGTTCAGTTATATAAGCAAACTTTGACAAATTAGATGGGGCTCATTGTTTCAGCTTCATCTTTTTCACTGTATATTATATTGCTGGCCCCAGTCCAAAAGGTAGTTACTTTAGGCCCACAAGCCCATTGCCTAAAGGAGGATGGATTAAGCCCCAGTGAATTCATGTCTTGGTCACATCATTACAGATGCAAAGACCACTTGTGGTCCATGAGAAAATACTACAGGTGGTCCTCGTGGTTATCTAAAATAACTATTCCTCCATGCTCAAAATGAGGGGATCAGGATACCTTGTGTACATGGCATTTGACCTGAGATTTTAAAGTAATTAAGAATTTCAAGGGACAAAGGTAATGAGGAACTGTAGATAATTTAAAAACAAAAGCTCTAAAAAAAAATCCATTTTAAAAACCACACTTTCAAAAGATCAAAAGAATGGATGGCTGGAAGAGTGTCTGAATGAATGAGTCAACTAATCAATTGAAACTATTTATTAAATACTAGCTCTAAGAATGGTAGTAAACACTGGAGATAGAAATAGAAAAATTAGACAGTGCCTGCCCTCAAGATGCTTATAGTTTGACTAAAAAGACAACAAATACAGGGTAGCAATAACAAGGGAATGGAGTTATGTATTGCTAATTCATAAAGACAGTGAGAGGAACAAGAAGACAATCAAGTAACATATCCTTTGTATAGTTCATGTTCATGGAAATTTGATTACAGTTTTCAAAGCAAGAAGGGGAAAAGAGAAGAGGCAGGGAGGGTCCATGGAGTGTAGCAGGATAGAAAATGATGACAAAGATTTCAAAGTCTCGGCTAGTGCAGCGTCAAGTGCCTTAGTTCTTTCCAATGCCAGAGGTCCTCCATCTTCTGGTGATGCAATTTCTAGGGCAGAACAATAAGAAAATGACCAGGAATGGAAGACAGACTACTAAATAGCCGCTCTGAAAAGAAGTAATTGGTTTTAGTGGAGTAGATGTTCACTGTGAGTCAGTGATGAAATATGACTGCCAAAAAAGCTACTACAACCATAGGCTACATTAAGAGAAGCCTATGGTCTGAGATGACAGAGGGCTCTGAAATGGTCATGAGACGTTGGGAGCTCTGGGTTAATGTCTTGGGGCACCATATTTGAAGGACATTGAGGGAAACCAGATGGGAAACCCCTAGAATACAAGGCATTGGAGGCATATAGCCTGAAGAAGAGAAGACTCAGGGAGCATATTGGAGCTTTCCTTAAATATCTGAAGAGCTGTCAAGGGGAAGCGGAGTGAGATATAATATCATTAGCATTTATATAACACTTTCAGGTTTGCAAAGTGTTGTACATCTCTTTTCATCCCCACAGCTGTGAGAAGTAGTAGATCCTATTATCCACCTCCCCACCCCACCCCCATTGTATAGCTAAGAAAACTGAGGTAGAAAGCAATTAAGTGACTTGCCCAGGATCACCTGCATAGTATATGTCTGAGGCAGGCAGGATCTGAACTCAGATCATGCCAACTTGAGAGCCTGTTCTATCCACTGTGCTACCTAACTGGCCTGATATGTTCTGCCTAGTTACTGAGGGGTTAGGATCAAAAGTCAGAAGGTGAAGGGAAGCAGATTCAAGCTTGTGGTAAGGAAAATGCTAATCCAAGAGTAGAATAAACCCTCTCATGAGGCCATAAGCAAAAGTTTGGAGAGATTGGCATAATAATTTGCTTAATTAAATTAATCAATTAAACTATACGAAATGAATGAATTGATGTGTTTAATAAATATTGATTGATTGACTGACCTCTTGTGCGAAGGCTTCCCGTGTGAATCAGTGTTGGACTAAATGACAAAGAACTCCCTTCCAAGGCTCACATTTTACAATTACAGGACCTGAGGATCCTTAAATGCCCTCTTAGTTCTAACATCCTACAGGTTGTGATGCTTGGGAGCACAGGAAAAACAAAACAAAACTTCTCCAGTTTCATAACGGGGCCCAGGATCTTCTCTGGCCCAGGGGATCATCACAAATATGACTATTCCAAAGTCTATGTAAATGCCATCATGTTGGGGAAATGATGCTTGGAAAGGGAATGGACTATGCATTCTGGTATTTTCTGTTCCTATAACTCTATTCACTGCCATTTTTTCCCCAAACTTAGAAACACTTTCATGTTTATTAATGACTATCTATAGTACATCTCAAGTGTGACATTAAAAAAAAAATTGAAGCTGTTTGAATTAGGAGATTGCCAAAGAACAGAAAATTTCACAGTGTTTGAAAATCCTTCTTTCTCTGCCATTCCCTCCCCTGCCCCCCCCAGCTATGTACCCCAGCCCCCACCTTCTGGTAACACCAAGAGCTTCAGGTATTTCAAAGCTCCAGAAGGCTTTTTTTGAGCCCCCCTGGGGAACAGAACCTACCATCAAACATTTCAATTGGAAAGTTGTTTTTTTTTGTTGTTTTTTTTTGTAAGAGGCATGAATATGCAAACATCTTCAATAAGAATGGTACATTATCTCTAGTTTAGCTATTATAGTCAGATATACAGCATAAAAAATGCATTATTTACAAGGAAACATCTGAGTCTTCAGTACCCCTTTCCTGTTTATCCAAATTCCTAAGCCCATGGCAATGATTTTACCTTGGGAGTGAAATTCAGACCTATGTGCTTGAGCTAAAAATGAGAGGTAGCCTTGTGAGTGACAAGTATCCTGACGTAATAGAAGAATCCTTGGATTTGAAATTGGAGAAGGGAACTGAGTTCTAACACCTGCTCACTTACCTGTCCATGTGGCTGTTGAGTGAGGGACTTTTTGACAACTCTTTGGTCCCTCATTTTCCCCACATTTAAAGCTAAGGGATGGGATTGGGTGGCCTCTAAGGTTTACTTTTAACTCAAAATGGATTTAGAATCACTTTTTTGAAAGAGTATAATAAAGTCCTCAAAGAAACACAATTTAACAAAAAACCAATTTAACAAAAAGATAAGTTTGGGTACTATGGGCTACTTTTCCAGAGTTCATATGATTTGGTAAGAATGCAATAATTGGAAATATGAGAATAACCAAAGACAGAGAAGTCTCTTTGCATCCTGCTATTTTAGGCCACAGCATTTTGTGACTTGAACTTGTGAATGATCATGGAGGTTTATCTACACTTTTCCATCTGCAAAAGTTCCTCAAACTTGTTAGATGGGGGGCATTTATGACAGTTATATAAATTAATGGTTTAGTATCTGATGTGATAACCAGAGATTAGAGAACAGTGCAGTTAGCTCATATTGGAAATAGTTACTTAAAAAAAATAAAAAACTTTCATGTTCTCCTGGCTCACTGTGTGTTATGGGCCCAGGGTACCTCAGAAGTTTCTCCTTGAGAAACTAAACCCAAGGACAGACACACCTAAAGAGAGAAGTGGCACCTGAGATAAGATTAGGTGTGGCCGCTCCATTTGTGGCATGAGGAGGAGAGAGATTGCTTGAGAGATCCTGAGTTGCCCCTCACCCAACTCCCCCAGCCACCACCAGAGGGGAATGGTCCTCCCCCAGTAAGGGAACTTTCCAGAGTCAGATGATCACCTCATGGGACCACCATGGGTCCACTCAGAGAGCCACGCCTCTGTGCCATGCACATTTCCCCATGAGAAATCCAAGGACTTCTCTCTTGGTCTCCTTTCCCTCGTGCCTAAATAAACTATTATTTTATTCTCATTGGATTTGTGTGCAAGAGGATGAAATTCTCTAAAAAGGAAATCCTAAGGACCCCTACCCCAAATCCCTCCTTATTACCCCCATAACATGGTATAAGCTGTAACAATTCATCATTCCCTTCTGTTACTGAACTACCTCATGTGTAAATGGAGAGAGGTGGACTAAAAATGCTCTAAGGTCTCTCCCAGATCTGACATACTAAGATGTCTAGCCCATTGACATCTCCCTTCTTGAAATCTCTCTGTCTTGGTTGTCCAGATCACATACCAATCACCCTAATTATTTTGCCTATCTTGTTCTAGAACTTATTTGAAATGTAGGTACTAGTCCCCATCTTAAAAACTGACAAGCTTCTTTAGGACAAGGATAAACAAGAACATGAGTAGGTTGACTAGATAACACTTCTGGATCTTAATTCATGATTCTATGATTCGATAAGCTTCCTCTGTATTTGCCATAGCACTCTTCACCTTACCAAGTACAGAACAGATGTTCATTATGATAGAACAGAAAATCAGTAAAATTTGTTGGTTCTTTTGTTTAGTCACTTTTAGTTGAGTCTGACTCTTCATAACCTCATTGGGCTTTTCTTGGCAAAGATACTAGAGTAGTTTGTCATATCCTTTTCCAGCTCATATTAAAGATAAGAAAACTGAGACAAAAGGGGTGAAGTGACTTGTCCAGGGTCACATAGCTAATAAGTGTCTGAGGCCAGTTTTGAATTGTGGTAGATGAGTCTTCCTGACTTGAAGTCTGTCCTCTCTGTAATGTGCCACCTAGCTACCCCTTTTGTTAGTTCAGGGAATCAGACCTAGATATAATGAGGGACAACTAGATCATACAGGGAATGGTGCACTAGACTTGGAGTCAGGAAGACCTGAATTCATGGGCAAGTCACTTAACCCTGTTTGCCTCAGTTTCCTCATCTGGAAAATGAGCTAGAGAAGGAAATGGCAAACCCCTCCAGTATCTTTGCCAAGAAAACCAAGGATGGGGTCACAGAGAGTTGGATATGACTGAAAATGACTGAACAAAAACAGGTAGAATGAAGCAAAAGGCATGAAAGTCTTGGACAAATATATAGGGTATAGAAAGTGTACATCATGGGGTGTAGCCAGGGAGACAACACATTCATTTGAAAGAGGGAAGAATGGTGTCCTGTCTCCTGCATCATTTTGTTCAGGATTGCTTCATGTAGCAATTCAGGAATTCCCTAGTACAGTTTCTGGTTTATGCCTGACAAAATTGAAGGCCAGAGGATTGGAGACAAAAGAAAGATTTCCTATCCACCAAACTTTGGGAGAATATAATCATGATAATAATGGTGAATTCAATTTATGCAGAACTTTATATATTCAATATAAAATAGTTTTCACACGTTAAGCTATTTGTTCCTCACAAAATCCCTACAGAGGTTGTATTGCAAGTGCTATTATCCTCATTTTGCAGAGTAAGAGACTGAGGCTCAAATTGTTGGAGTGACTTGTCCATATTCACATAGCAGGTGGTTCCCCAGCTGAGACTTGAACCCAATCCTTCTGCCTCCAAGTTCACTGTTCTCTTCCCTATTTCACAAGCATGTCAGAGGGAGAGGTGAAAGATACAGATTTGTATTTTTCATCCCTAGAAGTCAGACTAGTACAATTCAAAGCTTCCATTTCCTAAAATATAAGATATTTCTGCAACATAGATCAATCATAACCTTTCCTGAAAAATTGGCTTCTGTCCAGAAAATCACTAAAGTGGAAAACTTCCAGGGTGGCTGTTGTGAATGAGAGAACTCCTCAGGGAAGGCAGGAAGAACCTCTAGCTTCAGCATTTGACAAGTAGTTGCATAGAGATGCTTCTGAGCCAAATATTATGAAACCACTCAGGGACCATAAGCAACTTGAAGTGTGCAGCCTGAGATCAATGATGAAATGTTGACGTCAGTAAATGAGATTTCCAAAGCCCCAGGAGGATTTGTTTTCCTTTGTGACTAGGAATATATTTGGTAGTGGGTCATCATTTCACAAATGGTGGAAATGATTTATGAGATCCATGCTCTGGGAGGATCTGGCTGGTTATGTAATTGATGCAAGAACAATGAAAAAGTTAACCTTTTTAAGGGAAGATAGGAACTACAGGTAACAGAAACTCAATAAAGAACTCCTTCATAATTGGGAAAGTTGGAAACCATCATAAACGTAAAAAATTTAACAACAGCTTAACAGTTTATTTGCCAGAATGGGAGGCATGAAGGGGGAAGAACAATGAACCAGGACTCAGAAAACCTGCTTTCAGGCCCCAGACCCACCATTACAAGCTGTGTGACTATGTAAGTAAGTCACTTGTCCTCACTGGCATAAAATAAGAGATTGTACTGAATGCTACATACGATTATCCCTTCTGCATCACAGCTTTTCTCATTATGCTTTCAATATATTGCAGGTCAGCATAAGAAATCAAACATGAATTTGGGGGACTTTTGTGGAAGCCACAATTGACACACAGAGGCCAACAGATGACATAGAAAAAGTTTAGAAACACAGAAATGCATAAAATATATGTATAGTATTGTATAATATCAAACACATTTTATCTTTTAATATCATAATCATTCTGACTTTTTTCTCTGGTGGGGCCCAAACATTTTATGTGAATTTTCCACATCATGGGGGTGCCTCCCCCAACCCCTGTGATGTTGAAGGGATAACTGTATTTCAGCTCTAAATCTTAGGCTCCCTTGATCCTAAGAGTTTGGACATAGGGATCTTAAAAGTTTTTTCTAGTTCCCAGAATCCTTGTGGATTAGACTAGCTGATTGTGATCATGGAGGAGACCCTTCAGTATGCATTGTCCAACTCACTTCACAGATGAGGCAACTGGTGGTCAGCTAGGATGAAAACTGTCTAGCAAGGAAGAGGGCCGGGGCAGGAAAGAACTCATGTCTCCTGACTCATACTCCTATTCTTAGCCTTCTTCTAGCCCCACCACTGTTTGCGTGACCTGAGGCAAATAACTAAGGCCCTCTGGGCCTCTCACCATCTGTCAAATTAGGTGAACCTAGAAAGTCCCTTCTAACTCTAAATCGTTGATATTATGATTCTATGGACCTCAAACTCTAAGTCTTATGTCAAATATGTGAGAAATAAGAGTTGAACAGATGAACCTCAGATTGGATATGATAAGAATAATATGGCATCATCATCATCATAGATGACATGATTGGTTTAAAATCATTTATGTACCTCTTACGTGTCTGGTATAGCACAAGTACCGAGACTACAAAAACAAAAAAAGTGAGACAGTCCCTGCCCATAGGGGCAGGGGAAAACACAGATATAGGTGTAGTAGACAGGGAAATGAGTTCTAGTGTGAGCAATCAAAGAGATTCCTCATAATTCTTCCACAGGACAGTCAAATGACATTCCCTTTCCAGAAAGGGTAATAGTATGGGTGTGATTACTATGTCCAGAGCAAGAAGAAGAAAGAGAAAGAAGGGAAAATTACAGGGGGAGTGGGATGGGGCAGATGGCAAGATGCACTGGGTGTAGTTCTGGAAGTCAAAGGATGGTTTGGTTTGGGGCTGGCTAGAAATGGGGAGCTAGGTGACTTTGAACTCACTCTCCAATTAAGACAGCTCCTTGGGGCAGCTAGGTGGTGCAGTGGATAGAGCATGGGCCCTGGATTCAGGAGGACCTGAGTTCAAATCCAACCTCAGACAACACTTACTAACTATGTGACCCTGGGGAAGTCACTCAACCCTCATTGCCCCACAAAACAAACAAAAAGGACAGTTCCCCAGGGCAGAAGTTCCAAAGATCCATGCCCCCAATTCTCAGGGAAGATTAACTCCCCTAAGACCTGGGAGCATCTTGTTTGCAGGGTCCAATGGTCCAGGTGGGAAGAAGCAAGGCAGCAGATGACAGGAAGGCCCATGGGCACACCAGGTGTGACATTTGTGTAGAGTGTTAAGATTTGCAAATTGCTTTATGTAATTTCCTTTTATCCTTACAACAGTGAGATAGGTTCCCTTATTTTCCCCATTTTACTGATGAAGAAACTGATGCTTGAAAAATTTATGTTGACCTGCTCATGATCATACAGCCAATAAGGGTCTGAGGCAGGATTTGAACCTAGAACTTCTTCCCTCCAAGGCTTCCATTTTTCATACTAAAATATGCTATCTCCTATGTAGCAACTTAAAACTCAAAAGTGATGAAATAATGTTTCTTATAGTTAGAAGGGTAGGATTTTAACATTTGAAGAGATCTCAGTGAGAAAATTTAGTACAGAGGTTCTTAAGCTGGGGTCTATGTATAGATGTAAATGAGGTTAGATAGGAAAACACACAAACATCTTTATTTTAATTCAAGACTAAGTGAAATTTAGGATTTCCTTCAATTATTTTATTTTTATTTATTTTTTTTTAGTGAGGCAATTGGGGTTAAGTGACTTGCCCAGGGTCACACAGCTAGTACATGTTAAGCGTCTGAGGCCAGATTTGAACTCAGGTACTCCTGACTCCAGGGCCAGTGCTCTATCCACTGCACCACCTAGCTGCCCCTCCTTCAATTTTTAAAAGAAAATTCTGAGAGTTTCTATAGGTTTTATCAGACTGGGAAAGTAATTCATAACAACAACAAAAAAGTTGAGAACCTGTGATCCTACCTAACCTTATTTTATCAGTGAGAGTTAAGGTACAAGGTAAGGTACAAGGTTATAGGCACTATTACTCATAGCCAAGCTGGGATTGAAATCCAGATCTTCTGGGGCTAAATTCAACCCTCTTTCCATTATAGCCCGACACTCGTCCCATCATGCACAGTATTCTGTCAGTATTTCAAATAGTTTAGGAAAATGGATTTTCTGTAGCATAAATAAAAAAACAATTAAAATATTTAGTTATGTTACCCAATTTTCACAGACATTCTCTTTTAAAATTTAACCTTCAAAGCCTCTAAAATATTTTTTGAGAAGCACTAGAAAGGGGAAAAAAAGACAGAATGTTGGTCATTGTTAATGAAAAAAATGAAATTAAAGCAAAAATAATTTTGTCCCCTCCATATAACTGAATAGGTGAACATGGGAAGGACCTGTTTTTCATCCCTTCTGGGAATCCCTGGTCGGGTTATCTGTTCCACACATCTGTAGATAAATCCTGAGATGCCTAAGACACAGAGAGGTAAAGAGATTTGTCTACAGTCACACAGTGTCAGAAGCAAGACATTTGCCTTACTCCAAATTTAACACCTTAGCTATTCCTCCTCTCTACCTGACTAAAATGAGTATATAAGTGGTCGTTTTTATCTAGGCAAAACCAAACATAATATTTTCGCAACCTCCTCCCAGCCCCCTTGGGGGGTATGGGGGCAAGGAGGCTTATACTCTTCCTTGGGCTCTACCGAACTATGTATGTGGCTTCAAAGCAGAGAACTAAGACCAATGTATGGAAGTTTGACTTTTAGGGGGAAATAACTCAATTTTACATTAAGTGGAATAGAACTGTCTTCTGAGGTAGTTAGGTGCCCCAAACTGTCATTTTTTATAAAGATATTAAGTAATCACTATAAGGGGGTGTTAGAAAAGGAATGACTGCTACAGTTATGTAGTTAACATCTGAGTTCATTAACAATTCTCGATTCTTGAATTTCTAGAGGTGGTTCTATTCAGGTAATTAATGATTTTTTCCCTTCAGTGCCTGCATATTTCAAAAAATATTTTAGCATTACAGCCTTCTAGGTTAGTTTCTTCATGGCCCACCTTCCTTTGTACAGAAATTGTATTGCTTTGTAGCTATAACATTGTATTTTAGGGCCTACTTGTGTTCAACTTGATTTGAAATGCATTTTCTGAAGACAGTTAAAGGTATTGTGACCTTTCTATGACTGTTTTTTCTCATCATTACTCCCAGGCTCAATGCAGAATTTAACTTTGCTGACATCCTAACAGTCCACCAGTATGGTTCTTCAAATTATATATTAATACACATTTTTTTAAAAAGTGTTTCAAAAATAAATTAAAATAAAATTTTTAAAAAAGTGTTTCTTAGAGGCAGATGTGCAGAAAAGAGCTATGTATATATATCCTATATCAAGTGGATACTTAAAGTGAAACAAAATAGAACTCTGTGAGGTTTTAAATTATGTGGAAAATAGAAAATATTTGTCAAGAATGGAATTTTTGAAAGTTGCTTGGTGGAAGCGAATATTGGGTTTGAATTCCCACTTTTCCGATTACTATGGGGTGACCTTAGTTAAGTCACTTAATCTCTGTGTCTCAGTTTCTTTATATAAAATGATGGGATTGGACTGCAGGGCCTCTTGTGTTCTCTTCCAACTCTAAATCACTGTTCCTTTGTGTTTCAAATTACAGAAAGGAGTAGTCAAACCTTTCTCTATAGAGATTCTTCTAACTGTCTTCTTACACAGTTATCCCTTCACTTACTAGCTGTGTGATCCTAGGCAAGTCACTTAAACCCAACTGTGTTAAAACACCTGGGGCCATCTCTAGTCATCCTGATGATCTTGTTACTGCACCCAGATTGCTCTGGAGGAGAGAGTGAGGTTGGAGACCTTGAACAGCCCTCCCTCACTTAAATTCAATTCACTACAAGTCATGACAACATGTCATGGTCCTCTTCGAGATCAAAGGACAAACAACAACAATCCCTTCAGCATCATGGGGATTAGAGGCAAAGTGCTACTGAAATTTGGAAAATTCACATAAAATTTTTTGGCCCTTTCTTTGTACCAGAGAAGGAGTCTGAATTTTTTTCTTTTTCTTTTATGGGCTGTTTACAGTACCTTATTGTAAAATTTGAGTTGATATTATACAATACTATACATATATTTCATGAATTTCTGAGTTTCTAAACGTTTTCTGTGTCATCAGCGGCCTTTGTGTGTTGTCTGCAGCTTTTGCAAAACTCCCCCAAATTTCCCATTTAATTTCTTATGCTGACCCCCAATATATCAAAGCCATGATAGGTAAAGTCAAGATGTGTAAAGGGTAACTATATTTAGAATCAAATCTCATTCTGGGTATTTTTCATCAGTTTAAATTAATCCTAAGGTCACAAAATCATAGGCTTTGTTGAATGAAAGGGACCTGAGAGATCAGATAATTAATTTTGCAGATGGCAAAACTAACACTCAGAGTGGTGATTTGACTTGCCCAAGGTTACATACCTCATAGGGTAATTGAGTCAGGACAAGAATTCAATTTTCCTTATTCTTGGTCTAGTTCTTTCATAAAGGGCTCAAAAGTATATGTCTATATCAGGCAAAATTATCCAAGCAGACCAGGAATTTTGGTCCAAACATAGCTTTTTTCTCACACGAGTTAGTTGGACTATAATGAAATGCAGTGTGAGCAAACACACAAGAAATGCTGCTCGATCTTAACAATCAAAGTGTTGACAGAGATGGTTTGATGAGCTTTTTAAGCAGCCCTAGAAAAAGATGGGGGCGGTTGGGGGTAGAGGCAGTGAAGATGGAGAGACCAAATAATCATATGCACAGCAGTTGAATCACAAGACCTTGAAAAAAATCACCCCTTTC
Organism: Dromiciops gliroides; assembly: GCF_019393635.1. Lineage (NCBI taxonomy): Eukaryota > Metazoa > Chordata > Mammalia > Microbiotheria > Microbiotheriidae > Dromiciops > Dromiciops gliroides. Next base: position 83,862,506 of record NC_057866.1, on the reverse strand, counting down.
CTTCTTTGGACATGTTGCCTCATCTGCCAAATGAGCGAGGGGGATTTTGACCTCTGAGACAACTTCCAGCTCTCAATCTCAGGACTGTGGTTTCTCTTCCTTCTATCATGGTGCCCTTCAGCTTTCTTCATTGTTTGTTTGTTTTTTTTTCAGAATTACCCTTCCTTTCTTCTTTGTATTTATCTCAGCCCTTCTAGAGGTCTGAATGAATAATCAGAACAGGACTGGCTCCTAAAGGAAGAATTAATGAGCAGGCTTCTGTGTGGCCATTGTCTACTTAGGAGTTCATCTTCCTTAGATTTTATCGTGCTGGTTTAAGGAATTTGTAGTCAAACTCATGTTTTGGCTACCCCTGTGTGTAAGAGCCTGTATACTCTGAAATGAAGTATAAATATAAGCAAGAGAGATAAAGGTTTTTCCTTTTATTAAAATATTAAATAATTAGGTCAATCAAAGCCAGGTCTGAGATTGAAGAACCTGCAGAACTCAGGCTGTTGCTTAGATGAACCTGTATTGGCTTACAATATTAAGCTAAATTTGTTTCATTTACTTAAGTGATTGGAGTTTTTCTTTTAATTCTCTAGTTTGGTGAGTGGAATCCTGGCTTTCAACAAACTTTAATAATGATACTTGAAAAACACTGTGCTAGGTATCAGGTCAGATTCAAGGCTAATTTGATAGCCTCAAAGACTCTTTGAGTCTATTGGGGGATTAGGGGAGGTAGGTCACATACACAAGTATTGACAAACTAAACTCAATCAGAAGCATATTAGAGTCACAGAAAGTACAATCAGAATGGGAGTGAAGAAAGAATTACTTCACACCACCTAACATTTATTTAATAGTCAGACTATAATAGCACCCTGTACCTAAGAAGTAGAAGATTTGGAAGATAGGAGGAAGAGGAGGGAGAACTGAATACTTTGCATTTTATAATTTTTCATTCAAAGTTTTTCATTTAATGTTTTAGGAAACATGCTTAAGAGGGGGAAAAGTTCCAGTTATGCCAATATTCAATGGATTTATTTTCTTGTTGATCATAAAAATGGCTCTTACCTGCTGCATCAATTTCTTCCTCTTTTGCACAGTTTTTAAGGTTCTCGATATAATCTTATTTTAGAAACATTACATCATAAAAGATGCATTCTAACATCCACACTGGGCTCTTGTTATGTTGGTTTTCTTAAAATACTCCCCAACCAACACATACCATATACATTTTGACTTCCTTGCCCCTACTTATGCTATTCTTTTTGCCTAATGCTCTGCCCTCTCCCCTTACACAACCTAAATATTACCCATCTTTACCTTCCATTTCTGTTCCCACTTTCTGCAGGAAACCTTCCTAACTACCTTGGTCCACTTTGACCACTCACTTCTCTGAGTTACTTCTGTGTATGTGGTCAGTATCACACCATTTAGTACTTCTCTAACTTTTTAGGGGGAAATTCAATTAAAATCAATAAATACTTATTAAATATATACTATGCAATTCATTGGCAATTAACCTTCAAGAGAGCAGAGGTCATTTCATTTTACTCCATTTTGGTTAGTATGTGTTCCTTTTATTGCCCCAAATAAATTGGCTGGTCCTTGGGTGCAAAGAATAAGTTTTCTACAACTGCTTTGTATGTCTAGACATACCAAACAGCACAGAAAGAACCTTAGAATATAAAATATGAGAGCTAGAAGGAATTTAGCATCTGGAATTAAGGGACTTTTAAGATTATCTAGTCCAACCCCCTCATTTTACAGATAAGAAGTCATATAGTAAAATGACAGCAGAACAGAAAAGTTGGGAATAGAAATGAGCTTTGTCATTCCTAATCTACTGGGTTTTTGCTCTTTCTTTTTTTTTCCTTTGCAGGGAAGTATAAAAATAAATTCTTTCCACCACTCCAGGGACAACAAAAGGGTGTTCCCTTATGATAGAGAAGTTTTTCACTCCACCTATGTACAGTCCTTGGGGCACACTGAAGTCAGGCCAGACTCCAAACTCATCTGCTAAAGCATCCAGTAGTGATTTCATCTCACAATTCTTATGTCAGATTTCAAGCTGGTTAATATTTGATCAGCTTCCAACTTCATATGAACTCAGGGAATATATCAAGGACAATGTACTGTCTACTACTAGGAACCCCTACATTCAGATACAAGAAGGGGCCCTATGTCGTTTGTACCCTAAAAGTCACAGGTATAGCCTAGCCTTTAGGCCTAGGAAACACATTTGGTTTTTTAGACATCAGGATATTGAACTGGCTGAATTGTTGCATGTCATAGAATTTTTAAATCTGGAAGCGGCCTGAGAGATGACCAACATCAATCCCTTTTTATATGGATGAGGTAATTTAGGGCTAAAGAACTAAAGTGTCTCCTTGGAGGCCATACATCTAGTTAGTAATAAAATCAAGACCAGCACATTGGTCTTCAGTCTCCCAAACCCTTATATACAACACTGCAGTATTGATTATATTAGGTTATTCTTTAGTAAACCAAATTCACAGTTTGCCTTTCTATATTGTTTCTTTTTTCTAAGGAACAGAGGAATGATTTTAGATGGGCATAATCTAGATGCCAAAAGATGAAACCTTCTTCAGTATTCTAAGAATTATATGCAGAGGGGTTCTTAGAAATCACCTAGTTTAGCCTCATTTTAGAAACAATTAAACAAAGGCTCAGAGTGATGGTCACACGGTCTTAGTGTAGAATAACTTTTTTTCTTCCTTTGCTGCAAATACCAAAGTACAGTGATGGCTCAACAACTTAATATTGTCTAGTTTTGTGTCCCAGGATCATAGACAGACTTCCAGAGTTAAGGTTTAAGCCTCTATCTGTTGGTTCCACAGCCACTGTATCAAAGCTTTTCTTGGGGCTTCCTTTAAATGAGGCTGCAGAAGTATCCAATGTAAGTAAAAAACTATCCTGAAAGCTGGGGCTCTTATTCTCTCCCATGGCTGACTTCTCCAATTTTTGAGGTACAGAAGTGAGTAGGGTGGTTCATTTGGGAAGAAACAAACTACTTGGAGCAGGGATTTTTAGTTTTGGGTTTATATGTGTGTGTATCTGTATGTCCACATATATGTGTAAATATATAAAACTATATTTCGATGTAATTTGTTTCCTTTGACATCCTATATATTTTATTTTATGTATTTAAAAAAGCATTATTCTGAGAAAGGGTCTATAGGCTTCAATAGCTGGCCAAAAGGGTCCATTGACCTCAAAAGGTTAAGAACTGCAGACCTAAAGCATTTGGCTTTTATGAGATGCTCTGTAATCCATACAAACTTTACACAGGGTTGAGACCCACACTCAGATATTTGCCAAATTTCATTTCAGTCTGGGAAAAAGTGCTACTTCTGCGAATAATAAGGCATGTCAGGCAAGATACATTATTTTATGAGGCAAGTCAAAGAAATCTGATGACCACAGTGAGGCATTAAAAATTAAAAGAACTGCAGGGAGAAAAAAAAACAGATTGAGAAACATAATGCACAAGCAATTTTTCCATTGGAAAATAATAAAGGGGTCTGGATACTGCAGTCGGAAACTACTGGTTGCCTCAGGTGTTGGGGGCAAATGGATTTTTATACTGAGAAGGACAACACAGTCTCTAGCAAATCTTATGCAGTGAAATATTTTAGTTCCTTCATATAGAGACATCATACACCATGTTAACAACCATGAAAAACAATACAAAATGCTTTCAATTTAACAAGTAGAAAAATATAACTAGTATATATGGCAATTGTGACTCTAATACTGTACATAAGTAATTTATGGATTTTACAAATAAATTATAGCTTCAATGCCCTTTGTTATTATTATTATTGTTATTATTGTTTTGTCTTTCCTAGACATACACCAGAACTTAGAGTAGACAGTTTCAGAGCCTTGCTTGGTATTCTAGTGCCAGTCAAATGTTCTGCCAACAAGCTCAAAGAATTTCTTATTTGGCTCATGAAAATATTCATGCAGTTTATTAAGTAATTTGGGATCCACTTGAGGGTGTGCTCGTCCTTTTGACTCATGTAAACACCGGTCCCTGCCACTGTCCCTTAGGCAATAAAAGCCTTTTGTTTTATTAAAATAGAAGTTTGAAGCATTAATTTGTGGAGACAGCTTCAAAAACCTTTCTACTTTTTCTATTTCTGGGAAAGGGTCTCTAATGAGTTGATCCCCATCCACAATGTGAATGTGATCCAGAGGAAAATACTGAAGCCAGTTTTGCATGTGAAAATAATAGAGGCTCCGGTTTATTGCCTTGTATTCCACATTGAGCTCACCATCTTTGATGAGAAATTCTTCAATGGATGGGTATGGTTTGTGTTTTTGCACGTGGTTATAAAACACTTGGGTATAGTCAGATAGAACTCGCTCACTGGGGTCTCTCAGGATAAGGAGCAGTCTGATGGATGGGTTCATATTATAAACTCTCTCAGGCACTTTGGATGATGTGAAGTACGCAGGGGTTTTTTCCACAGTGAGCTGATGAGGGAAAGAGTAGGGCATTTGGCTGAGGTACCACTCAAGCCCATTTCCATAGTGATCTTCCCAGTCAAAGAAATGGACTTCACTTTCAGCAGCAGCTATCCCTGGGTGTAGGCTAAGCATCTCTAGGAGGGCTCGGGTACCACCTTTCCTCACACCAATGATGATGGTTTGTGGGAGCCTCTGGCTAGATCCATTCAAAGGAGCACCATCTTGGAAGTCACTCTTGAGAGAGCCTTTCCTTAAGAGCTCTTTCTGGCCAGCTTCTGAAGGGACTTCCACTTTAGAGCTGGTGGCAGGATGAGAAGGCACTAACTGTGGCTGGAGAATGAGCAGCACTGCTCCCAGAACAAGTGCTGTCATGGTGGACACTGGTGTAACTTCACTTAACTGGATGAGGGGTCATGAAGCAACCGCTGCATAGAAATGCCTTCACACAGCTCCTCCTTGTTCACGTCACATATATCTGGCAAGCAGTGATATTACTGGAAAAGAAAATAAGACAGAGATTAGCCTGTGAAACACAAGAGAAGCCTTGATATCTTTGCCAAAATAACTAACTTAGGGGCAAGTCACTTCCTTTTTCCTGGCCTCACTTTTTTAATCTGTAAAACTCGGGAGTTGGACTTGATTATCTTTCTTGAAGGGTGTTTCCAGCTCTGATAGTCAATGTTCTTTGGGTGCTCCCAGCTTTAGCATTTTAGAATGCTATGTTGGTTATATGCTTAACAAAGCAAGGGTTTTGATGTTCTCAAGAGGACCTAGAGCGCACGCCAATATCTGTCAAATCTTATTTGTAGATGATCAGAAGCAGGCTTTGGTAGCCAATAGAAGCTGTATATAGTATCAGTAATTGTTCTGTTCAGTGTTGGTACTCATATCATAGATCATTTTTGGCAACATCTGTACCAGGGAATGCTAACATAATCAGTAATATTCAATGCAATTAAGTATGAATGCCATGTATTTAATTATTCATTCCTTATGTGTTTATTGTTTGTCAATGTTCTTCATTAGTAAACATTTTTATTAGTGACTGTTTCCCTTGAATATTTGTATAAATTTAATCTTATTATTTAAGAGTAGGGGTGGAAGACAATTCCAAAGGACTCATGATGAAAAATGCCATCCACCTTCAGAGAAAGAACTGATATCTAAATACAAACAAGCATACTATGTTTTTCTTTCTTTCTTTCTTTCTTTCTTTCTTTCTTTCTTTCTTTCTTTCTTTCTTTCTTTCTTTCTTTCTTTCTTCTCTCTCTTTTCCTCCCTCCCTTCCTTCCTTCCTTCCTTCCTTCCTTCCTTCCTTCCCGGGGGGGGGGGGTGGGGTAGTGGTGGAGGAGAAACTTTCATGTAGTATTCCAAATCTGGCAAGGTTAAGATGAAGTAGAGATCTGCGATTTTCTCCCAGCTAATTTCTGGCACTTCTACCCAAGGGAGAATGTGAAAAACAAGGGAGCAAAAGATCTGTGTGTGGATAAACAATCTACCAATGAAGATCCTTGCTACACAGATACCTTAAAAGTCTCTCTCAGTAACTATGATCAAAATAATTAATCATCTGGTGGCTTGAGGTAATGCTTCTTTCTGAAATTACCTGGGACATCCCCCAGGTGAAACACACACAGTTCATCCATCATTGGATCCCCATTTGAAACATGTCTAGCTTGCTATACCAATATCGCTATTACTTTACTAGTATAGACTGAGAAACTGAGATCTTCTCTATAATAGAATGAGCCAATCAAAGAAGGTTTTGGGGGAGACACATAAATTTCAAGTGACACTGCTGTTTTAATACAGGGGGACAAATGTAGTGGTTATGGGGTCATGGAGAAATTTTCCTATGAATAGGATGGGATTTATTATGGTCCATATAATTAAAAAGACATATGTTTCTGGTAGCAAAGAACTGGGAACAAAACATCTCCCCACCAATTAGAAAATGGCTAAATTGTGACAGGGAAGACAATGGCACAGTGTTAGGTCCTAACCAGTGATCAATATGAAGACTTCAGAGAGGCATTGACAGGTTTACTTTTTAGTTTTTATTGATATATTTGGTTGTACATCACCTTGTTTCCCAAAGATATCATTTCCTACCTGCTACCTAGAGAGCAATTACTTTTTAACAAAGGGGGAAAATAGGAGAAAATAGTTTTGCAAAACCAATCAACATATCTACCAATGCTAACAATATATACATTGTTTCATCTTCATGTCTGCCAAGAAGGGAGGAGAGTGTATCTTCTCATTGATTGTTTCTGATCAAGCTTGGTCATGATAAATCTATAGTGCTCAGTTTTGTTTTTCTATTTACATTTTTGTAGTCATTAAATATATTGTTTGCCTGGTTCTGAAGAACAGAAAATTTATTTTGTTTGTGTGTACACATACACATACATACATATATACATGTATGAATATATATATATGTACAAACACACACATATATATACATACATTTATATTTACAGATAACAAATGAAGTAAGCAAAATCAAGTAAACAACATATACTACAACAATGTAAAAGGAAAGAACAAAAAATAACTACTCTTGGCCCTGGAGAATAGTTGAGAAATGTACCTCCATCTCTTCATTTCAGGAAGTGGTGGTGGTTGTGGAGAAGAGTATGAATGTGGAACACAGACTAGATTACCAGATGGACTTAATTGTTGGTTTGCTGAACAGGCAGTGGGGCATCACATTAGATAGAAGACTGGGCCTACAGTCAGCAAACCCTAAGTTCAAATTCAGTCTTGGATATTTATTAGTATGACCCTGGGCAAATCACTTAATTATTATTTGCCTCAGTTTCCTCAACCATAAAATGGGGACTGTAATAACTTACCTCCAAAGGTATCAAATAAGAATATTTGCAAAGTGCTTTAAATGGTGCTTGTATCATGGTAGGCAATTAATAAAAGGGATGGGCCTCTTCCCTTCTTTGTTTTTCAATCTTTGTTGCAGTGGATACCTTCATGGGTAGGTGAGTGAGTAAGGAGGACTATATTAATAAATCAGGTGATATAAAAAACAAAGATATAACTTAAAAATAGATTATCTTAATTGTAAAGGTACGTGTGTGTGTTGGGGAGTATTAAAAAGAAAATTAATCTGGGATTAATAAGATGATAGATTCAATTTCTGGCCTTTTTCTAATAAGTCATTTTATCTTTCTGAGCCTGGTTCCTCCTGCACAAAATGTGGTTCCTTAATATCTGTATGCCCTCCCTTAAAGGGGCAGTCATTAGAATTGGCAGGAAGACCTAGGTTCAGGCCTTGCCTTTGACACAAGATGCCTCCGGTGTTTTAGGAAGCTCTCTAAGGCTATAAAGTATCGACCTGCAGTGGTAGAAGAGCTTTATTCATCCAGGGGTTCTTTATTTTAATTTAATTTTAGGTTGATTTTCCATTCCAGTTCCTTTTCCTATACCTGTCTACCTCAGAGAGCCATTGTATGAATCAAATGCAATAATGTATGTGAAATCACTTTGCAAAGCACTACCCAAATATGAGCTATTATCACCATTAATCAAGGTAGATTCAAAATCTGCTTCATTAGGGTGAAAATTCTTCAAACTGCACAAATGGAAAATGGAACCTAGAAGTCCCTGCCTTGTCATCAAACCAGCAGGGCTAATATCCGATTCTACAAATTTGGTTTGCTGATTTTTGAATGTATATTAAGCAGTAATGCAATTAAAATTATGTTGGCCTTTTGAGAATCACAGACCTTTAGAGCTGAAAGAGACTTTGGAGATGATCTAGAAGAATTCTCTAATTAGAAAATTTAAAACAAACAAAAAATCATAATAATACTATAGTGAGGCCAGAAAAAAGTTGCTAAAATTGTGGCATAAATATCATGACCACATTGAGTGAAACTAAATAAGGACGTGCTATCTGGCAAATGACATGTCTTTCGTAAAACCGATTGCTTTCTTTTCTTGAATGGCGATTGTCTGAGAAAGCTGTGGGCACATTGTTGCTTTGGGTATAAGGACACCCCTTCTGCTTGCAGGTATTTTAAGTGAATTGGCCACTGAGTTTAAACAACAGAACAGCTGATCCATTCAGTCCAACTCCATTCCTTTTTGAAGCTCACACTGGCCAAATGCACCTATTATTTGCATATTGTAGTGATATGACCTCAGAAATAGAAGTTAGTACAACCATCTTCATATTTCTGCTGAGAGCTATCTCTGAGATTACTGGTACGTAGGGGAGACAACAGTTGAATATTGTCTAAAAGACTGAACTGAAGAGCCTATGTTTAACCTTTTCCTAGCTATTGAAAAGAGTTAATTACAATATTGCTTACCAAAATACATAATTTATCCTTTGTGGTATACTCCACTGATTCTCTGAGAACTATGACCAAATACTTATATCACTTGGTCAACAAATATTTGATGACTGTCTATTTATTATATACAAAGCATTGTGCTAGGCACTGAGGGTTGTTGTTTATCCTTTCTCAAAGGGGACATCATGACTTGTAGTGAACTGGAGTTAAGTGAGGAAGGGCTGTGCAAGGTAACCAACTTCACTCTCTCTTCTAGAACCATCTGCATTCAATGGCAAGATATATATCAGGATGACTAAAGATGGCCCAGGATGTTTAAGGCATTTGGGGTTTAGTGACTTGCCCAAGATCACACAGCTAGTAAGTGTCTGAGGTGAGATTCGAATTCAGGTCCTCCAAACTTCAGTCCCAGTGTTCTATCCACTTCCACTACCTCACAGCCCAGGAACTGAGGATGAATAGATATAAATAAATAATGCTTATGTTACATAAGATAGACTGATAAGGAAAATAATTCCATCAGACAGAGCTATTGACAATAATATATTTGGAATTCTGATGCTTATTCACGATTCTCCCAATTGCTAGTTTCCTTCTTCCCAGAAATGAGTTGGGTATATTCTTCATTGACCCATCCTTGTTCATGTTGCATTCCACCAATGGAATAACTTTTGTCTTTTGATCTTCAGTACCTAACAGAATAAATTATACATAACCAATGCTCAACAAAAATAAGTTGAATGAATGAATCACAGGTTTTAGATATGGAAGCATATTGAAAGATAAATATGGAATAGTGGAAAGAGCCCTGGATATATATTCAAATGGCCTGAGTTTGAATCCTAGTTGTGCTATATGTGATAATTGCTTGACCTTTTTATAGTATTGATATACTTCTTATGGGATTGTTAGGAAATCTGTTAAAGTTCAAATAAATCTGTTCTATAAATATCAATTATAATTATGATGGCAATAATAATTATTGTCACAAAATTTTCTTGGTCATTTAAAACTCCTTTTTTCACATACTACACCTCATTTGGCCAAATCAAATTCTAATTAAAAATTGACATGTGTTATAAGCCTATGGAATACATTGTCTCAGGTTAGGTACTGAAGGATTGCACTGGTAACTTGGTTGAGAAAATGAGGGGCATGGGCTTTGTTCTCAGACCCACCTCTCACTCCCACCTTGACTGCAGTAGAGCTGAATTTGAGGTGGGTAGGGAGGGGTAATTTGCTATAGAGGTAGAGTTTCTCAGTTTATAAACCTGCTGAAGATGGAAAGACAGATCTCTCCCACAAACCCTGCTCTGTTCCCTGCTCCGTAAAAGGAGAGATACTAAAAGTATGTACTTGCTTGAGTGCTGTGAAACTTAAATGAAATAAAGTCCATAAACTGTTCTGCAACCCAAATTAACAAGTAACCTTTTCTTTTGAATTATTGAAACCCAACTAGAGGCATCCCAATAAATCAAAGAAAATACTCTCCACCCTATTCCTCTCCTCTCCACCATGATGGAAAGGGACAAAGCACAATGATGACAATCACTCCTATTTGAACCTAAAAATCTAACCGACAGCTTAGATTGGCTTTCAAACCTTCCTGAGTCTTTGGTCTTCAATGAAAATAGCATCAAGGCTGGTACAATTTCATACCATCACACAATGCACTGGTATGTGAAAGTTATCCAGGTCTTTGAAAGTTACCTAAAAGTCCATTTCCATACAATCTTTACTTCAACCGAACTTGATGAACCTGAGTTTGGAAAGTCAATTTGTTCAGGATTAATGACCTATCTGCCCCCCACCCCTTCTCTCACAAGGCACATAACTGTACTTCTTGGAAATCTTCCCCCTCCCCTTTCCATGAGTATCTTAATACAACCTATAAAGCCACTCATTTGTATAGGGAAGAGGTCTGTTTATTGTGGTGATCTTGTTCAAATTTTAGAAGTTTTGGCATCACCTTCTCTACAACAGCTGCTCTCAAGTTTCCCTGATCTCTTAAATCCCTCAACTCCTATCACTTTTAGCTAAGTCTGAGCTGTTGGCCTTCTTTCCTCTGCGGTCATCTGATTTTAACAAACCCCAGAATTCTCAGTGTCCTAACCCATCCTGTCATCCCTCCCTCCAGTTTCAGAGGTTGAACTTGCTGTGCCTCTTGGCAAGGCTAAAAAATGTACCCATGTGGTTAATTACATACCTTCCTGACCTTGCTCCACCAAGGATCATTCTCATCTCCCATTTACCTACAAATCCTCCTTCTCTGCTGGCTCCTTACACTCAACTAACAAACATGCCCCATCCTTCTGTATTCTAAAAACAGCAATGCCAAATAAACAGACCAAAAAATAGACAAAACAAAAACTTTCTTTAGATTTGTTGTACTCTCAATCCCTCACCTTGCCTCTCTCTTCCCCCTCACTGTCAAACTTGTAGAAACTTGTACTCATTGCTTACAGTTATTCATTAGTCAATCAGCTCTCACTCTCTTGCAATCTGATTTCTGTCCTTACCATTCTATAATAATTACTCATGTTTATTGAGTGGGAAGTGGGAGGAGTTGGGGGCTTTAGGAGAGGAGAAATGCTTTGGAACAGCTGCTGTGGAGAATGTGTTGCCAAGCCCTCTGAAATTTGAAGGAGTTAGCCACAATAAACAGATCTCCTCTCTACATAAATGAGTGGTGTCTAGGGTTAGACCAACACCTATGATGAAGGGGGAAAAAAGACTTCCAAGCAGCCCAGAGGACCATCAACAACTGACTTTCTAAGCAGGAATTTATCAAGTTTAGCTTGATAAGATTATGTGGAAATGGACTTTTAAAGGGCCCAAGAAGATTTAGAGAATATAAATTCTGCAATTCTTGTTTATCATAAGTGCCTCTATAGGGGCAGCTAGGTGGTGCAGTGGATAAAGCACCGGCCCTGGATTCAGGAGGACCTGAGTTGAAATCTGGCCTCAGACACTTGACACCTACTAGCTGTGTGACCCTGGACAAGTCACTTAACCCTCATTGCCCCGCAAAAAGAAAAAAAAAAAGAAGAAGAAAAGAAAAAGAAATAAGTGCCTCTATAATCCTTAATTTTTTTTTTAAGACCAAAGCCATAAGACAATAGTGAAGGTTGGTAGCTAGGTTTATAGATAGGTTCAAGTATGAGTAATCGCCATAATTGTGCCTTGTCTCTTCCTTTAAGGGTAGATGTAGGGGACAGAGGGGAGAGGAGGAGGGGGCTGGATTTTCTTTGACCTGCAGAGATGCTTCTAGTTGGCTTTCAATAATTCAAAAGACAAGATTCCTTGCCTTTGGTCACACTTGTTTTACATTTATCACATGGTTCAGAACCCCTGGGGAGTTGTTAATTAGGTGCCAAATACATATGAAAAGGAAGAGGGGGTAGAAGAACAAGAGGACCTTCAAATGCCTACTATACAGCCGAATATTTTACCAGAGAAAGGCAAGAAAATAACCCTTATGAACAGAGACTTCTTTTGTGTGTGCATCTCTTTTATTATCTAATCTACAATTGGAAACTGGGTTTCAAATGTAATTATGTCTACAATTTTCCATCTGGCTTGCACAGAAATGTATGCTGGAACAAAATGAGTATTTCACTAGTGTGACAGAGAAGAAGGATCAGTTTGATGTACCTGTGAGTTCCTGTTTATCTATCCTAAACTTTCACCATTCTCATGTACCATGTGAAGTAGAAAGAGCTCTGACCTTAGAGGCCGAGAAATTGAGTTCATATTCTGGTTCTGAAACAGGAAGCTCTTGCTCCCTGTGTGACCCTGCTCCAGTCACTTTACCTCTTTTCATGTATAGCTCCTTTAAACTGCTTAGAGAGAACATGAAGGGTGTTAACCAAATGAAATCAAGACCAGGGAGATTATGAATTAACTGCAGTATCTTGATGTGCTCTTAAGGGGAAAACTACAACATTGTTAGATGTTACACTGTCTCAGGTCTGGGTATGCAGCTGTTGCCTTCAGGGAAGAGAGGGTTGGGGAGTTAGGGTCGGTGGCTTATACAGTATGTCCCTAAAGTCTTAGTACAGCTTTAAGCTTTAATATTTTAAGAATATCAAAACAAACAATTTTCAAATCATTTATACAATATTAACATGTTAATAGGAAATATTTATATAGCTTTTAAAAACTGAACTAGGACTTTTGGGGTACCCCAACTTATATAGGATTCTCAGATCACATTTTAGTTTGACTGCCCCCAACTCCCTTTCACCATAAAGAATGGGCTCCAGAACATTAGCAGGACCCATTATAGTGGAAATATGGGAGGTTATGGGCAAAAATTACATAGAACAAAAAAGCATGATCACTGTGGCATCTATACCTCTTAAAGTCAAAGCCACATCGATGATATCATTGATCCACAAAAATATTGAAATGTTATTAAAAATGTTATGATTCTCCATGTACTAGGTTTTTCTAGTACATATGACAGCCCAAAATGAGGGCCAGGGTCAGGAGCCCAACTGGAACTCCTCATAGACAAAGGACATACTTGGGAAGGAAGGAAGAAAGGGAGGGAGGGAGAGAAGAAGGAAGGGAGAAAGGAAGGGAAAGAGAAAAAAGGAAAAAAGTCAAGAAATTAGAAAGAAAAAGAGAGAGAGCATTTATTATTTATTATATGAAAAACACTATGCATCAAGTATATAGTTAAGTCAGACCACACCAACTAGTTTGAAGTGCAGTGGATAGAATGCTAGGTATGGAATCAGGGAGACCCGAGTTGAAATATCACCTCAGAAACTTCCTGTGTGACCCTAGGCAAGTCACTAAACCTGTTTGCCTTAGGTTTCTGAAATCCAAAATAGGGGTAATAATACCACCTACCTTGCAGGGTTGTTGTGAGGATTAAATAAGATGATACCTGTAAGATAGTTTAGCATATGGTAGGCACTATAGAAATGCCTATTTCTTTCTCCTCCCCCTTTCCACAGGTATTTATTTAGCACCCACTATGTGACATGCACTGGGCTAAGTAAGCACTGGAGGATATTAAGGCAAACACAGTCTTCTCCCCAAGGAGTCCACATTATAATGAGGGTATAACAACCACATAGCATTTCTCTCAGGAGGAAATCATACTTGAGATGAGCATTAAGCTAAAAAGCTTTCTAGGACCCCTCCATCTTTGCAATAGTCTATCATCTTGCTAATATCAACTACGCAAGGAGATCTGTGATCTCATGGATTTGGAAGCCCCTCTAATCATGAAAATTGCGGCCAATCCATCCCTCCCCATCCTAAATATTGTCTATTTCTATGTCCTCCCATAAATTCACTATAAGGGTAACCCAATGTGCTGAAGGCTTTTTTTTTTTTTGCATTCTCCCGAGATTGCAAAGATGTCAATGGGCCATTCACTTTGGGGGTGTACCTATCTACCATCTTGCATTATTGCCACATGACTGTCTCCATTTTCCTCACCTCTTTATCATCATTCAAATTTGCCCTCTCTTCTAACACAAAGGAGTAAAAGTTATTTTTAAATTCCTGGGACATGCAATCTACTGATGACTTGGTGTGGACAGAGTAAAAATAGAACTGCCCCTTCCTATCAAGTCTTCATTCTGGGCAAACACAGACTACTACTGCTGATCTTTAGAAGAGTCAGAAGCATCTCCCTTTCCATCTTTTCATGCCTGCTTAAGATCACTCTTGTAATGGTGTCAAACGGATATATTTGCCAGGTCATCTCTGAAACCCAGAAAGTAGGAAACAAAAGCCTCAGCTGGTGCCTGTCAGTCTCAGAAAGGACATTGATATTTCAAGAGCTGCATAAATATTTATTTTCTCGAAATTGCCTACATATGACAGTCTTCAATAAATGTTGACATTAGGTTTTGTTTGGATTTACTTATGGTAATTGGGCTAGGGGTAGGAAGAGGTTCAGTTCAGGATATATACCCCACCCCCAAAGGTCAGGCCACACAATTTTAATAAGTTTTCATCAAAGTCAGTGTTCGAAATACTAAAGTAGATTTAGCTGTTTCTCCTTCAGCCCCAAGAGGATGACATGAAAGTTCCCTATCTTCTCCTTTTAAACAGTGAGCATCTTGAAGGGAGGGGCCATTTTTGTTTTTCTGTGTATCCCCCACTGTGTGACAGGCACACAGTAGTTGCATACCAAATGCTTATTGACTTGCCTTGACTCTCACTATTTTCTTCCCCTCCTACCTTTCTATCTGATACCACTATAATCTCCCTTGCCTCCCAATCACCTTATGTCATTCTTTTGTTAAACCTGACAACTCTTAGAGGGTTCCCTATTCACTTCCAAATGAAGTCCAAGCCTCTTAAAGTCCTCCACTGTTGGCAGTATCTTTGCAGAGTTATCCCATACTACCCTATCTCTATCACTCTATACCAGCCAAATGGCATTTCCAGGTCACCAGAACCTCCTATACTTTTGCTCATTCTTCTTCTTTTTTTTCCACTCAAATTCTTGCTCTCCCCTGAAAACCCAGCTTATATTCTACCTCCTTCAGGAGACTACCCTAATTCTCCAACCCCACAAAGCTGACAATGTTCAATGGCATATTCTTCAATATACTTATCATGCACTTATTTATATAAAGCAAGTAGCTCCTCTTTCCCATGATACCATGGACTGAAGATATGTGCATAATAGGAAAAGGAATGGACCTTGGATTAGTTTGATCATGAAGGGCAGGAACTGACAGTGGGTGCTAGAAATAATAAAATGAGTGCCCAAGTAAAACCTATAGGTCCCGGAGCCTGGACATCGATGGAACTATGGTGAGAGATAGAAACAACCTGGGAAGAGGTGACTGACGGTGGTGATATTAAGAGCTGGGATAAAGGCAGCAGACCCTAGCTCAAAGGAGTGAGCCAACCCCAGGGGGAATCCAGCAAGTAGAAAAACCCAGACACTACTCTTCACTGAAGTCCCCCCCCCAGCTCATGGTACTAAGACTCTGATATCACCACTGCACTTTTTACAAGAGCTAACTGAACATGGGTTCAGTTCAGAAACTTTGTGAATCTCTAATATCTCTAGCAATTGTCACAATGACTTAAACATAGGATCACAGACTCATGGATTTAGATATAAAAAAGACTTTAGGGGTCACCTTGGCCAAGACACTCTTTCTTACAAAAGAAACCAAACCTTAGAGAGGTTAAATGACCTCTTAAGGTCACAAAAATGGTAACTGTCAGGGCTGTGATCTGAACCCAGGTTCTTTCACTCCAAATCCAACATGATTTCCATGGTGCCATAACACACACACATAAAAGGTATTTCATGTTTATTAAAGGAATGGATTTTCTATTGACATTCAACCAAATCATGAACTGTGTCTATAACATCCTTGACGTGTTCTTCTCCATCATCCCTTGCTTGAACGAAATAGTGCGAGGGAAGCCCACAACTTCCCAAGGCAGCCCATATAGCTTTTGGGTAGATCTAATGGATAGGAAGAGCAACATCCAGTTTAAATCCATCTCTTTGGAACTTACATCCACTGCTACTATTTCTATTCTCTGACTCTAAACAGAATATGTCTAATCCCTCTTCTATATCATGAAGAAAATTAGCTATCTCCCTAAGTCTTTTCTTTTTCAGGCAAGATATTTCTTGGTTTTCAACCAATTATTTTAGGGTATGGCAAGGATTTCCCTCACCTTTCCAGTCTCCTTCATCTGGCCACTTGCCACTTTCCTAAGAGGTGGTACCCCAACTTGGACACAGTACCCCACCTATGATTTGATCAGGACAGAGTACAATGGGATCATAATTTCCCTCACTACAGACATTCCACATCAATTTCATTGTATTTTTGGGAACCACAGTTTCACATTAATGATTCCTATTATGTTTAAATTCCACTACAGAAAGAACCCTTCATCATTGGGAGGAACAAAATAATATCACTTATAGACCTCAAGCAATTAGTCAAAGCAATTTGGCACTAGTTTAAAAATATAAAAGAAGATCAATGAAACAGACTAGACAAGCCTTCTTAAGCCTCCCATCACATGCCCTCCCTCTATGTTTGTAGCTGAGAACTTTGCCTTTATACTTTACTGAAAAAAATAAGAACATTTAGCTAAGAGCTTGCTTGTCTTTCCTCCTCATCTCACATAACTCAGACAAGTTCCTCCACAATGTCCTCCTTCACCTCTTTCTTATAAGAAGAGGTGGCATTTATCTTTCCAAAGGAAAATCCCTTCATATGTACCCCAAATCCCATCTTTCCCTCATCTTTAGTAGATTGCCCACTCTATCATATTCACATTATTTCTACTTTTCAATCTTTCACTATCTATGGGCTACTTCTGTGCTGCCTACAAACATGCTTTTGTCTGTTCTTTCCTTAAAAGACCCTCACTTGATATTCCCACTAGCTATCAACTTATATCTCTTCACCTTTTTTCATTTAATCTACTTGAGAGAGCCTTCTATAGACCCCCATTGTAGGGGCTTCTGACATCATCCTTCAACCCAAACTGCTCTCTCTAAAAGTCATCAGCAGTCTCTTAATTGGTCAACTCTTAATTGGTCTTTTCTCATTCCTGAGTCTTCTTGATGTCTCTGGTTTTTTTACTCTACTGTTGAGTTTCTTCTGCTGGATACCCTCTCATCTCTGTGGTATATGAAACTGCTTTTGGCTGGTTCTCCACCTACCTTTCTGATTACTCTTTCAGTCTCCCTTGGTGGATATTCACTGAAGTCATGAGCATTAACGATGGGTTTTCCCCAGAGCTGTGTCTTGGATCCTCTTCTTTTCTCCCTCTATAATTTCGTACTGTTATATCTTGCTTGACCACATCAGCTCTCTTGAGTTTGATTAGCATTACTATTCAGATGATTTTCCTATCTATATTTAGCTTTAATCTCTACTGAACTTCAGTCTCTGATCACCAACTTCCTTTTGGACATCTCCATTCGAATAACCTAAGGTCACCTCAAATTCTAAATATGTAAAAAATCATTATATTTTCTCCCCCACCCCAAACAGTACCCTTCTCCCTTCCCCCAACTTTCCTAGGGCAACACCTGCTCCCTGAGGGGGAATCTCCAATCTAATTTGCATTCAAACTGTTAAGTTGCACAACATCTCTCAAATATATGCCCTTCTTCACACTCAACACTACCTACAGCCACCACCACGATGAAGACTTTTACCACCTCATGCTTAAATTGGTACAATAGACTTCTGGTTGGTCTTCTTGCCTCATCTTTCCTAACTCCAATCCATCCTCCAGTCAGTTATCAAATCCATCTTCCTAAAGTGCAGGTCTGACCATGTCTCCCCATTTTTTCCCAATAAACTCCAGTGGTTCCATGTTTCCCAAGATCAAATATAGAGGGGCAGCTAGGTGGCGCAGTGGATAGAGCACTGGCCCTGGAGTCAGGAGTACCTGAGTTCAAATCCGGCCTCAGACACTTAACACTTACTAGCTGTGTGACCTTGGGCAAGTCGCTTAACCCCAATTGCCTCACTAAAAAAAAAAAAAAAAAAAAAAAAACCTAAAAAAAAAAAAAAGATCAAATATAGAATGCTATCTGACATTTAAAGCCCTTCACAAAGTGACCCCTTCCAAACCTCCCAGGCTGCTTAAAGTTTACTTCTCTCCACATATTAGAGGCAGCTAATTGGTACAATGGATAGAGGGCTGAACTTAGATTCAGGAAGACCTGAGTTCAAATCCTGCTTTAGATAGACACTAAACATGTGAACGTGGGCAAGTCATTTAAACCCAGTTGACCTCAGTGTCTTAATCTTCAAAATGGGGTAATAATAGCTTCTACCTCAGGGATGGACTGAGAATCAAATGAGATATGGAGAGTATTTCGCAAACTTTAAAGTAAATGTAGTTATTGATAGAGCCAGGTAGGTGGCATAGTGTATTGAATGCTAGACTTGGGGTCAGGAAGACTTGAATCTGAAACCTACCTAAGGCCCTAACTAGCTGTGTTCCTGTTGGCAAATTAGTTAAACAGTGCCTTGGTTTCCTCATTTGTAAAATAGGGGGATAAAAACTCCCATGGTTGTTGTAATGATACAATGAGAATATATGTGAAATTATTTGTGTCATATAAAGTGTTCCTCTATAACCTGGCTACACTAACTTATTTGCTGTTCCTCTCACATACAACACTCCATCTCAAACTCTAAGCTTTTTCATTCGCTGTCCTTCATTCCTGGAAATATCTCCCTCCTCACCTCTTTCTTTTGGATTTCCTAGTTTCCTTCAAGAAGGAAGCTCAAATCTCATTACTAATTTTTTTCCTCTAGATTGCCTTCCAAGATGATTACTTACACACACACATACACACTCTCACACACACAATATATGTATACATATGCATGCATGGTATATAAATATTGACTTGTATGTTGTCTCCTCTATTAAAATGTGAATTACTTGAGGGAAAAGACCATATTTTTGCCTTTCTTTATATCTATAGCACTTAGTTAAGCATCTGCTTAACAGATGCATGTTGACCCATTGTCTGATTAGAATAATGAATAGAAAGTGACTTAAAAGGCCCATGCCCTTTGATCCATATTTCTCATTCTTGCTACTAGGCACGTATTCTCCAAAATAGTCAATATAAAAAAAAAAGATCCATATGCACTAAATTATTTATGGTGATATTATTTTCTTTTTCTGGTAGCAAATAAAGTTGCAGAACCATAGTAGATGTCCATCGATTAGAGCATAGAAAAACAAGGTGCAGTACTTCAGTGATTCTGATTTAGCCATTGTGTGTGTGTGTGTGTGTGTGTGTTTGTGCATGAGCACATCGTTCATGCCATGGATGCCTTTGGCTTTCTGGAGAAGCCTATGCAATTCTTTTCAGAATATTGTTTTTAAATATATGAAATAAAATACATGGGATTACAAAGAAAACCAGTTACATTGAAATACACTGATTCAACTTTATTTTTTAAACAAAAAGTTAAGAGACACTAGGTTAAGAACCACTGTAGCACATGGATGGAACGGAATATGAGTTTGCTCTAAAAAACAGTGAATATAATCAATAGAGTGAAACATGGGAAAACTGATACGTAGTGATAGAGAAGCAAGTAGAACCAGGAAAAGTCCATACAAATGGATTGACCAATGTAAGTAAAAACAACAACAGAATACCTGAAATAAAACTGCAAAAATAAAATAAGCAAGCCTGACACACTTTGTCAAAATAGGGAACCGTGAGTGAGGAACAGTGCAGATAATGTCAAATTAATTCAATATGTTTTTCAGTTTTGATTAACTTAAAAAAAAAACAACAACTTTCTGGGACAGCTAGGTGGCACAGTAGATAAGGCACCAGCCCTGGATTTAGGAGAACCTGAGTTCAGATCCAGACCTCAGACACTTGACACTTACTAGTTGTATGACCTTGGGTAAGTCATTTAACTCCTGTTCCCGCCCCTCCCCCCTAAAAAAAAAGAAAGAAAGAAAAACTTTCTTCTATATCATAAGAATTGGCTCTTTGGGAAGGGGAGTGGGGACTATATTAGGAAATGTAGGTAATGTTAAAAGAATTAAATCACTAAAATATATTTCTATAAGAACCCTGAGATATTTTTACATGCGAACAGCTTTTTAGCCATAATCTTTCTGATCCTGAATGAGTTATTGAATGCTCCCAGTAGACAATGGTCCGAGTTGTGGAAGAATTAATGCTAATGACAGGTCAGGAACCATTTTAAAATGTTTTCCTAGGGGGCTTTAGCCAAAGGTGCTCTACTGTGGGGCGGTCATAGGGATGCACAAAGAGGAGCTCTGAATTACCCATTTTCATTCTCAGATATTTTGTAACCTGGGTTGTGGTGACCTAAATAAATCCTACATCAGAGAAACCAACACGCTGACATTGTCAAGGACTGACACAGTTACCTGAGAAGAGGGTGGGTTGGGGCCCTCATTACCTCTTACTTTTTAGCAGAATGGGGATATGTTGGTGGGCGGGCAGGCTTCAACTGCCAGACAGGACTGATTTTTGCCTAGCCTGTTACTGAATATGCTTGAGGCTTGGCTGAATTTGGAAACTTTCAGAGATAAAAGTCCTCTGAAATGCATAATCATATCTAGTTTCAGCATGACGATGAGGATGTGCTCGTATTGTAATATCTAATTGCAAATGAAGCAAGGGTCAATGAATTTTATACCTGGGTCTTAGCTGGTGGTAAATATGCAACTCAGGGGCGGCTAGGTGGCGCAGTGGATAAAGCACCGGCCTTGGGTTCAGGAGGACCTGAGTCCAATTCCAACCTCAGACACTTGACACTTGCTAGCTGTGTGACCCTGGGCAAGTCACTTAACCCCCATTGCCTTGCCAAAAAAAATATATATATATATATATATGCAACTCAAACATGGGCTGGGGCTGCTGGGGGATCCCCTGCACCTGAGGAATCCCTCAGCACTCCATGCCTCCTGTTCCCTTTCGTATCCACCTATACTGCTCCAGATCTAGGGACACCTCAGACTAGCCACATATGAGTGAGCATAGAAAAAATGTGTGACCACTTCACAGGCAGAAGTTCCTCCTTCAATAAGCCTTGGTAGAGATATTCTAAGGAGGTCCTCGAGTCAAAGTTAAGTGATTTGCCTAGAGTTAGGCAGCTGATAAATAAATGTTAGAGCTGCATATGAACCCAAGGCTTTGTTTTATCTTAAGCCTGAGCATACGTAGAGTTATAATAATGAATGGCATAACTAGTTATGTGCAATTTTACATCATTGTTTTTGTATGTAACATACAAACACATCTATGCATGTTTATGTCTAATATTTAGATAGAGCATGTATACTTGACATAATAGGAACTGAGTATTCGTTCCTTGTATGGGGAAAGCCCAGATAAGGGAAAAACCTCTACCAATGTCAATTGGCACCCTCTCTACCATGTTATAGTCTTAGAGAGCTGCCTATGGCACTAAGAGATTAAATGACTTGTCTAAATTCTTCCCACAACCAGTATGTATCAGTGATGGGATCTGAACGCAGGCCAGCTCTCTATCCACAATCACCTACAGCCTCTCTATACAAATACACAAACAAAAGACAGTATGGTTCAGTGAAAAGAATGCTGGATTTGAAGCTTGGGGACCTGGCTTTGCTTTTAAACTCTACTACTTACTTATCTGTGTGACCATGGATGTCACAACCTCTTTCAGCCTCAGTATCTTCATCCCTAAAATAAGTGTTAGACTAAATGACTTATAATGACTAAATTCACTACCTACTATTCTCCAAATTTACATATGTGTATACACTCACTGAAAAAGAATTGCACAAACTTTCTCTAAAAAACATTCTATGTCCTGTTTGCTTATTGAAGGATAGGGGTTTAATTTTTATTTGGGATGCAATAAAGACCTATTAAAAGGCTTTGACCAAAGATTTAATATGGACAGATCTTTACAAAAAGGGACATAAGTTTGTGAATCATGGACTGGAGAATTGAGAATACCCAGAGGGGAGACTTGCAAGAGAAGTGAAAGGAAGACCAATAGAAGGCTACTGAAATGTTCTGTTGATTGGTAACAAGGGTCAAAGAGGTAAAAAATAGAATGAAATAGGACATAGGCAAGAAAGTAGGGTGGCAGAAGTAATGGGACTTTGTTAAATGATTGGATACAACAACTGATGAGAACAATTATATCAATATTTAGATTAACAATTGCAAATGACCCAAAACTTAGAGGGAAAGTTAGCACCCTGGATGATAAGAATCAGGATTCAAAATTGAAGTTGACAGGCTAGAACATCAGTATGAATCTGATAAAATGGCATGTAACACGGATAAAAGCAAGTTTCCAGTTTGGTTAAAAAAATAACTTCACAGGTAGAAAGCAGGAGGCAAAAGCTAAATTTGACTGGAAAAGATTGGTGGCGGGGAAGGGAATCAGTACAATTCAAACTCAATGTGATACATCAGGCATGAAAGTTTAATGAGATCTTAGACTTTATTGAGAGTTACAGTGTATAAGAAAAGGGAAGTAGTAGTCCTCTTGGTTTCATACCTAGTCAGACTACAACTAGAGTCATATTCATCTTCAAGAACCACATTTTAAGAATGACATGGATAAGCTTGATTGTTTTCAGAAGAAGGAAGGTAGGGTGGTAAAGCAACTCGAGATCATGTCACATGAAGATTAGTTTAATTATATAATTATACATTTACATGACATATAACATATATGTAAATTATTAAAATATAATGTTTAAAACTTATTTATAAAAGAAGAATAAGAAGGTGGTGGTAACTACCTTCAAGTATTTGGAGACTTGTTCAATAGAAGAGGGATTGGAGTATTTTTACTTTTTTAGAGGGTGGAAAAAGAAACAAGAGGAAGTTGCTAAGAGAAAAAAATGTAAGCCTAATGTAAAGGAATGGAGGTGAGGGGAAATTAAAAAAAAAATCCTTCCTGATAATCGGAATTATGCAAAAGCAAAATGGACTGACTTGGGAAGAAGACCTCATTCCCCAGTGTTTTGGACATGGAAGAATGGTGGTGCTACAGACAAAAAAGCAATGTCAGAAGGAGCCAGTTGGAAGATTTAAAACAAACATCACCAATCTCCTTCTAATAGAGCAGTGTTGTAATAACAACTATTTCCAGCAGATGGCAGCAAACAAAGCATGATGTAATCCTGTCAGTGCCTTCAATTGAATGCTTAGATGATGAGGAATGCTTCAATTTATCAATTAAGCTTAAATTGTATAAATTAATTTACTTAAAACAATGGATATCATCATTGAATTCTGCTCAATCTTAAAATTCTACAGATTGGGGGCAGTGGATAAAGCACTGGCCCTGGATTCAGGAGAACCTGAGTTCAAATCCGGCCTCAGACACTTGACACTTACAAGCTGTGTGACCCTGGGCAAGTCACTTAACCCTCATTGCCCTGCAAAAAAAAAAAAAAAAAAAAAAAATTCTACAGATGATACCTAATGCTGGACCTGAGGGAAGAAAGGCAAGACCTACTGCTTATACTTAACCCAATCTTCCACTTAGTAACCTCTTTACATTTTTTTTTCTTTTAATTGAAATTCTAATCACTTCTCATCATGTCTAACAGGAACACAAGGCGAAATTCTCAGCTTCACTTTCATTTGTTATTTCTGACTGTTAATGACATGATTTTTAAAGTGTAATTTTTTAAATGAAGTCTGTAGCTATTGATTAATTATTGGAATCAACCTGACAGTAGATGAAGAAAATCAGTTACGTTTAATTCAATAAATATTTACTGAGTATCCAGTATATGTTGTGCCTTTGGGAAATGGATATTTGCCAATTTCCAGTAAGTCTTATCAATGTAAGGCTGAATTTAAATAATTTGGGCCAAATAAATTAGACTATACATGATGTTCTTCCTTAAATATTACTTCGGGACAAATATTACATAATAGAAGGAGCACTGGACTGGGAAGGAGATCTGGCTTTTAGTCTGGGCTCTACCACTAGCTTGCCATGTATTATTGGATAAGTCACTTTAATGATTTATACCTCAATTTCTTCATTTGTAAAGTGATATTAGACTAGGGCAGCTAGGTGACACAGTGGATAAAGCACTGGCCCTGGATTCAGGAGAACCTGAGTTCAAATTTGGGCTCAGATACTTAACACTTACCAGCTGTGTGACCCTGGGCAAGTCACTTAACCTTCATTGCCACGCACCAAAAAAAAAAAATTATATTAGATGGATTATTTATCTAAGGCGCCTTCCAAATTTAACATTCTATAATTTTCAGTTCTTTTCAATTTATTAACAATCATTACACAGTCATAGACAGCTGAGTGGTACAGTGGGCAGTGTGCTGGACCTGTAGTCAGGAAAAACTTAGTTCAAATTCCACCTCAGACACTTATTAGTTGTGTGACCCTGGGCAAATCACTTGAACCCTTGCCTTGTCTCAGTTTCCTCATGTGCAAAATGAGGATAATAATGGCAATTACTTCTCAGGGTTGTTGTAAGGATAAAATGCCCTATTATTTGTAAAGCACTTTGCAAACCTTAAAGTGTTATATGATAACGAAGATATACTTGGAATACTATGAAAAACAGAGCTCGGTTATTAAAATCTTTGCCAAATAAGTCAATCATTTGAAAAAAAGGAAATGAAGACCTTTGCCTCAAATCAAGAAATGAAATAAGGCCTGCCAAATTATAGCATCCATCCTTCACTTAAAGTAGCTTAGCCCAAGTACAACAATAACAACCAAATATTTGTGTATTATTCTTTAGGGTTTAAAGATGTTTTCCTCATAATAATAAAGTACAGGCTCTAGTGCAAATATTATTATACCCATGTTCCAATGAGTATACTGAGGCTCAGATTGGTGCAGATACTCACCCATACTTTTAGATCATGGATTAAAAATGACAAAAATGACAGTAAGCAGCAAAACCTTTATTGGACTCAAGTTCTTTTCATATCTAATTCTACTACCCTGTGATGCTTCTCTATACATTTAAACTCTAAGCAATATAGCTATATTCTGAACTGCCAAGGAAAAGTTTCAGAAAAGAGTCCTTTTCTGGATCCTTTGATAGCATAAAATAAGCATAACTTCCAGTCAGAAGAGGTCTCCCTTTCTGGATCTGCCATGCTAAGTTGTGCTTAGCAATAGTTGGTTGTTGGTATAGTGGATAACATATTAGCTCTGGAGTCAGGATGATCTTGATTCAAATCCTCTATCTGATGCTTACTAGCTAAGTGGCCCTGAGCAAGGTATTTCCCATCTCAGCCATCCAGTATTCATTTGGAAAATGAACTAAGAATACCTGTAGTTCATACCTCACAGAATTTTTTCAGGCTCACAGGAGATTAATATATGAAAATTTTAACCTATATATTATGATTTTATTGTGGTTATTGAGTTCTTTCAGTCATGACTGACTCTTTGTGACTAACCCCATTTGAAGATTTCTTGGCAAAAATACTTCTCCAGCTCATTGTACAGAAATGATAAGGAAACTGATGTAAACAGGGTTAAATGATTTCCTCAGGATCGTACAACTAGTAGCTGTCTGAGTCCAGATTTAAACTTGGGTCTTCCTGACTGAAGTCTTAGTGCTCTGTCCACTGAACCACCTGACTACTTGTTATCATCATCATCACTAGTTAAGGGAGAATTCTAAATGATGTATTTGATTTAAAAAACCACCATATCTGAAAAATACATGTATTTAATTTAAAACAAGTACATGTATTTGATTCAAAAAACATTAACAAGCATCTACTGAAAGGGGTGGGGACTAGGGGGAGGTAAACCTAGGCCCATCCCTGTCAAAGCATATCTTGGAAAGGAAATCTAGAATTTAGATAAGATTAGTTTTTGCTGATCATTCCAGAGCCTTCAAGTTGACCTTTTTTTAAAATAGCTTATTCTTCAAACTGACTATACATTTATCCTTTTCTTGTTGTTATATTCCTTTGATCTTTTATTAAAAAATAAAGAACAAAATTTTATTAGGGCAAACAAATGGGGGGCAATTGAATGTCCTTGACATGAAAGGATTTTTAAACTGTTATATCTTGTCCTAAGTCCAAAGAATCTGACAGTTGGATTGATGTGGACTTTCAGCTGCATAATGTCCCATGTAAGGTACACATAAAAGCCAAATGCTACATAAAAATACATATATGTCCAGGGTTATAACTCTGAGAATGAGCTAAGTTTTCATTGCATCTCACTACTCTTCTACCTTCACAAGGCCATTAATGCAATAATGAAGCTAACACACACCATGAGGTATTGCAATTTGTCAGTTAGAATGAGACTTCCCTGAGAATAAGTTCTCAGAGGTGTCAAAAGAATAAAACTTACTGCAGTGTGTTTGGTAAAAGTGGGCTCATAATATCCAATCTGCCAAATTGCTTCACTTCTTTAAAAATCACCTTCATTTCCCCTACAAGCATGTGGTCATTGAGTACAGCCCCAGAGAAGGCCCAGCCTGTAAGCGGACAAGGGGGTCTTTCTCATAAGAATCAACAAAATAAATGAAGAGGCTGGTTTGGGAGAGAAGCATAAGTTAAATGGATATTTAAAGACTATGATCAGATTTTTTTTTTCATCATGATTTTTCTATAACCGCTTAAGTTGGGAAAAACTATCTAATAAGTTTGATTCACTAAATAGCATTTTGATGAAACCAAATTATATGATTATCATTTCAAAATAAATAGACTGAACAGAAGCTATATAAACCTTATATGGAGGGCCAGCTAAGAGTGTTTATACTTTATCAGCAAAGACATTGGTGATATTGTGAAATAGGAACAAAAGGACATAGTTTCATCCCTTGTCTGTTTATTTTGTTCTGAATCTTCTAGTTGTTTTATTATTTATTTATTTTCTTATAATTTGACTTTCAAGATGAAAAGAAAGTTATATTTTTTAAGAAATGGCCTTCATAGTTCAGCTCAAATCTCACCTACCATAGCAGGCCCTTTTCAGTCTCCTCACTGCTAATTAATGCCTTCCCTCTTGAGATTACCTCCATTTTAATACTATGACATATATAGATAGTTATTGACATGTTGTCTTAGACTGTGAGCTTCCTGAAGGCAGGGACCATGTTTTTTTGTTTTTTGTTTTGTTTTGTTTTGTTTTTTGACCCGTGTTTGTATTTGCAGAACTTAATATACTGTCTGGCACATAGTATGTTCTTAATAAATCTTCCTTAACTGAAGAGGAAAATGCTCTTTTGTTCTATCTCACACAAGAGAAGAAGTTGAAATCCATTCTCCTGGTCTTAGAGAGCAAAAGAAAGAATCCAGGGATAACAACGACAGAGCCATTGAATACCTATTTGTGTGTGTGTGTGTGTGTGTGTGTGTGTGTGTGTTTTAACCCTCAGTCTTTAATTTTTTTTAAAAGGACAACTATTATGAGACAATTAGCTTGTGCACTGACTTTAATGGGAGATTATAAAGTGCAATTAAAATAAGAAAAGAAGCAGTTGCTGATTATTTTTCAAACATGGATTTGTTTAAATCAGGGAAGGCTGATGACATGCATCAGAGGTTTCCTAATGAATTGCCTGATGCTATCACAAAGTCATTAACTATTTTTTTTTTGGAAGATATAAAGGGAAGGAAAAGTGTTTCAGTATTGGGAAAGGGCAACCACCATTTTGCACCTTATTTTTTAGAAGAGAAAAATCATATTTCTGAAATAATAGCATCTGCAATCTGAGACAAGAGTGGGGAGAATAAAGAATATTTCTATGAAAATAGAACATTGAAGGGGACCATGGTGTGGTCGAATTTACCAAACCTCGACGTCTGATTCTTTTCTTTGAGCAAAACCCCATAGATTCCAAACCCTGGAATGAAACTCATTATGGTAATAATTAAGTGCTTCATGGAGTCAGAGAAGAAAGGGAACTTAGCCATTATGCTGTCCAAACGGCTCAATCCTCTGATAGGAAGGCAGAGGCACAGAAACGGGAATTGATTTCCTCAAACTAATTCAAATAAATTCGTGGCAGGGTAAGGACTAAAACTCACTTCTGAATCCTAGATCTTTGTTTTTGTTTTAAATACCCTGTACACCCCAAATGCATTCCCTAAACCCTAAATCTCTTTGCTTTTCTGTTAATGAGAACGCCACTCTCAGGGATACCAAGGAGAGAAGACTTGAATAATCCTGACTCCTTGCTCCTCTTCCTCCTCATCTCCTGAATCAGCCACTATGTCCTGGCTATTCTTCCTTTGTAATACCACGCTGATTTCCCCCACGTGAGTTCATGTTCCTGTCATCTCTCACCCGGATTATTACACTAGCCCCTGGACAAGTGTGTTCCCCTACTGTCTTTTCCATTTCCAATCCATCCTTCAAGTAACTGATGACAGAATCTTCCCCAAACAACACTTTGCTCATTCCCTTGCAAAACCAAAAAAAAAAACAAAAACAAAACAAAAACAAAAACAACCATTCTTATAAGACTTTCTACTCCCTGGAGGGTAAAACATTCTGTTATTCTCTTGACATTGAAGGTCCTCTATGATTTGAACTGTTCGATTCTCAGGCCTTTTAGACTATTACTATGTAGCATTAATGGTCCACTCTGTAATTATTCATGGTCTCTGGAACATACTTTGGTCATTCCTTTGTTTACTCAGTACATCCTCCCTGGAATGCTATCCCTACTCCTTTCTGCTTACAGGAAAATTAATTAAGGTACAACACTGAATTTAGCCCTTTTCACCTACTTTAATTTATAAGGATTTCTCTTTCTTTTGAATAATAATCAAAGAATCTAAGACTTGGAAAGTACTTGTAAAGGTCATCTAGTCCAATTCATGTCTGAATCACAATTTGATCTATAATATCTCTGACAGGCATAATATCTATTTGTCAACTTCAAATGATGTCTTATGGAAATGGCTCATTGTACTTTTAGATCATCCTACCTACCAAGTCATTGTGAAGAAAAACGAAAAAGCAAACTTTAAGGATAGCTAAATTATAGAGATGTGAGCTATAGAAAGGTCTTTCTGTCCCTAACCATCATCAAATCTATTTAATTCTTGTGACCTTGCATTTTTGTAGAGAAGTAATACTTGATCACCCTATAACCTTGCAGATGGACAATGGGACTAAATTAATTAGGTCTTCTATCATTAGTCTCCATAAATTGCTGTTGATTTTATCACTCTGTTTCCAGAGATTCAACTTTGGGAACTCAAATTCTCTATATTCTTTAGTCAAAGATATTTATTTACTTTAATTATTCAGGGACTGATAATTCAATCACAATGCCTGAAATTTGAGTGAATCTCCTCAAGTAACACATATTACAAGTCTTTTTATGTATTAGTACATAGGATTTAGGAGTTGCTGTGGGTGAAAAATAATCCTTACCAGATGGCCAACTTTCAGTGATCAATTCTTCCAAACTTAGCTAGACTAGCCCCAGAAGACAATCATCTCAGCACCAGCTGGTTTGGGTCTTTTCCTGATTCCTTTCTTTCCACAAGGACTAGTCATTACATTCTCTCCAAAATCACCATATGCATAATTTGGATCTATTGTGCATCTACTTGTATGTGTCCTTTATATACATTGTTTTCCTTTAAACTACATAAGCTCCTTGAAGGCAAGGACTTTTTTTCCCTCAATGTTGTCTGTGTATCTCTAGTGCCTAGAATAATGTATGACTTTAGATGCTTAATAAAGGCTTGTTGAATGATCAGAGGGAGGATTCCCCAAACCAAAAATAAATACTAGACATTTTGAAATATTAAAGTACATTTATGTCTATATAACATGAATTCATTGTCCTAAGTCTGCAAGGCTATAACTCCCCTAAGGACAGTAGCCATGTTTTATTCATCTCTGAATCTGCCAGAGTACCTTGTACATTGTAGCTACTCAATACATATTTACTGAATGATTACTAGAATAGGATCAGAGGACTTAGAGCTGGGAAGCCCCTTGGCAATATATTCGAACCCCCTCATCTTACAGAAGAGAAAACTAATACCTGTAGATGTTAGATGACTCGTCACAGAAATAGGAAATAGCAGAGTTAGAATTCAAAGCCAGCTTCTCTTGTTTTAAATTCAGTGTCCTTTGATCCCTGTCTCATAATATTTGAAGTTTTAACACATCTCTAGCAAACTTTTAAATGTAAGTGTGTTGTAATCTCTGTGTGTTTAATGGAAGCATTAATTTTTTTTTTCTAAAGAGATTTCTTAAAGTAAGGGAGGTTTTGAGAGCTTGGAGGTTTGCTTTTAATCTACTCTGTTCTGCCCTACTTTAATGGAAGAGATCATATGCATGGATAATTGAAATCAGAGGACATAGCTATGCTATTGTAGCTCTGCAACTTACTATCCATCTTGGGGACCTTTAGCAAGTAACTTAACTAAATTGTACCTAAGTTAGTTTCCTCAGCTATAAAATGAGATCTTAAGAGTAGATGGTGGGTCAGCTAGGTGGCGCAGTGGATAAAGCACGAGTCCTGGGTTCAGGAGGATCGGAGTTCAAATCTGGCCTCAGACATTTGACACTTACTAGCTGTGTGAGCCTGGGCAAGTCACTTAACCCTCACTGCCCCACCAAAAAAACAAACAAAAAAAGAGTAGATGGCTTCTGATATCCTTTCCATATCTGAAGATAAAATCCATTGATCCACTTAGAAAGCCTATATTCCATACTCTAACTACACATGAGTTGCCTTAACAACATTCTCAACAAGCTGTCACTCAAATTTCATTTGAAGACCTCTAGTAAGCCCATGGCATTCTAGAACAGTCCATTCCATTATTAGATTTCTCTAAGAGTTCAGGAATGTTTCCTTACATTGCTCCCCAGTATGCATTTGAATCTTCGACACATCGTTCCTGGATCTGGACTCAGGCCAGACAGAAAAATTCCAATGCCTCTTACCAATGGATAATAAGAAGTCTAATTTATATAGAGTTTAACTTTTTAAAAAGCACTTTCCCAACAGCAATCCTATAAATTAGAGAATTACAAGAATTATTATGCCTCTTTTACAGATGAGGAAACTAAGATTCAGAGAGTCTAAACCATTTGCTCAATAGATCAAAGGTATTAAGCATCTGAGCTGGAGTCTGACTGCAGAGCTTCTTTTAGTAAATATTTCTAGTGTTCTTTAAAGCAGATGGTAGCACATTAGATCGAACACTGGGCCTAGAGTCAGGAAGATCTGAGTCCAAATCTGGCCTTGGACATTTACTAGTTTGACACAAACTAGCCAATACAAATTGTGGTCCAGAAAAAAAAGGTCCTACTGACAAGTCACTTAACCTCTATTTACCTCAGTTCCATCAAATGTAAAATTAGAATAATAATAGCATTTACCTTATAGGGTTCTTGTGAGTGCCAAATGAGAATATTTGTAAAGTATTTAGCAAAGTGCCTGGCACATAGGAGACCCCCTATAAATGTTTATTCTCATACTTCTTTGCCTTATACCATGCTAACTCAAGTTCTTGAAGAAGACTATCATCTTTCTTTCTGAGTCTTCTGTTCTCTAGGATAATCATTCCGTTTCTTTTAACTAACTCTCATATGATATGATCTTGAATGACCTCACCATAGTGGTGACCCTTCTTTGGATGCCCTCTAGGTTGTTACTGTCCTTCCTAAAAAAATAAAAAACTAAGTGTAATACTTCAGACTTGGTCTGTTTAGATCAAAGTCTAATGGGACTGTGACCTCTTTCATTATAGATAATATTTCCCCTTTAATGGAATCTGTGCTTATGCCTACTTCTTGAACTGCCATGTCACATAGTTCATAGAATTTCCAATGCACTAAAAGTCACTGAATGGTCATTCACCAATGCCACCTCTATCACATATTGTTGACTGTTGTTTTTTTCCAATCCCAAGTGGAAGGCTTTATATTTATCTAAATTAAATCTCATTAAATGTGGCCCATTATCCTAGCACTTTGACATCAACAGGGTACTAACATTTTAGTTAACTGCCACCTATATGTAATGGAACTGTATCATCTAAAGAGGGAAGGAGAGGGAGAGGGAGAGGGAGAGGGAGAGGGAGAGGGAGAGGGAGAGAGATTGAGAGAGAGAGAGAGAGAGAGAGAGAGAGAGAGAGAGAGAGAGAGAGATTGAGAGAGAGAGAGAGAGAAAGAAATAGATTAATGCTTCAACATGATAATTTCTTGATTCTTTTAAAGAGTATTCCTTAAAGTGAGTCTTTTCTCCACCAATTTATCAACACATCTCTAGTTAATTTATTTAATATCTACTGTTTAGAAGACTCTTGGGACACAAAAATGAAGAATAAGACCTGTCCACAGAGAGCTGAAAACTTTCCTGAGGAGGGGTAGAGGAAATAAGATGGTACAAATAAGATTATTATAAAGGCAAGGTAGAGATAGAGACACAGCGTTGAGGGGAAACTTGAGGGAGAAATCACTTCCTGTTCTAAGGGAAGAGTTTCACAGTGGAGGTAACCCCCAAGCTGGGCCTTGAAAGAAGAGGGCTATTTTAACAGGCACAGAGGGGAAAATACACTGAAGGCACAGAAGATGACCTGGGAAAATGTACAGCCGTAGAGGAGACCGAGACAAGGTCAAGAAACAGATGGTTAAATCCACTTGGCTTAGAATATGTTCAGAGGATGGATGTAAAATATGACTAGAAGAGTTAGGATGGAGCCAGATAATAATTATATTACAAGATGAGTGATATTATTAGACCAAGACATTCAGAAGATTGTTTTGACTATTGTGTGAAGGATGGGGCAAGCACACTACTAGTTCATGCCGCATTACAATACTTCAAATAAAAGGTGATGAAGCCATACTGGGCTGATGATGTAAATGGAAAAGGGAAAGATGTGAGAGATAAGAAACCCTTCAGAATTTGGCTCTAGTATCCTTTTCCCGTAAATACTTAGCACTTCCATTCCTTTACACAGTCTATGGTCCAACCAATCTAGACTATTTGCTATTCCTTAGGCACAGGAGTCATGACACACAACATTTCAAATTTTGTCTCAACCTTTGAATGCCTTCCCCACCCCTCCAGATTTTTAGAATCCTCATCCTCCTTCAAAGCTCAGCTGAAATGTAAATGCAGAGCCCCCTCAACTGTCCTGGGTTAATTTGCATTTACTTTGCATATGCACTGTGTCTACTATATGTATACCTGTTATTTCCCAATAGAATACATATATGTGTGTATGTGTATATATGTATATATGTACATACATACACAAATACATACACACAGGAAAATACAAATATATATATATATATATATATATGTATGTATACACACACACACACACACACAGAGTCTTTAAGGCTTGCTTTGGTTTTGTCTTTGTATTTCCAATCCCTAGAGGATTAAATGAGTGAATTAGGAGTTAAAAATAAAAATAAGTTTATTCAATAAATGTTTGTTCATTGCATTGTTGGGATTTGCACCCATTTTCTAAAAGACCTCATATTCTTGTGTCTTTTGTCTGCTTTTCATGGTTTTTCTTTTGTTGTTTTTTGTTTATTTTTGGTCTCTTTTCTTGCTACATGGTTATCAGCTTTCATTCCTTCTCCTATCTGTGTGCCTCCCCAAATTCCTCTTCTCATTAGCTAGGAAACCAGATAACCTCACTTGTTTATTTGTTTTTAAATATAATTTGGGTAAGTTAGTCCACCCTGAATTTTGGTCTTAATGACTCCACCAAGGAAAATGTGATTACTCTTCTTATTTATATTGTCAATATTGGAAATTATGGAATCCATTCTGGAAACTCAGATTGAATAAGCTAACTTATTTGCTTCCTTCTGCAATTGCCTGTATTTTGGATAAATAAAACCATCAAATAAATGCAGTGCTACTATATGTATGTATATTTACTAACATTGATTGAATTACAGGCTTTCCTCCCAAAAAATGACTAAAAGGGAGAAAATTCAAATATATCCTGTAAAACGATTTCATTAAAATAATTGCTGTTTTCTTTTAACTTTCCTCCCATTCAAATAACATTTCATTTATTTTTATCATTACATGTCTTTTTCTTCAACACTTTCCTTGTCATTCTCTTTTTTTCTCATCTTGCACAACTATAGATGTCATACAGGTTTAATGCAAACCAATTAGGGAAGACCTATATTTAGAATAATATATCTGTGTGTGTGTATGAGAGAGAGAGAGGGGGAGAGAGAGAGAGAGAGAGAGAGAAAGAATGAGAATGAGAATGGATTTGGGTATACTAATGTAATATCACCATAAGGAAAACACTGGTATTTAGAAAAACTCTAGTACTATGATTTAGAAGATTTATTTGTAACAACAGTCTTATTAATTGGAAATGTTCAGCCATAATATTATCTGAAAAAGAAATCAACTGTTTTACCAGCCTAGTAAAAGAAGAGCACTGGACCTGTCTTATGGGAATTGTTTTTACTAAACTTAGAATATGAAGTCACCAGCTCCATAGTTAACATCTTGGAGAGTCTTTTAAACAGTTTTTTCATCTTAAAATTGTTCTAACACTAAATGAATTCATAGTGTAAGTTTTCAACGTTTCTGTTACTCCTTCAATGTACTAAACAGTGTCTTTGCGTTCAGTATATTAGATTTTTCCAATAACAGTCCGGCACTGCTAAGCTCCCAAGCCTAGTTGGATGTAAAGAGGACCTGCTTTAGGAAATACCTATCTGCCCTGGTGGCCTCAGAGTTAAAGTAGCTTCCAAAGATGTCTAGGACTTAT
This sequence comes from Dromiciops gliroides, assembly GCF_019393635.1. NCBI lineage: Eukaryota > Metazoa > Chordata > Mammalia > Microbiotheria > Microbiotheriidae > Dromiciops > Dromiciops gliroides. The sequence continues at coordinate 83,827,448 of NC_057866.1, read as the reverse complement.
TTCAAATAACTAGGAAGCATCTGACTTTCCATTGACCACCCCTTTTTCATATCCCTTTATGTTATCTTCTCCCATTGAATCGCTCCTGTTTTGGTCGGAAACCCTGAGGGCCCTGCCTTTCCAGACTTCCTTCCTTCCTTCCTTCCTTCCTTTCTCCCTCCCTCCTTCCTTCCCATCCTTCCTCCATCTTTCCCTTCCCCCTCTCTTCCTCCCTCCCTTCCTTTCTTCCTGGTAAAGGGGGCCATTCCTTGCCTCATTTCTTACCTAGCCTTCATCACTGAATGGGTGTTGCCTCAGGCAAACTGAGACCTAAGAAAGACTTTAGATTAAAAAGGCCAAAGTCTCCCACTACATCAGGGACATCTCTAGTTGTCCTGATGTATGCCTTGCCTCTGGACCCAGATGACTCTGGAGGAGAGGGTGAGACTGTTGACTTTGCATAGCCTTTCCTCACTTAAATCCAATTCACCATATCACCTCCCTGAAATCATGATCCTCTTCAAGAATGAAGGACAAACAATAACTAAACGATAATACAATCACCAACAACAGCATTTTCTCCCATTAGAATGTGCAGATTGTCTTTCTGGTTTGCATTTATATCTCTAGCACTTAGCATTCTGCCTGACACATAGTAAGTGTCTAATATCTCACTAGATGTACAGGATGCCGGGCACCACAGAAACTCTCTGCAACACTCTTTCCATTATTCTTTTCCTTCTCTTCTAGGATGAATTTAAGATCAATTAACTTCTTAAACAACTTGAGCCCTTAATTCCCTTTGTGACCACTTCCCCCATGGGAGTGGGGAAGTGGTCACAAAGTGGGTCTTAGTTTCCTTCTCTGCAAAGTGAAGAGTTTAGACTAGAAGAAGAGGCTCTTAATTTTTTTTTTTGAGTCATGGACCTTTTGTCAGTTTGGCAAAACCTATGGACCTCTTCTCAGAATACTATTTTTAAATGCTTAAAATAAAATGCTGGATATTATAAAGGAAACCAATTACATTGAAATGCATTTAATAGAACATTACAAAAATAAACACCAAAGTTCACAGACACCCTCCTCCCCCCGCCCCAGGTTGAGAATCCCTGGAGTAAATGGTCCCTATGATGTGTTGTTCCAGTTTGTACCATCTATAGCTTTAAAAACTGTCCACTAGGACATCGTCCTTGCTTTCTGGATCACAGAACTCAACAGGCAGCAGCATCCAGAGACTTGAAACATGCCCCAGGCTTCAGGGAGAACTGGGCTCCTGAACGAAGCTGAATGAAGTACAAGGGAGCCTTCTGGAGGCAGCTTTCAGAAGGCTTTGGTGTCTTTTCACTCTTGTATTTATTTTTCTAAGCACAGCTATCTAAAGTGCTTTTCATTTTCCTCACATCTGCAATTGCATTTCTCCTCCTGTATTTGAACTGCTGATACAGAGCTTTGATTTGCTCCTTTTTTTAACTAAAGAGAGAAAGCATTTACATAGGAAAACCTACTGGGGCATATATACATACTCTTAAATGGGCAGGAATTGGAGAAGCTCAACAAGACATAAAAATGTGCCTCAAAAAGTGCTGAAATGAAAGTTCTCCACGGACAAAGGAAAAGCAAATACTTTGATTTTAAACTATTTCTTTTTGAGAATTCTAGTTCCTTAGTTCTCCAGCCTTGAACAAAGCTCTTGCCTGCTTCCCATTCAAATGAACCCACACCTTTAACAGTCTTTTCCTGGCAGAGTGGTCTATTCCTGACTATACATACACAGGGAAAAATGGAAATCTAGCTCAATCCAACACCTATTGTTTGCAAGCCCTTGTGTTAAAAGTAGTCTGACAAACCCCAAAGTAGCCTCTTTCCTCAAGAAACTTACATTCTACTAGAGAGATACAAAATGTCAACTGAGAAGCCTCTTTGTACGTGATGATTTGAGAAGAGGGTGACCACGAACAACCAGCCTCACAAGAAAAAGCTTCTCATCCACCAAATGAGGGAGTGTGACTGATGATCTCTAAGGTCTTTCCCACTCTAAATAGGTGGGTAAATAAGCTGAGGCTTAAAGGAAGGTAGGGCTTCTAAAAGGCTGGGGAGACACAGTCATAAGCCTTTGCAAAGGCTCAGAGAATAAAACATGCAAAGCACTTTGAAAACCTTAAAGGATGTGTAAATTCTAGTAATAATAAAACTATTATTTGTTGTCATTCACTCCTTTTTCAGTTTGACTCTCTGTGACCCCATTTGGGCTTTTCTTGGCAAAGATACTAAAGTGCTTTGACATTTCCTTCTTCAGCTCATTTTAGAGTTGAGGAAACTGAAGCAAACAGGCTTAAGTGAATTGCCCAGGGTCACACAACTAGTAAGTATCTAAGGCCAGATTTGAACTCATGAAGATGTCTTTCTGAGTCCAGGCCTATCCTACTATGTTACCTAGCTTCCTGTATTATTATTATTATTGTTGCTGTTGTTGTCATTATGATTATTATTATTAAATATTAACATAATATGTGGGAGATCACAAGTAAGTCAAATGGTCTAGAACACAGAGTGCATAGAAGCCTGGAAAGGTAGGGTACAGAAAGATCGTGAAGGCTTTGAAATGTCTGGCTGATAGTTCAGTTATTTCTATGATACCAACCATGGGCATCTTTACATCATTTTAAGGTTTGTAAACCATTTCATGGCATTATCTCCTTTAAGTCCTATAAGGAAGATAGCATGTGAATGTTCCAGGTGAGAAAACTGATGTTCACAGAGCATAATAAATAGATCAATATAGACCTGAAACCTAGGTAAATCAGGTCTTAGAAAGTGAACTTTGGGATTTTATTTGACTCGATTCTCTCCACAGGTTAAAGTGTGCTGTTAATGTGTTGAACACTGAAAATTTTCTCCCTTCTCTCCATACCTGGTAAAAGAATATCAGTACAGGATGAGAAAACAACCTAGCACTATGCAGAAAAAAGAGGAACCATGACCAGGAACCATGCCAGGGAGTGGCACTGATGCCACCTCCTGGTAGCTACCCAGAACTGCAAAAGGAACAACAAAACAACCCTAAGACCATTTATTGAAAGTTTTGTAAGGTAGAAGAAACCTTTCCCTTGGAGTGGTTAAAGCCTATAGGAGTAGAATGTTTCATAGATTGCCAAACATAGTTACCACATTGGTTGGTTTTGCTTAACTTTTATTTTTTTCAATGTCCAAGGGAAGCTTGTGTATGTTATAAGTAGGGTTAAAGTTATCTAAAATGACAGATATGAAAAAAATAATACAAATGCATCAATGACACTGAAAAATAAATTCCTCAAAATAGAATTCAGTGAAGGAAAAGGTAAAAAACTACCTTAGCTACTACCTCCTTGAACAATAACCTATCACAAGATTAAGTGAGAGAACCTTTAAGTCTTTGGGGATGAGCTAGCTGCTCATTGATGGGTATCATCATTCTACAAGAGCTCTGCTATTAGCTCTATTTTTTTATTCAACCTATAAATAAAACTTTTATTCTTTCAATTTTGTAAACTTTGTACCTAAGAGTCTAAGTGATGACAATACTCTTGAGTATGGTCTTTTAGTGAGTTTTCTGGTTTTTCTAGATGGGAGCAATATACCAGAGAGGTGAGATATCCCCCAAAGATATTCTTGGCCCTCACTTCATGAGCTGGAGTGTGGAGATATTAATGCTGGTCTGCCAAGTATCGTGATATGATTAATCATGGACACAGATGGGAAGACTACAGAGGACCATATGTGATCTGGCCCAAGAGGATAACCTATACCTCCTTCCCAAGCTAGTGTCAGAAGAATTCATGTTCAGGTTGGTCAGCTCAGCCTGGTGGAATCAAGGCACCTGTGTCAAGGACTTTTTAAAGTGTAGTAAAAGAACACAGGGTCAGAGTCAGGAGATCCAAATAATTCTAGCTGTGGCTCTGATTCTGCCACTGAATAGCTGTGTGACCTGCCTTTTGATACTTAGTTCAAATTACTTTCCTCCTGCAACTAACTCCACATTCCAGCAGAACTGGCCTATTTACTATTCCCCAAACATTACATTCCATCTTCTACCTCCTTCTATTTTCCCCCATGCCTGGAATGTACTATCTCTACTTCTTCAAATTCTCAGCTCTATGTAGGGCTCAGCTCAGAAGATACTTCTTCCATTAGACCTGTCTGCAGCCCAACTAGAAGTTACTTTGTATCTAATGTGTCAGTATTCTTTATTTATTTATATAGGTACATCTTTCTCCTCTAAGAAGAATGTAAGTAAGTGCCTTGAGAGCAAGGGTTTTTTTTTCCATTTTTTTTTTTGTATTCTTAGTGCTTGGCACAGTTCCAGAAACATCTTCGGCATTTAATAAATACTTGGTGAATTGAATTGGCTTTAGAGAACCCCCTTTGCCTCTCTGGATCTCAGTTACTTCATCAACTTGGATGACATGATCTCTAAGGTCCATTCCTTCTCCAACCTGATTCTAAGCAACTCTCTGCCATTATCAAAGAGGGAGACTTGAAAATGTACTTTGGCATTTTGGCAGATTCCCAATTTTATTGCTATGATTACCCCCTCTACCAATTCAGGTTACAGTTTTTCCATAACTTCCTCTACTTGTCTTTCTATAAATCCTTCAGAAAGGATTCTCTAACTGTACTGGTAGATTTTCTCTGGGTCTCTTAATACCTAGCGATACCAATGTTGCTATTCATCTATTGTCTCACGTCCTTTTCTCTTTTTAATTAAAAAATGTATTTACCTATCTAGTTAGTTAGTTTTTGTCTCTCATCCTTTTTACAGGAAAGGCTCACTTCCTTTTCTGGCCATATATGTCCTTGACAATGCCTTTCAAGGTAATTTTCACTTGCTAATCATTTTTGGTGATGTGTTGTAGGCTATTTACTTCCACAAAACTTTCTATTGCTCCTTGGGTTACTTGAAGTTTTCATTCTTCTATAATTTAGGCATTCTGAGAATTATAGCCACATAACATCACCAAGAAAATAATTGAATTTAAGAGATGACCTGTTGTGGCACCAGGTAGCTTGAATGTTGAAAACACAGTACATGTATGCCAGGCTCAGTTCATTGTCCATTAGCAGTTTTCATCTAAGACAGATAAACTGAACTAACTCAATAGGCTATCTGCATAAGTCTTTGTTTGAATGATATACATTTTTCACCCATTGTTTTTCTATTTGTGAGAAGGGTAAAAACCATTTTGCCCCCTTTAGTGGATCCCATGGAAGAAGATTTGTAGAATTTCAGAGATTTATGTAATTTATACAGTGCCATTTGTGAATAGGGACACCACTATCCATAGGGAATCCTACTGTTACCTTTGTAATAGTAAACACCTTAGAGTAAAGTGTCATTCTGATTTATACCTTGCTTGATGTCAAAGTTAAAATTCAATGAACATTTATTAAAAGCCTACAATGTGCAAAGCCACATAGCATAGTGGCTAGAGTTGATCTCAGAGTCAGGAAGATTTAAGTTCATGCCTCTGATCTAAAACATACAGGCTGCATGACCTTTGGTGACTTACTTAACCACTCACTGCCATGGGCAACTTTCAGAAATTCTCCATCTACAATGGCAAATGGAAATCTTCACTTTTTATTAATAGAATCATAGATGCAATAAAAAAGGAAAAGAGGAGAGGAGGAGAGGAGAGGGGAAGGGAGGGGAGGGGAGGGAAAGGAAGGGAAGGGAAAGGAAGGGAAGAGAAGAGAAAATGAAAGTTTTTAGTGGTGCCCTGTAAAACTACAGTACTCTAGTGGTCTAATAAAATAAAAACAAATAAACATACAAACAAACAAACAAATAAACAAAACCTCATTTACTTGCAAAGAATGATTTCTCCACTAGAGTTAAAATACTTATTTGATTCTGTACTTGACTTCTCATAATCTACCATTTATATCATCAGTATAACTTTCTACATTTTTTTAATACCATTAAAAATGTCATTTTAGAATCTTATTACAACAGAAAGAATCCTGAGACCTAGCTGATGCCTCCTGCACTTTACTTCAATCAATATAAGAAATTGAAAGACTCTGTGGTTGCAGAGGCAGCTCCCAACCCCATCTATGACAGCAGAGGAATCCTGCCCGATTGCCTGAGGAGCAGAGCGTCTAGGTAACTAGAAGACAGTCATCTAACTCTTAAGAGTTAGAAGCTGCAATTGAACCCAGGCCATCCTTACATCAAATGCAGCACCATATCCACTGCAACCTAGCTGCTTCTAAATTCAATCAATATTCAATAGAGATAGAATATTTGCTGAGTACTTAACAAAGTACAGGGTATGGCAGTGGATACAAATAAACATAGGAGGAATGGGGGAGAGGTAAAGGATAAGGACAAACATTTATTTTATGCATAATTAAAACACCTAACATTTGTATAGCATTTTCTATATCTCAAAGTGCTTTCAAATTCATAATCTGACTAGAACCTTACCGAAGCCCCTCTGAAGTCAGCAGGACAGACTTTAGGTATGTGACAGAGGAAACTTAGCCAGTATAATGTTTCTTTTGCCTTGGTAACCTCTCTCTTATATCCCTGCCCCCTTTCTCCTTCTCTCTTATGACAATGACATCACCCAGGCCTGCCCTCATTGCCTCATTCTGGGAGAGTTGCAATAGGCTGCTAATGGTTCTGCCTGCCTCAAGTTTTTCCCAAGCCGGTCCATCATCCACTCACTTGTCAAATCATTCTACCGAAGGACCACATCATTCCCATTTTGACTGAACTCTAGTGGCTCACTCTCACCACCTGGATTAAACATGAAATTGGCATTCAAAGCCTCTTATGACCAGCCCTTCCATCTTCCCTTCCATTCTGTTTATAACTCACTCCCACTACTCTCTCCCCCACCTTCATCCAGGACCATGGGCCTCCTTGTTCTTCCTGGAACAAGACCCTCCATTTTCAGACTCTAGGAATTTTCAATGGCAGTTGCCCAGGCTTAGGACACTCTTCCTCACCATCTCTTCCTCCTGGCTTCCCTCATTTCTTTCCAGTCTCACCTCAACTCCTATCTTTTACAAGAAGCCTTTTCTGATCCCCATTAATGCTAGTGCTCCCTCTGTTAACCATTTCCTATTCATCTTGTAGGTAGCTTGTTTGTACATGGTTATTTTTTTTTTTAATTTTGTCTCTCTCATTAGAGACTAAGATTTTTGAGAGCCATCTTTTGCCTTATCTCCAGTGTTTAGTGCAGTGCCTGGCACATAGTGAGCACTTAATAAAAGCTGATTGATTTCTTGATCACTAATCACATAGAAGTTAAGTGGTTCATTGTCCCTGGAATATATAGTTCAATTTCCCCCATACCTGGCTTTGTTCATGTTGTTCTCCTCTAGAACGTCTGTCTTCTTTCTTCTCTTAATATAGCTAAAGCCTGTCAAGCCTATAAAACTCAGCCCAAGTCATATTTATTCCTTGTAGTCTTCCCTGAACACTGCAGAAATTTCTCCTTCCTTTGCACTCCCGCCCTCTTTATCTTCAGTTCCAACCATTCAGACTTGTATTGTTAGCTGCTTTCCCTATACATGTCCTATCGCCTACATTTGCCTCCAATAAAAATAGTTAATTTTTCAATAGTACCTTTGAGTTACAATGAATTTTTATTGCCACAACCTTTTAAGGTAACGGTCCCATAATTGTTATTTTTCTCATTTTCTAGTCTACTGCATAGGTGTCAGAGCTATACCACATCACCTACTAAGGACTTGAAACTAGTTCTTCTGACCCCATCTGCATTTCACTATGACACAGTTTCCAAACTCTCCCTGAAATGTCTTTCTAGGCTTTAAACTTTATTCAGTAGGTTACTCTAAGGCTCTGAAGGCTTTAGTGGCATGCTACCTACATTGTAGGGAACAGAGGTAGAGTTAGAGACACCAGCTGGGGAAACCATTACTATTGTCAAGGTAGGTGGCCATAAGATTCTGTACTAGTATTCTGATGGTGGGAACAAAAAAGAGGGAATTGCTTTCAGAGAGATTGTGGAAATAGCATCAACAGGACTTGAACAATGATGGTAACTGAGAAGTGAAAGAGTAAGAAAGTCAAAGCAGGGCCTTTTTTAAAACTTACATCCCTTAGCACCTAGCACAATTGGACTTCACACACTTAACTGCTTAGTCATTTTAATTCAACTGACATTACCTTGTCTAGCATGAGTGACTTGTAGTGATAGACCTATAGAAGTTGGAGAGAAAAGCTGAGTATGGGAGAAAGACAATTTCCTCTTTCTTCTCTGTTGAGTGGGAACTTAGGAAAGTACCATGTACATTCTGTTGTCATTGTTCAGTCATTTCAGTCATGTCCAATGATTTGTAACCGCATTTGGGTTTTCTTGGCAAAGATAATGTAGTGGTTTTCCACTTCCTTTTCCAGTTCATTTTACAGATGCGGAACTGAGCCAAACAGGGTTAAGTGACTCTCCCCAGGCCATACAGCTAGTCTGAGGTCACATTTGAACTGAGAAGATGATTGTTCCTGACTCCTTGCCCTGAACCCTATCCACAGCACCACTTGATACCCTTGTACAGTCTGGATGCTCACCAAATATCAAATGATTAGGTGATTTGCCAAAGGTCACACAGCTATTTGTGATGGAGGTCAAGGCTAGAGCTTAGGCATCATGAACAATAGTCCAGTGACTTTTCCAATAAAGCATAATCAGCCTACTTCTTTTCAACTCCTTCTTAAATTAATATTAAAATATGCACAAATATGCAAGGTCATAAGGAATAGAAGAGTAGATTAGATCCATGGACCAACAGTCCAGTATTCACCCTCTGACAGGGGAAGCAAGAATAAAGAATGAGTATTTTGTAGGAAAGTATAATAACCGTTTCCTATATATCAATCCCAAATTATGTATTTCATATCAGATGGATAAAAGTCTACATTATTAATTATATACTTTAATCCATTGAGACAGTGTTAAGATGGCTAAAATGACACTAATTAGGTAAGAGATAGAACAAAAAATGATACTTTAAGGTAGAACATATTTACTAAGTTGGACATAGTACTTTGGTATATATGACTTAGGTTACAAAACTCATAAATAATTTGGAACATAGATTTGAAGTATCTGATAAATTACAGAACAAGGAGAGAGAATGTAGAGAAGAAAGGAAGTAGTATAAGCATCACATCATTAACTATGTTTAAAGTCATAACATGTATATAAACAACCTATCCTGGCTTTATGTGTGTTTCCCTGCCTCTACCCCACCTATCAGGACAATATTCCCATTCTTGGTTACCTTGTGTATTTATATCATCAAAACACATCTATGTAGGAAGGAAGGAAGGAAGGAAGGAAACAGCAGCGAAAAAGAAAACAGCTCTAGACAAGAAAAAGTCAAGAAGTGGGAACCATAGGATTTCACAGAGTTCATTTTACAGATAAAGTTCCCAGCTCTGCTACTATTTGACATTGTTCTCAGCACATTAACTGAACCATTATTTCCTCATCTCTATGAAGAATGTTCACAGGATCATAAATTTGGAGCACAAAAAAGACAAGAAAAGAAAAAACAAACAAAAACCCAAACCAAAAGAACAAAACATTCAAGGTCATCTACTCCAAACCCCTCATTTTATGGATGAGAAAACTGAGGGCTAAGGAGGCTAAATGACCTGCCCAAGGTCGTATGGATAATAAATGGCAAAAATGGGACTTCAACCAAGATTCTTTAACTCCACATCCAATATTATTTTCAACTTTTAAAGGATTTCTGTTCACTGATCTCAAAGGACCTCTCCTACTTATATATTTTGTAATGCAAGTTCTCCTCTAGCTCTAATTGTTTTGTACTAAGGTCCCTTCTAGTTCTGTGACCCTATAAATCAATAGTTCTGAGAAAGGAAAGCATAAATCACAGTATTAGTATATTTCAGTCAATCATCTTTTAGGGAATTATGGTCTAATGGCAAATTATGCAAGATTGAATTGTGGGAATATTTGGAGTCTGAAAATCTAGACTGGAATGCTGGTTTTACTATTTCCCTCCCCTATACTTACCACTCTTTGGCTGTCACTTGTCTCATCTGCTAAATGAGCTAGAGAACCCCTAAGATCACTTAGAACTCCATCTATTCTCCTATGACCCTCCCCCTAAAAATGTACACCCACAATTTCACATGCAAAATCATGTTAAAATGATGAAGAGGAAAAGGAGAGAAAAGTGATGGAGAACATTATATACATATATACACCACACATAAGAGTTTCAAGGAAGGAGTACCATTATTGTGTTCTCTCAGATCACCTGACTTCTTGAGTTACTGCTCAGTAGTCTAGGACAATACCCTCCCCTGCAAAGCTAGCAAAATGTCCTAACAATGTAACTTCAGTACAGATTTCCATTAGATGATATATACAATCTCCTCATACCTCTGAAATTCCAAATCCAGTCCCACCAGAGCAAAGACCATTCAGTGACAAGTAAGGCTTTTAGGATGTGAATAGTGAAAGGACAATGACAAAACATGAATTCCACTTCCCCTGTATTTGGCACAAGAGTATTAAACTGCCTAAGTCTGCTTATGGCCAAATGACTCTAGTCACCATCATTTTTTTTTTCATTTTCAAGAATTAGTAAAGCTTCAGCTTTTATTATCCCTTTGTAGATTCAGAAATAGAAGGGATTTTCTGATGAAAGACTTCTGAAAACAAGCAAAATTTCAAACAAAGTTTCAGTTTCTTTCAACAGGGAGTAAAGTTACTTTTTGGTTGGTTGGCTAAAGTGAGAGAATTTTAAAAGCAAGCCATCTGCCTTTCTTGTATCTTTCTTTCCTCCCAGCAGACCCCCATCTCAAGGTATCACCTCCTTGCCTCATGAGCAAAAATTCCACATGCCAGGCTTCAGTCTCTTCACAGAAACATTTCACTGCCAAACGTTCCCTAGTACATCTTCCTAAAGGACTGTCACTTCTTAATACTGGCTGTAATTAACTGCTTCAGCTAAAGGTGCTTAGTCATGAATTTATTGATCCATGTCAAACCCAGTTGAAATAGTCAGATCCCCTAAGCTAGCACTGGGATATACAGTACATAGAGAAATCTTTCACTGCCTGGTGCTAGAGAATTCTTATATAAGAAAATAGCTCATTTCCATATGTAATTCTTGCAATCCTGTGCTATGCCCCCCCCCAAAGAAAGGACAAAGAAAGGGCTCTAGGGGTGATTAACTGTTGAGGTGCCCAGTCTGAAGTATGGGAATGATCTGTGGCAATTTATACAACTTATGAGAGTCTGTACCCTAGAATTTAACTGAACAGCTTATCTCTACACTAGAAGGTTATTCAGGGAGAATATATTCTACATATACCAAAAATACATTTTAGAAAATCCTGGCATATTTTTTTAAGTTTTCATATTAAGCTAGTAGAAGGCTTCAGAGTTAAAGCTTCTTTTTGCACTTCCCAACAAAAGGCCTTAATTTAGAGAAAGGAAGAAAATTAAGGCATGAAAGTGGAGTTGGACAACACCATCATCTGCATCGAGTCTCCTTCCCCTCGTTCAAGCTATCAAGATAATTAAGCAGCAGTTGTCTTTTCCCAAAGGTAGGTTTCCTTCTATCAGCACCAACTGTATAATGATCTAATGTATGTCTCACAAGCAGCCCATCTGGGGCTGTGCAACGATCTAAGTCATTTCTTGAACTCAGAGAGAGAGATGTTGATGGTGCTTCCTGAACCCTCCTCTGCTCTCTCTAAATCGCTTATCTCAAATGTTTCCAGCTGGAAAAAAGCCGGCTCTGGGAGGCAGGGCCGCCTGAATTGACTGGATTTGCAGTTATCTCCCCAGAGCCCCCTCAAATCCAAGAGTCTGTACACAAGGTGTGGATAAAAATAACCTGCGGTTAACGCTGGTCCAGTGTGGGGATCCGGGACCAAATCTCATCAATTGATCAATAAGCCTCATCCATAGCAGAAGGAACAGCTCAGGGATCACCACAGGATGGGGTGCACTCATACAAGAGACGGGAGGATGTGAACGATTTTTAGGATGAGACAGAATTAACAGGAGGGGAATTGAAGACATGGCCACCTCTGCCGAAGAGGTGGTTTCCTTTTCCTTGGGCTCCCCATCTCCATCCCACCTGGCCGCCTCCCAGATAGTTCGGGTTTCACAGACACTGTACAGCAAGTGAGCCACACAGCAGAGGGGCTGTGTAAAGTACCTAGGGCAGAGATCTCACCTGCAAGGCGGGGGTTCGGGGGTCGGAGGGTGGTGTTTGCCAGAGCTACCACCCTTCTCTTTGGCACAGCCAAATTGGGACCGCTCCTTTGAAGAGGCGAAGGTACCAGTGATATATCTTAAACTGAGTTTACACCCGTGAGAAATTGGGAGGCTCAGCTAAAGCTACCAACACCCTCAAGCTTTTCCTGAGGAAGTGTATACACTAATCTATCCTGGGTTCAAGTACCGCCTATTCCCCACAGCTTTGACCATTGCTATTTTCCAGACATAGAAGCAGAGATTTGGAGGTGTAGAGTTTTTAATTTATATTTTAGTGGGTAGCATTTAGGGCACTGGAATGCTATCCTCATTGAAGCCCAAACCTACCTCCTTTAAAATTAAAAAAAAATCGCCCTTTCTTTCTTCTTTCCCTTCCCCAGCCGAATTTCAAGAAGAGAGTCCCTCCAATTCATTCTCCAGACCAAGTGACTTTCTCAAATATCCCCCACTTTCACATCCGTAAGCATCACAGCTTGGCTCAGCGATGCTTCTCTTGCGAACATGCTTGGTCCTCCGGGAAGAAGGCACGGGGACAGATGCTAGAGACGGAGGCTAATCAACACCCCTTTGAACAGAATCAAGGCAACCATATCTCCTATGTAGATGCCACCCAATGGAGAGATTTTACCCCTCGGGGCAAAAAGAGGCCAGGAAAGCAGCTAGGGAGCTGGGGACAAATCCCACTCCTCGCCCCTTCTTCTTTTGACCCCTACCCCCATCCCCACCTCGTGTTCGGGCTCTAGTCTTATCGCTAAAGCACCTGTCGTCCTGGGTTGTTACTTCCTAAGAGGGAGAAGTCCATTCTCAACTGCTCAGAGACCTTGTGCACTCGACACCCTTTCGTGGCCATGCCCCTGCAAACTCTGCAGTTGAGACAGTCGGTCCCTAAGCAATCGCTTCTCTCCGCTCCTGCTGGGGTCACTCACCTGACTTGCACTGTGCAGTCCGTCGGCGTCCCGCAGACGTCCCTCTGCCAGGGCCATGGGGCACGGCGCAACTCGGGAGAGAAGTGGCCGGAGGAAGGGAGGCAGGCAGGGGAGAGATCTTCGCGAAACCCTCCGGGACTGGAGGGTTGAGTCCGTGGACGCGTGGGTGGGGGTGCTGCGGAAGATTCTGGGGCCAGAGGAAGGTGGAGGGTGTCAGGGGAGGAAGGGAAGGGTATGCACGGGGACAGAGGGAGAGGGAGACCAGAGGTCCGCCGCTTCTGCCAGCGGAGAGACAGGCAGACAGGCTTGGAGCGGCAGCGGGTGCTCCTGCTACAGTGGGGAGACCTAGTGCGGGAGGCTGGCAGCTCCTGGTCCCACGGGGAGGCGGAGGAAAAGGAGACAGGAGGAGGAGGAGGACGAGGAGGAGGACGAGGAGGAGGAAGAGGGCGAGAGCCCCAGAGGGAGGAGGAGCGCGAGCGCCCGCTGCTGCCGAGCCGGCTCAGGTGCGGCCGACCAAAGCTGTGGCTGCTCTCGCTTTACAGCCTAGCTGGAGTTCACTCGGCAAACTCTCCTCTCTTCCCCACTCTCCTCTGCCCTCCTTCTCCCTTTTCCCTCTCTCCCTCCCTCCCCAACGCACGTCAATGGGCGAGCCCGCCCCGCCCCCTGGAAGCGGCAGCTCTGGTTTCAGCACCCCCACCCCTACCGCTCCCCAGACCTAGTGGCTGGAAAAGAAAACCAGGGTTCCGTGTCTCCACCTCGGGGAAAGCAGAAGTGGGACTCCGTCCCTGGCTCCGCGCGCCCGCCGCGGTCCGCTGGGGCATGGGGAAGGGAAGAAGAGAAAGAGAGAGCCTCTGCCTCCCCTTCCCCCGCTTTCCTTCGGAGGAGAAGACCGCCGCAAGAGAGGCGCTGCTTCAGGTCAAGCTTTCTGGGGGACCGCGCTCCTCCACCCGCGGACCTTGTGCCTGTGCTGGAGTCTGGGCGCGCACGCCGAGAGCCTCCTGCTGGTGCTAACCCACCTAAAAGGATCCAGGGCAAGATTCCCTCTTCCCCCTCCCCCACACCGCCTCTCTGCCCCTCACCTTTCCCCTCCCCCACCCTTCCAGGTAACTGGGCCCCTGAGCTAGTGATCCTTCCCAAGTCTCCAAACACAGCAGGAGCTCGGAACTGCCTGGGGAAAGGGAAGGGGCTGGCAGGGAGCACTGGTCCAGCGGGCTTTCGAACCCTAGACAAAGTCCCCTGCTTCTGCCCTCCTCTCTCTCTGTGCTTGTCGCCATTTAAGAACTCTCTTCCGCCTGTGCTCTTTATGATTCAGTGTTTATTTGAGCTGGGATGCTTTTATGTGTGAATTCAAATCATGGCTTTATAGTGTGTGTGTGTGTGTGTGTGTGTGTGTGTAAGACTCTTTTCCCACTGATGAACGTGTGCTTGTGTGTTTCGAAGAGAATCCACGCTTAAGTAGTTAAACTTAAAATTTAGTTAAGCTCTGGGTTTGAGCCTTAGGAAAGACGACTCCAAGGCACAGTATGATTATCACCATCGTCATTATTATCATCCTTTTAGGTCCCATCCTCACAGGAAGATCAGGAACAGTTCCTAAGTGGAAGAGTTCAAAGTATATACATATATTTGTCCACACAGGTGTATGCATACATATATCTATATCGTGCATGAACAAAATATGCATATACACATGCATATATGCAAGTGTTTATTTAAATGCATGTTTGTGGCCATATGCATGTGTTTATAAATAGATCTATCAGAAATTCAGATAAATAGCTATTAGGAGAGCTTCAGCAGATTGGTGTATGATGTACAACACTAGAATTTAGGATTAAAAGACCCGAGTTCAAACCATCATTTTGCTAATTATAACCAATGTGACTTTGGATGATTCACTTAAACTCTCTGCGACTAGGTTTCTTTGCATTGGACAAGATGACCACTGGGGCTTTTCATTTCCACATCTTGGGCAAGCAATTTCATCTCACTGGCCTTCAGTTTCCTCACCTGTAAAATGGGGATCAGGTCCATGGTCCCTTCCAACTGGAATTCCTATAATCTTCCAAACTTTATTTATTTAAAATTTTTCATTTACCTTTTTTAAGAACATTAAAAATAGTCCATTTGTCAGGATATTTCAGTGAGAAATTTATGATCTTAACCAGCTCAAATGACTACTCAGGCATCTTCTTCCCAGGCCAAGAAAAAGCAGGTGTTTCCATGCTGTCAGATAAGACTGAGAATGTTATACCTCTATAGCTGACACTTCAGGATTTTGACATCATAAGCTATTAGGGATTTCTATGACCACAGCTAATTCTTTGCTCCAGGCTAAATGTTGGCAGATGATTCTAAGTAGAAAATGCAAATTTAAAAATCACTTTAAAGTCCCATTTTGGAAACCTCTGGCTTTTCATTTTCATTTCCTTAAAAAAGAAGGTATCCTATCATTATGAGGAGCTCAGAGTTCAGGCACCCGAGGTTACATGAGGCAAATTGCATACAGCTAAAATATGGTGGTGACCCCATGCATGGGTATTTGGGCTCAGAACCACCCTGCAAGGTTGAACTGGCATGTTTGACAAATTCAAGAAGAAATGAGCCCAATAATACTTTAGGTTTTTTGGAACTCTGTCCTAAAAAGCTCAAGGTGCTTTCATATATGTGTGTGATTTTGTCCTTACAAATTCTATGTGAAATGTGGAAAGATAAATATTGTCTCTACCTTCACACAGGTTCATAACAAAGCTAAGTGACTTGCCCCTTTCTGTACTAGTCAGGACAGTCATATCTACTGTTAAATCCAATTCACTCACAAGTCACCTCCTGATGTCATTGGTTCTCTTTGAGAATAAAGGTTGTTGTTGTTGTTTGTCCTTGGGGCTCCAAGAGGACCCTGACATTGGGGTGATGTCATGGTTTGCACTGAATTGGATTTAAGTGAGGGAGGGCTGTGAAAGTTCACCAACCTCACTCTCTCCTTCAGAGTCACGTTGGTCAAGTGGTGAGATATATTTTAGGTTGATTGGAGATGGCTCTGGATGTTTAAGGCAACTGGGGTTAAGTTACTTGCCCAGAAGCAGACAGCTAGTAAGTGTCTGAGATGAAATTTGAACTCCAGCCCTCCCAATTTCAGTGCCAGTGTTCTATCCATTTTGCCACCTAGCTGCCGTTGAGAACAAAGTACAAACAACAACAACCCTGGGCATCTCCACAACCCCACTCTTAATTCTTCACTGTTCTATACATTAAACCACCTACATTTCTTGAAAAGAAGAAGAAGAAGAACAACAACAACAATGAATTACCTAAGTCAGTCAATTAGTGAATACTGAACTAGCAATAAGAACAAGGTTGAACCCTTTAGGTGTTCTATCATTACCCTGGTGATCTAGGACAAGTTATTTGACCACTCTGGGCCTTGGTTTCCCCAATTATAAAATTGGAGAATTGGATGAAACCTGAAATGTTTATTTTCAGATTAAACATTCAAAGCTTTTAAATATTTCTTGAGAGTTTATTGGGTTCCCAGTATTATGGGACTTAAGTTAGTACTGCAGACATATAAGATTTGATCCCTGCCCTCAAAGAGTCTATAATGAATAAGAAGTTATAATAATAGCTCACATTTTGGCCATTATTCACCAGAGTTCTATCACTAATATTTTAAAAGGTATGCAGATGAGCCTGGATTGCTGAAGGCAATGGTACTAGGTGAAATGTAAGCTTTGGAAGTCAGATGGTACCAGCTTTGAAAGGCTTTACATCCAAGATGTCTTTTGAGGACTAGATTAGCAAAATTTAAAGAGCCTTATTATCTACTTGGTTGCAGGGGAATGAAACATTCAACTATAGTAACTCTCAAAGATCAACTCTGGCAGAGGTCCTTAAGGTATGTGTGATGGACCTCCTGAGATGTTTTATGAAGCCAAATGGACTCCTCAGAATCATGTTTTCAAATTCCTAAAATGTACAACAATTATATTGAAATATAGTTATCAAGGGGCAGCTAGGTGGCACAGTGGATAAAGCACCAGCCCTGGATTCAGGAGGACCTGAGTTCAAATCCAGCTTCAGACACTTAACACTTACTAGCTGTGTGACCCTAGGCAAGTCACTTAACACTCATTGTCCCACAAAACAAAAACAAAAACAAAAAACAAAAAATGAAATATAGTCATCCACATTTTTTCCAAAGAAGTTCACAGGGTTAGGAACCCCTGATTTATGTAGTCACACAGTCATTGCCACTTATATTGGTGGGGGAAGTCCCCACAATGGCACACTTGGTCATAGTTCCTAATTTTAAGAAAATTAAACATTTACAAAATATTTTTACCTATGACCACTCTGAAAGGTAGACAGTACACATCCTATTTAACAGTTGAAAAGACAAAAAACTGAGGCTTGGAAAGCTGACATACCTCCCTAGATAGAATGCACTCTCTTTGAAGGCAAGGAATATTTAATTTTTATCTTTGTGCCCCCAGTGCCCAGGGTAGGACCTGGATCATAATGGAAGCACTAAATCAATATCGGTTTCATTGATTGATGTTCCCATAGCTACTCAGTACTAGAGAGAGCA
Source organism: Dromiciops gliroides (assembly GCF_019393635.1). NCBI lineage: Eukaryota > Metazoa > Chordata > Mammalia > Microbiotheria > Microbiotheriidae > Dromiciops > Dromiciops gliroides. The sequence continues at coordinate 83,809,680 of NC_057866.1, read as the reverse complement.
TTTTGACCTGGGTGAAGGTAAACACACATGCAACAATAAAGGAACAATACAAATACAAATAATCAGGAGGTAAAGGGCAGAGTGCATCCTGTAAGTGGTTTAGCAATTAAAACAACTTGAGATTTTTGCATTGTCTATTTTCATGGGTGAAATAAAGCAGAAAATGGAAAAGCTTTGCAGCAATTGGACTAATGTACATAACCAAATTGTTGATTCATACTCAAGTCAGAGGATCATGGAATCTACCTCTTGGAAGGGACCTTACTTGGCATCTAATCCAACCGCCCTGTTTTACAGATGAGGAAAACAGTCCTAAAGAAGTGACCAAAATCACACAGTCAGGAGCTCACTCAAGGTTAGAACTTACATTCCCTTCCTTCTAATCTTGTGTTGTTTCAAACATATGGTACAGTTCTTTTCCCCACACCAGGGTTAGGCAGCTAGGTGGCACAATTTATAGAGTGTTGGACCTGAAATCAGGAAGACATGAGATGAAAAATCTGGTCTCAGACATTAATTAACTGTATGCCTCTGAGCAAGTCACTTAAATGCTGCCTGTCTCAGTTTCCCCATTTGCAAAATGGGAATAATAGTAGTGCCTACCTCCTAATTATTATTACTTTAATCCCATTTTTTAAAACAAAACTTGAGGCCGGAGGTAGAGAGAAGACAAAGGCAAGGAAAAATGTAAACAAAAAGTATGAACAGAACTCTTGAGAAGATTGTTAAAGTACTCAAATTAACTTTACCTGTATCCTACCTCACATAATAGAGTATTCTATATCTCCACAATCAATAAGAAGATATAGGTGTCCCATGTATATTACGCTAGTGCACCCAATACTCTCATAATAGCTATTTGAATCTTTCAGGTTAATAATGTGAATATTAAGGAGTCCAATGGGATTCTTTATAAGCAGGGGAAATTGTGATCAGGTTAAAAATCCAATTTTAATAAAGTTTCCTAGTCCTGATTTACATGGCACACTAATAGCTCTTGCTGCTGAATCACCTTAAACATCAAATGTATTTTTAAAAGGCCCTCATTTTGTGTGAAGCTTTATGGGTTCCAAGTAATTGCATACTTCCCATTCTTGCCTAGGTATAGAATCTCATTTATAAAGCAGATCACAGTAGATCTGCATCGTTCAATCCCACTTGGAATCAATCATGCAACTACAGAATTTTTAGATCTCAGATCTACCTTACAGACCACCTAGGCCAGTCTTTACATTGAACAGAATAGAGGTAGTAAGGCATAGCAGGCAGAGCACTGACTTTGGTGTAAAAACAGTCTTTGTACGATTCTGAACAAGTCAATTTCTGTGTCTGGCTCAGTTTCTTTCCACTACAAAATCAGAAAGCTATGTATGTAGCACAGTGCCTAGCGTGCTCAACTTAGTGTTTAACTGTGTGATCTCAACCTGAGTTTCCTCATCTATAAAATGGAAATAATAATGGCACACACCCCCTCCCTCATAGGATTGTTGGGGGGTCAAATGGAATAACATGTAAATCACTTCACAATCTTTAAAGTGCTATATGTAAATGCTAACTATTAAAAGGAAGTTGGACGAAGGTCCTTCCCAGATCTGAATCTTATGATCTATGAGTCTGATATTGAAGCCCACACAGGTAAAGGTACTTGTCCAAAATTATGTGTTCTTTTTTTAAAGTTTTCTATTAATGTGACCAACTAGAAAGAATATAATTATGCAGTAAAAGTCATGTTTATATCTGGAATAAATCTACAGATTTGATGGAATCGAAAGTCAAGTATTGTTTCAATTCACTCACCTCTTTTTATTTTCTAATTAGCCTGGTAGCCTTATTGTTAGAGAGGAAATGATTGACTTCTTGCTGACACCATGGAGCACAGGATCTCTTTTGTACCAAAAATAAATCCCTCCAATTCCATGCACACATACATTTGAAAACAATGTATATTTGTTCTTATTAATCCACAACTCATGTTTCCTGAACATTTCTAACATCTTCCATGAAGGCCAGCCCTCTCTCCCTCCCTCAATTCAACCAACAATCTTGGGATTTAAAGCTGAAAGTAAACCTAAAGATGATCTCTTTTAAACTACCTCATTTTACAGGTGAGGAAATCGATAACAGAATTGCTAAGTGGCTTGTTCAAAGTCACATAGCACTGTTTTCTTTCTTTTTTGAGATGTGGCTAATATGGAAATTAGTTTCCATGATTTCACATGTATAGTTGATATCATGTTGCTTACTTTCTCAGTGGGGTGGGAGGGGTGGGAGGAAAGGAAAGAATTTGAAACTCAAAAGTTAAAGAGAAAAAATCTTTAAAATAAACAATAGATTAGAAAAAAATAAGTACATGGTATATAGAAATGTTGTAGTCTACTTACCAAAATACACCAAAGAACTATATTAATACAATTATAGAATACTGTTCATTGAAATAATGATACCTAAGTAATTGGAGAAATATTTGCTCATGTGTAGGCTGATCCAGTATGATAAAAATATTACCAAAAAAGAAAGGAACAACAACGTCACATAGTGACTATCAGAGCCAGTATTTACACCTAAATCTTCTGACTTCAAATCTTGTACCATTTCCATTATACTAAAAGGACAAGGAGGATTGCATTAAAGTATAACATTGATAACATCTCCATTCAAAGCTTTGTTTGATGTCCAGATTTAAAATCAAGATAGTGATGTGAAAAATCTATCTCAAAGGTCGCAGAAGTTTGGATAGATATAGAAAATCATTTAGTCCAATCCCTTGAGTTTACATTTCTGGTCAAAGAGACACTGCGACTTATCCATGGACACACATAAGTCTGTCATAGTAAAAATAGTATCTAATATTTTGTAGCACTTTATAGTTACAAAGCTCATATACTTTGATCCTCAGACAATGATCTATCCTCTAAGAACATTTTTTTATCATTCTATGTTTCTACTCTATTATATTCAGCATAATACTTAGAGTAAAGTTTGAATACTTATGTGAGTCATATTCCCTTTGTTAGATTATAGGCTGGATGGGAGGGGAAGATCATGCCAATTATTTTTGTATTGCTCATACCTAACAAAATACTTTATTTTATTTTTTGTGAAATTGACCTGCATTTCATTGGCATAGAAAATTTGTCTTGAGGAAATTCCCTCAAAAAATGCAGGTATGTAGCTTCTCTACATCTTAATGTCGCAGAGCATTTCCTGGCTCTAAGTGACATAACTAGGGGCATACTGCCAGTATATGTCAGAGGCAGTACTTGAACCTGTTTATTCTTGACTCCATAGCCAGCTCTCCATCCATATTTAACACACTTCCTATGTACATAGGGGATAGGAACTGGACCTATGATTTCATTGGTAGAGGGAACGCCCAGATGAGGAAACACCCTTCACCATTGAAGATTGGCACCTTCTCTGCAATTTATTTTTATACAGTAGGTGCTTTAAAAATGGTGGCTGAATCAATAAACTTATTTCTGAAGTAGATAGTACAAGTATTGTTTTCATTCTACAGACAAGGAAATTAATATTCAAATGGGATATAATAGCTTACACAAGGTCATGCACTTAGTAGGTAATGTAGGTAGATTCAGAACTAAGTTATGACCCCCCAAATATATTGTCTTTTCTACCACAAACTTGACTGAGGATCAGAGAATGTGACTGTATATTCCTTGAAACTGTGTTTACTATATAAATCCAATATCTATAACAAGAAAATTAATTTTCTAATTGAATTTGTTGTAGTCAATTCATTGGAAATAATGTCAGGCCTGAAAGGATAGTTGGTGGTTTTGTTTTGTTTTGTTTTCTCCCCTTTCTGCATAGCATCACCAGCTATGGAAGGCTACAAATGAAAGCTGTCCATCACCCAGATCAATAAATAGATTTTAGGATTCTTAGGAAGACTCCTTGTCACATACTTAGCATCTGGGTTCAATGAATAGGGAACTGAATTTAGAGTAAGGGCAGTGGGGGTGGGTCTGGGTCTTAATAATAAGGTATTTTTCTGGAAATGACTTAACCTGTGAAAGCCTCAGCTTCTTCATCTGTAAAGTAAGAATGACCATACTTGGATTTACCCCAGAGTCTTGTTCCAAGGTGAACCTTTGGTACCCTCTTGGGGTTTATCCACTTATCCAAATTCTACCAAGCCATGAGGAAAGAAGTTCTAAGGGGGTCTCTGAATTTGGATGAGCAAAAGAAACCTTTTATTGTACTACCCACTAACTGAAATTTAGCATTTCCTTTAATTATTTAAAATCATTCTGAAATGGGGTCCATAAGTTTCACTAAGCTTTTAAAGGAGTCCTTCACACACACACACACACACACACACACACACACACACACACACACACACACACAGAGTTTAAGCAGTCCTGTTTTAAGCCCAAGTTCCAGTTCGAGTTCCTCCTTGAATTTTCTCTCAGGTTACTTTAACTCACATGCACTTTCCTTTCCCAACTTCCTATGGCAATTACCCATATTATTATCAGCACTTTAAAAAATACTATCCTTTGTTATGCAAGGATAGCGTCTCTTCCCAACTAGATCAGAAGAAAGCTCATTTTAGGCAATTGCTGTTTTATAACTCTTGGCTATACCCCCCAAATCTCTAGCACAGATTTGAAACTCAGCAGGGACTCCATAAATACCTGATTGATTGATTGATTGATTAGGAAGACAGTGAGACTGCCAAAATAAGCCCTTCCCATTCCCATACCCCACCTAATCAAAGTCTTGTTTGTATTTAGGAATACAATAATAGTAACATTTCTTTATAGGTTACTTCTAAGGTGGCAAAGGCCTTTTATATCCATTATCATAATTTATCTTCACAATAGCCAACCCTAGGAGGTAAATAGTATGCAAATGTTACTCCAATGATTTTACATATTTTACAAACTGGGATCATAAGGGAACTGAGTGTCAGCCTAGGTATTTTTCACTAGTAATCCAAAAATCTTTCTATGACAGCTCACTGATTTTCCAGAAGGTGTGCTAAGAATGATTATTCCTGGGAACTCAGTTAAAATACAATTTAATAATGACTCATCTTCCCAGCAAAGTAATTTTATGAAATATGAACCCCTTTGCTAATGATGAAATTATGTGGGGGAAGGGAAAAGGAAGGGCTTACCTTGGCACTTTCACTGTCTTCCTAATCAAACAATCAATCCATCAGCTATTTATGGAGTTCCTACTAAGTCTCTAATTCTGTACTACAGACTTTGGGGTATAGGCAACCCTTTGTAAACCTTAAAGTGTTACTATATAAATGCTGATTATTAATGTTGTAGCGAAGACGATGATGATTTAGAATGAGGATGAGGATAATGAAAGGAAATGAGACATATCCACTGTGAGATTTTTTTAAAGGAAGCAAGAAATATGTCTCTGTTTTCACATTATAGCCTGAATGACTAGTGATTTATGAATCCTTTAAGGAAATGCTTCTTAGAATCATTCAAACCCCCGCTCTAACTCTTGAAGTGTCTTTACTTAGATAGCATAGTCAATCCTTAGTTATCCAGATAGCCAAGGCAAGGCAAAGCAAGAAGCATGTATTAAGACCTTACTGTGTGACAGGCATTGTAATAAGTGCTGGGGATACAAGCAAAAAGAAAGACAGTTCCTGAACTCAAGAAGCTTGCATTCTAATAGTGGAAGACAACACACAAAAGGGAGGTAAAAGGTGGGAAAATATCTTCACAGGAAGCATCACTTTGGAAAGTCAGAACCAGAACCAGGAAGGGTATGTAAGTTAGCCTCTGGAGACTTATGTCTCCCAAAATGGAGGATCTGGGTGAAACTCATCCATGGGAGGAGGCCAACAATATTGGTCCATGGTGAGAAGGCTGCAGGAGATGTGGGAAGCTAAAGAGTGAAAAGACTAGTGACTGAGGGAAGTTCAAGGGTGAGAGAGTAGCTGAGGCATGCTGTTGAGCTCAGGAAGGTCAGAAGCAGAACCAGGAGGAGAATGCTTGGATAAAGTATAAGTATAGTCAAATCTACAGACAATTCAAAAACCTCATTTCTGGCATTGGTTTCAATTGGGAGTCAGCTATGGTGTTATAGAAAGCAAAGGTCAGAGGCCTCAGAAAACCTAGGATCTAGCCCAAACACTGCCACAGACTTGCTGTTAAGTCTTGGAAAACTCATTTTACTTCTCTGGCACTGTTTCCTTTTCTGTAAAGTGTGTGTGTGTGTGTGTGGGGGCAACTAGGTGGTGCAGTGGATAGGGCAACGGCCCTTGAGTCAGGAATACTTGAGTTCAAATCCAGACTCAGATGATTGACACTAGCTGTGTGACCCTGGGCAAGTCACTTAACCCCAATTGCCTCACCCAAAAGAAAAAAAAAGTGTGTGTGTATGTGGGGGGGAGGTGAACTAGGTGGTATCTGGTTGTAAACTTAAGTTCATCCTACTCTACTGAATTATTCACAGTTACACAGTTAGGTGACACGGTGGATAGAGCACACAGCCTGGAGTCAGGAAAACCTAAGTTCAAATTTGACCTCAGACACTTACTAGTTGTGTGACTCTTAAAAAGTCCCTTAACCTCTGGCTGCCTTTGTTTCCCCCTCTGTAAAATGGGTGTAATAATACCTACCTCCTAGAATTTTTGTGAGGATCAAGTGAGATAATAATTGTAAAGCAATTAGCCCAAAGCATGACACATGGTAGATACTTTATAAATGTTAGATACCACTACTGCTACTACTGTTTGCTGCTGCTGCTGCTGCTACTGGTGCTGCTGCTGGTGCTGCTGGTGCTGCTGGTGCTGCTGCTGGTGCTGCTGCTGCTGGTGGTGCTGGTGCTGGTGCTGCTGCTGCTGCTACTATTCCTACTCCTCCTACTCGTACTCCTACTCCTCCTAGTACCCTGAAGTGATTGTTATTATCATAGTAGCATGGATTGATAGCTAGAAGAAACCTAGGAGTTGTATAACCCATCTTTCCTTCTTTTAGTGATGAGGAAACTGAGCCCTGGAAGTTAAATAATTCATCAAGTATCACACAGAAAGGCGACAGAGCCTGGATTTGAACCTTAGTCATCTGACTCCGAATCTATGTTGTTGTGTTTTTTTTCCATTGTAGCAAACTACTCTCCCTTGAATTCCATCCAAAAAGTAATAAGACTGTGGAATGACACATAGCCAGGTGAAATAACAACAGCTCATAATGATATAACACTTTATAGATTATAAGATGCCTTTCTTGCAGCACCTCTATGAGATAGGCAGTGATGGAAGGATTATTAAGATCGCATAACAGATGAAGACATTGAAATTATAAAAAGATGAAGACGATTAACCATAGATGCCTGGTACCTGGCCTAGTTGGTACTGAAGTCCATATTTAATAACATTTCCATTTAATTTGTTGAAGGTCTTCTAGCCTGTGATTTCGTCAGTATAGGGGACATCCTGGCTGGGTACCTTCTTCATCAATTGCAGATCAGCAACCCTTTTGTAAATTAGTCTTTAAAGAATCATTTGTTGATGCTGAGAGGGTTAGTTGTTCAGAGTCACAAAGCTGGTATATGTCAGAGCCAAGACTGGAATCTAACTTTTCTTAACCCCAAGTCTCATTCATCACTATACTATATTCTAAGTCCAGGGGAAAATGTCTATCTGGATAATCCACTAATTAAATAATCTGCCCCAGAACAAATAAAATATTCTATTTGTGGCAAATGTCCATTCCGAGTTCTGCATGGGGATGATTTAGCACCATGTACAGAGATGCCACTCAAGAAAAGACCCTTAGGAATGTTCAATGGGCTCCTCTCCCAGCACTCCTCCATTTTTCTCATTGTTTCCTTCGAGAAACACAGAGGAAGACAGCTGAGAACATAAAAGGATGAGAGTAACATAATTGGGAAGATGTTAAAAAGCTTCCTCGAATTCTGAAATGTGGTGTTACATAACAAATAAGTTACATTTGTCAGGATGGAATAATATAAGGGAGCTAAGTAAAAATAATTTTTTTGTTTTTAAAAATAGTTTTATATCATTAAATATTTCCCAATCACATGTAAAAAAAACAATCTATTTTTTAAATTGTGAGTTCCATATGCTGTGCCTAGCCTTTAATACAGCACTACCTAGAAAAACTACTAGGTTTATATCCCAAAGACATCCAAAAAGGGGGAAAGGACCTATTTGTACAAAATATTTTTAGCAGCTCATTTTGTGGTGGCTAAGAATTGGAAATCAAAGGGATGCCCATCAGTGGAGAATAGCTAAACATTCTGTGGTATATGGTTGTCATGGAATATCATTGTATGATAAGAAATAACAAGAAGGATGATTTCAGAAAAATCTGGAAAGACTTAAATGAACTGATGTATAGTGAAGTAAACAGAACCAAAAGAATGTTGTACATAGTAGCAGCAATATTTTTCAATGAAGAACTGTGAAAAACTTAAGCTATCCTCAGCAATACAATGTTTCAGGACAATCCTAATGGATTAATGATGAAGCATACTATCCACCTCCAGAGAAAGAACCAATATTGATTGAATGCAGAATGAAACATGCTATTTTTAACTTTCATTTTTTTCTTTTATTCAAGTTTTGTACAAAATTACTAGTATGGAAATGTTTTACATAATTGTACATATATAACCTATATCTGATTGCTTACCAACACAGGGAGGGGCAAGGAAGGGATAGAATTTGAAGCTCAAAATTTTAAATAAAGATGTTTATTTAAAAAAAAATTGTGAGATTCAAAGTCTCTTAGTTCCTGTAGCCCTTCCTCCCTCTTTAATAAGACAAACACTTTGATTTAGAGTATATGTGTAAGCTTATGCCAAATGTATATTTTATATTAGCTATGTTGCAAAAGAAAAAACAAACGAAATAAGACAATTAAAATAAAGGTTTTTTTTTTTAAGTATGCTTCAATCTTTATTCAGACTTCATCAGTTCTCTCTCTGGTGGGTAGCATTTTTCATTATGGATCCTTTGGGACTGTCAAATCCTTGTCTTGATCAGAGTAGCCAATTCTTTCATACTTGTTCATCCTTAAAATATGGCTGTTACTGTGTGCAGTGTTCTCCTTGTTTTTCATACTTCACTTTACACAGGTTTATATGTCTGCCCAAGTTTTTTCTGAAACCAACCTGCTTGTCATTTCTTATAGCACAATAGCATTTCTTCAAAATCATATGCCACAGTTTATTTAGCTCGCCCGCAATTGATGAACATCCCCTCAATTTCTAATTCTTTGCCACCACAAAAAGAACTACTATAAATATTTTGTACAAATTCATCCTTTCCCCTTTTCTTTGATCTCTTTTTCATACAGACCTAGTAGTGGTATTGCTAGGTCAAAGGGTCTGCAAGTTTGATAGCATTTTGGGCATCCTTCCAACTTGTTTTCCAGAATGGCTGCATTAGTTCACAACTCCTTCAAGAATGCACTAATGTCCCAGTTTTTACCTTATCCTCCAGAATTTGTCATTTTCCTTTTCTGTCATGTTAGTCAATTGGATAGAAACAAGGTAGTATCACACTTGTTTTAATTTGCATTTTTCTAACAAGTAGTGACAGCATTTTTTTCATGTGACTATCGATAGCTCTGATTTCTTCTTCTGAAAACTATTCATATCCTTTGACCATTTATGTATTAGGGAATGCCTCATATTCTTATAAATGTGGCTGAGATCTCTATGTATTTGAAAAATAAAGCCTTTATCAGAGACGCCTGCTATAAAAATTTAGTCGTTTCTGTTTTCTTCTAACTTTTACTGCATTGAATGTGCTTGTGTAACCTTTATAATTTATAAATTATAATCTAATCAAAATTATCTGTTTTTCTTCCCATAATCTTTTTTATTTCTTATTAAGTCATAAACTCTTCCCTTATCCATATATCCATAGACCTAACATATATATTTTCCATGCTCCCCTAGTTTACTTATGATATCACCCTGTATGTGTATGTGTGTGTGTCTCACACACACACACACACACACACATATGTCATATATGTTGGGAGAGGTTGGTCTATGATTATCTTCATCCAAACTACTTTCCAGTTTCCCCAGAAATTTTTGTCAAATTTTGAGTTCTTTCCTCAAAGCCTAGGATCTGTGTTTATGGAATACTACATTACTATAATAATTCACTACAGTATATTTTGTACCTAATCTATTCCATTGATCTACCACTGTATTTCTTAGCCAGTACCACATTTTTTGATGATTACTGCTTTGTAATATATTTTGAAATCTGTAATTGCTAGGCTTCTTTACCTTATTTTTAAAATTGATTCATTTGATATTCCTGATCTTTTGTTTTGAAGGAATTCCAGTCCTCAGTCACTTCAGATTTCATCTGTTACAGTTCTTCCAGATTAAGTTGACCACTATTTATTCTATCTCCATAAAATAATTCTTTGGTAGTTTGATAGGCATGGCACTGAATAAATAAATTAGGTAGATTTGTCATTTTCATTAAATTGCCTTAACCTTCCTATGAGCAATTAACATTTCTCTAATTGTTTAGATCTGTCTATTTGTATGAAAAAGTGTTTTTTAACTGTATTCATATAGTTCCTGTGTTTGTCTTGGTAGAGAAACTCCCAAGTATTTTTATATTGTTTTCTGTTGTTTTAAATGGGATTTCCCTTCTATCTCTTCTTGTTGGGTTTTACTTGTAGTATATTGAAATGCTGATGATTTATGTAGGTTTATTTTATATCCTGTAAGTTTTTAATTGTTTCAGCTAGTTTTTTTAGTTGATTCTTTAGGGTTCTCTAATTATGTCATCATGTCATCTGCAAAGAGTGATAATTTCAAAGCATTCTAAGGCATCTGAGAGCAGAAATACTTATCTCAAACAATACTAAAGGTTAGTACATATTTTAGTATCTAATATATATGCACACATATGTGTGTATGTGTGTGTATTTTTCCTTATTTTTCATAGACTTAGAAATGTCTGTGTTATCTTTCCAGTAAAATGCAAATTCCTAGAGGCTGGTATCTGCTTTGTTTCTGTCTTTTTGTATGCCTCAGCATTTAACACTAGAGAGTGTATTAATGAAATGAATTAGAATTGTTAGATTTTAGAAATCAATAGTACTTGGGTTTGAGCTGTGCCATAAAAAAGTGATAGTTTTGTTTCCACATCGCCTATTCTAATTCCTTCAATTTCTTTTCCTTGTCTTATTTCTAGAGCTAGCATTTGTAGTACAATGTTGAATAATAGTGGTAATAATGGACATTCTTGCTTTATTCCCGATCTTATTGGGAAGGCTTCAAGTTTATCCCTGTTACAGATAATTTCCTGTTCTCGGTTTTATATAAATATTACATATCTATTTTATTTTATTTTTAGTGAGGCAATTGGGGTTAAGTGACTTGTCCAGGGTCACACAGGCAGTAAGTGTTAAGTGTCTGATGTCGGATTTAAATTCAGGTACTCCTGACTCCAGGGCCAGTGCTCTATCCACTGCGCCACCTAGCTGCCATGTTACATATCATTTTAAAAAATTCCATTGATTTCTATGCTGCATAGTTTTTTTTTTTTAGCAATATTTTGTCAAAGGCTTTTTTTTGCATCTATTGATAAGATTTTTGTTGTTAGTGTTATTGATATCATGAATTATGTTGATAGTTTTCCTAATATTGAACCAGTCCTTTATTCCTCATATAAATCCCACATGTATGATTTTTGATATATTGCCATAATCTCCTTGCTAATATTAATGTAAAACTTTTGCATCCATATTCATTAAAGTCTATAGTTTTCTTTGTCTTTTCCCCTTGCTGGTTTAGAAAGAATTTAATAGTATTCTTTTATCTATTTTTCCCCCTGGGTTATGTTTTTATTAAATTGAGAGAATAAAAAACCACATGGGGGGAGGCGGGCATACAGAAGGACTAACAGGTGGAGGAGGGAATGAGTGAGGGGACAAGGCAAGGTGAGGCTCAGTTACCATCACTGGGGCCCCCCACCAGCTCCAAGAGGGGTCAGACTAGGGCCTGGGTGAGGGAGAGGGAGGAACTCCACCAGAATAACCTAGAACTTGGTGTCCCCAAAAGCCTCGTTCAATCCAGTCTCAAAGAAGAGTTGAAGGCTGATGATGGACAGGACATTAGCTTTGTTTGTTGAATTGTTTGAACATGCGCAAACTCCTGGGGGAGCCGTGGGGCGACAGCTTCTCCTGCAGTCATCCTTGGATCAGAGTGAGGTCCAGGGTGCCTGGCTGCTCCGCTGAGTGAGTGGGGTCTGTTGCCAGTCGGTGCAGGGGACAGCACGGCTCATGACAGAGCAAGGCCAGCAGCACCTGCTCACACTTCTGCCGGTTAGTAGGCGGCAGTTTGGCGGGGCAGGTGTCCCCATCTTTTATCTCTTAAAAAAATAGTTTACATAGTATTGGGGTTAATTGTTCTTTAAATGCTTGGGAGAGTTCACTTGTGAATCCTTCTGGTCCTAGGGATTTTTCTTTTAGCGAGCTCATTGATGGCTTATACCATTTTTTTTCTAAGATACCGTTATTTAAGTATTCTATTTCCTCTTTTAACATGGGCAGTTTATATATTTTTGTAAATATCTTTCCATTTCATTTAGATTTTTAGTTTTACTAGCATTTAATTGGGCAAAATAGCTACTAATAACGGCTTTAATTTCATCTTCATTGGTGGTGCATTCACCCTTTTCATTTTTGATACAAAAATTTGGTTTTCTTAAGTTTAAATTTTAATAACCAATGATTTGTCTACTTTATTGTTTTTCTCCTCATGTAACCAGCTCCTAAATTTATTTACTACTTCAGTTTTCTTTCAATTTCATTTATATCTCTTTTAATTTTTAGGATTTCCATTTTGGTGTTTAATTGGGGATTTATAATTTATTCTTTTTCTAATTTTTTAGTTGCATGCCCAATTCATTGACCTGCTTTTTCTCTATTATATACTTATTTAATGATTAAAATTTCACTTAGGGACAGCTAGTTGGTGCAGTGAATAAAGCACTGGCCCTGGATTCAGGATGACTGGAGTTCAAATCTGACCTCAGACACTTGACACTTACTAGCTCTGTGATGCTGGGCAAGTCACTTAACCCTCATTGCCCCAACCCCCCCCCAAAAAAAAATCACTTTAATGCTGATTTAGCTGCATCCTGTAAATTTTAAATGTCTCATTATTGTAATTTTTAATGAAATTATTGATTGTGTTTATGATTTGTTCTTTTACATATGTTCTTTTGCCTACTCATTTCTAAGGAACAGATTATTTAGTTTCCAATTAGAGTTTACTCTTTCATGCTTCCATGGCCCTTAATTAAGTTTTATTGCATTTTAGTCTGAAAAGGGTACATTTAAAATGGTTGCTTTTCTGAATTTGATTGTGAGATTTTTTTGTGCCCTAATACATGGTTAAATTTTGTGAAGGTGCCATGCACATCTGAGAAAGTTTCTGGGCCTCAGTTTTTTCATCTGTAAAATGAGAGGCTTGAACTAGTTCATTTTAGGTTTCTTCCTAGCACTGACATTCTGTGATTCTACTATTCATTCAGTCCTGGCTCCGCAACTTATGTGACCTTGAGCAAAGCAAGTATTTCAATTCTGGTCCTGATTCCACATCTGCAAAATGAAGGAATTAAAGTAGTTGGGCTCTGTGTCTTCCAATTCTAAAAGTCTATGATCCTATGGGAACCATATTTAAGCATGTCTATGATAAGATACCTCACAACATATTAGCATACAACTGTCAAATGAATGGTACAGACAATTTTAATGGTAATGCCACAGAAGTTCAGAAGAGTAAAAAGATAATGTCTACTTGTCTTGATCATGAAAGGCTTCAAGGAAGAAAGGGGATAGATCTATAAAGGACAATTTGAGTTAAATTTCCTGGCTTATTGATTGCACAAAAGGACAAGGCTAGCACACATGGCATAAGGCAATAGAAAGATCTCAGGACTTAGATTTAGACCTTATTTCTCATTCTGGCATAGCCATTGAACAGATTTGTGTCTTTAGAAAAATCACAACCCCTTTGAGCATGTCAACTCATCTGCAAATTGGAGATGATAACACTTACATTACTCATCTCTTGGCTGTTGTGACCAATAAGAGTGTATGTGATTGTAACCTGAAAAAGCCGGATAATTGTCAGTTACTATTAATATTTACACATTCACAGTAGGACCCATTGTTACATGAGAATGAAAACACAGATGCATGCAACACCAAAGTTGATTATAATTTCTGTCTAAACAATTTATTCATTGCCTTATTCTACAATATTTTCTTATTTTCCATTGAAATCTGTATTAATTCATTTTACAATCATTCTTCTAACATCTTGGGCTACATTAAGAGGGGGTATACCTTGCAAGAATTAGGGAAGTGATTATTCCATTATACTCTGTGGAAATCAAACCTCATCTGAAATATGATATTCAGTTCTTGTCACCATGGTTTAAGAAGGACATTAATAAGTCAGAGAGTGTTCAAAGGAAGGCAGTCAGGATGGTAAAGACTTAGGATCCATATCATATCAAATTCAGTTAAAGAAATTAGCCATGTTTAACTCGGAAAAGAGAAGAGTCAGGGATGGTATGGTAGCTATATTCGAAGGGCAATCATGCGAAGAAGAGACTTAGACTTATTCTGTATAGCCCCAGAAATCTGAACCCGGAGCAGTGAGTATAAATTTCCAAGAGGTCAATGTATGTTTGATTTTAGAAGGGGATGACAATTTACTAAAATACAGAGTTGTTCAGAATTGGAATGGAGTAATTCAAGTGATGGTCAGTTCCTCCTACTTAGAGGTCTTTAAATAGAGACTGAACTACTACTTACTTATATGTTTTAGTAGGGTTTTTTTTTTTCACGTATAGATTTTATTAGGTGTTTGTCATCCTTTGGCTGTGGGCATTTTCTCTGGTTATCCTCCACTCATGGACCACTCCCTCCTCCTCCTTCTCCTCCTCCTCTTCCTCTTCCTCGACTACTAACCTCCCTAGCTTCCTTTAAGTCTCAACTAAGATCTGACCTTTTCCATAAAGGTTTTCCCATGCTCTCTTAATTGCAGTACCTTCTCTATATTAATTATTTTCTAGAAGTTTTATTTAATCTCCAGAGCCCATTGTAAAAGTACCTTCCTCCAAGAGGCCTTTTTTGATCACACCAGCAGGAAATTATCACCACTGAGAAGTTAAATCAACCAATAAACAAGCATTTATTAAGTGTGATAAGCACTGGGGGTATAAAGGGAAAAAACCCTCCAAAACCCCCAAAATCCAAATCATCTCTTCCTGAAAGATGAATTATTCTAATAGAAGAGACAATATATACATAAATAGGTACCTATAAAGTACATAGATATAGTTACCATCAGAATGGAAGGCCCTACCAGCTAGGAGGAACATGCCTCATCCTGATTGCTTATGGTAATTTCTATATAAGTCATATCTGCTATTAGAAGGGAGCTTCTAAAACACCATCATTATCGCCACCACCACCACCATCATCATAGCACATTTTCATAGCTGTTTAAGACTTAAGACGTGCTGTTTTGGGGCAGCTATGTGGCACAGTGGCTAAAGCACTCGCCCTGTATTCAGAAGGACCTGAGTTCAAGTCCAGCCTCAGACACTTGACACTTACTAGCTGTGTGACCTTTGGCAAGTCATTTAACCCTCATTGCCCTAAAAACAACAACCAAAAAAAAAGTGCCCTTTTTATAACCATGTTGTGAAGTCAATAGTTCAAGTATTATTATTGGTAATAAGCAATTGTCAAACCCAGGGCTTCAAATCAGATATTTTTACTCCTAAGTCCTCTATTCTTGCCACTATACTCTGTTCCCTCACATCTTGGTATCTTCTTCAATACCTGATATGGAATCAGAGCATCAGAGCTGGTCTCAACAAAGTCATAAATTGAAAGTCATCAGGTTCCAAAATGTCAAGCATGGTACTTGCCACCCAATCAATATTGATTGAAAGGAAATAAAATAAGTTATTAAATGGTCTTTTGGTTTTTTTTTTAATTTTTTTTTAGTAAGGCAATTGGGGCTAAGTGACTTGCCCAGGGTCACACAGCTAGTAAGTGTTAAGTATCTGAGGCCGGATTTGAACTCAGGTACTCCTGAATCCAGGGCCAGTGCTCTATCCACTGCGCCATCTAGCTTCCCCTTTTGTTTTGTTTTTGTTTTGTTTTGTTTTGTTTTTTGCTGGGCAATGGGGGTTAAGTGACTTGCCCAGGGTCACACAGCTAGTAAGTGTCAAGTGTCTGAGGCCGGATTTGAACTCAGGTACTCCTGAATCCAGGGCCGGTGCTTTATCCACTGCGCCACCTAGCTGCCCCTAAGTTACTAAATGTTAATGAAATCCTTACCATACTTTTAATCAGAAAAGATGACAAAGGCCTTTCTTATATAAACATTTCTTTAAATATGAAGTGCCCTGTTCCTCAAAAAATAAATCACAGTTTTAGAAATATCTCTATTATCATTTTATTTCAAAGAATAACGTAAGAGGGCATATCGGGGCAGGCAACTTTACCTGGTACTAAGAAGCAGGCTGATTCAGGTCACAAGGTACATCATTATTCATGTATCTCTTAGAATCTTAATTCAGCTCTCTACCACAATAGGGAAGTAAAAGTTTATAAAGTCAGAGGGCCATAGCTACCTGGATGAGTGGGTCCTTAGCAGACATATACCAATAACCTTGGCCATCTTAACAATCAGTGAGGCTTATTTAATAATAACTTCTGCTGCAGGAATCATTGGCAAGGCTGAATTTATCCTGCTGTCATTGATGCTGTGCTCTGGGCCACATCAGTGGCTACATGTAGCTGTCACTGTACTATTTGCTAAATGACAGGGACAAGGGAAGTACAAGGGTCAACATCGGGGTCTCTATGTTGAATTTATTTGCCTCTTTAAGATTAGGAGTTGCCATCAAAAGCTGATATTTATGTAGGGATGGGGTTGACCTATAAGTTCACTGGCATATGGAACTAACAGGGAACTCCTCCCTTCTCTGCTACTTAGGAGATTTTCTTGTCTAGAGCACTGAGAGGCTAAGTAACTTACCCAGGGTCACAAGGTCAGTATGTGTCAGAGGTAGGACTTGAACCTAGTTCTTGGTTTCAAGACTATCTCTCTAATCATGATGTATGTCATGATGCCACAGGCAGCTAGGGGGTGCAGTAGAGAGCCAAAGGCCCAGAATACAGAACACCTGAATTCAAATATGGTCTCAGATACTTAATAGCTATGTGGCCCCTGGGAAAGTCACTTAACCTCTGTCTGCCTCAGTTTGGGGTTTGGTCAAATGCAAAATGGGGATAACAATAACATCTACCTTCTAAAATCATTGTGAGGATCAAATAAAATATTTGTAAAACAATTAGCCCAGCACCTGGCATATTGTAGATGCTTAAGAAATACTTAATTCCTTCCTTCCTTTCATGATCTCTGTGTAGGATCATAAGACTTAGAGGTTGAAACTCATCTAGCTTAACATCATTTTGCATATGAGGAAACAGATCCAGAGAGGTTAAGTAGATTATTCAATTTGTCAGAGTTTACATAGGTAGTAAATGGCAAGATTTAAAACTAGTCTCTCTACTCCTGATACAGTGTGCCCCCCCCAATACCACAAGTGCCCCAAAATAAAACAATCAAGCTGTGTCAAGAAATTTGAGACCTATTGAGACATGGCACAGGTTTTTATTAGTAGCAAATCCTTTTATAAAGTCATTTTAAAATAATAGCAACAATAATAATTTCTGGGGAAATTAAGAACAAATAAGCAAATTAAACTTTGAAATGATCTTGTATAATTCAAAGAAGGCAAATGACATTTAGCTGATAAGAAACAATAAGAGAAGAGAATGGAACACAGATTTGGAGCTTAGAAAGGACCTTAAAAGTCACTGATTCCTGCACCTTCATTATACAGGTGAGGAAACAGATACTCAGAACATTTCCGTGCCTTGTATAGGCTTATATAGCTAATGTATCCAAGGTAGGATTTGAACCAAGGTCTTCCTGAATCCAAGTCCACTACTGTATTGACTATGCTATGCTGCCTTTCAAAAGATTGGATCATAAACAAACAAAAGACTAAAATGGGAAAACTACTTAAGGTAATTAAAATACATCGAAGAAATGCAGTTGTAGCAGTTCTCTGTGAGGCATTATAAAAGTGAATTTTCTAGTTGTACAAGGTTTAAGACAATCCTCTAATTTCCCTGATTCCTCTCATATACACACATATACACATATGTATGTGTGTATATATGATCTATAAATACATATATGACTATATTTTATATGTATATTTTATGTATGTATAACTTGTATGTGCATGCATATATACATGTATGTACATGTATACACACACAAATATCTCCTTTCTCCTGTATACCAGGGACAAAAAGAGTGAATCCTAGAGGTTTGGAAAGGGAAACAGTCCTTTTTAAAATCTGACTAGATGACCAAAAGACAGTGGTTGAGTTTGTAATAGCTACTTAACCTTAAACACTTCACTGATCACATTATTTCTCTTTAATTTTTACTGTATTTTATTTCTGGGTTCAGGGAGGATATTTTCCCCCAATATCAATGCACTTTTTTTTTACAATTTCTCAATTTACAATACAGATATCAACCACACAGTGTACAGAGGCCATGAGAATTAATGACTCTTTCATCAATTTCCAATTTGAAAAGCCTCAGGCTCCTCAGTGGAAAAACATAGATTTAATGTAATAACAAACAATGTAATAACTTTAATTTAATAAGAAACTTTACTGTAATATTGTAATAATGTTATTGTAAATAAAGCTTTAATGTAATAACAAACAATCATTAAAAAGGCCACCATGATAATTTGCTGCAGCACTTCTATTCAGAGCCATCCTTGGGTGTCATACTGAGGGACTCTGTTAGGAGTGCAAGCATCATCACTCAGAACTTTGGGTACTTTTAGACTTATCAAAGAGTAGACTCCTCTCCATGCATAGAAAAGTCTTTGCAGGTTATCCAGTTCACGTCACTTCTTGAACAAATGAAAAATGGAGGCCTAGAGAGGTTAAATGACTTGGCCGTGTCCATGGTAGTTACAGAGTTTAGGCTTGACATTATGTCTTCTGATCCTCAGTCTGGTTCTCTTTACATTCAAGCACCATTTACATGAGATCTGATCCAATAATAATTCAATCCAATAAACATTTTTAAGTACCTATGACATGTCAGGCACTGTACTAAGCACTGTCAATATGATTAATAAAAAGATAGTCTGGGGGGAAGCTAGATGGTGCAGTGGATAAAGCATCGACCCTGAATTCAGGAGGACCTGAATTCAAATCAGACCTCAGACACTTGATACTTACTAGCTGTGTGACCCCTAGGCAAGTCACTTAACCCCCATTGCCCTGCAAAAAAAAAAAAAAAAGATATTCCATACCCTCAATGAGCTTACAATCTTAAGGAGGGAGGGATAATACACAAAGGGAAGCAATAAGGGGAGGGGGAAGGGACACAAGGGGGTTCCCAGCATTGGGGCATCTTGTTTCTGCCCAGTTGACACCAAACAGGTCAGCAGTTTCAAAGTGTAGATCCTTCCTTCGAACCCTGTTATCTCTTGTTATAGACTGCAATGTTGTTTTCAAGAGTGGAAAACCAAGCCAACCTCACCAATATTCAGGGCACTCCTTAAACTATACTTGTTTCCACTCCACCCTAACCCCATTTCCCTGCATACCCAGACTCTGCATCTAAGTCTCTGAGTGCCCAGAGATGTCTATTCTTGTTCTTATTCACCGTCCAAAATCTGTTCCCAGTAAAGGCTCCAGTATTAGTCATTTATAGGAGAAAATTCAGGAAATTCCAATGGGTGTCTTCAACTATTTGAAAGACTATCATATAAAAGAGAAAGTAAATATTTAACTTGGGCCATTGTGGCTGAAAGTTACACAGGGAGATATTTCCTTATAATTAAAGCTATCTACAATGGTAATGGGATTCCTTGGGGTCGAAATGTGAAGGGGTTAAGAGTAGGGCAGAAAAAATATCTGTCTTACTGTTCACTACAGGTCTTGAAGCCAAAGATGGACAACCACATATCTGAAAACTCCAAGTATTAGCTGGGGTTAAAAAAAAAAAAAGAAAAAAGAAAAAAAATTACTTAAAAAAAAAAAAGGAAGTCAGCCTCTTAGATCCAGAAATCACATAGTGTAAGCAGTTGGCCTTCTCAGCCTATAAGCAAAATGGGCCTTGCTGCCATCAACCATCTGACAAAACATATTCTACAGCCAAGGTTCTCTCAGAGACAAGCAAGCCCTAGGGGAGAGAAGAATGGTACTGAGATCTGGCAGAAGTTAGGGGCTCAAACTATAGAGTTCAGCTAGTGGGAAATGCATTTCTGCATGAAACTCAGGAAACACAAGCATGTCACCTCATAAACAAACACAAGATCTCATTTAGAGTTGGATAAACTGATAGATGGATGGATTTCAGGAATTCTGGATGAATTCACCTATACTGAAGTCCTTGCCAGAGAGAGTCTTTTATAGCGCTTTAGGATGTTAAAGGTGGAAGAAACCTTAAAGACAGTCTAATTTAGGGGGTTAATGTGGCACTGATTGATAAGGGTTCTAAGACTAGATATGAGGGGACTAATGAACTTGAATGGAAAAAACTCACCTATTTTTATTAACCTCTAATAGAATATTATCCTTTCCTTTCATCATGAATTGAAAACAATGAATATTCTGAGGAGTCCATTAATTTTCACCAAACTCCACAAAAAGGGGGGAGACAAAAACGTTAAGAACCCCTGGTATAGTCCAACTCTCAATTTCCTAATTTTACAGAGGAGAAAACTTAGAGTTGAGGTGACTTGTTCAAGGTCAAACAGCTAGTTAATTATAGAACAGGTACTAGACTGCTGGTCTTGACTCCTCTGTGACTCAACACCATACAAAACACTCTAAGTAGGATGAGCATTTCTATAGCTATGGACATCAATGGTGACATTGAACTCTGTTTTTTTTTTTTCCAGCAGAAATATTTTCCCTCTACCCCTGAACCAGATCATCACTTCCTTCATATTCAAAGAAAACCTTGTTGACTGTAGCTTAAAATATCAGCTTAAAATGGCTATCCCTTTCCCGCTGACTCCACATGTTGTCAGCCCTTTGGTTAATGACCATGAGCCACTGCTTATCAGCCCTGGGAAGATGTATGATGGCATCAAAATAATTTGAAGCTTTCTTGTCATTTGTGATGGTTTACAGACTAGACTCTGGGCTCGAGGGAGAAGCCGATGTCTCTAACTTTATATTTGTTCCAGCCATGCTATTTTTATATATAGCAGACTTGCTAAAGTTAGAAAGGTCTCTTGGTTTTCCCATATCAAATGTGTATCAAATAGTATCTTTCATAGCATTACAATACATTAGAGCTGGGAAGGACCTTAGAGATCATCTCTTCTACCTGCTGCCATTTTATACCTAAAGAAAAGGAGGCCCAGAGAATTTAAATGTCACTTCCAAGGTCAGATCCTTAGTGAATAGGAGAGCTGAGATTCAAACTCAGGCCTCTCTGATTCTGAAGTCTTCTGTTCTTTCTGCTACACCACAAGTGCCTTTCAGTTTCTTTGGGAAACTGGAACAAACATAAAGATCCTAGGAATTTGCGAAGGATAGTAGAGATAGAGAAAAGAGAAAGGAACAGACATTTATTAAGCACCTATTATGTGCCAGGGACTATGTTAAGCTTCACAAATATTCTCATTTGATCCTCACAACAGCTCTGAGAGGTAGGAGCTGTTATTGCTAGGTGCTGACTGGACTTCTGCTTTTTCATTTGTAAGACAGGGAGAATAGTTGTTCTGCCTTCCTCACCAGAGCTCGGATTTCAAAGATTTTTTAAATTATTTTTTAAGCTACTAAAGATTAAAGCTGCATGAAGATTTGTGAGATACTATATATACACACACACATAATGTATGTATGTGTCTGTATGTATATATGCATGCATGTGTATATGTATACATGTATGTATGCACAATATGTATACATGTATGTCTGCACAATATGCATGTGTTTCCAACAGGTATGTATATACACACAACACATGTGTACAAACATACACATGCACATACATATATCACCATACCATCATTATTTTTCTTTTCTTTTGTGGGGCAATGGGGATTAAGTGACTTTCCCACAGTCACACAGCTAGCAAGTGTCAAGTGTCTGAGGCCAGATTTGAACTCAGGTCCTCCTGAATCCAGGGCCAGTGCTTTATCCACTGAGCCACCTAGATGTCCCCATCATTATATTTTAATACAAATACCAGCCGCTACTATTTTTATTCCTGGGGTGGTTAGCAGGACTCTGAAGTTTTTGCCAGCTAGACTTTTTATGATTCCATTATCTCTGTATACTGTATCTCTGTATATCTGAATGAGGTTGGGAGTTTTGTGACTAGACAGATGTAGCTACATTTCCTCATCTGTAAAATGAGGAAGTTGAGCTATATGACTTCTAGGGACTTTCCACCTTTACCTTTTTTTGTTTCTGTATTTTATAGATGTTAAGGGGCATAGGGACTTGGTATTGGTGCACATAGAGAAGAGCTGGCATCAACAAGATGGGACCTCAAGAACCCCTGTAACATAATGCAAAGTTTGTCTCATGTGCCCTTTCACTTTCCATTTCCATCTTTCCCCTTGTGCCATTGCTCTTCCAGCCAGTTGTCAACTTCTATTCTGCACTTAAAGTCTGAATCTAGTATGATTTAAGTTGCGAATGTTCTCATTTTTATAGAGGATTTTCAAAGCTGGAATAGTCTCCATGAACCGGTGAAGTCAATTTCTGTGTCCAAGGACTGAATCTGTCTCTAAAGTGGTCACACATTCTGGGGGAAAATGAAGGGGTCATGGAATCACAGGATTCATAACTAGAGGAAACATTAGAGATGACTTATGCAAAGTTCTTAACTTCTTTCACATTGAAATGCAATCTTCAAAATATTTATTAAGCCAATGGCAATTTCATGGATCCAGGTTAAGGAATTCTAATGTATAACAACACCATTTACTGCTGAGACCTAGAGAGAAGTGATTTGACCAAGGTCACATAGTATCAGACCTGGAAATCAAACCTTAACTCCAAATTCAGTGTGTTTCAGAGTAGTAGTCGATAGCTAAGTCTGTGGGCTCTTCTCATCCTTGACTGGCTCACAAAGGTGTTTTTGTGGCCCTAGATAGATAAACTATGTTTCCACAGCCATATCCTGAGAAATGTGTATTGGAATAATATTCAGATATTTTCTTGAAAAAATAGATATCACAGCAAAGCACCAAAACTTACTCAGAAGATAAGGACTTCAGGATCCCAAGGAACATGGTGACCCTGTTGGCCCTTTTGTTGGATGCCTCAACCCAGGTATACTCACACTCCTTAATGGCTCCCTAGTCCATACTTCTACCAACTTCCACCTCTGATAGGACACTTTGTTTTCTTCACTTTGATAGGACCCTGGGCTTCTTATGGGTGATCTTTCATCATTTCTAGCCCAACTCAAACCCATCATGCTAATTATCCTTGCTCATTCTGGAGCCTCCCCCTGACTAATCTCTCCTTTACCATACTCTTTCCTCTTGCTCAATCAACAGTAATCACATCCAAATCACTATTCTGAGAAAGGATTCGTCAATCAATAGCTGTATGGATTCATTCACTAACCCTTCAACATCCCTGACCTAAACATCACTCTTTACCCACTACTCCAATATTTATATTTTCATCTTTCCTTATCAGAATATAATAATAATAATAATAATAATAATAATAAGAAGAAGAAGAAGAAGAAGAAGAAGAAGCAACAGCAGCAGCAGCTAACATTTATATAGTGCTTAGTATGTGCCAGGAACTATATAAACTTCTTGAGGTAGAGACAGTCTTAATTTTTTATATTTGTATCCTCAGAATTTGGCACAACTCTTGGCACAGAGTAAGCATTTAATAAATGATTATTTCTATCATTCATCCATTGACTCATTCTCTTGCAAATTTGTTGCATTCTACCATATCCCTAAAGAACAATGCTAGTCACTTTAAATAAAACTAACCTTCATGCTGGCCCTAAAATACTTCTTTAAGTATTTAATTAGTTAATTAGTACTCTATTGCTGTCCTATTCCCTGCTTACTTCACATTGCTCATTTTAGGAGAATAAAGCTGAATGATTTTTATACTTTTACTTAGTAGAGAAGTGGAGGACCATGGAGGTCAAATGCTGTATACATTATCAAATGAGGCTGCTTTGATGGTTGAATTTTGCTTCATGTTTTCTTACAATAAAAGATTCATTTGTTGGGAGTATATTGGGGAATTATTATTGTGTTAAAAACAAAATAATTTTATTTAAAAAAATGAATACTTATCCTACCTGCTCCTGAAAGCCTAATGGTGAAGTTTTAGTTACCACAAGAAGAGGTGATGTTCGAGAAAGGCATATATGGAACTAAAAGCCTCTATTCATTCTCATTATAATGATCATACAAAGGGGCAGGAAGATGGCAGCAGTGGAACACTGGGCCGTGGCAACAGTGCTCCTACCATTAAGTAATGCTATCCTAAGGTAGTATGAGATGGACGGAATCTTAGAGTCAATCTGGTCAAACCCTTTGTCCCTTTTACAGTCAAGGACAATGCAGTTCTGAGAAGTAAAGTCACAGAGGCAGGAAATAGCAAAGCCATGTCTGAAACTCAGATCTTCTGATTCCATACTCAGTTTCCATTTTACTGAACCACGCTTCTTTCCTTATCTGGGTAAAGGAAGTCCAATGGGACAAATACTGTCATCTTGACAGTATCTTCTATTCTTTCTAGAGCATTTGTCTCCACAGATTCTGTGCTGACCAACCCAGCTTTGGGACAGCTGCTACAAATTCTGTTTCTACCTTTCCTTTGAATTTTGTATTTTAATGGACTCTAGCTTGATCTGGTCTTACAACTGGTTTACACACTGATCATGACTTGGACAACATACTCTTTCCCATTAAGGGTTCTTCCCTTGGGCACTATTGATTTCCTTTAGTCTGAAGAATGTGTTGGCTGCATTCCTGACAGACACCCCTTCCCTGCCAAGGGCTAGGGATTAAACAGTCCCTCTCCTCAAATTGTATTAAATAAATGGCTGCCTAATTTTACCTACTTGCAAAACCAGCTCTGGCCATCATGATCTTACTTATACAGGGTATCCCAGAAGCCTTAGTGCAATCTGAAGTTTAGATATCTTAAAATTACACTAAGACTTTTGGGACATGGTATATTAATGAAGCATACAGAGGCCACTGTAACTGATGGATAACTACTTAATAGGTAAGATTCAAATTTAGCTTTACTGATCCTGGATCCAATGCTTTTGGGCTCCCCTGCTACCCTTCTCTGTCAATTTTCATCTTATTCCTTTAATGCTTACCCATTTTCTTAGTTATTTCCCTCTCGTGTAAATAAATTATGACCTATAAGAACATGAGAGATATAGAAGGGTAATAATTTATATATTTTAATTGAACCACTGTATCACTAGCTCTCATTCTTCAGGGACATGAAAAATATCTTAAGTCAGGATGTACCTTACAAACAGATTCTAGAATCTGATTACTGGAAGCCCTAAGGGGTCAGGGAGGGATTCTCACAGTGTGTGGAGGACTTAATTTAGCCACGTGCTAAGTGATTTGAGGGTAGCTCAGCTTGTTCCACACTCCAGTGCCACTTGGTTCTTTCTTTATAGGAAGTGAGGGCTTTCCACTAAGATCAATTCCTGGCAGGTGTGCAGAGGGAACTAAGAACCTGCCCCCTAAGTAAATGATTGCCTTTCACCCACAGAATTCATTTTCATATTTGAAAAGCTGCATAATCTACTGCTTAGAGAGCACTGAACTGGAAATTCAGGATGCTTGGCTTAACTTGAATCATGGTTTCACAAGTAACTTCCTACTTCCACTTGGATAACTCCCTTCACCTCTAAATGCCTTAGTTTAGGGAAGGGAGTTTTGATGTGGTGGAGAGAACATTGGATTCTGGAATGAGAAGTTTTGGTTCTTAGTCCCAAGTTTTCTACTTACTAGCTATGTGACTGGGCATGTTCATTTTCTGAGACTCACTTTCTTTGTCTACAAACTTGAGATAATAACCATTGCTCCAAAGTCCTACTCAATGGCTCATAGCATCACAGAGGTGATGTTGGACTACGAAAGACTGTTAGAGAAACACACACTCTGCCACCTTACACATTTGGAATTCCTTGTAGTAAAGACTGTGTGATGGACTATGTGGTATGTTGTCTGAGAACCTGTCTCATTCAGTTCAGGGAGTTTCACTAATAAGAATAGTTATCATTCATATAATGCTTTGAGGTTTGCAAAGTGCTTTACAAGGTGTTATCTCATTTGATCATCAGCATTTTACAGATGAAGAAACTTAGGCTAAGAGAGTCCCAGTGACTTGCTCAGCATCACACAGCTGGTAAGTGCCCGAGGTAGGATTCAAATTCTTTCAACTCCTAGAGATGATCTGCTGAATCATAGAAGTCCTGTGATTTTCATTGATTGAGGGAGAAACTGTGCTAATTAAATTGAATATCTCCTTCTACAAATGTTTCTAGAGAATTTTCTCTGATCTCTCTTTTTGTTCATGACTCTGTACCCTCTATAATACTCATCTACATTTGTGTTGATTCAAAGTGCCTGAAAAAAAAAGTGTCTGGCAGGATAGATATTGGGACACATTTTCTCTTTTTATCAAATGCCTAGGTTTTTTCTACAGTAAGTATTATCAATTTGTTTTAATTGTTGAATCTATCTCACTGAATATCAATTATGATTTGAATATAAAATTGAACTTTATGTGTAAACTACCACAGAAAGTTGTTAAGTTTTATATGTAAGATAGTGTCACTATGTTGTTGTTGTTTTTGAGTTATTTGTCATGTCTCACTCTCTGTGACTCCATTTGAGGTTTTCTTGGCAAAGATCCTAACATAGTTTGCTATTTCCTTCTCTAGTTGATTTTCAGATGAGGAAACTGAGATAGAGTTAAGTGACTTTTTCAAGACCACACAGCAAGTAAGAGTGTGAGGCCAGATTTAAACTCGAGAAGATGAGTCTTCCTGACTCCAAGCCTGGTGCTCTATGCACCATGGTGCTAGCAGCCTAGCTGTCCTACTCTGTGGGACCCCTAAGTTCAGATTGTGCCTCTGAATTTTAGCTTCTCTGTGTGACCATGGTCAATTTAATTAACCTCTCTGATGCTTAGTTTCCTTAGCTTTTAAATGGGAATAATTTGCGTGCGTGCGTGTGTGTGTGTGTGTGTGTGTGTGTGTGTGTGTGTGTGTGTGTGTTTTTGTTCTTTGGGTGGAGCAATGAGGGTTAAATGACTCACCTAGGGTTACAGAGCTAGTAAGTGTCAAGTGTCTGAAGCCGTATTTGAACTCAGGTCCTCCTGAATCCAGGGCCGGTGCTTTATCCCCTGTGCCACCTCGCTGTCCCAGGAATAATTAAATTGAATCTACTGAATGAGATAATATGTTTAAAGAACATTGCAAGTTTTAATTGCTATATGAAAACCTCTCCAACTATGGAAACAGCTCAATGCCTAGATCACTTCCAATTAGAGATTCATTTTTTTGTTTGTTGTTTGAGACTATGTTTCATCCCTCATAAAATAACTGATCCTCTCAGAGGAGTGGCCCTGTAAGCTGCTATAATTTAACAAATTATCCTTAAATGTGAATAAAGATTTTGATAGGGAGAAGAATGGGATAAAATGCAATATAGGCCATTAGACTTAACATACAGAATGGAATCTTAGCTTCTCTGCTCACTGGTTATATGGCTTGAGCCTAGGTTTTCTCATTTGTAAAACAGGATTAATAATACTTAGATGAATTACCTCAGAGGATTGTTTAGAGGAAAGTATCTTAACTATAAAATGTGAGCTGTTTTTATTATTACTGGGCATGAGAGGGGGAGGTAAAGGGGAAGGGAGTGTTCACCATCCACTGTGGGAAGAGATACACAAAAAGTCAGCAGAGGGAAAAATCTTCACTTCATGACTGCATGAAGCTTTATAGCTAGGTGTCATAAAATGGGGCATTATTTGAATTTGCAGGGCACATTTCCATTGGGCAGGAATTAATTACCATATTTTACATAATTATTATTTTGAATGGTGCAAATTAAAATACATATGATTACTTTACAGAAATCATTATTCTCATTAACAGGGACCTAGCTGCAATATGGTATTCAGTTACTGGGCAGGGGTTTACCTTAAATACTTCATCTAGGCTCATTTCTTCATCCCCCCGACCCCCATTTTATATATGAAGGAACTGAGGCCTGGAGGGAGAGAAGCAGAATTGTTCAAAGTCACATGAATAATGTGGATCAGAGCTGGCAGTTTGGCACAATGAAAATCCGATTCAATTTGGTGTCATTATACTCTGTTTAATTCTCAATCTGTTACTTGCTACCTTTGTAGACTTTGGTAAGTCCTTTAAGATATAGACCATAGTGGAGCAGCTAGGTGGGACAGTGGATAGAGCACTGGCCCTGGATTCAGGGGGACCTGAGTTCAAATCTGGCCTCAGACACTTGACACCTACTAGCTGTGTGACCAGTCTTTCTTCATCCTTAAGACTTTACCGGGGGCAGCACAGGCCCTGGATTCAGGAGTACCTGAGTTCAAACTCGGCTTCAGACACTTGACACTTACTAGCAGTGTGACCCTGGGCAAGTCACTTAACCCCAATTGCCTCAAAAGAGAGAGAGAGAGAGAGAGAGAGAGAGAGAGAGAGAGAGAGAGAGAGAGAGAGAGAGAATAGGTTTTCACCAGGAAGGTACCTTAGAGTATGTCTACTACCCTGGAGAGGATAAATGATTACCCAAGGTTATACCCTAGAAAGGAACAGAAGATGGATTTGATCTTCTGTCTTCTCTTTCTACTATATAAATTTTTCTGGGCTCCATACTCATGTTTCTAAGAATCAGGGGGTTGGGCTAGGTGATCTTTAATCTATGCCTCTAAGTCCTCATCCAGTCATTTTAACTATACTTAGAAGCAAGAAATAGAGAAGTAACTTGGAATAAGTACCAAGAGCCAAATTTAAATCCATAAAATTGTAAGCTCATTGAAGGCAGGGCTTATCTTTGCTTTTTGCTTTTTTTTTTTTTTTTTGTATCCCCAGCACTTATCAAAGTGTAGGGCATGTAGTAGGCACTCAATAAATGTTTATTGTTTGAAGCCAAGCTGTGGAGAACCTCAAGTACTAGGTTAAGGAGTCTACATAGTATACTGCCAACAGGGAACCTCATTATTAGAAAGTATATTTATAATTCTATTTATAGTATAGGGTGGAAAACATATTTTAATACATAATAAGCTTTACTTTGGCCTTTTTCTGGCTGAAACACAGTCCATTGACCTCTATATGCAAGCATCCTTGTAGTATAGATTGGTGGGGGAAAGAATGTTGGTCAGGCACATAATTTTATTATAATAAGAATACTTGTAAATATGCTTGTTTGTACATATTGTTCTCTAAGTCAACTATAGCATAATAGAAAACATCATTTTCCAACCTAAAAGGCTACAATACAAATATCATTCTTCCCAGTCAGGCACCAAGAAGGGAAATAAAGATGGGAATTATATTCCCTGGGCAATGGTAGTTAGGCAAACATTTTTTATTTCTTTTGTTACTATGAAAATAAACGTTTATCTCTAAAAAGTCATAAAAAGAGACCATATATAGTCACTTATTTTTAAGAAAGAAATCATAAACTTTTATTCTTAATACAGATAGAAGAAGGCAATATCAAACTTTAAAATGTAACAAAGTAGTTAACTCTCATGGAACATTTAACATTCCATTCTTTTTTTAAAATCCTATTTTCTGCTGGTTTATACTTGATTTTATAAATTTTGCTGCTACCACTATTACTTTAGTCCAGCTTAATTATCATTACTTTTTAAAGCAGGTCTGCCATCTTTAGGATCTGAAGGAAAGAGAATGATATTCCATTGACCACAGTTAAAAAACACAAAGAACCATAGAGTCAGACCTGAAAGGGTGTGGTTAGAGCTGTAAGGGACTTTCAACATCATCTAATCTAACCTTATACTTTTACAGATGAGGAATTTGAGGCCCAGGGAAGACAAGTGACTTGCCCAAGATCATACAGTTAGTGTCAGAGTCGGATTTTGAACCCAAGTCTTAATGCTCCCATCTTAGCTCTCTTTGCCTAAAGCACAATTTCTCTGTTTCTTTTACCCCACTCCCACCCTTACAACAAACACCTTGAGGAAAGGAGGAAATATGGTACAGTGGAAATAGGGAAGAGCTTGGGAAATGGAAAAAAAATTGAGTTCTAATTCTGCCTTGAACGCTTAGTAGCTCTGTGACCATGGGTAAGAAACTTAATTTCTCTGAGTCTGTTTCTTCATCAGTAAAATGGGGATAATTATACTGGAAGAACCAACCTCCAAGGGTTATTGTGGGGATAAAATGACAATGTCAATTATGACATATGTCAAATGACATAATGAACAATGTTTTGCAAACCATAAAGTCTTCCACAAATAGCAGTTCTTAGAGACAATATGTCTTCAAATTCAATTCTATACTCACTATGGTCCCATTGTATGCCCAGCTCTATGCTAGGGATTGTCATCTACTTTAAACAAGATAAAATGTGCTGAATTTGAAATCAGAGGACTTGGGTTCAAATCCCAGCTATTTTGCTTTACTTTTACAACCTGGGCCAAGTCACTGAAGCTCTTTGAGCCTCAGTGACCTCATTTGTAAAATCTGGGGGTTAGACTAAATGGTCTTTAAGTACCCTTTCAGTTCTAGATCAATTACCCTCTGAGAATAACAAAACTCACAGAGCATTGGGGATAGGAAGGACCTGAGGAATCATGTAGTACTACCTCCCTCATTTTACCAATGAGGAAACTGTGTCCCAGAGTTTTAGTAGCCTTGTCATGGTGAATTAAAAGCATAGGTAGTGCTCAAATCTAAGTCATTTAAAAATGGTTATTGATGCGGTTATCCATGACAGTTCGGAAGGACTGATGATGAAAGAGTCTATCCACTTCCCGAGGGAGAAGTGATGAATTTTGAGCACAGATTGAAGCATACTGTTTTTCACTTTCTTTATTTTTCTTGCTTCCCCCCCAACATGGCTAATATAGAAATGTGTTTTGCATGACTTCACATGTATAATGGATATCATACTGTGTGCCTTCTCAATGGGTGGGGGAGGAGCTGGAGAGAGGGAGAGAATTCAGAACTCAATATTTTTAAAAATAATATTAAAATATTCATAATAAAAAGTAAAATTGTATGGATATCTTTTATTTTTATATTACTTTAAATTTTAATGTATCCTTCTGCCTTTCCCCATGCAGGTTATCTATCACTTGCAAAAAAGAATAAAAAAAGAAAAAAATTATTAAAACTAACCAACATGTAAACCAATATATTTGGTATTCCATACTAAATTCCCCCAACTCTCCCAAGAAGGGAAGGAGGCACATCTCTGTATTTCTTTTTCAGGGTCATTTGATCATTATAATTATACCTGGTTCAGTTTTGATTTTTTTGTTCTTTCCATTTACATTTACAAACTCAAATATTCTGATGCTAGGTTCATTTTTCTTTTACCACTTCATGTCGTCTCCCAGTAGGTAGGGAGTTTATGGAAACAGTATATAGCAGCACTCCTCTAGTTTAAGGTCTTAAAAATAAATGATTTTATCCCCTACATCATTAGGATTGACGGAGTTCAGTTGGTGAGTCAGAACATTCAGGCTGACTAACAAATCGCCCCCAAATCCTGCCCTTTTCTACTTGGACAATTTCCTCCTAGTCCACTGAGTTGTAGTTTCATCAGAGAACACTAGGTGGCAGGTATTGTTGCAAGCCAATGAACCATTTCCACCAGGAGAAGGCTTGGGCTGCTCCAACTCTCTCCACACCATTTTTTCCCCTTTCACTTTAGGAATCTTTGTAGCCCCAGATAAATCAAAGTACAACTTTCCAAACAAGCATGTGGGTGAGAAGCTAGTTTTTCTTTCTCTCTTCTGATGAATTGAGAGCAACTTCATCTCTAGTTGACAAAACCTTAAGTTCACAATTTTCACTTGAATTGACATGTTCTTAAAAAAGAATTATAACTTTTCAGTATTTTATTAATTGGTACTGCTCATTACAGGTGCATAGATAAGGAGCTAAAAATGACCTCAGTCTCCTAGTCCAACTTCCCTCATTTAAAAACTGTTTTAAAAAAGTTTGAAAGATCTTCTTTTGCTTACTTTAAACTACCTTTGTACGGATCTTTTGTTCTTACATTGCTTAGATTTCTGCTTATAAACCTCCCTGCTCTCTTCCCAGTGAGCTATCTCTGATAACAGAGCATTTTTAAATGAAAAAGGTTAAAAAAAAAAGCAAGTCTCATAAGTACATAAAAAGCTGATGTTCTATGCAATGTTCCACACCTGTCCAACCTCCTCCTCCTCCCCATTCTCTGCAAAGGAGAGGGAAAGGTGTCTTCTCATATCTCTCCTTTGGTGCCAACTTTGTTCTTTATAATTTTGCAATTCTCGCTTGCAAAGTGTTGTGGTTGTTGTCATTTCCATTCATATTGACGTAGTCATTTGTTTACTTTTTATCAGTTTGTGTGGGACAAAAGACAACCTATTCGAAATAAATACTTGGAGTCAGAGAGTTAAAGAAAAAAAATAATTTATTTTTCGAGAAAGAGAGAGGTGCATACCCCTGTATGGTGGTTGTGCCCCGCCAGAAACAAAGTATTCCATATGATCCTAATGCAATATATCCCTCCCACCTCTCTCCTACTTCCACTGGCTGGTTGTTAGGACTTACAATCTACATGCAACATCTAGCCCAATCAGAGAATGGCATGACTCTCATCACAAGCTGACAATGAGATCAAGCTGGGGGGGCTAAGATTTATGGTATAGCCTGTGTGTCCCTGAAGTTACACAATGGCAGGATTTAAACTAAAAACTAAGGAAATAACAAAATATATGACCAGGATATGGTTCCTCTGAGAAAAACACAACATATTATCTTTCACAAGTTCATCTAAGTTTTTCCTTACTTATCTGTATTGACCATGTTCACTATTTCCTATATGATAGTAATATGTTATTATATTCGCAGAAATCAATTTGTTTAGTCATTCCTCAATCGATAAATATGTACTTTATTTCCAGTTCTTTGCAAACACAGGCAAAATGCTGCTATAAATGTTTTGGCATATATGTAACAAATATATTTTAAAAATTTTGTCATTGACCTTAGGGCATATGCCTATAAGGAGAATCTCTGAGTAAATAGACATTTTGTTACTTTATTGGCATAATTTCAAATTCCTTCACAGAATGGTTGCATTTATTCACAACTTCTACAAGGTATTAATGTGCTTCTCTTTCCACACCCTTCTCCAACATTAGCTGTTCCCATGATTTGTCATATTTGCCAATTTGCTGAGTGTGAGGTTAAGCATCAGAACCAACTACTTCATTTTATTTATTTATTTATTTTTTTTGTGTGTGTGAGGCAATTGGGGTTAAGTGACTTGCCCAGGTTTGCACAGTCAGTAAGTGTTAAGTGTCTGAGGCCAGATTTGAACTCAGATACTCCTGACTCTAGGGCCAGTGCTCTATCTACTGCGCCACCTAGCTGCCCCCTAATTCATTTTACAAATGAAAAAACTGAGGTCATGGGAGGTTTAGTGTCTTGCCTAGGGTCACACAATAGCCAGTAACAAAGCCAGGGTTCAAATCCTGGTATGATTCTAAGTTCTAGACTCTTAACCAATTCTGAGCTCTATCCATGCTATTCCCCATAGACACACACACACACACACACACACACACCCATATACATATATATACACACACATACATATACATATATATATATATATGTATACACGCACACACTCACATATATATATATATATATATATATATATACACACACACACACACACACACACAGCTTTTTTTTTGTTTGGCTTTATTCATTGTTTGATAGAAAGAGCACTGTATTTGGAGTCACAATATCACATGATCAATCAATTGATCAATCAGCAGATGTATTAAGGACCTAATATATGCCAGGTACCTTTATAGAAACTGGGAATAAAGAGACAGAAATGAAATAGTACCTGTCCACAAGGAGCCTACACTAAATCTGGGTAGATGATATATATTTTTACACACAAACTACATTCAAAATTAATACAATGCAGACACCAATTACCATAAAGGTAAAGTAACTGCGTGACCTAGTATATGTCACTTGTTTCATTATTCTGCTTATCTTCCTCTTTTCTATAAAATGAAAAGACTATGTCTAGGGCAGTGGAAAATAGACTAAGTTTGGGATCAGATGACTGTACTTCAAATCTTAATCCTGATGGGGACTACCAGTTTTCTCATCTATCAAAATTATGAAATTGTACTTTAAGACTTCTGGGATCCCAAATCTATGTATGACTACGTGATAAATCTATGATACTATGACTTAATCTCTAAGGCCTTTGATATGGAGAGACTTGCCCAAGATCACACTACTAATTAGTAGCACTGCCAGGTTTAAAATCTAGGTCCAATACTCTAGAATTTAGAGCGGGAAGGATTTTCTTGCCTTACCCCTTCCTGTTCCAAAAAAGGAAACTGCCATTCAGTGACTAATAACCCCACAGGTCATAAGACAAGAATTTAAGACTTCATGAGTTCATGAAACTGGTTTTTTGGGGACTTCAGGTTATCTGGTTTGATCATCAAAATTGATCAGATTAACCAAATACTTGGGCCAAACTTATATTTCTCCATATATTATGCAGACAAGGCCTTAAGGCTTAGCTCTATACTGTCAATATTGGATTTGAAGCTACATGGACAATGAAACACCCCGGGCTATGGACCT
The DNA here is from genome assembly GCF_019393635.1 of Dromiciops gliroides. Classification (NCBI taxonomy): domain Eukaryota; kingdom Metazoa; phylum Chordata; class Mammalia; order Microbiotheria; family Microbiotheriidae; genus Dromiciops; species Dromiciops gliroides. The sequence continues at coordinate 83,774,643 of NC_057866.1, read as the reverse complement.
ATGGAAGCTAATTCCCTTCCCTGTATGGAAATAGGGGGTTGATGAACATTGAGCAACCTCAAAAAGGAAGTCTGGCCTGGTATTCTCCTCTAAGCCTTTGCTATCACCTGAAACCAAATGGAGAGTACAGCAAAAGTCAGCATTTCTCGGGCTACACCTAATTCTCCACCCTTTACCTCAAGCTGGCAACAGGCCATGTGCATAATAATTCCAAAGTGAGCCTGTTGAAGCTTGCTTTCACTTATTTCCTGGCTAGACAACAAAGTAACAAAAAGGTCCCCCCTAACTCTGTAGTTAGTAGTACCTTGTGTTTGGGACTGATCATTAATGACTAACATTTTAATAGTATTTTAAGGTTTACAAAATGATTTTTCCCACTTAACAAGCCTAAGTGATAAGATTACACCCATCCACCGCATATCAATGATTTCATAGGCATGTGATCTCTGTCTACTGAACCCTTTTTTTCTCTTAGTAGACAATTTTAAATTTAATATTTTATTTCCCCTATTACATGTAAAAACAATTTTAAAATTCTTTTCCCCCAAATTTTGAGTTCTAAATTCTGTCCATCCCTCTCCCCATCCCCCACTGAGAAGGCAAGCCATCTGACATATTAGTAGATCATTTTAGAGAAATATCTATGGGTCAGGGAATGATTTGCCTAGGCTCACCCATCAAGGAAGCATGAGAGACAGATTTTGAGCCCAAACTAAGATCCAGAGTTGTAAGGGACTATAGAAACTACTTAATCCAACCCCCTTATTTTATAAGGGGTCTGAAGTCTAGGTAGATTAATTGATTTGTCCATGTCATTGAGGCGGGTCTTCCTAACACCAAATCCAGTCCTAACAAATTGCCATTAGTATTCCTTCTATCAGAGCTGGAAGGTCCTTATCCCTGTTTTATGAATGAAGAAATCTAAGCCTCTGGAGCTAAGTCACTTGTCAGTTACACATTGGTAAGTGAATGTCTGAGGAGGGATTCAGGTCTTTGAACCACCAGTCCAGAGCTCTTTCCAACTGAAAGAATTGATTTACATATTACTAGTGGGAGCACTGTGGTAAAATATGAAAGTTTTTAACAGTCGGCTAGGATAACTGAAAGACGCCAGTTTTTCAAGGACCACCCTTTTGGGGAGGAGATGAACAGTCCGCCTGCTGCGCATGTCAGACTGCCTGCCGGGTACAGTCCGCCTGCTGCGCATGTCAGACTGCCTGCCGGGTACAGTCCGCCTGCTGCGCATGTCAGACTGCCTGCCGGGTTTTTTGACTTCCGGGGTGGAGAGAAGGGGAGTAGCCTTTTTTGCCGGCTTGGCGGGACTCCGGGCGGCGCGGCACGGACGGTCTGACTCACTCCAAAGGTGGCCTAAATCGGTTTGGTGAGTTTTTATAAGGAATATAGACTAAGCCTAGATTTAAGACGATTTGTACTGTATTTCTGTTTTCCTATCCTTCTAATCAACAACACCTTATATACAATAAAGGCTCTATCTAGAAAACCAGAAGCTTCTTCCATTTACTAGTCTGGGAGATGAGTTAAGGGAAGGGTTAAGTAGGGGAGATTTATGATCTAATATCCAATTTTAAATCTCACAGTTTGGCGACCCCGAAGGGACCTTAAGGACCCTCCCACCCTCCCTAGTTTGGCCATAAGCCGGCTAATTCGGTGGATTTTCCAAATACCCCCCCCCCCCCCCCCCGCGGACTTTCCCTTTGTCTAATCTCCCTTAAAGACTTTAAGCCTCTAAAAGTCTTGCTTTAAACAGAAAAGCCAGCCCAGTTTAAAGGGCAAGATGCTCGAATATTCTACCATCCCTTTGATTTTTCTCATCGGAATGTATTGGGACAGCATAACATCCCGACTTAGAGGAATAGTTTACTCAATGGTCCTTCATAACATTATTGGTTTTTTCCTCATTCAGGCAGCAAAAGGTCTTTTGTATAATAGTATACGTGAGAATCTTTGGGAAAATACGTTTAATATAAGTAGAAATTTTATGCCTGCAATTGAAATACCTTTTAATACCACATCCATAGTTCATACGACTAAGGATTTTATTTTTTTTTGTTGTTTTTTTTTTGTTTTTGTTATTATCATTGTTTTTGTTATTATCATTGTTATGATGTGGGGGAAACTCTCACATATGGAGAGAGACCTCAAAATGGCTGTTTCTACTAGAGATGATCCAAGTTCAGAATCAGATCAGCAGAAACTACTCCCTCTGCAGGAAGCTATAGAACATAGTAAGAAGGGAGTGCCAATTCAAGTCAGAAAATATAGCCCCTTTAGACCAAGTGACTTGAGCGCATGGAAATCAATCATCCCTAGTTTTGAGAAAAATCCAAACACTGTAATTTCACAGTTAAGGACTATATTTAATGCATATCAACCCAGTTGGGCTGATGTTACTTGCCTTTTGGAAACTTTACTGTCCCCAACTGAGATTACAGATATTATCTCAGCAGGAAATGCCCTTGTTGCGAAAGGTAAGGCCGATGTGGAATGGCCTCTAAAGGATCCAGAGTGGAATTATAATGATGATAGGGATTTCCAAAGATTAAAAGATGCTAGAGAAACACTTCTGAAGGGAATGGAATCTTGCTCTAGAAAACCGGAAAACTGGCAGAAATTTTTAAGCCTACCTCAGGAGGCTAATGAAAGACCAAACAGATTTTATGATAGACTTTGTGAGGCCGCTAGACAGTACACCAGATTGGATCCAGTAGATTTAAGAGATTCCTGTATCATTCTCAACACATTTGTTTATAATTCACTGCCAGAAATACGCAGATACTTTCTGAAACAATGTCCAGACTGGAGAAATCTCTCAGTAGATAGAATTAAGGAACTTGCAAATTATGTCTTTGACTCACGTGAGGAAGATCCAGATCACCCTAAACAGAGCATTCTGGCACCAGCGATTCCTAGTCAGCCATGTGGACACTGGAACAAGGACACTAAGGTGTGTTGTTACTGTCGTAAGGAGGGGCATGAATTGAGAGAGTGTAGGACTTGGAGAAGAAATTCTAATTCTAATTACAGGCGAAATCAAAATAGAAATAGATCTTTTTGGAGGAATACAGAAAGGCAGTACCAGAATAATGGTAACCAAGACCCCCCTCAGAAGAGGACACAGGAATGATGGTGTCTTGGGGAGGAATGGAACATAGATAATGAAAGCCATATATTCCCAGATCCGGATTTTTTGAATGCACTTGTGCCAGTCCATTCACCTCCCCAGAGTAATGAACCACATGTCACCTTAAAAGTGGGGGAGACTTATTATGATTGTCTGCTAGACACAGGAGCCTCTAAATCAGTATTAGTAAGCAAACCAGATGCTGGGTGTAGACCTGTAGGATTTTTGAATGTAGTGGGAGTCTCAGGAAAGAGCCAGAGAGTGGCAAAATTGAATCCTCGCATGGTATCTATGGGGCCCTTAACAGTGGAACATTCATTTTTACTCATGCCTGATGCCCCTGTAAATTTATTAGGTCGTGATCTCCTTTGCAAGCTTAGAGCAACCATATCTTGTGCTCCAGATGGGGCTGTCTCCTTACAATTGCCAGAGGATACTGTTCATTTATTACCAATTTTACTTACAGAAGCTCAAGGAACAGCAGGGGAGGTATCCAAAATCCCCTCTGACATTCCTGAGTCTTTATGGGCCTCATCCCCTAATGAGGTGGGGCTCCTTAAGTCTGCCATGCCTGTTACCTTTAAAGTTAAGGGGGGACCACCCCCCTCCATTCCACAGTATCCATTGTCTAGGGAAGCAATAGAAGGGATCACCCCTATAATTGAGGCTTTGAAAAGCCAGGGTATTATTATTCCATGTCATCACTCTCCATGCAATACTCCCATTTTGCCAGTTAAAAAACCCAAGCCTGGGCCAGATGGTAAACCTGTTTATCGTTTTGTGCAAGATCTTAGAGCGATTAATAATTATGTTATTCCTAGACATTCCATAGTTCCAAACCCGGCTACGATAATTTCATCGATTCCCTATGAATCTACATGTTTCACAGTGGTAGACCTTTGCTCTGCCTTTTTCTCCATACCAGTACATGAGGACTTCCAATATTTATTTGCTTTTACCTGGAAAAATAGACAGTGGACCTGGACTAGACTCCCACAGGGATTTGTAGACAGTCCCACATTATTTTCCCAAATTTTACAGCAGGATCTGGCCTCTATTACCTTTAAGGGCTCCATACTAGTACAATATGTTGATGACTTACTTTTGGCCTCTCCTAATGCTGAAATTTGTCAGGAAGATAGCCGTCACTTACTGCTGGAGCTGCACAAGAGAGGACACAAGGTTTCCAAGACAAAGGTACAATGGTGTTTGCCCCAGGTAGAATATTTAGGATTTATTTTGGCTGCTGGAACTCGCTCTGTCTCTTCTAAGAGAGTCCAGGCCATTCAACAACTCTCTGCCCCCACTACTAAGAGGCAGTTGAGAGCCATTCTGGGAGCAGCTGGGTACTGTAGACAATGGATACCCTCTTTTGGTGAAATTACTAAACCCCTCATAGCTCTTACAAAAAGTTCTGTTCCAGACAGTTTACAGTTGGATCCCCAGCATCTCTCAGCCATAAAAGAATTAAAACGGGCCTTGTTATCAGCACCTGCCCTAGGACTGCCAGATTATAGTAAGCCTTTCACTCTCTTTGTGCATGAACAAAGGGGGGTGGCTTCTGGAGTCCTGACTCAGTCACTGGGGCCTAACCAGCGTCCTATAGCCTACTATTCAATTCAGCTGGACCCTGTAGCGGCTGGAGTGCCACCTTGCCTTAGAGCAGTGGCGGCCACAGCGCTTTTGGTAGAAAAAGCCTCTGATTTGGTCCTAGGTAACCCTCTAACTGTGCAATGCCCTCACGAAGTGGAGGCTCTCTTACTACGTCACAGGACACAAGCCTTTTCAGATCAAAGGCTGGCTAAGTATGAAATAACCCTGTTAGGTAATGAGAATATCACTTTAAAACGCTGCACAGTTCTTAATCCAGCAACACTACTCCCTAATTTACCATTCTCGGGGGAACCGTTGCATGACTGTGCTTCTTTAGTTGATATGGCTGAAAAACCCCGTGATGATCTTTTTGATACACCTTTAGAAAATCCTGATCTTGTCCTCTATACAGATGGTTCCTCATTTATGAGAGAGGGAACCCGTTTTACTGGAGCTGCTGTAGTTTCTGATTATGACACCCTCTGGGCAGCTTCTCTGCCTTCCCATTTTAGTGCACAGGCTGCTGAACTTGTGGCTCTTACACAGGCCTGTAATATAGCTAAAGATAAGAGTGCCACCATTTTTACTGACTCGAAATATGGCTTTGGCATATGCCACTTTATTGGTATGATTTGGCGTCAACGAGGCTTTCTAACATCCTCGGGCAAGGCTATTGCCAATGGGGACCTTATCAAGGACCTCTTAGATGCCCTAAAACTGCCTTCTTCCCTAGCCGTTGTACATTGCCCTGCCCACACAGGGAATAGTGATCCTGTTTCAAAGGGAAATGCACGAGCCGATTCTGCAGCCAAGCTAGCTGCATTAGAAGCTCCTGAACATGTATTTAACCTTTCACCTTCTGAGGATATTCCTTCCAACCTAACCTATGACGATTCTGAAGTAGAAAAGTGGAAAAAGAAATTTAAGGCGAAACAGATCAATGGCATCTGGGTGTCTCCGGAAGGTAAGCCATTTCTTCCCCGGAAATTCTACCACCAGGTATGCCTCTCTGTTCACAGAAAAGGCCATTTTGGTACACAAGGCATTGTAGACTCTATTAAGAGAACCTGGATAGCACCAGGTGTGACTAATACAGCATCTCGAATCTGCTCGGGCTGCTCCACATGTCAGTCTTATAATCAGTATGCTTTTAAGGCCAAAGCTTATGGAGGGCGTCCTCTAGCATATACACCTTTTGAGCACTTACAAATTGATTATATTACTATGCCAAAAGCAGGACATTATAAATTTTGCCTTGTTATAGTTGATCAGCTCACTCGGTGGGTGGAGGCCTTTCCCAGCCCCCGAGCCACAGCTGCCTTTGTTGCCAAAATTCTTCTTAAAGAGATAGTACCTCGTTTTGGCCCACCAGCCCGCATCGATTCTGACAAAGGCACACATTTCACTGATTCGATTTTGTCCCAAATCTATTCTTTCTTGGGAGTGACTCCAAAATTCCACACGCCCTACCATCCACAAAGTTCAGGCCAAGTCGAACGTATGAATAAAGAGCTTAAGAGTATGATTGGCAAATTATGTACTGAAACCCATTTGAAATGGCCTGATGTTCTACCATTGGCATTATTCTATCTACGAAGTAGACCAAGAGGAGAACTTCATATATCTCCTTATGAAATGCTTTTTGGTCACCCTCCTATCCAAGCTAAAACTTTTTCCCCAGTTTATACATCACTGGTGGGAGGTGATACTTCTGTTGCTTCCTATATACAGGAATTACAGACCAGGCTACGTGAACTCCATGAGGCAGGAGCTGTGGTCCAGGCAGGACCATTAGACTTTTCATTGCATAACTTCAACCCAGGAGATAAAATATATGTAAAGAATTTTCAGAAAACCAGTGGAACTCAACCTGCCTGGGAAGGACCTTTTCAGGTATTATTGACAACTCCTACTGCCATTAAAATTGGTGAAAAAGACTCATGGATTCATTGCTCTCATATAAAGCCTGCACCATTCATAGGTGAAGAGATTTCAGATAGACCTGAGGTAGACGCTAAAGAGGTAAAAACCCTAAAGATAGCAACTGTTAAAGAGCAAAGAGAGTTCAGAGGAAAAAGGCAGTTCCCATTTAATAATCCCACTGATCAGTTAAATGCTTTGGGACTCAGTCTTCGTAAAGTATCAGGAGACGGAAATTGCCTTTTTAGGGCTTTAGCAGACCAGCTAGAAGGTCACTGTAGAAATCATCTCAGACACAGACAAGAAGCTGCTTCTTATATGATTAACCATAGACAAGAGTTTGAGTCTTTTATAGTAAATGACTCCCCTTTTGAAGAATATGTTGATGAATTAAAGAAATTTGGAAAGTGGGGAGGAAATGATTCAATTGTAGCATTTGCTAAGCAGCATCAGCTGAATGTTGTGGTTCATCAATTAAATCAGCCTTTATTGAAAATCAGTGGCACAGACAAAACTGATGCTAGAGAACTCCACATTTTCTACCATAAAGAACATTATGACAGCATTAGAAAGATCAATGACAATTCAGAAACCCCTGCCACTTTGGCATGCAGAGAATTGGGGAACCAGTTAAAACAATGTGGCATACCCCAAACTCTAGCAGCTTAAATACCTTAAAATTTAACAAGCATTTCCTTCCACAGGCAAAAGCACTGAAGCACATGGCCTAGTTTTCTGGCCCACCTCAATTTCTCCCACCCTTTTCCCTACCCTATACCTATTTTTTTTTTTTATTTTATCCTTTTTGCTTTTTGTTTTGTTTTGACTTTTGAAAGGCACTGAAAAGACCTGGAATTCACCACACCTTTAAATTCTTTAAGAGCACAAAAGGGTGCTTAGCGAATCTTTTGCCTTTTATTTTTGGTTTTTGGTTTTGCTTTGTTTTTTTTTTTACTTTTGTTTCTTTTGCTTTTCTTTAAAAACCCGATTTTGTAAACTAAGTGACTTTTCAAAGGCATTTTAAGTATATGCTATTGAATATTGAATCTTGCTTATTGAAGTCTTATTTCTTTTTGATGAATTAATCACCACTTTAAGTATCTGCTACTGTTATACTAGAGAATTCATGTATAAGATGATGTGGTCTAATTGCTAAAAGAAGATTATGTAATAATGTCTAAAAGAAGATTATGTAACAATGTCTAATATAATCAGCTATTTACATTCGTTTATTATTTATATGTCATTATACTCTGGGTATGGTTTGGAATTATTGTATATATCACTAATATATTCTCAGTTATGCAGCATAGCACACATTTTTACCATCATATTGTCTTTGGTGAAATTAATGAGATTTCAGAAATATGGAAACTTATCATTTCAGAGACTAACTTGCTGTGAACTCTGATGCAGGCCCTGGAGAGAATATATGTGCAACAAAAGGAGAGACAGGTATACATAAGTCCATGGTTTGCTTATGATGGTGACTATGTAGAGCACAATTACTAGGCACAGTCCAGTATTCATCCTCTCTCCCTCCTAATTTAACCTAATTTAACTGAACTTACTTATCTTTTTATCTCACTCAGTTGAATTCACCTGTGGCCTAGCACAATCACTGGCTGTCTCGGAACCATGAGATATGGTATGATAACCTTTCCATAACATTTTCAGGTGTCATGAACACATACTAAATTTGACTTTGATCCAGACACATGGTGGTAAAAAGTGTTACTGATTGCAAAATGCTATGCTAAGGTTTAGTAAAAAAAAAAAAAATACAGCAATTCAAACAGTTAAAGAAGAAATCCAGCTTTCCAGACCAGAGTCCAGAATCCAGAATCCAGACCAGAGTCCAGAATCCAGTTTTCCAGACCAGAATCCAGTTTCCTCCTGATGACATCTTATCACTTCAAGAAGACAAGAGAACTCAGAGACTTTATATGAACTGTTTTGCTTTATTAGCTTTTACTATCTCCTTTCTGTTATATACTATCTGTAACATGTACTCTCTGCAGAGGCTCTCCCTTTGCAAGACTAATGTCAAAGCGTCGGTTCATGAGGAAAGAAAAAAAATCGTCCCTCTGGACAAAACTTTCCTCTCTTCCTTTTCTGTATTGTTGTTCGCATATTATTAGTCAGCAGAAGTTATTATATTCTTTTTACTGTTCCATCAAGGAAACATTCCATTTCTTGAGGAAGCAAAGGGGGGAAATGTGGTAAAATATGAAAGTTTTTAACAGTCGGCTAGGATAACTGAAAGACGCCAGTTTTTCAAGGACCACCCTTTTGGGGAGGAGATGAACAGTCCGCCTGCTGCGCATGTCAGACTGCCTGCCGGGTACAGTCCGCCTGCTGCGCATGTCAGACTGCCTGCCGGGTTTTTTGACTTCCGGGGTGGAGAGAAGGGGAGTAGCCTTTTTTGCCGGCTTGGCGGGACTCCGGGCGGCGCGGCACGGACGGTCTGACTCACTCCAAAGGTGGCCTAAATCGGTTTGGTGAGTTTTTATAAGGAATATAGACTAAGCCTAGATTTAAGACGATTTGTACTGTATTTCTGTTTTCCTATCCTTCTAATCAACAACACCTTATATACAATAAAGGCTCTATCTAGAAAACCAGAAGCTTCTTCCATTTACTAGTCTGGGAGATGAGTTAAGGGAAGGGTTAAGTAGGGGAGATTTATGATCTAATATCCAATTTTAAATCTCACAGCACCAATAGCTCAACTGGTTCATCTAGTCCATCCCATTCACTTTAATGACAAGAAAGCTGAAGTACAGAGAAGGGAAATGAGGATGATGCCATAATGTTCTATTTCCACTCACAATCATAAGCTGATTTCACCGGTATTCAGATGGTGAAAGTTCTCAGGCCCTCCTTTCCCTTCCATCCTGTTCCCACCACATGTCCCCCATCTTTACGTTTCCTATGTTGAGACTCCTGAGGCTCTGCTCCACGAGGGCCATAAGAGGCAGTATTACATGGTGGAGAGAGCATTGGCTTTGGAAGGAGTGGATGAGGGTTAATATCACACCTGTCATCAATTTGAGTCTCAGGGTCTTCTAGTCTCTAGAAAAAAAATCTGGGTTCAAATTCTGCTTTTTTATCTTGAATACTTGACTATTTGAATTCAATATTTGAAATACTTTATGATTTCTCCTTCCTGTTCAACATCTAAAACCCTGTTACCATTGTCCTCTGAATACTGGAATTACTCTGGTGTAGTCCTTGATTTCCGGGCACCTAGTCTGGGGTTACTTGTTTCCATACACCTTAGTTCTCCATAGTTCCTGTTCTCTCTAAATCTAAGTTAACCCTAGGACTAGGTATGTGTAAATCTACAACTCTGTTCTACTGATTACCAACATGAGGTGAACAGTCAGGACCAGAATGTTACTGCTTTAGTGTCAATCCCTCAGGAATTAAGTTCGAGAGCTGAGTTTTATATCTAGGTCCCCTTTTCTTTCCATTACAACTCCCTGTATACTAAGTAACCTGCATCTGAAAATAGCTGTTCTTTGTTGTTGTTCAATTTTCTCAGTTGTCTTTGTGACCCCATTTGGTGTTTTCTTGCCAAAGATACTGGAGTACTTTGGCATTTCTTTCTTCAGCTCATTTTACATATGAAGAAACCAAAACAAATAGGGTTAAGTGACTTGCACAGGGGCGTATAGCTAATAAATGTCTATGACCAGATTGGAACTCAGGAAAATGAATCTTCCTGACTCCAGGTCCAGCACTCTATGAACTGTACCACTTACCTGTTTGATTAGCAACCCAATAAGATAATATAAGGTGTCCCCAAAGTCCTAGTGCAGATTTTAGCTTTAATAGCTTAATATTTAATAGCTTTGATAACTTAAACCTGTACTAGTACTTTGGGGAAACCCTAAAGCACTTTGCAAAATATAAACTGCTCCATAAATGCTAGTTATCCTCCTCTTCCTCCTCCTCCCAGTCATTATCATTAATGCAATGACCAACATAGATGTTGAAATGTGAAGGTTTGGGCTTGTTTATCTTCTAGAAGGTAAGAATCAGCAACCCCAAGTACAGAGGTAGTTTCTCAGGGGGTATATAGGATCACAGTCACCACTATCTCCCTAACTCTAGCCACTGCTTGTGATTTAGGGCCTGAAACATCTGATAAGCTCACTCCCCACAGCAAATGTTGGCACTGGTCATGGTAACAATGCCCTCGCCTGTTGATTTATGACTATTGTATCACTTTCCCCCAACTAGTGGAAATTTCCTTCTCTGGTTTCCTTATCTGGTTTTTTGACTCTAAGATTATCCCCCTTTGAAGGAGAAAACTCTAAGGAATATTTTTAGCAGTTTAGTCAATGTAAAAGTTTTCTCCCAAAATAAAATTACAAATATATTAATGACCAGAGGTGGATTTTATCCCATCCCTCCCAGATCCCCAAGAAGCAACTAATATTGTCCAGTTAGAAATATTCCAGAGATACGTATTAGGGCAGCTAGGTGGCACAGTGTATAGAGTGCCAGGCTTGGAGTCAGAAAGACTCATTTTCCTGAGTTAAAAATTACTGCATTGTCTCAGTTTCCTCATCTGAAAAATGAGCTGAAGAAAGAAATGGCAACCACTCTGGTATCTTTGCCAAGAAGACCTCAGATGGAGTCATGAAGACTCAGACTTGAGTGAAAAATACTGAAGAAAAGAGGAATTTATAATTATACATGATTAGAATGTAAGTCCATTCTGCCCTTCAGTTACCCTCTTATATATATTTATTAACTCCATCTTGCTAATGTTCTCCCTAAAATATAAGTCCAGAGATCAACTCAATGTCCAGATGTGGGTTGTCCCTGATTGTCTATAATAGGCTATAATTCTACTTCATTCTTTTGGTCTAAGGCAACATAAAGTCACAATACTTTTTTCCCTAGCAATTATATCATTATTGACTCATGTTGAACTGGCAGACCACTAAAAGACCGAAAGCTTTTTTACATAGAATTCTTTATAGTCACAGTCCCCATAATTTATTTTTGGGCAGGTGATTTTTTGAACCTAATTTCAACATTTTACATTAATCTTTATTGAATTTTGTCTTTTAGATATGGTCCATCATTCAGACAGTCAACAACTTTTTAGGTTCAAATACTGTCATTCTCCCATTATATGCATATGTATGTATTGTGCACATGCATACATGCAGATATAGTATTCAAGCATATACATCTATGTAAACATACTCACATATGTATATGCACACAGAAATATGTAAACATACAATTCATATGTGTGAATATGCATGCTAATTAATGAAAGGATGGTCAATGTGTTGAATGCTCATTTATAATTCAATGCAATTAAATTATAGTGTCAAATCTGTTTCTGTTCTCAATCCGGAAGCCTCAGGGACATTAATGTCTCAAGATTATGTTCCTGAATTTTTGCCTAGTAAATTATCAATACAGCAGCCATCTTTTACTGTCAGAATCTACAAATCCCTATGCATTTACTTCAATGCTTCAAGGATCCAAGATTTCATCCCTATTCGCTTCTTCTGCCAGGGGAGATCACAGTTCCTTCATAAGTTAGTAGTCATTCCTCATGAGTCTCCTTGAGTAAAGCCTTTTATCATTTGGTGCCCATCCTTTTGGTGATGAACCTTTGCAAACTCAACTAGGCTTTTCATTTAGCAATTCATCTCATGCAAATTTAATTACTTTCCATTTTTCAGACAAATTCTTTGAAAAAGCCATCTACATTCTTTGCTTCCATCTCCTCTCTTCTCACACTTTTCCTAACCTTTAGCCATCTGTCTTCCAATCTCATCAATTAATTGACACTGTTCTTTTCACAGTTACCAATGATCTCCTAACTGTCAAATCTAATGGCTTTTTCTTAGCCCTTATCTTTTTTTTTCTTTTTTTTTTTTTTTGCAGGGTAGTGAGGGTTAAGTGACTTGCCCAGGGTCTAGTACGTGTCAAGTGTCTGAGGCCGGATTTGAACTCAGGTCCTCCTGAATCCAGAGCCAGTGTTCCATCTACTGTGCCACCTAGCTGCCCCCAGCCCTTATATTTTTTAGCCTCTCTGTAGCATCTGAATTTGCTGCGCACAATCACCTCTTACATATTCTCTCCTCTCTGGGCTTTGATGACATTACTTTCTTTTGGTTGTCATCTTTTTCCTTGCTTTACTTTCTCATTTGTTCACTTCATCAGCAACTGCGCTTTTGCCCTCAAAGAAGTTATATTCTAATAGAAGGTAACATATATAGGGGAGTATTGATCAGTTCCAGAGACAATGAGTAAGGGAATTGAATGAAAAGTATCACCTTTCCAGAAAGCATGGACAATATTAATTTGATTTCTGTTCCACAGCTGAAAAGTAGTGGGAGGAGAGGGAGGGAAATATAGACATGCAAGGCACATGTCCAGATGATGACTGGGGTATAATGTGAATCATGTATGGGGCTGGTTAGATAGGGTGGACCAAGTCACATACTCATATACATTGGTTCCTCTACCTATTGAAGGATGAAATTATCATTAAAGGAATTCAAATATAGCCCTTATCAAGGGGGTACAGAAGACAATTTTGACTATTATAGTTCTGGAAATAAAGAGTCTTAGAACAGATGATTAAATTCCCATCATTACTACATCATTTTTACATGTCAGGTTTATATTCTCCTTCCTGAATTCCTCATTTATTCTCTCTTTTCTGATCAGGTGTTCTATAGTGTATTCCTGTGACAACATTGTTTTTCTTTCTTCCTCCATTAATATTCATTTAAACATTCTCCACCATGCTTTCCCCCTCAGCTAGGTATAGCTTAGACTGTATGACCATTGGAGTCCCTTCCAACTCAGACATTCTTTGATTCTGGATGTTTATCAGAGTTGTTAATTACCATCATGGACTCCTTATCCATGATGAAGACTTTTACATGATCATGTTTGTAAATGACATGGAGCTGATTATATACATTTTTATAATATTTCATAAGATATTCATTAACATTATTTTTGTTATGACAAGAAAAGGGGAAAAAAGAGAAACACCATAATATATAGGGAGTTGGCCTCGGAACCACAAAGACTTGGGTATAAGTCTAATCTCTGAGACAATATGAGCTATGTGACCCTAGGCAAGTCACTTAACCATTGAGTGCTCTAGGCAATAGTCTAAGATTATTAAGTTGCAGAAAAGTTGCTAACCTGCATTAATAGGGGTAGTCAAAGTGGGGCAGAGCCAAGATAGTAGAGGAAAGGCTGTGACTCTCCCCATTTCTGACAAACCCATCCACATACCTCCAAAAATAATGCCATAAGACAACTGTTGGAGCAGCATAACCCACATAAGAACAGAGTTAGACTCTTTTCCAACCAAATATGGCTTAATTAGGTGACTGGGATCACCTGCTATTTGGGCTAAGAGAAATCAGAATAACCCAAGATCCAGCAGCTTCTACATTAAAGGACCAGAGGGCATGGAATATGATATTCCAAAGGGCAAAGGAACTGTGACTACAACCTAAAATCACCTACCCAGCAAAATTAGTATAATCTTTCAGGGGAAAAAATGGGACTTCAATAAAAAAGATGACTTTCAGGCATTCATGATGAAAAGACCTGAACTGAATAGAAAGTTTGACTTTCAAATACAAGACCCTTGAGAAGCATAAAAAGGTACACAATAAAAAGAAACCATGAGGGACATTAAAAGGTTACATTTCTACATGGGAAGATAATACTTCTAACTCATAAGAACTTTCTCAGTATTAGGGTAGCTGAAAGGAATATACTTAGAGGACACAGGTGTGAATTGAATATGAATGAATGACATCTGTAAAACATTTATCCTTGATTTTTGTGGGGCAGGCAGGGTGGGGTAGCTTATGTCTGGGGCCAGATATGGGCTCAGGGCCTCCTTGGTCCAGGGCTGGTGTTTTGTCCACTATGTCACCTAACTGACCCATGATGACATCTTTAAAATAAAGTTATGGGATAAGAGGAATGTATTGGAAGAAAGGGAAAGGGAGAGGGGGAAGTAAAGTAGTTCACATAAAAGAAACAAAAAGAAAGCTTATGGAGTGGAGGGGAAGATGGGGAAAGAGTGGGGGAGTGATTGAACCTTACTTTCATCAAAATTGGCTCAAAGAGGGAATAACATAACCACTCAAATGTGTATGGTAATATATTTTTTCCCTGAGGGAAAGTGGGAGGGAAAGGGGAAAAGGGGGGGAAGTGAAGGAAGGGAGGGTAGATTGGGGGAGGGGGCAGTAAAAATCAAAACACTTTTGAGGAGGGATAGGGGGAAAGAAGATAGAAAATAGAGTAAATATCAAGGTGAGGGAATAGAAGGGCGGGCAGTACAGTTAGCAATAGTAACTCTGAAAGAAATTATGAGCAGCATGCTATCAGAAGGATGTATGGAAAATGTAAAGAGGAAGAACTGATGATATTTAAATACAGATTGAAGTATAATTTTATTTGTTAGTTCCTCTTTCTAAAGTTATTCTGTCTAATTTCTTTCACAACTTGACTAATGTGAAGATGTTTCTCATAACTGCACATATATGAATTACTTGATTCCATAGTGGAGGTTGAGGAGGGAGGAAGAAAATTTAGAACACAAAGTTTTAAAAATTCAACGTGGAAAAAAAATGTTTTTTTTTCTTTTTCTTTTGTTTTTTTACATGAAACTTGGGAAAAATTATAAATAAAAAATAAACATAAGTAACTAAAAAAACTAGAGGGAGTCAAATTGTCCAGGGAGTAACTTATATGACTGAAATCACAGGACAAAAATTATCTTTGGGAATGTAGCAGAATATTGTTTTGCCTTAAAAATGAAGCTTGGGATGACTTGTATGAACTGATATAGAGTACAATATGTAGAATCATTGAGCTCCTATGAAGGTTGTGGCCTATGGGTTGAAGAGGAGCTCAAATTAAACTCCACCTGGTAGCTTGCTATTTTAGTAAATTAGCAAGCATTTAGTATACTTCTGTTATATGCTGGACACTCTGCTTAGTTCCAAGGGTATGAACAAACAAACCAACAAACTATTCTTTCTAATAAGTTCTCTCTCTTTTTAATACTCAACTAAAGGATGAGTTTAATCAGTGACGTCTAAAGTCATTGCCTTGAGACAAAGCCCTGATGATCTCACCATAATTTTGGATCTGTTTTTTGTTATCTGAACAAGGACTAGGTCAATTCTTCCTACAAATGCTTAAGCATCTGTACATATGCTTAATAAATACTATTGGATTGAATTGATATCAGAATATTCTTTGACTCTTGTGTATTTCAGGTATAACATTCAAGTTATTTCAACAGTAATAAGCCTCCTTTCCTGACTGGGTTGGCAGCAGTGTGTGTTTCTAGGCAAGTCAAGCAGGATTTCATCCATTCAAAATTAACTCACAAAAAGAAGAGTTTCCTCCTCCTTCATTATTGATAGTCAGGTTAAGCAAACAACAAATTCTTGGCTCCAAGTCAGAGGATACAAAGACAAATCATTGACAAAAAGTAAGCAGTCAAAGATGTTTTAAATTATCTTCCTATTTAAAAAAATGAAAAAAAAAACCAAGTAAATGAGAGGAAAAGCTCCTTAATGATATTCAGCTTGATTAAGCAAAACCACTTTTAAATTGGTACCAGTTTTCCCACATGCCCCAATAGAATAGACATTGTCTAGATCTTATTAATAAGAGAATAATAACATGATTGCTGCTACTGATAAGAAATGAGTGCAATTTAGTCTGATTCAGCTGCAAACATTGTATGTTTTATAAAGAATGTAATAGATGACTTGCAAATTGGTGGAATTCTAGTATAAAGGCAGGTTTCCTTAGTGGCGGGTCTGGGTACTTTTTTTCCCCAAAATTTTATTCACATTTTCTAGATGAGAAAAGGCAAAAGGGGTTAATTAAAAGTCAACTAAAGAGTACTTAAGGCATTTAAACATGTAATTTGTTGAGCTTGCAACTTAAAGAGCTCAAGCTATAAAATATTTAATTATCAGCATTCATGTCATTTCCTTTTTCAATAACCATTCCTTCCCTCAGTCTGAAAGGAGGCGGGCCAAGCACCTGGTTGTACAGATTTGGGGGATCCCAGATGCTCAGTAAATATTTGTTGAGTAAATGGATTAATTTCAGTACTTGGACAGAGAGGCAATTGGGTAATAAAGGGCTTCAGAAATGATTGTTAAATACTTTCAGATATTTGAACAAAAGCTTCTAGTGCCTTTGGAATTCTGTTCACTCTGTATCATGTTAAATAATAATTCTCATACTGATAGCATATGCCCTAAGGCCTTGAAAGCAGTTTTCTCAAAACAATCCATGAGACAGGCAGGGACAATATTATTACCCCCATTTTAAAGATGAGGAAAAATGAAGAGGTTAAATGGTCATGGGTCATTGGAATTGCAATGCTTACTCAGACCAACTACTGTGTTTGTGCCAAGCCCTTGAAGTCATTCTCCAGGAAAGAAACTATTTGGGGGATGAGAGCTGGCAACTTTATAGAAGGTTCTGTAACCTTTCACCTTTCTATCCCCCCATCTCCATCACTGTAGCTACTGAAAAAAGAAGATTCTGGTTACTGGTTACCAGTATCTTTGGCTCTGACAAGTGGTTCATCCCCAGAAAGTGAAATTGAATGTGGTTTTATCAGTGCAAATGATATTAAAGTAGATACATTCATATATGTTTTGCCTCTTCACCCGAAGGACCATGGTGCCTTTTAATACGATTTATAGCTGAAACCCCCTGTTTCTGTTATCTCTCCTATTAAAATATGAACCCCTTGAGAATGGAAGGCTGCCATGCTTTTTTGTTTGTATCCCAAGTGCTTGGCACAGTGCTTTATACATATTAAATTTTGATTTTTAAAAATTTATTCTTTCATTGGATTTAGAGCAGGAAAGGATCTTTGAGATCACCTAATTCATCCCCCTCCCCATGCCCCCATCCATTTGACAGGACAGAAAATTGAGGGTCAGAGAAGGGAAATGACTTTGCCCAAGTTTATATGATTAGTAAGTGCAAGTCAGAGCTGGGACTCAACTTTTGGTCTTCTGTTACAGTCATTCTTCTTACAGCAACATGTCACCTCTATGTTGAATCCTAACACTTTGCATTTGTTTAATACAACTCAGCATGGCTTTGTGTAGTTTACTTTCACACAAGTAATCTACTAAGTGGGTACAGATATTATTATTACCATCACTTAACAGATGGGTAAACTGAGGCACAAAGAAATCGATGACTCCCTCAAGTTGGCATATTTAGTAGTATAGAGAGAATTTGAGCCTGGGTCTCTTGATTCCTATCTCAGTGCTCTATCTCCATATCACACTACTTATTAAGAATCTCTAAAGACTGAATGGAATATATATTAAAGTATATGCATCCCCTGACTATTCACCTCCTCCTGTCCCTTTCCTAGCTTCTCATATATATTATGGAACAGATGAAGTTCAGCAAATTTGGCTATGAATGTCTCTAAAGCAAAGGTTATTTTTACATTGTAAACCTAGAGATAATTGTACCATGGGGAGAGTGAGGAGAACACCATTCCTTTCAGTTCCAAAATTCTATAAGTTTTTAATATTAAATTAGTTTATAGGGTTAAGACGGTGCTCAAACCTGGGTCTCAGGGTTGTGGATGAGGCAAAGCTCTGCCCTAATCAGCAATTTTACTGTGCATCAGTAAGTCCCCCTCTCTGAGTCTCAGTTCCTGTATCTGTCAAAGGACTATCATAAGACCTGGGGCATAGCCTCCCAAGACTATAGGAAAGATGAGTCAAACTAATATAGGAAAGTGCTTTTAAAGCTTTTCATTGCTGTGACACAAATAAGGCATTCAGAGTAATGTGGTTACCCTCCTCATTTACTCATAGTAAGAACATTAAATTTGGTTTCTTTTTTTCATTCAGTTATTTATGTATTTTAGAGAAGTGACAGGATATGATGGAAAGGCTGACAGCATTGAGATGAGAAAACTTGGGTCAGGTTTGACTTCTGCCTCTGATACGTGCTAAAGTTGTCATCCTGGGATTAGTTATTTAGCCTGTCCTGGCCATGTAGATAATAATGGGTGCCCTGACTGCACCCTTTTTAGGGGCTTAAAAGTGTTAGCTTAAAAAATGGACAAAGATTTTTAGAACACCCTGCAGAGGTGTGTGTATATACACTCATATACATGTTTGTGTGCATGTGTACATGAAACAGATGGAACATGTGGCCATATGCATTTATGGAATAGTTGAAATATTTATATGAATATGTATATATAATAAATATGCATATATTATTTGTATATATGCATACATATGTACATTCATAAACTCATGATCTATATATACATGTACATATACATCAATGCTGATACCTATACTAACACCTAAACCTACATCTGCTCCAACACATACCTATACATACACATACACATATATTAATATACACACATATATACGCATATGTACATACACACATATACACACACAAGTATACATATACATGCACACACACATACACATATGCATACGCTTACACATAATATACTATGTGACCCAGCAACATCTTGGGACTGTCTTACTGAATTATTCTCTTGGGCTCATTTGGCCCCCTGTGGGTAACTTAGAATACAGTTCATAGTGAGATATGAAAGATATATAAAATAGATATAAAAGGATCTCCAGTTCCTGTGTATCAACTCAAGATAACAATATATTAAAGCTTAACTCTTATGTCATCCCATAGAGGAATCATAATAGGCCATAAATTATCGTTAAATTATTTCCTTCTCTCCCTGTAGCTTCTTCAAGTTGATTTACAAATAGATGTAAATTTTGGTTTGTTTAGGAGAATAAACAGTAGCTTTGGTTTAGGAAAGAGGGGTCAGTGGAGAGTTCATGAGAAAAGAAAACTTTAAGTTGACCATTAAAGGATAGTTAGGAATTGGACAAGCACAAGAGAGAAAGAATTCTAGGAAGAAAAACAGCATGACCAAGAATGCTGGGGGAGGAAACATTAGGACATGTCCAAAGAATAGTAAGTTGTTTGGTTTGACTAGTGTGTTTTTACTGTGTGTGAGGGGGAGTATTAGAAGATACAATTGTTATTCATCGCAGCAGGCCTCCAATGTCAGGCTAATAGATAATGGGGAGCCATTGAAGGTTTAGGGGTAAAAGCTTGGAAGATTATGTCGTCAGAAAAGGCAGGGGATTCTTGGTACTCTGATTTAACTTTTGACTTGGTTTTCTTTCCTCACTTGATTTAAGGGATGACTCAGGCTTGTCGTTTGAGCCTAGGGGTTAGATAATAAATAATGGCAATGATTCTACATCAAATAAAAATGGTTTAATTTTGGGGAAAAAAGTCTTGACAATGACTTGTTAACAGCCAAGCACAGGCCAGGATGAGGCATATTTCACTAGATGAGGCGTCTGCCACTGCTTTGACCATAACTTATCGCTTCGACAAGAGCTTTTGTACTTCTGTCCCAGACACATAATGAAGTAGCTCTCACTGTCAGGATTTGATGCTGAATTGTCAGAGAAAATTGAGTTTCTGAACCAGTAATATTTTGTAGTATGCAGTATTTCACTGCAAAAAACAGCAGATTGTGGCTCAGAAACTTGACTTCATGCTTTGGCCTACTATGTAAGCTGTCTGGGAAACAAGTATGCTATAATGCGAAAAGACACTTTGGATTTGGAGCCAGGGCACCGGGTTCAAGTGTTAGCTCTGCCCTTGATTAGCTTGACTGCTGTGGGTGGAAAAACCCCCCTCTTTGGGCCTTGGTTTCTTTACCTATAAAATGCAGCCATTGGATAAGGTGGTATTTGAGCTCCCTTCTAGCTCTGAATCCTGTGAAAACCATGACTTTTTCCACTTGTATTGAAAAAGCTCCTTCTCCCAGGGCAGAAGTGCTCTCTGTAATCTTTGACTCTCTGAAAGGATGAATTCTTTTCCACACCCAATAACACATATTTCAGGACAAATGTATGAAGTTGAGGTTTAGGGGAAGAAGGAGACAGAAGAACTCTAGAGTGTATACTGTTAAAATGGTTCAGTCATTCAGGCACTCCAATGAGACAATATGTATAAAGTACTTTATAAACCATAAAGTGTGATATGAATGTTAGCTAGCACCATTCATTCTTTCATTTAATAAACATTGATTGAATATCTACTTTTTATGCATTGCCACAACCATATCAGTGGGGGAAATACACAGCTCATATAAGACACACCACCAGTTCTGTAGAGCTTATAGTCTCATAGTGCATTAGGACACACATATACAAAGCAATCGTACATGGAATCCTCTGTTAAGTGCTTCAGAGAGGTACAAAATGAAGCACTATGGGAGGCCCGAGGGGTCTTACAACTAGTGAGTACCCTTGCTGTGACTGAAACCCACATCTTCTGCCTTCCAGGATTAATCATAAAGAGGATTGATGTGTGCCGTGGATCTGCATGCTCAGCTGATCCAACTACCTCCATCCAAAGAGGGTGGGAAGCCTGCTTCTAGGAGAGGTAGGGCTTTGTTTTTGTTTTGTTTTGTTTTTTGGTGAGGCAATTGGGGTTAAGTGACTTGCCCAGGGTCACACAGCTAGTAAGTGTCAAGTGTCTGAGGCCGGATTTGAACTCAGGTCCTCCTGACTCCAGGGCTGGTGCTTTATCTACTGTGCCACCTAGCTGCCCCAGACGTAGGGCTTTGTGAAATAGAAAGAAGTACCTTGGAGAGACTGGGAATCATATCTGGACATGTTGCAAAGTGTGTGTAGACATTTTGTAACTGTCTGGTGTTCCAAACATAAGGTTAGGAGAAGATTTTGGTTTTTTTAGAGAGAAGAGGATGAAAAAATGAAGCATTTTTAAAATGTTAACTATGCGTAATGCACTGTTTGTGCCCTAGAGATACAAATAGGTAAGGACGAAGGCTTGGGCCCTACCCAGACAGGTTGCTATGTGACTCTGTGAATCTAGGCCTTGGATCTTTGCCTACTATGGTATTTATTCTTTAGTTTTAGGTAGAGAGAGCAAGAGCCCAGAGTCTGGACTTTGGCAGCCAGCACAATAATTATGCTCTTAGAAGCAAGGAGTGAACTTAACGTGTAACCTTTGGGAGCCATTTTAGTAATAACAAAGCAGTGATGTAGTATCTGAACAAGAATTTGGTGGGTTCAATATTATGTAGGAACTGAGCTAAGTTTGAAGTCCCAGAGACTAAGATGTGGTAGTTGGGAGATGTGAAGGGTGTGCAGGGGACAATTGTACTTTTGTGCTGATTACATGTTCAAAATAAATGTCCCTATATAAAAAATGCTAATTAATAAGTGGTTAAATGGAATTTGGTTACTTATCACTGGCACCTAACAGAGGGCCATAGCTGGTGGAGGAGGTGGAAAGGTTCAAACCAATGACATTAGAAGAAAAAAATAACTGAACCCTTCGAGGTATTCTAGAAGCCAAGGAGCTAGGTGTAGCAGGCTTCTGTCTGTGCAATTGAGGGCAGAGCATACTCCCTACAACAGAAGCATAGATCTAGAACAGGGAAGTACCTCGGATGTCCAAATCTTTCCTTATATAGATGTAGAAAAGAGCACTCCCAACCCAATACTCTTTAAAGTACATCATGCTGCCTCTGTGATAAAAAATGGTAAACTTTTCCCACCATTGCTGGCATTCACGAGGTACTGTATACCACCCACTCCCTCCACTCATTACTATTTGTTCACCAGTTTGCTAATGATTAAATTCAATAAATATTTATTGATGAAGATTTCTGAACCTATGCAGGCTCATCCTTGGAGAATAGTCCTTAATTTCTTGCCAGGCCCATATTTCATAAGCTCTTTCTGAACTTCTGCCCCTCAAACAAGACACCTCCAGGTCATCTCCATGCCACAATTAGCAAGACAGAAAAAGACTTTGGTGGAGATATGGGTGAAGTAGACATATTTACATTTTCTGCTTCCATATCTCACATGGTTGCTGTGAGCATAAATAAAACAATATGTCTCAAAACCATTTGTAACTGCAAAGTTTTATATAAATCAATATGATAGTTACTAGCTGTGTGACCCTGGGGAGGGCACTTACCCTCTGTCTGCTCTCAGTTTGCTCAGCTGTGGGGCAAAAATGGAGACAATAATAACATTTACTTTCCAGGCTTGTTGTGAACATCAAAGGAGATAATATTTGTATAATGATTTTGTAATCCTAAAGTGTCATATAAATACTAGCTATTGTTATTATTACTATAGTTGCTATTATTAATAATCTATTATATTGAAGGTACTATGCTAGGTACTGGGACTACATAAACAAAAAAACAACAACAATCCATGTCCTTACAGAGATTACATTTCATAAGGAAAAGCAACAGAAATATATGAGGAAGCAAAGAATATGCACAAGATTAACTCAAAGAAATATATATATATATATGTATATATATATATACCTATGAATATATATAAATAGAAACATATCTATGTTCCCACAAATCTATCTATACACACATATACATACATGCATATATACATATACACAAACATAGAATACCTCTCTATGTGTGTATATGTATGCACACATACATATGCAGACATTTATATATGTGAGTCATACCTTTCTTATTGTTCTTCATGCCACATAGTTTCATATGTAGGTTCATTGTCTCATATTCTCCACTTCTTCCATGTGTCTTTATCTGTTCATCCAACTAGACTGCAAGCTCCCCAAGGAGATAACCAAGGGAAACAAAACTGTTTTCTGCTTCTGTGTAGCCTCTCTCCATACTTAACCAAGCACAGTGTCTACCATATAGTAGGTGCTCAATAAAGTCTTGGAAATTGAAGAATTTTCCATTTAAATTAAGTTTAAAGATCCCCTTCCTCTAACCCTATATTCTAGGTCACTTTGTCCAACAAAACATAGCTTTAATTTCCAATGAAATTAAAAATGAGTCCCACTTTTAATTCCTGCCTTCCATAGCCAGTGGTGATCATGCACAGGGAGCCAGAAACTAACGAAAACACTTTGTCTCTTTCTCCCAGAGATAGAATTCATGGAATAGATTGGGGCTTTTTGGCAGCCTTCATTTTTATAGCCTGATGAGTGCCACACTTTGGGTTTCTTGTTTTCTTTTATCTCGAGGTCAAAGAAATGATGCCATACATTATAAGCAGAACCCTCTCTTCATTTCCTGAACATCTGTGCTCAGAGCATCTGTCTGAGGGAGACAAGGAAATTCATCTTGCCGCTATCTAGTCTCTTATGTCTAGGATACTTTGAAACAAGGTATATTTATTTTTACCATTTCTGCCAAATAATGACAAGTTTATGGGGGAAATAGAAAAATATGTGATTTCTTTTATTCAGAAGCCATTTATTATGTTCCTACTGTGTACAAAGCACTGTATTAGGAGCAGGGTGAGGATTAGGGGTGAGGGTATGGGAGGGATATGAATAAGGTACATTCCCTACTCCAAAAAAGCTTGTAGTTTAGTAGAGGAATGGGACACATATAGAAATAACTACTCTAGAACATAAGAAACAAAAAATACTATTAGACAACTATGGAAGGGATTGATCCTTTCTGACTGGAAGAATAAAGGAAGGAAAGAACACCTAAGCCTTAGAAATATGCAAACTAGTATTTAGAACTGGAATTAAATTCAGAGATCATCTAGCTTCTCCTCTGTCCCCCATTGATCTGGGGAATGACAGATTTGGAAACATTCCACTGGTGCAGTTGGAGAAATTATCTGTAACATATTTTCTGCAAATTAATTAGAGCACTGAGAGGCTGACTGATTTGCCTAGAGTTACGCAGCTAGTAGGTAGGAGAGGCACAGCTTGTGCATAGATTTTCCCAATTTTAGAATTGGCCTTCTAGCCATTATATCATGTTACCTTCTAATTTTTCCAATAGGAAAACAGGGGCCTAGAATAAATTGCCCCAAATTATACAGCTGTCTAGTAAATAGAAGCCTTGAGATTCAATTTAGCACCTCTGACTTTAATTTCAACAGTCTTCCCATTACAACATCCTACCTTTCAACTAAAGTTACAAAATGATTTTTTTTTGGCTCAATATGATGAACTTACTAACAGCTAAAGCTGCCCAAACATGAAATGGCTTGTATCTTGAGGCAGTAAGTTTACCTTCACTGTAGGTGTTTGAGCCAGGGCTGGATTTTGTAAAGGGGGTTCCTTATTGTGTAGAAGATTACACTAGACTAAGAGTTCCATATTCTATGTTTTTGAAAGACATATTAGCAAGCTTCTGAAAATCTTAATGCTATGTGTGGATGCATGCATGCATGTATATGTGTACATACACACACACACATATATGTGTGAGTGTGTTTATTTAGTCATTTTTCAGTTGTGTCTCACACTTTGTGATCCCTTTTGTTGTTGTTGTTGTTGTTGTTGTTTTTTTGGCAAAAGATACTGGGATGACTTGCCATTTCTTTCTCCAGCTCATTTTACAGATGAGGAAACTGAGGCAAACAGGGTGTGAATAGCCCAGGGTCACAATCTAATGTCTGAGAATGGATTTGAACTTAAAAAGAAGAATCTTCCTGACACTGGGCTCAGCACTCTATCCACTAAGCCACCTTGGTGCTTAGCTGATAATATGTGTGTATCTATGTGTGTACATCTATATGTATGCATATATACACATACATATATATACGTACATATATGTTAGCTATCATCACCATCATTATTATTATCAATGTTATGCTTCTTTAAATAATAGAGGTTCAACTAAGGTGGAAAATGTTTAATCACAAAGGGTTACTCAATTGTGGTATATAGACTCATTTATATTAATGCCTTGGCCCATGTAGTTTGAATTTGTTTAACAAATGGTTTAAAATATAAGTGAGTTATTAGTGAAACTTGAAATTGAATGGCTTTATTAGCATGCGGAGCTCTTAAGATAGCAGGGCCCAGGGCAATATTTGCTACTTAATGAATCTCTTTTCATGGATATTCTGAAGGAGAACATTTTTTTTTTTCTGGTCCCAGGAGCGGGTGCTCTATGTCTACAGTTGACCACTCAATATTCAGGATGCTGGGCCAAATTTTAGCTACCTGAAAGTTTCCATTTTCCTACCTACTATTTACCTTTGGTTTTTATATTTTTGTGGGGCAATGAGGGTTAAGTGACTTGCCTAGGGTCACACAGCTAGTAAGTGTCAAGTGTCTGAGGTCGGATTTGAACTCAGGTCCTCTTGAATTCAGGGTCAGTGCTTTATCCACTGCACCACTTGACTGCCCCCTACTATTTACCTTTGGGTTATTATTTCAGTGAATTCAGGTTTACTGCTTATGAAAGTCACATATTGATTTGTGAATGTCTGAGATAGGTTATGGGATAGTTTATTTACCTAATTGATATAGTGTCTTAGGCTTGCTGATGTCAAATGAGTTTATTTTAGGAGACTTGATTCATTCAATCATTCACTTGTATCTATTCAATGGCCACTTATTGAGGACCTATTATGTGCAAAATCCCCCCAAACATAGAGATGCTTCATCATGGGATAAAGAAAAGAGCCTTGAGTTTAGAATCTGAGGACTGAGATTTTTCCACCATTAAAATGTGTGCTTTTTAAGGGCAAATATTATCTTTCCTTTTTTTGGTATCCCTACCTCTTAGCACAGTGCCTGGCACATAATAGATGCTTCATAAATGTTTATTAACTGATTGATTGGATTCAAATCTAGACCCACCCAGGGAAGGGCAGAAAGGTTGTCTCTTGCTATGGTAACACAGCTAGAAAGTGTCAAAAGCAAAATTTGAACCCAACTCTTCCTTAATACAAATCTAATATTCTATCTATTGTACCACACTACGTGTTGTGATTTACTAGCTTTAGTAAACTCAATTTCCTCTTCTGTACGATGAGGGAGCTGGAGCAGATTTTCTCCAAGGTCCCTTCAAGATTAATGACCTCTATGATATGCTCAATCATATTGGGGTTTTAATCTGCATTTGTGGACAGAATTCTCACATGGGGAGTTTCTAGCACTGAGGACAACATCTATCCTCATATTGGAATAAGCTCTTTGTATTGGGCCAACCTTCATTTGGCCCAGAACACAAGACTGGATCAATACTTTGGCTGAGCTGAAAATCAAAACATATAGCAACAACAGAATTCTACAACCCCGCAAGCCTGCAAATAATGATGCTTACAGATCAAGCCTCTGAACTTGTTTTGCAATGAACAATTAAAACCTGAGCTATCAATTACCATGTTTCTCAATAGCACAATGGATCAATGAGCTGAATTTTGTGATGTTCTTAATTACTTTGTGCAAGGTTATTGCAAATAGAAAAAACCAAAACAAAACAAAACACTGTAACAGAACTCACAAGGGAACTTTTCCACATGGTACTTGTACGGCCTGTGCATGCTGCAATCAGACCTTGATTAATGTTGGCATTAAACTCATTGCCTTTCTAATCAGTTGATAAAATTCTGATTTTGACTCTTCTCTCGCCTGTATATTTCTGCTATGAATCTTTGCTATGGAAAAGAATGAAGGGGGGAGAGAAAAAGGGTAGGAAATGTATATGAATTATACAGTGAATTGGATCTGAAGCATTTAGGGTTAATCATCCTAAAATCTCAAGCACCTTTGGAAAGATGCATTGACAATGATTTGTCACAACTGTTTTCAGTGTTTGTATATAAATATGTGTTATGTGTGTATATGTGCTTATGTGACTGGCAATGAGTGTGTATAAAGGAGAAATAAATACAAAACCATCTTGAGAATGCCCATGTTGGAATGGGTGTTGGTGGTGGCTTAGAGGTAGGTGTGTGTGTGTGTGTTTTGGGGGAGGGTATATATTACTTTGAAGTCAAAATTTATATAAGTCCAACAATAATTTATTTTATTACAAAACAATTGCAAAGTACATCAATGAGGAGTCTACCTGTTGAGTTAGAGTCAAATTGTTTGTAGATATGATTCTACTGCTATCATTTTCTCAGTTTCTTAGTCATAGGAATCCTCAGATTCCATTTCCCAAATCTAAATAATTAACAAATCCTGACAATTCGCCTCACACACTCTCTTCCAAATGTCTTTCCAACTCATCCCTCAGTTTCTACTCATACTGATATTACTCTAGTTCAGGACTTGACCATCTTTCATCAGAATATTGCCATAGGCTCCTAACTGCTCACCTTTTCTTTAGCTTCAATCTCTCCAAACCTGTCTTTATACCACTACCAGTATGAACCTTCTGATGTGTTTTGTACACATTAAAAAAAACAAACAAAAAAGGTTGTACTGAATCAATTTGCCTAATGAATAAGGTCCAAGCTTGAAGACCCTCTACAGTCTGACTGATCTACTCTTCTAACTTTAGTTCATACTATTCCTCTTCATGCATTAGCTCTACTATTCAACATCCCCATTTTGTGTTCAGACCTGGCGTACCCTCTGTATTTTCTCCCATAGTCTCCCATTCCTGCAATTTACCATCCTCCTAAATTCAACTTCTAAAATCCTTCCATTATTTCAAAACTCCTTTGAGGTGGTAGCCCTCTTTTGAGTTGTTTTTTTTTTCCTGATCTCACTTTACTGTCTGTTCCCTCCCTATCTAACTCCCCCAAAGTGAAAATGATCTCACCTCTATATTGAATCCTTTCCATATAATTAGAATGTTCTAATTAGCATTATGGCTATTTGTGAATTACACAGCCCCCCCTTTGGAACTGAATATTATTTCATCTTTAATAAATAGGTTTAAGTATGTTACCTACAAGGACTGTTGTAAAACAAGAGTGACAAGAGAACAGTCACTATGCTGTACCAGAACAAACAAAATATTAAGACCCACGGGAAGGTTTCTGGTCTGTTAGTTCAATCATATAGGCAAGTTTTATGGAAAGACAGCAATAAGAATAATACAAGATGAGAAGTTATTAATAGGTTTCTATTTGTGGTGTTGGAGGTGCTGCCTAATTCAAGAAGCACTTATTAAGGCATCTACTGTATGCCAGCCATTGTGCTAGGCATGAGGATAAAAAACAGCACCACGGAAATGACACGGTGTCTAAAGTGTCTAGCATAGGACCTTGCGTACAAACAAGTTTCTGTAGTTAAATCAAGTTGATGATTATTCGCTATTTGCTTTTGTTTTTCTTATTTCTAAAAAAAAATCAAAACAAAATAAAGGAAAAAATAACCAAATTTCCTTCATGTCTTTTGTCTTGACATTAGAGTTATTTCAACCCACTAATGAACCCTCCATGGTGACATAGAATAAAATTAAGTGAATATATCCTATACCAAAGCTTCTGAAACTCTAGGTTGGGTTTCCATATGGCATTACATAACTGAATGTGACGATGGTAAAAAATGGCAATAGCAAAAAAGTTACACCTATTTTATATGCCTATATACCCAGGGTCGAGTAAAAATTTATCAAATAAATTGGGGTTGCAAGTGGAAAAATTTTAAGAAGCCCTATCCTATACAATGTTCACTTCTGATAATATCTGCAATATTTTATCTGGGGAATTCCCCAGAAGTAGACATATTTTATTATATATTTTCCAAGACCTTCATTTGCTTTCTGATCCCTTACATTTAGATTTTTAGTGATCTTTCCGTTGTCAGTACTGTAGTCATTATTGGCAGACCTGGGGTCATGAAGACCCAATTTTAAGTCCTGCCTCTGAGAACCATACTGGCTACACGACTCTTGGTAAATCTATTAATCAATGCAATACTCTAAGACTATCAGGACAGTATACATCCTGATCCACATTGGTAGAGGGAGTTTCCTCATTGAGAATTCCTTATACCAATGAAATTATAGGATCCTGATATCTAAAACTATGTGTATATATTTATGTATATGTATATATATGCATATGTATATTTATGTATGTGTACACATACACATGCATGTACACACATACACATTTTCATTGTACTTATTTTAGTCTGCATCAATTCATAGAAATCTTTGCATGTGTCTCTGAATTCCTCATATTTGACATTTCTTACTGTAAAAAAGTTCTATAATGTATATATACATATATTACTACTACATACATAATAGAATAGAAGATAGATAGATAGATAGATAGATAGATAGATAGATAGATAGATAGATAGATAGATAGATAGATAGATAGATAGATAGATAGATAGATAGATAATAGAAGGTTATTGGGGGGGTTAAAGCAAGTGTTCTTGCTCAATATTTTAGTGAAGCAGCAACCCCATTTATGGGATTAAGGATATTTACAGTCCAACACACCCAGTGACAGGCAGAGGATGAGTTAGGCTAGGACATGACTAACCATGCAGAAGGGAAAGGCAGGAAGAAAACTATTGCATGGATAGAGACTTCCTTATTTATTATTCATTGGGAAAAAATGCAGTGTCAAGAAGCTGTGGATTCTTGGCTGACTTTAATGCTTTGAATCAAATGAAACAGAATTTGCTCCAGGTAAGTTATAGCCAGAAACAACTCTCTGCCTTTGTCATCATGTCGTGTGAGTAAGTACAGAATGAAGCAATGATAACAGACAAAGGAGCGAGAAGGGACTGAGATTTTTCCTATAACAGAGCATCTGATACAGATGGGTAAAAGGTAGGGGTGGGGATAGGAAGAGGCAAAGCCTGAAAGAAAATTTGTCATATCTATATATATTTATATCTCTCTACATGGATTCTTATATGTTTCTATCTATCTATCCATCATTGTTGGTCAGTCCTTTTTCAGTTGCATCTGACTCTTCATGACTCCATTTTTGGATTTTCTTGGCAGAGATACTGTAAACTACTGGAGTGGTTTGCCATTTCTTCTCCAGCTCATTTTACAGGTGAGAAAACTGAGGGAAAATAGGGTTAAATGACTTGCCCAGGATCACATAGCTTATAAGTGTCTGAGGCCATTTTTCAAGTCATGAATATGATTCTTCCTAACTCCAGGCCCAACACTCTATCCATTGTTCTACCTAGGTGCCTTGATAAGTAGATACATGTATAGATCGATATAAACATCTATATTAATATTGGAAACAAAGCCTTATATGTATATAAGTCCTCAGGCAAAATCTGTACTGAAAGGATGAGGCAGTCTTTGGTTTATATTTGAAGCTCAATTTTGGAAAGTGTTCCAGGACCTATTAAATTAATCTAATCCCCAGATTAATACAGTAAAACCACCTCAGTTATTCTCCTGGAGTTATAAAAATGATGTGACATTTGAAATTGGCAAACAATCATTTTCAGAGAAAGAACAAAATCCAGTCCACAGTTGTCAATCTCCCCTGTCCCTCAGATATCTTGTCATAGTGCATCATGGCATGGCTGTGTTTTCAAAGGCCATGCCAATTGAGCACAAATTTTGGCAGGCCTTATCAAAGCTGAAGAGGCTTTGTATATGAGGTCAATGAAACCAAAGCTTCTTAAACTGTGGATCACAGCCCAATATGGGGTCATGTAACTTAATGTGGGGGTCGTAAAAAATTTGGCAATAGTAAAAGGTTATGTATACTTATTTATATATCTATATACCCCAAGTCACATAAAAATTTCTCAGGCACAAAAGGATCATAAGTAGAAAAAGTTTAACAAGCCCTGGTTCTAGACCTTCTCTATAAAGCTAGGTCTAGATATGTTCAGAAGAGCTCATCTTCGGTGTGGGCACAGAGTGTTGTTTTTAAAAACATGTACTAAGTTGTAGAGTGTTGAAAGCTGTGTTTGTGGAGAATCCTATACTGAATCCAGATGAGGGCAGCCCGAAGTGGCAAAAGGTGTCAAGGTCATTTTATGAGAATCAGTTGGAAAGATTAAGGATACATGTGAAGCCAAGGCTGTGTCTCAGGGAACTTGGGTTGGACTTTTCACAGCAACTTCTAGAGACACAAAAATAAACAGTGAAAGGACTCTGTGCTTAGAAATGATAAAACAATTTGCTTTTTGGCCATTGAACAAGGAAAACCTATGACTCAGGGGGCCCTTAAAAAGAGTGACCTCTCCTAGAGCTGTTTTCCTTCTTTTCATTGACCGAACATAGCAGGGAACTTGGGACTTTCCTATGTAGGGGTAGAGATGAAACTGGTACCACTGGCCCAGCAGAAGGAAGACTATGAGCATGTGGTGGTCGCAGCACCCACCAGCATCAGTCTGAGCCTGTCTCTCAGGGTGTTTCTATGATGGACGTTCCCAGCCTTAGAAGCAACTGGTGACTTCAGAAGAGCCAGAAAGACCAGGTCCCTCAGTTAGATCTGCCTGCTTTTTCTGGTAGGAGCCTCAACAACTATTCTATGAAATCTTGGGGAAGACCAGGACAAGAGGATGAACATAACCCATGGCTCGGCTTGTCAGAGTACATGGCTCAAAAAGGAATTGTTTGGACAGTGAAAAGCTGAAGTGAACTGTAAAATGAGAATTTAGCAATCCCATAAACTGCCTTATCCAAGGTATCCCAGAAGAATTAGTGCACTAAGATTTTTGGGGATACCCCATGTTTCAGTGGTTTGAAGTTTCAAAATACTGTACAATAATAACAATGGTTACAAATTACTGCAGCCTGCTTGATTTTTTGTTAATATAAAATTGTTAGCCTTTTTTTTCTTAACATGTCATTTGTGTGGAGGAAATCAATAGCCATCCTCTATTTGATTTATTTTGTACATTATGTAATTTTCCTCCCTAAGCTTTTGGGGACACCTCAGACATGAAACCTAAAGTCTTAGGTAATTTTCCAGAGGGCTCCAGGGTGAAGATAAAAAGCCTGATCCACATCTTTTGAGGTTAGAATTCCCTAGGACTGCACTTAGTTGATGTTTTTATGGGTCCAGAGCAGAGAGCCCGCGCACGGGAGAAAGGGATCGTGAATACGCCATGCTCCTGGGACCACCAGCAGCAGTCAGCATTGTTAGATCGATAAGAAAAAAGTCAGCAGAGACATGAAATCTTGTGTTAAATATTAGAAAAGGGATTTATTCAGTTTGTCCCAAAGAACAGAACCAGGATCAGTGGATGAAAGTTTCAAGGAGGAAAACTTGGTCTTGATGTCAGCAAATTCTTCCTAATAGGGCTGAACAAAAGAGGAAGATAAAGGGATCCTTTGAACTGGAAATTATCAGAAAAAGCTGGATGGCCACTTGTAGGGTTTGTTGTATCATCTGTTTGTTTTAGCTGAAGCACACTTGGAGTGAGCTCATAGACATTAAATGAACTTGATCATCTGTCTGATCATTTGTCCACACCCACTGGTAGTCACCAACCCACATAGAGTACAGGTCTCCAGCTTTCTAAAGAACTAAAACCTGCTCTGCAGGCAAGAGGAGTCCTAGCATTTGTCACTCTGGAGTGCTGGGGCCCAGCAGCCAGGGTGCCCCACTCTGACTCTCAGGGTGGCCTGCCAAGTATAATTAGCACACAGCTTGTTTGGGGATTGCTGAGCAATCCTGCTGTCCTGTTCCTATGCAGTGCCCCAGGGGGCCCAGCTACCCTGCAAAGCACCCGATGCTAGAGTCAGTGGGATATCTAGGCACCCAGGGGAAACAATAGCATTTGAACAGGCAAGAGCCATCTGGAAAAGGCTTGTAAGTGGGACAGAAAGAACCTTAAAGAGACAGTGGTAGAATGAAGGCAAAGAGCTTATTGCATAGTATTTGGCAAAGTGTAGGTGCTTATTGAATGCTGTCATGGACTCAGGCTGGAAAGGACTTTTGAACATATAATATGGGATGTTAGGGCTAAAAGTTATTTAGAATATAGAATGTTAGAGCTGAATGGAATCTCAAAATGTCAGATGTTAGAGATGGGATGGATTGTAAAGGTTGTCCTTTTGCTGATGAGAAAATTGTAGTTTTGAGAAATGAAATTATGTCAATAACCTCAGTTGAATTGACAAAAAATATTTAAGGGAAGTAGTTCTATATGCATTTGGACGTAATATATATGTATATATGCACATATGGATGTGTATACACATATGCACATATAAATATATGGTATTTATGGAACAAGATAATATCTTAAAATCAAATGTTAACTAGAAGTAGAGAATATACCCAGGTCCACTAAAAGGGAAGTAGGGTGGGCATAGAAACAAATTTCAACATGCCCCTATCTTGAGGGTGGTTAGTCCTTCATGTCACTGTGTAGGAAATCTGTCTCAATAAGTATAATCACTCTAATGTTGGATTTTCATTTCTATCTTAGCTCTGTTGATGCTTCTTTGAGAGATACTGGAAACCGTTTCCATAGAAAAAGAGAGATTATTAAACCCAGGTTTGATGGACATCTTTCTCTCCCTGCACTGATGACAAATGTTTGTTGGAGAGAGCCCTGCTTTAAGAGGGTCAGAAGACCAGGGGTTGTGTCACCAGCTGACTGCATGACCCCAGGCAAGAAAAATCACTTCACCAGGCCTTGCAGCCCTTCTTTCCTGGTCTCTATTCCTGGTCTCTGTCTCTGTTGGAGTTCTGTCTCACAGTTCACAGTTATCTCCCGTTTGTACTTCCTGGACTGATACATTCCCTAAAATCAATATGCAAAGCAGAACATGTTCATTCCATTTTCTAACTGCTGTTGGGTTGTAATTCTTATCTTTATGGCTGCTCCCATGAGAAAGAGTAAATCATTATGTGGATTGTTGCTGGGGTTTTTTTTTATGTTTATTTATTTATTTTTTTAGTTAAGCTCATTGCATTGGTCTCTTTTTATAGTTTTTAAACAAAAGTAACTCCCCAAGTCCGTTTCGTCACAAATCTGTCATCTCAGCACACTTGTCAAGGTTTTTCCTTAGCTCTCACGTCAGGGACTACACCCAATTCACACTTATGTGAAGATAAGCTCAGAGCAATGTTTCCAAAATTTAATCACATCCTGTGTGTGCCATGACCACGATAATGAAACACTACTAGGGTGAGCAAGTTCATACTTGTCTTGATGAACATAAAACTCTTTGCTGGGATTTTAATGTGTTTTCTCTGAATAATGAAAGAACTTTTCAGTGCTATAGAGGAGGAAAGGGCATTAGATACTCACACACAGCTGTACAATTTCTTATAGGAAGATATACATTTATTCATTTGTGTGTATATATGCTTTGCATGTATGCTTATAATATATGCACAAATATGTAAACATATAAATATACATACATGCACATGCATGTGTATTCATATACAGGTACCTGTGTATATATGTGCTTGTGTAATTAAGCTTTAATAGTTTAAAACTTCACTAATACATTTTGGTATCTTGTATGTATATACATATATATATATATAAGCCCATTTATTTAATAATAATAATAATGATGATGATCATGATCATAATAACTGACATTTATATATTATCTACTGTTTGCCAGCTTTACAATTGTTGTCATCTCATTTTATATTAACAACAACCCTGGGATGTAGGTATTATCATTTTCTGCCTTTTACAGATGAGGAAACTGGGGCAGAGTTAGTGACTTCCCCAGGCCCTCACAGCTAGTTAAGTGTCTTAGGCTGAATTTGAACAGGGGTCTTCCTGAGTTGAGGCCTGGTATTCTATCCACTATACTACATGTTACTATGAGGGCCAATGTTGCTGTACACATGTGTATATATTTGTGTATGTATACATATA
This sequence comes from Dromiciops gliroides, assembly GCF_019393635.1. Classification (NCBI taxonomy): domain Eukaryota; kingdom Metazoa; phylum Chordata; class Mammalia; order Microbiotheria; family Microbiotheriidae; genus Dromiciops; species Dromiciops gliroides. The sequence continues at coordinate 83,739,323 of NC_057866.1, read as the reverse complement.
CATGTACATATACATAACACGTACATACATTTTTACTGGTCTTTAAGGTTTACAAAATGATTCTATCCTTTGACTCATTCAATCATCAGAACAGCCCCATGAAGTCATCAATGTAAGTATTATTATTGCCATTTTAGAGATGATCAAATTTAGGATCAAAGAGTTTAATGGATGAATGAATTTATGAAGGAAAACATCAAATGATATGCGAAGCTCTAGATACAAATACAAACACAAACATGAAAGTAATCTTTGCTCTTAAAGAGATTACATTCTATTAGAGAGAGAAAACACCTATATAATAGGGTGGGAAATAAGCATCATTAATGGATGGCAAATGTTGGGTAGTGGGGGGAGTCATGGGAGAGGTGGAAGGGAACACTTCCTATGTGCCAGGCACTGTGCTAAGCACTTTACAATCATTATGTTATTTGTTATTCCCAACAACCATGTGCAGTAGGTGCTATTAATACAGCTGGGGAAATTGAGACAGATGTTAAGTGACTTGCTTGGGATCAGACAGCTAGTAAGTGGCTGAGGCTAGATTTCAACTCAGTGCTTCCTCTCTCCAGGCCTTTATGCCTCTTAGCTGCTTTTAGAGAGTAGACTGACACAGAGTCTGTTTGGTTAGGGTTCTAGAACTTGAAAAGGGAGATGGAGGATAGATCATGGGCAGAGGCATGGAGACTAGTTGTGCTTCTGGGACTGAAATTAAGCATGTCTAGAACCAGTCATAGATAAAGCGAAAAATCTAATCAACGACCAGTCAGAATATTAGGTGCCCAATTCAAGAATTCTAGGTAAGCTAGCATTAGCTATTCCTGTACTTAGTTTCTGGTCTAGCCATTGGCCCATTTGCTATAAAACCAATAAGTGTTAGAATGGGCAGCTAGGTGGCACAGTGGATAGAGTGTTGCTGGGCCTGAAGTCAGGAAGATTCAACTTCCTGAGTTCAAATCTGGTCTCAGACACTTATTAGCTGAGTGACCCTGGGCAAGTGACTTAATACTTTTTGCCCCAGTTTCCTCATCTGTAAAGTGAGCTGGAGAAGGAAATGGCAAACCACTCCAGTATCTTTGCCAAGAAACCCCCAAATGGGGTCATGAATAATTGGACACAAATGAAAATGACTAAACAACAAAAAAGGTTTGAGATGTGAGATTTGTATACAAGGTCACTTGCCTCTAAAATTCAACATTCTTTCTAATAAACTGTTCTGTCCTATAACTTATGAGATTGGACTGATATTCTGAGCCAATATTCAACAAAATGGAGCATGTTATTTCTTTCTTTTGATATTGTTTTATGATACAAATATTTCCAGGTTTTTCCATTTTTAGGTTAAAATATTGTTATGCAAATCAATTTTACATTTTGATAAAGATCAGACAAAACATTTTATGGGTAGACAGAATAGTAGAATTTTGATAGGATAAATAGCCTCATGTACTTAAATAGCTTTATTGTTGTTGATCTCAAAGTGGCCCAACTAGAATTCTTGTTCAGTACTCTTTTTGTCCTTCTGAGAGGAATAATTTTGTATGCTAGTCCATCTTTTATCAAGTTCGGCTCAAGTTTTATTGCTGAGATCTTGTGGAGTTGTTACATTTTTTTTTAGTCTTTATGGATCATGTGGGAGAAAATGTCCTGGAAATATAAAGAGTCACTTTTACCCATTCACTGTGGCCATCATCTTTGTGTCCAGTCTCCTGACCCACTTTATCTACTCTAAGAAATGTAAGGACTAGCTTGGCATACACCTATTAATAGAAACCATAGGGTATAAGCTAAGTGGTACAGTCAATAGGGCATGGGGCCTGGAGTCAGGAAGAGGAGCTTAACTCCAATCTCAGACATTTACTTAGCTGTATGATTGTAGGCAAGTCATTTAACCCCTTTTTGCCTCAGTTTCCTCATCTATAAAATGAGAAGAAAATGGCAAACCACTCCAGTATCTTTGCCAAGAAAACTCCAAATGGAGTAATGAAGAGTTGTACATGACTTAACAATAATAAACCATACTGTGTTTTTTTTAAAAATGTATCATTTAATGTATTCAATGCATAATACATAAATGATGTATATTTAATGTATTTTAATGTATTAATAACCCCTGGTGACTTGTATAAGTGTAGTGGGGGCCGCTCACTTCACAAGCATTGCCCTTCTGATTACTTACTTCTAAAACTGTCCCTCTACTCTTAACACAAGGCCAGAAAGCTTTTCTTCTTATTATTGGAAGGCATCAAAGAACCTGCCATCAATGCCCTCTGTGTTCTCAGCACCACCAAACTAACTGTCTAGAAACACAAAACCAGTGAGTGCCTTGACCCTGGAGTGCTGAAGCTTCAAGAAGTATACAAGATTAAAGGCAAATCCCCTGAGATTCTTCATTATTTTCTTATGTTTCTTTGCCTTGGTATCTCCTGCCACTTCTTAACCCCATCTATGACATGTCCTAGCCAAGACAAGCTGGTCTTTATTTGATGGAAGGAATTAGAATCCCCTGGGTTGGAGGATGATGGTGTGTAGGGGTCAGGGCATGTGATGGGTGGCTATAGCTTTCTTTGTCTAGACCCTTTTAATAGTACTAGTTGGGTGACATCCTGCCGCCTGAGACTAGCTACTGCTACTTCTACATGTGGTTGCTGGATGCTAAGAAACTTTTCTCTATTTGTAGATATATACATTGTCCTCAGTAAATCCAGTTATTTCCACCATGGTGGTTTAAAACTCTTTGGCAAACTCCCACCTAAACATGCAGTGTTTAATAACCAGATTCTAAGCTCCTCTCTTAGTGATTTTTCGTTTGAGCACCTGGGAAGCCCCCCCCCCCCGGGGCCATCATAGTTTCAGACAGCTCATACAGAACATCTACTACAAAATCTCTTTTCCTATATGCTAATGTCAGATATTGACATTCTATCCAAAAATAAAACAAACTGTAAAGTCTTTCAGCATCCTCATCACTGAAGCCAGTGGACTTCCTCCAAACTCTATTCAAGTGTTGGCATGAGGCCTTTCCTGATCCAGGCCTTTTGACCTCAACTTCATACCTTTGTGCAGGTACCTTCTTTTCCCCACATGTACTACCTTTCATCTCCCTTTTATGTGTTGTTTCCCCTCATTAGAATGTAAATGCTTTGAAGGCACGGGAATTCTTTCTTTTTGATTGTATTTATATTGTCCAAACAGCACTGGGTCTAGTAGATAGTACATATTTTAAAAATTCTCATCACATTTAGACCTGATCCCACAACTGTTGCTCCCCCAAAAAGCTATCATGAATGAATATATTATGTATGTATTTATATACACATGTACATATATATAATATATATTTTTCAATACATTTAGACATGGCATATTATCTTTCAAATAGAATGTAAACATTTGAGGTCAGAAACTATTTCTTCCCACCACCCTATGCCTCATACAGTTCTTAGAATATAATGGGCACTTAATAAACACTCATTGATTCATTAAAAAAAAACAAACAGTTGTGGTCACCACAGTCCCTTGTGTCTCTAGTTGGTAGCTCTTCATTCTTATTTCCCTTCTAGGATCCATTATGTTTAGAGTTATGGGAAATACTTAGTTTACAAATATCCACTGAGGTTTGTGTAATCTAAGTGTGAGAACATCTATCCATCTGTGATTTTCTTTCTGTGCGATCTTACTTTACACAAGGCATTTGACTTTTCAGAACCTTAAACAGGTATCTTCAAGTTCCAGGATCCCTGAGGTTTAAATCCACAATCCTTTGAGTATCTACTGTGTGTCTAATGTTGTATGAAAGGTCAAACAGCTATGCATGGGTAACTTTCTAAGGGAAAACTATTTTCTCCTTGGGACAGAACATTTACTTGTCTCCTTTTCTATCTGGTTCTCAGAATCATAGATACTTGGTGTTATAAATGGCCTAAAAAAGTAAATACTCCTGTCCCTACTTCTAACCCCACTGGATGAAGTCCATTGGTCATATCACCAAGAAGTGGTAGTCTAGCCTCTTTCTAGATACATTCAATGTTGTTGTTGTTGTTGTTGTTGTCGTCATGGTTGTTGTTCAGTTGTTTTAGTAATTTCCATTTCTTTTTTACCCCATTTGGGGTTTTCGTGACAAAGATATTGGAGTGGTTTGCCATTTCATTCTCCAGCTCATTTTACAGATGAGGAAAATGAAGCAAACAGGGTCAAGTGACTTGCCACTCTATTCACTGAGCCACCTAGTCATCAGGGCCTATTATTATCCCAATTTTATACATGAGCTAAGGCAGAGTTAGGTGACTTGCCCAGGATCATATAGCTAGTAAGAGTCTGAGACCTGATTTGAACTCAAAAAGATGAGACTTCCTGATTCCAAGACCAGTGTTCTATCCACCATGCCATCTAGCTTCCCCAAACCTCTAATAACAGGGAGATCACATAGCAGTCTTATGAAGTAGTTATTTTTTCAGTATCAAACTCAGCATTCCTATCCAGGCCTTTTAAGACTAATGATCTATTATTGTAAGACATTTAATCAGTTTGGTCCTTGATTTCCTTACCTATAAAATGTGAGGCTTTGATAAGATGATTTCCTAATCTGCTTCCAACTTGAAAGCCTGTTTTGACTCAGTTTCCTCATCTGCAAAATGAGCTGGAAATGGCAAAAACTTCAGTATCTTTACCAAGAAAACCCCAAATGGGGTCATGATGAGGTGAACACAACGGAAAATGACCCAACAATCCAAAACAGCAGCCAGAGTAGCTTTCTGTGTTCGCTCTCCTCCTTGTCTCTGCTCCTTGCAATCCCTGGTTTCCTTTCAGACTTAGCACAGGACCTCCCCCCACCCTGCCACTTTTACGCTTTTCATAGTTTCCTAAGCTACAAGTGCAATTTTCTCTGAGGTTAAATCTATTATGTATCTTGCATAAGCTCACTTATATTGGTATGTGTTGTCTTTTCCATGAGAATAAGCTCCTTTAGGACAGGGTATTCCCAGGGTATTTCAGTTTGATCTTTGAACCTCCAATACTTAGCACAGTGTTTGACATATATTAATAAATAAACATTAATCTTTAGTATTTATTAAGTCCATCAATTGGCCTCTTGGACCATTTAAAATATGCCCTATATGAATCTCTGAATTAGTTGTACTTCTTCAGCTGTGATCCTATCTTTGCTATCTGGTGCTTATTTGTTACTCAATATCTTAGGGAGAACAGAGCCCAGAGAGGTCATGGAATGTTAGAGCTCACAGGAACCTTGGAGATCACCTAACTCAAATGTACTCATTTTAGAAACATAATTCCTACTCGCATCTGGTCCCATGTACTCCAATTCTGGGAGTACCACCCCTTTGGAATCAGGAATCACCTTGTCTAGTCATCTAGACAGTAAAGGCACAGGAGTACAATAACTTCACTGAATGTAGGAAGAAGCATAGGATGTGTCAATATGGAACCAAGGCTCAAGCCCATTAGGGATTAAAGGATGTCTTTAGTTTCACAGGGAGAGGCTTATTTGCTCATGAGGTAAGAAATATTTGGGGAAAGATCTGAGCTGAATCCAGGTTTGCCTGGGAAATCACAGGTCAGTACGAGAAGATAGACATATAATCAAAATCAGGAATCCTGAGCTGCGTACTTTAGAGGATTATCATTCCTTTACTCCTCTCCTGGTGACTTAAACTGCTACTTGTGGGTGCTCAGACACACATAGACATCAGATTGGAGATGTGCAACTGTTATTCAGGCAATGGTAAAAAACTATATAAATGGCACTGCTCTAGGCGGGGATAAAAAGACAAATGGCACCCAGAAAGAGAAAATGATTTGTCATATGGCACTGAACTTGGGAAGGAAAGCTATGACAAATGTGGACAGCATACTAAAAAAGCAGAGATACCACCTTGCCAACAAAGATCCTTATAGTCAAAACAATGCTTTTTTTCCAGTAGCAATTGATGGATGTGAGAGTTGGACTATAAGGAAAGCTAAATGTTAAACAGGATTGACTCTTTCTAATTGTGGTGCTGTAGGACACTTTTGAGAGTCCCTTGGACAACAAAGAGATCAAATCAGTTAATACTTAAAGAAATTAATTCAGACTGTTCATTAGAAGGCCAAATAGCGAAGCTGAAACTGGAATATTTGGGCCAAACAATGAGAAGACAGGACTCATTGGAAAAGGTTAAAGCCAAAAAGAGAAAGGGATGGAATAGGACGAGATGGATAGATAGTGTCATGGAAGCAACAAATGTGAGCTTGCACAGACTTCGGACAGACAGTACAGGATAGAAGGGTCTAATGTCTATGGGCTCATGAAGATTCAGGCATGACTGAAAGCCTCAACAACAACAACAAAACAAAGCTGAACTTATGAATCTCAGAGCCAGAGACCAAAGCCAGTTCTTTTTTATTGAAACAAACCAGCAAACAAACAAAACCCCATAAACTATGGGGGTAAAGTATGGCCAAGATTTTCTCTGCAAAAGTGTTAAGTATTTTAATGGACCACAAGCTAATGTGAAGTCAACAGTGTTAAAAAGCTAATGTAATCCTAGAAAGCATTTAGAAGGAGAAGAATACAATAGTCCCATTATACTCAGACCTGGAAAAAAGACTCTATATTCAGCAACATTTTCAGTTTGGGGCCTCATATATTAGGAATGACTTTTATAATTTGAGGAGTTTCCAAAGGAGGACAACCAAGATGGGGAAATGGCTCAAATTTATGTCATTGGCTGAAGGAACTTGGACTGTTTAGATTGAAGAAGAGGGGTGTCTGTGTATGTGTATGTGTGTGTGTGTGTGTGTGTGTGTGTGTGTGTGTGTGTGTGTGTGTAGGAGGATGAGGAGTGGGCTTGATGACTTTTTTCAATTATTTGGAAGGGTTATTATGGAGGAAGGTTATTATGCTTGCTCTGTTTGACCCCAGAAGGCAAACCCCAAAGTAATGAGTGGAGGCTATAAAGAAGCAAATTTAGACAATGTCAGAAAAAAATCCTGACAAATGCAGTTGTCCAAAAATTATCTTAATGGGTATTGGGTGCCCACTTAGTGGAGTTCTTCAAGCAAAGGCTAGATGACCACTCATCAGTTATTACATCAGGGTCAGGAGAAGGTGTGATTTAGTTCTGGGTTGAACCAGATGGTTTCTGAAATCCCTTCCAACTCTGAACTTCTGTGATTCTGTGACTCCTGTTGCAGTTATCCTGATATGGCACTACACTGGCTATCAGGTCAGTCTATTGCATCTGATGTTAGGTTTCTAACCCAGGCTTACATACTTCTTTGCTAATCCAACCTTATGATTCATCTCTGCTATATACTCTGTGACACCCCAGCAGAGGAAATCTCTTAATCTTTTTCTAGCATTTGGATTCCTTGTGGGGGAAGCAGTTCCCTTCTAGGAAAACTGAATTATGACTGGGAATGCCTGTGAACCACTGGATGTCAGTGGGAGAGTCCCATTGTACTCTGAGCAAAGAGGAAAAGATAAAGAGAGAAATTATAGAGGAAGCAATGGATTTGGGTGGTGAAATAATGAGTCATGAAAACATAGACTCCATCTACTAAGAAAACCCCTGAATCCTGATCACAGTTGTCATAAGAAGATTAGGACAGGTGTGTTGATAAATTGAGTTAGGCTCCAAGTGTGGAAAGAGGGATGGAAGATATTTTAGTCAGACTTTTATCTAAAAGGAACCTGCTTTAATCAGACTGACCACAGCATCTTTTTGCTCAGTGACTCATACATGGCTTAATTAAATCTTTTAAAACTGCTCACCAATTAACCATTATGCAAATGATTCAAGGAGCCTGAAACATGGGATCTCACTGATATGCTGAATTTTCTATGCTCCTTTCACCCAATCCTCAATTCCTAGGAGCAGATCACCCCTCCCTTCTCCAGAAGACGTAGCTTTAAAATCTTAGAAGGGATGACAGAGTTGCAGGATCTACTGGATGGTTGGAAGGAATCTCAGAGGCCAGGCAACTAGTCCAATCCACATTTTACCAGAAATCCACTCTATTCATTCCCAATGGCCCCTTCTTCTTTGGGAATGTAACTTTCACCAATTGTTCTCAGCTGTACCCTCTGGCACCTAATTTGAACACATTTTAATCCCTGTTCCATGGGACAATTCTTGAAATACTCAAAGGCAGCTAAAGTATTCTCTTCTCCAAGCTAAGCATCCCAGTTCCTACAACGAATTGTCCAACACCATGATTCCCTTAACATCCAAGATGAGCACCAGTCTGTCAATATCTTTGCAAAAATATGACATGCATAATTCAGTACAATACTCATATTTGGTCTGGCCAGGGCAAAGAAACAGAAACAGACTACCATGTCCATAATTTTAGACCATTTCTATATTAATGTGACCTGAATTTACTTTAAAATTGTTGCCACATCCACTATTTATAAGTTCATAGATTTAGATCTAAGAGACCTCAGAAGACATCTAACATAATCTTCTCATTTTCTTAATATGAGGAAATTGAGGCCTAGAAAGATTAAATGACTTACCCAAAGATACAGCACTGGGATTTGCACCCTGTTTCTTTGACTTCAAATCCACTACTATTTTCACTCTATAATAATTCTTCTTTGAGCTCTCATTTCACAAATATCTCCTCCTCCCCCCCTCAGATATTTCTCACATATACTAGTTATAGTTGCTCAATCTGTACTTGGAAAGTTGTTTTTCTCCTCAAGGGTAAGATTTTACATTTATCCCTATTAAGTTCCTTATCAGATATCATCAATTGAAAAGAACTCAGAGACAATGGTATGATAAATCAATACTTTGGGGAATATTATGAATGCTGTGAAGGACCCATATATCAACTTTACTCCTTTGCATCATGCTAGTCCTACATTGGGGTTTTATATTCAATTTTTCCATTGAATTTCCATTGAATTTTTAGTTTTCCTTTGAATTTTCTACCTAGTTGAGACAAAATAAAATTTAACTATTTGGAGTTGCCTGGGGACAGCACAATACTCTTTATTTTTACAAGTATGAACGTGCTGCCCTTATATAGTGAGCAAGGACATCTTCCTGATGGCTGTGTGAACCTTAGGGGAACTCATTTTCCTGCTTCTTTCCCAGAAATATACAGACACACATTGGTTGTATAAGAGGATTGTTATATTTGCACCAACTATATACCTTGTCTCAGCAGCTTTGTGGGTCAAATTTTTTAAAATGTCAAATAATTTGATTACCTGAAATAGTAGATTTCTCCATCTTGTTTCCATAAGTAATTTTCCTGGACTTCTGTGGATAGAGGAAACTGAAGATAGAGGGCTTTGGACCTTCATCCCTGGAGCTGTGTGATCATATATGGGATGTTTTGATTCTCTAGGGCTCCATTTTCTCTTTTCTAAAAGGTGGGGCCTAGATAGTTGAGTTCTAAAGTCTCTTTCGGGTTCAAGATATCATAGATTTCTCACTGGAAAGGACATTTGAAACCATAAAATCCAACTCTCTCACATTTTAAGAATGAGGAAACTGAGGCTGATAAAGTTTAAGTGACTTAAGGAGGGTCACACAGCTATTTGAATAATTTCCTGAATCAGAATTTGAGCTCAGGTTTGACTCTAAGTCTAAGTCCCTATCGACTATGCCACATAGTTTTGGAGCAGCTATTAGAGTACTTTTAGTTAGAACAATAAGATTTATTTTATGTTTAATATTCTTACACAATAATTAATAAATATTTATTGGATACTTACGGGGATGACACAGTTAACAAGCACAGCTGTTGCTCTTCATGAGCTTATCATCTAGTCAAAGTGTTGAGATATATTGACTAAAATGTATAACAATCGGTAATTCAAGGATTTTTAACTTCAGTGGTGTGTTTATTCCCTTCACTGATATATCGAGGGTATTCCATCAATTTTAGTGAACTTTTAAGTTTCAATGGCTATTTAATAATTAGGAGGCAGCTAGGTGGCTCAGTGGATAAAGTGCTGGAACAGGAATTGGGAAGACTTGAGTTTAAATCTGGTCTCAGACACCTAATAGCTGTGTAACCCTGGAAAAGTCACTTAACCTCTGCCTTAATCCATTGGAAAAGGCAAACCTCTGTTTGCCTTAATCTACTCCAGCATCTTTGCCAGGAAAACCCTATGGATAGCCCAGGTATGCCACAAAGATCCCAAAGAACTGGACTCAACTGAGCAACAACAATAACTTCAAGATATTCACCAAGTGCACTAAGACTTTTGCAACATCCTGTACTGTTACCCTTTGGCACATTCGTTAACAGTTATCATAAATTTCTTTGGTGTCAAAAATTTTTCTTCAACAGGTAGCTGGCCTTTAATTAAGGCGTCTTTTTCTAGACTGACCCTTCACTGACAGACATGTGCTGTATCAGTTTTCTCAAATTCTAAGCTTAGAATGACTGACTAAACCTGGTGCTCTGGGTACTGAGCCTTCAAGAACCTTGGGGTAACCATATGTCGTGAAGTTTCAGAGAAAGACAAGTGTAGCAAAGGGGGAAACGAACAATCAAGTGCCTACTATGTGCTGGGCACTTTGCTGAACACTTTACAAGTATTATCTCATTTCATCCTCATAACAACTCCAGCATGTAGGTACTATTATTATTCCCACCTTATAGTTGAGGAAACTTAGGCAAACAGAGGCTAAGTGACTTTCTTCCGGTCACACAGCTAATAAGTGTTTAGGTCAGATCTGAGTCAGGTGTTCTTGACTCCAGGACCGGCACTCTAAGCACTGTGCCATGTAGCTACAACTGTTTTAGGACTTGCTAGGCCTAGGCTTTCAGTCTCCTGACACTATGGTCTTTTCCATTCGACTATGCTGGTAGGGCTTATTTAATCTCATTGCCTTTTTTTTGCTGGAGCTGGCATATATAACTAGAATATGTTCTAGGCAGAGGTTTAGCACAGCCATGTTTGCGTTGTTTCTTACTACCCACACTGGTATGCTTATCAAAGATCTACATGAGGGTGATGTAAAGCTAACAAACCATCTTCTGTCATTAAGGTTTTCTTCTGACATCTCCCATCAGTGTAGATCTGGTCCTAGCTTCTCAAGTTATGACAGTAGAATACCAGGTTTGGTAGATGCCACCAAGCTAGAAAGTCTTCAAGTTTGAGAATGGCGAAAGAAAATCTCTGATGTGTTGTTGGACAATCAGAGAAATTCACAAAGGTTCTTCACCTGGTTTGCTGCAGCGTAGTCAATATTTGGACCATAAACATTCCCAAAGAGAGTTTCCTAAATTGTAGAATGATCCCAGTTTCCCTCAATTAGAGAGATGGCATCATTTGCAGAGACATAAGAGGTGCTGAAGTCCTTGTTCAGAGTGTGTTCTCAAGCAGTCAGAGAAAGTGAAAGCAATAAATCAATATTTTCTTTTAGAATGTCCCTTCCCTCTTTAAGTCAAATGTAAATAAAATGAAAGAAAAGAGTACACTATGGGGATCCTACTGATTAGTATTTTAGACATCAGGGCTTCATTTCTGTGAAGATTTACATTTAGAAAATCCCTTATATTTCCTTATGTTCCCATTTCTTTTCAAGTACTAGGGAATAAAAGAAGTTTCTGATTTAGATTTCCAGGAAGCACTTCAAGGCCATGTGAGTAACATTAATCGTGGTGTAAATTTATACAGAGCATAATATGACATAGGTTTTCATCAAAGCCCCATACAAAGTCTTTTATATCTGTTAGTTAAAAAAAATATAGCTGAAAGGCCAGAAGTTTTTTTTTTCGTTTTTAATTCCTTGTTAAGTACCAGGTATACTCCCTCAGGAAGTTGTTTGAGAAATTATTGTTTGGCTCTCTCTGAATCCCCATAACGTCTTAAAAAACCTGAGCTCTTATCACAATTTGTCTGGTTTCCCTTTCTCTAGTTACCTCCCTGAATGGTTCTTGATAATATGTGACTTATTAGCTGGATGGACAAATATATTTAGCTTTCAGACCCTCCACTTTAATAAGTTGCTCCTCAGGCTTTAGTTGCTCCAAAATTGGCTGTTTTTGTTTCCTTCCATCTCCCAGGGATTTTTGCAAAGCCTGTTTTATTTTTTTTCATAAGTAGTTCAACAGTGTAAATGCTAGTCAAATTATATTATTTACTTATTTGCCTCAACTATATAAACCCATCCCTAGAACCTTCATCACACACACACACACACACACACACACACACACACACACACAGAGAGAGAGAGAGAGAGAGAGAGAGAGAGAGAGAGAGAGGCACACATGGGCACTTATTGAATGGGAACAAGAACAATGTCTCTAGTGTTATTTATGGTCATTTCTTCTGGTAAAATTCCTTTAGTAGCAAATTTTTGATGAAGTTCTCATGTGATTAAAATCCTACAGATGGCCTTCACTTCTTCCACAACAGAGCAGAAATTCTAGGAAATCTAGGAAGGCAGGCTTAGAGAAGGTCCTCTCTGGGTTGGCACAGAGGCATGGATGGTTGAACTACATTGACTATGGAAGACTATCTCATTAGGCATGAAGAGGTCACAATCTTTGTCAATAGGAGTGACTACTCTGATAGAAGATCTCATACTTTTATGATAATTTTAAAAAATCAAAGATCTCCAAAGTCATGTGCTTCTTTGATTTTATGGTGAAATAATCACTAGTACATTAGCTCTGATGAACAAACAAATGAACAAATGAAGGAACAAATGAATGAATGAATGAAAAACTTATTAAATTCTCAGCACTATGCTAAGTACTGGTGATACAAATACAAACACTGAGATAATCCCTGCCTTTATAGAGTGCTAGAGCTAAAATAAAGGAGCTTACATTCAAAGAAAGAAAAACAACTCATAATCAGAGAAGGGAGTTTTGATCTTGTATTCATTGGTGTGACTTGTTAATCCATAGGGAATTAAATTGATAAACCCTTTCTAAAAGCAATGGTACTTTTGGTGTGATTACTGAGGTAAGAGAGAGAGCTAAAACAGATTAAGAAAAATATTCTAAAGGTAGTGTGGTGAAGTAAAAACAACAACAACAAAAAAGAATTAACAATGACAACAACAACAATAAATCATAGGTTTATCAACATTTTAGAGGCTACCCCATCCTTTCCTCCTTATTTAAACCATTAGGAAACAGAGTTGTAGCAGCTGATGTTTGATTTTTTTTTTCTGTGAGCTGTTGATGCTATGAAGATGACTGAATCACTTAATTGAGATCCTTTAGCAGGTATGGCTTGTATACCATCTGTCTTATCAAACACTTACTGGGCATTGTCCAGAAAAGACCAATATTTGTTTACTTAAGAAATAACATTCTGCCTTTATTGGCATTTATTGTCACTCTGGAGTTTTGTGACATTCCTGGGAAGAAGTTTTTTTTTTACTCATTCATTACCTGTCATAGGCTATTCTGGTGAAGGAAAATCATTGCACCTAGGTGACCTGCCAAAGTGATAAATGAATGCTAATACTCTATCCCTCTGATTATTAAAGACTTAGGTCATTGTGGGTGCCTTTCACTAAGCCAATAGTTAATGAAATATGAATAAAATAAACCCACAAATTAACCTCTGATGTAATATATACATGCACACGCACGCATATGGTATCTTCTATTCAAGTCACTTTATAAAATAGCACTGAATATAATGACATGTTCTTAATAGACACTCATAAATATTAATTAATAATAAAGGGAATGAGTAGGGAAAGCTATCAAGGGCAGTGTACAATGATGACTTGTATCATTGAGAGCTCTTAAAAATCCACTTCAGTTACAATAATAATCTAACTAAAGTTGGAAGCAAATGCAAGGCCTTGGGCAAAATTCAGACCTGAGGTGCTCGTGAATATATATATATATATATATATATATATATATATATATATATATAATCAACAATAAGCACTGAAGCTGTCTGCAATGATAGTGAAGTTACATTCACAATTGTAGAACAGATAAAGTTATGAAGAGTGGGGCTTTAACAGCAAAACTCAATTAGTTAATTGATGAATGAACCAACTAATCCATCATTGATGATACCTATATGTGGTCCTATAGTTGGGGTTTTGCTAATTGACTTCATTTCATTTTCTTTTTATGGAGGTTAAGTTTAGAGGCAATAAGAGATGCTTTATTCTCTGTGCTTAAAATTCCTTTCCCCAGTTTCTAACTTTTCATATCTTGCCCAATTTTTAAGACCCAAAACAAATGTTACCTTTTCCAGTAAACTTTCCCAGATCCTCACAGCTGAATGTGACTTCTCTACCATCTAATCTCATAGGACTTTGTACTTATTTGGTTTCTGTTGCTATGACAAAATGAGATTCAGAGAAAATATAGATGAACTAGTCTATGTGTAGAGCAAAAATCAATTTTACTTGGCAGGTTTGGAGGGGAGGGTCACTGGAGACACCCAAGGGAGCACAGAGAAGGAATCAGAGACAATAGGATAAAGGAAAAGCGTAATAGATAAGCATCCTTTTATATCTAAAAGAACAGCTGATGAATGCCAAACCAGCATTAAATACTGACCCCCAAGAGTGGGCCTCAGACATAACCCATATCCTTATGCTGATGGATGAAGACTAGAAAAGGGACATGACTGAACAGTGTAGAAATGTAGAACAGTGGGCTTAATCATCTTCATTCCCTGGCAAGAATAAAGACGCTACAATGATTTTGTGAGAAGTTGCTCAGTGAGTGGGGCTTATGGGTTAATTTTCACCCCATCCATAAAGACAGTTCAAGGAAGCTGAAGAGTTCCAAGTGGCATTGTCCTCCTCTAGTGGGTTAGGTTGATTTGCCAGTTCTTATGTACCAGGGAAGGGGGTGACATATAGCTAGGCAGTTGGAGATTTCCATCCTGAAGGACTCCAGAAATGGAGGAGAGTGAGGATATCACGAAGAAAGAGGGGTTGTTTCTAGAGCACAAATACTTACCTGTGTCCCTTTAGCTTTGTTTTGAAGCCTATGGACTTTTTCTTAGAATAATATTTTTAAACGTGTTAAAAAAATACATGTGGGGCAGCTAGGTGGCACAGTGGGCAGAGCACCAGCCCTGGATTCAGGAGGACATGAGTTCAAATCCAGCCTTAGATACTTAACACTTACTAGCTGTGTGACCCTGGGCAAGTCACTTAACCCCAACTGCCTCACTAAAAAAAACCCAAACCCAAAACAAACCAAAACAAACCAAAACAAAGCAAAACAAAACAAAAAAATACATGTAGGAGTAGAGCCAGGGTGGCAGAGGAAAGGCAGTGACTCACCTGAGCTCTCCCCCAAACCCCTCCAAATACCTTTGAATAATTTCATAAGACCATTCCTGGAGCAGCAGACCCACAGAAGAACAAGGTGAAATAATTTTCCAGCTAAAGACAATTTAGAAGGGCATTGGGAAACGTCTGTCCCACCCAGCTGAGAGTAGAGTGCAGTCCAACATAGGCTTTGCCAGCATAGACCCAGCCCCAGCAAACCAGGATCAGACCTTGGGAGTCTCTGAATCAGCAGTGGCAGCAACTGCTTCTGGGACTCAGCCCACAGTGGGTAAGGTGGTTGAACAGTTTGCCAGAGGGAGATTACAGGGGTATTTTTTGCTAGACTCTGTTGCTTTACCCATACTCAGATCCAGGTCTCTATCCTGGGTGGCAATTCCAAGGTGGGAAAGAGCAATAGCACATTAGAGCTTGCAGCCACTGTGGAACAGGAGGGTCCTCATAGTTCCAGGGAAGAAAAGCAGGCTTCTGGTTGCTTGAAGTTTAGAGAGAGCACAGATCAGGATAGTATTAAACATATCTTTCCTTAAATCATATCACCAGGGCACAGCTAGGTGGTGCTGTGGATAAAGCACTGGCTCTGGATCAGAAGGACTTGAGTTCAAATCCAACCTCAGATACTTGACACTTACTAGCTGTGTGACCCTGGGCAAGTCATTTAACCCTCATTGCCCCACAAAACAAAATAAAACAAAAACAACAAAAAAAAGAAACAAAAAATCCCAACAAAACAAAACAAAAAAATCATGCCACCTTAGAAGAACTGAAAACTTCCAAATCCCTAGAAGTATCTCTGAAAACAGCTGTACAAACCCCATGAAGCTTGGGACAGTGTGCCCTCCCTTAGAAGCAGAACTCCACTTTAATAAAGAGTCAAAAGTCAAGAAATAGACTGGGAAAATGAGCAAATAGAAAAAAAATTCTGACCACAGAAAGTTTCTATGGTGACAAGGAAGATCTAAATACACACAGGAAGATAACAAAATCAAAGTTCCTACATCCAAAGCTACCAAGAAAAATATGAATTGGTTTCAGGCCATAGAAGCTCTCAAAAAGGACTTTGAAAATAGAGTAAGAAGAGAGCAGTGAAACTGAGACTGAAGCCCAGCTGCCTGAGAAGCCAGAGACCGGCCTTTCCATCAATGTGGGTGTTTTCAGAGAGTGCCAGAGCCTTTGTAGGAGGCCAGCTGTGACCCACTGCCTGACTGACTCCCAGGAATCAGTGTTAGGTCTGAGTGGGAGGAATGGAGGGAGGACTAGTGAGTGTGGGACAAGGAGGGGTCTGGGGCAGCATGGCAGGAGTCAGCTCTTGGGACAGGAAAGATCAGTTATTCAGGGAATAGCTTTGTCCCTCTAAGGACAGGATCAGCTGGCCAGCAAGTTGGCCAGTAGTGTAGACAGACCCAAGTCCCTGAAGACTCTCTTGGCCAATGGTTCTCCATCACCAGCGGTAAGATCCTTAAGTAACAGCAGTATTGTAAGATGATCAGCTGTGAATGACTTGGCTAATCTCAGCAATACAATGATCCAAGGCAACTCTAAAGAATTTATGATGACAAATGCTATCCATCCCCAGAGAAGAACTGATGGCGTCCAACTACAGATTGAAACATATGTTTTTTACTTTATTTTTCTTGAGTTTTTTTTTGTCTGTTTTCTTTCACAATCTGACTAATATGGAAATATTTTTATGTGATTACACACATATAACTCATATTGGATTGCTTGCTTTCTTAAAGGTGGTAGGGTGGGGAGGGAGGAAGGTAGAGAATTTGGAACACAAAGTTTTTAAAATGGATATTAAATTTGTTTTTACATGTAATTGGGGCAACATAATATTCTAAATACCCCCCCAAATATACATATTATTGAAAAGGAAAGCATGGAAATGGAGTTATAAAAATGTTAAAGATAAGTTCATGGACCCAAAACTAGACCATATACAACCTGTTTCCAGAAATGTTAGTATGGGAAAAAAAACAAAAACAAAAAACAATGAACAAATAAAACAACCCCTCTGACTACAATGGTACTCTTATTCACTTGTCACATTCTAACTTGATCAAACTTCTCCGTGTAAATATCTCAACCCTCCTTTTTCTTTCCTCAACTATATAAACACACCCAAACAATATAAATCTATCCCTTGATTTCAAGATCCTTGGGGGTGGGAGTTATTTTTTCTTTTATATCTCTTCCAGTACCAAGAATATTATTTAACAAGCCTATTGAATAACCAAATCTTAAATGAAGCCAAGAGCACCCTACACATCACTAATCTCTAAGCCTTAATGTGATATTGAATGCCAAGTCTGGCCCAAGCCTCTGATTTCTATGTGGCTTTAATAAAAGTCAAAATATCATCCTTTCATGATTACATTATTTGAACATAAATAGCTTTTAAGAATCCATTGAGATTCAAAAGCACAACTATACCACCTGTTTTCTTTCTACCTTTCCATTTTCTTTTTGTTGTTGTTGTTGTCAGTCCCTATATATTTATCTATCTATCCACTTACTTACTTATTTATTAATTTATTTGTTTGTTTTTCTTGTTTGTTTATTTGGTCATTTATTCATCCACCAGTGAATGAATTAATTATCTGGTTAATTAATTGATTGGCTGATTGATTAATTAATTAGTTTGCTTATTTTTTCCCTTTTATTTAGAATTTTATTTTTTTCCAAAATTACATGTAAAAACAATTTTAATGTCTATTTAAAAAACTTTGTGTTCCAAATTCTCTTCTTCTCTCCCTCCCCACCCCTCATAAGAACATAAGCAATCCAATATGTCAGGTTATGCCTTTCCATTTTCTTATACTTAGTCTACCACACAGCAAATACTGTCCTTTTTGCTTCTCCTTTTACTCAACCTCCCAATTCCCTGCCTCTGCAAAGTTTGCCACCCCCCCCCCCACCGCCAGCCCCCAGTGGGAATACTTCCCCTTCTCACTTGTTGACTGACTGATTGATATTAAGGAAGAGATCATTTCTCAACAGTAGAAGAAATCTTCACACTAAAGAATGAACCATTCTGGATGTGCTGCATACTGTTAGCTCTCAGTCTCTCAACATATAGACACTATTTAATAGCTAAGGTACTAATCCTCGTTTCACTAACATGCTTGCGAAAGTGAAAACTGAATTACTTATGGTAGAATAGTTCACATACAGTGAAGTATCTTAATACAGTTACCTGACTCAAATACTCCCTCCCTCACAACTGACTAAATAAATCCAACCTCCTTAGACTGACATTTATGGCCCTCCAAAATCTGGCTCCAATTTGCCTTTCCAGCCTTATCTCACACTACTCACCATTCACATATTTCATATTACAGACAACCCAGCCTAAGAGACATCAGGATCAATGCTCAATATTTATGCATTTTTGTGTTTTTACTTCAGTTTTTCATTCCTGGGATGCCCTCTGCACTCTACCACTCATCTGCTGAACTCCTTCTAATACATGGATTCCATGAATCTCTGAGGTAGAAGAATTGCCAGGAGACATTTAGTCCACTCTCCCCCTGAGCTTAAAAAGAATTAACTATGTTACATCACTGACAAAGTATCACCCAGTCTTTGCTTAAAGTCCTCACATGCGTTGGAACACATGATTTCACAAGGTAACCTGGTCCACTTATGGATTTTTTTTTAAATATCAAGACAAAATCTACCACTTTGCAACTTTACCTCTTGTTCCAAGTTCTATGCTCTGTTCTTGTTTCTTTTTTCATCATTAGGCTATGATTTTGGGGGAAAGGGTAAGAATATCTCTATAAATCTTTCTATCTTTCCTAGTTCCTAATAACTAGCATTTATTTATGTAGTGCTTTGAAAATGCTTTATAAATATGATCTCCTTAATCTTCACACAACCTTTTGAGTTAGATGGATTTATTATCCCCATTTTACAAATGAGGAAGTTAAGTGACTTGCCAAAGATCACAAAGCTAATTAAGTGTCTGAGGTAGAATGTAAACTCAGATCTTTCTTACTCTACCCATCATACCACCTAACTGCCTAAGTACTTAACACAAATTAGCCACTTAATTAAAGTTGGTTTAGTTAATTTTCAGAAAACTAATAGTGTATCTAATGCATTTAGAGCAGTGCAAAGGAAGATTATATCTTTATGAGGTAGATAATTGGAAATAAGGTAAAGAGTGATATGGAAAACCAGAGACAAACTCTTTTACCATATAAATATTCAGACAAGTCAGGATATCATGACTCATTCTAGAGGAATTATATTTCATGAATTCTAAGGAACTAAGGTGTTAAAGTCTTGTTTAATAATGGAAAAGTATATCCAATAACCATGTTAGGTATGAAAATGCACTAGATAAAAACTTGTTAAACCAACTGAATTTAGAGATGATGAATTGACAGAAATTTTGTTCCTCTTCCTGCTTTGTCAGGACATTGTGATCATCTTGGCAGGAACATTTAACAAATATGTGCTCTAAAATGTGTGCTGATTTTATTATTTTAGGCATCATTAAAATGCACTTTAAAATAATTGTAAAACGTCCTGCTTGCCTCTACTTTCATTTCTATTGTCTATTTAATAAGTATAGAGTGAAATTATGACCTTTTCAATGTGTGTGCAAGCATTATATACATCTCTCCCTCTCTGAAGGACAAAGGAAAAATTAATATTCTGCATACTTTCTGCTTTCCTCCTCCTTCCCTATTCTATTACGTGTGAAGTAGAGGAACTCTGGCCACCTGAAGGCATCTATCTGTCTTGTAGCAGAAGAGTACAACCCTCGTAGAGATAGAATGCTTCTTGTAAGCAGCTGACTCCACTGCTTCAGTGGCTCTCCCTTGGAATTTATTGATGAGCTATGGACTTACTTTCATCAAGGAAGGGATGAGAATTTTCACCCAATTGTGATATTTGGCATAGCTGTGTCTCTGGGTAGCTTCTGGGGGAAGAATAATGTAGTGTCTAGAGAGACAGTGTGGAATCCAGGGAGACCTAGGTGAGAGTTCCACTTCTGACATATACTCACTGATGATTCCCCCCCACACTTTACAACATAGCCTTCTTTGCTTAGAAGTGTGGCACAAGGAGTATTGAAGTTGGCATCATTATGGAGATACAAGGGGACTCACACATGCATAGTTTGTCTTTAATAACTGTTGTTCTTGTGTACTTTTTGGTAAGTTCCAGGTTTGATATGTTTAGAGGTTAATGCCTATGTGCAATAGACAAGTTTTATTCATTTTGTGAATCCTATATTCACTATATTGCATATAAATGGTTAGCAAATACACATATATGATATATATGTAACAAATATATATATGCTCATGTAAAACAAAAATTATTTACAAATTTTCTTTTATTTACAATAACATGACATCTAAAGCTTTGTGAAGGGTTCAAAGACTTCATAACACACTAGCATTCAATGACTCTGGTTTTGAGACCCATTAGGCCAAACTCTACTTACACACACATATGCAAATAAAATTCTGTCAAAAGGCAGAGCTATTTAGCATTTAGAGAGTCATGTGAATTGATTGGAAGAAATCATAGTTCAATACAAAACTAAAAGTCCACCCTAAAAGAGCACCTCTAAATTCAGAATATACTGTTTTTACAAAGTATCTGTTGAATTCCATTGGAATGAACCTTAGATTACTTAGATGCAATGAGTTATATGATTAGTGGGAAGAAAAATATAGAGAACTAATACCCCCAAAGACCCCTGCCTCCCCTCTCCATTCCCAAAGGGAAAAGAAAGAGGAAACTCTAGAATCATATCCTGCTCTAGTAACTGGCCAACAACAGAAAATAGCAGTGCTAATTTGGGTTTGCTACATATTTTCCGTTACTTCTGATCTTAGAGGTTTGATACAGAAAAATCCAACAAATATGAATTTCCCTCTTGCTAGCTTCTCTGTAGCCTGCTCTACAGTTTCTTTTGGGGACCAAAATTAAGATAAAAGATCTTTAGGTTTTTATGACCCCATCTTTTGGCTAGAATTTAAAAAAAAAGAAACCTCAGTGTGCACTGGCCTGGGGCTCCTCAAACCGCACAGTGCTCCACCCACTGGTTGTAGCCATTGCCATGGCACTGGCATCTCACATCATCACCACTCGCCAATGTCTACATGAGGCTGGCAAAATTATAATGATCGGAAGCCTAGTGAGGGCAGTCATGTGACTGTCAGAGTGGCCAGCCAATTGGTTGGGGGCTGCTGGGGTTTGCTGGGAGGGGGGAGGAGAATTTGCCATTCTAGCTGGAAGCTGGAAGACAACAGGAGCGGGGCTGTGTATTCTCAGCTGATTCCTGGGCAGTGGTATTTTTTCAAGTTGTATAATTTCCCTTTTCCCATTTTATTTCCTTTTCCTTGATCCTACTGATCCTGTTTGTGTTTTTTTTTTTTAAGTTCGTTCTTGTTAAAATAAATCCTGTTCTGTTTTGAGGGAGGCTGCTGGTCTGCTTCCTTGCCCCAATATTGCAGCGAGCCACTTAGCTAACACTCCCCAATTAAAAATTGGTCCCCACAATACTTAATAAATGCTTGTTGACTTGACTTCACCTGATATTGTTTCCAAACATAAGCTGGATTACTGTTTTTCAGGGATGTTGTAAAGAAGATATTTATGCATGAATGATTAGGATGAGGTGACCTCTTAGTTAACTCTGGGCTTTTGTGTCCTTCAATAGTGCTGATATTGTCTTGTATATATAAGAAGGTAAATTCTTTACTTTTCCTTCATTTTATTTATTTATTTATTTATTTATTTATTCATTCATTCATTTATTTATTTATTTATTTATTTATTTATTTATTTATTTACGGTTTGGGCAGGGGGCAATGAAGGTAAAGTGACTAGTGTCAACTGTCTGAGGCTGGATTTGAACCCAGGTCCTCCTCAATCCAGGGCTGGTGCTTTATCCACTGTGCCACCTAGCTGCCCTTTTTCCTCATTTTACAAAAGAGGAAACTGGGACTCAAATGGATTAAATGATTCTCCCAGAGTAACAGAGGTAAAAATCCTGAGTCAGGATTGGAACCTAACTCTTTTGACATTTAAATCTATGTGTTTTCTTAATCTGTATCATACTGCAGGTTCATCATACTTTCAGATTTCAGCAGAAGCAAATTGCCCAGGCAAGGATAGAGGGTGGGGTTGTGGTAAATTCTTTGGTTACTTTTGATTCCATTGACTTTCTAATTAATGACTCAGAAGCTTCTCTGAAAGCAGTTTCACAGTAATGTCTTTGATAGCTGTATTAATAATAAGGATGTATAAAGGTAAACATGACTCATTTTTACTTATCTAGTATAACAGGTCATCCATTAACTTTGAATTCAATCTTAAACAATAGAAGGAAAAATAATACCAGACTTTTGTAATAAACTGATCTTTCTTAAAAGACAAAGTTAGCAAAATAAAAACCAACATTTCCTTAGTTCCCAAATGGTATGAATCTTGCCAGTGTAGCACCATGTGTAGGTGACATGAAACCATCTTCAAAAATATGCTAAGTAGATCAACTCACTTGACTATGAAGAATCTTTATGATTAACACGTACTCATCTCAACATTCACCTGTTGTTAGCATGGTGCTAGATAACTGATTGATTAGTTTTAAGGTAATTGACCCATTTCAAGCACTAGTGACATCAGTTTCTTTTGCAAGCAATTTGATCAGTGAAATCACTGATAGAAGATGTAGATCTTCACATTTTAGCCTTAGTTCTTCCTTGCCACCTCATTCTATTTCCTCCCTTCCTTCCCAAAGTTTCTTCTCCATGGATAGAGAGAAATAGGACTAAACAGCCTGTCACCAAATATATGAATTGGAGACAATGCCTCATTCATTGTTTTTGCCCATATAGCACCTAATACTGTGTTGGGATACACAGTAGATACTCAAGAAACTCTTCCTGAATTCAACTAAATTTTACAATAGAACCATACACAGGGCTGTAGAATCTGTGAATGGATGATGGTAGATCCTTGATGGTACTTTTGAGGGACAAAAAGTAAATAAAGGTCATCATCTTGCCATGGGGATTGGGAGATAACTAAACAAAGGAAGACAAAGGTTCATTAAAAAGACTAAATGATTTGGAGTGATTTACTGAACATAGATGTTGGAGTCCCAGAAAAATTAATCCAGGTTCAAGGTCCTTTGACTTTTTAGGTTATTGCTAAATCACAGATCCTCATCAATGTGTTAACAGTGAAAAGTCAACCAGTTGACCAGGCAACCTACCAATCAGAATACATTTGTTCAAAGTAAAGATAAATACATTCTTGAAGTGTAGGACTTGTGCCCACCCCTCTGTCCTCCCCCCCCCCCCCCCCCCCCGCAAAAAATCCTTACTTGTTTCCTATTGTCTTGAGTTTGAATTACAGAAACCTGTGTTTGGCATTTAAATCTCTTTAGGATATGTGGTTCTAGCCTATTTTTTTTTATAGTGATTATACAAGATTTCCTGCCAAGCACTCTATGTCTATTTTCCCTCCTCCATTCCAACTATTGACCTCCTTAGCTTCTTAAAATCCCACCTTCTACAAGAAGTCTTCCCCAAACCCTCTTAATTCCAGGGTCTTCCCTCTGTCAATTATTTCCTATTTATCCTGTAGCTTGCTTTGTATACATTTCATTGCATTTTTTCTTCCCCATTAGGTTGTAAACCCTTTCAAGGCAAGGTTGTCTTTTGCCTGACATATAATAGCTACTTAATATCTATTGATTAATTGATAGAATACCCATACATTTACTATTTTATATATATATATATATATATATATATATATATACACACACAGACACACTCACAGACATATATATATATATATATATATACATAATTACTTATGAGTACATATTAGATCTCATCTACCAAATTGCTTTGAGGGCAGAAATTGTTTCATTTTTGCCATTGTGGAATCATTGCCTAGTACAGTATCTGGCACTGAGAATGTACTTGATAAATTCTTGGTGATTGATTGATTAATTGACTGACATGTACATGGAAAGACCTCATGTATAAAGAATGCCACTTCCATTTCAGCATTTTGCCCAATATTATCCATGATCATGAGAAATGCTTTTGGTGAGGATGTCTCTTTGCTTTATGCCTTGCTAGATATCAATAATTAGAAAGGAATAGTGGAAAGAGTAGTAATGTCTCCCAGTGTGAACTATTTTGGCTGCAAAGACCTAGTCATCTGCAGAAGACATTGTTTACTTTCTCATATTATTATTTGGCATCATATGGATCCATGTGCAGAAATCTTTGGTTCTATTTCAAAGTGTTTTCTGTTGTTTAGACACTGCCTGAGACTACATGAACATAGAGTTGCAAAAAACACAACAGCATTAAAAAAACAAAAATTTTATACAGAGAAGCAACATGGCAGAGTAGACAGAGTGCTAACCTTGGAACCAGAGAGACTTGGATGGATTCCTTTGGCAGGTGATTCCTACATACACACTTCTCAGAATAATGTTTTTAAGTGGCAGGAAAAATGTTGGGGAACCCAGCCGGCTCTCTGTTGCCCCTCTGACTGAGTTCCTCCTCCCCAGGCTTGGGCCATGGTCACTGAAGCAGCAAGTCTCCTAGGAGACTTTGTGGTCAAGGCCTGGATTCAAGAGGCAATGTTTGGCTGGAATCCCAGGATTCGAGAGAATCAGGTGTACAAACTTTGCTCTACCTAAGCCTGGAACAAGTTCTGCCAGGTCAAGGCTGATAGGTTGAAAAATTACTCTTATTCTCTTAGAATTATTCTTGCAGAGACTTTATTTGATTTCTTTGTGGTTTTTTTTGCTATGAATACTGAGATGTCCCCATAATAAAGTACACACAGTTTATCACGCATAATTTGGTGCTGATGTGTCAATGATTAATCGTCTCCAATCCTCAACCCACATCATTAGGGTATTGGCCACGACAGAAAAATTCTTATGTTTCAACTAGAAGTTAGTGAAAATACATTTTCCCGTCTAAGTTGATGGGTAATATGAAATCTACTGATAGATTTCTTGGGGATTCACAAATTCCTTGAGGAGGAAGAAGGAAGAAATTATGTTTTACACACACACACACACACACACACACACACACACACACACACAAATACATCATATGCTTTATTATTATTATTTTGCAGGGCAATGGGGGTTAAGTGACTTGCCCAGGGTCACACAGCTAGTAAGTGTCAAGTGTCTGAGGCTGGATTTGAACTCAGGTACTCCTGACTCCAGGGCTGGTGCTCTATCCACTGTGCCACCTAGCTGCCCCTACATCATATGCTTTATATACACTTTAATGTCTACTATATCTATCTATACATACACATATGTTTGTATATATACATATCTGTAAATATACATGTATGTGATGCATATAAATAATGCTACTTATAAATACACTAGATAATTTGAAAAAAACAACATAGTATAATAGACAGAGATCTAGACTCAAGACCAGGAGGACCTGGGATCAAGCTATTTTCTGACATATACTTGGCTCTATGATTCTGGCTAAGTATCTTGACTTATATTATTTAAAAAGTCATTTTCAGTGTTCTAGGTAGATTCAGTGTTCTAGCTCTTCAGGGATATGAACCTGCTCTAAGAAAAGCAATTCCTCACCATAAACTTTGATGAAATCAGATCTAGTCCCTCTCTTTATAATACATAAATATATTTGTATATAATATTTATATATGTATATACACACAAACATAGGCACATATATATGTGTGTAACAGAATTTTTCCTTCTTCCTCCACACATATATGTTAACACACACATATATAGATGTGTGTGTATGTGTGTGTGTGTGGTTGTAAAGTGACTGGATTACAAGAAAAAATAATTGTCTAATGGTAATTTATGGTCATCTCTGCATGTGACAATTCGTGTTCATTATGAATAAGACATATTATGATGGATGGTGACAAATTATCTTCTATCCACAGGATATTGACCAGGATGTGGAGGGATCTAGATAGTCTGTCATATAAAGAAAAAATTGAAGGAAAAAGAAAGCTCATAATGAAGAAGAAAAAAAAAACAGTGGAGAAATGAACATTGTCCTTAAGTTTTGGAAGGAATCTAGTACAAAATAGGGATAAATATTATTGTTGCTGTTGCAGTCGTTCTAGAATGAAGTCTAAAGCTTAGAAATCACAACGAGATAGATTTGGGGTCAATATAAGGGAGGCATTTCTAATAACCAGAGGTGTCCAACAATAGAACAGGCTGCATCATAGAACAACGTGAACTCCAAGTTACTGAAGGAATTCAAGCTAAGCCTGAGTGATAGCCAGTCAGGAATGCCACAGAAGACCTGGGGTGGGATGGCAGACTAGTTGGGGTTCCCTCCAGCTTTAAGATTCTATGATTCTGTAAGTTCTAAATAAGTAGAATTGCAATTAAGCATCAGAGTAGCTCCACACCAACTAAGTCACCTGAAAAATTGATTATTTTAGGCTAGGAAAAGCTGAACATAATGTTGATGGGGCAAATACCTTTTGAGCAATGAATCATCTAAGTAAAGACTGTGGAAAAGTTTTATAACACCATGTGTGTCTTACAGCAAGAATTTATTATGATACACAGGATTGATTATTATAAACCTCCTGCTGTGATCTTAGTCAATGTGAAGTATAAATTATTTACAAAGTGTGTTCTTTCCCTGAGCAGTATAAAGCAACAACATTTTCCCTTTCGGGTAATGAAAAGAAAAGATTTTCAGATCCAACACTAGAACCTTGGTTGTACTTGTTTTAAGGTTTTTTACTCAGTGACCATGTCTAGAAATACAGAGAAAATGGAGAACTGATAGACATCTAGAGAATTCCAGGGGAACATTTCAAATAGCTTGACAGTTTGGGTGAATAAGACCTTGATTATAAAGCAACTTATCCTGTTCTTTTTATTTTTTTAATGTGTAGCATCAGATGTTTGGTCCAGATTATTTAGTTTTCTTATCATTTTATTGAAAAATAATACTGGCCACAAATATAACCACCTAGCCCTTCTTAATATGTATTTATAGTCAATTTAATTTCGACATGAAAATTATAGTTTTGAGTTCTCAGACACACTCTGCAAGTCCCCATCAGGATTCTGAGTTTGTCCACTTGTTCTAATTTGATATTTTTCTTTTATGGTTAAAGTTAATATTGATTTAGTTCTTCTGGTATGGCTTATCTTATTTGTTTTATTTATTTAGCCTTATGTCATGAAGCCTTGCTAGATTTGGGGTAATCCTTATACTTGAAAGTCTTAATTTCCAGTTTGTAAATCAAAATTCATTTAGCCATTTTTCTTCTAGTTTGTCTGCCTGATTAGTTTTCTTCTAGTATTTCTACTTGTTTTTCTTTTTTTAATATTACATTCTCTTTATTTTATTCTATTCTCTTATTACATCATATTTTAGCATAAACTATCATTCCATGTCATATTACATTACATTATTTTATATTACATACCCATATATAATGTCATAAAAATCTTTTGAGAAATAACTTCTTTTTGTACTTGTTTTTCTTTATTTGTTTTGTTTTTCTTGGTACTTCAAGGTATAATCCCAACTATGAAATTACTAGATCAAATAGTATTAAGAGATAGAGTATGTCTAACAAAAAGCTGTTAAGAATGTATTTTTATTAGGTGTCTTGCCTAGCTAATCAAAATGGCTTTAAAATAATTTTTAAAAGAGTGGTGGAAAGCTATTTATGTACACCTCCAGATTAAATATTATAGAGAATAGCTACAATGAAAAAAAGAAAAATAACAGTTGAAATGTGCAGAAATTCCCAGGAGACAAAATTGGTGATAATATTTGGTATTAAAGTTCTTTGCCTCAATTGTCTATACACAAATGCCCAATGTGCAACAATGAGAAATTAGAGGTCCTAACACAGAGAGGCAATTTGATCTCATATGTGTCACTGAGACATCATGTACTAACACTTATATGTAACTTAATTAAAAAGAAAAAGAGGTCTTTTATTTCAACTTCTGCATGAAGAACATTTAATCCATTTCTTTATTCATTTGATGCCTTTTCACACATATGTAGATATAACCAGAAATGTTTTCACACTTAGAAGGAAGGGAAGGTTTTAAAAATTATTTTTGTATAAACACATTTAGATGCTGTAGACTTTACATGAGCAATCAGATGATGATTTTTATAGTATGTAATAGAATACAAATAAAAGATCAATCCCCCAATAAAGGCATTCTTTTCTTGATTAGGTAAGAGCAACAAAACTCTGTCAAACATTTTGCTAATTAAATTCAAAATTCAACAAATATTTATTAAGTGCATACTCTATGTAAAGTCTATGGTATAGAAATAGATCAACAAAGTCCCTGTTCTCATGTAACTTGTTATTGTTACTGTTGTTATAAATATGATTATGATTATTCATTTTTGTACCACTTGAAGATTTATAAACAATTTTCTCACATTAAGGCTTTGATATAGGCAATATATCACTCCTATCACCATGTTAATGATGAAGGAACTGCCCTTAATAGAGATGAAATAACTTGCCCATGGTTTTATAACTAGGATCAGAGCTGAGACTTTGACATGGGCCTCTGTATTACAAGTCCAGTAATTTTTTCTCTCCATTCTTCTATACTTCCTCTAGTGAGTGAGTGAATGAGTGTGTGTGTGTGTGTGTGTGTGTGTGTGTGTGTGCACATTATCATGTACAATATGATTGGGGAAAAGAGAGAATTTGCACCAAGTCAGGAGAGAGTCAGCTTTGGGAAGCAGGGATGGAGCAGAGAGGGTAGTCATCCATTATTGAGGAAGGAAGTAGCATTTGAACTTGGCCTTCATAGATTTTTTCATAGATGAGGAGGGAAGTGTTGAAGGCACATGAAAATCCTTGGAGGCAGAAAAGTTCAGTTTGAGATATGAGATTGAGCAACTGCTGGTTGTCCAGTTTTTTGGAACCCAGAATATGTGAAGCTGAGTAAAGTGAAATAGGGTTAAAAAATAGTTAGGAAGAAGAAAATTATTAGATTTAAGGTATGGACATGGAAGAGCACAGGTCATTTTTAAGATAAGTCTGGAACATGGAAGAGAGTAATATAAAAGAAGACTAGAAAAATAAACTATTACTAGATTATTCATATGTAGTGATATGTGCTCTGAAACTTCACCCTTCTAGCTCTATAATCTTTCTTTAGTGATCTCATCAAGTCCCATGGATTTAATTATTTCATCTATGATGACTATTCCCATATTTGTATATGAATGGATGGATGGATGCATGCATGAATGCATGGATGTATGGATGCATGGATAATATAATGGAATATAAAATAAAATATATTCTAATATAAAATAATGGAATGATAAAACATTTATTAGTGCTTAGTATGTGCTGACCACTGTGTTAGGCCCTGAGGATACAAACAGAAAAAATGAGAAGGATCTTGCCCTCAAGGAGCTAACACTCTGATTACAAAAGTAAATTCAGGGGGCAGCTAGGTGGCGCAGTGGATAGAGCACCGTCCCTGGAGTCAGGAGTACCTGAGTTCAAATCTAGCCCCAGATACTTGACACTTACTAGCTGTGTGACCCTGGGCAAGTCACTTAACCCCCATTGCCCTGCACCCCCCCCCCCAAAGAAAGAGAAAACATTAAAAAAAAAAAGTAAATCCAGCAAAACCATTCTGAAATCTTAGAACTTTCACATTGGAATGGATGGAAACATCCAGGGGTCCAACCCCAAATCTCTCTTGAATTTCAATTCTGAATTTCTAACTGCCTTCTGCACATTTTCATGTGATTTTCCTATAAGTCTTCTGAATTCAACATGTTCAAAGCAGTATTTGGAATCTTTACCGTATCCTTTCCCTTCCTTTTCCATCTCCTTAGGTCACAGGCATTCTGCAAGCCCTCCAGGCTCATATCCTCCAAATCATTGTCTATTTCTCATTCTCTCACACCTTCAATATCTAATGAATTGCCAAGTTTTTCTCATTCCTACCTCACATTGTCTGTTCCCTTCTCTCAACTAAAAACACGACCACCTTAAATTCAGGTGTGATGATTAAAATCTAATGTGTGGCGGGCAGCAGAAGTCCCTTGTTGAACAAGAAGAAGGGTGGTCCCCACACAGAGTTCCAAGCTAATTGGCTGGTCTCATTCAAGTCAAAAATTTTACTTTTCCATGAATGCAGCCTCTGGCTTGCTCTTGATACGATACCTTATCTCCTTTTTCCTTTTCCAGTCAATTTTTTGTCTTTGATATTCTGAAGACAATGTTTCACTGCTTATAGGCAAGTCATAATTGGCAATGTGATCCAATCTCCCTACATTGATCACGGATCTTTTCTTCATTGTTTTTTTGGGTCAATTGCAATTTTGATTCACCTATGATCACTATGTTCCAGGATTCTCAACTACATAGCTTCACCAAGAAAATATTGTTATTAAAAATATGGGCTTCACAGGCAGCGAGTCTCTGTGGCAAGCATTAAATTATACCCTTAAATCTTTAATCCTTATGTGCCTTTTGCCTCCCTTTAATAAACAGAAACAATAGGAGATTAAATACATTCTCTGTTCATATTTACATTCTAGAAATTATCCACCCTTGAACTACCTCTGTAGTTTATAAATTCCAAGAACTAGCTCTCCCCTAAGTCAGTGGCTCTATTGACCAATGCATGAGTCAACAAATTAGGATGTATTTTTGAAATGTTTATTATGTCTCCATCACTGTGCTAAAGAGAAGATACTTTAAAATTACAAGGACTTATAGTTTTCTTGATATAGACACATATTCAATGACTTTGGAGATAGTATTTGAAATTTACTGTGTCCCACCCAAAGGAAACAATACAAAAAGCACTTCATCATCTTTTTAAATTTATTTTTTTTAATTTAAAAAACATTTAAAAAAATTAATTTTTTCTTTTTTTTTCCTTTTTTAAAAAAACTTGTTTTCACTTCATTGTCTTTTGACCTATGTGGTGAAGAGCATGTCTAAACATTGATGGGTTAGTGTTACCTCAGACTTTAGACTTGCAATCCATCATTGACTTCATATATACCTAAAGTCTTTCTACCTTTTAAAGACATTCAAGAGCTTGTGTTCTGCACCTTGAGATTTTGAGAACAAGAGTTATCCCTATGTTACAATGAGACATTGGATAAGAACTTCAGAGGAGAACTTTTGAGTAGAACAGTAGAAAAATTTAACAGGATTCCTGATGTAAATGAAGTGTCCATCTAATCAGGAAAATTATACTTGCAGAGATAGTAATAAAATATAGATTGTTGGAGGAGGGAATGACAAAGATCTTCATGATAATGACAACAACCTTCATTGTACCACTGAAGAAGCTGTTACTTTAGTAGGTAAAGCCATTTGTCCAAGGTCACAGAACCAGTTATTGTCAAAGTCTGTTCTAGAATCAATCTCATGACTTCCAGTCTTGGACTCTTTATATTATGACACATAGGAAAAATAAAACAGGGTGAGACTGTGTAATTGTGTCCAATTTTTGAGTATTCTCAGAATGCAGAAAAATGAAAGAGAATACTACATTTCTCAACTTAAAAAAAACCTCCTATAACTGAGAAGAATTATTTTTATAGAGGTTATGAAATATCACAAGAGAAAATGTTTTGAGGTCATTGCTACCCTCTATTCACACATACATACACACACACAAACACACACATGCATACACTTTTCTTATATTCAGGTTCAAGGCAATTTGAACTCATTTTTATTGTTTTATTCTTAAGTGTATAACATTCAGATGAATGATAGAAGCATTAAGCATTTATTAAAGTATATTAGAAGTAAAGAAAGATAGAGAGCACATGTCTCTGAAAGAATTGAAAAAACCCTATCTCCTATCTATGCCTGGAAAGCTCCTCCACCTAGCCGCCCACCCTTCCAAAAGGAAAGTGTCCGACACAGTTCCCCCAGAAGTCCCTTGTTGAACAGGAAGAAGGGTGGTCCCCACACAGAGTTCCAAGCTAATTGGCTGGTCTCATTCAAGTCAAAATGTTTTACCTTTCCATGAATGCAGCCTCTGGCTTCAATCTTAGACCCTATTTCAGTGCTAGAAAAAATATCTCAAACCCCACAGTGAGGATATCCTCTAATCTCAGTGCCCATGAGATTGTCTACTGAATAAAATCCAGATTCCTTAGCCTGACATTTAAGGCTAATCAGTTCAAATGTTACCCCAAAACATGAAGCTCTCTTTGGCTCTATCCTTCTTCAGTGCTGAAAATTATATCCCTTTTTCTGAAATTGTATTGTTCAGTAAATCACCTATCAGAATGAACATTTCTCTCACATCATTTTATTATTGGCTTCTTGAAAACAAGGTCTCTGTTATATCTCTCGTCGAATCCTGTAGCAGAGGACATTACTTAATATGTGAATAATAATGTTTGTTGAATCAAATAGACACATACCAATACAAATCCATATAACAATCTGTTTATTTCTCTTTTCTCTCTTTCTTTTTTAATCCTCCAGATTTCTATAATAGGAATTAACAACTTGACATGTGTCATTTTACATCAAAGTCACTCACGTATGTCACTGGGTCCTTCAAGGAAAGGTGTGAATTTCATCCTTTTATCAACTATAGTGCCTTTGTAGACTCTGCTCATGATAATTACTTAATAACTGCTTTTTGTATTGAACACTCTACTCTCACTTTCCTCTGATATTCTGTTCTGATGCTTCATCATGGTATGCTGATAACCTTGGATTCTCAAAGCTTATTCCAAGCAAATACTAGGAAGGTTGTGCCTTACTGAAACAACAACAACAACAACACTTTAAGAGCCCCAGTGAGAACTGTATATCTGGTATTCAAATACCAATTTGACTGAGATAGGAGAGATTAATCAACAAAAAGTTGGCTAATAGGTGAATGGCATTTTTCCCTCATGGTTATCAGGAAGACTTGTTTATCTAGGCAAACTTTGTAGGCTTCATAATCTATTTCAGTGGAGGGAGTATCCTCACTGAAAAAAAAAATCACACTCATTTTGAAGAATTCTTTGGGATAGGGAGGCTAGAATGAGGCCTATTTTTTATTTTTATTTTTTAAAAGAGCTATTCAACATATCTCTACAATAGTGACAGGCACCAGTTAACAGATTTGCAGACTGTGCATGGCAAGCGCCAATGTTTTCCATACAACTTCCCACAGATTTCTTCTTCTGGCCGAATCAGTAAATGGCTTGCCAGCTGATTGTGTTTTTCCCCCAAACGTTGTGCAATAACACACACACATACATATATATACATATATATATATATTATATATATATATATGTACTTCCATAAAGATATTTCAATATTGGGTTCTTTCTCTCAATGAGAACAAAGAAAATAATTCTTTCCTGGTTTGGGTTCAGCATTCATAGGAGTGAGAGGGAGTGGGAAAACCAGAGGACCTAAGATCAGGAAAAAACAAAAAAAACAAAAACACTACATCACAGTGGTGAGAGTGCAGGATTCAGAGCCAAGAGATCTGAGTTCAAGTCCCTATGAGATTGAATGCAAAGCCTTTAATTTCTATGAGCCTCAGTCCTCTCACCCTCAAAAGCTGGGTTTGGGCTTTGAACATTTCTAAGATCATTTTAAGCTCTGAATCTTTGTTTCCAGTACAAGCTCTGTACCACCTGGTTGGGTGAGCACAAGATACATTCCTTCTCTGAGCCTTAGTCTCTACATCTGTGTAATGAAGATAATAGTTTTACTCCCTAAATCACAAGCTTCATTCAAGGAAAACATGTAATATACTAAGAATCAAAAGTTGTTTATTTATTTATTTGTTTGTTTGTTGGGGGGAGGGGAAATCGAGGTCAAGTGACTTGCTCAGGGTCAAACAGCTAGTAAGTGTTAAGTGTCTGAGCGAGATTTGACCTTGAGTCCTCTTGATTCCAAGGCTGATGCTCTACCCACTGTGCCACTTCACTACCCCTCTTCCTTTTTAAGGGGAGGTGCATATCTGCTTTCTATAGAAATCTTGAATGACAGAAAGGTGTTTTAAGAAGCCTCTTTATTTGACCAAAGACCCCTCCCCCCAAAACAAAACAAAAGAAACAAACAAAACACTGCCAGCATCTGCATAAAGAAGTCTTTTAAAGTTATAGTTTATTCTCTTAATAGGGGCCATTTTTCTCTTAACTACAACCCAATTTGAAATTAAACTAAAATAGCCTTTGCTACAAAAAGAAAGAAAACATATATTTTCTAATCTTTCTAGAAAGACCTTCCTTGAGTAACTCCCATTCACATAGCATTATACAGTTTATCATGTGCTTTCTTCCAAACTTCTCAATAAGGGAAATCATGCATGAATTAGGATCTTCACTTTGTAGATGAGGGAACTGAGAAATTAAATGATTTGACCAAAGGCCAAACAGAAAGAAAATGGCAGAAGCTGTAATTGAGCCCATGTTATATAATTCCAAGTTCATTGGACTTACTATTGGACACTGAAGTCCCAGGTAAGTGTATCTGTTATAGATGTAATATAGTCAAGATAGATTATGAAGGATAAGGAAAAAGCTTCTAGAATTCTATCAATCAATTGACAAGCATCTGAGGTAAGATTTGAACTCAGGTCTTTCTGATTTGAGGCCATGTGCACTATCCATTATGCCACCTAGCTGCCCATTGAACATTACTCGCTCTTATCCATTCTATTTTCCAACCAATTCTATCTTACTTACTATTCCCCATACTATACATTCTATTACCTACCTTCAAAAATTTGCATAGACTATCTTTCATAGCCTAGAACACTTTTCTTCCTCATCTCTGCCTCTTGGACCCCCTGAAACTTTTTAAGACTCAGTTTTAATTTTTTGTTTTGTTTTTGCGGGGCAATGAGGGTTTAGTGACTTGTCCAGGGTCACACAGCTAGTAAGTGTCAAGTGTCTGAGGCTAGATTTGAACTCAGGTCCTCCTGAATCCAAGGCCAGTGCTTTATCCATTGCACCATGTAACTGCCCCAAGACTCAGTTTTAAGTTCCAATTTCCATTTTCTATAGCAGATTTTTCCCAAGCCCATTACTTCTTTCTCCAAACTAGTCACTTTATATATTCTTATAAGTGTATATGTTGCATAGTTTCCCTTCTCCCCTCCCTCCCTCCCAATAATGTAAGTTCCTAGAGAGCAGGAACCATTTCATTTTTATTTTTATACTTCCATTGCCTAGAATAATGCCTAGCACATAGTAGGCTCTCTATATATGGGTACTGAATTGCATTTCTACCTTATATTTGTATCATCATGTCTTCTTCATTTAAAAGAGACTTCAAGTTCCTTAAGGACAAGGACTGTGTCATCCTTATCTTTTTCTATTTCTCCAACATGGCATCTAATGCTCTTTATAGAGAAGTCACTTATACACATTTGGGAAATGAAAGAATGTAATACATTAATAACATCATACACGAGCATATATACACAGAAATACTCACACACAAAGTTTTTACTGCTCAGGGGATTATAAGAGCATGAGTTGTGAGATGTTTCATAAATTGTTTGACTAGATTGGCTTGATAAATTCTCGTTTAGAAATTAACACATGGGCTGGCAATTTCCCTTTGGTAACTACAACCTTGCTCTTCCTTAATCCTTATTTGTTGATAAATAATAACATAATCCACCAAAGTCCCTAAATCTGATAAAGACTGATGGAGGGAAAGTCCAGAATGCTGAGGGATGCAACTTCGGGCAATTTGGAATTTGAATCTCTGCCTTCAGTCAAAGATAAGTCTCTCTATCTCACTCTTCCTCTCCCTAGCTTTTCCTCTCTTCACATTTTGTTTACCAGAGTGGAAAAAGAAACAGTTTTACTTCCATAGAGAAAACTGCCTACCTCATGCAGGAATGAAGAGAACTTAGGTTTGCCATTCCAAGCTCAGTGATGTCTTTCTCAAAACTAGGACAGCAATCAAATCACCCTTCTGCTCTGTCCTCCAGAGAATTATAGGTGTCAGTCAGCACATTTCTCTAATTGGGAAGCTTCAGTCTCTAGGACTGCTCACACAGGTTGGTCCCCCACCCAATTAACTCAATATTTATATTTTTAAATCTCAGATTTGTTTCCTCCTTTATAAACCCCCTGGAGTCTGCCTTAAGCATGTTAACAGAGGTGAAGGAAGCTATGGGTGGAAGTAGCAATACCTAGGGAATACTTAACCAAAGCAGAAACTGACTGAATGAGAAGTATCAACTTTATACAGTTCTCTGTCTTTCTGTTTCAGGCTTTATCTCCCCTTCTGCTGTATTTCCCA
This sequence comes from Dromiciops gliroides, assembly GCF_019393635.1. NCBI lineage: Eukaryota > Metazoa > Chordata > Mammalia > Microbiotheria > Microbiotheriidae > Dromiciops > Dromiciops gliroides. The sequence goes on along the minus strand of NC_057866.1, from coordinate 83,702,739 downwards.
CTTCCTTCCTCTGTCTCTCTGTTTTCTGCTCTATTTCTAGCTCTGTCTCCACCTCTATCTTTCTCTCTCTCTCTGTCTTCCTGTCTTCTTTCTGTTTTTCTTTTTTCTGTGTGTTACTTTATGTGTCTTTCTGTGTGTCCTTCTGCCTTTTCTGCACATCTCTTTTTTGTATCTTTCTGTATTCTGTTCTCATTTTAGGCCTCTCTTTGTATCTATCTCCTTAGTTTTTTACTCTTTCTCTACTTCCCTTCCCTTCCCTTCACTCCATCTGTCTTAGTCTCTGTTATTTTTCTGTATCTCTTTCCTTTTCTTTCTCCCTCTATATTTTCTTCTATCCACATGGCATAACTTAAATGATGTTGCATGAAAACCTTTCATGCATTCTTTGTTTATTCATTCATTCAATAAACATTTAATGAGGCGAAAGCAACATGTAATAATGAAAAGAGTGTTGAAACTATAGTCAGAAGACTTGGGTTTATATCCTGACTTTGACCCATTGGTATGGCAGGGTCACATGAAAAATTACTTAACTACTATGAGCCTTGTTGTCTCTAAAACTTTGAGTTTGTGGAAAAAGAAGTTCATAGACATTCTGGCAACCCCAGTTCCCTTTAGTGATTAAGAGTGTGTATATGGGTCAGGGGAGTTCTTTTCATTTCTTTTGTCTTATTGATAGTTGTTTTAATTCCTTTTACTGTTTCCTATATGTTTTTTGTTTGTTTTTGCATGTTTCTTTGTTCTGGAGGGTTAAGATAAACCTTTATAAACACAAGATAGGAGTTAGGCTAAAAGAATTTTGCACATTTATATACTAGGGGTGAACGTAAGCCCCAGACCTTCATAAGGAGGTGAGGAGTCATAGGAAGGGGTTGTGGGAACATAGCAGAATCTTAATACCTATGTCTCCAGGACAGACTCCTTTCACAAATAGAAGGCACTAAGTAAAGAATTCAGGAGAGAGTGTGACTGATGGTCTGGTTGTTTTAGGCTATTGTGGGTCAGAGCATTTGTGACAGGCATAAAACAAAGGGTGGTCTCCTTGGCACAGATGACCCCCTTTTTTGTGTCCTTGTTGGAGAGAGCTAAGATTAGGACAGAAAGTAGCAAAGGTCCTATAATGGGAAGTAGGATGGGAGACACTTGATTTCACAGTCTCCCCCAACCCCAGGAACCATTTATGGGCAGAAACTTATTGCGGATTCACATGATTTTATCTTTATAGCCTAGACTCAGTTCCTGACATCAGTCACAGAGACCTAGCAGCAGAATTATGTTGTATTTGCAGATGATCCAAACCATGGTCTCAGGAGAGGCGAATCAAGTGGCTGAATTGTGAGAATCCCTGAACTCAACCCTCTTCAATCCAGAAAAGCTTGTTGTTTGTCCTTCATTCTCCAAGAGGACCACTACACTGGGAGGTGATATCATGACTTGCAGTGAATTAGATTTAAGTGAGAGAGGGCTGTGCAAGGTCACCAACCTCACTCTCCCCTCCGGAGCTATATGGGTCCAGTAGCAAGATATATATCAGGATGACTAGAGATGGCCCCAAATGTTTAAGGCAATTGGGGTTAAGTGACTTGCCCAGAGTTACATAGGTAGTGTCAAAGGTGAGATTTGAAAACTTCAGGGCCAGTGCCCTTTCCACTGTGCCACCTCGCTGCCTCTCCAGAGAAAGTGATCTTCTAGTCAATATTGAATTCCTAGGGAGTTCTAGGACTTCACCCTATGGATGGAGGCTGGAGTGGGAAAGGTTCTCCAGCACAATGTTGAGTTCCTATGGGAAATCATCTCCTAGAGAGAGAAGACTCCCTCTTCTTGCTTAGACAGTTTTGCCTTCTGGAGAGAAGAGAATCTTGGAGTTCAATATTTCAAGGATTTCTTGGCCACAGAAGCCAATTGGGCGAAGGTGTAAAAGGAAGGCCTTTCTGTAACTCATATTTTTTGTTACTTTATATATTTACATGGGAACTAGGGACCCTGCATCTCACATCTATGGGTACTTAGATATAACCTATATTCTAAGGTTTTTTGTTTTTTCTGAAATATTCCAGAAATTTAAAACTGTGCAAAATGGTTCAAAGTAATTCATTTTAGGGGGGCAGCTAGGTGGCGCAGTGGATAAAATACTAGCCCTGGATCCAGGAGGAACTGAGTTCAAATCCAGCCTCAGACACTTGACACTTACTAGCTGTGTGACCCTGGGTAAGTCACTTAACCCCCATTTCCCTGCAAAAACAAAACAAAAAAACAACAAAGTAATTCAGCTTGGAGGGGCAGGGGGAAGCTGTCCCTAAGATTCAACCTAATCTATGGAGGCACAGAGTTGGGGTTTTCAATCCCTTATAACTTACATCTAAAATGTGAATCTGCTTATATCACATAACAGTGAGAAGCAAAGTGGCATATTATAGAGTGATCTGTCATCAAAATCAGAAGGACCTAGGTTTAAGTTTTGCTTCTCTATGACCCTTGACAAGTCATTTCACTTCTCAGTGACCCAGGCAAATCTTGGAATCTCAGGGTGGCAGAGAGTGTCCCAATATTTTTGGACAGGTGAAGTTCTTCAATGGGAAATCCCTATACTAAAAAAATCACAGTTTGAATAAAAACAAACAAAAATGCTTCTACCATCTTATTCACAGGGATTTATAATATATAGGAAGTTTTGTCAATTGTAAAGCCTTAGAGACACACAGCCCTAGAATCCTAGAGTCTTAGATTTGGAAGAGATGTCAACTATCATTTAGTCCTCTATTCTTGGTATACCTGTTTCAGGGGTACCTGGTTCAAGGAGTTCAATGTCTAACTGCAATAGCCACCAAAATAAACAGGAGAAGCAATAATTCCTGTCACTCGAATGGTGCTTTTAAAATTTTCCAACACCTTCATATCCATCAGCTCATTTGACTTTCATAATCAACCTGGGAAAAAATGAGACACAGACAATTATCCTCATTTGGTAGAAAGCAAAACAAAACCTGAGACAAGTTATTTAAGTGTCTTATCCAAGGTCACTTAGCTACTAAACTATGAAGCTCTTCTGCTTATTCTACTTCCCACCATATCATGGTACAGGGATTAAATGACACCAATAAATTAGAGAAACTAATGCATGATTTCTTGTTGAAATAGGTACTAGAGATAGCAGTTAGGAAGAGGTGAATAACCAAGGATCATCTAGTAATTAATTGATTGTTTTAATGCATTGGACTAGGAATAAAGAGAACTGGATTTAAGTCTGGCCTTCCTCTGCATGACCATGGACATATTGATCCCTCTCTCTGAGCATGACTTACTTTCATCTTTACAAGGGAATTGAGAAGTCAAGTGGCATGATGGATAGAGAATCAGTTTTATCATAAAAAGAATGGCTTGAGTCATTTTTACACATATTAGCTATGAGACAATGGATGTTACTTAACTCTTATTGCCCCAGGCAACTCTCTGACTATGTGTTACAGGTGAGTTGAGTTGTCAACCTTCGTAAGTGGAAAGAGCTTCCATTCTGGGAATCTCCTATACCAGAAGCATCAAACTTGTGGCCAGCAAAACTCCAAAATGCTGCTGAACCAGAATAAAAGATAACTGGGAAATGTTTAGCAAAATAAATGAAGGTAGAATACAATTTAGGACATGTTAAATTGGACGTTTTCTAAGTCAATATGTGGATTGCAAGGATCCATTTCTATCAGTTTGACACCGCTGCCCTACACCAATGAAATCTGTGTCTGCTTCCGCACATCTCCCTTCCCTTCCCCCACCCCTACCCCCACCCCCAAAAAGATGTAAATGATATTTATATACTGCTTAAAGCTTTGCAAAACTCTTTCACAGTGCCTGAAATATGAAAAGCATTTAATAAATGTTTGTTGACTTGACTTTATTTACATTATCTCATTTAAGCCCTACAATAACCATCTGAAGGAATTCCCAGGCGTTATTGTCTCCATTTTGCAAATGAATCAACTGAGGCTATTGTTGGACTTGGAGTCAGGAAGAGTTATATTTCTGCATTCAGATCTGTCTTCAGATACTTACTAGCTGTGTGATCCTGGACAAGTCATTTAACCCCATTTACCTCAGTTTCCTCATCTGTAAAATGAACTGGAGAAGTAAATGGCAAACCATTCCAGTATCATTGCCAAGAAAACCCCAAATGAGATCACAAAGAGTCAGACACAACTGAAAGAGACTGAACAACAAAAGAGGGATTAAGCTTTTTGGTCCTGGTTAATTAGTAGCAAGTTAGTGTCAGGGTTGAGAATATAACCCACATCTCCTGATTCCTAGGTCATTGTTCTTTCTATTTCATTATTCTGCTTCATAAACCAAGCCTTCATGCTAAACAACACAGTCCACTGGCAATGCCAGATCATGAGGCCATTTAGCCACAAAGGATGAAGAACATACTATTAGAAAAACACTATAAAAAAAGCCAAACTAGAGTAGTCAACTGTGTGTGTATGTATTAGAGAGAGAGAGAGAGAGAGAGAGAGAGAGATACAGACAGACAGACAGACAGACAGAGAGACAGACAGACAGAGACAGAGAGACACAGGTTCTTGCTACCTTTCCCAGGAAATCATAAGCATCCTTAGACAAAGGCAGAAGCTCTGAGTGATGCAGAGAGCATCATTAAGTCTGTAAGGGAGTAATGATTGGGAAGCACTTTGTTCCTGTGAAGTGCTATATAAATGCTAAATAATAATGGTGCTCAAGGCTGTCTGCCCTATTAAGAGCAGTTAGACACTCCTTCTATTTCTTTCCAATCTCTTTCACTTCCATGACAAATAGTACATTAACTATCCACTGAGGAACATGATGTACAGAGCACTCATTGACCAGAGAGAATGCTTTTAGGGAGTGAGGGATCTGACCCACTCAAGGGTAGGTATTATTCACCTACTCATTTGGCTTCTGTCAGAGTTATGTTGCAAGGACTCTACTTCCTTCTGCAATTTCTAAAAACTTTCCATGACCAACCACTTCTAAGTGTTATTTGAATAAAAGTTCCTGTTAGCTCATTGTATACATGAAGAAGGTCATTTCTCTTTTGTTGTTGCACAGTGGACAAACTTTAAAAACTGCATCTGTGGAGTATTCAAACATCTCTCTTTAATTCTATTCATGATGGGTAATCAACTGTGGTTTCAATAGGAAGGTATCTTGTTTTCTCTGCTGGCCCACTGCTGAAGTGGACTATTCAAGGCAAGAATGAAGTTAAAATGTCAAAACTGTGGGAAAAATTGGCTTAGGATTTGGTGCAGTAAAATTACAGAGCAGCAAATGGTTTCCTAGGTACTTAGTATGTGGTTCTATGGGGAAAGTGATTAACTTGAAGTTGGGAGACATGGGTTTGACTTTTTATTCAGACAATTACTAACCATGTGTAAATCACTTGCCCTCAGTGGGCCTCACTTCCCATAACAGCAAAATAAATAATTTAGATGATCTGGTCCCTTCTAGATTTAATAATATATAATTCTATGAATATTCAATTGATCATTGTGATTGTTTCTTTAATTAAGGTATCTTAATTATTTATTAGCATTTAGTCATTTATTACAAACATTTGTTAATCTCCTATTCCAGGCATATATCCTGGGTATCCAAATACAAAAGTGAGACAGCCCAGGCCCTCAAGTAGTTTAGGACATAAGACTAACTGAGGTACATGAGATTCTGGAACATAAGATATAGAATGCCAGAACTGGAGGAAATGTTAGATCTAGCCCCAAGGCCTCGTTTTATAATCAGGAGAGTAATGTTTGACACAGGGGAATGGGCTTGTTCAATAATGCCAATTATGATAAGAACCTTAATTAGTATTGATGTTTTCTGAAACCCTGTCCAATATACATTCTAATGTGCCATAATTTTTAGAGGGAAACTTATAAACAAATTCATTCTATCACACTGATTCTATGGCCTCTACTTCCTGAAGGCCAGGTATATTACCTTTTATTTAAAAAAATTTTAATAGTATTTTATTCCCCCCTAGTATATGTCAAAATAACTTTTAGCATTAATTTTTACAAGATTTTAAGTTCCAAATTTTTCTTCCTCCATCCCTACCTTCCCCTTTCCCTAAAATGGTAGGCAATTTGATATAGATTGTACATGTGCTTTCAGGTATTTGTCACAGTTGTGAAAGAAGAAATAGATCAAAAGAAAAAAACACAAAAAGAATAAAGTAAGTGAATAAAGTATATTTTGATCTTCATTCAGAGTTTATCAGTTCTTTATCTGGATGTGGATAGCATTTTCCTTCATGAGTCCTCCTTACTTGCCTTGGATCATTGTGTTGCTGAGAAGAGTTGAGTCATTCATAGTTGATCATCACACAATGTTGCTTATACTGTGTACAATGTTTTCCTGTGTCTGCTCATTTCACTTTGCATAAGTTTGTTCAAGTCTTTCTAGGTTTTTCTGAAATCTTCCTGTTCATCATTTCTTATCAGACAATAGTATTCCATTACATTCATATGCTATAGCTTGTTCAGCCATTCCCCAATTGATTCCTGTTTTATGACCTCTTTAGGATATATACTTAGTAGTGGCATTGCTGGATCAAAGGGTTTGTACACTAATTATTCTCCAGAATGATTGGATTACCACTCTATCAACTATGCATTAGTGTCCCAATTTTCCCACATCCTCTTCAACATTTATCATTTCCCTTTTTTGTCATGTTAACCAATCTGATAGGCGTGAGGTGGCACCTCAAAATTTTTTCAATATGCATTTCTCTAATCAAAAGTTTTTTTTAGAGTATTTCTTCATATAAAAACTACCTGTTCATATCCTTTGACAATTTATCAGTTTGGGAATGTCTTCCATTCTTCTAAATTTTACTTATTTCTCTAAATATTTGAGAAATGAAACCTTTATCATGCTGTAAAGATTATTTCCCAGCTTTCTGCTTTCCTTCTAATCTTGGTTACATTGCTTTTGTTTGTACAAGAGCTTTTTAATTTAATGTAATCAGAATTATCTATTTTACATTTCATAGTACCCTCTATCTCTTGTTTAGTCATGAACCTACAACTCACTCAGTTCTTCCATTAAGAATTTGGATTCTGGGGCAGCTAGGTGGAGCAGTGGATAGAGCACTGACCCTGGAGTCAGGAGTACCTGAGTTCAAATCCGGCCTCAGACCCTTAACACTTACTAGCTGTGTGACAGTGGGCAAGTCACTTAACCCCAATTGCCTCACTAAAACAACAACAACAAAAAAAACCCAAACAAACAAAAAAAAAAGAATTTGGATTCTATTTTACTTGGTGGATATATGTTTATTATTGGTATCAATTCATTGTCTATGGTACTTTTTAGCAAGATGTAGTTTCCTTCCTTATATTAGGTCTATTATATTATAGTATTATTAGATTAGGTCTATTTTTGATTTTGCTTTATGATCAGCATTGCTATTTCTGATATATTTCTGAATATGCTTAAACATAATAGATTCTGCTCCAGCCCCTTAACATTTCTCTGTGTCTCTGTTTCAAGTGTGTTTCTTGTAAACAACATATTGTAGGATTCTGCTTTTTGATCCACTCTACTATCCGCTTCCATTTTATGGGAGAGCTGATGAGAGTAAGGTTCAAGTGATGCCTTTCACCCACCTTCTCATTTCCCCCACCATTGTAATAGATTTTTTGCATCTATTCATGTCAAAAAATTCTCCCTTCCTTCTGCACCCAATGTACTGTTTTCTCATCCCTTAATTATTTTTTCTTATTCCCTCCAATTCACCTTATACCAGTACCCTCTTTCTATGTATATTCCTTCTAGCTATACTATTAGTGGTACAATTTTGAAGAATTACAAGCATCATCTTCCCATATAGGTATATAAACATTTCAGCTCCATTGAATCCCTATGCATTTCTTTTCCCTTTTTCCATTTTTAGGTTTCTCCTGCTTCTTGATATTGGCGATCATATTTTTTGTTTAATTATGGCCCTCTTATGAAAGTTTGAAATTCTTCTATTTCATTGAATGACTGTTTTCCCTCCAGCTTAATTTCTCTGGGTAAGTGATTCTTGATTGATAGTTCTTTTGTCTTTCAGAATATCATGCTCCATGACCTCCAATCCTTTAATGTTGCAGCTGCTAAGTCCTGGGTAATACTGATTGTGACTCCCTGATATTGGAATAGTTTCTTTCTGGCCACTTGCAGTATTTTTTCTTTGACCTAATAGTTATGTAATTCGGTTAAATGTTCCTCAGAGTTTTTATTTAAGGATGTCTCTCCTGAAGTGATCTATGGATTTTTTCAATGTCTATTTTTCCCTCTGGTTCTAGGATATCAGTGCAATTTTCCTTGATAATTTCATAAAAGATACTGTCCAGGTCTTCCTTTTGATTATGATTTTCAGGTAGTCCAATCATTCTGACATTGTCTTTTCTGGATCTATTTTCCAGGTCAATTGTTTTTCCAATGAGGTATTTTGCATTTTCATCTATTTTTTTCTTTCTTTTGAATTTGTTTGATTGATTCTTGATTTATCATAGAGTCATTAGCTTCCCCTTGCCCAATTTTAACTTTTAAGGAGTAGTTTTCCTCAGTTAGCTTTTTGTCCTTCCTTTTCTATTCAGCCAACTATACTTGTAAGGAGTTGTTTTTAAAGAGCCGTTGACTTTTTTTCATAATTATCCTGCATAGCTTTAATTTATTTTCCCATTTTTTCTTCTACCTCTTATATGATTTTAAGCTCCTTTTTTTAAGCTTTTCCATGACTTCTTTCTGGGCTTGAGACCACGTCCCATTTTGCTTTGGTGTTTTGGCCACAAGTATATTGACATTGTTATCTTTTTCTGAGTTTGTGTCTTGGTATTCCCTGTCACCATGACTTTCTATGGTCAGATTCTTTTGTTGTTGTTGTTGTTTGTCCATCTCTTTTTTTTTTTTTGCAGGGCAATGGGGGTTAAGTGACTTGCCCAGGGTCACACAGCTAGTAAGTGTCAAGTGTCTGAGGCCGGATTTGAAATCAGGTACTCCTGAATCCAGGGCTGGTGCTTTATCCCCTGCGCCACCTAGCCGCCCCCTGTCCATCTCTTTTAATCTTTTTCTTTTCTTTTAAATTTGAGTTCTGCTCCTGGGGTGGAAGGGACACCGTCTCAAGCTTCTTGTGCCAGGAGCTGTAAGCCCTGAATATTTACCTGGTGTTGTAGTGACACTTCTCTGAGGCCCATGGGACAACCTGGTGTTTAATTCTGCACTGAGGGGTTGGGGTGGGAGGTGGCTGGTTCTGACAGAGGCCAGAAGGGTCTGGCAGCTTACCTAGAGCTGAACTGGGATCCTAGGGCTGGTGTCATCTTGTAAGAGATCAGAACAAAAGGAAAAAAACACAAGAAAGAATAAATAACAATAACAATATAAAAACAACAAAAGTGAAAATAATATGCTTATGACAGCTCTGTCATTTGTTCCAATCTCCACAGATGATATTTGCTCAATTATAGGGGTAGGTCTACTGTGACCCAATTCCATTTAGTCATTGACCAATTAACTGTCAAATTAGCTTTTACAAAGAAATATTTACAGTAAATATACACAATTACTCTCCAATATTATGTGCTTAATCCTCTCTCACCTTGCTCTGTCTCATACTATGAGGAGGGGAAGGGAAATTGGTTTACAACTTAGCTCAGCTCCTATAGACCAGAATCCCAAATTCCAATTCCACAACCCATGACAGCTTTGAGTTCCACGTACTCTGGCTTCTCAGGACTTCTTTGTCAAGCTGGCTGGATGCAACATCCTGCCTAAAATCTTGGCTTGAGGTCATCATTGTCCTCATGGTTTGAACTTCTAGGTTAGGTGGCCATTACAGCTTGTACCTGAAACTGAGAGAGACAAAAAGGAATGGAAACATAAGTATTCCCAACCTTGGGGCCTAAAAGGAGAGGTAAGAGGAAAATACTCAGTTCATGGTTCTGTTAAGGGGTAAAATTCTAGCTAGTCTGTCTAAAATATCTAATGAGTGGTCGCCAATAAATTATAAGCTTTAGCAAGAGTTAGACTTTTAAGCATTTATTAAGGAGAATAAGAGTTTGGTAAAGAGAGAGAAAAAGGCCTAGATTTCTATCTATTAAAGGGAGAGCACATTTCTAGCTCCCTTCTCCACCAGAGTCCAGAGGAAAAAGAGCCCGAGACTGAGCGCCAGTCTCTTCCTTCCTCCTCCCACTAGTCCGCGTCACTTCCTGACTCCTGGTCTTGCCCTCAAAGACCTTCCCTTCATGGGCAGAACTCTTCTACAGTAAGTATCCAGCAGGTGGCGTCATTCCAATCGTTACAGTTCCCTCTCTATAGGTGAACTGTGTGCTATCTTCATCCTCAGGACATAGCAGAAAAGAGCCCACAGGAAAAAGAAATACTTTTTTTTCAGTATGGCAGTTTTAAATCTGTAGTCTATATGAGCTATGCAGCCAATTCAAAGAGGCTGAACTTATCCATGGGTAAGCTAGGTGGTAGAGTAGATAGAATTCCAGAATCAGGAAGACCTGAGTTCAAATCTGGCTTCAGAAATATACTAGTTATATGACCTCGGGCAAATCACTTATCCCTGTTTGCCTCAGTTTCCTTGTCAATAAAATGAACTAGAGAGGAATTGGCAAACGACTTTAGTATCTTTGCCAAGAAAATCCAGAATGAGGTCACAAAGGGTCTGACACAACTAAAAATGACTTAAAAAAAACAAAAGCTCTTACTCATTTGGCAGGGAAATTTAGAGACACAGAGTGTCTTCATATTTGTTGATCTAGGCATGCTCCAAAACTTCATCACAATATCACAGTAAGATAAACTGGAAAGGAGGGACTGGTAATGCTTACTCAGTCAAAGAGAAGGGTTGTCAACCAAAGGGAGAAGGAGTGATAGCTGTCTGAAGGGTTGTCCTATGGAAGAGTAATGGCTTAGACATAGCCCCATAGGACAAACTTATCCATGGCTGGATGGAAATTCTAGATTTAGATTTACGCTTAATATAAGAAGAGATTTTCTAAGGATTAGAGATGTCTGAATATAGAATGAACTACCTCCAGGTATAAATAGTTTACCCTCATTGCCTACATCCCAACAGAGACTGTATTGATTATTTTCTGGGGATGTTCTAGAGAGGATTCTTGGTCAGGCATGGGTTGGAGTAAATGGCTTTGGGGCTTTTGTCAAACTCTGAAATTTGTTCATCCTATGAACTTTCTAATTCTGCACTATGCAGTCTTTTCTACAACCCATCATTATAAAATGTTGTACTGTTGTTTTCAGATGGCATATTTGCATACTTTGGCTGTCGATAATCTTGCTCCTGATTAAAGGGCTGATCACTGCCAATTCACCAAGAAAGCTGATGTCACCCTCGCCTACAACAAGAGCTTGATAATCATTTTTTCTTATGCATCAAAGAAAGCACAAGAGGTTTCAATTCGTGATCATTTATATAAACATATACAAGCTGTAAATTTTGACTGATACAAATTAAACTATGTTTTCCAAGTAATTATACTTTAGAAATTCTGCATCACAACTCCAAATAAAATTCTTGACTCAAAAAAAAAAGATAATTTCATGTTTGGTGCCTATCACCCTGTATGTGTGTTGGCTAGCATGTTTTATTCCAAGAAATTTTACTTCCTCGGGATGATAAGCATGTTCAGTAATAATATTCCTCTATATGTCTATAGGATTTTGGAGTCTCCCAATAATTCCATAAAATTGGTAGGACAAGTACTTTGATTCCCATTTTAAAGGCAAAGGAGTTTTAGAGGTAATGTACTCTACCTAAGCTCACTTAGTGAGAAAATGTGACATGTGATTTGGATCCCACTTTAAATCAAGTGTCTTTTCTATAACATCAGGCCTTTGGGTCCCTGGCTTGGAAATGAATCACTTTGTTATTCTCAGTCATTCCTGTCCTTCCTGGACATGAATTTACTTAATAAATACTTGTTCATTTTGTTTTTTTAGGAGAGGAAGCAAAAATTTCAGTGATTAGGGATGCTTTCTCTCTCCAGATCCTTGGTCATTAGCTTTTATCTTCCTTTAGTTTAATAATTTGTAGAGTCCAAAGAAGCGATTTGGTTTCTTGTGCCTCTTTTTTGTCTATGTGATAGGGGAATTGGGGTAGGGATATAGTGTTTACTCCAAAGCAATAGAAAGAATATGCTGCTTTTAGTCTTCTACTTTAAGGTTACTTTTCATCTACTCTGTATGTACCAATTTATTTACATGTTGTCCCTCTCATTAGAATGTAAGCTACTTGAGGAAAGGGGCTATGTTTTTCCCTAGCTTTGTTTCCCCAACTTAGCACAATGCTTAGCATGTCATAAGCACTTAACAAATGCTGGTTGATTGCTTGGCTGATGACAAGAGGAAGGAGTCAGAAAGTTAAGTTATAAAATGGAAATCAGAGAGCAGGAGTGGAAACTGGGTCATTTCAATGGGAGTCAGTGAAACTTCAGGGGTTGGAATAATGACAGAAACACTGAGATAAGTTGAGAGATCAGAAGCCAGATAAACCATTATGATTCCAGGAATTCCTCAGAGTGTGCTCTCTGGAAGAGTATCCTTCTCATAGTATGTCAGAAAAGGAATGTACCTTAGAGCCCATCTAATCCAAACTATAATAACCTAGATAATAGTGGAACTGCATGAGTAGTAAATTAGCAGAGCTGGTGGGTGTATTCTTAGGTCTGTTGACTAAATGGGTGCAAGGGAAAGGAAAGAAGTTATAGGATCAGAGATTTAGGACTAGAAGGGAACTTAGAGACCCTTTAGTTCAATAGAATCAAACTCAAATAGAAACAGAAGCCTGTGAATCATACAGAAGGATCTCTGCAGGCCATAGAGTGACTTAGAATACCACATACTAACATTATCTACATTCTTTTATATTTTTATTATTTTTGATACATAGTTCCCAATTCCATTTTTATCTGGCTCAGGCTGCAGTATTACTACTGCTTGTGTAATACCTCTGATCTAGTCCACTCCCCTTGATTTCTTTCTTTCTTTTTTTTTTTTTTCCTAAGAGGGGCAACGAGGGTTGAGTGACTTGCCCAGGGTCACACAGCTAGTAAGTGTTCAGTGTCTGAGGCTGGATTTGAACTCAAGTCCTCCTGAATCCTGGGGCTATTGCTTTATCCACTCTGCCACCTAGCTGCCTCTAATCCTCTTGATTTCTAAAGGAGGAAATGACAGCTGAGCAAAGTTCTGTGACTTGCTTAGCATTTAATATAGGAAGTGAAATTTGAATCCAAGTCCTCTGATTTCTGTGACCCTATTTTCCCCAGTACTATGCTGTTTCCTATAGGGTCTTTCCATTCTCACTGGCTACCTGATAAAAAGCAATATTATAAGAACATTAATACAGCTGCAATATGCAGGTTGAATTATGTAATGAAGAGAGGAGGCAGAGAGACCAGCTAGGCAATTACATTAACAGGACAGGCCTGAGGTGATATGGAGCTATGAGACTAGTGACTATGATAGCAAAAACTAGGATGGATTCGAACAAACAATATGAAGGAGAAAGGGGAGCCTTAAACCTCATAACGATGATTCATGCTGACCCCTTGATTTCACCTCTGGGAAATCTTTTTTTCTCTGGCCTAGGTTTTTGTGGTTCAGATACATCCATTGTGTTCTTCCTAAGTGCTGGCATCAAATGGAGCAGCAGCCGAAGGGCCCTTTTCGGCAACACTGGCAATTTGGAGAAACACAAGGGATTCACAAGACAACAGGCAAAGGCCTCCTAGAGCCAGTACTGACTGCGAGGCCGTTAGCAATGTTGGCACGCTTCGGAGAACAGATGAGCTCTTCAAAGATTCAAGTTTGGTTCAAAATTCACAACTCGTGAGCTCCAAATAGTTCTAAATTTGGCTGAACATGCTTTTCCAGAGCTGTGTTGCTGCAGAATAAGGCTGAGTGACTTCATCAAGTTAGAAAAACAAAGGACAGTTATTGTCTCCACGCAGAAATAAACATGATGAGGATGGGGGAAAGCGCTGCAAATATTCAGGCACCGGACTCTTATTTTTGTGTGTTTTCTGTTCAAACTACTTCCTCTGGCACCAAATGACAAAGCCATTTATTGACAGAGCTATGCCTGTTACTGAGATACATAGAAACAAAGAGGCAGTAAGTGAGTTATCTTTCAGCTTTGTTGAACAAGCAAATTATATAGTAAATTAAATCACATTTTACTGTTCAGTCGGTGCCATACAAATTAAAGAGTGTACTTTGGTGCAACCTTGCAGCTCTTAAATATTTTATTGCCTCAACATTCTAGTGTCAATATGGGCTAATTTACCAAAAGACTTTGTGTCTTTTTTTTTTGGCAGTATTTACAAACTCATTTCTATGGTCTTTTTTAGAATTTAGTTAGTCCAATATCAAAATGGCATATCTTGTTTGTATATAGACTTCCATTTTTGGTTAATTATTGATTGCCTTGTTTGGATATAGGCTTTCATTTCTGGTTAATTATTCAACCACAATGGAAAAGCGCCTCTGTCCTTCCAAGTGTTGTAGGGAAATAATTGAGATAAGAGATACTTCAGAATATCTGTTCTGTGCCTTACTTAGATATGTCCATTGGGCTCAATCTCAATCTAGGTTTCATTAGCAGTGCCTTACTCAGACCCATTGCTCAGTTTTCTCCTATTGCTCAAGATAGACATGAGGATCCTTCCAAAACATCCCCAACAGGGTATCTTGAACTGCCAGATTCTTTCTGTTCTTGACAAAGGGAAAGTAGAAAGAATGATCAGGGACCCAAAAGATATTGTCAAGGTCTCAAACTGTCAGTAATGAATCTTTTCATAGTGTCATCACAGTCCCACCTTTTGGTGTGTTTCTTCATTAATTTATAACATGATTCACTGTACCAACCTTTTCTTAAGGATACTCCCAGCATAGAGTAGTGCAAACCCACAGTCACAGATACACACATACAGACAGAGACACACAGACACAGACACAGGCAAACACACACACACACACACACACAGAGTATAATGCATTCAGATAACTAGGTATCTGAGAGCTGAATTGGTTACCACAGAACACTCATGTGGCTATATGGCTCCCTTGATCTACCTCCAAAAACACCATCAGCTCTATAACATGAGGGCCCCTTTAGAAAAGTCGGTCCAGGAACTTGGGCTAGCTCTGCATTTGTACTTTTGTGGGGTCAGCTCAATGAGGTAGAGAAGCTGGTGACCTTTTCAAGGTTATTGGGAAAAGTAGCTGCTTTCCATGATTATAGATCCATTGTCTTGACTCTTTTAGCGTGTTAAAATCCTCCTTTCCCCAGAAATACACATAGAACAAATGATTCCTTGTAATTAGATGTTAGATCCATAATTAAGGAATTTAAGAGTCAGAAGAAATCATAACTGCTTTCTATCTATTCTTACCCATACATAAGTGAAATGCTCATTATAATGAACTTGATAAATGGGCATTTTGTTTTAGCTTGAAGGAAGGGATTAATACACCAATCTTGAAGTAGCCCATTCCACTTTTGGATACCTTAAATTGTTAGAGACATGGATGAGAAGGTTCTAAGTGGGTGAATACATAAAATAGGAAGGGATTTACAAGGTTGAGGAACTCCTTGGTCGTGATAGCTATTGGAATGTTCCAAAAATCACACACAGACACACACATATAATCATATGTCCTGCTCATATAGGGACAAGTTACCAAAACATATAATTAGCACTGGATTTGCTTATAACTAATTCTTTGCTACTATATAGAATGCAAGCTCCTTGAAGGCAGGCACTCTTATGTTTGTCTTTGTACCTCCAGAGACTAGCACAGAGTCTGGCACTTAGTAAGTGCTTAATATTTGTTTTTTCATGGATTGGGTAATTGGTTGATTGAAAGAAAGATGTTAGCTGCTGGCAACCTCTACCAAGCATAGATCTATAGCTGCTTTTCTTTCCTGACTCATTTAATGAGGACCTATGCTTTCTTTATTGGTTTTTGATATCTCTCTATAGTGTGGTTAGGATATCTATGTAAAGGTACAGTGCTGATGTAATTTTTACAGTGTTTTTAGAGGCTTTAAAGACAGAGGAAGTTTCTTTGAGTTCAATTTTATCTCTACTAAGCAGATTTAGAGATATCTCCACTTTAAATGTTCATAAAGACTATTTGTACCTGGAGCTGCTAGGTGGCACAGTGGATAGAACACCAGCCCTGGAATCAGGAGTACCTGAGTTCAAATCCGACCTCAGACACTTAACACTTACTAGCTGTGTGACCCTGGTTAAGTCATTAACCTTAATTGCCTCACTAAAAAAAAAACACAAAACAAAACAAAACAAAAGACTATTTGTGCCTAAACTGTGGTAGACCCTTCTGAGCTCATATTGCTCAGATCACCCACAGTCATCAAACAGTCACACACTTGACTCCAACATAGTGATATCCTTTTGGTCATGTTCTAGAATGAAGGGCAACCACCAACCAAGCAAACTACCAACCAACTAAACATACAGAAAGATAAAAGCATCTTTGTGATTTTATTCAATAACGAAAATAACTAACTAAATAAATATAAGGAGATAATTCTTTATATTTTGCTGAAAGATATGTTGTGCACTAAACAGTTGAAGCTGGCATATTGACCATCATTTAGGGTTCATTTCAAGGAACTTCATAATTTTAATTAATGCTAATAATAGTGAGAGTTATAATGGCAATCATTTTGCAATCAATGGATTAATTCTCCAGTACTTGTATTTTCCTTAGTTCATTATCATTTATAGTATTGTATTAATTTGTTTAGTTTGTTTTAAATACATTAGTGGCAGGGATTAACTATGTCTTATCTATCTTTTTACCCTCTATAGCTTACCATAGTGCACAGTAAATGGTAGGGAGTGCAGCCTCAGGCAGGTCCTGCTAATCTGAAAAGACTTCAGTACAGGATCAATGATAGAATGTATATCTATTGACCAAGCACCATCTTGTTGTGAACTACCTAAGTTCACAGAGAATCATGGCCAAAAAGCGGGCCACAGAATGATGAATTTTTAGGCCATTGTGATTAGGAGACAAAAATTGCGAAATGACTTTTAGTCCTGTTTAAACTCATTCTACTTCTCCAATGAGGGTGATATCACCCAAAAACGTTGGGAAAAGTTGGCAGAGAGGAATAAGAGTCATACATTTCAGACTATCTACAAATAGCATTCAATCCAATTGGACTTTTGTCTAAGACATTGGTTGGGTTCCTTTTGGAGCAGTTATTACAAAAAAATGTTGTTTTTAATGAAAAGGATATTGTGATTTTGAATGTGTATGCACATGAAATCACTGAAACACTGTTTTGCACAAGGAAATAAACAATGATTTTGAAAATCGAGGACCTGTTTTCAAATGATGGCTCTGGGATTTACTGCTGTGGTTTCTTCATCTGTAAAAAGAGGGGGTTGGACTCAGTAACTAAGATTTTTTTCTAGATCTGAATCTGTGATTCTATGATGCTGATGAATTATTAAGAGGATCTGTAAGTAGAAGTACGTCCTAGAATATTGTTTAATAATGGTTTTTATCATTATTATGGCTGTTCTTGTAATTGTTGATGAATTTCTATCAATTTTTGCTTCATTAATTGGCACAAATACTTTGTGTTTTAGGTCAGTTTGTTTTATGCCCAAGCAGATGCTTGAGTCACTGGGATCTCTAGGAAACCCAGCATTACTTGAGCAAACACAGATCTATATTAATCTCTTGCTTAGGACACAACCTCCCCCAACTCATGGAGAATTGTGCACCTCCTAGGTAAACTTAACAGAAAATACCATGAAGTATAGTTGGTGTCTAATTTCCCTGCTAAACGGTAAAGTAAGAAGTCGTTATCTTAACTCAACAGTAGATTTCTCCCAAATCACTTCTCAGAGAATAGTTTCATTATTTAGGAAGGGGATACTATGACACCTGCCCAGCCTACCCCATAGAGTTGATGTAACAAGGAAATGATATAATGTGTATGAAAGAGCTTATTGGCCTTTATGAATAAAGCATTATATGAAAGTAGTCAAAACTTGTTATTAACAAGGACAAGGAAACCAAGCTCAGTGAATAAAACCAAAGACAATGGGGGGGAGTGGTATGTTTTCCCAGCATCCTGTGGTGTTGTTTTCCTTGGGATTGGTTTCTGTTTCTGTTTTTTTGATTCCTGAACAGGCAACAGAGAATAACCCAGCAGGAAAGGGAGGCAAACCCTAAGAGTTCAGCTGTACCACAGAAAAATGCACTCAATTACTTAAAAAGCATCTTCCTATTGTCAAAATGATCAGCCATTGTCTCAAACACAAACCAATTCCACTTCTGGTAGCTTTTGAATCTCTATTCCCAGAATGATTTCCCTTGTGCCAAGGACCATGTGTGGTACCAGGGAGGGTCAGCCTGGAGGGCTTCAGGATCCCCATCAATTTAGTTATGATTGGACCTTGGCTTCAGAGCATTGGAGAGTCACCTAAGTGACTGAAAATATCCCAAGTCCAAAGGTTTTATTTTGTTTTGTTTTGTTTTATTTTCCAAAGCAGCTGTTGGAATTAATTGTGAGTGCTCATGGAGTGGAGAGCATGGACAACAAACTTATTTTTAAATTTTAATGACCTCTTGGAAGTTTATGAAAGGCCACTGAAAATTCCCAAGGGAAGAAAAGCTCAGAAATATGGAACACTTGTGAGAACAATAGGAAGAAGTTCTGCTGTGATGAACTTTCCTTGACTGGAAAATAGTGTTTCTGTGTCTATTCAGTGACACATGAGAGAGAGAGAGAGAGAGACAGAGAGACAGAGAGACAGAGAGAGACAGAGACAGAGACAGAAAGAGACAGAGTGACAGAGACACAGAGAGAGACAGACAGAGAGACAGAGAGAGACAGAGACAGAGACAGAGAGACAGTCAGACACACAGAGACAGACAGACACAGAGAGAAAGAGACAGAAAGACAGAAACAGAAAAAGAGAAAGAGAGAGAGACAGACAGAGAGACAGAGAGAGACAGAGAAGGTTAGAAAGAGACTGAGAAAAAGAGAAAGAGAAAAAATGAGAAGATCTGTGAGAGGCAGTAACCCTCTAATAGTAATGGTAGGCAACCTCTTTGAATCCTGGCTTTCACACTTACTAATCTTCCAATCAAGCCAATCTGATAGGTTTGAGGGAGTATCTTAGAGTTGTTTAAATTTACAACCTTTAATTGATAGAGATTTAGAGGATTTTTATATGACTATTTCTATTTGATTTCTTCTGAAAATTGCTTGTTCAAATACTTTGACCATTTATCAATTGGAGAATGACTAATATTTTTGTAAAAATAAATTTGGCTCCATTCCTTATATATTTGAGAAATGAGACTTTCACCAGAGAAACTCGTTGTAAACATTTATCCATTTCCTCTTTTCTTTCTAATCTTGGCTGCAATAGATTTTTGTTTGTGCAAAAACTTTTTAGTTTAACATGTTTAAAGTGATCAATTTTTCATTCTGAAATGCTCTCTATCTCTTCCCTTATCCATAGATCTGACATATAAGATATTCCATACTTCTCTAATTTAATTTCTCCACTCTTCCTCTCCCTTTCCCTTCTCTCAGTTCATCCCTCTTTCTCACCTACCCACTTTTTTTTTGGTGAGGCAATTGGGGTTAGGTGACTTGCCCACGGGTCACACAGCTAGTAAGTATTAAGTGTCTGAGGCCAGATTTAAACTCAGGTCTTCCTGAATCTAGGGCCAGTGCTCTATCCACCTATCCACTGTGCTACCTAGCTGCCCCCGCCTTTTTTTTTTTTGCAGAGCAATGAGGGTTAAGTGACTCGCCCAGGTTCACACAGCTAGTAAGTGTCAAGTGTCTTAGGTCGGATTTGAACTCAGGTTTCACTTTTTAATTTTACATTATCCCAACATAATCTACTGATTTCTATACCTTTCATAAAGAAATCTTCCAACTGCCCTAATCCTGATAAAGTTCTTAGAAGTTACATATATCTTTTCTTCTAGAAATGTAGAGTTTAACCTTATCAAGTCCCTTATGAATTCTCTTTCAAGTTTAGTTTTTTATGCTTCTCTTGATTCTAGTATTTGAAAAATCAAATTTTGTATTTATCTCTGCTCTTTACATCAGGAATGCTTGGAAGTCCTCTATTTTATTAATTTCCATTTCTCCCTTGAAGTTTTTCTGGGTAAACTATTCTTTCTTATAATCCTAGCCCCTTTGTCTTCTGTAATATCATATTCCAAGCCCTCCACTTATTTAATATGGAAGCTTCTAGATCTTCTAAATGATCCTTTTTGTGGCTTCACAATATTTTTACGATTTCATTCTGCCTGCTTGAAGTATTTTCTCTTGGACCTGGGACCTCTGGAATTTGGCTTTATTATTCCTGGCAATTTTCATTTTGGGATGTCTTTCAGGCTATAATCAGTGCATTTTTTCAATGTCTATTTTATGCTCTGATTCTAGGATATTGAGGTAGTTTTCCTTGATAATGTCTTGAAACATGATTTCTAGGCTCTTTCTTTGATCATGACCTTTAGGTATTTCAATAATTAAAAAGAAAATATCTCTCCTTGATCTTTTGCCCCTGAATCAGTTGCTTTCCTGATCAGATATTTCACATTAACTTCTAGTTTTTCCATCCTTTTGACTGTTTTACTGCTTTTTGTATGTCTTATAGAGGCATTAGTTTCTACTTTCCTAATTCCAATTTATAAAGAATTATTAATTTTTAGCAAGATTTTGTACCTCTTTTTCTATTTGACCAATTCTACTTTTTAAGGAATTATTTTCATTAGTGAAGTTTTATAAACTTCTTTTTCACCATTTGGCCAATTCTGTTTTTTATGGTGTTATTCTCTTCAGGATGTTTTGTGTCATTTTAAAAATTGTCTTTTTTCAAAATTTTCTTAATTTTCATTTATTTATTTTTCTTCTACTGTTATTATTTGATTTTGGAAAAGAAATAATCTCCCAAGAATTCTTGTTGGGCTTGTGTCCAATTCACATTTTTTCTTTGAAGTTTTCTTTGTAGCTGGTCCATGTATCTTTGTTTATCTATAAAATAGTGATCATTTTGTACAACCTTACAGGGTTGTTGTGAAGTTCAGGTACTGTCATGGGTTAAATTTTACCAACTGCTTTTTTTCATAGGTACCCCTTCCTTCCTGTAGTACCTTTGTGCCAGATCCATAGTATAGGTAATTCCTGGTGAGAGAACTCCCATCCATTCAGAATTGCAACTCCTTTGTACCTTATTGTCTTATGGAGTTACTTGCCTGAGCACTGAGAGATGAAGTGATTTGCCTGTGACCACACTACTACCAGTCTGAGAGGTAGGAATTTAACTCAGATATTCCTGATTCTGAGGTTAGCTTTATTTATTGAATACCATGCTACCTTCTAAATCATTAGGAAAATAGCCTTCTTTAATTCATAGCACTGAAAGTCAACGTAAGATATTATCTATTCTAACCCTTTCATTTTATGGGTGAGTAAATCCATGCCCAAACAGGAAAGACTATTTGCCAAATGAATTGAAATAATTAACTGACAATACTGGTATTCAAACACAGGTCTCCTGACATGAAATCCAGTGCTCTTTTTATTACACTGCATATAGCATGTTGATTTTCCTTCTTTCTTTTACTATCTCTTTTTTTCCTCATTTGTATTCAATAAATATTTTATGCCTGACTAATTGATATCTTCTTCTCTGATACTTGGAGTGACTAGAATCCCTACCCAGGCAACAGGATTATCAGAGGAATGATTGAAAGAATTGTTAAGAATATACTTCAATATTGGAAAAGTACCATTCTGTCCATGAGAAATGAATTTGTTCACAATTCCTTTATCTTCCATTGAAATACCCTTTCACTCCTTTTCACCTAAATTCTTTTCATCCTCCAAGGTTCAAGTTTGATCTTCTTTATGAAATTTTCCTCACTATTTCAACCCACACTGATCCCTACCTCCCCTCAAATTCCTAAAGTAATTATTTTCTAGGTAGAATTATTAAATACGTAATATTAGATGCTGTTTCCTATCATTGAAGATTTTGTATGTGTATGTATGACAATACAGTATTGTACAACATACTGGCTTTGGAGTAAGAAGCCTTTGCTTCAAATTCCAGATCTTCTACTTACTACTAGTATAATCTTAGGTACATCACTTTCTTCATCTAGTCTTCAGATTCTACTATAAAATATTGGTGTTGGATTAGTTTATCTCTTAGGTTCTTTCTAGATCTAAATTTTGCATTCTTTGATGGCTGATACTTAGTTTCTTCTTATTTTATACCCCCCTAAAGTATTCTAGGCCTTCATTAAATGTTCATCAATTTGAAAAACATGCTCTAAGTCACCATTGATTAGAGAAATGCAAATTAAAACAACTCTGAGGTACCATAAATTGGCTAATATGATAGAAAAAACAATGACAAATGTTGGAGAGAATGTGAAAAAATTGGGACACTAATTCACTCTTGCTGGAGTTGTGAACTGATCTAACTATTTTGGAAAACAATTTGGAACTATGCCCAAGGGGATAAAAATCTGCATACCCTTTGGCCCAGTAATACCGCTACTAGTTCTGCACCCCAAAGAGATTTAAAAAAAAAGAAAAGGACCTATGTGTACAAAAATATTTATAGCAGCTCTTTTTGTGTTGAAAAAAAAAAATGGAAAATGAGGGGATACCCATCAATTACAGAAAGGTTAAACAAGTTGTGGTACATGATTATGATATAATACTATTGTTTTATAAAGAATGATGAGCAGGATGCTTTCAGAAAAACCTAGAAAGACTTACATGAACTGATATAAAGCAAAGTGAACAGAGCCAAGAAATAATTGTACACATTAACTGTAATGTATGATGATCAACCTGTGAATGGCTTAGTTATTCTCAGCAGTACCACGATCAAAGACAATTCAAAAGCCTTATGATGATAAATGCTATCCTCCTCCAAAGAAGTGATGAAATCTTTATGTATATTTTTTAAACTTTCTTCATTTTTACTGTGTTCTTAGGGGGGGTCTGTGTTCTCTTTTGTAACATAGCTAATATGAAAATATGCTTTGCAGGACTGCACATATATAATCTATATCAAAGTACTTACATTCTCAAGGTGGGGAGGGGATTTGGAACTCAAAAACTATGAACTCTGAATGTTAAAAATAGGTTTTATATGTAATTTAGAAAAATAAAATAAAAGTATTGTTTTAAAATGTTCATCTATTTAATCATAAAGTGCCTATTATGTACAAGGATCTGGGCTAAATCCTGGGAAGTAAAAACAAAAACAAAAATAGAAAACCTCCAAAACAGGCCTACTTCTTAGGAAGCTTATATTCTACTTATCCGCATTTTTTTATCTGCCTCTTTCCAGGCCAGACTTAATGGCACCTAGGTCTGTAAAGTCTGCCCCTGACCTATTGGTCTACTATTGTGGGTTTTTTTTTTTTGGGGGGGGGGTGAGGCAATTGCGGTTAAGTGACTTGCTCAGGGTCACACAGATAGTAAGTGTTAAATGTCTGAGGCCAGATTTGAACTCAAGTCCTCCTGAATCCAGAGCCAGTGCCTTATCCACTGCACCACCTAGCTGCCCCTAATCTACCATTGTTTTTTGAGGGAAGTGCTTGAAGCTCTACAAAGAGTTTTCAAGCATGTATATGTTATAGCACTCAACCAATTAAAATGTAATTGCTTACAAGGCATTTTGTAGTAATTTTCCTCTTGTATACTTTTTAATGACATATGAACATATGCTTATATTGGTTTTAAAAATATGCTTCACTCACCCTAGTGGCACTGGTCTTTTCAAGATATTCTTATTTAGTCTCTGAGAACTTGGTGGATAATCGTCCACCAAGAGAGCAGCAGCCAGGGGCTGCTCTTTGGCTGTGCAGGTTCTGTGCCATGCCTCCCACCTGCCTCTAAGTGTAATTCATGTTCTCTGGACCCATTCTTTAAATTAATCAGAGTTCTCTATTACTAGACCTAGCCAGAGCCAGCAAACTGCTGCTGTCTGAGCCATCATCCTGCCATGCTGTTGCTTTCTTTATATTCCCCTCCTTGATTTACTTCAGTAATTCTGAAAACAGTAATCAAATAAACATTATTATTCCTGGATAATTTCTATAGCTTCACTCACCATCACTGCAACTTCCTAGTCTAAGAAACCCTTTTATGACTACCTCTCTCTTATATGTGTTGTCTTGATTTATTGAAATATATGCTCCTTCAGAAAAGGGACTTGCTTTTTTATATTTTTATCTCCTGTGATTAGCACAGTGTTTAGTACACAGCACACACATATGTATATATAATAAATATATATATATATATATATGAATAGATATATGATGCACATATATATTTTTTCATTCATTCATTTAATCAATCATTTAATAAGTGTTCAACATCATGGTTCAGCTCTGAAAGATGTGCTGCTGGGAGACTACCAATGGTTGAGCCATTGAGCAGCTGTTGTCCAAAGGGCTATCCAACTACTACTGACTAATTGAATACAAAAAAACCCAGCAAACGTTAAGTACTGAATGGAGAGCAAGAAAGAGAGACAGAGACAGAGACAGAGACAGAGACAGAGACAGAGACAGAGACAGAGACAGAGAGAGACAGAGAGAGAGAGAGAGAGAGAGAGAGAGAGAGAGAGAGAGAGAGAGAGAGAGATGATATTAGTTTCTGTCCTCAAGGAGCTTATATTCTTGGGATGGTGAGGGCAACATGTATACAAATAATAAATCTAAAGTTAATAATTGGAAGAGTGGCAACAGCAGCTGGCAAGGCCAGTGGTTTCATATATAAGGTAGAGCTAGAGCTAACCTCTGAAGGAAGCTAAAGCTTGTAAGAAGCAGAAGTGAGGAGCACAACTGGAGACTGAGGGATAGTATGAAATTATGATGGTAGGAGGTAGAATAGAGCACAGGTTTGAGAGATATTGTGGAAGTAGAATCAATAGAACATGGTATTTGATTGGATGTGTGGAACATAGGAGAGTCTGAGGGCAAGACATCAGGCTCTTTGGTGTCAGGAAGTGACATTTGCTTGTGGGAGGAAGGGGGTCGAGGCTGGGGCTCTCGTTCTCTTTTGTCAGGACTGGTGGAGAGTGGAGGGAGAAATGCACTCTCCCTTTAATTGATAGATGAATCTAGGACTTTCTTTCTTCACCAAATTCTTATTCTCCTCAATAAATGCTTAAAAGTCTAACTCTTGATAAAGCTTATAATTTACTGGTGACCACTCATTAGATTTTTTTAGACAGACTAGCTAGAATTTTAGACCTTACAAGAGTGAGTAATTGGTGCTACCTCCAAGATTGGAAACCTGAGGATCAGGAAGGTTGTGAAATAATCCAGATTAGACATTCAGAGTGATTCTTCAGCTTTGTTTTCCCCTCATCCTTTCTTCTCTCATCCCTTCAGTTCCCAAGTCTTGTCAAGCATCCCCCATCTCTCCCATTATGCACATTACCTGGACTATTATAATTGATTGCTATTTTTTGTTTGTTTCCAGACTTTTCCCTATGCACTTTGCCCTCCACACAGCTAACAAATGATCTTCCCAGTGCACTCTCCTGCCCAGAATCCTTTGGGTACTCCTTAATGTTTCTAGAATGAAAAACAAATTCCTCAGTTCATTCATTTAAGGAACTAGCCAATCTGACTCCTGTCTACCTTTCTGATTTAATTTTTATGATACCTTACATATACTCTGGTTCTAAACAAACCAGACTCCAAGTCATTGAATTCCATTTTTTTTTTAATCTCCAAGTAGTCACACTTGGCATTTAGTCCCTCCTCATCTCTACTTTTCAGAATTGTTAGCTTCACTGAAGGCTCAGCTCGGATCCCAATTCCTCTATGAAGCCTTCTCTTATACCTCAAGTTTTTAGTGACCTGTACCTCCTTAAATTATATCATATTTACATATTTGGTTCCAGCACACCCCTGCTCTAAGCACTCAGTCCTATCACCCTATTATTTATATCATTTGAACATCACAAATAGACTGATGAAGTAGGCAGTTCAGTTATTATTCTCCCTATTTAATAAAAAGGAAATAGACCTGGGGATGTCAGGAAGACACATGCCCGTTGGAAAATGAGCCAAAAGAAGGATGCCAGGTAGTTCCTTTTTAGAGAAGAGGAAAGAAAAGAAAAGAGTCTCATCATCACAGGAACCAACAAAACATACTTGATACTTATGACAAGAATACTTAAAGGAAGCCATAATATACAAACTTTCAGGTCAAAACCTGACTTTTTATGCCCCAAAGCATTTTGTTCTGAGTCTGGTAAAATGTGTTTAATGGCCATGTTTTTGTCATATACCAGTATGTGAGTAAGAGTATGGGGATGGCTATTCATAAGCTTGGTGTACAAATCCTAAAAAGAGGAAGCAGGGTGGGGTGAATGGAGAATTGGCCCTGGTGTCAAGATGACCTTGGTTCAGGTCCGGCCTCTGAGGCACATTGATTTTGTGCTCAGTGAATATAATTCTCAAAAACTTAAGTTACATATGAGTGGCTGATTTGCTTTCTTAAAGGATTTTCCCACACCAGAATACCTCCATCTAGGAAATTTCATTTTTTTCACCCCCACCCTACCCTTCATAGGGCTTCAATGTGCATGCTTATGCAACATTTTTAATGTGGAAAGAGAAAGTAGAAGAGATGGAAAGATCAAGGTGCAGAGGGAGAGATGAAAGAAGAGAAAAGCAAAGAAAAGCATCCAGGGAATAGAGAGGGGAGAAGGAAAAAAGGAGAAAAGGGGAAGCAGAGAGACACATTCATTTGAAGGTTACAGTGCCCAAGGCATCCTGTCTCTGGCTGGCCTTTCCACCATAAACAGATAGGCTTAGAGCTAGCAAAGCAGCTTCTCACCTGTGACACATTAGCACTCAGGGCAAAACAGCTGGCAGGGAGGAAAGAGTGCAGGCAGAGATAATTCCCCATGTTCCCTTAGTAGTCAAGACAAGCACAAACTTGTCCCACTGGGAGCTCCTTCCATCAGGTATCCTGCTCAATGTGCTGCTGGGGGAGCATTTTAAAATGATGAGAGATTGGCTCTGCCACTGTTCTGGTCCTTTCAAAAATCTCTGGAGGAGGGAGGGGGTTTTGATTCTGCTAGGGAACAAGACTCACTTTTCCTCTTCCATACAAAGCTGCTCTTTGAAAGATGGCTCCATGGGGACAGGATGTTTTCCCTTCAGAGCCCTTTCTAGCCCCAAATGTTTGCTTTTCCAAAGTCATTTGGAAAATCCTCAGCAGGGAAATTAGAGTCATAAAAATATGAAGGAAGAAATCATCCTGTCTGGGGGATGAATACTGTACTCTGGTGTGAAACAAGTTGGAATTTGCATAGAGGAATTAAAAATGATTGATCAATGAAGGTTGAGATTGGGCATTTAAAAAACCCTTAAGGTTTTTTTTTTTTAATAAAAGTAGCAAAACCAGTGACTAGATATTTGCTTATAAATAATGTGTCTGTATTCAAAACAATCTGGCAATCTGGAACTTCATTTTTAACAGAAAATTTGAGAAAAGTAAAATAATAAAATTCCATTTATTTTATACTTCATATGGTCTTTAGGAGCACCGTTTCTGTGAATAGTGAAAGCAGTGGTACAATTGAAAGAAACCTTAGAGTCAGAAATCCTGTGTTCTAGTTCCAAGCTTCACCATTAATTAATTTGATGACTTTGTTGTATAAGTTATTTCTCCTCTTTGATTCTTGGTCTCCTCATCTATAAAATGGAAATAATCATATTTGTACTACCTCTTTCCCAGGGTTAGAAAATTTCCCAGGACAGATAAAAATAGTATATTATTCAGTTTTCCCCCTAAATCACACTCTTCTACCTTATGATGGTTTTGCAAAAGAACCTTGAATTTTCTTATATTGACAGAATCACCCAGGGAGGGGAGTTAAAAAAAAATCTGGAGAACAAGGTGAATAA
Organism: Dromiciops gliroides; assembly: GCF_019393635.1. NCBI lineage: Eukaryota > Metazoa > Chordata > Mammalia > Microbiotheria > Microbiotheriidae > Dromiciops > Dromiciops gliroides. The sequence goes on along the minus strand of NC_057866.1, from coordinate 83,674,722 downwards.
TTAGACTTAATTAGATGATTGAATTTCAGATTGAGGACTTCAGCGTAATTTTGTTATGTTAGTATTATTCCATGACAGGACTATGTTAATTACCCAGAATTACTGAGCACATAGCTTTTCACTATCTCCAAAAATGACTGAATCTCCTGCATTGTAGACAGTCTTAGGCAGTTGGCCACAAAGTTGTACCACAAAGAAAACAGAGCCTGGATCTTATTTCAGGGAGGTAAGGAGGCTAAAGAATTTTACAGTGACCTTCAGGGTTTTCTATGTCTGTGCTTTTATGAGCACCAAGTAGCAATAATGCATGTAAAAAGTACAAATTGGCCTCCATCTTTTTTCTCCCGACAATAAAACAACCATCTTGTTATAAAGCATTTACTTCAGTCATGTCTGACACTTTGTGACCCCATTTGGGGTTTTCTTAGAAAAGACACTGGAAGGGTTTGTCATTTCCTTTTCTAGCTCATTTTACAGATGAAAAAACTGAGACCAACAGAGTTAAATGATTTCCCCAGGGTTACATAACAAGTAAGTATCTAAGACTACATTTGAGTATAGGGAGATGAGTCTTCTTCACTCCAGGCCCATTAATCAATAAACTAGCTGCCAGAGGAAACAACCACAAAAGCATGCAAATGAATGTTTTGACATAATTAAGAATAAGCATGGCCCCAAAGAAGCAATATGAAAACACAATTCTGCCCTCTATTATGCAAAGATTGGAAGTCCACAGGTATGGAGCATTGCATATATTGGTGGAGTTGTGGACTGATCCAAACATTCTGAAGAGCAATTTGGAACTATACTCAAAGGGCTAAGGGGCTGTGCATACCCTTTGACCCATTAATACCACTACTAGGTCTGTATCCCAAAGAGATCATAAAAAAGGGAAAAGGACCAACAAGTACAAAAATATCTTTAGTAGCTCTTGCTGTGGTGGCAAAAAAATATTGGAAATCAAGGGGATGCCCATCAATTGGGGAATGGCTGAACAAGTTGTGGTATATGAATGTAATGGAATACTATTGTGCTATGACAAACGATGAGCAGGCAGATTTCAGAAAAACCTGGAAAGACTTCAGTGGATTGACGCTGAGTGAAGTGAGCAGAACCAAGAAAATATTGTACACAGTAACAGCAACCCTGTGTGTTGATCAATTGTGATAGACAACTCTTCTCAGCAATACGATGATCCAAGATAATTCCAAAGGACTCAAGATGGAACATGCTCTCCATATGCAGAACAAAGAGCTGTAGAACCTGAATGCCCATTGAATCATATTGTTTCTAATTTTTTATGTTTTTTCATTTTTTTCCTTTTGCTCTGATTCTTCTTTCACAGCACAACTAATGCAGAAATATGTTTAATGTGATTGTACATGTTGTAAGGGGCTAAAATTCTAGCTATACTGTCTAAAATATCTAATGAGTGGTCACCAATAAATTAGAAGCTTTAGCAAAAGTATTTAAGTGTTTAAGTATTTATTAAAGAGCATTAGGATCTAATGATCAGAGAAAAAGGTAAAAATTTAACTATTTCTAAGAGACCCCATCATCTGACCTGCCATGGTGAGGTCAGGAACAAAAAAACCCAATGCTTCCTCCTTCCTTCCACACAGCTCCAAGCTAATTGGCTGGTAGCTTTGATAGACAGTACCCACAAGCAAATGCCATTTCCTGACTCCAAGGAAAAGCCACATGCCTTGCTCTCAGATGCCTTCTCCTCATGGTGGAGCTTTCCTACAGTAATTGTCCAGCAGGTGGCGTCACTCCAATTGTTACAATATATAACCTATATTAGATTGTTTTCCATTTTGGGGAGGAGGAAGGAAGAGAGGGAGAAAGAAAAATTTAGAACTCCAGATCTTACAAAAGGAAATGTTGAAAACTATCTTTACATGTAACGATAAAAATACTATGAAGATTGAAAAAAAAAGGTAAACTATTCCTTCTTCTCCTAATTTACCTATAGTATCACCATTTATGTACAAATTATCTACCCATTTTGACCTTATTTGGCATACAGTGTAAAATGTTGGTCTATGCCTAGTTTCTACCATACTATCTTCCAGTTTTCCCAGCAGTTTTTGTCAAATAGTGATATCTTACCCCAGAAGGTGGAGTCTTTAGGTTTATCAAACTGTAGATTAGTATAATTATTTGCTACTGTGTCTCCTGTGCCTAACCTATTCCATTGATCTGCCATTCTATTTCTTAGCCAGTACCAAATAGTTTTGGTGACTGCCACTTTATAGTAAAGCTTCAGATTTGGTATAGCTAGCCCACCTTCCTATGCAGTTCCCTTGATATTCTTGAACTTTGGTTCTTCAAGATGAATTTTGTTATTATATTTTCTATCTCTATAAAATAATTTAGGGAGTCTGGTTGTTATGCCACCGAATAAGTATATTAATTTAGGTAGAATTGTCATTTCATTATAATAGCTCAGCCTATCCATGAGCAATTGATGTTTTTCCAATTATTTAGATCAAAATTTGTGTGAAAAGTGTTTTGGAATTGTGTTCATAAAGTTCCTGGGTTTGTCTAGCAGGTAGACTCCCAAATGTTTTCTTTTGTCTACAATTATTTTAAATGGAATTTCTCTTTCTATCTCTTGCTGCTGAGCTTTGTTGGTCATGTATAGAAATACTGATGATTTATGTGGATTTATTTTATATTCTGCAACTTTGATAAAGTTGTTAATTTTTTCAAGTAGTTTTTTAGTTGATTCTCTAAGTATACCACCATATAATCTCCAAAGAGTGAGTTTTATTTCCTCCTTGCCCATTCTAATTCCTTCAATTTCTTTTTCTTCTCTTATTGCTAAAGCTAATATTTCTAGTACAATATTGAATAATAGAGATGATAATGGGTATCCCTGTTTCACTGCTGATCTTATTGGGAATGCCTCTACATAGTGTTTGCTGCTGGTTTTATGTAGATACTGCTTATCATTTTAAGGAAAGCTCCATTTATTCCAATGCTTTCTAGTGTTTTTATTAGGAATGACTGCTGTATTTTGTCAAAAGATTTTTCTGTTATCTATTGAGATAGTCATATGATTTTGGTTAGTTTTGTTATTGATGTGGTTGATTATGTTCATAATTTTCACAATGTTGAACTGGCCCTGTATCCTGGGTATGAATCCCACCTGGACATAGTATGTTATCCTGGTGATAAATTTTGTAATCCCCTATCTAATATTTTATTTAAATTTTTTCATCAATATTAATTAGGGAAATTGGTCTATAATTTTATTTCTCTGTTTTGGCTTTGCCTGGTTTTGGAATCAATACCATATTTGTGTCATAAAAGGAATTTGGTAGAATTACTTCACCTATTTTTCCAAATAATTTTTATAGTTTTGGAATTAATTGTTCTTTAAATGTTTGGTAGAATTCTTTTGCTGGAGATTTTTTCTTAGGGAGTTCATTAATGGCTTGTTTTTTCCATTTCTTTTTCTAATATGGGCTTATTTAAAGATTTTATTTCCTCTTTAGTTAACCTGGACAATTTTTATTTTTGTAAAGTTTTATCCATTCCATTTAGCTTGTCAAAATTATTGTCATACAGTTGGGCAAAATAGTTCCTAATTATTACTATAATTTTCATTTCATTGGTGGTGAATTCACCCCTTTCATTTTTTATACTGGTAATTCGATTTTCTTCTTTCTTTTTTATTTTTAATCAAATTAACCAAAGGTATATCTATTTTATTGATTTTTTCATAAAATCACCTCTTAATTTTATTTAGTAATTCTATAGTTTTCCTACTTTCAATTTTCTTAATCTCTCCTTTGATTTTCAGAATTTCCAATTTAGTATTTAATTGGAGACTTGTAATTTGTTCTTTTTCTAACTTTTTTATTTGCTTGTCCAATTCATCTATCTCCTCTTTATTTTATTCATGTAAGCATGTAGAGATAGAAAATTTCCCTTAAGAACTGCTTTGGCTGCATCTCATAAATTTTAGTATGTTGCTTCATTGTTGTCATTCACTTTGATGATGTTATTGATTGTTTCTATGACTTGTTGTTTGACACACTCATTCTTTAGGATGAGATTATTTAGTTTCCAATTAATTTTCAGTCTACATTTCCATGCAACTTTATTACATAAATTTTTTTATTGCATCACAATCTGACTACTTTCAAGTAGTCTAGCGATTCTTAAATCAAAGGAATGCCCATCAATTGGGGAATGACTAAACAAACTGTGGTATATGATGATGATTGAATATTATTGTGCTATAAGAAATGACAAGCAGGATAACATCAGAAAGGCCTGAAAAGATATGTATGAAATGATGTATTGTGAAGTGAGCAGAACTAAGAGAACATTGTACAAAGAGACAGAAATATTGTTTGATGAAGAACTGTGAATGACTTGACTATTCTCAACAATACAATGATTGAAGATAATTCCAAAGGAGTATTGATGAAACATACTATCCACCTCCAACTAAAGAACTGATATTGATAGAACAGAATGAAGCATGATATTTTTCACTTTCTTTTATTTTTTTTCTTTTAATCCAGTTTGCTTATATAAAATAACAAATATGGTAATGTTTTACATAATCATACATATATAACTCATATCTGATTGTTTGCCACCTCAGGGAAAAGGGGGAGGGAGGGAAAGAGGAAACTATAAATAATAAAACTATAAATAAAAAGTTTATTATTTAAAAACTTAAAAATGAATGAATGAATATATATGTGTATATATATATATATACATACATATATGAATAAATAAATAAATTACTAGTAAACATCCTTTTTGAGGTCTTCCAAGAAGGCTTTTTGGTCTTGAGACCAATTCATCTTCCCCCTTGAGGCTTCACATGTAGGCATTTTGAGTGTTGTCCTTATCTCAGTTTGTGTTTTGGTCTTCCTTGTTACCATAGAAGCTCTCTGTGGTAAGGATCCTTTTCTGTTTCTTAAACCTATTTTAGCCTATTTTGTGACTTTTAAAGTTGAGGTCTGTGGGCTGCTAGGTGGTGCAGTGGATAAAGCACCAGCCCTGGATTCAGGAGTACCCGAGTTCAAATCCAGCCTCAGACACTTGACACTTATTAGCCCAGCTTATTAGCTGGGCAAGTCACTTAACCCTCATTGCCCTGCAAAAACAAAACAAAACAAACAAACAAATAAAGTTGAGTTCTGCTCCTAGGGCACAGGGACCATTGTTGCAAACTTCTTGTGCTGGGCAATAGGGGCCTGATCAGTGGCTTTCTGCTCTGAGGTCTCTGGGGCTTGTGGATTCCTCATCACTCTGTGTATGCTCTCTGCACTGGGATGGCTTGGCTTAGCCTGTCCTGTTGTTGGTTCTCTAGCTGGTAGTTTGCCTTCTCAGCTGGGGCTAGGGAGGGTGGGGTCCTCACAAATAGCCTGATGCACCACCAGCCTGCTGAGCCAGGACCAAGGGGCCTCAAGTGCTGATTTGTGCTGTGGCCAAGAGCTTCCTGCTGACTTGCTCAGACACCCTCTGTGCTGTGTTGATCTGTGTTGCATTCCCCTTTTGCCCATGTGAGACAGACCTCTCCTGAAGTCTTCTTAATTATTTCAAGTTGGAAGATTCTATCTCTCTGTCTCTTTGTAGGTTCTGTAGCTCCCAATTCCATTTAGAAGCTTTATGAAATGTTTTTTCTGAGGTAAACTTGGGGGAGCTCAGCCTTCTTTCTGCCATCTTCTTGGCCTCCATCTTAAAGAAAGAAATGCCTCTCTGCTCTACAAATCACTGGCAGAATGAAATGCTCCTTGAAAGAATAAAAGAAGTGTTTCAAAGAAAAAAAAAAGAAAAAAGAAAAAATATATGTACAGGCATAGAGTTCCCACTCCCACATCCAGGAAATTATGGAGGTTAAAGTAAGAAATTCCTAGTTCTTCCATGTAATGTGTTTAGTATGATAAAGTGTGTCTCTATTCCTCATCACTGACAGCCCTGCATAATGTCTCCTTGGTGGTAGGGCAAGATCCTTTGACTTCTTTCAAACCACTTGGACCCAACAACCCTATTTCTACTGTACCTGTGCACAGGTGACATTGGATGAACTCATCCTGATGGTGAGAGGGAGACCTGTCTCCTTAAGGAGGTATATAGAGTCAACTGTTTATTTGGTAACCTGACATAAAAGATAGATCTGCTTTCTTCCTGGGATGTGAGGGACATGAACCAAAAAATCTCCTGAGACGTGTCAGACCTAAGAACCCACTTCTCACTCGTGGTGATTTACACAGGAATAAGTGATAGTACCAGAATGTTTCTCAGAATTGGTGCTAAGGATTATGAAGTTCTGGGTAGACATAATACAAAGGTAAATTCAAGCGAGGAAAAAAAATGAACTGGAAGAGAAAGTTTGCTGGAGAATATTGGATAAACCCCAGTAGTCAAAAAAATTAAAACAATTTAGTCATTTTACTATACTACATACTACCTGGACTGAAAGAGGAAATAGAAAATTTAGGGAAGAGATCACACATTTGGCATGGAGGAAATTATATATTTATGAATGATTAATTGTCTTGCAATTCTTTCCAACAAAAAGAGAGCAGCTAATCACATCTTCACTTGACTTAATCATAATGAAGCCATCATTTAAATGGGGGAGGAATAATGTGATTTTCTGCAGTAAGAAAGAATCAAGGAGGAGTTTGGTTGCTGAGATGGAAAATAATGGGAGGAGTGACATGGCACTTTAGAAGTTATGATAGGGGAGAGAAAAGACAAATAATGTCTGACAAGTGTCTTAGTTGGGGAAAAACAGATTTCAAATTGTTCAGAGAGATTATGAATAGGATTCTATGAGCTACAAGTCTACAAGGAAGTTACATATACTGTAGAATCTCTCAAAGACTAAACTCTGACAACACAATTATGAAAAAGGAGGAACTGATGAATGTATATGCTCACACAGTGAGCTCACTGGCAAAACATTTTTGTTCTTTTTTAAGACTTTTAGAAAATGGAAAAAAGTAAAAAACAAAAACAAAAACAAGAGTATGACAAAGTACTCCAAATAGTAGTGAAACACAACATGAGTAGATGTTTCCAAGGAATGCTAATGACATTAAAAGGTGTTTTTTTTTTTTAAAGCTACATTGTGGGAAAGAGGATATAAATGACTACTGCCTGGGGTGGATAGGACAATCATAACTGAGGATGGAAAAGAGGTACAACTGTATAACTCAGGTCACATTTTACTTCTCTTTTCTCTGCCAAGGAGGGTAAATTTTGGGCTACAAAGAAGAGAACAAAAATTGTCAATAGGTCTTGAGACTCAAAACAAAAGAGGAGAGTAAATGAGTATCTGGTTGTCTTTTATGAATTCTAATAAATTTGCCAAAAAAATTGTAACACCGTATAAAGTGGGGGAAAATTGTATTGATGTTGTCTCTACCTTTAGAGGTGTTAGATAGCACAGTGAATAGAACACTGGACTTGGCATCAGCAAGACCTGAGTTCACCTTCTTCCTCAATTAATTGCTGGTTGTGTGATCCTAGGAAAGTTACTTAACCTCTCAATCTCAGTTACTTCATTTGTAAAACGAAGGAGGTGGATTTCATGGTTCTCTAAGGATCTTTTTGGCTCTAGATGTGTAGTGCTATAATATTTAAAAGACCCTGGATGAATTAAAAAGATGTTAGATATTGGAGAAGGGCAATGTAATATAATATATTTTTTTATTTTAATATAAAGATGTGAAGTCTATTAGTTGTAGGTGACTGAGCTTGGCTTTTATTCTAATCAAAATTCCACAAAGTAATTTTAAAAGTATTTTAAAAAGTTCTTGTTCTTCCTTTGTTCTCAAAGTGACCCAGTGACATCAGGAGGGTGATGTCTTAACTTGCATGTGAATTGGATTTAAGTGAGATTGGTCGTTGCAAAGTCATTAGCCTCACTCTCTCCTTCAGAGTCATCAAATTCCAATGGCAAGACTTAGGTCAGGGTCACTGGCAATGGCCCAGAATGTAGAGGTATTAAGCTAAGGTATTTCCCAGGTCTCAGTTTGTCTGTGGTAATATGCATTTAGTAGTTAAGATCCTTGAAGTTTCTGGCCAGAACAGAAACAATAGCTATTTACACTCTGAGACATAAAACCCCAAACAATAAGCAAATGAGGCTTGGGCTGGGACCTATTATTGGTCAATCAGAGAGAGCCAGTGATTTGCATTTAAGGCATAGTCAAGTAACTCCATATGAATCCCAGTGGGCTTTATGAAAGCCTGGTTTACCAGAGCTATATTTCAAGAAATCACAAATGAAAACTGCATGAGATGAAAATCTCAGTTTAAAACAAAAAACAATAATAGAATTAATAAGTAGGGAAGAAAATGTCTAATACCAACACCGTTGGAAAGTATAAGTGATCCAAATTTATATTCCTAAAGACAGAGTGCCCACATGTAAGAGTGTGAGTCCCCACATGAACAGAAGGAGAGAAGAAAGGAGAAGAAGGAGCAAGAGGGGATTAGGAGGAGGAGAAAACAGCAGCATTGTACAACTGGAACTGGGCTGTTGGATCCCCCAGTGGTGCAACTCTACTTCTCACAGATTGGTGTATGGACTTCATTCTCAAAGCGGGCTGACTGATGGCATCATCAGGGTGATGTCTTGACTTTCAAGTGCTTTGGATTTGAGTAAGACATAGATAGCTGTACAGTCATCAGCCCTACTCTCTTCTCCTGAGTCATCTAATATGAAATGTTGCTGATCCTCTAAAAGAAGACAGAGATAAAAAGGAGTGACCATGATCTGATCTTTGCCATGATCTGAAAGTCTCTTACTGAGGGTTGAACTCTCTTTGCTGACTAATAAACATCTCACATTTCTCTGGAAGTATGAATTCAGCCCTCATAACACATAAGGAAACACTTTATTTTTATATCTATTGACTTTTTTTTTTATATAATTGCCTTACCTAGTTGCTTTGAAGGGTCACAGTCCTGTTCCCAAGGAAGTAGCAAACTATATACTATGGATTCTTGCAAACTTATGGCATTTCATGCCACCTTTCATTTGAACAAACATCTTAAAAGAGATTTCTTCTATGGGACATTTTAATACTTATATATAAATATATAAATTTATATATACATATACATATATGTTTTCTCACTTTTCAGTATTGAAAACTCACATTTATATAGCACTTGATGGTATATAAATAATATGTGCATATTTATATGTAAACAGGCGTATGCATTTTGTGTATATATGCAGAAAGAGGTGGTAAAGAAGGAAGGAGAGGGAGGAAGAGAAGGAGGGAGTGAGAGAGAGAGACAGAGAGAGAGGAGGACAGAGAGGAGACACAGAGACAAAGAAAAAGAAAGAGGAGATAGTGAGAGAAGAAGAGGGAGAGGGAGAGGGAGAGAGAGATGTTTAATCTGTGATTTTATGGATATATGATCCCAGTCAGCATAATCTTTGCAATACATATTCTTAGTGAGTTCCCAAAGCAATGCTGTGTTAAATGACCTGTGCAGGGTCACACAGCCAATTTTGAGTTCTAGCTCTCCATACCCTGTCCCAATGTTGCCTCTCAGTACAAGCATCTGGCTGACCTTGAGTAAGTTACTCAATATTTCCAGGTGTCAGTTTGCTCTCCTATAAATGAGGGATAGAAAAGTATTGTTATCCTCATTTTATAGCTGAGGAAGCCCAATTTTGCCAACACTAAGTGACTTGCTTTATGTCATTCTGCTCATAGGTGGTATGTATCCTAATTCCAGCTCCCATGTCCTTTCTTTACTAGGGAATTAGAATGGACAAGGAGGAAATAAAACTCACTCTTTGGAGATTATATGATGGCATACTTAGAGAATCCTAGAGAATCAACTAAAAAACTACTTGAAAAAATTAACAACTTTATCAAAGTTGCAGAGACTTCATGTTTAAGTTCCAGAGGAAATCTGCCCATTTTGCTGTTCATGTGTCTGAGTGATGAAAATAGGGTCATCATTTATTAGATTACTAATGTGATATTACAAGGGGCTAAAATTCTAGCTAGTCTGTCTAAAATATCTAAGAGAGGTCACCAATCAATTATAAGCTTTAGCAAGAGTTAGACTTTTAAGCATTTATTAAGGAGAATAAGAATTTGGTGAATAGAGAGAGAGAAAAGCCTAGATTCATCTATCTATCTATCAAAGGGAGAGCACATTTCTAGCTCCACTCTCCACCAGCGTCATGACAAAAGCAAGCGAGAGAGCCAGCCTTGCCCCCTCTTCCTTCCACAAGCAAACATCACTTCCTGACGCCAAATAAAAGCTGCATGGCCTTGCCCTCGGAGGCCTTCTCCTCATGGTGGAGCTTTCCTACAGTAAGTCTCCAGCAGGTGGCATCATTCCAATCATTCCAATATGATATGACTAAGAGTCAGGAGGCCTGATAAAAGTAATTTCTTTCTCTGGACCTTGGCTTTCTCATCCATGAAGTAGGGTGAATGAAGGATTGGAAGGGTAGACCACAGAAACTCTAAGATCCTTTCTAATTATATTGTTAATGGGACCATAGATTTAAAGGTAGAAGGAACCACAAAGAGCATAACTCAGCCCCTTCATTTTAAAGGTGAGTAAAATGGGAAGAGTGTAACTTTCTTGGGCCTGAGTGGTTTTTTTGTCAAGATGAGAGGGTTAGACTAGATGGCCTTTGAGGTTCCTTCCAACCCTAAATCTAGGATCCTAGGGCCTTGCTTTGAATCCCAACTCAACACTATCTGTATCATCATGAACAAGTCAATTCAGTTCCCTGAACCTTGATTTAATCTTTAAAATGAGAATAATAAACCTTGCATTCTCTATATTCACAGGATTGTATGCAAAATATTTTGTAAATCTCAATTAATTAGAATTATGTCAGTCTTTATTGCAGGGCATAAGAATGAGTCTTTGAGTTGGAGAAGCTGAGTTTGAATCTTATCTCTCCTACCTTCTATCTAGATGACCTTCAGAAAATCCCTTTACTGCTCTGGACCTCATTTATTTGAAAACCTCTTAGGGGCAGCTAGGTGGCGCAGTGGATAGAGCACCAGCCCTGGAGTCAGGAGTACCTGAGTTCAAATCTGGTCTCAGACACTTAACACTTACTAGCTGTGTGACCCTGGGCAAGTCACGTAACCCCAATTGCCTCACTTAAAAAACAAAACAAAACAAAACAGAAAACCTCTTCCCACAATGTAGTCTAAGCCAAGAACATTCCCACTATCAGAATGTAAATGGTAGAGACAAGATGATCCTTTGACTCCAAAGCCACCACAATGCTTCTTTTCACTTGTCCCACATTCCCAAAACAGAAAACATACTTACTCATTGTTGGCACATCCTATTGATAGCGTTTAATACTTTGCATATCTTATCAGTTCTTGCTCAGTAAACCTTGTGCAGTTCTTATATAACCATGTCATCAGTGTCTTTTAAAACACCATCCATCAATTCACCCAAATCACCAGACTGATTGAGCAGACATTGTGTCTTCTGACTTCAAGTAAACCCTAAAGGAGGGATCCTTAACATGAGTTCAGTGAACTTGTTTAAAATATAGTTAGGTCCTGATTAGTGTGAATAATGAATCCTCTTAAGTGGTTGCATCATTCAAATACTTACTGCCTATTTCCATTGAGCTGGAACCAATTACCATAGTTTACAGAATTATAACTTTGAATAGTAAGCATTCAAGTACATGATACTACTTCAAGTGATTCATTATTCACACTAATCAAGACCTTGTTCTGTGTGCTTGGGCGCGCACGCGCGCGCACACACACACACACACACACACACACACACACACACACACACACACACAGAGGCCTGTATACAAACCAGACACATATATGTGTGTGTATATAGATGTATAGATGTGTGTGTGTATATTTCAATATAATTGGTTTCCTTTGTAAACCTACACATTTTATTTTATACATTTAAAAACATTACTCTGAGAAGAGGTCCGTAGGTTTCACTGGATTGTCAATGAGGTCCATAAAAATTTAGGAACACCTGACTTAAAATGTAATTTAAATGTGTGCTATGATTATCGACAACACTTTTGTCTATTGACTTATCATTGTAATTATAACAAACAAAATAATAGTAGTTCACAGTTCTATAATTCTTTATCATTTACAAAGCAATTTACATAGCCACTATTTTTTTAAACTTCCAACAATCTTATGAAATACCAAGTACAGATTTTACAATGTCCATATTGCAAATGAGGAAAGTGAGGGTGAGAGAGGTTACATGACTTTTCAAAGACAACATAGTAACTGTGAAATAAAAAAAAAATAAGCAGCGTGGTGAAATGGAAAAACAAAACAAGGCTAGACAGAAGTAGAAAACTTTATTATGTGTCTTGGCTACAATGAGCTCTCTGACTTTAAAAGAAGACTGACAGATTAGATCAGCAGTTCTCAAAGTGTGGTTTGTGGACCGTTGAGGGACCTAAGATCCTTTCAGAGAGTCCTGAAAGCCAAAACTATTTTCATAATAAGACTAAGATGTCATTGAACTATTAAAATGTCCCTCCCCTTGCCAACTATATATCAGTGTTATACCAGGTTTTCTTCCTATATTTCAACCAAACAGTATATCAGAATAGACTGTATGCTGAAGCATATATGAGAATCTTTTCTTCTACTAAGCAGACTTTAAAGAGATTTGCAAAAAAAGGTATAACACTGCCACTCTTCTCACTTATTTTCTTTTTGTTGGGAAAATATGGATATTTTTCATAAAATGTGTTAACATATGATGGTTTTTAGCATTATTTTAAATGAATTAATGAATATTTTATACAAGTTTTAATTTCTAATAGAGTAATATTGCTCAATGTGACCCCTATAAACAAAACCTCTTGGGGATGCCCAGTAATTTTCAAGAGTATAAAGCATTCTGGGACCAAAAAGTTAGAGAATTGTTGCTTAGATGATCTCTAATTTTACTTCTAACTCTACATCTACGATCTAATGTCTTGTAGTTGGTTTTTCCTAATAGAATAAAAAAGAATATAAACGATTTCATTTTTATTTCTGTGTTTCTCCAGTGCCTAGTGTATAACAAATGTTTAACAAATGATTGATGAATGAATGAGAGGATGGATGGATAGATTCTAGTGGCATTTCCAGAGTGCCTCTGTATATATATCATATGGACATGATGATTTACATATTGCTTCTTCTATTAGATTGTGAGCTGCTTGAGGGCAGAGACCATTTCCCACCCACCTCCCCCTTTGTTTTTACTATATACCCTGTGCTTGGCACAGTACAGAAGACACACTACCTCCTGATGAACATTAGGGATGGTTACAAGGGTTGTTTTTGGTTGATGAAACAACTACACAACTAACTAAACTATGTTCAGTTTGGTTGAAGAACAAAACTATTAACTAAACATTCATTTAGTTAATGAACTAAACTAAACTAAACATGAAAGGCAGCTTCTCCTTTTTTCTGCCACCATGTGCTTTGTTCTCCAACCTCATCACTCTGCATATGAATGAAATCCACAGATATAGTCTATTCCACAATCCCCAGTTCACCCAGTTTACTATCCTACTTCTCTGACATTGCTTTTTGTAACTGAAGGGAGTGGAGCAGGAATTCAATACCATCTAGCCAATTATGCTGTTCTAAGGAAAGAGACAAAGGCAAGAGAAAGCTTGGCCCAACTCCCTGGGGTGCATTAGAACAGAGCCCCAGGAGGACAGGACTTAATTATCACTCTGACTGATAATAAACATAGCATTTTCTTTTTCTTTTTAAATACTCTTTGAGCTCAATTTCTTTTCACATATGACTTAGTTAAAACTGGTTCTCTGTGACTAAGAACACCCAGGCTGGGACATTTTTGACATTTAAACATTCTTTGCTGATTTCCTACTCAAATGGGCCTTCAACAAGGCAAAAAAGAAAAGTTGACTAACATGAATTATCACATTTTTCAGGAAATAAATTTAATCAGTGGTCCCAGTTGTTTTTGTTTTATATCAGTGAGGGCCACTTAACTAGTACTTTTTCTTTCCCCCATGGTTTAGTGGATGGAATGTGAAATCTAGAGCCAAGAAAAATTGGTTTTTGAGTCCTATCCCAGAAACTAAGTAACTGTGTCACCTTTGGCTAGTAACAACCTCTCTCAGCCTGTTTCCTCATCTGTTAAAAGGGAGAAATAATACTTAAAAAACAGCCCACGTGGGCTGTGGTAAACTTCATGAGTTAATAAATGTATGATGCTTTGCAATCTTTAAGTTACTATGTAGATGTTGGAGATACTATTTTTTAAACCTATCTTTCTAGATCCCCAAATAAGCCCCAAATTATTGTGGAATAAGGGAGAAAGAAATGGCTCTGGAGTCAGAAGACATGGGTTTAAATCTGGGCTCTTATACTTGCTGCCTATATGACATTAGAATGGGTATTTTTTTTTTTTTTGTGGGGCAATGGGCGTTAAGTGACTTGCCCAGGGTCACACAGCTAGTAAGTGTCAAGTGTCTGAGGCCGGATTTGAACTCAGGTACTCCTGAATCCAGGGCCAGTGCTTTATCCACTGCGCCACCTAGCTGCCCAGGTATTTCATTTTTTAGGGCCTCAGATTTCTCTTTTATAAAATGAGAAGGTTGGATCATTTTATCTCTGAGGTTCTTTTCAGCTCTAACTTGTGTGACCTCACCTTTTCTAGGAAAGGTTTTCTTCCCAGCTGACCTGTTGGGATCTCTCCCTCTTGTGAACACCTAGAAAATATTAACCCTTATTTAGGAGCATTGATTTATAACTGAAAGTGATCTTATAACTAATTGAGTCTAGCTCCCCCAAATTTATAGATGAGCGAAGTGAACTTGTCCAAGGTCACATAGGGAGTAAATGGGAGAGAGAGAGATCTCAAAGCCAGATATTTTGGCTCCAAATCCAGTAGTCTCCCACCATAAAACATTGTGCTTAACAAATACTCTATGGTATTATTATTTTTAATTCCAAAAAACATATGTAACATAAAAGATGGTATTTGTAAAGAGCTTAGTACAGTTCCTTTCACATAGCAGGTGTTTAATGGTAGTCTTCTTATCTTTTGCATCTCCTCAACTAGGTTTTAAAAGATGGAAACAATACCTCATATTGATTCAGCTAAAACTTTCGATATTAATCTTTACCACAAATAATTTTTACCACTCTATCTATCTATCTATCTATCTATCTATCTATCTATCTATCTATCTATCTATCTATCTATCTATCTATTTATCTATTTGCTTGGTTATTTATATCTTGTCCCAGAGTCCATTCTTAGATATGTCGTAGACTCTAACAAATATTTTCAGCTGATATCCAAGGGGAATGCATGGGAGAACATGGACAATTCAAAGATCATGTCTCAGTGATCATGAGTCATTAAAGGTATCTTTACAGCATCATTGTAGATACCATATCACTCAAATTCTCTTGAAGGTCACATGCAAATGAATGAGCTGAGTATGACATAGAGGAGCAATTCGTATACTTTAAAAGTCATTTTGCAGAGAGTAGATATCTATTGTTGCCCATGGTTTCAAGCATGTAAAGACCTCTACTCAGAGTCATTTCTTTCTATTTTTCTAATGTTAGTATTTTCTACTTCCACTACCGTACCATCCAGTAAGTCATTGTTTTAATTCTCAATTCACTTCAAGAAGCCTATAATGTGCATGGCACTATGCTAGGTTTGGTAGTTACAATGATGAAAAAAATGTTCCAGTTATTGTCTTTAAAAGGATTGTGGTCACTAGAGTTGAGAAACCTGTAAGCACCTGACTATAATGAAAGTTATAAAATGATTAGGTGTAAGCCATTTACATCATTTTCATAGAATGAAAGATCAGAGGTGATGATAACAGTAATCTACATTTCACAAAATCAAGGAGTGGGAGTAATAATTTAGGTATTTTTATCCCCATTTAACAGGTGAGGAAACCTTAGTTTAGAGATATGAAGTAATTTTTGAACCTTAGGACACCAAATACAGAATTTTAAAGATCAAAGGATCCTAAGAAGCTAGAAGCTAGAACTGTTAGTGTTGAAAGAGACCTTAAAACACAGGCTGTTCGAACTATAAAGAACTTTAGAATGAAGTATATCATAATTAGAAGGGATTCTAGAACACAGACTAATATAATTGCAATGGCCACAAGAATACATAGAATAGAACAGCTGGAAGAGACAGAAGAACATAGAACACGAACTATCAGAACAGATTTAGCACCTTAACACATAAAATGTAATATTCTAGAATTTGAAAGAATCTTAAAAAATAACTTTGTCCAGCCTCCTCTTTATTATATGAAGAAAGCTTGTCTCAAAGAAGCTAAGTGAATTGCCTGAATTTACATTGCTAATTAGTGGCCAGGCCTTCTCAGTTCTATCTTGGTGCTGCTTTTTTTTCCCCCTTGCTATATAACACTCTAACCTCTGTGGCCCATGAGTTCATCCACTTGTATTTCAGTAGTCCTTGCCCTAAGTCTGCCCTCACACGTGACTTCTCATCAGAGATTTGACAGCACCGAGCTAGAACAAGATGCTAGCATTATTAAACTTTCATTATTTCTTCAACATGTATGCCAGAATACCAGAGAGTATAATAAATAAAATAAATTGTGCTTAGCAAGAGAGGGGAATTTAATGAAAGTTCTTTTTAAAGTGAGACAGAGTCAAGCCATTTTGTAAATCCTGTTTCTTGAATGGTCTGCCATATTCCTCAATCTGATTATTTTTCCTAGATGTTGTGCCCATGTATAGCAAAGAATTTATATTCGAAGAGTATTTTGATATATTGGCAAAAATCTGGAGAAAGAGTTAGAAAGGCTGTTGTCTAGGTATAATTGCCATTTTTTTCCTATGCATTCTCAAACAATTACTTCAGAACTCTAACGTAAGGTTTCTTCATCTATAAAATGGGGATAGAAATATCTAAATTATTATTCTCATGTCTAGATTTTATGAGATGTAGATTACTGGTATCATTTGATATAGTGGCCTGCAATGGAAAGAACAGTGGACTATTTAATCAGGTTACTATCCAAGAAATTCCTCCAAAGCCTTTATCTTTTTTTAGGGGTGAGGGGGGCAATGAGGGTTAAGTGACTTACCCAGGGTCACACAGTTAGTGTCAAGTGTCTGAGGTGGGCTTTGAACTCAAGTTCTCTTGAATCCATTGTTTTATCTACTGTACCACTTAGCTTCCCCCCTGGTCCTTTTTCTGCCCCTAATTTACTATGTAACTCTCAACAATCCATTAATCTGAGTATGTTTCTTCATATGTGTAATGATTGGAATGACGCCACCTGCTGGAGATTTACTATAGGAAAGCTCCATCATGAGGAGAATGCCTCTGAAGGCAAAGCCACGTGGCTTTTCCTTGGCATCAGGAAGTGACATTTGCTCATGGGTACTATCTATCAAGACTACTAGCCAATCAACTTGAGGAGCCTCCCATTTCTGGGAGGGACACACGAAGGAGGAAGCAGATGCTGGGGGAAGAGTTCTCTCTCTTTTTGGTTCCTGACCTTACATGGTGGAGGGGAGAGACTCCAGAGGACTTTTCAGGAGAATTGAGGAAAGATAGGATTGCCAGGTTGTAGGAATTCTGTTCTTAATCTTTCTCTTTCTTTTACTATCTTTCAATAAACCCTTAAAAAACTAAACTCGTTTTATCAGGGATTTTAGTCAGTTTCCCCAAAAATTGGGGTAACAGATTAAAACCTACACTTAGAAATTTAAATTACACACATGTGAAATGAAGGAGTTGAACTAAATGATTTATGAAGGTATTTTTTTCTTTGATAATTATATGATTCTCTGCAATAAACCTTATTTTGCTGGAAGATCCCTTGGTAGGGGTGGTGTAGGGAGAATTCTTGTTTGGTTGTAGGTTGGACTAGATATCTTCTGTGATCAATTTTTGATACCAATAAATCAATAGGCATTTATCTTCAATGTGTAGGCCATCCTACTAGGCAATGCAGATACAAAGGCAAAAATAAAGCAATTCCTGACTTCACAATACTTACATTCTGTTGAAAGTATATGATATATACATAGATCTATAAATACTAAACACACACAAACATGCAGATATAGGTATACAGATATAGATCTATCTATCTATCTGATGCCACTAATAACTGATTATAAAATTCGCTTGATTTCATAGAGTAAAAGTCAATTTAAAGGCTTTCCTCTAACAAGGTATCCCCATTTTATATCAAAATCATATATAATTTCTTTGAATATTATAAGATTAATACCTTGCTGTGGTATTCTGGAATTTATTATCAAGGGAGGCATAAAACAGGAAGATATATGCTTCTTACAGGCATAGAGGATGTCTACCAATGAGTTGAAATGAAAGACATATTCCCTGTGGGTGACAAAGTCCTCCACATGTTTCTGTGTCTGAATGACATTATGTTGATTGTTGCATCAAGTCCTGGAGCATCACAGAGACTCCTAAAAGAAATTAAAAAACACTAAAAAGATTTCAGCCTAACTAAAAAGCCAAATAGATAAAAGATTATTGTCTCGTTTATGATATGCATTTGGGCAGGCAAACCACACAGCTTGTCCATCCCTGCATATGTTTTGGACAGATATTGTAAAGGGAAACTGAAATGAACTCATATTTGAAAAGGAGAGTGACTGGACTGCCTTTGGGTTATTAATCCAAGCTTTTAATGATCTGAAACTTCTCCAAGAAACAAAAGCTCATAAAAAAAAAAAGGCTAATTGGGAAATTATGTCTTTCCCAAAAAGGTGGTAGAATAATCATTTGGTGAGAGCACCAGAAAGTTGTGAGGGGCAGCCTTCTCTTAGTTTGCTTATGCATATGGGATCATAGATTTAGACAATTCAGGGACATCAGAGGTCATTGAATCCACCCTCCTCACTTTACAGACATGGAAACTGTGGCTCTAAGAGATTAAATTATTTACTTATGGTTACATAGCTAGTTAGTACTGGGATGGGGTTTGAACATGAGTCTTTCAACTTTAAGTCAAATGCTTTAGCTTATATATAACTGCTGCCTCATAAATTTCAACCTATATATTCTATCTAGAGGGGTCTATTTAAATTTAGCTGCTGGCAAGACCAAGACTCCTTCCTTGCCTTGATTCTTTTCCATTCTTTACCTGCTCAATATAGAGTTACAGTCCTCATCTTCATCTCATTTTGGGCTCGATTATGTCCTCACTTTAACTTCAACTCAAGTGTCCTAGTATTAGCTTCAAGATTTCCTTAGTGTTTTATTCAGTTTTATTTTAATCAATTAGTCAAAACTTTTACCCCAGCCCTATAATTGCTACCATATCCCCATTTAAAATGGACAATGCCTACCAACCCCACCCTGCCCTCACCACTGTGTAATAAAGTGTGTGTGTATGTATATGTATATGTATATATATATATATAATAAATAGGTGAAATCTGATTAATCCTATCCCACCCCAGCTACCTCAAAGATTCATGAGATATAAATCTAGAAGAGATCTTATAGTTCAGTAAGTCCAATCACATAATTTTACAGATGAGGAAACTAAGACACAGCAAGGAAGAGTCACAAATATGGTCATATAAATAGTAAGTAACAGACAAAATTTGAACCTTTGTTCCTCAGAGTCCTAATTCAAAGCTTTCCCCCAATATTCTATGTTATATTTCCCTTCCTCTTGCCACTCCCTGAAATAGTTAATGCTCTTTTGTTTGGGGTTTAATCTTAATATAAAACCAAGTAATCTGTCCAATTTCCTAATTGGTCATTATTACCTATCTCCCTGATGTGATGTTGAGTGGGTGTGAAATCATCAATCTCCCTGAAGTTAAAAAAAATGCATATTTTTAATTCATAACTGAAGAGGACCTAGTGTTATCTTATTAATCATAAGGTTTCATTGAAGTATAGAATTTTGGAGTTGAAAACGTTATTAGAACTAGCACTTACATAGTACTTTAAGGTTCACAAAGCACTTTCCATAGGCTAGCTCATCTAATTCAATGCCTTCATTTTATTTTAATATCTTTTATTGCTTAGCTTGGATCTCCCTATCTCTCCCAGGCTGAAAGTGCAGGGCCACTTACGGTCAGATCCCAAAATGAATCAGTATTGAAGCTTAACCTGCTCCACTTTTCCAAACTGGTACATTTTGCTCCTCTGTAGGTAGCCTGTTGTCCCTCTGCTCCTGAGGGCCCACCATGTTGGTCCAAGTAATGTAGATGCCCAGTAAGCTTTAGCCTCTACTGTATCTCATAACTTCTGAACTCGAGCCATTTTTCAACTTCAATTTCTCCAGCAGCAGGAACTACAGGCCTGAACCACCACACCTGACCCAAACCATTTATTTTAAGGGTGAGGAACATAAGGTTGTGAGACAATAAGCTTGCTTGCCTAAGGTAACAAAACTGCTTACTAACAGAGATAGGAAAAGGATCCCTGTATCCCTGTGTTTTACCTCTTAATACAATATACTTTTTAACACTGATTGATTTTTTTTTAAAGATTGGTTTCCCTGATCTCACCCAGGCTAAAAGCACAGTCCCTAAAATAGGCCTAATATAAGCCTAAAATCATCCTAATATAGGCCTCAAATAGTTCCCACTCTTGATCTGGAGGAGAGATTTGACCTTTTCCATTTCCAGCATGAACCAGTTTGCTTACTCCTTAGGAAATGTGGTACCTCCTTTACCATAGTAATACTGGTCTTAAGGTGGGCACCTAATTAGTTCAGTCTACTGTAGCTTTGAACTTCAGAGGTAAAGAGGTCCATCAGTCTTGGTCCAAGAGTAATTGAAATTACAGCTATGCACCACTAAGCCCATCAATAGAAGAATATCTGAACAAGTATTGGTATATTAACATACTATTGGACTAGACTCCATTGAAAAGTTTTGATGGTTCAATGACAGAAATGAAAGCTTCCCTTTAGTCTGGGATTCCTACCCTGATTCTTTGTTTACCATCTTCAGACTGGATCATTCTGCTCCTGGGATCAGAGCCACTCAGTTGTTGCTTACATCTCAACTTGTGTTTTTTTTTGTCGTGTATGCAGTTTAAGGCCCAAACTTCTATCTAAAACTTTCCCTTACTCTGGAATTCCACTACTGTGATCAGGTTACATACTCAGTCCAAATTAGATTAATGATTCAGAACAGGGTAAAGTAACAGCTCTTTCATTTGTCACCTATCCCCACATCCTGCACAAGGTCTCGTGACCAGTACAAATTTTGGTCATGTTGTTCAGCTTTGGTATCTTTCAGTCTCTCGGCACTGGAATGTTCCATACTGTGTAGTCCTGAGAAGACTCCATCCATGGCACTCACTGACCTTGTCTATTTCTCACCCTATGCTGAGCTGGGTTGGAAAGAAATCACTCAAAAAGACAATTTTTTATTTATTTTTATTTTTTTTGCAGGGTGGGGGTAGGTGTGGGGGTGGGGTAGTGGATTTTCCAATCAGGATTCAACCTGGCGAATTTTAAAGATACATTTGGAAGTTTTTTTGTTTGTTCAGGGGAGCTTATTCCTGATACTTGCCTCATCCAGACACATTTCACTTGGGAGTTTTGTTGCCTATGTGATATATATGTGTGTATCTGTGTATGTATGTATGTAATTGTATATTTATATGTGTATATATTTGTGTAAATACATATATATGTAGATATACTTGTACGTACATGTATATGCACGTGTATATATAAACACGCATTGTGTATGTGTATATGTGTATTGGTATGTATATATGTATGTATCCTTCCACTGTTCCCCATCAGCCTCCATATTTCCACAGGGAAAGAAATCAGACTATGTTCTATATGGGAAATATTTCTTCCAAGCCTTTCATTTGCTCTAGACCTGGATGAAATGTTATTTCCTCTTGTAGTTTCACATTTTATATTTACTTCATAGCAGCATACTCCATTCCCATCTTCCAGCTTTTGAAATTCCAAGTTTATTTCCTTATGACCTGAGGATTACATTGGACTCATCTAGATGAGAGAGTTTCAGTAACTTTAAGGGTTGACTGACACTTGTTTAGTCATATCAAAAGGACTTACTGGAAATTAAGGTGACATTAATCATTGAGCTTATCAAAAGTACACCACCAGATCGGGTGTGTCTGAAAATTACCCTGAGTCAGTTATGTATGCCAGGAAGGTTTGTTTATTTACCAGCCAGACTTGACTTCTCAACTGTCTGCTTTATTAACCTGTGATCTCAGTGCCACTGACATAATGGCATTTTATCAGCAAAAGGATCCATACTGTGGCATCATGGCTTCATCTTGTTAGCTAAGGCAGCACAAGAGTCTTGAACAGAATAGAGAAAAGGAAATGAAGCCCTGGCATCCAAGTCTCTGAAATACTGTGTACTAAGAATGAGCCTTACTCTTATGGAGGACAATAACAGACTCCAGCTAAACAAACCACTGGGACCCTGATATTTTTCATTACATGGTGGGATCTATGAATGGTAGCACCCTTAATAAAAATTACATAGAAAACACAGAAGCCCATTCTCTGGGAACTCAACCCATTCCCTAGACCACTAACGTGAAAGCCCTGAAACTGCCCCAGGACTATAGGTCTAAAAAAAGGATGTGGACAGGGGCAGCTAGGTGGCGCAGTGGATAGAGCACCGGCCCTGGATTCAGGAGTACCTGAGTTCAAATCCAGCCTCAGACACTTAACACTTACTAGCTGTGTGACCTTAGGCAAGTCATTTAACCCCAATTGCCTCCCTAAAAAAAAAAAAGAAAAAAAAAAAGGATGTGGGTTCAAAAGGTGGTGGTATTTGTTAGAGCCAAACAACAAACCTATGAGATAGGTGTTACGATTGTTTTTTATAAATGAGGAACTAAGGTCAAATGATCTGGGCTGGGCTATAGAGATTACTGATAGAAAAGACTTTCAAATCCATGCCTTTTAACTCCAGAGATATTTCTTTTTCCATTGCATCATATTGTCTCTAGTAAAGAAGGAAGACTTTATGGAAAAGGTGGGATTGGAACTGGGCCTTAAATGGCTGTGATGGGAGCACCGTCCGGGACAAGAGGAAATGTCTAGAGAAATTACTAAGCATAGTGGGCTCTTAGGATAATGAGGAGAGCAGCCTGACTAGAAAGTGGGGTATAGTTAAAGATAAGGCACACTTCTTACCACTTTGCCCAGGACAGGACTTTAAGAAATGTGGCGAATGCATCATGCTCATTCATAGGCCTTTGTCATAGCTCTTGCTGACACTTTCTTGCTAATACATTCCCTGCCAAATGCAGTTCAGTGCCTTCACTGTAATTTGTAGGCATAGAGTGTCACCTAGGGTTTAATTAACTTGCTCAGGGTCACATGGCCAATATGTGTCATAGGTAGGACTTGGATCCATATGCTTCTAACTTCATATCAGCTCTTTAGTCATTATGCATCACTGTGGCCCTTAAATGAGTCAGTCAGTCAATAATCATTTACTAAGTACTTCCTACATCCCAGGCAGTGTGCTAAACTGAATAGATGCTACACTGGTAAATGCTATGTTGTTCAGTTGTTTCAGACATTTTGACGATTTAGGACCTCATTTGAGGTTCTCATGGCAAAGATACTAGCATGGTTTGCTGTTTCCTCCTCCAGCTCATTTTACAGATGAGGAAAGTGAGGCAAACAGGGTTAAGTGACTTGCCCACATAGCCAGTAGGTGGCTGAGGCCAGATTTGAACTCAGAAAGATTAATCTTTTTTTAAATTTTATTTTAATTTTTATTTAGAATTTTCCCCAAGTTACATGTAAGAAAGGGAAAAAAAAATTCATATTGCTTTTTTAAAACTTTGTGTTCTAAATTTTCTTCCTCCCTCCTTCCCTAACCCTCCCTTTGCAATCAAGCAATTCAATATGTCATACTTGTGCAGTTATGTAAAACATCTTCACATTAGTCAAGTTGTGAAAGAAAATAGACAAAATAACTTTAGAAAGAGGAACTAACAAATAAAATTATACTTCAATCTGTATCCAAATACTATTGGTTCTTCCTCTGTTTATGGTTTGCGTTTTTCTTATCTCCTTCTGACAGCATCCTGCTCATCATTTCTTTCACAGCTACTATTGCTACCTGTATTACCCTCCATCCTATTCCCTCCCCTTGATATTTACTCTATTTTCTAACTTCTTTCACCCTGTCCATCCTCAAAAGTGTTTTGCTTTTTACTGCCCCCTCCCCCAATCTGCCCTTCCTTCCTTCACCTCTCCTCCCCTTTTCCCCCTCTCCTCTCACTTTCCCTCAGGGCAAAATATGTTACTAAACCCACTTGAGTGTGTATGTTATTCCCTCTTTGAGCCAATTCTGATGACAGTAAGCCTCACTCACTCCCCTGCTCCTTCCCCAACTTTCCCTCTACTTCATAAGCTTTTTCTTGTTTCTTTTATATGAGCTACTTTACTCCCCCTTCCACCTCTCCCTTTCTCTTCAGAAAGATTAATCTTGCTGATTTCAAGCTCTAGCCACTGCATTACCTAGCAGCCCTGCTAAATCCTATAGTAAATTTAAACTCATAATGGGAATTATGATTTTAAAAGAACTATTTAAGTGAAATCTTTATTGATTCCTCTAGAAAATTAGAACTATTTCACAATCATGGGATCACAAGATCAGTACTTTAGAGCTATAAGGACCATAGTGGTCATCTAGCTTAAGCTCTTCACTTTAAAGACAAGCTAGTTATATCCTAGGAAGTTGAAGTGACCAACCAACCTTCAGTCATACAGGGAGTACATGGCAGAGCTGGAATTCAAGCCCAGATCCTCTCACCCTAAATCCAAGGCTTTTACCTCTAATCACACTTCAGTAGATTTGGGGCACTTTGAATATTAATTTGTTTTGTTTCCCTAATTAAACCATGTTCATTTATTATGGCACAATCTTTTATCAAAACAAAACAAGATTGGCTCTTTGAAATACAATACTAAAAACTTCCTCATTTTCATCAATGGCAAGTCAGTGTAAAATGAAGCTATGAACTCAATAGCAATGACATAAAACAGAATTGCTTTATATTCCAAATCAAACAACAAACCAGACCTAAATGCCCCTTTTGGAAACCACACCACCTGACTGTGAAATACATATCACCAAGATAGTCACTGAGAGTCAGTCGCTATTAAGTTCAAAGTGTACAGGCATCTGGGTTGGAGGTGGGGGAGAAGTACTGGGAAGAACAATCCCCCCCAAAACCTATGCTACCCTTAAATCTGAAGTGTAACACCGCTGCTACTTGCAGTGGGCTGAAGTTGATCTGGGAAGGCAGAGAAGAGTCAGTAAAGAAACAATCTAATTGACCTCTTTTGTCTAGGTCTCAGAGTACAAAAACAGAGGATGGAAAAACTACAGATAAGATATGGGCAAAGACAAGATAAGGAGCATAGATAGGAGTGGAAAGATAAAGGGGATGTGTAAGAACTTGTTATGGCTGCAATCCAAAGGACATATCATTAAGATAGGCAAGGACTTAAACTGGGTCTCTGCAAATTATCCTTAAAGGAAGGGAGAGAAGTTTAGACTTTGCTTTGAGAGGTTGGGATTTCTGCATCAATGGATCTACTCCATCAGAATTTATTGGCAATGATGGAAGGAAGTATGGAATAGGTATTAACCCCTCCAAAAACAAAAAACAAAAACAAAAATAAAAACACAGCAACCAAACAAGCAAATCATTGAACTCAAGACACCTGAATTTGAAACTCATCTCTTCCACTTGTTGTATGATAGGGTCAATTTGTTTAATATCTCTCTATAACTCTATTTTCTTAAATCTGTAAAGTGGGCACAATAATGTAATCTTACAGCTTTTCTTAAGGAAAATGACTTAAAAATCTCAAAGCACCACAGAAACCAAAATTATAATTATTTGTCAGGAATGGTGCATAAAGGGTTATTCTTTTTTTTTTTTTTCAGTAGTAGTTTAGGCTGGATGATATCAAAGTCTCTGAATATGTTGAAAGTCAACCATGGTATAATATAGGATCTGCAGCAACATGAAGACATGAAACATGAGGGAAGACATTTCCCATTGACTCAAATAATCTCAGAAATGGAAGGGACTTCAGCTGTCATTTAATCCAATCTATACCCATACAGGATTCTCTTTTACAACATACCTGACAAATGTTTATCAAGTCACAGCTCGACTCGTGTAATGGTGAGCTCATAACTGTATATATTACCTAATTTCCCTTTTTGAATAGGTCTAATTGTTAGAAAGTTCTTCATCCTCCCCTTTGCCTGCCCATTATTGTTGAGTCATATATCAGAAGCCAAGGCATATTTGATAAAGTTAGAGTCAGCCAGCTAGCTGGTAAAGAGGTTAAAGTAGTGGCAAAAAGGGGTTAACAGAAAAACCTAAGACCCAAGCTCCAATTCAGATATGAGCTCTAAGGGGAATTCAGAACCCAGTTAATGGATAACTTACAAGTCAGGATGCTAGGTTCTCATACCCACAGTAATCAGTACCCATAATGGGAACATAAAAGGGGCAGGTCATATTACAATGATAAAATGACAGGCTATAGAAACTTAGACTAGAAATAAATGATAAATGAAGATGTTTTGAAACTGAGTATGGGAACCAGAAAGAGACATGATCAGAAAAGGCCAAATTTGTCCCCAGATTCACCTTATGACAGGTAAACCCCAAAAACACACCTCCACAGAAAAAGGTTCCCACCTCGGGGGTTGGCTTAGGACCCCAGGAACTCCAAATTAGGATACACCCTCCCGTGTACCTCCTTAAGGTGGAGATTATTATAATGATCCTCATAATCAATTTATCCATACTATAAATATGACTGTTTTTACTTTCACTATTTGAGAGATACCTTTCCACTATTCTGGTTCTCCCCCTGTGATCACTCACAGTATTGCAATAAAACTTGGGAAACTGAGTCACTGAGTCTTGTAATTCTTTTGGGACAACTCACTATCAATTTGACCCTAAATTCCATCCCACATCAGTAGGAGTTCTTGACCTAGGGGGTCTATGAAATTTTTGGGGGGGAGTATATATTTTGATAACTATGTTTCAGTATAATTTGTTTCTTTTGTCATTTTATGTATTTTGTTTTATGTCTCTAAAAACATTCTGAGGAACTGTCTTTAACTTAACGGTGTCTATAATTTAAAAAAAAAGTTAAGAAATTATAGTTTATTGAAACAAATGTGCCAAAGGGACCCAGAAAGGAATTCCTCCTAGCTATGACTTAGCAAAGTCGTTGAAAAGTCAGAGGAAAAATCAATGTAGGGTATTTGGAGTTCCACTAGAGTAGTTAAGATTGATAGAGCATTAGAGGAAGGGAATACTGCCAGAATTCTACCTACCACTGCTCTACAAAAGGGTTTACCACTGGCTTACTTTGAATGAGTCCTCCTCCCATTTAAGCTTTTATTTACAGATCTCAATGACTTAATTACAGAGGTTTATATGTGCATAACTCTTTCAGCATTTTTAATCTGTTTGTTGGGCAGTAGATATGGCAAATAGCATTTTTTACCATCAGTATAAAACTGAGACCTAAAAGTGACCTTAAAGATCAATTAATTCAACACCATCAATTTACAGGTGATTTGGCTGAGCACCAGAGAAAAAAGTAGCTTGCAAAAGGACACACAAATAATAAGTAGAGGTGGGATTTGTACCCGGATCACCAGAACACATAAATAAAAAATTAAATAAACAAATAAATGCTTATATAAATAATATACATAAAGACATATAATATACAAATATACATGTATACGTATATGTATGTATGTGCATGTATATATAAAACCAGAATATATATATATATATATATATATATATAACCAGAATACTTTCCACTAGCCATTTTGCCTAATAACTTTTATTTATGTAATATAGTAAGGTTTACAAAACACTTTCCTTACCACTCTTTAAGAGTCATATAAAAATTATTCCCATTTTACAGATGAGGAAACTAATGTTCAGAGAGGTTGTGATGTATCCGAAGTCATCAAGCTAATCCATCCGTCTTTGTTTTTATTCCGTTGTGCTCCATTCATTGTGATCATATTTGGAATTTTCTTGCCAAAGTTACAGGACTGGTTTGCTGTTTCCTTCTCCAGCTCATTTCATAGTTGAGGAAACTGAGGCAAGAAGGGCTAAGTGACTTGCCCAGGGACACACAGCTACTAAGTGTCTGAGTGTCTGATGTTGGATTTCAACTCAGGTCTTCCTGACTGCAGTCCCATTGCCCTATGTACTACACCATCTTGTAATCCATCTTTTAGCACTTGCTTTATTCCAGGTCCTTTGGCTCCAAGTCTAAAGCCCTTACTCTTAGAGGCAGAAGCAGGTAAGAGAAGAGAAGCTTCAGGCTTAAGTTTTAAGAAACAGATTTTACTGTATTTAGAAAATTATTATTCCTAAGATACTCTTAGTCATGCGTCCACATCCAAGAACACATCTCTTGTGTTAAATGAGGTATAAATTTATCCTATACAATAGAATCAAAGTAAATCTAACTCATGAGTGAAACAATACAACATAGTAGGCAAAATTCTTGACTGGGAATTCTTATGCTTGGGTTATTTAACAAGTTCTGTCATATATATTATGTAGTAGACTGGACTTAGAATCAGAAGACCCTGGTTCAAATCTCTGCTCTGTCACTTATTATCTGACGTTCATCAAATAAGTTAATTTATATTTATTTAGTGCTCTATATTAAAAAAAAATAACTCAAATTTTATTATCCCCATTTTATAGGTAGGGAAGCAGAATCTCAGAGACACTGAGCTGTTCATAATCATACAAGTTAGTCAGTGTTAGAAATGGTATTTGGGCCCAGGTCTTTCTCCCTTAAAGTACACACATATTGTCTATTATGGCATGTTACTAATATAATCTCTTTTTGAACCTGTATCTCCATATGTAAAATGGAAGCAATATTTGTAACACCTATTCCCTCATCTGCATATTTCTTCCCCTTCCATTAGTTCCTCCATTTTGTTTGTATCTTTTTGGCCCCAGGCCTAGTGTATTTCCGGGCCCACTTAACATAGGTACCTGCTAAATCCAATTTAAATGAATCACATAAGAAAATATAGGCAAAATACCATCTTATGTGCTATGCAATTATCAACTATTATAATTATTTTTTCTGATTGCTAGGTGGTCAAACACTAGGATCTTAATGACTTCATTTGTAATCTATTATATGGGTGAACTTGGGTAGTTTCAACTTCTCTAACCTAAATCGCCTCACATAAAAGATATAAGGCAAAGATGCATTCCTAGTCTGAAAACAGGGACTCTTTTGAAAACCCTCTCAATAGTTTCCATTCTGGTTTTGTAATGGATTATTAGTGTTCACCAAAGAACTGTCAGTTCACTTTTTAATGCCTCCTTTCCCCTATCTCTAATGCTAACATTTTCTTGTATAGGTCTCAGGGGCTGACCCAGACATGTACATAAAGAAGTCAGAGTTTTGCTTAAAAATTTTTTTTTGTGTGTGTGTGTGTGTGTGTGTGTGTGTGTGTGTGTGTGTGTGTGTGTGTGTACAAGCTCCCAAAACTTAAAATACAATTATTTTCAGTTTTTATGTAAGGAACATTATATGGCCATTCTCATAGTAAAATGAATATGGTTTTCCCCGATTTGCAGATGGAGAAAATGAGACTTCTGTTGATGTCATAAGTATGACCCTTGGTCCCTGGGATGGTATTTTCTAATCTTTTGTAATTCCATAGAATACTTGTAGATACATACAAGCATCTTAATCATGGAAGAAGGGTGACTCCATATTTCCTGATAAAAAATGGACTCATGGTAGCAAAGTACTTGGTGAAAGGTTAGATAAGGGAGAAAGCCTTTATAATTAATATATTTCACAGTGAGAGTTAAGGAAACCAGAACAGTTAAAATGATTTAGAAGTAGTATACAATAACATGCCATTCAGTGACACAGGGCTGACAAAAAGGAAAGAAATTCAGATAAATGGATTTCAAGTGGCTGAGTCACAGATCAAGGATGCCAGGATTGAGAAAGTATAAGTATACAGACTTTTGGCAGAAGATGAATAGCAATTGAGTATGTATTCTAATTCACATGCATTTGAGATGACCCTCACCCCAACCTGCTAAAAGTATTCATTTTATGTCATAAGAACCAGTGGTGGGGACATCCAGGTCCTGGTGATCTGATTTTGGTTTAGCTGCTTCCCTTGGTGTTGTAACTGGGATGAGTCAAAGGCACAGCTAAGCTGCATGTTTGTTTTCCAGGCGAACAGCTGAGCCAGGTTAGGAGCTCCAGATAGCTTTCTGCTCAAGTCATCTTAGAACCATTTGTTGAGAGGTTATAGCAGGGGGTTGTTGTTAAAGTACAGTTGTACTAGATGACCTTTGAGGTCCCCTCTAAGGCTGAGATTCCATGATCCTGTCATATATTACTTTTTATGTAAGTTTGCGAGTCTTCCTGATGCTCTGACCGCTCCAGGTCTGATCCCAGCATCCCGTGTGCTCTCTGTGTGTTGTTCTCCAGGGAAAAGAGACCTTTCTGTGTGGGAGTCTCTCATCTGAGAGCAATGGGAAGGAACCAGGCCTTGTTCAGATTGCTTTGGGAGGTAATTATTTATGTACCATTTGCACTGCAATAAGCTAATTAAACTAATGTCAGCCAATGCTTGTCTAAAACTCCCCTTTTCTTCACTCCTACAGAATAATATCTGGGCAAGAAAGAGGCATTCCTACAAAGTCACAGTTTGAGGTATGAAAAATAATTCTATGAATAACTACAGATCGGGATTTCAGCCAAGGGGTGGGGCTGGTGCTTACTTACTGTTGTGTAAAATACAAAACTTAACCTGAGAAGTAAATAGGAGATCATTGGAGAAGTAAGATCACCAGCAAGAGGTGTCTTGTTTCTGGAAGGAAGCTTAGGATTCTTCTATAAGAAAAGGTAGTAACAGAGGAGTGTACTCCAGAATTTGGGATACATCTATGTATCTTTCATGGATCAGTAATATGGTAGTGGTCAAAATTATTTCACTCAGGAAAACATTTGGTCTAGGAAGAAAGTCTGGTTAGTTAGGTTCACTATGATTTCTCTGTCTGGAGGAGTTTGAAATAACAGGCAGTTCACAAAATACACCAGAGTCAGACAGGGAGCCAGGACTGGATTGTTTGGGTGTGCCCGACCAGGATTGTTATTTTCAATATTTTTCAAGCAGAGAAAGAGGAGGGAAAAAGGAAGTGGAGAGGTGGGAGCTCAGCCTAGGAACTGAACTTTAAAATAGTGAAAGTGATTCATAGAACAATATGTTTGAAAGAAGGAAATCACCAGGATTGGACTTGGGAGGTGGTGTTTGCCCACACAGGGTGAGTTCATAGGTAGGAGGCCCTACCTCCACCCTCATCCTCTCAAATGCTCCCCTCCCACAACCCCCACTGACTTACAGATACCTGAAATACCATTCTTATAGGATCAGGGGATTTAACTCCATGAAGGACTTTAGAATTTATCTAGTCATTTGAACATCCTCGTTTTACTGATAACAAAAACCAGGCAGAGAAAATAAGCCACTTGCTACAGCTGACACAAATACCAGAAAACTGGACTGACTTGAAACTGCAGTCAACTAACATTCTTTTGTACTTGGGACTTTGTTGTTCATTACAATAAAAATGTCTCAAACACCACAGGGAGGGGTAAAGATTATGTAGATCACCAGGCCTCACTTAAGAAGGGCCAGGGCAAGGTAGAGTGCAGAAAAAGACACCAATATTATATGAGGATTGATTGAAGGAGAAGAGAGTGCTGAGTAGAGAAATAAGAACTATAGGCAACACGTGATTTCTGCCTTCAAGCGTTTAAGTGTCAGTGAAACTGGAATAAGACCTGTCCTTGGTCTAAAGAGGTCAAAGTAGGAGCCATGGGTGGAAAGTAAATATAACAGATTTAAACTTAGGATACCTAGACAACTAGGCCTGGCCCAAAACAGAATGAGCTCCTTGCCCCCTGGATTTGTTTAAAGATGTGCTGCTTAGGGGCAGCTAGGTGGCATAGTGGGTAGAGCACCGGCCCTGGAGTCAGGAGGACCTGAGTTCAAATCCGGCTTCAGACACTTGACACTTAATTAGCTGTGTGACCTTGGGCAAGTCACTTAACCCCAATTGCCTTGCCAAAAAAAACCCAGAACAAAACAAAACAAAAAACATGTGCTGCTTAAATTTTTGAAGGCTGTCACAGTCTCACATATAGATATAGATATAGATATAGATATAGATATAGATATAGATATAGATATAGATATAGATATAGATATAGATATAGATATAGATATAGATATAGATATAGATACACATATACATATATATGTACATACATACATGCATGATATATGTTTACTTTGGTTGGGAAGTCAGTCTAAATGATATTTAAGATTTCTTGGGACTCTGAGATTCTGTCACTTTTATCAAGGCATCATTCAATTGATATTCATACATTTATTTAGCAGGAGTGCAGTCAGCTAGGTAGACCAGTGGATAAAGTGCTGGGCCTGGAGTTAGTTAAAATCTGATTTCAGACACTTTCCAGTTGTGTGACCATTGGCAAGTCACCTAATCTCTGTTTTGCCTCAGTTTCTTCAACTTTAAAATGAAGATAATATGTGTAAGGATCAAATGAGACAATTTTTAAAAAGTGTTTTGCACAGCACTTGGCACACAGTAAGTACTATATAAATGGTAGTTATTATTATTATTATTGCTATTATAGAAAGAAAGTACAGGAAAGCACTTGGTACTTGAGAGGGGAAGGCATAATGTGGATGAGACAAACAAGTTGGGAAAAAAGCAACAGAAAGAGTTCACAGGTACCCAAATCACTCTTTACCTCCTTCACAGTTTTGCCTTTGGCTAGCCCTCAAGGAAAGGGATTCTAGGCATGATGCCATGACTTCCAATACGACTTGACTTTGCCAAGTTCCCGATTCTTTTCAAGTGCAAACTCTGTACTGTAAACAAATAGTTGTTCATTCTCTTGCCTCCTTTTTTATTTCTTTATCTCAGTACTAAGAATGTGTTCCTGTCCACCAATGCATTACAATTGAAAGAGCACTGGGCATGGAGTCAAAAGACTAGAACCTTATTGGCTGTGAAAGCTCAGGTACACCATTTACTATTCCCAGTCTCATTTTTCTCAAATTGATATAATGGAGATTATACTTCTTTCACTATCTACTCCATAGGGTTGTTATGAGGAAAGTGCTTTGTAAACTTTAAAACACTATCGAGGGGGCAGCTAAGTGGCGCAGTGGATAAAGCACTGGCCCTGGATTCAGGAGTACCTGAGTTCAAATCCGGCCTCGGACACTTGACACTTACTAGCTGTGTGACCCTGGGCAAGTCACTTAACCCCCCCTTGCCCCGCAAAAAACCCCCCCAAAAAACCCACTATCAAATCCAGAAGCCAGCACCCACTAACTGGCAGCTACCAGGGACTTTCTGTGATGGATTCTAGCAAAGACTCAAGGCTGTGAAAACGATGCCTTTTTTTTCTTTTTTGTTTTCTTTTGTTTTTTGGTCTAAATCTGTGATTTCTTTGGTAGGGAACAGAGCACCAGGTATTCTAAAGTTTATAGTGTTAGGGAATTACTGTAGCACCTTGGGAGCACTGAGAAATTGGGAGCTGTCCAGGCTCACACAGCAGCCAGGATAGGTTAGAGGCAGGACATGACCTCCCCAAAAGCTGATTAAAGAAAAACAAAATTCTAACCTACTTTAATAGAAGGTAAATGAGGAGGGAGAACCAAACACATTGTAGGTAAGGAGGACCTGGCATCTAGTACTTACTTTATATCCTTGGAAAAATCACTTCTGAGCCTTGGTTTCCTCATCTGAAAATTATATTGGAATAATCTCTGTCAAAGGGGTCTTATGATGATAAAATGAGTCAATAAGAATGAAATGATTTGTAACCTTAAAGCAGCAAGTAAGAGTAGTGTCATCATCAAGAACACATAACTATGCTTGGTTTCCCTTTTTGAACAATGAATTGGAATTTCAAACAAGTCAGACAAGGGCCAAAATTATAATTTGGGACCGTGCCAAAAATACTATTGCCTGAAACAAACAGGGTCTTGGTGTTCTTATAACTTGAATAGAAGTAAAGGAAATTGAAGGGAAAAAGTAAAGCACAATAATATAAAATATGACCTTTTTTCCTGCATCATTTTCAGGAGCAGGAAATTAGTTGAACCTATAAAATTTGATTGTATGCCTGAAATTGAAAGAGTTTTTCACAGCTCTTCCTTGCTCTATCAAACCAATTGGCAGAATGAAATTTTGAAAACCCACTATCCCATTCCTAGAAGTAAATAAAATGCAAATCATTTAATTTTCTAAAAATGAATAATAGAAATGAATTATGTACCCCAAACCCTGAAACAAACTGGGCTTCTCAGAATCTTGTGATAGGTATTTTCTTCAGGTATGGTTTGACTTATATGGTTACTTGTCCCTTCTAATTCTTAAATTATAAGATCCTCTGCAAGTTAGCTAGGCCAACCTATGCTTACCTAATGTTTTCAAGTGGTTGTCCAGCACCTCCTTGAGGATCTACAGTGATGGGGAGTTTACTATCTCAAGAAGTAGTCCATTGTTTTCTGTTAATAAGCACCATTCTTCCAACCATTCATATTGGTCACCAGGGACTTATCTCGTCATACATTCTTATTGGTTGTTAAATCCTGTTCCTTCTCACTCTTCATTATCTCTCACAGAAGACCCTTCCTCTCTATTTCTACTAAAACTAAACTAACCTCTCTTGGCCTAAGCTATTATGATAATCTCCCCTAAAATATTTCTGTTGTCAGACTTTCTTCTCCAATTCATCCTTCATATCATTGCTGTAGCAATTTTCCAATCCATGACAAGCATCATGTGATGCTTGAACTCAAAGACATTATTTTCCTGTTTTCTAAGAAATTTAAAAACAAGCTAACAGAAAAATCTCCTGATGTGGTACTCAAGTCCCTCCATGATTTATCTCCAACCTACCTGTTCAGCCCTGGGGCATTCTATTCCTCTTAATTCATTCTCTGTTCTGGCTAAACTGAACAACTTTCTGAACCCTCATTCATGTCCTTTCCCCTATCTTAGTACCATTACTCAGAATTCCCCCTCTTCCTGGAATGGAATCCTCTCAAATTGTTATCTGTTCTCATAGAATTTAATGTTCCTCCTAAGCTTAATGTTTGTTTGTTTGTTTTTGAGCCAAGCCAAAGGGAAGAGTGCCACCATTTTTACTGACTCAAAATATGGCTTTGGTATGTGCCACTCGATTGGCATGCTTTGCTTACAAAGAGGCTTTTTAACATCTTCGGGCTAGGTTATTGCCAATGGGGACCTTATCAAGGACCTCTTAGATGCCCTGAAACTGCCCTCTTCCCTGGATGTAGTACATTGCCCTGCCCACACAGGGAATAATGATCCTGTGTCAAAGAGGAATGCACGAGCAGATTCTGCAGCCAAGCTTGCTGCTTTAGAAGCTCCTGAACATATATTTAACCTCTCACCTTCTGAGGATATTCCTCTTAAACTAACTTATGATGAGTCAGAAGTGGAAAAATGGAGAAAGAAATTT
Organism: Dromiciops gliroides; assembly: GCF_019393635.1. NCBI lineage: Eukaryota > Metazoa > Chordata > Mammalia > Microbiotheria > Microbiotheriidae > Dromiciops > Dromiciops gliroides. The sequence continues at coordinate 83,639,051 of NC_057866.1, read as the reverse complement.
AAGGCAAAACAGATCAACGGCGTCTGGGTGTCTCCGGAAGGTAAGCCACTTCTTCCCCAGAAATTCTACCACCAGGTATGCCTCTCTGTTCACAAAAATGGCCATTTTGGTACACAAGGCATTGTAGACTCTATTAAGAGATGTGGCATACCCCAAATTCTGACTGCTTAAATACTTTAACCTTAACAAGCTTTTCCTTCTGCAGGTAAACATTTTTTGTTTGGTTGGTTTTTTTGAACCATGAGTTTAATGAGTCTGTTTATAGTATTATGTTTAAAACCTATTGCTTGATTTATCAATGGACATATTGAATATTGAGTCATTTCTTTTTGATGAATTGTTTATCACTTTAAGTATCTGTTACTGTCATACTAGATAGAGAATTCATGTATAAGATAATGTGTTTACTTGCTAAAAGAAGATTATGTAATAATGTCTAATATTATCAGTCATTTACATTCATATATTATTTACATGTCATTGTGACTATGTATATTGTGGGTATGGTTTGGAATTATTGTATATATTACAAGTACATCATCAGTTATACAGCATAACATGCACTTTTATCATCATACTGTCTTTGGTGACATTAATATGAGATTTATGAATTATGGAAACTTATCATCTCAGAGACTAACTGCTCTTAAAATGAGTTTGATATAGGCCCTGTAGAGAATATATGTACAACAGGAGGAGAGACAGGTACATGTAAGTCGATGGTTTGCTTATGATGGCAACTATATAGACCACAATTGCTGGACACAGTCCAGTTTCTTCCTCTCTCCCTTCTAAAAGTTTTCTTTTTCTTTCACTAAGTCTGATGGTATAGTCAGAATCCATCCACCTATGGCCTACTGGATGTCTCAAAACCATGAGATGTGGTATGATAACCTTTCCATAACATTTTCAGGTGTCATGAACATGTTACTAAATTTGGCTTTGATCCAGACACATGGTGGTAAGAAGTGTTATAGAATGCATAACTACCTCAACCCTCTATTATATAAAGGAGGGAATGTAATGGAATGTACTAAATTTGATCATTGACAACGCTATGCTAAGGTTTAGTAAAAAATCCAGCAATTCAGTTAAAGAAGAAGAATCCAGCTTTCCAGACCAGAATCCAGCTTCCTCCTGATGACATCTTACCACTCCAAGAACACAAGAGAACTGAGAAAAGACTTACAAAGACTTAATTATTTTTTTACTGTTTCATCTCGGAACACCTGTTCCTAGAAGAAACAAAGGGGGGAATGTGATGAAATAATGGGATTTAGCAGATAGACCCACCTGGAGATTAATCTATACTGATTGAATCAAGTGAGAGTGATTGACTGCTAATTAAGCCTACTTCAAGTTAATTGGATTGTAATCACACCTGGCTATCCCTTAAGAAGGTATTGTTCTCAGAAACTAGACTGTGAACTCAACTTGAGAACACCTTCAAAGACAATGGATTTGGATGACGCCAACCAATCAGTTGTGTAAGGACCGCCTCTGTTCCAGATCTATAAAAAAGCTTCCACAAAAAGCTTGCAAAGGAGTTCCTGATTAAAGCAGGCTCATGGAGGAGGACTTCAGGAAGAACCCAACCAGGCTGGAACTCTAGACTAGACTGGAGCTGAAGCTTCTGATTTAAGGCAGCCACAATTTAGATTTTAAACATCACAGTAGGGACCATCCACTATTTCTCTTTCTTATAGCTCCAAAGACTTCTGCTTTGGTGATTGAATGAATGAATGAATGAATGAATGAATGAATGAATGAATGAATGAATTTATGAATGGATTTATGAATGAATTTATGAATGAGTGAAAGTTATCAGAGGAGCTAAAGACAGTCTCCACCTACTTACAATTTGGCCAAAGCACAGCTCTGCTCTCCCAGGGATTTCAGGGACCTTTTCTTTTCTTTTTATTAAAACCTTAATCATTTTGGTGCTGTGGATCAGGAACACAGTTTTGAAAGACCCTCAAATTCATTTGGAATCCATTATGAAAATGAAAACAAGCCATAGGCAGAGCCTAAAAATAATCAAGTTTTCCTAATTAGAAATCATACTGCAGGCAAATTAAGTGGCTGAATAAAATTCAAAAGCATCACCCACAGCAAAATTCCTGTTCAGCTTCTGGCTTCTTGCTGCTCCATTCCCTGAGATGTAATGCTTCTTTGAAGCAGCCCATTGAGGGACTGGCCAGGGACTTGCAGAGAGTTGAACATTCCCTGAGGGCTCAGAGATCAAAATAGATTTTTCTTTTTAAATGGTGATGTTAAAATTTAAAAAAATGTGATATTTAAGATCTAATCACCACTTAAAACTGTGTCTTAGGTCTAAGAAGAGCAGATAAATAACTTCCAAATAATAACTTCCAAGGTTAAACTATTCAAATATATTTTAGTTTAGATTAGGGACTGTAAATTCATTACTGCACTGACTTTTTCAAACAGGGTTCAGGCTACATCATTCTTTACTAGTTTCAGAGGCGTCTTCCTATGAAAGAGGGCTTGGTTTTATGTTGAAGACCTCTCATTCTCTGGCTGACTTTGCCCAACCAGGTGGAACCTATAGCTTCAGTTAATATTAAACAGCATCCAAGGACAATCACCAGCTTCCCTTTTAAACACTGACACTGAGCTTAAATTTGGAGAGTTTTTATTACAAATTAACAGACACAAGAATGATATCAGAGGCCATAAAGAATCAAAAGATCCCCAAACAATGGACAATTTTCCTTGCAGGGCTGGGCCACGGGAAGAAGAAGTATGGAGTATAGCAAATGAATGATGATCGCCATGTACCAGGAGAAGAAAGAAGCTTTAGGTAGATGGGAGAGCAACAAACAAAACTTCTACTTGGTTGGGGAGGGGGAGAGGGGGGAGTTCGAGCAGAAGCAAAAGGTGAGGCTAGAATTGGTTGTTCTCCTCTCTCTGCCTCCTATAGCTTATCTCTGCAGGGCAGCACATGGTGGCTATCACTCATTTGACCTATTTGTTGCTCTCCCCAACTCTCCTTCCTGTGACCTAGCTTTATGCACTACTCTAGCTCCAATTTCTTAGGTCAGATGCTAGGGAATCAGCTTCTTAGTTTTACTTCCTTTAGCTCAATCCATTTGTTGTCACTCTCTACAAAATAGTTCTTGTTCCTTTCCTCAGGGCCTCAGTTCTCTAGCCATAGCTCTGTGTAGAACAATCTGTCTGGGACGTCCTTCTTAGATTTAATGTGGTTTCACCAAAAAAATGCATCTCAGGACCAGAGTGCTTCTCTTCCTTTGAAAATCTTTTGTATATATTAATACCACAGCCCTTGTCTTTGATACTAAAGGGTTCTTAGGGTGCTATGAGAAAACCCTTCTTGGACTATTCTATAAAAAGGGGCACTATCTATCCACCTTCTTGGATTTTCTATCTTTCCAATAATATTGGGTTTTAGAGATTCAAAAGTATTTCTTTTTCCTTTCCTAGCCAATTATATATTACTTATATTGGCACCAAGTACCTGGGTCTTGAAATTTAGGGGTATGGCACAGTAGGAAAAAACAATAACAACAACAACAGCAAAAACCAACTTCTGGACTTGGATTCAGAATACCTGAGATAGAATTCCCCTGAAGACACTTATTGGCTATGCAATATTAGTAAGTCACTTAATGATAGAGAAAAAAGAACTCCAGATTCAAAGGTCCTGAGTTCAAATCTTGTATCAGACACATTTCATATGTGACTATACCCATATCAATTAACTTTATTGGGCCCCAATTTTGTCATCTGTAAATTAAAAAAAATTAATTAAATTTATTAAATTTATTTATTTTTTGCAGGGCAATGAGGGTTAAGTGACTTTCCCAGGGTCACACAGCTAGTGTCAAGTGTCTGAGGTCACATCTGAACTCAGGTCCTCTTGGATCCAGGGCCAGTGCTTCATCCACTGCACCACCTAGCTGCCCCTGTCTGTATATTAATAAGGTAGAATTAGAAGGTCTTTGTGGTCCTTTCTAGTTCTAGAGCTATGATCAGCAAAATGTGGACAATAATATTTCTTCTATCTAACAGGGGTATTGGGAAGAATGTGATCATGCCCCAGTAACTTGTTCATTCATTTTCTCCTGGGAACGATGGGCTAGATAATTAATAAATGGTCTTTAAAAAGGCAGGAGAGAGGCAGAACCAGCAACTCTTGGCACAGGCATGGAAGAGACCTTGATATTATTGATCCTTCAGTAGAATGCATAATCTTCCTATTCAATGTGATCTGGAAGGCCCTTATACTGCAAAATGTATCCCCTATGATCTGTCCCTCAGTGTTTTAATTATCTACCTAATTTATTTCATTAGGCTAAGACTAACGTATTACTTTCAAATATAAATTTTAGATATAGAGATGGGGATGCTGGGCTTAATATTGGGTCTATCACTGTCATTAGATCTAAGCTTGGATAAGTCATTTAACATCTCTCTGAGCCCCAGTGTCATAATGTGTAAAAACAGGACAATATGATACAACACAACTGATTGTTGCGACGTTCAAATGTGATACTATCTCAAAGTACACTTGGTCCTTAAAATGTGCCCAAGCCCTTTTGGTTAGGAGAATCCCTAACATTGGTAAAGACAGTAAGTGACCTGAAGTGCTTTTTAATTTGTCAAATGTGGAATGAATTTATAACACCTCAAATAAATCAAACTTTATTTGAAGATTTTTAATTTGGTGGTTAATATCTGCCTTCACTGTCTTCCCTTCTGAGCCCCAAGACACAGCCTAGTTCTTAAACCCCAGGTAACTAGTTTCCTCCAATTACAGTATGAATGCTTTGAGATTAGGGGATGTTTCTACTTTTTTTTTTTCCCCCATCTCTGGCAATTAGCAGTATCCCTGGTAAATAGAAGGCAGCTAGTGAATAATTTTTATTTGTGTAAATGTTTTGTAAAATAAGAGCATGTAATAAATGTGAAGGACTTTATAAATATAAGGTTTTTGTTCCAGATGATGTAATTATAATCAGTTGGAATAACATGTTAACTGGTTTCCAATATTGGAAAGGCTCTCATGTAAAGATGCTTTGAACTTTGTTTCCTCCAAAGAAAACATGTCTTAGTCTGCATTTAAGGCCATTCACAGACTGTATCTAATTTTACTGTCTAGCCTCATCTCACTCTGCTACCACTTAGTCATGATATACTTTAGCTAAATTATTCCCCAAATATTTTCCATGCTTTTTCATTTCTGCGCTTCATATTTCCTGGTAATCTAAAAGATGTCATATAATCACCATGATGGATGTCATGGGAAGATAGGGTTCTTTCACCTTCTCATCTACCTTCTCTGAGATATATAAGGAGAAATGAAATAAGAGAAAAACAAAATGTCTAGTGAAGGGATAGGGGATATTACAGTGAGATCCCTGGGTCATCTAGTATGCTACCATGAATGCCATGGGGTGAGGAAGAACAACAAAAAAGTACAAAAAAGTATGGAGAGTGACAAGTATCATATCAGAAACTCAGCTACAGAAAAAATGTATTTGAGTAGAAGCAGCCCATGAAATTGAGAATACTGCAATTGTTCTAGGCTAGGACGCGAACTACAGGATGTGCAGGTAAACTTCCAACCCAACCAAAAAATTCAACTGTTTAAGCACCTATATATGAACAAGTATAAAAGTGTCCTTCTGTGCTGGTAACAGAGCAACTGGTGACTCTATGCCTCTCAAGTCAATGCAAAAAGATATCCCTGAGAGTTACAGAGCAGTAAGGTCTATTGGCAATCAACCTTAACTTCTGTTAATCATCATGATCATGATCATCATGCCAATAATAATAATAAAGTTAACTAGCAATTGTGTAATGTTTTGAAATGTACAAAGTAGTTTAAATATGTTAATTTATTTTGATTTTCACAATGCAGCATCTATTGCCCCAGGGTGGTTAGATTTTAAGAAGGATATACATAGATGTTTATCTTCCTCAGTATCCAGGTAGACCTTAAGACCTAGCTGCCAATCCTGCATAAGTGGACATTAAGAGGAATCCAGCATTAAGGAAAAGAGACCAGCTTGGAAATGCCAGGCATCTTTGGATACTTACTTGGAACAAAAAATAAAAATGCTACTTTGCATTTAAATACAAATCTAAATCCCTCCTATCTAAAGTCAGTAATAACTACCACCAATGAATTATACATTTTCTAATTTAAAAGGACCCATTTTGGAAATGAAAGTATTTGGATGGGATAGTCTGTTATTGCTTGATCAGTGCTAATACCATTGGGCATGATTTATAAAAAGTAATAGCACCAATCCAAGGAAAATCTAGGAAACTGGTTTGAATCATGTTTAAAGATATTATAAATATTTTACCTGTAGAAATCCCATAACCCTGAAAGTGGAGGAGAAAGACATTATATTGGTGTAATTCTTCTTAGTTAAGGTTAGTCTTGAGACCATTTTGTTTAGCATAGACTGGTATAGCTGAAAAGGTTCTTAGAATTTAGACTATTGGAGTTTAAAGTTACTTTATTATATAAAGTGTTTTAGCTGGAAGGGAATTTAAAATATAGAAAAGATTTTTAAATGGGTCTTTGAAATATAAACCAGAATTTTAGACTTGGGTGTCATTTTTGAAATGATCTAGTCCTATCCCTTCATTTGATCCATCTGTTCCAGAAAGTATAAATGGTCAGACCCATAGTCAGAAAGTAAGTATCAGGGTAAAGACTAGAATCCCTTTTTTCTTGACTAACATTGTGTTGTCCAGTGTTTGCATGGCAAATTGGAAAGAACTGCAGTATAATCCTTCCATTAACTAATGAAAGTTGATTTGCATGAACAGTCAAATTTAATTTTGTGTATGTGGCTCCAGTGTTGTATTTTTATCTTTACTCTTCTCAACTAGTTGTATACAAAGGCCATTTGAATGTTTGATTACATTTATTTAACAAGATTTCTTTAATAAAATAGAAAGCCATTTCCCTGTGAGTTTCAGGATTTAAGTCCAATAGGACTTAGAGAGGCAGCTGTCATTCCCAGAGACAATAGAGATAGGCTCTCATGAACATACCTACTTTTAGCAACTACAGATCTGGATATGGTCTAGTTAGTTAGATAAACAGAAGAATGATCAATTGTGTTTTGCTTCAAATTATACATAATGGAAAAATAAAAGTAGAAAAATTTCTGAAAATTCATCTCATTTGTTAATTGTAATAATATTTTATGTATAGATTAATTCCTCTAACAAAAAAGGCTAAGAAAATATATAATGCTAGTGATGCAATTCCCCAAAATGGTATATGAGTGGATAGGTATTGTTCTTGGTTCTTTTTTTTTTTTTTTGGCCTTTTGAATAGAATTTTATTTTCCAAAATATATGTAAAATCAACATTTTAACATCAATTTTTAAAAAAATTTGTGTTCCAACTTCTCTTACCCCCTCCATTCATACCTCCCACCCACAAGAACTCAAGCAATTCAAAATAAGTTATACATGAGTAGTCATGGAAAAATTCCCATATTAGCTAGTTGTGAGAGAAAACAGTCAAAAAAACCCCAAAACTTCAGATTAAGAAATTGTCAAAAAGGAAAAGAAAAAAAAATTTTAAATGTGTTTCGAACTGTTTTCAGATACTATCAGTTCTTTCTCTGCAGATGGGCTGCAATCTTCATAAGTCCATCAGGGTTGTATTGGATCATTGCCTTGCTGAAAATAACCACATGCTTCCCAGCAGATCATCCCCCACTATTGCTGTTATTTTGTATACAGTACATTTCACTCTGCTTCAGTTCATGTAGATCTTTCCAGGTTTTTCTGATAGTATCCTGTTCATCATAACCTGTCTATAGTACCTTAAGCTTGACAGAGAATTTTCTTCATAAAAGCCCAGCAAGGTAGGTACCATACATTTTGCCATTATAATAAATCATCATAACTATTTCCCTCCATCCCACTCCCTTCCCATAACATTTACTCTCTCTTCTTTTTACCTATTCCTCCTCAGAAGTGTTTTACTTCTGACTATCCTCTCCCTCAATCTGCATTCCCTTTTTTCACCCTTCCTTCCTTATCCTCTTTCCCTCCTATTTTCCTGCAGGGTTAAATAGATTGCTCCTCCCAATTGGGTATGAAAGCTATCCCCTCCATGAGCCCACTCCAATGAGATCAGGGTCCCTGAGCTAATTCTTTGTTCTAAATTGTTCTTCCTCCCTCCCTCCTCAACCCTCCCTATGAGATCAAGCAATTCAATATGTCATACTGGTGCAGTAATGCAGAACATCTTCATCTTCCTTGGAAGTGTTTTGCTTTTTACGGCTCTCTCTCCCAATCTGCCCTTTCTTCCTCCCCCTCTTTCCCTCTCCCCTTTTCTCCCCCCCCTCCCCTCAGGGAAAAAATATATTACTATACCTACTTGAGTATGTATGTTAGTCCTTCTTTGAGCCAATTCTGATGATCTTAAGATTCACTCACTCCTCAACTCCTTCCCCCTCTTCTACTCTCCTCCATAAGCTTTTTTCTTGTTTCCTTCATGTGAACTACCTTTCCCCAGACCATCTCTTCCCTTCTCCCTCCCTCAGTTTATTCCTCCTACACCTCAACCCTATTTGAATGATGTCATCATGGATTAGTTAGGTGGCACAGTGGACAAAGCACCAGCCCTGGATAAAGTAGGGCCCAAGCCCAAATCCAGCCCCAGACATAAGATACCCCACCCTGTCTGCCCTAAAAAGAACAAAACATAAATGCTTTACAGATATCATCCCTTCATATTCAGTTCAGTCCTGTCTTCTTTGAATTGCTTACTGAGATAGTTCTTATGATTTCAAAGTATTATCTTCCCATATAGGAATGTTAACAGTTTGATCTTTTAATATCCCTCATGAAGTCTTTTTCCTGTTTACCTTTTTATGCTTCTCCAGGGTCTTGTATTTTTTTTTTAATTTTTGTAGGGCAATGAGGGTTAAGTGACTTGCCCAAGGTCACACAGCTAGTAAGTGTCAAGTGTCTGAGGCTGGATTTGAACTCAGGTCCTCCTGAATCCAGGGCCGGTGCTTTATCCACTGTGCCACCTAGCTGCCCCTCCAGGGTCTTGTATTTGAAAGTCAAATTTTCTATTCATTTCAGGTCTTTTCATCACAAATGTTTGAAAGACCTCTTTCTCATTGAAATCCCATTTTTGCCTCTGAAAGATTATACTCAGTTTTGCTGGGTACGTGATTTTTGGCTGAAGTCCCAGTTCCTTTGCCCTTTGAAGTATCATATTCCATGCCCTTCGGTCCTTTTATGTAGAGACTGCTAGATCTTGCTTTATCTTTATTGGAGCTCCACAATATTTGAATTCCTTTTTTCTAGCTGCTTGCAGTATTTTCTCCTTCACCTGGGAGTTCTAGAATTTGGCTATAATATTCCTGGAGGTTTTCCTTTTGGGATCTCTTTCAGGAGGTGATCAGTGGATTCTTTCAATTTCTATATTAGCTTCTGCTTTTAGAATATCAGGGCAATTTTCCCTCACAATCTCTTGGAGGATGGTGTCTAAGCTTTTGTTTTGGTCATGGTTTTTAGGTAGTCCAATGATTTTCAAATTCTCTTTCCTACATTTATTTTCTAGGTCAGCTGTTTTTCCAAGGAGATATTTCACATTGCCCTCTATTTTTTCATTCAATTGGATTTGCTTTACTGTGTCTTGGTTTCTCATAAGGTCACTAGCTTCCATTTGTTGAATCCTAATTCTCAGGCGGTTATTTTCATCAGACAGTTTTTTGTTTTTTTTTTTAGTGAGGCAATTGGGGTTAAGTGACTTGCCCAGGGTCACACAGCTAGTAAGTGTTAAGTGTCTGAGGCCGGATTTGAACTCAGGTCCTCTTGACTCCAGGGCCGGTGCTCTATCCACTGCGCCATCTAGCTGCCCCCATCAGACAGTTTTTTAATCTCCTTTTCCATTTGGTTTTTCAAACTGTTGACTTTTTTCTCATGACTCTCCTGCATCACTCTCATTTCCCTTTCCATTTTTTCCTCCTTTTCTCTACATCTTCTTTCTGTTTCTCCTACTTTCTTTTCAAAGTCCCTTTTGAGAGCTTCCATGGCCTGAGACCAGTTCATATTTTTCTTGGAAGCTTTGGATGTTGGAGCTTTGACTCTGTTATTATCTTCTTCTTCTGAGGATGTATTGTGGTCTACCTTTCCCCCAAAGAAGTTTTTGATGGTCTTCTGCTTTCTCTGCCTACTCATCCTGGCTTACTATTTCTTGGCTTTTAACTCCTTCTTAAAGTGTGGCTCTGCTTCCAGGACACACTGTTCAAGCTACAGCATGGCCTGGGCAATGGTTGGGCTTCTTCTCAGCTTACCTTGCCTCCCTTTTATTTGATTTTAAAATCTCCACTGGGGGGATGGGGGTGGGGGTGGGGCTGCTTCTCCGCTCCGCTCCTGTTCTCAGCTTCAGAGGGTCCCAGGTGTTTGGGGTTGAGGTGCTGCAGGTTTTAATCTCACCTGGCCTGTTCTCAGGTCTGGAGATAACCTCAGGCCTATTTACTAAGAAACCAACCAGCAAAACTTTCTGTGGTGTGGTTCTCATTTTCCGATGAGACTGCTCCCCTGCTCCCCTCCCCCACCCGGGCCTTCAGCCGCTCAGGATTTCTTCCTGGTTGCCTGTTGGGGTGGGACAGTTGAATCCTTTCCCCCAGTCCACTGGTACACCTGCACTTACCCCCCAGGCCAGCCATTCAGCCTGATCATGTGCTTGGTTCCAGAAGACGCCTGTGCTGCAGCAGATTCAGAGGCACTGGGGCAAATTCCTTGGGTGGGTGTCTGGTGTGTCAGCCCGACTGCAGGGTTAGGCTTTATTCGTGGCCCAGCACGGCCCCCTGAAATCTATCTATAGCTGGAAAAAACTCTCAGCCAGTATTTTTGTGTGTTTTTCTGCCCCGAGGGTTATTTTATTGCTATTTTGGGGGCAATTGTATCAGGAGACCTGTGCATTTAATGTCTTTCCTCTGCCATCTTGGCTCTGCCCCCCATTTTTTTTTTTAAAGGAAAAACAGAAGAGGGAAAATCCGTTATGAAATAAACTAAACTGGGCAACTTTAAGTAAATTGCTTTATGTCTCCAAGTCTTAGCCTTCATTTCTGTAAATTGAAGGCACTAGGCTTATTCTGCTTGTCCTCAGACAATAGATAGAACTAGAATCAATGGATGGAAGTTACCAATAAGCAGATTTTCACTTTAAAATAAGAGAAAAATATTCTAATAATTAGCATGCATAAATCATTGCTGGAAACATGCTAAAGCATACTTGTACCCATGTATCTTTCCATGACCTTTTGGATTATTGTAATTTTTTCATTATTTCTGAGGTTGTGGTCTTTAATGATAAGATGAAATTTATATTATATATAGGACAGCACTTAGATTCCTATTTAAAATGATTTTAACAGGTGTGATACACGGATTGTCAGGTATTCATTAAAACAACAACAACAAAATCTGGCAATTCTGGTGCTTGCCAACTCAATAACATTGACCAACAATGCAAAAGCTGATGTGATCTTAGATTTTACTAATTACATTGCAATGTGTAAAATTAGGAATGTAATTCTCCTCTGTCCTGGTTAGGGGTGATCTCTTCTAGAGATTCCATCTCTAGATTGTTACATTTAGTTCTAGGCATAATATTCGAAGAGATGTTGGTAAACTGAAGATAATCTAGAGAAGGTTAATCTATATGGGGATCTAGAAACCATGTTATAGGAAAATTGTTCTTGTAGCTAGTTCATCTAAAAATAGAATACATTAATATGATTTTATTAGTATTAATGTCTTAAGATATCTGAAAAAGCTTTTAGGTAAAAGAGAACAGACTTGTGTTTGGCCTCTATTGAAGTCCTAAGAGACGATAGCTGGGAGTGATATTAACACCACCATCATCCCCATCATTGATCATTGTTAGCATTAGTTATAAAGCTTTTAAGATTTGCAAAAATCCTGACCACAATCCTGGGATGTAAATGTTGTTACTAGTCCTGTTGTATAGGTGAGGAAACTGAGATGCAGAGAGCTTGAATGACTTGTCTGAGATCACACAGCTAGTAAGTGCAGGAGTTAGAATTTGAATTCAGGTTTTTCTGACTCCAAGTCCAGATCTACTATCCACTGTACAATCTAATTGCTAATTACATACATGAATCAGACCCCAATTAAATAAGAAGATAAATGTTCAGAAATTGCAGATGTTTCAGAATTGAATGGACTATCTTATTTGGTAGGAAGCTCCATTTTACTGCACATATGCCAGTGGATATGAGGACCATTTGTCTAGGAGGTGTAGGATTCTTGCTAGGTTAGGAAACTTTTGAGATCCCTACCTTGAAGAGCCTATGATTCTAGAAAATGGGTGATTTGATTGGGTCATTAAGATAATGAAAATAAATGGACATTCCATGCTTAGGTGATGTTCTAAACAAAGTTCTGGGCATAAAATCAGGAAGAATGGAATTCAAATTATATGATATCTACTTAGTAGTTTTATGACTCTTGACAAGTCATTTAATTTCTTTAGGCCTCAGTCAACTTATCTGTTAAATGAGCAAGTTAAATTTATTTACCTTCAAGGCCCTTTCCAACTCTAAATTGACACTCCTCTGACTGAGTTATTTTTGTAATCTTGATGACCAAAGTAGATGGTCCATTAACTTATCCAAGTAAGGTAACCCAATTCTGAAATCATTCATCAATGCTGCCCAAATGCCATGTTAAAAAAAAAAGTAGCAATAATAAGAATAAGTATCTCAGACATAATGTAAATATAAGAAGTGACAGTTCTTTTGTACTCTGCCCTGGTCAGACCATATCTGGACTATTTCATTTAGTTACAGGGACAAAGTTTTAGACAGAGTTGATAAAGTGGAGTAAGCCTAGAGTGACATAATGAGAACAGTGAAGGACCTGAAGTCCAATTCATTGGAAGATCAATTGAAGAAATCAGAGAATATTTAATAAAGATAAGACAATTTCAGGGAGGAAATGATAGCTGACTTCAAATATTTAAAAGGCGAGTCATTTGGAGAAGGCATTAGAATTGTTCTGTTTGTCCCTAAAGGAATTAGTACTGATGCTATATACTAATGATGTGATTTCAGGCAATGGAGGAAGCTGAGAAGAGAGATGTGTCCTTAGACTGAAGAGCTATTTTATAGCCAGTCCTCTCATGTTTTCTTCTCACTTCATATCTAAGGCTGGTCTTGGGGAGATATTTTTGGGGTCTTTCTGGTTGTTTTTCAGCTGTGGTTAATTATTTTATGACCAAGTTTTGCTGAAACACTCTAGCTAAACCATGTTAGCAAACACTGGGGACATCCTGCCTGTAAGCATGACCTCTGCACCACTGAGTTGCATGAGACAGCTTCATGCATACTTGCTCTGAACCCTAGAGCTTTGGAGGAAACTGAAGTCTATATGCAAATTGTTCCTCTGAATAATAGCTTGGTTTGTCACTAGCGTTGCTACTTCATATAGTAAAGTCAATACTATTGGGAAATTGTTTCGTTAATTCTTTTCTCCTTTAAATATCTGAAGATTGAATTTCCCACCAAGTCTTTCTCATGTTTTTGTCTTATAGTTAAGTAATAATAATACTATTGCTATTATTATTACATTTTAAAATGTTTTGCATAAGTCATCTTATTTAATATACAGAGGAATTCTGCAGCATAGTAATATCAACCCCATTTTTCAGATTAAGAGACAGAGGACTTATATTTGACTGAGATTGTTGCAGAAGATATATTTGTATGTAGGGCTCCTGGATCTTAGTTCTGTCTAGAATCCTGATCATTAAACCATTCTGTTTTACTTTGGATCTTTTCTGAAACTTGTGAGATCATCAACTGGAATTGCTGCCTAGACATATGTAAGAAAAAGCAGGAGATGGTGTTTTATTTTGCATCCTTGCTGTGTTGAGTAAGATAATTAAATACTTGTAATCTTAAAGCCGCTAGAAAAAGCTTTACATTAAACTCGGAATGATTAAAGATCCATGATTGGTACAGATTGGTCAGTAAATAAAGGTGAGATTTTTACCACATACAAATGGCTTCTCCTTGTGTCTCAAGGGCCCAAACAACAGTAAAGCATTCTCTCTCTAAGCTAGATTAGTCACTTTCAGGTTCATTTAGTACCTTCTTAGTGTAAATTATCACCAATCTCCTTCTTCTCCACTCCGCCACACACATATGCCCTAGATAACTTACTTTAGTTAATATAGCTCCTGAATTATTGGTCATATTCTTAAAGGAAATTGAGCAAAACCAAAAGCTCAAGTCTTTGGTCCAAGTATTTGCCGTATTGTCATATAGTCATAAGCTTAAAAGGCAAATGGGAAATAATGTGTTGTGGAGCAAAGCACACTTCACCTTGAGTTGAGAAACTTGAGTTTGACTCCTATTCCTCCTATATATTAGCTATTCAACCTCAGCCACTTCTCAGAGTCTCAGTTTTCTCATCTCTACAATGGGATAATATGATATCTGCAGTCTACCTCATAGGGTTGCTATGAGAAAAACAGTTTATAAATATCAAATCAATATGCAAATATGCTACATTATCATCATCATCATCATCATTACCATTATGAATAATATGAATTAATAAATATTACCAAGTCTTTGGGGGTACTAAATTCCTTCCTGAGCAAGAATTAATATTCTTTTATAAACCAGAATCCCCAGAACTTCTGTATGGCCATGGACCATTGCATTATATCACTAAGTATAGAAGCTAAGAACAAGGAAGGAAGGAAACAAGCATTTATTAAGTGCTTGCTATGTGTGAGGCACTATTATAAGCACTTTACAAATGTTACCTCATTTGATCTTCTCAACAACTTTGAGAGTTCAGTGCTGTCATTATTCCCATTTAAGAGTTGAGGAAACTGGGGCAGCTAGGTTATGTAGTGGATAAAGCACCAGCCCTGGATTCAGGAGGACCTAGGTTCAAATCTGGCCTCAGACACTTGACACTTACTAGCTGTGTGACCCTGGGCAAGTCACCTAACCCTCATTGCCCTGCCCCCCCCAAAAAAGAGATGAGGAAACTGAGGCAAAAAGAGGTTAAATGACTTGCCCAGGGTCACAAAGCTAGTAAGTATCTGAGGTGGAATTTGAACTCAAATCTTTCTGACTCCAAGTCTAGAGCTTAATTCCCTATACCACAAAATGAGGGTAAATGAGAAGAAACAAGGAGGTAGGGGAAGGAAATAGAGGCATGACAGGGATAAGGAGCTCTACTTATTCTCCTTCTCATCCTGCTTGCTCTGCATTCCCAGAGATTATAACTTCCCCTTATGCCAATGCCAGGTTTGAGGGTATCAGTGTATAATGCTTTTTTGGACATTGAAACATTTTCCAACATGTGTTGGTGCTAGCTGTTTGCACTAGCATACTCTGTCATCTCTTTGATATCCCACTAGGAACAGGCAAACAATCCTGGAAACTCACTAGCCTTGGAAGAAATATAATGGCAACCTAGAGTCACAGACATAAAAATTTCATCGTCATTTAATAGGCATGTGAAAACCCCCTACTTTCTTTGCCCCTAGAAGTGCCAATCTAACTATTGTGATGAAAAGTTGAGACCTGCCTGGACTTACAACCTGCCATCTTGAGAGATAGAAAGTGATTTGCTTTGGGCAATGGGTATTGAGAGTATTTGCTAGTTTAATATTGTGAGGGCCAAAATTAGATATACTGAGCTTTATTGGGTGACTTGCCTTAATATTAGGGTCCCAGAAATATGAGGGAGATTTTTAGGTTTAATCTCCCCTCAGAACTATTCTTTTTAGATATTTCTCTCAGGCCAATAAGAAAGGAGCCTCTAAACTTTAGTTCACAAAAGGATCAGATTTTATTACATGGGAATTAATTAAACAACAAAGGTGAAACTAATAAAAAATCAAAGATAAGGAAATGGGAAAATAGAAATACAGATGGATGCACTTAACTCTAAACTTAGCCTAAGCTGGTTCAAAGGAATTTAGGGTTTTCTGTAAGTAACTCACCCAAGCCTGAACAGCCCACCAGACTGAGAACCAGCACATTGCCACGACCTCAGTCAACCACCCAAGAGAGCATTCCACATTCCTGAAGTGTCCAAGTGTCCTACCGAAAGTTCCTCACCTCCCTTCAGGTCACATTTAATCTTTCCTCCCCCAAAAGGAGAAGTACTTCAAAAGCTTCTCATGGAGAATTCTCCTTCTGATCTCAGTAGCATATGTAATCTCAGGGTGGGCCAGGTGTGGCCCCTCCCAAATGATTTGGCTAAAACTTGCAATATTAATCTTTACCACAAATAATTTTACCACAATATATTCTCCTGATATTAATGTTAAATAAATCATCACTATTTGTGCTATTATAAAGTAGGTCATGTGAGTAAGTTTTGATTCATCTGACAGAAATTCAAAGAGGGGGAAACAGGGGAATAAGAATTTAAGCAGAAATGAATCAAATTTGGTATAAATTATACACCCTGTTGTTCATTCATTCAGTCATGTCTGATTCTTTGTGACCCCATGGACCATAGCATGACAAGCCCTTCTATTCTTCTTTATTTCCAGAAGTCAATCCAAGTTCATGTTCATTGCTTATGTGACACCATCTTTCCATCTTATCCTTTGCTGTTCCCTTCTCCTTGTGACTTCAATCTTTGCTAACATCAGATTCTTTTTCATTAAGTCTTGTGTTTTCATTTTGTGGTTAAAGGATTTAAGCTTCAGCTTTGGGTATTTTTTCCTTCCAAAGAGTAGTCTGAATTAATTTCTTTAAGTATTGACTGATTTGATCTCTCCTTGCTGTACAAGGAACTCTCAAAAGTCTTCTCCTGAATCACAATTCAAAACCATTGACTATGTGGTGCTCTACTTTCCTTACACTCTAGCTCTAACAGCCACACATTACTGCTGGAAACACTCTAGCTTTGACTATGTGAACCTTGATCAGCAAGGTGATATCTCTATATGATTTTTGATATGTTGTTCAGATTTGCCATAGCTTTCCTTTCTAAAATACAATCTTTTAATTTCATGGGTGCAGTTGCCATTTACGGTGATCTTTCAGGCCAAGGATATAAAATCTGATACAGCTTCCATTTTTCTATTCTTCCACCTTTTGCCAGGAAGTAAAGGGAACAGTTGCCATGATCTTAGGATGTTATTATTATTATTATTATTATTATTATTATTATTATTTAGTATTAAGCTTCATACCAGCTGTTATATTCACCTCTTTCACCCCCATCAAGAGGATTCTTAATTCTTTTTCACTTCTTCCATCAGAGTGGTATCATCAGCAACATCAAGATCGTTCTTGTATAGTTTTCCTATAAATTCTTGACACTTCTTAATTTCTTCTACTTCTGTTAAGTACCTACCATTTTTATGTTCTATCATGCCCATTATTTTGCATGAAACATTCTCATGATATATCTAATTTTCTTGAAGAGATCTCTTGTCTTTCATATTCTATGATTTTCTTTGATTTATTTGGTTTGCCCATTTAAGAAAACATTCCTGTTTCTCCTTACTATCTCCTGGAATCCTGCATTCAGTTGGATATATCTTTCCTTTTTCATTTACCTTCTGTTTTTCTTTTAACATGGTTATTTGCAAAGCCTTATCAGGTGGGGCAGCTAGGTGGCACAGTGGATAAAGCACTGACTCTGGATTCAGGCAGACCTGAGTTCAAAGATGGCCTCAGAGAGTTGATACTTACTAGCTGTGTGACCCTAAGCAAGTCACTTAACTCTCATTGCCCCCCCCCAAAAAAAAAAGCCTTATCAGAAAGCCATTTTGCTTTCTTGCTCTTCTTTTACTTTATGATTTTTTTTTGTTTGTTTCTGCCTCTTGTACAATATTGCAAATCTCTGTCCATAGTTCTTCAGGCACTCTATCTACCACATCTAATCCCCTAAATCTATTTATCATTTGCACTTCATATTCATAAGGGATGTTATTTAGATTATACCTATACGGTCTGATGGTGTTCTCTATTTTCTTCAATTTGTCTGAATTTCCAATAAGAAACTTACAATCTGAGCCACAGTCAGCATCAGGTCTTGCTTTAACTGACTGTATAGTTTCTCTACCTTTGGCTTGCAATGCACATAATCAATCTGATTTGAATATTTACTATATGGTGATGTCCATGCGTAGAGTCACCTTTTGTGTTGTTGAAAAAGAGTGTTTGCTATGACCAATGAGTTATTTTGGCAAAACTCTATTAGTTACTATCCTGCTTCATTTTGTATTCCAAGGTCAAACTTGTCTGTTATTCCAATTATCTTTTGATTTCCTATTCTTATCCACTATGATGACTGTGGCATCTTTTTTCTTTCTTTTTTCTTTTGATGTTATGTCTTGAAGATGCTGTAGACCTTCATAGAATAAGAGCAACTTTGGCCTTTTCAACATCAGTGCTAGCAACATAAAATTGGGTTACTATAATGTTGAACAGTTTGTTTTCAGTTTGAATAGATATCATTCCTTCATTTATAACATTATACACAAGGTACTGATTTTTCCATCCTTTTACTGATTATGAGGGCTACTCAATTTGTTGTACTCGATGCTTGCCCACAGTGGTATGTGTAATTATCACCTGAATTAAATTCACTCATTCCTGGTCATTTGAATTCACTGACACCTAATATGTCAATGTATTATCTTTCTGTCTCTTGTTTGACCACACAGAGCTTGAGTCAAAAAAGCAGGTTCCTTTGCAATATTGATCTTTGATCAATTGAACATTTTTTATTTTTATTTTTGCCACCATACACATCTACAGCTAAACTTTCTTTTGGATTAGGCCCAGTTGTTTCATGACTTCTGGAGCTACTCATAGTAGTCCTCTGCTCTTCCCCAGTAATGTGTTAGACACCTTCCAACAAGAAGGGCTGATCTCCTGGTGTCATATCTTTTATCATTTTAATACTATACATGGGGTTTTCTTGGCATAGATATGAGTGGTTTGCAATTTCCTTTTCCAGTGGATCACCTTCTGTTAGAATTCGGCACTATGATCTCTCTGTCTTGGGTAACCCTGAACAGCATAGCTCATATTTTCATTGAACTCCTCTGCTAAGGAAGTGATCCAGGAGGGGAAATTACACAGTCATAGTGAACAAAGATTATTGTATTATTATTTGTATTATTATTATTATTATCTGATGTCTCCATAATTCCTACCATATCAAAGCCATACTCCCTAATTTTCTCGGCCCTTTTTTTAAAGGAATTGTCAAAAACAAAAAACAAATTAAAAAATTTGTTTCCATCTCTTTTCAGATAATATCAGTTCTTTCTCTGTAGATGGTTTGCAGTTATCATAAGTCCTTTAGTGTTACATTGGATCATTGCCTTGATGAAAATAACCACATGCTTCCTAGCAAATCATCTTACACTATTGCTTTTATTTTGTATACAGGACATTTTACTCTGCTTCAGTTCCTGTAGGTCTTTCCAGGTTTTTCTGATAGCTTCCTGTTCATCATAACCTGTATATAGTACCTTAAACTTGACAAAGAATTTTCTTCATATTAGCCCAGCAAGTAGGTATCATACATTTTGCCATTATAATCAATCATCATAACTATTTCCGTCCATCTTATTCCCTTCCAATGATATTTAGTCAATTTTCTATCTTCTTTTAACCTATTCCTCCTCAAAAGTGTTTTACTTCTATTTCCTACCCCATTGTGCACTCCCTTTTTTCACCCTTCCCTCCTTATCCTCTTCCAGCTCCTACTTTCCTGTAGGTTTAAATAGATTACTCCTCCCAATTGGGTGTGAATGTTATTCCTCCCTTGAGCCCACTCTCATGAGATTAAGGTCTTTGAGCTAATTCTGTGTTCTAAATTTTTCTTCCTCCCTCTCTCCTCAACCCTTCCTATGAAATCGAGCAATTCAATATGTCATATTTGTGCAGTAATGCTGAACATCTTCACCTTCCTCAAAAGTGTTTTGCTTTTTCCTGCTCTATCCCCCAATCTGCCCTTCAATCCTTCCCCTTTTCTTTGCCCCAACCCCTTATCTCCCTCCCTTCCCTCAGGGCAAAAATATATTACTATACCTACTTGAGTATGTATGTTATTCCCTCTTTGAGCAAATTCTGATGATATTAAGGTTCACTCACTCCCCCACTCCTTCCCCCTCTTCCCCTCCCCTCTATAAGCTTTTTTCTTGTTTCCTTCATGTGAGCTACTTTTTCCCAGACTATCTCTTCCCTTCCTTTCCCTCCAGTCTATTCCTCCTACACCTTAACCCTATTTTAAAGATGTCTTCATGGATTTTTTAGGTGGCACAGTGAACAAAGCACCAGCCCTGGACCCAGGAGGCCCCAAGCCTAAATCTAGTCCCAGACACAAGGCATCCCACCCTGTTTGCCTCACAAAGAACAAAACATAAATGCTTTACAGATATCATCCCTTCATATTCAGTTCAGACCTGTGCCTTCTCTGAATTCCTTGTTGAGAAAGTTCTTATGAGTTTGAATATTATCTTCCCATGTAGGAATGTAAACAGTTTAACCTTCTAATATTCCTCATGAAGTCGTTTCCTGTTTATCTTTTTATGCTTCTCCAGTGTCTTGTATTTGAAAGTCAAATTTTCTATTCAGTTCAGGTCTTTTCATCACAAATGCCTGAAAGTCCTCTTTTTCATTGAAGTCCCACTTTTTCCTCTGAAAGAATATACATGTTTTGCTGGGTACATGATTCTTGACTATAGTCCCAGTTCCTTTGCCCTCTGGAATATCATATTCCATGCCCTCTGGTCCTTTAACGTAGATGTTGCTAGATCCTGTTTTAGCCTTATTGGAGCTCCACAGTATTTGAATTCCTTTTTTCTAGCTGCTTGCAGTATTTTCTCCTTGACCTGGGAGCCCTGAATTTGGCTATGATATTCCTGGAGGTTTTCCTTTTGGGATGTCTTTCAGGAGGTAATTGGTGGATTCTTTCAATTTTATTTTTCCTTCTGCTTCCAGAATATCAGGGAAAATTTCCCTGACAATCTCTTGGAGGATGGTTTCTAAACTCTTATCTTGGTCATGATTTTCAGGTATTCCAATGATTTTCAAATTATTTCTCCTGGATCTTTTTTCCAGGTTAGCTCTTTTTCCAAGGAGATATTTCAAATCACCCTCTATTTTTTTATTCAGTTGGATTTGCTTTACTGTGTCTTGATTTCTCATAAGGTCATTAGCTTCCATTTGTTCAATCCTAATTCTTAGGCAATTATTCTCTTGAGAGAGCTTTTCTATTTATTTTCCCATTTGGCTTTTCAAACTGTTGCCTTTTTTTCATGACTTTCATTCATTGCTCTCATTTATCTTTCCATTCGTTCCTTTATCTCTCTAAATTTTCCTTCTATCTCTCCTACTTTCTCTTCAAATCCCTTTTGAGAGCTTCCAAGACCTGAGACCAATTCATATTTTTCTTGGAAGCTTTGAATGTTGGAGCTTTGACCCTGTTATTATCTTCTTCTTCTGAGGGTGTCTTGTGGTCTACCTTACCCCCAAATAAGTTTTCAATGTTCTGCTTTCTCTGTGTACTCATCTTGGCTGGCTATTTCTTAGCTTTTAACTCCTTCTTAAAGTGTAGTGCTGCTTCCAGGACACACTGTTCGAACTACAGCATGGCCCAGGAGGTGATTGGACTTCTTCTCTGTCTGCCTGGCCTGTGAGTCGCCATGGCCACTTTCAACAGGATCTCTTTTTAGCCTCTGTGGCTTTGCTAATATTCCCAGCCTGAAATAGTCTCCCTTTGCTCATGGCTTTTTCAATTTTCACCTACAGTGAAAAGCTTATTTCAGGTCCCACCTCTTTTATGAAACCATTGCTTTTGTTCACAAGGATTCAACTACATATACAGAAAATAAAAATACACATATATTAAGTACCTAATGTCAACAGAGCAACAAACTATGAGTTGGGGAAAGAAGATCTAAAATTCAGAAGAGAAAGGAGTGCTTCCTTCATGGAACTCATAGTCTATCTAGGAGAGATACAATGGATGTCATCAATACAGATGGCTATTATACAGTATTCCTGTTTTATATAATTTCTAGCCATTTCCATACTATGTATTCTTTTCTTGAGCCATTATCTTTATCTTTTCCCCAACTAAAATATAGATTTCACCCTTAGAGTAACCATTGGCTGACTTTGGCCCCATGTTGGCTATACCCATGCTTGTTTGGTACTTCCAGACATTTCCTATGCTATTTTGGCATAACAGGGGATAACCTCACCCCATCTCAGCTCTCCTGTATGTGCAGTCTTCCCCTATTAAAATGCAAGATCCTTAAGGGTCGGGGATGTTTTACTTGCTTGTATTTATAGTCCTGACCCTTAGCATAACATGTGGTACATAGTAAGTTCTCTCTCTCTCTCTCTTTCTCCCTCTCTCTCTCTCTCTTTCTCTCTCTCTCTCTCTCCTCTGTCCCTTTATATGATAAGTGCATTAGGAAAATATGAACAAAGTCCTCTACAAGGTAGGTAGTGGGGCAAAGCATGTTTGCAGGTTCACTTAATTACTTGATTGAAGTTTGCTATGTACTACAAAATTGGGAAATCTGTGTTTTACTTATGTTCATGGCATTTACTAGTTGTGTGGCCTTGGGCAAGACACTTCATCTTATATAATATTTTTTGCACCACATATTTCTAACATCATTATAAGCAAAAAGTTTTGTAAGCAACAAATTATATAACAATTAGTTATTATTATTTTAAAATGGGAGAAATTTTGGGAAAAAGCATATCTCTAATGTTGGAAACCCTCAAAATGTACTGCTGCATATTGTTAACACCCAATATATATTTCTGAAGGCAAAAATTATGATTTTTAATGTAAAGCCAGGAGCAAGAATTTCATGAGCATCTTCTTGTCATAAATTTAGTAGTAGAATGATGATGATTATGATAAATAATTTGGAACACCTGATAAAATTTTTGAAAACATGAAAGTTGAATAATTAGTCCTCCATATTTCTATTACTTTTTTTTTAAGTGAGGCAATAGGGGTTAAGTGACTTGCCCAGGGTCACACAGCTAGTAAGTGTTAAGTGTCTGAGGCCGGATTTGAACTCAGGTACTCTTGACTTCAGGGCCAGTGCTCTATCTACTGCGCCACTTAGCTGCCCCCAAATATTTCTATTACTTTTCAGTCTTGATTTGGGGTACGCCCATGATAGAGATGATAATCCAGCAAAATAGTTCATTAGCAGTTCATCTAGAATTTTATTCTATATCTCTGACATCAACTCTTTTATATTCAAGTTGCTAACTTTTAATGAAAACTTAGGTCCATTGCAGGGGATGGAAAAATATGGAAACAAAGTGTGGGGGACCCCAAATCTTTTAGACAGCCCAATCATTTGAATAATGAGTTTGCAAACCTTTCATAACTGTAGATAAAGGGCATCAGGAAGATAATATCTTCTGTGTTTAAGTATAAGCTACCCTGGCCAGGCAGGCTTCATCCTTTGCATCTTTTTTGCTCACCGAAGTGATAATGAAAGTGGCCCAGTTTATTGCCACTGCCTTAGAGATATAGAGATTTTTGCAGAAGAAGCAAACCAAGCAAAAATGCTAAAAGCATTGACTTTGGATTAAGGGAACATTTTACCTTACCCAAGAGAAGGAACTTCACTTTAGATACACAGAGCAAGGAATGGGGGTGGGAGGAGGAGGGAGATGAGACTTCAGAATGAAATGCAGAACAAGGGTAGAGGAGAGAAAAGTATATGTTAGGATTACTGTCACCCAAATTTCAACAGTCAGATCTCTGGAAGGGTCAGGAGGGACAGCTTGGAGTTCACACCAGGAAGGAAGAGAAAGGAAAATGTTAACTACGGCTAGAAGTAACCTCTTGCTTTATAACACAGGTAGGTGATGACATAGTTTTAGTTATTCCTCCACTTCTCACATGGTTTGTTTTAGATAATAAGTTTAAATAATATTGGGGGAAAAAGTCAAGTTCTTTTTTGTGTTTGTTTTTGTGGGACAATGAGGGTTAAGTGACTTGCCCAGGGTCACACAGCTAGTAAGTATCAAGTGTCTGAAGCCGGATTTGAACTCATGTCCTCCTGAATCCAGGGCTGGTGCTTTATCCACTGTGCCACCTAGCTGCCCCCAGGGTTTTTTTTAAAGAGGTTTCTTGGGGTCTCACTCAGTTCTTTGATATTAGAGGTAGACAGACAACAATATATTAATAATGGAAGCTGAGAGTTTTCAGTATAGAATATTCCACAAATGGGGACTATAGGATGGATGTTCCAGGGAGGGGCACGGCAAGTCTATTCATTGAGGGGTGGGGTTTTATTAGGGTAAAAACAGTTAATTAATAAAAAAAGTTATGTTTTCCCAAACCATTTTTGGATACTACTGAAAGGAAATTTTGTTATAGCAATGACTATGGATAGATGGACCTAGACTCAGAGGGGACACAGATCCATTCTTAGAACTCCAAAGTACTTCATGCCTGGTTTATTACAGTTTTTCAAATTCTCATTTGCTTTGTGCTTCATTTGTATATGTGTCTTGTATCCCCCAATGAATTGTGAATTGAGGACAAGGGATTGTGTTTTATTTAGCTTTATGTCTCCCACATTGCCTAGTCCAAAGTACCACATATAGCAAATGTTTCATAAATCTATACTGAATGTATGAATGTGTGGAGAAAGAAAGAAGGAAGGAAAGAATGATGGAAGGAAAGGAGGGAGGGAGGAAAGGAGAGAAAGAGGGATGAGGGAGAGAGGGAGGAACCAGCTCCCTGCCGTACTGAGTATTAGTAGACATTCAAGGAAAGGATTGGACATTTACATGATAGACTCTTTGGTGCTCTAAACTACTCTGGGCAAAATCTCAGTCCCAAAGCACAGAGGCTTTAAGGTATCACCATTCAAAACAAACAAACAAAAGTAATGCAAACTCGAAGGAATATCGTTACTAGCACCACAACTGAATAGCACATAAATTGTTCACTTTTCTAATAAACACACAAAATTAAGACCAAGGTTTCCTGATTTCCAGCCAAATGTCTTTTTCTATTACATAATGTTACCAGTGGCAAGTTCTATTAAATCACTAACACATCTATTGTGAAGAAATGATAGCCCACATATAATTCAAAGTAGTTATGCCAAAATAAGCTTTCATTCCAACTCTAAACATAATTGGATAGGCTAGATAGTTGGACTCTGAGAGCAGGGAGGTAGCTGATTATAATATAGCCTTACTGGGGACAACTCCTTTTCCTTCCTGAGAATTTCCTGCAGGTATCACATGAAAACAGAATAATAGGCTAGGCCTCTTAGATGGGGAAATTTGTACTCTGACTATAAAGTTGATTTTGTTCAGAAGAGAGAGATCAGTGGAATCCTATCCAATCTCTTCTTGGCCAAGCAGTGTGGCTTTGGGAAGGAGGTCTTCCTCAATGGATACTTACATTTTCTTTGTGTTCCCTTATATTGTTTATTGCCTTAGGGAAGTGACATGTGCTATGTTCTGTTCTGTGTAAGGGCTTAAAGAGAGAATACAACAAAGGGCTAGGCAATGATGACTGTGTTGCATGGTTATTGATACCTCCATCCTTGAGAAAATTGTCTGAAACTGTCCTTATTCTCTTTTTTTTTTTTTTTTTTTTTTTTAGGCAATGGGGGTTAAGTGACTTGCCCAGGGTCACACAGCTAGTAAGTGTCAAGTGTCTGAGGCCAGATTTGAACTCAGGTACTCCTGAATCCAGGGCTGGTGCTTCAACCACTGCGCCATCTAGCTGCCCCCCTGTCCTTATTCTCTTGAGTGTAAAATCATGGTGCTCATGAATTTTTGAGTCCTGACACTAACTCTGACATACTTACTAAAGAATATTCCCTTCCATAATTGAAATAGATGTGAAAGGGTTTATTCATGAAGTAGGTGAACAACTAAAGGAATTGCAAGGGGTATTTTTTTTCTTTTTTCTTTTGCTTTAGTATGAAATCACTGTTCAGATGACTGTAACAGCTCCACTAGTATTTCTGGGTCAGGTATTACAGTGTCACTCACTCACATTAAATAGAGCCCAAAGAAAGAGACATTGGACTTTCCAAGTGAGAGTGACCTATTCTCTGGGGATCAGAGCCAGAGTTTAACCACAGAGGTAGTTAGTGTTCACTTTTATTTATTTTTATTTAATTGATGACGATATGCTGAAAACCACTTCCCTCTATAAGTTTTTGCATGCCATTTAGCTGACCCCATTTTTGACTATTCAGAGATTGTGGTGTCCCATGACTCACAACCTCACAACACTACTGGCAGAATATCACAAATACAAAAAAAAATGGATTTGGAGACCTGAGAGAAGCTTGAGACTCTTGAAAGTGCCATCTAATTTCCCAAGTGAAATTAGATTTTCCTCTTCAATTCTTAACTCAACTTATTGATATGCTATCAAATCAACTACACTTCATATAATAGACATTCTTTTTCCATTTGAGTTTTTGGATGTAAATGTACTAGATTCATCTTCACATTCACATGATTGATTGAAATTTATAGCAAATACAAGATCCCTCTGTGTTTATTACTTGATTTTAAAAACATTTGTTAGTAGTGCAAATGATAGCTTTAAAATCATCCTCAAATAAGATCTCTTCCATACATATATTGAAACCATGCTAGATTCTTAGGCAAATGCAACCATAGAGATAGCTGTTCAGTGATCCTTGATAAGCAACATCAAGTAAGGAAAAAAGCAGAAATGTATACACACACACACACATGTACATATACATATACATTCCTGATATATATATACATACATATACATACACACATATATAAATATATATATATATATATACATATACATACATATATATGTATATATGGTGCTTATAGCTTTTATGGCACAAAGTTTGGGGCATGAATAATTTATTATTAAATCATGACTTTATCCATAAATGGGATCTCACCTTCCTCAGCAAAGCTAAGACCCTGAATGAGGGGGATACCTACAAGATATAGTTGTATGGAAGTTTATCTTGGAGAGAAAGGAACTAGAAAATAGAGAAACAGGCCCAGGGAAAAACACAAAACAACAGAAACATTCAAGGCAGGAAAACACTGCCTTCTTGTGTTTCTTTCCCTAGAGAACACCTTTCTGTAATCAATCAGCTTAATTACCTCCATCTGAGAAGGCCAATCCACATTCTTTCAGGAAATACAGAGGGAAGGGGAGAAAAAAAGGGCCACAAGGGAAGAAGGAACCTTACCCTTTGCCAGCTTCTCTCAGTGCCAAGGGCATCGAAGTGAATGTATGCAGGAGTTTTCACATTGGTTGGGAGTATATTGGATGCAGCCACCTTTCTTTCCTGGGAGAATGAGACCCTTAAAATAAGACATTGAAGTTTGGGGTATTTCTTCTTCTGAGTCCTGGGCTGAGGCTGAGAGGTAAGTTCTAAGAGATGGCTTTCAGCCTAATGGGGATTCTGCTATAGGGTGAGAGCTAACTCTAGGGATACAATAATGTTCCTGTTTTGTTTTTTTTCTTATGATCTATTAACAAATCTGATTAAACTCTTTAAAAATTATGTCACTCGTATAAGGGTATTTGATTGATAGTTCCTAAGAGGAAGGTTGGGCCAGTAGGTGTGGACAGCAGCCAGGAGATATTGCAGTTCCAAATGGTATACTTAGAGTCATTTTTTCCCTCTGGTATTTTGATAATTGTGCTTCAGTATAGTTTGTTTTCCTTTTAATCTTTTGTAAGTTTAAAAACATTAATATGAGAAGGAATTGTAGGCTTTCTCAGACTGCCAAAGTGAACCAAGCCACAAAAATGTTAAGAGCTCCAGCTCTAGACATGATTTTTTTTTAACTTTGTATCTATAGATAGATTTCAGGGGCTCCATGAACTTGGATAGGAAAAGCAATTTACATTTATGTTTTCACTAACTTTTGACATATATTTAGCATTTCTTTCAATTGTTTGAAACTTATTTCTGTTTATTTTATTCTTTAAATTGTTTTTGTTTTGTTTTGTGGAGCAATGAGGGTTAAGTGACTTGCCCAGAGTCACACAGCTAGTGTCAAGTGTTTGAGGTTGGATTTGAACTCAGGTCCTCCTGAATCCAGGGCAGGCGCTTTATCCACTGGGCCACCTAGCTGCCCCCTATTTTATTATTTATAATTCATTTTCTTATTCTGAGAAGGGAGGTGTAAATGTCATCGATTTGACAAAAAAGCCCATCAACATAGGCATGCACACACAATTAAGAATCCTTGTTGTAGACAGACATCAAAGCATGGCATAATCAGAGCAGTGAGCAGAGCCAATGGATGCATCACAGTCAGCTGCCCTTAGGGTCATGAATAAAAGGAATGGACAGTCAGGCTATGACCCTTAGCAACCCTTTATGGTCACATGATATAACAGTCTAACTAACTCTTTTATATCTTTAGACCTCTCCCAATCAATAAGAATAAAACTCAAGTACTTATTATTACTATAATATGTAATTACTCAGTATTTTTATAGTAACTCAAAGGAATGAGGCCTTCTTAGGGTGAGGCAGGGGTTCTATTCTTTTTCAGTCCATTATACTCTTTTTTTTTTTTTTGGTGGAGTTAAGTGACTTGCCCAGGGCACACAGCTAGTACATGTCAAGTGTCTGAGGCCGGATTTGAACTCAGGTCCTCCTGAATTCAGGGCCAATGCTTTATCCACTGCATCAACTAGCTGCCCCCATTAAACTCTTAAAAATTACTGAAGATCCCAAAGTGCTTTTGTTTATGTGGATTATATCCATTGATATTTGCTTTATTAGAAATTAAAATTGATTTAAAATATTGATTCATAAAAATAATGAAATAAGCCTCATCCATTTTAATATAATATATTTTAATGAAAAATAACATATTTCCAAACCAAAAAAAATAGTGAGAAGGGTTGCATTGTTTTACATATTTTTGGAAATCATTTCACTGTCTAGCTTTATAGAAGACAGCTCAATTCTTATGTCTCCTGCATTCAATCTGTTGCAATCTCTTATTTTAGTTGAAGTGAATGAAGAATATACTGCCTCCTACAGATATAGAGTTAGGAAAGGGAGTAATATTTTAATAGGCAAATAAAATCTTAGTATTATTAGGAAAATAGTTTTGACCTCAAGCGTCCCATGAAAGGTTTTTGGAGAACCACAAGGGGATTGAGAACCACACTTTGAGACCTGCTAGATTAAGGCAAGAAAGGGATATTTCAGAGAAGTGGCTGGATTTGAGGCTGACTTTGAATGATAGGAACGACTTGGATAGGTGGAAAGAAAGTTATTGCATATCTCTAACAAGGAAAATCAAATGATCAGAGATTTTAAAAAAAGGAAATGGGAAGGTGTTTTTGGAGAGCACAATGAAAAAATAATTTGCTTGAGCTGAGAGATTATGTTGGGGATAACATGAGACAGACTGGAAGTATAGCCTAGGGACAGACTGTAGAAGGCCCTGCAGTGAGAGGTGAGAATCTTGAATATTAAACTACACACTTCAACTGTATAATTTCTGTATAAATCTGCTATGAAAGCCATATGGAATAACGGGAGGAAGCTTAATTTTTACTTGAGAAGGCCTGAGGAAAGCTTAGTGAAAAGTATAACTGACAGAAATATTCCCTGGGGTCTTTATCAGGCCCTTGATAATACCTATTCCCACAAGAAACCCTATGTGCCACAGGCCAAAGTGGACTGTAAGAATGAAGAATGTGTCATTGACCTTGTCATAGCATTACTTCTCTCTGAAACTGGACTGAGATATTCATCTTGAAAGTCACCACTGTGTTCAGACTGTTCAGGTTCCTATGTTCTGAGAATTGTTAATGTCTGCATTCTCCCAGGGTGAATTCCCTAGTGAACTAGTTTCTCACATACAGATATTAGAAAATGGGTAAATTCTTAAAAGTTCTGAGATGGCCTCATCTATGTGATATATCTAAAGTAATATATTGAGCAATGTTCCAGAGATTACATTAGGGTCACAGAATTTAATAATTAAATTATGATATTGAACCTATTTTAATAATTTCTCTTTTTTATTTTTTGCCCCCTAAAAAGTTTATTCCTTATTCCACAAACATACTTTCTATATCCCTACTCATCCCTGCAACTCCTGGCCTGCATGATCTTCTAACCTTTTGTCTAAGCAAAATTTGCCCAGTATCTAAGGTCCAATTTTTCCTCTCCATGAAAATATAATCTTTACTAAGTGGTACTTCTTGTCACTAACCTGATCCTGCACCACAGGAAGGATTTTACTCTTGGAGTTTTATACTCCCCTTGGTGTCTAAGGTGCTCCACCCCACTGATTGGGAAATTTGGAAGAGATGCCAAGCTTTCTATGGTTCACCAAAATGACAACCTTTTATTCCCTCAGTCATACTTCTCTCTGTGGGTCTACCATTCCATCAGTCTAATGGGGGAGGTTAGTATGGAAATTACTTAATCAGAATGAGTGCCAAATCTCCACTCTTCTAGGAATCATGCCACATCACTGAAACTGCTGTATTTTGTTGAACTCTCATAATATTGTAACTAACAGAATTCTCTTTTCCTTGCAGAATGGGGCATGGGCTTCAAAAGGGATACATACAATCGGTGCTTTTTAATTTAGTGTCCTATTATTGGTAGAGATTCTTTTCACAGCTAGCTCTTCATTTGCGGATATAGAAAGGGCAGGGCCGTTACACATGGAAAATGTCTGGTTCTTCATCTTGCCTCCTCTGTCCACTTGTCATCTCTGACCTTGAGACCTTTAGGTTGATGGCCCAAAGTTATGTCACAACTTCTTACTGTAGCTCTCTCTGATCTTTTGTCTGGGACCTCTCTTGGTCTGGTGTAGTCATTTAGCCTTGTACAAGGATAGCTCAATTGTTCTCCATTGGACAGGAAGAACCCACCTGTTTCACAAAGAGGAAACAGGGCCACACAGACAGAGGGGGTTTACCATTATATAGCATTCTTTTGGGATTTAACATTAAAATTCAAACTTCTGAAATACTTTCTTTAAAAGAGCTAGTGAGAGGGGGCAGCTAGAAGGCACAGTGGATAAAGCACTGGGCCTGGATTCAGGAGGACCTGGGTTCAAATCTGGCCTCAGTCACTTGACACATTACCAGCTGTGTGACCCTGGGCAAGTCACTTAACCCTCATTTCCTCGCCAAAAAAAAAAAAAAAGATCTAGTGAGGTAAACTAGTACAAAAATTATATAACCTCTTAATAAATAAGGAAACTGAAGCTCAAAAAGTGAAGTGTCTTGCCTCTAGTTATATGGGTAGTGAGTGTTGGAACTAAGAGTTGAACTAACTTGCCCAATTATCAATCCAGTGCTATTTTATATTATAACATGGTGCTCCCTTTTAACTCACACTTCCTGGCATTTTGGGTTATCTTTCCATGTGTGTACCTCTTGCATTTGCAACTATATCCTGATATTCATAATAAACCTTTGTATAACCAATAGTACCTGGTAGATTCTGTCTCATCCTATACCATACCATCCCATCTCATTTCATGATATCTTCTCCCATTCTATTCCTTTAATTTATACTGCTTTCTATTCAAGCCTTTAATAAGTCTATACATGTAGAAGTCTTCTACCAAAGTATTCTTCCAAGGTTCCATTAGGCATAAACGATTAACCAAAGAGTATTCCCAAGTAATGCAATTTGAAAATATTTCAAATTCAGAGTCAGAGTTGGACTGACTGTAAGCCTGGTAAATAAAGTCTGAAGGAACTAAATTCAGGAATTAGTACCAGAGGTTTGGCCATCAAGTGGAGAAATAGTTTTGTTGACTCCAACAACTAATAAAACTGTCTACCAAGGAAAAGGGTGATGTGATCTGTTGGTGGAGAAACAGGAGATATCTGTATCCTTGATGTATCACAGAATGATAAGATTCAGACCTTATAAATTGTTATCTAGTCTTTTATGTTTTGTTTTTCATTTTTGTTTTTGCAGCTAAGGTAACTGAGGCCCAGAGAAGTAAAGGGGTCATCAGTGACAGAGCCAGAGCTAAACCTCAAATTTCCTGCATATAAAATTAATGCTCTTTTCAGTCTTACAATTTTTCCTCCTCCACACACTCTATGATCTAACCATACTGGTCTATTGTATCTTTTCTGTTTCCACACTGGTTGTATTTCATGTAAAAAATCAGATCAAATACTGCCTTCTGCAGGATGCCTTTCCCATCTCCTGCTGCTGCCTTGTTCCTTCCCCTCTGAAAGTACCTGCAATCTATTCTAGAAACATCTTACTTTAATTTACATGGTGTATTCCTTATTGGAATATGACCTTTCCAAACTCAGAAACTTTTTTTGTCTCTCTTTAGATCTACAGTTTAGTGTAGTGCTTGGAACATAGAACAATAATGTTCTATGGTAGTAGAAAAAAAATAAAGCACAGACTCTGCTTCAGGAAACAGTGGGTTCTTAGTAATTATTCATTTTTTGCTAAAATAGGATGGGATGAAATATTTGATATGTTCACTTTTTTTTTCTAAATACCTTTGACAGGCTGGCTAGAGCCATCCCAGGAATTAATTTCATTTGAATAGTTATAACTACCAAAATACTCTCAATTATTTCTCTTAAATGAACTGAAAGCATCATTTTTTTTACAAGTTTTATCAGTGCCCTAAACCATACCTCTTCCCTATCTTGTGCCATGTGGAAAATATTTGAGAATAGAAATAAATAAAAGGCCTCTGCAAAGGGTATAAAAGCATTTCTCTCTCTTCTCTTATTAGTTTAATGTACCCCCCAGGGGTAAAATCAGATCTATTCATCAGGGACATCTGGACCAAAGGGTTTTAATACATTTAGACTAGAGAGATGTCACTAATATGGAAGGTATTTTATAATTAGGGTACCCTACATGTCATTGATTCCACTTTCCCTGAATCTATACCAAGAATATCTAGAATCACATAGACCTACTGACTTGCTTTCCTTCCTTTTTAGAAGGAGCCCTTCTCTGTCCTTGAATTATGCCACATGTTGAGCAAATACAAAATTAATCACTTCTATCAACAAAACAAAAAGGAGGAAATTAATAGATCATAAAAGAGATCCTGTTTATCTCATAAGCATTTACTGTTTTTTATGTCACTTGTGTGAGCATCATTGAACAGAATTGTCTATTCCTTTGGGGTTTATTCTGTGAGGATTTTTTTTCTTTTTCTTTCTCTTCCCCTTTTTGAGCTTCATTTCAGCAGTCACAAAAATCAATATAGTCTTTGGGGAAAATAGATCAGAGTATCTGAAGCAAACTGAGCAAGTGGGCATGACACAGATACCTACAGGGAAAACATGGACAGTTTATTCTGAAACATTTACATGCTGCGACCCAGTCACCCTTTGAAATGTTAACATTGTGCTTGGTGATCAGCTAATGATGTCCTTGCAAGTGCTGATAGGGCTGCTATAGTGTTCAGTATCTGCTGGGTTAAAATAACATGAGGCCTGGTCCCTTTCAGATGTGGACAACAAGAAGAGGTCTCAATTAGCATATCTTTAAATTCCATGACTCTTTATTTTCTTTTCCTTTATCAACTTGATGAAGTCTAAAATCTATGCATGCTTAGAGATAAAGATGTTGGCTTATTCATGTGGAGATAATATGCTTTAGTTGAGTCTTGTCCCTGGCATCTGGAAATTCCCATCTTTCTGAAATTTCTGGGGAACCCAGCTTCCTACCAGTATCTCTTTAAACAGAGTTCATTGGTTATTTCTATATAAATATCTTTGCCAATTAACACTATTCAACAGTATTATATCTTGTGCTTGAAGCTATGAATTGAGACGGCTGCATGGCTCTATTATTTCATTTCAATTCCATGTTTAATAAAGAATTATTAAACGTTTAGTATGTAATAGGTACTGGCCTGAACATTGGGGATTCAAAGCCAAAAAATAATACAACCCCTGTTCTCAAGGAGTTAATATTCCACTGGGTATATATGCTTAAATATATGGCGGTGGGTGGTTAGAGTACGGTGGGGAGCAATACAACATGTGCACAAACAAGTAAATGAATAGAATATCCAAATTAATATAAAATATATGGGGAAAAGGTATATCATAAAGGATTTGTTAGGTTATTGGGTGTCGTGTTTTTTGTACAGCATTTAGGTGCTCTTCTTATGGGTAAATTGTCCATAAATCTCCCAAATGGAGAATGTCACAGAACTAACAGAGACTCATAGAAACATATATTTACTAATGCCCATTAAGACTACTATATTTAGTTAAGCACGGGGCAGCTAGGTGGCACAGTAGATAGAGCACCAGCCCTGGAGTCAGGAGTACCTGAGTTCAAATCCGGCCTCAGACACTTAACACTTACTAGCTGTGTGACCCTGGGTAAGTCACTTAACCCCAATTGCCTCACCAAAAAAAAAAATAAAAATTAGTTAAGCAATTCTCTGTGTGAATTGGAAAGTCTCATTCAAAATGAGAATATGTTTGGGGTGCAGAAATAATACTTCTGTCCTCTTTAGCTTGGGAAGTAGAGAATCAGGCAAAAAGGTAACATTTATTTTGGAGGATCACAGACTTTCAGCTTTAGATGGGTCTTGGCATCCATCAAGTCCTAGCTGTGCTGGAAGAATCCTGCCTACAATATCTACAATATCTTATACAAACAGCCATCTGTGATGACTTCTAATGAGAGAGAATGTTCTATCTCCCAAGGCAGCCCTTTCTGAGTAACTGTAGAAGTGTTATCTGCTGGCAGATCTTATCTATTAAAAAATCAAACAGGCTGTTTTTTTCTCATACCCTCGTCAAGGAGGTCTCCCATATAATTTTCTTTCTTTTTTTTTTTTTTTGTGGGGCAATGGGGGTTAAGTGACTTGCCCAGGGTCACACAGCTAGTAAGTGTCAAGTGTTTGAGGCCAGATTTGAATTCAGTTCTTCCTGAATTCAGGGCCTGTACTTTATCCACTGTGCCGCCTAGCTGCTGTCATTAGTGAATTTTTTTATTGTGGGGCAATGAGATTTAAGTGACTTGCCCAAGGTCACACAGCTAGTAAGTGTCAAGTTTCTGAGGTCAGATTTGAAATCAGGTCCTCCTCAATCCAGGGCTGGTGTTTTATCTACTGCGCCATGTAGCTGCCCCTGTCATTAATGATTTTTTTTTTAAATCTTTTACCCCTTCATAATCCTTTGTTGGTAATGTGTTGCAACCTATTTCCACCCACAGTTTCCACACTGAACTAAATGATTCTTAATCATGTGACACTCAAGTAGAATATTTTTTTTGACTTGAACTGATTTATTTATTTATTTATTTATTTTTTATGAGATATTTTATTTTTTCCGTTACATGTAAAGATAGTTCTCAACTTTTGTTTATACATGCTTTACAATTTCAGATTTTTCTCCCTCCCTCCCCTCCCTCCCCCCTCCCCTAGACAGCAGGTAATCTGATATAGGTTATATCTATATATCTCTATACATATAGATATAGATATATATATATATACACACACATATATATACACATAATAACATTAATCCTATTTCTGCATTAATCCTGTTACAAGAGAAAGAATCAGAGCAGTGATGCAAAACCTCAAAATAGAAAAAAAAAAACAACAGCACCCAAAACAAAAGAAATAATATGGTTCAATCAGCATCTATACTCCACAGTTCTTTCTTTCTTTTTTTTTCTTGGATTTGGAGATCCTCTTCTATCATGAGTTCCCTGGAACTCTTCTGTACCATTGCATTGGTGAGAAGAATATAGTCCATCACAGTAGGTCAACACTCAATGTTGATGATACTGTGTACAATGTTCTTCTGGTTCTGCTCATCTCACTCATCATCAGTTCATGTAAGACCCTCCAGGTTTCTCTGAACTCTTCCTGCTCATCATTTCTTACAGCACAATAGTATTCCATTGTATTCATATACCACAACTTGTCCAGCCATTCCCCAATTGATGGGCACCCCCTCAACTTCCAATTCCTTGCTACCACGTAAAGAGCAGCTATAAATATTTTTGTACATGTGGGTCCCTTTCCCCCTTCCATGATTTCTTTGGGCAAAAGACCTAAAAGTGGGATTGCTGGGGCAAAGGGTATGCACAGCTTTATCGCCCTTTGGGCATAATTCCAAATTGCTCTCCAGAATGGTTGGATCAGCTCACAGCTCCACCAACAATGCATTAGTGTTCCAATTTTCCCACAGCCTCTCCAACATTTATTATCTTCCTTTTTTGTCATTTTAGCCAATCTGATAGGTGTCAGGTGGTACCTCAGAGTTGTTTTAATTTGCATCTCTCTAATCATTAGAGATTTAGAGCATTTTTTCATATGGGAATAGATAGCTTTGGTTTCTTCATCAGAAAACTGCCTGTTCATATCCTTTAACCATTTCTCAATTGGGGAATGACTTGGATTCTTATAAATTTGATTTAATTCCCTATATATTTTAGAGATGAGGCCTTTATCAGAAGCACTGGCCTCAAAAATTGTTTCCCAGCTTTCTGCCTCCCTTCTAATTTCGGATGCATTGCTTCTGTTTGTACAAAAATTTTTTAATTTAATATAATCAAAATCATCCACTTTGCATTTTATAATATACTCTATCTCATGTTTGGTCAAAAACTGTTCTCCTTTCCAAAGATCTAATAGGTATACTATTCCTTTCTCTCCTAATTTACCTATGGTATCACCTCTTATGTCTAAATCATGTATCCATTTTGACCTTATTTTAGTATAAGGTGTAAGATGTTGGTCTAAGCCTAATTTCTGCCATACTATCTTCCAGTTTTCCCAGCAGTTTTTGTCAAATACTGAGTTCCTATCCCAGAAGCTGGAGTCTTTGGGTTTATCAAACACTACATTACTAGTGTCATTTACTACTGCATTTCCTAAGCCTAGCCTATTCCATTGATCTACCACTCTATTTTTTAGCCAGTACCAGATAGTTTTGATGACTGCCGCTTTATAGTAAAGCTCCAGGTTTGGTACCGCTAACCCACCTTCCTGTGAATTTTTTTTCATTATTTCCCTGGATATTCTTGATTTTTTGTTTTTCCAGATGAATTTTGTTATTATTTTTTCTAGCTGTATAAAATAATTTTTAGGTACTCTGATTGGTATGGCACTGAATAAGTAAATTAATTTAGGCAGTATTGTCATTTTTACTATATTAGCTCTGCCTATCCATGAGCAATTGATATCTTTCCAATTATTTAGATCTGATTTGATTTGTGTGAAGAGTGTTTGGTAGTTGTGTTCATAGAGTTCCTGGGTTTGTCTTGGCAAGTAGACTCCCAAGTATTTTATATTACCTACCGTTACTTTAAAAGGAATTTCTCTTTCTATCTCTTGCTGCTGGACTTTGTTGGTCATATATAGAAATGCTGATGATTTATGTGGATTTATTTTATATCCTGCTACTTTGCTAAAGTTGTTAATTGTTTCAAGTAATTTTTGACTTGATTCTCGAGGATTCCTTAAGTATACCATCATATCATCTGCAAAGAGTGATAGTTTTGTTTCCTCCTTGCCTATTCTAATTCCTTTAATTCCTTTCTCTTCTCTGATTGCTAAAGCTAACATTTCTAGGACAATATTAAATAATAGGGGTGATAATGGACATCCCTGTTTCACCCCTGATCTTATTGGGAAGGCCTCTAATTTATCTCCATTGCATATAATACTTGCTGATGGCTTTAGGTAGATACTGTTTATTATTCTAAGGAAAGCACCCCCTATTCCTAAACTCTCTAGTGTTTTTATTAGGAATGGGTGCTGTATTTTGTCAAAAGCTTTCTCTGCATCTATTGAGATAATCATATGATTTTGGTTGGTTTTCTTATTGATGTGGTTGATTATGTTAATAGTTTTCCTAATGTTGAACCAGCCCTGCATTCCTGGTATAAATCCCACCTGGTCATAGTGTATTATCCTGGTGATCACTTGCTGTAATCTCCTTGCTAATATCATATTTAAGATTTTAGCATCAATATTCATTAGGGAAATTGGTCTATAATTTTCTTTCTCTGTTTTTGCTTTGCCTGGTTTTGGTATCACCACCATATTTGTGTCATAAAACGAATTTGGTAGAACTCCTTCTTCACCTATTTTTCCAAATAATTTGTATAATATTGGAATTAATTGTTCTTTAAATGTTTGGTAAAATTCACCCGTAAACCCATCTGGCCCTGGGGATTTTTTCTTAGGGAGTTCATTAATAGCTTGTTCAATTTCTTTTTCTAATATGGGTTTATTTAAGGATTTTATTTCCTCTTCAGTTAACCTGGGCAGTTTGTATTTTTGTAAATATTCATCCATTTCATTTAGATTGTCAAATTTATTGGCATACAGTTGGGCAAAATATTTCCTAATTATTGCTTTAATTTCCACTTCATTGGTGGTAACATCACCCTTTTCATTTTTGATACTGGTAATTTGGTTTTCTTCTTTCTTTTTTTTAATCAAATTAACCAGTATTTTATCTATTTTATTGTTTTTTTCATAAAACCAGCTCTTAGTTTTATTGATTAATTCTATAGTTTTTTTGCTTTCAATCTTATTGATTTCTCCTTTAATTTTCAGGATCTCTAATTTAGTGTCTAATTGGGGATTTCTAATTTGTTCTTTTTCTAGCTTTTTAAGTTGCATGCCCAATTCATTAATCTCCTCTTTCTCTTTCTTATTCATGTAAGCATTTAGAGCTATAAATTTTCCCCTAAGCACTGCTTTGGCTGCATCCCATAGATTTTGGTATGTTGTCTCATTATTGTCATTCTCTTGGATAAAGTTATTGATTGTTTCTATGATTTCTTGTTTGGCCCATTCATTCTTTAGAATGAAATTATTTAGTTTCCAATTGATTTTCATTCTGCTTTTCCCTGGCTCTTTCTTACATGTCATTTTTATTGCATCATGATCTGAGAAGGATGTATTTACTATTTCTGCCTTTCTACATTTGACCATGATGTTTTTGTGCCCTAATACATGGTCAGTTTTTGAAAATGTGCCATGTACTGCTGAGAAAAAGGTATATTCTTTTCTATCCCCATTCAATTTTCTCCAGACATCTATCATGTCTAACTTTTCTAGTAATCTATTCACCTCTTTCACTTCTTTCTTATTTATTTTTTGGCTAGATTTATCTAATTCTGAGAGGGGGAGATTCAGATCCCCCACTAGTATAGTATTACTGTCTAATTCCTCTTGTAACTCATTTAACTTCTCCTCTAAGAACTTGGATGCTATACCACTTGGCGCATACATATTTAATATTGATATTACTTCATTATCTATAGTACCTTTAAGTAAGATGTAATTTCCTTCCTTATCTCTTTTAATGAGATCTATTTTTGCCTGCACTTTGTCTGAGATAAGGATTGCTACCCCTGCCTTTTTTACTTTAGCTGAGGCATAATATATTCTGCTCCAGCCTTTTACCTTTACTCTGTGTGTATCTCTCTGCTTCAAATGTGTTTCTTGTAAACAGCATATTGTAGGGTTCTGGTTTTTAATCCACTCTGCAATTCACTTCCGTTTTATAGCAGAGTTCATCCCATTCACATTCACAGTTATTATTACTGACTGTCTATTCCCCTCCATTCTATTTACCCCCTTTGTACTTTTCCCCCCTTCTTTCACCCTATTCCTCCTCACCGATGTTTTACTTCTTTCCCCTGCCTCCCCCAATCTGCCCTCCCTTTTTATCACCCCCCTCTCTTTTCTTTACCCTTTTCTCCCTTGCTTTTGTCCTCCCTTCTATCAGTCCCCCCTTTCCCTTCCCCTTTTGTTTCCCTAAAGAATGAGTTAAGTTTCTTTATCCCAATGAACGTATGTTATTCCCTCTTTGAGTCAAATCTAATGAGAATAGGGTTGAAACCATGTTCCCCCCTCCTTTCTTTCCCTCTATTATAATAGGATTTTTTCCACCTCTTCATATGATATAATTCATCCCATTCCACCTCCCCTTTCCTCTCCTCCCCATAGACTCCCTTTTTATCCCCTTAATTCTTTTGTATCATCACATCAAAGACAATTTATATTTATACCCTCTATATAAAGTCCTTCTCTCTGCCCAAATACATTTACAGTTCTTAAGAGTTATGAGTATTATCTTCCTGTGTAGGGATATAAACAGTTTAACCTAATAGGGTAACTTTTTTTTTTCCCCTCTGTTTACCTTTTTAAACTTCTCTTGAGTCTTGTATGTTGAGATCAAATTTCCTATTCAGTTCTGGTCTTTTCACCAGGAAGGATTGAAAGTCCCCAATGTCATTAAATGTCCATCTTTTCCCCTGAAAGAAAATGCAAATTTTTGCTGGGTAATAGATTCTTGGCTGCAATCCAATCTCCTTTGCCTTCTGGAATAACATATTCCAAGCCTTGCGGTCCTTTAATGTTGAAGCTGCCAGGTCCTGAGCAATCCTGACTGTGGCTCCATGATATTTAAATTGCTTCTTTCTGGCTGCTTGGAGTATTTTCTCCTTCACCTGATAATTCTGGAATTTGACTACAATATTCCTTGGAGTTTTCCTTTTGGGGTCTCTTTCAGGAGGTGATCGATGGATTCTTTCAATGATGATTTTATCCTCTGATTCTATGATATCAGGGCAGTTCTCCTTAATAATTTCCTGGAATATGGTATCTAGATTCTTTTTCTGGTCATGGCTTTCAGGCAGTCCAATGATTCTCAAATTGTCTCTCCTTGATCTGTTTTCCAGATCAGTTGTCTTTCCAATGAGGTATTTCACATTTTCTTCTATTTTTTCATTTTTTTTATTCTGCTTGACTGATTCTTGGTGTCTCATGGATTCCTTTTCTTCCAACTGTCCCACTTTAATTTTTAAGGCATTGTTTTCTTCAGTGAGATTATGTACCTTTTTATCCATTTGGCTAAGTGAATTTTTTAAGGTATTGTTTTCTTCAGTGAGATTATGTACCTTTTTCTCCATTTGGCTAAGTGAATTTTTTAAGGTATTGTTTTCTTCAGTGAGATTATGCAGCTTTTTTTCCATTTGGCCAAATGAATTTTTTAAGGCTTTGTTTTCTTCAGCTTCCTTTTCCAAGCTGCTGATTCTTTTTTCATAGTTTTTTTGTTTTGCTTTCATTTCTCTCCCCATTTTTTCTTCTACCTCTTGCAATTGATTTTTAAAATCCTTTTTGAGCTCTTCCAGGAAGGCTTTTTGTTCTTGCGACCAATTCACCTTCCCTTGTGAGGCTTCAGATGTAGCCAATTTGAGGCTATTGTCCTCATCTGAGTTTGTGTTGGCTTCTTCCCTATTGATACAGAAGCTCTCAATGGAGAGGGCTCTTTTTTGCTTCTTACTCATTATTGCAGCTTATTTATTTATTCTTTAAGTTGAGGTCTGCTCTGGGGGCACCAGGGTCCCTGTTTTGGGCTTCTTGTGCAGGTGTATAGGTGCTGTGTGACCGGGCTTTTACTCTGAGGCCTTTATGGTGTGTGGAGATGCCCCGCCCTGCACTTCCTGTATGATTGTGCTCGGCCAGCTAG
This sequence comes from Dromiciops gliroides, assembly GCF_019393635.1. Classification (NCBI taxonomy): domain Eukaryota; kingdom Metazoa; phylum Chordata; class Mammalia; order Microbiotheria; family Microbiotheriidae; genus Dromiciops; species Dromiciops gliroides. The sequence continues at coordinate 83,597,486 of NC_057866.1, read as the reverse complement.
GCGCCAGACCCCAGCGTCTGATCCCGCCATTCGTGGCCCTCTCGGCTGGTGCAGGTAAGTTTTTCCACTGTCCTTCTTGGCCACCAGATTTTTGAACCAGGTTCCAGGAGCCTCAGTTGTTCGGCTGTGGCCCGCAGCTCCTGCTGACTTGCCCCGACCCCCTTGGCGCTGGGTTGCAGCCCTGCGCTGGGCCTCCCTTTTGCCCGAGTCAGACCGACCTTTTCCTGAAGTCTTCTAAATTATCTCTGGTTGGAGGACTGTGTCTCTCTGTCTCTTTGCCGGTTCTGTAGTTTCAGAATCCGTCCAGAGGCTTGATTTAATGTTCGTTTTGAGGAAACAGAAGGAGAGCTCAGGCAGCTTGCTGCTTCCTCTCTGCCATCTTGGCTCTGCCCCCCTCAAGTAGAATATTGACGTTGAAAAGATGGGCCTCTGTTTTAAGGAGAATGTGTAGTCATTAGAAGAGCTTTGCAGTTTTCCAAGAGCATTATAGCTTGCTCTTTTCCTTCTGTTTAATTATGGCAGGTTGTTCTACCTGGAATCCCAAAGAACTATCTTAAAATTCTGCCTTCAATATGTAATAGCTTGGTAACTAACTAAGCAAGTCATTTAACCTTTCTAGGCCTCAGCTGCTTCTTCCGTAAAGAAAGGGAGTTACATTTGATGGCCTCTAAGATCCTTTCAAGCTCCAAGTCTATTATTTTAGGATCTTATGATCCCTTTGTAGTATTTAATCTAAAGAGACTGATAGACAATGCAGTTGATGACACAATAGGTACAGTGCTAGACCTGGAGTCAGGCATTCCAGCTTTCACATCCAGCCTTAGAAACTTACTAGCCATGTGACCTTGAGTAAGTCACTTAACCTCTTTTCCTCAGTTTCCTCAGGGTTGTTGTAAGGATCAAATGACATAATATTTGTGAGTGTTTATTTCAGTGCCTGGCACATAAATAAAATAAAAATAAATGATAAATCAATGAAAGATGTTTCATAGATGTTTATTCCATCCTTCTATCACCCTGATCTCTTTGTAGCATCTGTCCATGATAATCTTGACTAGTGGACAAACCATAAAGATTATCCATCCAATGCAAATTATAATTTGGACAAAAGGCATTCTGCAACCATTTGGCTTTTCCTCTGTAGATGGTAAACCATAATCCTTTGAGTAGTTAAAGATATCAAGAAGCTCTGAAATAATTTCTTAATTGCTTTTTCAAATCTAAGCAATTTTCAATTGCTTATCCACATTTCCCCCTGTGTTTATTATCCCATAGCATTTTACATTTTTCAACTTATATCAGGTTTGTGCTTGTTGTTTTTTTTTTTTTCGTCATAGTTATTCTCCATCCCACCATAAGTATAGACTTCTGTCTACAAGTAGCCACAGAAAAACATGAGGAACCTTTCTACCCTAATGTTCTGTGCTCTAGAAGAGGGAATGGAGATAGACAACTAGACTAAACAGGGAAGGGTATGGAAGCAGAGGGCAAAGGTTCCTGTTTTCCTCGACCAGGATGGAAGACAGGAAGATGAAGAGATAAATGTATAACAGTGCCATCTTGAAGTCTCACATGCTACTTAGGGGCAAGTTATGTCACATGCTCCTAATTACAGTCATTCTTGCTAAAGGCAATATGTCACTGTGAGTAGAATATGGGACTCAGAGTCAGGAAGCCCTCAGGTTCTTGGAGTCTTGCCTGACCTTGTGCTGTACTTGTCTTATGGCCATTTGAAACTTAAGCACACCTTCCTTGCTAACTTGGATTTGTCCAATTTGAACATGCCTCCTACATCTCACTTTTATCTATTTGTGACTTTGTGAGAACTGAACCTGTGACCTAGAGGAATCTACTGCTTTCTTCTGACACTGAGAAGCTTTATAGCTACAAGCATCTCCCATGCAAACCAATTCCCTTGCTCACATCAAAGCCCACTCTAAGAAGGACACTTAGAAGTAATCATGTCAACCTGCCTCCTTCCCCACCATTAGTTAGGGCCAGAGGAAAATATATATTTAAAAATTATTTTAAAAAGTTATTGGGGCAGCTAGGTGGCACAGTAGATAGAGCACCGGCCCTGGATTCAGGAGGACCTGAGTTCAAATCTGGCCTCAGATGCTTAACACTTACTAGCTGTGTGACCCTGGGCAAGTCACTTAACCCCAATTGCCTCACCAAAAAAAAAAAAGTTATCAAGTCCTTCTTATGTTCAAATCAAAGAGATGGGTGCTAGAAAAACTAAGATATCAATAAAACTGCCTCTATCTTCAATGTGCTTAAATGTACTGGGGGAAATGGGATTTATATACATAAGTAAAATATAAGGTAAGGAGGATGAAAGAGCACATATAAATTGGTCAAGTGGAAGGGAAGGGATAATCCCAAGCAATATCCTAATACAATCTCAGAAGTTCTCAACGAACCATCTATACATTCTCTCCGGAGACTGATTTCATAATCTAATACTTCACACCTTTTGGTTTCATTGATGTGGTCATTTTTTCCATTGGATGAAATAATTTATCTCCTGGTTGAGGAAATCTCCTGACAATTAGTATCTCCAAATTTAACTAAGCATGGTGGTCATCTCTGAAGGGAACATGACTAAATTAACCCAACAGAAATGGTGATGGGATCTGGAAGGTGGCCTATCCAAATTGCCCCATTGTGCCAATTTGTTGTTTCTGCAGGCACAGAGGCCAATGTTTACAAGTTGTTTGTTAAGGGTACATTTTGCTAAGGGTTTGTTTTTTGTTTTTTGGGTTTTTTTTGTAATTTTGGGGTGTCTTTTTACCTGCTTTGTCAGACTTGCATTATTTCTGCCATCATAATTTGTGTATTTACCACCTAACAATTAACAATCAGCAATAAGTTTGTTTTAATCTGTTTTCATTTCTGTTTAATCTCTTCTCCATGATTTTTAATAAAAATGTTAATTAAGATCGGACTGAAAGCTGATCTCATGCCTCTACATTAGAATGCCTAGCCCCCCAAACCAAACTGGATGGATTTCCGGTTATCATTATTTGTCTTTTATGGCCTTTTAGTCAGGTCTCAAAACAGTGACTGAATTTCATCCAAGGTATTTAGTGGAAAAAACAAAATCAACCAGGAATTGGTAAAATTGCTCCAAGTGTATTACTAAATCCAAGTTCACATCATTGACTACAAATGTTTCTTTTTTAAACATAATTCAAGCTATTTTTGCCCTTTTCCAAAGATTTCAAGAAGTACTTCCATTTGTCCTTCCCCCAAACTTGCCCCTCATATACCTGATTCTTTTCTTGCATATAGAGGCAGAAACAACTTTAGAAAATAGAATTATCAGAGCTCTTTAGAGCCATAGAACATAGAATTTTTGAGGTAGAAATTACTTTAGACAGGAATGAGTAGAATGAGAGTTAGAAGAGACCTTCAATCATAAAAGTTCAAAAAGACATTAAAGATTTTTATTGTAAGTCCCTCATTTTTCAAAAGAAGAAACTGAAGCCCACCCAGTTTTAGTCTTAGTTTCCTTTCCAAGGTTTCCCAAGATATTGAGGTGAGGAAAATATAATTAAATTCAATGATATCATGTAGCCCATGGGAACCCCCCACACCCCCACAAACACACACCTGAGCTCTAGAGTAACAGGGACTGCATCTTACGTTAGGGGCTGGCCAAAAATTGTCAATGCCCTTATCTTTGAGATTATTCCAGGGAAATCTAAAGATATAGTTTATGAAAAGATTATGTTAGGTTTCATAGATGTGGATAACCGTGGCCCTGCCCTTCCATGCCAGTGCTCCAAGTAAAAACATGCCTCTTGGTAGAGGACAGAGCTTATTTAAATCCCCCCAAATTTAGAAGATATAGAGGACTCTCAGGCACAAATGAAAGGATATCAACAATAAATAAAATACAGTAACCCATATATAGTTACCCCATTATATTACAATTTTCCCCATCATGGTTTTCATATATCATGGGTATGCATAAGAAATTAAATGGAAATTTTGGGGAAGTTTTGCAGAACCTGAAAATGATCTGTGAAGGCAAACAGACAACACAGAGCCTATGACCAAATACTTAACCAGATTTTTACATTAAGGTACCATAAACACCCCATAAAAGAAAAAAAATCTGACTCTTTCAGTGGTATGAAGGGAGGCCTAAAACATTTTGCCAGGGTTTTCCAGATTGCCAACACAGTTATGGAAGGTTGGGTGACCCAACTGACCCCCCCCCTTTTTTTTAAATTTTACATATAAGGTATTTTTTTCCGTTACATGTAAAGATAGTTCTCAACTTTTGTTTATACAAGCTTTACAATTTCAGATTTTTCTCCCTCCTTCCCCTCCCTCCCCCATTCCCTAGAAAGCAGGTAATCTGATATAGGTTATATCTATATATCTATATACCTATAGATATAGATATAGATATATATATATATATATATACACACATAATAACATTAATCCTATTTCTGCATTAGTTCTGCTATAAGAGAAAAAATCAGAGCAATGATGAAAAACCTCAAAATAGAAAAAAACCCAATAGCACCAAAAACAAAAAAAATAGTATGGTTCATTCAGCATCTATACTCCACAGTTCTTTTTTTTTTTTTTTCTAGAATTTGGAGATCCTCTTCTATCATGAGTTCATGATAGAAGTCCATCACAGTGGATCAACACTCAATGTTGATGATACTGTGTACAATGTTCTTCTGGTTCTGCTCATCTCACTCATCATCAGCTCACACAAGACCCTCCAGGTTTCTCTGAACTCCTGCTCGTCGTTTCTTACAGCACAATAGTATTCCATTGTATTCCTATACCACAACTTGTCTAGCCATTCCCCAATTGATGGGCACCCCCTCAACTTCCAATTCCTTGCTACCACGTAAAGAGCAGCTATAAATATTTTTGTACATGTGGGCCCCTTTCCCCTTTCCATGATTTCTTTGGGAAAAAGACCTAAAAGTGGAATTGCTGGGTCAAAGGGTATGCACAGCTTTATCGCCCTTTGGGCATAATTCCAAATTGCTCTCCAGAATCCAACCGACCCCTTTTAATGAGGAAGGGATAATTTTACTCTCCTCAGAATGAAACTGAATTGAGGGGAGGAGAGTGGGACAATCTTTGAGTTTGGGGTGAACATTTTTGCTCCCATAGAATCCTCCATCATCCCAATCAGTCTTATAGAATCATTCTGGTTTAAACTACCTTTAGAAGAAATTCCTTAGCACTGGTAAATAGCAACCTCCTTGCCATCAAACTTAGAGTTAGTGAACAACTCATTGTAATAATGAGGACCTGCAGCATGGTGAGATCCAGATATTTGGCATCCTACCCCTTACCCATAACATAATTTGAACCATCTCAGATTCTTTGGCTGTAGGGATATATAGATATTATTTTCTTCTAGGTATCACTCAGGGATTACTTTCCTAGTCAAAAAGATTCAAACTGGGGCAGCTAGGTGGCACAGTGAATAGAGCACCGGCCCTGGAGTCAGGAGGACATGAGTTCAGATCCAGTCTCAGACACTTGACACTTAACCCCAATTGCCTCACCAAAAAAACAACCAAACCAAAAAAAAAAACCCACAAACAAAAACAACAACAACAAAACAAACAAACAAACAAACAAAACCCAAAAAGATTCAAACTATTGACTTAATGGTTACTTTTGAAATTCCCTCTAAGGCCAAATGATCATGATCATAATCATGATCATCATAATAGGGCAGCTAGATAACTCAGTGTATAGAACGCTTAGTCTGGAATCAGGAAGACTCATCTTCCTGAGTTTTAGTAAATATCAAGCTTTAGACATTTACTAGCTGGGTAACCCTGGGCAAGTCACTTAACCCTGTTTGCCTCAAATTCCTTATTTGTAAAATGAGCTGGAGAAGGAAATAGTAAACCACCCAAGTATCTTTGCCAAGAAAATCCCACAGTCAGACATGACTGAAACAACTCAACAACAAAAACAAAACAAAAATAATAGCTAGCATTTATATTGTAATTTATGGCTTACAAAGCACTTTACAAATATCTCATTTTATCTTCACAACAGTCTGAAGTTAGATGTTATTATTTTCCTCATTTTACAAATGAGAAAAAAAGCAGATAGAGGTGAAGTTACTTTCCCAGGATCACAGAGCTTGTAAATTTTGGAGGCTATATTTGAACTCAGGTTTTCCTGACTTTATGACCAGCTCTTTTCCTATTGTTCCACCTGACTCATAAGTAATTGCCTTGTGTTTTTCCCTATAGCCACAAGTTCCAGGGAAGGACAAAGGAAGGACACCACAATAATAGACTCATTAATAGGTCTTCTCTGTTCCACTCTTGTCTGCCCTCTGACAAGGAGGGAAATGAAAAGGAAAAACCCTAGCAATTTTGTTAGCTCACTCTTATAGTCCAATAGAGAATTTCGATTCTTCTGACAATAGTCCATCTTTTCTAAAATCCTAGGCAATCATCTTTCTGTCATAGAATAATAGATATAATGTTGAAAGGAACCTAAGAGCTCAACTAGACAGTTTCAATTTATAAATGAGGAGCAGCTAGGTGGCACAGTAGATAGGAGACAGGCTCTGGTGTTGGGAGGACCTGAGTTAAAATCTCACTTCAGATACTACTAGCTGTGTGATCCTAGGGAAGTCACTTAATCCCAATTGCTTTAAACATCCTGGGCCATCTCTAATGATCCTGATTTATATCTTGCCACTGGACTCAGATAGATCTGGAGGAGAGAGTGAGTGAAATTGGTGACTCTGCCTAGCTCTTCCTCACTTAAATCCAATTCAGTGCAAGTCATGACATTACCTCCTAATGTCATGGTCCTCTTCAAGAACAAAGGACAAACAACAACAATAGATGAGGAAGCTAAACTTCAGTGAGATTAAGTGATTTACCCATTTTCACACAGGCAGTAAGTGGCAGAGAAAGGACCTTGGGTTCTGTGACACCCCCCACTAAATTCAATGTTCTTTTCCTGTATCATACCACCTTGTTGAATCCTATTCAGGAGCTAGTTCTTATATTTTCAGTAATTTGATGCTGCACATACCCATAGTCTACACATGGAGAGGTATGTGAACCTTCCTAATGTAAAGTTGCTATCTCTATGGGGCTAAAATTCTAGCTAGACTGTCTAAAAATCTAATGAGAGGTCGCCATAAATTATAAGCTTTAGAAAAAGTTTAGACTTTTAAGTATTTATTAAGGATCATAAGAATTTGGTGAGGAGAGAGAAAAAGGCCAAGATTCCTTCATCTATCTATCTCAGGGAGTGAGCATCTCAGGTCCACTCAGAACAAGGTCCTTCCTCCTCCCAGAAACCTCCTATCCAACAGGAAACAGGACTGTCCACACACACACAGCTCCAAGCTAATTGACTGGTAGCTCTGATTGACAAGTCCTGCAGGTGGTTCTATAGATGTAACTTCCGGATGCTAAAGTCATATAGTCTCTAAATCACATACTTTCTCCTCATGGTGGAGCTTCCCTACAGTATCTCTCCAGCAAGGGTGCCATTCCAATTCTCACACCACACTAATATATGTGGACAAGTAACTTTTAAAAAGGCTTGAGCTATTTTGGAAAGAAAATTAATTCATATGTCAAAGTGCATAAAATATTTACCTTCTTAAAATTAAGGTCTTGCTACATAAAAGGAATCAGAAAAAAACATTGTTTAAATAAAAACCTGCTAATATATGCTTGAACAAATAGCTTTAAAATAAGGTTTGAACTATTTTGGACACAAAATTACTTTTCATATAAATAGAGTCACATCCATTACTAAAAAAATTATAATGATGCTCCACATGTGTAAGAAGTTTCATGTTATATTATTTTTCATTATATGTTACATAAGTGCTATTTAATTATTGTATATTTATATTATATTATTATATATGTTGTATTTTAGACAATCTTTTATTGAGTGAAACCATATATACATATATGAACATGAAAATAGATTTTTACCTATGTGTGTATATATATGTATATGTATATAAATATATATATATATAATCTATACATACACAAATGCATATATACACATATTTGTATATACATATAAAAACCCAATAAGAGCTAGTATGCAAACATTTGGAGACTACTGTATGATTTTTAAAAAGGACTATTTATTTGAAAGGGAAATTTGGGGAAGTTTGACTTTATTAAAGTGAAAGGTGAGTAAACAGGAATGAGAAGGCTCTCTTTTAAGACGTCTGAAGGTATAGGAACTTGGGGGGAAAACCACCCAGGAGAACCACAAGAGAAGTTTTCAAGACTAGGGAGAGAGGTGGCCTGAAAAGTTGTTGTATTTGACCCCTGCCATTTAAATGCAGTCAGGTGACAGAACACATATGCCAAGAGATACCTGATTGGTGGGAGAGGAAATTGACCTCATAAGCAAAAAGTTTGAATGTTAGTTGCTGCCCTTCAGCACCACCTAGTGTTGCCTTGCAGTAGTGCATGGAAGATACCTGCTATCTACATCCTATTTAATACCTATTGAAGACTTTGGGTAAGAGGAAGCATTTTCTATGTCCTCGATGGATGGGTAGGTTTGGGGCAGGCATAAAGGTTTTTTGGGTTTTTTTTTAGAAAAAATGGATAGGAGAATTGGTTTGGTATGGTGCAAAGAGTATTTGGTTTCAAATTAGTAGACCAGGGCTTGAGTCCTCATTCTGAACCTTCTTATTATTTGATGTTTATCAGGTCGACCTCTCTGAGTGTATTTTCACATTTACTAAATGAGGATAATATTAAAATCCCTATGCAATCACAGATTTATTGTGAGATTTAAATGAAATCAATGGATATAAAATTAATGTATATTAAGTTATTATAATAGAATAAATTGAAGGGGTCAACTTCTGAGGCTATCAAAATCCTACAGGCAAAAGATAATTAAGGACTGAATTTTTTTAAAAAATGATAATACCCCCCAAAAATGGTAATAAAAAGAGATGATAGCTGAGAAAAGCATAGTATTGATCAAAATGATAGGTCTTGGCAGTTGACTTGGATATAGGTCTTACCCTTCTGTACTTATTAGCTATGTGATAATGAATAAATTGCTTAGCGTCTTTGTTCTCCAATGTCCTCATTTGCAAAATTAGAACAATATTATCCTTACCTACCCCCAAAGGTTTATTATGAGATAGATAAAATGGTAGGATTTAGAACAGCTGAGAGGGACTCAAAGATTATTTAGTCCTGTTAGCTCATTTTATAAATGAGGAAAGTGAGGTTCAAAGACAACAGAGTTAGTAAATATTAATAAACTCAGATATGCATGCAAATTTCTAGGTTTACCTTTCAGAGCTTGTCTCTATCACTTACTATTAACATATGTCATCTTGGTGAAATCATTTTAGTTTCCAGGGTCTCAATTCCACATCTATAAAAGGGAGGGGTTGGACAAGATGACTGATTAAGTCACTTCTGGTTGTACAGCTAAGAACCAATTTGGTGGCAAACTGTGATCAGTGATTTCCTCTTCTATAAGATAATCACTTTTCACCATGTAAAAGTGTTTTTAAAAAAAAGAAAAAAAAACACAGTAAGACATGATAATGATGATTGATGATGATGCACATGTCTCCATAAAGCCCTTCCTTTTTCTATCATCACAGTCTGGGGATGGCCTTGTTTTCTCAATGGCTATGTCAGCAGATTGTAAACTCTAGCACTGAAAGACCCAGGATCAGATTGTAAATAAAAATCCAAACTTGCTCAGGAAGGAAAGGCTCATCACCAGTTGCCCAGAGGGCAATAATGGGATTGTTTTAGCCACTGCAGGTGAGTCAAGCAAGTTGCAGGAGGCCTTTGTTCCCTATCAGTGGAAGAAATTCCCAGACTGAGAGTACAATGGATCTTCAAGGGATCTTAGGGAAAAATCACAAACCACTTAACCAGGCACCTTTGGCACCTCTGTGAAGTGGATAAAGTTTGTGTTTTAGTTGCCAGCTATGCTAATGTTGCTGTCTTTCTTTTCAGTGACCTCCATCTCTATATAACTAACTACTATAGGAGAATGTATCAGATATACTCTTTAATACTCAGGCATGGATTACTAAATATAGTACCCCTCTCTGGATGACTTGCATTAAAAAAGGGAATCCTATACAGAAAGCAGTCTTTAATATCAAGAACTGAATTGATACTGATGCCTTTTCGGGTATAGTCCACTAGAAAAACTTAGAACTATGGAGTATTAGAACTGAAAGGAGCCTTAGAAATCATTTCCTCCCCAAACTAAATTTTATAAAGGTAGAAACTGAGGCATCAAGAAGTAATGTCATTTGTTCTAGATCTCACAGATAATGGTGAAGTCAGGGCTCACCTCAAGTATTTGAATTAAATCTCTAGTACACTTCACACTTCAAAAAAGTTGCCTCTTTGTAGATGCCTAATGATGTTCACATGAGGTCAAATCATTAGTTCTGCATGAAGAAAAAATAATAACATTTCTATGTATTGATCATTTCTTTTTAAATTAATTTTATTCTTACATTTATTAAACAGTTACAGGTGAAACAGAATATACCTATTTTATAAAATTAGATATGCCTTGCCTAATTTTGAGGTTTCACATTTATAGAGGAATAAAGCTTGATGATGTGTTTTAATTTGAGTGAAGAAAATTGTCAACAAATTCAGGAAAATAAATACCTTTGGGCATGGATCAAATGGAGGAAGACTTTTTTTCTTTTGGCAGAGCGATGAGGGTTAAGTGACTTGCCCAAGTTCACACAGCTAGTGGATGTCAAAGGTCTGAGTCCAGATCTGAATTCAGGTCCTTCTGAATCCAGGGCTGATGTTTTATCCACTGTGCCACCTAGCTGCCCCCAGAAGATTTTTTTTAAAGGAAGCTAGGACACCATTTAAAGTAACTGGCAAAAGTCCTGAGGGTATAATTGGACTTCAAGGCAAATAATAGTCAATGGTGTGACATAGTTCTGAAAATGACTAATGTAATCTTCAACTGCAGGAATCCCAGTTGAAGCACATTTGGGCACTGTTTTTTATCTACAAAACATATTCTAAAAGAGGACATTCATAAACTTGTTTTGCTTGGAATTACATGACCAGGATAGTGATGAAGCTGGAAGTTAGGAAATAGGCAGAATAAACTAATGACCTGGGGATACATAGCACCCAAAAGAAAAGCTTTAAGGGAAAGAGCATAATAGCTGACTTAAATATCTGAAGGATGGATTTAGTCTGTCTTGTGGTGGAAAGGTATTATTTGAATGGTTCTGCTTGGATCCAGAGAGAAGAACCAGAGCCCATGAAGAAGTTATAGGAAAACAGATTTCAGTTCAATTGAAGGGTAAAACTTCCAGAAATTAAAGTTAATTTAATTTAATTTTTTTAGTTCAGCATTTTATTATTTTCCAGTTACATATAAGGAGAGTTTTAAACATTTGTTTTTATAGGATTGTAGTTCCAAAATTTTCTCCCAGACTTATTTCCCTCCCTCCTCCCCAAGACAGAAAGCAATCTAATATAGGTTATATATGTGCAATCACATTAAACATATTTCTGAATTAGCCATATTGTAAAAGAAGAGTCAGAGCCCAAGGGAAAAACCTCAACAAAGAAGGAAAAAAAACTGCCCTAAAGAAGAAACAGTATGGTTCAATCTGCATTCATAAACCACAATTCTTTTTTTCTGGATGTTGAGAACATTTTCTATCATGAAGTTCTTTGAAATTGTTTTAGACCACTGCATTAGTAAAAAGAGCCAAGTCTATCACCATTGGGTTCATCACACAATGTTGCTGTTATTGTGTACAATGTTCTCCTGCTTCTGCTCCTCTCAGTCAGCATCAGTTCATGTAAGTCCTTCCATGTTTCTCTAAACTCCTCCTGCTCATCATTACTTTTCTTTTTTTTTTTAATTTTTTGGTGAGGCAATGAGGGTTTAGTGACTTGCCCAGGGTCACACAGCTAGTGTCAAGTGTCTGGACTGGCATTTGAACTCAGGTCCTCCTGAATCCAGGGCCAGTGCTTTATCCACTGCCCCCTCATCATTACTTTTCACAGTGATTTTTTAAAATTTGTGTTCTAAATTTTCTTTTTTCCTCCCTCCTCATCCCTCCCTATGAAATCTAGCAATTCAATATAAGTGCAGTTATGCAAAATATCTTCTCATTAGTCAGGGGTTTGCATTTTTCATGTCCTTCTGATATTATCCTGCTCATCATTTCTTTCACATTTCCTATTGCTAACTGTATTACACTCCATCTTATTCCCTCCCATTGTTTACTCTATTTTCTATCTTCCTTCACCTTATCCCTCCTTGAAAGTGTTTTGCTTCTTACTTCCCCCTCTGTCAATCTGTCCTTCCTTTCCTTGCCTTTCTCCCAACTCCCTCTCCTTCCCCTCCCACTTTCCCTCAGGGAACAATATAATACTATACCCAATTGAGTGTGTATGTTATTTCCTCTTTGAGCCAATTCTGATGAGAGTAATGTTCATTCACTCCCCTGCTCCTTCCTCATCTTCCCCTCTACTTTATAAGTTTTTCCTTGTTTCTTTTTTGTGAGCTACTTTTCCCCAATCCACCTCTCCCCTTCTCTTTTTTCCAGTGCATTCCTCTTACCCGTTAAATTTATTTTGAAGATGTCATCATGGGTCAGCTAGGTGACACAGTGGACAAAGCACCAGCCCTGGACCCAGGAGGCCCCAAGTCCATATCCATTCCCAGACATAAGCCACCCCACCCTGCCTGCCCCACAAAAAAAAAGGATAAGCAAAAAACAAATGCTTTACAGATACCATCCCTTCATATTCAATTTATACCTGTGCCCTCTTTCTAAGTATATTCCTTTCAGCTGGCCTAATACTGAGAAAGATCTTATGAGTTAGAAGTATTAGCTTCTCATGTAGAAATATAAATAGTTTAATCTTTTAATATCTCTCATTATTTCTTTTTCCTGTTTACATTCTTATACTTTTCTAGGGTCTTGGATTTGAAAGTCAAATTTTCTATTCATTTCATATCTTTTCATCACAAATGCCTGAAAGTCCTCTTTTTCTTTGAAGTCCCAATTTTTCCACCAAAAGATTATACACAATGTTGCTGGCTAGATGATTTTTGGCTGTAGTCCCATGTAACGATTGGAATGACAATGCCACCTGCTGGAGACTTACTGTAGAAGAGTTCCTCCCATGAAGCGAAGGTCTTTGAGACATCAGGAAGTGATGCTGGCTAGTGAGAGGAAGAAGGAAGCGACTGGTACTCAGTCTCGGGCTCTTTCCTGAGGACGCTGGTGGAGAAGGGAGCTAGAAATGCACTCTCCCTTTAATAGATAGAGGACTCTAGGCCTTTCTTCTCTCTTTACCAAATTCTTATTCTCCTTAATAAATGCTTAAAAGTCTAACTCTTGCTAAAGCTTATAATTTATTGGCGACCACTCATTAGATACTTTAGACAGTTTAGCTAGAATTTTAGCCCTTAACACCCATTTCCTTTGCCCTCCAGAATATCATATTCCATGCCCTCTGGTCCAGTAATGTAGATGCCGCTAGATCTTGTATTAGCCTTACTGTAGCTCCATAGTATATGACTTCCTCTTTTCTAGCTGCTTGAAATATTTTCTCCTTGACCAGGGATCTCTGGAATTTGGCTATAATATTCCTGGGAGTTTTCCTTTTAGGATGTCTTTCAGGACTCTTTGCAGGACTCTTTCGATGTTTATTTTACTCTTTGCTTCTAGAATATCAGGGCAATTTCCCCTGATAATTTCTTGGAAGATGATGTCTAAACTCTTATTGTGTTTGTGATTTTCAGGTAGTCCAGTGATTTTCAAATGATCTCTCCTGGATCTATTTTCCATGTCAGCTATTTTTCCAAGGAGATATTTCACATTGCCCTCTTTTTTTATTCAGATGGATCAGCTTTACTGTGTCTTGATTTCTCATAAGGTCACTAGCTTCCATTTGTTCCTTTCTAATTCTTAGGCAATTATTTTCTTGAGAGAGCTTTTGCATTTCCTTTCCCATTTTTCTCATGACTCTCCTGCACCACTCTCTTTTCTCTTTCTGTTCTTTCCTCCATCTCTCTAAATCTTCCTTCTTTCTTTTCAAAGTCCCTTTTGAGCACTTCCATGGCCTGAGACCAATTCATATTTTTCTTGGAAGCTTTGGATGTAGGAGCTTTGACTTTGTTATTATCTTCTTCTGAGGGTGTATTCTTGTCTACCTCACCCCCACAGAAGCTTTCCATGGTCTGCTGCTTTCTCTGCCTACTCAGCAGATGTCTGTTTGAAATCTGATTTTCTATGGTTGGAAGCTTGGCATGCCTGAGCCCCTCCCCAACTGGTCCTCCACCACTTGATTCAGCTCACAGGTTCAGAACCAGGGATATTCTCCCCATCTCCAGCAGAGACTGCAGCCATTTCACCCCATCCAACTATGGAAACCCCTCACAGGTCCACACGCTGAGCCTCAGAAGCAGCCACTGGTGCTGAAGACTCGGAGGTGCTGAAGGAACAGTCTGTTCCTGCCTGGGTCCAGACCAATCCTGAGCTCCTCTCTCAGTTAGATCAGCAGGTGATCCCTGTTGCTCTCTTTGGCTGGAAAATAGTCTCGTTCTGTTCTTATGTGTTAGGCTGATGTATTTTTTTTTTAATGGCATTATTTGGGAGTGAGTGGACCTGTTTATTGGGAGCTTGTGGGAGTCACAGCATCTCTTCAGCCATCTTGGCTCCACCCCTCTCTTGGCTCTGCCCCTTAATTTTAAATGAATTAAAACTATTTTGATAGATAGTGTTCTCCCTTTTAGGGACAGTGTTCAAGCAGAGAGCGTTGCAGAACAGGATTCCTACAATGGAAGAGAATTTGGACTAAATTATATCTAAGGTTCCAGTCTTGAATATCTCATGATTATTATTTCTCCCTCATTTGACTAATTTTTCATTTCCAAGTTACAGGGAGTAGTATAGCAAGTAGGTCCCAATTAATGTGAACAAATGAACCCTGTGAAGTGGTTGCATATTTTATGATTCACACTATTCGAAGTTAGAATTATATAAAATACAGTTACTGGCTCCAGCCCAATGGTAATATGTAGTATAAATTCAAATAATTGAGAATACTTCAGGGGACTCATTATTTGTAGTAATCAGTACTTTGCTGTATAACGGAAAGAATATTTATCCTAGATAAGGCAATTCAAATTAATGAACCTCAATCTCCTCACTGAGAATATGAGATCACATCTACTACACATATATACATATATTACATACATCTATATGTATATACATGCATATACATTATATACTTATATATACAAAGATATGCATATATATACATACACACACACACATATATATATATACACATACACATTCTGGCATGTAATAGATACATACACCCATACATTTGCATATATGCATGTTGCCTTACCCAGTAGAATGAAGAAAATTCTCACAGTACTTACCTTAGTGGGTTGATTCGATGAAAGGACTTAGCAAACCTCAAATCCTTGCATAAGCGTGAGCTATAATCATTGATTACTCTGATAGGAATGAGTTTCCAGAATAGTATAATTATTTAGCCATACTTTAATATTAAAATGAATCTTTATATCATTGATGTAGTTATCATTCTAGTAATGAAGATTATAATTCAGGTTAACTTTAGTTCAAAATTTCCATAAGTTCAGAGCAAAGGGTTGGTGCTTTCTCAAGTTTTTCTGCTATTGAGAGCAATTTAATGAAACACAAAGTTTGTCCAACAGTTATCCCTCTCTGACTTCATATTATTGCCTTCCCAAACTTAACCCTAGAAGTAACCAGTTTAACTCAATATACTGTCATCTACTTTTGAACTCCTTATTCTTTCAGCATCCACAATTTCTCTAATCCATCCCTTGATTACTCCTACAGTTCACCTCCTGTACTCATTAGCTGCTAAACTGAGGTAGAAAAATCAAAGTAACCAAATTTGTTGATTCCACAACAACTTAATTATTTTATCCCAACTGTGCCCTCATTGCAGCAAGGAAATTCTTTTGGTCATCTATCATTCTCTCCATTCTTCATAGAAAATATTCCACAGTCCATATCCCTCTCAGCTAAGGACCTTGGCTCACACTTTACTGAAAGAATAGAGACTAAAACAACCCTCTTGTCTCCCCTATATCAGCTTTCTATTGCATTTGGTCACATTATTAATCCATTCTTTTATTTGCTTTTCCAAGGAGAACATTTGAACCATCTTTCTATTTAACTGTAGCTTCCAATTTTGTCCTCTGACTTTATTTATAGTGAGAAGATCCAGACTGATGTAATTTTGTTCCTCCAATAATATACCTGCTTCTTTTGGTTTGGGGCAAAGTATTGTATATTTAGAGTAACAGCAGCTAAGCAGACACAGTAATAGTCTCAAAATTGTGAAATTCTTAGGATCTTTTGCCCCCACCCCCACCACTCTACAAAGCCCACAGTGGGACATGATCACAAAAGACTAAGATCTATTTTGTAATTTTCTTTGGTTCATGGCTTATCATGGCTCAAAAATTATTCGCAAATTGTCCAGGATACTTATGATAAGCCTATCCACATTTAGTTAGGCAGGAGCTCTGAAAGTAGACCTGGTCTGTGACCAGGACAATACTAGAAAGCCACCTAGAATGTTTAGAACTTAGCGGAGCATGTCCCAATGGCATTAGTGGTGTTGTTCAGTGTTGTCCAACTCTTTTAGTGACCCCATTTGGGGTTTTCTTGGCAAAGATACTGGGATGGTTTGAAATTTCCTTCTCTAGATCATTTTATGTATGAGGAACTAAGGCAAACAGAGTTAAATCATTTGCCCAGGGTGACACAGTGTCTGAAGCTGAATTTATTTATTTATCTATCTAATCTATCCATCTATCTATCATCTATCTATCTATCTATCTATCTATCTATCTATCTATCTATCTATCTATCTATCTATCATCTATCCAGTCATTTATTCATTCATTCATCCATCTATTTATTTATTTATTTGTTCATTCATTCATTTGTTCATTTGTTTATTTCAATTTGGGGGGTGGGGTGGTTGGGCAATGAGGGTTAAGTGACTTGCCCAGGGTCACACAGCTAGTCAGTGTCCAGTATCTGAGGCTGGATTTTGAACTCAGGTCCTTCTGAATCCAGGAGCTATGCTTTATCCACTGTGCCACCCAGCTTCCCTGAAGCTGAATTTAAACTCAAGAAAATGAGTCTTTCTGACTCCATGTCCAGCATTCTAACCACTGGCCCATCTGGCTATAGCCTCTGACTACCAAAAGTGACCATCCATACATTATGATGAAGCCTGAGTGGGAATTTATGGGATTCCTTAGGGGGAATCACTGAATTTCCCTTTTACTCAGTTTCATCTTTTGCAAAATGAGGGTTTTGGGATAGATTGCACACAATTTCTTTTTTAGTTCTAGATCTATGAGCTTACTGTCACAAACTGAAAATAAGAGTGAGGCATCAGGGAGAAAAAGGTTCTGGGTTTGTATTGCCAACAACGAACAAAGAATTCACATTTGAATGTTTCTATTACAGTTTCTTCATTTGCTGTTTTCAATATGCCATGTGGGTGGATACACGTTTCTGGCAAATTTGTCTGTTGCCAGACCAGCTGTTTTTAAGGGGAAAAATTATGTAGGCTTTACAGTGCCACCACTCCATTATTTCAGTATTATGCTTGGAGGAAAAAAAAAGTAAAAGGCAGGAAGCACTGATGGAGAAAGGCAGGAAAGGGTGGCTAAGGAAACCAGTTGCAAACTATTTCCAGGTTGGTCAAAATATGTTTTGAGAGTGACAGTTAAGAAAGATGTATGGTATAATTTAAAATGTCCCCAGGATCTTTTTTTCCCTTAAAAATTGGAGAATAACTATGGGAAAGGTGATACCACATAGATGAAAGGATGTTAGACTAGAAAGGAACCATTTAACACAGGATATTAGTCCATGAAGTGATTTCCAAACAATGAACAGAGTGTTACTTTTGGAAGGGATCAAGGAAGAGATAACAGAACAGCAAAATCCCAGGAGGACTTATGGGTTTTCTAGTTCAACTACTCCTTTTTTTTTTTCTTCAGGGCAATGAGTGTTAAGTGACTTGCCCAGGGTTACACAGCTATTAAATGTCAAGTGTCTGAGGCCGGATTTAAACTCACGTTCTCCTGGATCCAGGGCCAGTGCTTTATCCCCTGTACCACCAACTGCCCCTAGTTCAACTACTCCTCATTTTAGATATGAAGAAAATGAATTGAAGATAGGTTAATGAATAGGCTTGTCTTAGATCATACAGCTAGTGAGAGAGCAGAGTTCAGAAGCAAGTTTCCTAGTACAATGGACATTACAGACTATATTTGCAGTAGAATTTAGATAAACATCAACATTTTTCAATTTCTGACAATTTGGTAATGTAAAAAAAGATGATATGACAGGAAAGCAATACAGAGTTACAATATCTGGATTATCTACAAAATTATTTTAACTGTTGTTTCGGTAAATGTGCATCCTTTGTTCAATCATCTGTGAACTGATACATTATTGAAGCAACTGAACCATGTCAGTATTGACCCTCTTCTGAACGAGGCCAGAAGAAATAAAGCAGTTGCACCTAAATGAAATGTTGCCACACATATTTCCATTGAAATAAAAAAAAAAACATGGTTTAATTAGGAGCTCAGAGGCAACAAGCTACCTCATTTCATAGAATAACTTAGGCATCCTCCCTTTCAGAGCTCATGAATTCCATAAGCAAGATGACCTCTATGAAGATAATGGTGGGTGATGTAGCAACATCTCTAGAGATAAAGAGGTAAATTTAATTCAAGAAAGAATCTGAAAATATCTTCCAAACCAAAATGTCGTTATTACCTTGATCCTTGACTTTGTTGCAAAAGTAAGGGCAGAGGAAGATGGATAAAATGGGTCTGGAGTTAAGCAATGAAATGATCATAGGCTATAGTCATTGATCTAGCTCTGTAAAGGACCTCAAGCCATCTAATTCAACACTTTCATTTGTAAGAAGAGAAAATTAAGGGAAAACGGACTTTTTGTAACTTGATGAAGGTTCTGAAAAAGTAGGATTGAGCCCCAGGGTAAATCTAGTAATTCACTTGACAAAGGCTTATACTTAGAAGCCTCACATGTGCTTACAATGAATATTCTCATTGATGAGATCACAGGCCTAACAAATTACCAAAATAAAATTGCAGACATTTTATACCTTCAAATACTTAGAGGCAGTAGTGTCCAGGCAATACTTTGGGTGCAAATTGTTGACCTGCCAACTCTTTATTGAAAGATAAAGGGAATGACATCTGATAAATCTTTTTTGCTATTAGTTACAATAATTGAGGGGAAGGATGTACAGTGGACAATGTGAAATTAGGCTAACAATTCATCTAAAGAATTTGACAATTGAGGCATCATATGGGAACCTATGAAGGAAGTGACCAAGTAGCTGAAACAACTGTGGCTGAAATTAAGTGACAGTAAAATCATCTCTGATAATTTGAGAGGGCAGTGAAGGGTTATATTGGGGGGGGGGAATAAGACTTCACATCATTTTTTTTTGGTGAGGCAATTGGGGTTAAGTGACTTACCCAGGGTCACACAGCTAGTAAGTGTTAAGTGTCTGAGGCTAGATTTGAACTCAGGTCCTCCTGACTCCAGGACTGGTGCTTTATCCACTGTGCCACCTAGCTGCCCCTAGACTCCAAATCATTAAGTTCTAAAAGACCTTGTAGATCTGTGTGATGTAGATGAAAGTGTACTAGATCCGAAGTCAGAGGAACTGGATTCAAATAGTACCTTTAATATTTGCTTCATATGTGATCTTGTGTAAGTAAATCAATAGCCTCTCTGAACCTCGGAGTTCTTATTTGTAAAATGGGAAGTAAAAGGTTGACCTAGATTAAATTATTTAGCAAAATATTTATTATGATCTCTGAGGTCGCTTCCACCTCCAAGTCTGTGATTCTAGTCTAATACCCTCATTTTACTGATTAGGTAATTGAGGCCAAAAGAATTGAAGTGACATGCCTAAGAATTAATTGCTAATTTAATTAACTATACTGTAAGGATTCGAATCCAGGGCTGTTGACTCCCATACAGGAGCATTTTTGCTGCATGACATGGGAAGCTTTTGTTTTTTAAAGGAGGAACTCCAAGAAGCATGGCATTCTTTGTTTCTGAAATATCCTTCTGACTTAAAGTATAAAGAAAGTAGATGACTGCCTTGGGATCTCATACCTTTGACCTGTAGAATTTCATTTCTTCTTTTTTTTTTTTTCAATTAGCAATCATTTGTTTTCTCTCCCTCTCATTTTGCCCACCCAAATGGAAAAGAAAACAAAATAAGGATTTAACAAATATACATAATCCAACAAAACAAATTTCCATATTGACCATGTCCCAAAATGTCTTATTCCTCCTCTAAAGTTATTTATGCCTCTAGCAGGAGGCAGGTGGGACCTGTTTAATTTCTATCTATCCTTTATGACTTAACACAAATACCACCATCTCTAAAAAAACTTTCATCTTCCTCAAAGTTGATCATAACCATTATCCCATTTAATGAAACATAATGTTTGGTTTGACTCTTTTATGCACTTATAAGGAATTATTGTTCCTTACAGTAATTTATGTATTTTTCATTGTCTCCAGTGGCATCATTGTAATGTCAGGAGAACATGAGGAAGGCCCCAGCACATTACATAGGCACCATGAAACAAATTATGAAAGAGAATGGTCATGGCAGTCCTAAAAGGTGTTCAAGTGGAGTTGTGACATGTGTTGTTACAGGCAATACTCATAAAGATGTGTTTATAATTTTAACTACTTATGGTCTAGAGTATTTGGATATGTACTATATCCCTCTATTAAACTGTAAGCTTCATGAGAGCAGAGACCATTTCTCACCTAAAGTTTCTATCTCCTATGACTTTTTGTGTGTGTGTGTGTGTGTGTGTGTGTGTGGCAGTTGGGGTTAAGTGACTTGCCTAGGGTCACACAGATAGTAATTGTTAAGTATCTGAGGGCGGATCTGAACTCAGGTCCTCCTAAATCCAGGACCAGTGCTCTATCCACTGTGCCACCTAGCTGCCCCGCCTATAATTTTTAGTATAGTACTCTACATAATAAATACTTGATACATGTTTATTGTGTATTCGCTTCAAGAACCAGAAAAGAAATGAACCCAAAGAATGATGAAGAGGAAAGGAAGTAGGTACTCTGCATTATTTCTTGAATCTTTGACAAAAATTTTTCCAATTTTTAATGAATCTTATACTTTTTTCAACAAATCTGTGATATCATTGATGTGATTACTTCCTTCACTGGTGTAGATCACACCCCATCCAAGCCTTTTATCCTCTTTGATTTTGCCTACATCTGCCTACCCATAAATTTGCAATAAAGGATTTACCCATTATGCCAGAGACCTTCTTCCTCTGGGTCTTTTTATATTTTCTAGCTATCAGTGCAGTGCTGAAACTATCCATCTGTTATCCCTTGCTCTCCCTATATGACTAGACCACCTCCTTTTCTGATCAAGTACTTTTGATCATGTATTTCAAATCCTACAACATGCAAAAAGATCAAACAAATTTGATTAAAGAATTCTTTGATTCTCTTTCTGACTTTATCAGAGTAATTAATTACTGAGATAAATGCTCTGATTATGCTAACAATTTTCAATGCATTTATGAACAATTTTGAAAACAAATTTAGTATATTTAACCTTTAACATTTCATTTAGGATGACATATTCATATAAGTTATTGAGTTATATAAATCTAATAATTTAAAATATATTAATTATATCATTAATTTTATTAAAGAAGGTTATAATGAAATGATAGAGTACAATATAATACATCACGATATTTTTTTCCATTGAGTTGTTCAGTTATGCTGAACTCTTTGTGACCCCATGGACTATAGCCTACCAATACTGTCCATGTAGTTGGTTTTTTTTTTTTTTTTTTGGTGAAGCAATTGGGGTTAAGTGACTTGCCCAGGGTCACACAGCTAGTAAGTGTCAAGTATCTGAGGCCGAATTTGAACTCAGGTCCTCCTGAATCCAGGGCCAGTACTCTATCCACTATGCCACCTAGATGCCCCCAATGCCTCTTTTTAGGGAGGAAAAATTCCCTTCTATCCACAGAATTCTTGGTTCATTGAATGTTAGAACATTTCTTTTTTATGTTGAAATTCACCTTTAAAAATTTAGAATGACATAAATTTTTACATACATACATACACACATGCATGCATATGCATACACAGGTTGGGCCAAAAGTCATGATGGTTTTTTTTAATTTTTTTGGGGGGGGCAGGGCAATGAGGGTTAAATGACTTGCCCAGGGTCACACAGCTAGTGTCCAGTGTCTGAAGCTGGATTTGACCTCAGGTCCTCCAGAATCCAGGGCCGGTGCTTTATCCACTGCATCATCTGGCTGCCCCAGTCATGATGTTTTAATAATGTTTCAAAATTATTTTTTCTTTATTGCTTTTGCCATTTATGAGATTGTATTTTTCACACATAATATACATTCATTTCATATATATATATTATATATGGCACTATGACAGGAGTTATTAAATATTGAAAACTCCATAACATTTGGCCCATCCTGTATAAACATATGCAAACATATGTGTATGTGTACATGCATATACACAAACAGAATACATATGTATATATATGTTTGCATATATACATTTATATATATGTGTATACTATATATGCATACACATACACACATGCAAACAAATGCCACATAGACATACACATAGACACACATAGGCACACACACATATATATTATATAGTATATAAGCTTTATATATGAGGAGGAGGGGCTGGTTTAAGGAAGATTATGAGTCATCATTTTCCTTAGACCAGCCCTTCCTCTTGATATGCCCACTTAATCTTACACACACTCATATTCTTCTAGTCTCTCACTTTTAAAAAATTCTTTTTCTTTATCCTTTCTTCATAGCCAAGCCTCATTCCCCTAGGATCAAAGAAACTTAGAGTGGAAGAGGTCTTAGAGATCAGCTTCCCCAGTCCTTTCATTTTATAGGTTAGGAAGACTGTGGCCCAAGGAAGTCACATTATTTTTCCAAGTGATAGACATTAAGTGCAGCTGGGATCTAAAGTGAACCCTTTGCTTTCCATTCTGGGGATTTTCCTACTATATCATACTGTACATTTTGTATGTGGTCACCAGTGGCAAGTGTGGAGAAAACAACATTGCTTTATAAGGGGCTTGATGCCTTCAAAAGCTAGGTACATCAGAGAGCCCTAGGAGTCTGAAAGGAAAATTTGGGAAAATAGAGATCATATCTTAGAGATTTAGAGTGGGAAGGACCTTAGACATCATTGTAGTTAATCACCCCATTTTCTGGATGAGGAAACTGAGACTGACAAAGGTTAAATGATTTGCCCAGGGTCATATAGGTAGTAGGTGCTGGCAGTAGAATGTGAATTCAGCATGCATATTTGTTGCTTCAAGACTACTGCTCTATCCACTGCAAAAACCCAGCTGCCTAAATGGCTGTTCTTGTTTGAACACTGTGCTGCCATGACTTGGAGATAGGATATTGAAACTGTGGATAAGAGGAGAGAAGGCAGGTATGGAAAGGAAGATGATGAGTACCCTGCTTTCACTCTGGTCTTCATAGGTTAATGAGGTAACTGGACTTTGAATTGTTATTGATATTCTTTGCTTGCGACCATCAATGGTGATTCATGTAGGTTTTTTTTTCCCTAATGTTTGATTATAACTTGACAGAAAATGTGTGTTAATCACCAGTAGGACAACTGAACAGCTATCAAATACATCATTAGATTGGGATCAAAGCCTTTCATATAGTCTGAATGGGACCTCCTTTTCTAACCTCTTACAGAAAATGATTTCCTTTGGAGGCACTGGGGGATAATAATAATAGTAGTATATGAAAGTTATATGTATAATACTTTACATACATTATCCTATTTTTCCCTCTTAGCATGTCTTTATCTCTGTTTTATAGTTGAAGAAGCTGAGGTTCAGAGAGAATAAATATCTTATCAAGGGTTAGGGAACTAATATGTAAGGCAGAACTTGGACTCATGTCTCTTTCTTTCTTTCTTTTTGTGGGGCAAGGAGGGTTAAGTGACTTGCCCAAGGTCACACAACTAGTAAGTGTCAAGTGTCTGAGGCCAGATTTGAACTCAGATACTCCTGAATCCAGGGCCAGTGCTTTATCCACTGCACCACCTAGCTGCCCATGTCTCTTTCAAATATAGTTATTTTCCACTTTGTGAAACTATCTACTTTTCTTAAAGCAGTCTTGTAACTATTGCTCTGAGTTAGTATCAGGAGATAGGGTTGGAGTTATGTCTTTGTCACTTTCTAGACAACAGACCTTGTTAGGTCTTTAAGGCTTTCAAAGTTGTGATTTATTCCTCTGTAAAATGGGAATTATAATAATTCCACTATGAAGCACACATGGTGATTGTGAGCATTAAATGAGATGCGTTCAATGATTTGTAAAACTGGAGAGTAGTGGATAAATGTGAAATATTTTTTGTTAATTCTGATAGTCCCTAAAAGCATTTGTGATTTCCCACCACTATGCCTTTGTGCTTCATTGTTGCTTACCCTATGGGGCATGTTTTGTCTCTCCCATTTCCCTATTCAGATCTTCCCTACTCTTGAAGGCTAAACTCAGTGGGGATTTTCTCTTCCTTGATCACAGCTGCCCACAATAATCTATCCTTCTTCTGAATTCAAAGCATATATAGTAATAGTTCCAAATTTTTGTCATGCTTTAAAATTTCCTTACAGTCATTTTGTGAAGTGAGAAATACAAGCTTAATGTTCCCTTTTTACTAAGGAGTAAAAAAAAAAGACAAAACAAATTCAGAGAAGTGATTTGCCTATTTGTTCCCATCAAATAAGTATCAGAAATAACACTTCAACACAGGTCTCTCCTGACTCCACATTATATTACTCTATCAAATATTTTACAATCTTTTCCCTCATTCTTTATGTTAATCATAGTTTTCTGTTATCTTCTATAGCATTCTGTTCTCTTTTTTTTTTTATGTTCTTTTTTTTTTTTTTTGGTGAGGCAATTGGGGTTAAGTGACTTGCTCAGGGTCACACAGCTAGTAAGTGTCAAGTGTCTGAGGCTGGATTTGAACTCAGGTCCTCCTGAATCCAGGGCCAGTGCTCTATCCACTGTGCCACCTAGCTGCCCCCATTCTGTTCTCTTTTGAGGGGGCTTAATGTATACAGTCAGAGAGAGAAGTATGGTGGCTGGACATGTGAAATAAGCTGTATAGGAATCATGATTTTGTCTTGACTTTTTCTGTCCCCTGTACTTATGTCTTGTATTCCTATGTCTTCCATGAAATTAATCTTTGCCCCCTAAGTGAGGACAAAAAGTCTAGTGTTCAGGGGAAAAAGAACAATGTGGTTATCAGCAGCAAGCTAAAATGAAGAGGATTGTACTCTTTAAATTCATATAATTAAATGCTAGCCCTATCTCCACCTTTCAAAAAGACAGTTTTACAGAGAAGTTAACCATGTTTTATTTAAGAGAGAGAAATAGAATGCATGCACATGTGTGTGCATATGTGTGTGTGTGTGTGTGTGTGTGTGTGTGTGTGAGAGAGAGAGAGAGAGAGAGAGAGAGAGAGAGAGAGAGAGAGAGAGAGAGAGAGAGATTGCAGTGATTTGCAGGGAATTTGTTATGTTTGTATTTCTCCCCAGTATGAAGTAAGACCTATGCATGTATAAAATTCATTTCCATTCTAGAGGAGGATATTAGTCCAAGTAATGAAGGAAAAAGAAATGTAGCTTTGAAGAATGGGAAGGGGGGGTGGAGTGATGCAAGAAGGGAACAAAGAAATTAAAGGATGTGAAGAAAAGAAGGGGATTTTCAACTGGGTCTGGAGGTGGAATGGTAAATCATGTGACACAAAAGAGGTAGGAAGTAACCACTGAACTTTTCTGCTGGGACTTTTCTGCTGAGAGGACTATTAGAAAACCCAAACTAAGGTGGTGGTTATGTGAGTACAAATTGGGTGATGGAAATGAGAGATTTTATAGAAGAATTAATAATACTTAGCAATTTGGGTGCATTAAGGATGAGCAAGGGGAAAGAATCAAGTAAAAATTTAATGTTTTAAACTTGGGCTACTGGACCAATAGTGGTATGGTTCATAAACACTATTGAGGAAGGGCTTAACTCAACTTGCAAATTTTACCTGTTTACCATTACCAAAGCATCAATGTTGAGCTCAAATACATTGTAGGTATGTGTGCATGTATGTATGTATACATAAACATGTACACACATACATGTGTGTACACACATACATGTGTGTATACACATACATACATACACACACACTTAGGAAAGACTGTGCCCAATGCCCAATGGAGACCCTGGAAACAAGGATCAGAATTTGCTTTGGTTTGTTGAATTTCTTCTAGTCTCTTTACTTTATGTAATATAAGCATATTAATTAATATTGAGTGTTGATATAATTAATTCATCCATCTATTATTCAAATACTTGTTGTTCCACTTCTATGTGTAGATGATTATGTTAGAGGTTTTGATAAAAAAAAAGTGTGCTTAAGACATGGCTCCTATCTTCATATAATCTAGCAGGAGAGTCAGAAACATGTACAGATATCTTTAACAGTGATTTTAAAATTACATGGTAAGTGCATTAGAAGCATTGAAAAAGCAAAAGTGCTATTTGAGGTCTTAGGGGGAAATCACTGTTTTATAACCATATTATTAAAGTACTTTTGATCCTATAAAACTATGAGATGGAATTCTGAAAGAACACTCCCCCAGGGACATCTGAGTCATCAAGACAAGCTGGGGAAAGGTATGGAATCAATCACTTGGACTGGGTTAGATATGAACATTCATTGGGTTAAAAAGGTGTACTTTAACCCAAATCTGCCCATGTGCAAGAGAAACTGAGACGAGCAGAGGCATAATATAGGAGGTTGCAGAGGGCATTCAGGTTTGAAATGAGGGGGGGAAAATTGGACAGTTTCTAGATGGGGAAGGAATTCTCAAAATAAGTTTACTCATCCTATTGATAATCATTTTAGTTATCATGGCTAGTCTGGGCCCAGATGATACTTAGAATAAGGGGCAAACAAGCCAAGCTTCTTTTTTCCCCCACTTTGATATAGTGGGAAAAGAGCCATTTCATGAAATCAAGAGAAGGGATCAAATCCCAACTCAACATTTTACTAATTTGTAACCTAGGCTTAATCTTTTAATTTCTTGCTGCCTTTTCTCCATCTGTACAATGGGACCAATAATAGCTGTATTTCATGCTTCATGGGGTTGTTTTAAGGTTGAAATGAAATGAGACATGTAAAGCATTCTGTAAAACATGACTCACCAGACAAATGCCATCTATTGTTGTTTTATTCATGATGATAAACATTTTTACTTAGGATAGAATTACACTTTAGCAGGTTAGTAAATGTGCCAATGCTGACGAAGGCCAACTAGATTTTCCAGGGATAAGAGCCATAGAGACCATCAGAAAATTAGACCCAAAGATTTCTACAAAGGAAGTATTTAAAGACTGGCTGGGAAATGCTTTGCATCAAATAAAGAGGGGCCATCTTTAACCGAGGCTCCTTGGTCATGGATGCGGTGAGGAGTTGGAGCTGTAGCTAATTTCCCCTTGTAGATGAGACAGCCAAGTCAATCTGTGGGCAAAGTAGTGTTACCTTAGTAACTTAGATCTCTATGCTCTGTAAGTCTGCCAAGTTTGTGTGCTTTGGGATTTGCTTTTATTTTGTTTTTTTCTTCATTCTTTAGGAAAATCCCTCTTAAAACAACAACAACAAAAACAACAACATTTTTATCTTCCTTGAACTAAAGGAACCTGGGTTTGGTCCCCACCATTGACTAATAGAATTTTTAGGTGAAAGAGAAAGAGACCTTTGAGATCTTCTTGTTCAAAAATGCCATGTTACAAATGAAAAATAGAAACTGCAGAGAGGCTAAGTGACTTATATGGGGTGATTGTGGTAATACTAGTGCTTCTCTTTATCATTTCTCCAGGTTAACATATCATTTCACTCATGATCTCCCTGTGGAGTTAGGCAGAGCAAAGATTTTTATTCCCATTTTATATATGAGGAACCTGAAGTCTAGGAAGGTTTTGTGGTTTTACCAGAGGGATATAGCTATTAAGTAGTAGAGACATGGTAGAAACCCAAATATTATTTGTACAGATCTTCTGTTCATTGCTTTTTAATCTTTAGAAAAATTGAAGGTGCAGAGTAACATCTAGATGCCAGATTTTTGTTTTTGTTTTGTTTTGATTTGGAGTAGTCCTTGCTTCTCAAACTATACTCCATAGAACTGAGTGTTTGTTACAAGAGGTAACCCTGGGAAGAATAATGCAAAGTTCTTTTTTCAACTAGTAGCATGACACAGTAAATGAGAATACTGGTTTTGGAGTCATCTGTGTTTAAATCCTGTTCCAGATGGGTTCTACCTTTGGAAACCATTTATTCCTTGGGACCCATTTTCTTCATCTGTACAATTTAGGAGTCTGGGTGGTACAACTTCTGAGCCTCCTGGCAGCATCAATCCCATTCCAAGAATGTGAAACATGGTTTATTCATCTTTGGGTTTCATAATAACAGTATTTGAATGTCACATTATACTAAAGACTGTAAACTAAACTTCCTGTGAAATATATAAAGCTTCCAGAAGGAAAGAGACTTGAGCAAGATCACACAGCAAGACTGTGGCAGATCTGAGACTAAAACCCAGTTCTTTTATCCTCAACTATCGTGTTTGCTGTTGTTGTTTTTGTTTTGTTTTGTTTTGCAACCTGTACAATCCAGCCTACCTAGCATCTACCATACTGTTCTGCAAAGTATTAGCTAAGGCACAAAGACCAGATTTAAAAATTAGGCTGAAAATATTTAGAAGACATTGGAAACATTTTAACCCTCACAATATAGAAACAAATGAGCTTAATGCAACATCAGCAAGAATAATTAGTTAAATAAGAAACCATCATATGATGAGATTTTCCTTGGCTGTGCCTTCCTAGGTCAGCTTTACTAACACAATGGCCCCATTCCAGGGTATCCTTCCACCCCAAAAGGGCCACTTTTCTGGAGTTTCTTTCATAATTACTAAAGTCATCATTAAAAGTTGATTTGACAGCACTTTTAATGCTGCCTTTCTCAAATGTGTCTTATGAAACTCCCTAACCACAAAAAATGCTGGTTGCAGTTCTGATCATTTGTATATAGCAGGTGTTTAACAATAAATGTTCTTTGAATTTGTTCATGAATACTCTTCCTTCCCTGCATGGAATATTTCCCTGTATATCTCCTGCCAACACTTTTATATAACAACTGTCCTTTTCAGTATCGGACTGTATGTTTTACAAAGAAAAAATCATCAGTTACTGTGCCTATATAAGCATCATATGGATAATGATTTTAATTTTTTCTTCCTTAGGAGCATTCATTTAACCATTTTATCTTATGTTGAAGGTCAAATAAACAATTATCAAGACTTTTTGTTTATGTGTAATTCATGGATGATTCATAGGAAAGTCTGAAACGAAGGCTTTTAGTAGCCTCAAACTAATTCAAATCCACTATTTCGTTCCTCTTCATGTTCTGGAAGAGATTTTTTTTTTTAATCAGATTTTTCTTCCATACTTCCTAAGAGAAGTGGCTTTGATGTTTGGAGACCTGGTGTAAGTCCTGGATCTTACATTTTGAACTATAAGGTCATGGGTTAGTACCATGCATTTAGAACTGGAAGGAATATAGAAAGCCATCTCCAATAGCCCCTTTTCTTTCACTTTCTCTTTATTCCTTTTCTTTCCTTCCTTCTTTCCCTCCCTCCTTTCCTTCCTTCCTTCCTTCCTTCCTTCCTTCCTTCCTTCCTTCCTTCCTTCCTCCCTCCCTCCCTCCCTCCCTCCCTCCTCTCTGCCTGTTTTTCTCTTTCTCTCACTCTCTCTTCTATGTAAAGTTTTAAATCATGTGTCCAAGGTATTAGAGTTTGTTAGTGGCAAGGCTAGGATTTGAACACAGGACTTTTGACCACAAATCCAAAGAACTTTCCACTATATAGTTATTTACTTTGTGAGTTAGATTTTTTAATTGCTTAACCCTTCTGATCCTCAGTGTATAAACTGCAAAATGAGGATTTCAATAATAATATGATGGGCCTCATGTAACTGTTAGGATAAAAGTTCTTTGTAAAGCTCACAAAGCTATATAAACATTTTAGTATACCTCTAGCCTCTTTCCCTTCTTAACAGTTTTATATTAAAAACATTATGCAAATAAAAATGAGATCAAGTGTTTGATTATCTATCCTGTTTTGAAATGCTTTACACGACCAGAGTGGAGTTATTTCATACCTAACTGAAAGAAGTTGTATTTCTATGTTGAGCTTAAATTGACTTTTCTGTAACCCCCAATCATTAGAAATAGTTGTTCTTTTTGAAGATACTAAATTATCTTCCAAACATATTTTGTCTGTTCCAATATTTCCATTGCTTCCTTTTAGGCTATAAATCCTTAGGTCATATAAATGTTCCTAATTAATCCTGATTTCAAGTTCCTTTACCATCTTGGACTCCCTCCTTAGGAGAAGTGGAAACTTTTCCATTCCCTACAACCCTGTTATCTAAAATGTGGTGACTAAAACCTAATCTGTTATTCTGGATATGGCCAGATCAAGAAAGCATATCAACAAACTATCTGTTCCCTTTCCAGATACTCTCTGATTTGGAATAATCTGGTTCAAGCAGAATTTGGACCCAGATCTCTTCATTTCAAGTAGTTCAGTGTTATTCCTTAGTATAATATTGATCCCGCAAGGAATATGGTCTTATCTGAGGTCTAAAGAATAAACAGATTTAGGAGTTAGAGTCACTTCTTAGGTGAATGACTATAGGACAGGTGCTTGGCAGACAGAAATACTTTCTGCTAAATAGGATAGGCAGGTGATGAAAAATATTTTTATTTATTTTATTAAATATTTCCCAATTACATATACAAACATTTTTATGTTCTTTTTAAAAAAATTGAGTTTCAAATCCTCTCCCTCCCTCTTGCCCCTCCCCTGCCCCTTGAAAAAGTAAGTAATAGGATATGGAATGTCCATGTGAAGTGATGCAATATACATTTCCACACTAGTCATGTTGCAAAAGAAAGCACAAACACACACAACTGAAGATTAATAAAGAAAGAAAAGTAAGCTTCCATCTGCATTCAGACTCCATCAGTTCTTTCTCTGGAGGTGGGTACTATTTTTCATCATAAGTCCTTCAGAATTTTCTTGGATCATTGTGTTTTTGAGAATATCTAAGTCATTCACAGTTGTTAATTATATAATATTGCTTTGCCATTTACATTATTTTCCTGGTTCTGGTTGCTTCACTTTGTATCAGTTCATATAAGCATATGTCTTCCCAGCCTTTTCTGAAATCATCCTGCTTATCTTATAGCAAAAATATTATTGCAACACAATCATATGACAACTTGTACAGCCATTCTGCAATTGATGCCTATCCCCTCAATCTCCAGTTCTTTGACACCACAAAAATGCTACTATACATTTTTTGTCTCTTTATTTGATCTTTTTGGGTGATAAACCTAGTAAGTACTACTGCTCGATCAATGAGTATATACAGTTTTATATCCTTTTGAGTGTAGTTCCAAATTCTTTTCTATAATGGTTGGGCTAGTGCATAACTCTAATGGTTTATTAGTGTCCTAATTTTCCACATCCCCTCAAACATCTGTCATCTTCCTTTTGTGATGTTAGTCAGTCTGATAGGTGTAAGATGTCATCTCAGTCTTATTTTAATTGGCATTTATCTAATCAGTAGTGATTTAGAGCAGTTTTTCAATTGACTATTGATAGCTCTGATTACATCCTCTGAAATCTATCTGTTCATATCCTTTGACTATTTATCAATTAGATAATGACAGTTTTGAAAAAAATAAATTTGACTAAGTCCTTGATATATTTGAGAAATGAGGCCTTCATTAAGGAAAGTTGCTATACACCCCTACCCTGCCAGGGTTTGTTGTTTTCTTTCTAATATCTGCTGCATTAGTTTTGTTTTTGCAAAATTCTTTTAATTTCCTGTAATCAAAATTATCTTTTTTATTTCCCATGATTCTCCCTATCTCATGTCTGGTCATAAACTCTTCCCTTATCCATAGATCTGACAGGTGCATTTACCCATGCTTCCCTAGTTTACTTAGAATATCATCTTTTATGTTTAAATCATGTACCCATTTTAACCTTATCTTGGTACATGGTGTGAGATGTTGATCTATGTCTAGTTTCTTCTGAAATTCTTTTCTGTTTTCACATCAATTTTTGTTACAAGCTTGTATCTTTGGATTTATCAAACACTATATTATTACGTTCATTTACTATTATGCATTGTGTACCTATTCTATTTCATTGATCCATTACTCTATTTCCTTTCCAGTACCAGATTGTTTTGATGATTACGGCTTTGCAATATATTTTGAAATACGTTACTGTTATGTTGCCTTCCTTCATATTTTTTTCATTAATTAGACTAATATTCTTTATCTTTTGTTCTTCTAGATAAAATGTGTTATTTTTTCTAGTTTACAAAACAATTATTTGGTAGTTTGGTAAGGCACTAAAAATAAACTTAGATAGACTTGTCTATTATTATTATTATAACTTAGAATTTTCACTTTTATTACATTGGTTCAGTTTGCCCATGGACAATAAATATTTCCTCCACTTGTTTAGATCTATTTTTTTTGGAGGGGCAATGAGGGTTAAGTGACTTGTCCAGGGTCACACAGCTAGTAAGTATCAAGTGTCTGAGGCTAGACTTGAACTCACGTCCTCATGACTCCAGGGCCGGTTCTCTATCAACTGTGCCACCTAGCTGCCCCCTTAGATCTATTTTTTATTTTAAGTATGATTATGTAAGACATTAAAATATTAGTCATTTTGTGCAAGAAAACTTGAAAAAAGTGAAAGTGAAAAATAGCATGCTTCAGTCTGTTTCATCAATATCAGTTCTTTCTTTGGAGATGGATTGTACTTTTCATCAATAGTCCTTTAGGATTGATTGTCTCAGATCATTGTATTCTTGAGAATGGTTAAGTCATTCACAGTTCTTCATCAAAAAATATGTTTGCCTCTGTGCACAATGTTTCCTTGATTCTGCTCACTTCACTATACATCAGTTAATAAAAGTATTTCCAGGCCCTTCTAAAATCATCTTGCTTATCCTTTTTTATACCACAATAATATACCATCCCCGTCATATACTATAGCTTGTTTAGCCATTCCCCAGTTGATGGGCATTCCTTTGATTTCCAATTCTTAGCCACCACAAAAAGAGCTGCTATCAATATTTTTGTACAAATAGGTCTTTTTCTCTTTTTGGGGATGTCTTTGGGATATAAACCTAGCAGTGGTATTGCTGGAGCAAAGAGTATGCATAATTATATAGCCCTTTGGGCATAGTTCCAAATTGCTCTCCAAAATGGCTGGATCTTTCCACAACTCCACCAACAATGTATTATCATCCCAGCTTTCTTTTCTTTTTTTTTCTTTTTTCTTTAATTTGTGATATATAATTATATTTATAAACATATCAAATATAGCTATAATATACACAGACACATAGATGACATATATAATGTAAATTTTCTACATTTAGATATACCTTGAGATATTCCAATACATATAACTTAGTATTTTAATTCCTTAAATAACTGTTTTATAAATAACAAATACATATTCCCTCCAGCATCCGACATTTTCGTTTTTTGTTATATTTGCCATTTTGATAGGCATGAGGTCATACATCAGAATTGTTTTAATATGCATTTTCTGGTCACTAGTGATCTAAAGCATTTTTTCATATGATTATAGACAGCTTTTATTTCTTTGTCTGAAAACTGCCTGTTCATATCCTTTGAACATTTATCAATTGGGGAAAGATTTGATTTTTTATAAATTTGAACCAGTTCTCTCTATATTTGAAAAATGAGACCTTTTCAGACATATTTGTTGCAAAAATTCTTTTCCATTTTTCTGCTTCCCTTATAATCTTGGTTACATTAGTTTTGTTTGTGCAAAAACTTTCAAATTTTATATAATTAAAATGATCTATTTTATATTTTGTTTTACTCTCTACATTTTCTTTGGTCCTAACTTCTTCCTTTTCCCATAAATCTGACAGAGAAACTATTCCATATTCTCTTAATTTGCTTATGGTATCATGCTTTATGTGTAAATCATGTACCTATCTTTACCTTATTTTAGTATGTGGTGTGAGGTATTGGTCTATACCTAGTTTCTGCCATACTGTTTTCAAGTTTTCCCAGAAGTTTTTGTCAAATAAATGAGTTTTTCTTCAAAATCTTGGATCTTAGGGTTTGTCATATACTAGATTACTATAGATATTTACTATAGTGTAATCTGTACTTATTCTATTCCACTGATCCACCTCTCTATTTCTTGGCCAGTACCAGATTGTTTTGATAATAACTGCTTTATAGTACAGTTTGAGATCTGGTACTGCTAGACTACCTTCTTTTGTATTTTTTTTTTCATTGATCCCCATGACATCTTTGAGCTTTTATTTTTCCAAATGAATTTTGTTATTACTTTTTCTGGATCTATAAAGTATTTTTGATACTTTAATTGGTCTAGTACTAAATAAATAAATTAACTTAGGTAGGATTGACATTTTTATTAGTTATATTGCATTGGCCTACCCATGAGCAATTAATATTTTTACAATTGTTTAGATCTGATTTTATTTGCATTAAAACTGTTTTGTAGTTCTGGTCATATAGTTCCTTGGTTTGTCTTGGCAGGTAGACTCCCAAGTATTTTATATTGGCCACAGTTATGTTAAATGTAATTTCTCTTTCTGTCTCTTGCTGCTGAACTTTGTTGGTAATATATAGAAATGTTGATGACTTTGGGGGGTTTATATTGTGTCTTTACTAAAGGTTTTAATAAATTCAAGTAGATTTATAGTTCATTATTTAGGATTTTCAAAGTATAACATCATATCGTCTGCAAAGAGTGATAATTTTGTTTGTTCCTTACCTATTCTAATGCCTTTAATTTATTTTTCTTCTCTTATTGATATAGATGATATTTCTAGTGCAATATTAAATAATAGAGGTGATAATGGACAGCCTTTCTTCACCCCTGATGTATTAGGAAGGCCTCAAGCTTATACCCATTACAGTTAATGCCTGTTGATGACTTTAGATAAATTGTACTTATCATTTTAAGGGAAGTTCCTTTTATTCCTGTGCTCTCTAGTGTTTTTAACAGGAATGGGTGCTGTATTTTGTCAAAGACCTTTTCTGCATCTATTGAAATAATTATACGAATTCTGTTGGTTTTATTATTGATATGGTCAATTATGCTGATAGTTTTCCTAATATTGAACCAGCGCTTCATTCCTGGTATAAATCCCACCTGATAATAATGTATGATCCTTGTGATGTATTGCTGTAATCTCTTTGCAAGTATTTTATTTAAAAAATTTCCATCAATATTCATTAAGGAAATTGGTTTATGTTTTTCTTTCTGTTTTGGCTCCTCCTGGTTTGTGTATCAGCACCATATTTGTCTTATAAAAGAAGTTTGGCAGGACTCCTTTAATTATTTTCTCAAATTATTTATATAGTATTAGGATTAATTTCCCTTTAAATGTTTGGGTTGAATTCACTTGGGAATCCATCTGGTCCTGGATTTTTTTCTCAGGAAGTTCATTGTTGACTTGTTCAATTTCTTTTTCTAAAAATGAGTTATTTTAATATTTTGTTTCTTCTGTTAATCTGGGTAATTTATATATATTTTAGATATTCATCCATTTTATTTAGACTATCAAATTTATTGGGATATAATTGGGCAAAATAGTTTCTAAAAATTGTCTTAATTTCCTCCTGATAGGTGTTGCATTTATCCCTTTCATTTTTGATACTAGTTATTGTGGTTGTTATTGTATTGGCTCAGCCTACCAATGAGCAATCGATATTTCTGCACTTGTTTAGATCTAAATTTATTCATGTGAAAAGTGATTTGTAATTGTGTTCATGTAGTTCCTAGGTTTTTCTTGGTAGGTAGATTCCAAAGTATTTTATATTGTTTGTCTTTATTTTATTTATTTTTTCTTTCTATCTCTTGCTGCTGGATTTTCTTGGTAATATCTACAAATGCTGATGATTGATGTGGGTTTATTTTATATCCTGTGACTTTGCTAAAGTTGTTAGTTGTTCAACTAGATTTTTCCTTGATTCTCTAGTATTCTTTAAGTGTACCATAATATTACCTGCAAGGAGTAATTGTTTTAGTTCCTCATTGCAAACATTTTCTGGATCTATTGAGATTATCATGGATTTTATTGTCTTTGTTATTGATATAATCATTTATGATGATACCATAATACTAAACTAACCCTGCATTTCAGGTATTCATTCCATTTGGTCATAGTGAATGATCTTTGTGATACAGTGCCATAATATCCTTGCTGGTATTTTTTCCATTTATATTCTTTAAGGAAATTGGCCTATAGTTTTCTTTCTCTATTTTTGCAATCCCTGGTTTATTTATCAAAAACATATTTGTGTTGTAAAGAAGGATTTTGGTAGGACTCCTTTACCTATTGTTTTCAAATAGTTTATATAGTATTGGGATTAATTATTCCTTAAATGTTTGATAGAATTCACTTGTAAATCTATCTGGCTCAAAGGATTTTTTCTTAGGGATTTCATTTATGGCTTGCTAATTTCTTTTTCTAACAGAGGGATATATATGAATTCTATTTTCTCTTCTATTAATCTGAAAGAAAAATTGAAAAAAAACCTTCACTTTCCACTTTTTTTCTTGTAAGTCATTCTGTATCTTCCTAAGAACATTTTCTCCCTCTTGGCTAATAAACTAGAGACATCACAAGGGCTGAAAACTATTAGGTTGAGGCCTTATTCCTAGAAGACAAAGAAAATTTTAGCAACTTCTCCATTCACATATTTTATATAGGTGGAAGTGAAGCCCCTGAAATTTTAAGGATTGTTCTTAGTGTTGGAAGGGAAATTAAAGAAAACCAGTCAAAGCAGCACATTAGATTCTCAGGTCTTGGGTTTATCAAGTAGACTATGCCTCAGGAATCTTTTTTTTTTTTTTTTTTAGTGAGGGAATTGGGGTTAAGTTACTTGCCCAGGGTCACACAGCTAGTAAGTGTTAAGTGTCTAAGGCCGGATTTGAACTCAGGTACTCCTGACTCTAGGGCCGGTGCTCTGTCCACTGAGCCAACTAGCTGCCCCGCTGCCTTAGGTATCTTAAGGAGAAAGTCACATTTTCACCTGATAGTTGGTGCTAGTAGTCAAAAAAGAACATGCTAAATGGTTAGATGACTGACAAGCGTATATTAAGCTTCTCCAGTCTTTTCAGGCTCTATTCTAGTGGAAGAAGATAAAAAAGACAAAAATGAAACAGTCCTTGTCCTCAAAGACCTTATTTCTATTGGTGGAAAACAACATTCATATAAATATCTGTATATTTATATATGTGTTCGAGAGTATGTGTATGTATGTATTGACATAGATATGTTTATATGTTTTAGTATATCCATATTCATGTGTGTATGTGTAAAGTAATAAGCAATAATAGTAAATATAACATATTTATTTATTTTTTGGTGGAGAGGATAGTAGTGTTTTGGAGGAACAGAAAAGATAGAGGTAGTCTTTGAGTTGACCTTTGAAGGGAATTTACATTTCTAAGATGTAGAAACCAGGTAGGAGTGCATTCTAGGCAAGAGGGATTCTGCCTATACAAAAAGATTTCTATTCTTAGATTCAGGAGAGAATTTATCTGAGAGTTCAGAGAAAATAGTCAGCATTCTGTGGCCTGAGGAATCCCCCCAAAAAGATCATTTAAAAGAGATAAGAGGCATTCAAGAGCAAAATTCTAACAATGCAATTAAACATGATTCCAATAAAGACAAAATGGGGAGCTAAGTAAGTATTTAGGAAAGAACACAATATTTTAATCAGAGGATTTTAGTCAAGTCACTGAAATTCTCTCCATTTCAGTTTCCTAATTTGTAAAGAAGTCAGAATAGATGACATCTAAAGTCCTTTCCATTTGGAAATCCTAAAAAAACCTGTTATCAGAAGAAATGTATGTATACACACATATACAAACACACACATATATAGGTATGTATTACACATATGGAGTTCATTGATGAATTCAGATTTTTAAAAA
The DNA here is from genome assembly GCF_019393635.1 of Dromiciops gliroides. NCBI lineage: Eukaryota > Metazoa > Chordata > Mammalia > Microbiotheria > Microbiotheriidae > Dromiciops > Dromiciops gliroides. The sequence continues at coordinate 83,559,138 of NC_057866.1, read as the reverse complement.
TCATTTTTAAAAGGAAGAAAACCAGGAATGTAACTGAGGAGAAATGTGAAATAGTAGCATGATTCTACAAGAAAAACATTAGTTTAAAGCTCAGAATGAACTGGCCATAGAAAATTCTAAGAATGATATAAGGGGTAGTCTTTAAAACTATGTGAAAGGAAAATACATGAGAAATACAAGGAAGAGATCCCTTACAGCTTGATATGCATAGTATAATATTAATTGTTAAAAGAGAAAAAAGAACTACTCAATTATTTTATTCTTAATTATTTTGTTCCTATCTTCTTTATTAAGAGCATAATTTGCCTTAGATAGAGAGCAGAACACACATTGTTAAGTGAGAACTGATGTAGAAGATAGTTATGGGAAGAGTAAAAGAGTACTTGGATACTTAAATAATTTCAAATTTCCAAACTATGGTTAATTACATCTCAGGGAACTGATGTTGGTAATCATTGAAGAACTGCAGGGGATAAGAAGATGGAAGAAGACTAGATTTAGGTTTGGCCTAATTTTTAAAAGTAGATTCTGAATACAGACCAGTGAATTTTCATGTTGCTCTTGGGCAAAACTCTAGAACATATTATTAAATAGATGGCATATAAACATTTAGAAATGGAGACAGTTACCCCCAGCAGTAAGGATGGATTTATTAAAACTAAGTTAGGTCCAACAACTAGCAATTCTTTTTTTTCCAATAGTGTTCCTATATGAGTGGATGAGAGGAAAACTATACACACAGTGTATTGTTATTTCAGCCTGGTATCTGAGCATATCTCACAATTGGTAGAAAACATATATATCATCTTATGTAGATGATGGAGAAATATGGTCTGGCTAATAATACAGTCTGGTGCCTTTTTAGATGGTTGGGTGACCATTCACAATGATTGTGGATAAATATATTGATGTCAAACTTTAGGGAAATTTGTAGTGACATATCACAGGACTATGAACTAGGCTCTACACAGTTCAAAATTGTTATCAATAACTTGGATGGAGGCAAATATAGTAAGCAGTTTTAATTTGCAGAGGATAAGAATCAAAGCTAGAAAGTCAATTTAGTGATCAAAAACATAAAGGAAATACATGGAGTAATGCAAAGAAAGAAAATAGAGCCAAACCTTCTTTATATATTCATTATTTACAACAATGAATACAAAAAAGACAGGTTAAAAACTGCAGGTGGTGATGTTGTCTACTACCATTTTGAGGGGCTTAGCATCTATGATTTCATTAGTATGAGAAATTCCCAGTGAGAACCCTCCTACAGCCAATGCAGAATAGCAAGAGCTCTGCAAAATATAACCTTAGACAATTTCCCGGGGACATTGAGAGGTTAGTTGTTATTTATCAGTCATTTCAGTCATGTCCTACTCTTCGTAACCTCCATTTGGGCTTTTCTTGGCAAGGGAAAATATGTGAAATGATAATGGGCATTCTTTGTTCACCCCTGATGTATTAGGAAGGCCTCTAGCTTATCCCCATTGCAGAGAATGCTTGTTGATGGTTTTATGAAATGGTATTTCAATTTACAGATAAGGAAACTGAGGCAAACAGGATTAAGTGATTTGCCCAGGGTCACACAGCTAGTGTTTGAGGCCAGGTTTGAAATCAGGTGTTCCTGACTCCAAGCCCAGTGCTCTATCCACTACTCTAAATATGTTCCCCACTGACAGCTTAAGGACTTGCTAAGGGCTAAGTAGCCCATACATATCAAAGGCAGAACTTGGACCCAGAATTTCTACATCATACCACTTATCTTGGTTGTGACAAGGTAGTATTTTGTTAAATTTAAAGTAAGGAGGCTTCCTTTCTATTAGCAAACAGAAAAGCTTCAAAGTATGAAATGATAGTAATTCTTTTGAGGTGTTTTGGTGTCTATTGTACAGTTTTTGTGTTTGCTGTGTTAACAGTAATCAATTAAAAATATGACATGATGGATGACATAATCAGGAACTTAAAATTTCTTTACAGGGCAAAAGATGGCCCCAAACTAATTGGGAGAGGATACTATAAGGGATAAATGTGAATCTCTACCCAAAGTTTAAAAAAACAACAACTTCTTCAACAATACATAGAGACAGTTTGTTTCTCATATCTATTTATCTATCTACCTACCTATAACTATATACACATCTCTATATCTATCTATCAATCTCTATTTCTTTCTCTATATCTATCTATATCTATGTCTATGTAAAAAAAGATTCAGGAGATTTTTTTCAATGCAATCTCAATATGTATCAATAGTGCGATGTGCCAGCCAATAGAGTTAAGGTAGTCAATCTTAGATAGTGCTTTGCTTTCCCTTGATGGGATCACATCTTGAATCATATTTTTGGTTTTGGCTACCATATTTTTATCAGGGCAGGAGAGGATAAGGGAAAGGATGAAGATTGGGAAATAATGATCATGTCCACTTTGAGGGATCATAAGGTATAGAAGAGATGTGAAGTCATGACAAATGAGAACCATTTAAATAATGTACAAACATGTGGCCTAAAGAAGATGAAACTTGGGGACATATCATAATTGTCACAACATAGCTGAAGAATGGTTCTGCATGTCTTTTTAAAAAGTAATAAACATTTTTATTTATAATTTGGGGTTCCAATTTTTATCTCTCCTTCCCTCCATCCACTATGCCCTCCCTGAGGCAGTAAGCAATCAGATATGGGATTTCCATGTATGATTATGTAAAGCATTACCATATTAGTCATTTTGTACATGAAACCTTGAATAAAAGAAAAAAAAATGAAAGAAAGTGAAAAATAGCATGCTTCATTCTGTTCCATCAATGTTCGTTCTTTCTTTGGAGGTGGATAGTATGTTTCATCAATAGTCCTTTGGGATTGTCTTAGATCATTGTATTGTTGAGAATAGTCAAGTCATTCATAGTTCTTTTTTTTTTTTTTTTAGTGAGGCAATTGGGGTTAAGTGACTTGCCCAGGGTCACACAGCTAGCTAGTAAGTGTTAAGTGTTTGAAGCCAGATTTGAACTCAGGTACTCCTGACTCCAGTGCCAGTGCTCTATCCACTGTGCCACCTAGCTGCCCCATTCATAGTTCTTCATCAAAAAAGTATTGCTATCTCTGTACACAATGTTCTCTTGGTTCTGCTCACTTCATTATACATTATTTCATACAAGTATTTGCAAGCCTTTCTGAAATCATCCTGTTTGTCATTTCTTATAGCACAATAATATTCCATCACCATCATATGCTACAGATTGTTTAGCCATTCCTCAGTTGATGGACATTGCTTTGATTTCCAATTCTTAGCCACAACAAAAAGAGCTGCTATCAATATTTTAGTACTAATAGGTTGTTCTTTTCTTTTGGGGGATATCTTTAGGATGTAAAACTAGTAATTGTATTTCAGGATCAAAGGGTATGCACAGTTCTATAGCCCTTTGGACATAGTTCCAGAATGCTTTCCAGAATGGTTAGATCTTTTCACAACTCCACCAATAGTGGATTAGCATTACAGCTTTCCCACATCCCCCCCAACCTCCAATATTTTCTATTGTTTTTTATTTGTACTCTGATATGTGTGAGGGGATACCTCAGAGTTGTTTTAATTTTCTGCATGTCTTTAGAAAAGAAGAACTAGTGCCAATGATTGGAAATTATAGGAAGATGATTTTTGGTCCACAATAAGGCAAAGGTTACTTAGAGAGTGAGTTGTCCAACAACAAAATGTAGGTTCTTGAAGGTCAAGATTAAGAAGAGCTCATAGATTTAAAGCTATAATTGTGTTTAGAGGATATCTTATTCAACATTTATCAACTACAATGACCAGAAAGGTGGATGATGCTTGTTCAAAATCATAGAGATTTTAAATATCAAAGTCAGAATTTAAAACAAATTCCTGACTCCAGATTTATACTACCTCTAAAGTGATGAGACTTCCATTTTTGTAAGTATTCATATAGAGGCTAAATAATTAGCTGTGTTCCCTGTGTTATAGATTTAGAGGATATAAGGAGATGATGTCTAGTCTCTTTAAACTATAAGATTGTATGATTCTGATATAAACCCTCTTTCTTAGGGCATTTGTCAATCAAATAGAAGGCCATTCATGTAGGCAAGCTACTGGTAATACAACAAAAATCCTAACATGGACCAAGATTCTCTATTAGTTTTCATTTTTTTCTTTTTTTCCCATATTCTATATTATAGTTATGTAATTTGAATTTCTGAGCATTTTAGTCTGTTCCTTCATTGATTTCATCATGTCCCAGGAGTTTGTAGCTCAGAAATCAACGAAGTTTTGCGTTTTAATGAAATAATTTGTCTAGTCTACTTTTCACATTAATCTATTCAACATGTTTTCTTTTGGGTTTAGTACCAATGTAATGGTCCTTTTTTCCCCTTAAGCAAAAGACTGGTGGATGATTTTCAAATGAATATGACTCATATTTACATTTTTTTTAAAGTCGACAAAGTACTTTTTCCCACCAGAACCCTGTGATATAGGTACAGTTTAAGTACCATTATTATCCCCATTTTACAGATAAGGAAGATATTCTATAACCATCTTCTCTGACTCAACCTGCCACTCTTACCATGATATTATGTGGTATCATATGTAGTATTACTTAATCACATTCATAGATGATTGCAATTCAGAAGGTTTGCTTTTCTCAGCATGGAACTTTGAAACTTCAGCTGAGAAATTACATAATTAGTTAACTATTCATTATTCAGATCTGCACTCCTTAAAAATGTTGCTAGCCCACCAATTCATTGATGAAAAATAAATTGCAAATATAATCCCAAACAAATGCACATACTTTAAATCAACAGACTGATGAGGTAGAAAACACACAACATAAGGTATGTAAAATTCTGAGTTCTCATTCTGATTACAACAGTAACTTCCTATATCACTCTGTGTAGGTCACATCTTTTCTTGAAGTCAGTATTACTTATAAAAAGAGGATGCTGAAAGAGATAACCTATACATTCCCTTTTATCACTAATGATTTATAATTATTTTAGTTTCTAAATATTATATTGTTTTCAAGAAGAAACATTTATAAATGCCTATACAGAATAACAATAAGAGTGAAAATAACAAAACATAGACTACATTCATAATATCAGTGAAGGGAAAAATGGTAAGCTTAGCCTATTTGGGGATGAAATGCAGGTGAGGAAGACAGTTGTCATAGTAGATAAAAGAATTAGGACCTTAAAACTATCTCAGAAGGATAAACTGGTGGTATTAAATTTATAAGATGAAATTTAATGATAAAAATAAAGTCCTCTGTTTGGATTCAATCAACTGTAACAATAAAACATAATTTTGCTAGGAAGCAGCTTATGTAAAAAAAATGAAAAAAACAAAACAAAACAAAAAACCTGGTGATTCTGTTGTATTACAAGCTTCATATCATGTGGAAATCTAAAAAAAAAAGGAATGAAAGATTGAATTGCATAAATAGTAGTGTAGTATGTAATGAAGATGAGGTGTCACAAAACCTTACCATAGAGGTATTAATTGAGGAAGTGGGAATATTTAGCTCAAAAAAAGAGGTAACACCAGAGGGACATAGTATTAAGAGTCCCAGTAAGAGAAGGAAGCTAGGTGGCGCAGTGGTAAGCCATCGGCCTTAGATTCAGAAGGACCTGAGTTCAAATGTGGCCTCAAATACTTGACACTTACTAGCTGTGTGATGCTGGGCAAGTCACTTAACCCCCATTGCCCTGCAAAATAATAATAATAATAATAATAAAGAATAAAAAAAGAGTCCCAGTATGTCATGTGGGAAAAAAAAAGAGATTAGGTATATTCCTCTCAGAGGCAGAATGTAAAACAAAGACAACGTATGAAATTTACAGAGAAGTAGATTTCAATATATTAGAAGAAAAATTTCCAAACAAATGGATCTCCTACTAAATGGAATAGAGAGTCTCAGCTTCCAAATGACAATAAGAATGAAAAGGATGAAAACAAAAGCAGAAAGGTAACTGAAAAACTCATGTTTACACAATGATCCTGTGATGCTCCTTCAATAAGAAAGTTCACAGGATCTCAAGTTGAAAAGGACCTGAGAAAACATCTGGTCTAACCTCTTTATTTTACAGATAAGGAAACCAAAGATCAGAGAAATGTTAACTTGCCAAAAAATTACAAAGGATCACAGCACCAGGACTTGAGCCCAAGTCCATTATTCTGACCACTAAAATATGCTTCCCATGGATACAACATACACATCTCAGTAAGTACTCATTTATTGTTTCCTTTTATTAACACCATTATAACTGTTGAAGATATACATAATGGATCTGAGTTCAGGCCATGGCCAGTTACACCTGATGCTCAGAGATTCTAGTTAATACAGAAACATAATATATTTCTAAAGTATCATCCTACTTTTGGATAACCTTAATTTTTAGGAAAAAAAATTGATTACATGAAGCCTCAAGCGTTTTCTCTTTAATCCATTTCTCTAATTTTTTCTTGTTGGGGCCAAGCCAAACAAGTCTAATCACTCTTTCAAATGAGGGTCCTTTAATCACTTGAATACATTTAATATATACCTCCTTTATTGTCTCATATTTACACAATACATATCTAATTAATTTGCATGATTCTATTATTGTCTCTAGTTCCCTCACAATAATGTGTTACACAGAGATCTCTATGTCTGTCTCTGTCTCTTTCTCTCTGTTCTTAACTATATGTGTATACACACACATATGTACAAACATAATTATAAAGAGAGAGATAGAAAGAAACAAAAATAATAAAATGCTGCACCCTCAAATGAACACAGTCCTGCAGATGGGACTAGGGCAGATTAAGTTGGAATGGTCACTTTATTTTTTTTCCTTTAAGCTTTCCCCTTTACTATTGATGACTGCTTGAGTGTGTAGTCCATTAAAAACAGATCATTTTCACAGGAATTATTTTCTAACTCATTTCTTCCCCAAACTATTCTTTTTGTTTTGTAATTTTCCACATATATGTAGAATGTTCTTTTTATCTTATTTGCTTTGTCCCATCATTCTAGCCCTTTTTTTGTTTTTTTGAGGAGCAATGGGGGTTAAGTGACTTGCCCAGAGTCACACAGTTAGTAATTGTCAAGTATCTGAAGCTAGATTTGAACTCAGGTACTCCTGAATCCAGGGCCGGTGCTTTATCCACTGTGCCACCTTATATGTTTTAAGTGTTAGCAGATATCCAGTTGCCAGAGTTATGATTTGTTTTTCAAATACCTTACCTACTTTTGTGTTCTACCAAGGTGGTCTGGTATACTTCATAGTAATAACACTCCCCCCCCCCATTATTTATCCTTATCCAAATTATCTACATGTTCCTCCTTGGATTTTTGGATTTCATCACATAATTGTTACTTCTTAGCATACAATCCCATTCCACATGCTTATATGAATTCCTTTTCTTTTGATAATATATACTCTTCTAGTGGCATATTTAAGCTATTAGTTCCATTCCATCAAATCTCAGTGAGAGTCAGGCTCAAATGTGTCTCTCTGAATCATGCATGTTTATATAGAAACCAGAGCACACCGTTTTTTGTTTAAAAAAATTCTGGCTGTTATTTGATGTTGTCTCCAATCAGATACTGTTTTCTTTTGTTATTAGTCTTCCTGCTTTGTACTTTGTCTCTGTGGTACAAGGCTTTTAAGGTATATTTGGAAACTTCTTCCTTCTCCCTTGCTCTTTAAATTTATATCCCTCTTAATTTGATTTGCAATCAGGCACAGTGCTTTTGCCAAGCCTTGTTAGGTGTTTCAAGTTACTGTCCAATGGTCTATCATTTCTTTATTTTAAGTCATGGTCCAGAAGCCAATGGAATTCCCTGCCCTGATCTCATTTTACCCTGCTATTGATCTTCATTTAATTCTCCTCACATCCCTGCATGCAAGGCTCCCCCTATCCATTTTGGGAGGTGTAGAGGGTGGTGGTGAGGCTTACTATACTTAGTAAACAAAAACAGGCTAGAAGAAATACAATTACCTAGTAAGACACATTTACCTTTCTTTACTTGGCTATTGACATTTTGATACATCTGCTTATGTCCTGGAATGCTAGGCCTTGTAAATATTACATCATTTTGTTTGCAATTACGCAGCAAATAGCCAAACTGCCTCAGTCATTAAGTTGCTCTACTGTCTAGACTTAGGTTTTCTCTGGTTTGAGAATATCAAAAATAGAAGTGCTTAGGCTACCTCTCCTATGGGATTTAGGAGTATCTATGGGACTAGGTCATGGATAGTGGGAAAGATGCCTTATGTCATGTGGTGGGGTTTTTGCCATCTGTTAGGGTTATTTTGTTTTGTTTTCCCGCATTAATTCACCTTTAAAGCTATCAAAAAGTTTGTATTGAAATGAGGATGGAAAAATACAGAAACTGTTCCAAGTAAATACCATGAGCAGAAAACCCTTTATTAAGAAAGTAAAAATTGGTTGGAAGATGTCTGTTACGGCAAGCGGTCAGCTGCTGTCGCTGCTGGGCCAGGTCCGGGCCCGCACCGGCCCCAGCGGGGCGGTTGCTGTCCAGCGGCTTCCATGGCAAGGAGGGCATGGGCCGCCAGTGCAGGTCACTCACCTTCTTTGTCGCGCTCCCCGTGGTAGCAGTCAGCATGCTGAGCGCCTACCTGAAGTTGCGGGAGCATCACGCACGGCCCGAATTCGTCCCCTAATTGCATCTCCGCATCCGGACCAAGCCCTTTCCATGGGGAGTTGGAAACCATCATATCAATCTTCTCCCAACCACTTAAGAGGCCGAGTAAAGAAAACTTGGACCATACTAATCAAGCACTGGGGGACTACAGCAGCTTATGGACCATCCTTTCCCCTGTATGTAGATCAGAAAATTATATGGGACCTTAAGTTAACTTCCATCACACAATAACAAATATGCTGACCTTTTATCATTTTGCTTGTGATTGAGAATGCTTAAATAAATAATTCTTTTTTTTTTTTTTTGCAGGGCAATGGGGGTTAAGTGACTTGCCCAGGGTCACACAGCTAGTAAGTGTCAAGTGTCTGAGGCAGGATTTGAACTCAGGTCCTCCTGAATCCAGGGCAGGTGCTTTATCCACTGTGCCACCTAGCTGCCCCCAAATAAATAATTCTTACCTTAAAAAAAAGAAAGTAAAAATTGATCTCATTTTTGAAAAAAAAATGGGTAAATGGGATACAGAGAGGAGGAATTCCATGAAGAGTAGAAGTCAGCGATGTGAGCAAAGGAATGATGGTCAGAAAATATATAGATATTAACAATACTCTCTATAATAATACCTTATATTTATTGACTGCTATGCACACATTATCTCATCTGTTCTTCCCTGCACAATTCAGAACACATCTGTAAAATAGGTAACAAAAGCATTATTATTCCCATTTCTCAGATGAACAAATTGAATCTCTAAGATATTGCCTGATCCAAATAAGATCACATGACTTAAAATCTTCAATGAGTTAAAGTTTTCAAAGGTCCTTGAACTCAAGTCTTCTAACTTCTATTGAGGAGGATCTTTGTAGACCTATTGTATAGAGGAGTGATGTGATGCAGTGGGAAAGAGTGCTGAATTTAGAATCAGGAGGGGGTAGTTAGGTGGCACACTAGATAAAGCACTGGCCCTGGATTCAGGAGGACCTGAGTTAAAATCTTTCCTCAGACACTTGACACTTACTACCTGTGTGACCTTGGGCAAGTCACTTAACCCTCACTACCTACAAAAAAAAAGAAAGAAAGAAAAAGAAAATGAATTTAGAATCAGGAAAACCACATGCACAGTTGTCATTCTGCCTTAGACACTTAGTTATATGAACCAGAACATGGCAGTTGATTTCTTTGTGCCTCAGTTTCTTCATCAATAAAATGAGAATAGCATTTAACTCACAGGATTGTTGTCTTGGTCAAATAAAATAATGCCTACAAGTACTTTAAAACTGTCTTCTAGTATTATTTATATATACCATGGTTATCAAGTAGACTTATCTGACTGAGTTGAAGGTTCATGAAAGGGCATAATTCAAAATAAAATTGAAAGGGAAGATCAGGTTCAAGCAGATTTGAAAGACCATAATACAAGCTCACATTTATTTGATAGCTGTTCAGCTGTCACAGTGAGGACAATCATTGTGTTCTGTCTGGTTATAAGTAGATATACAAAATACCATAAGTGATATTACCATTTGTTTTTGAAGGGTGAACAAAAGAAACAAATGTTTTTGTTTGTTTGTTTTGTTTTGTTTTTAGTGAGGCAATTGGGGTTAAGTGACTTGCCCAAGGTCACACAGCTAGTAAGTGTCAAGTGTCTGAGGCCGGATTTGAACTCAGGTCCTCCTGAATCCAGGGCCAGTGTTTTATCCACTGCACCACCTAGCTGCCCAGAAACAAATGTTTTGAGACTATATTACCTTGGTGTTTTTTTTTTTTCCTGAAACTCAAAAAGAAAGTAAAAAACTGAATGGTTCTCCTTAGGCTACTTTTATCTTCTCTTTCCCCTCCTTTGGTCCATGGCACCAGTGTCTACTCATTATTATTCTTTCTTTTTGTTTGTTTGTTTTTGTTTTTGTTTTTTTGTTTTTTTGGTTTTTGGTGAGGCAATTGGGGTTAAGTGACTTGCCTAGGGTCACACATCTAGTAAGTGTTAAGTGTCTGAGGCCAGATTTGAACTCAGGTCCTCCTGAATCCAGGGTTGGTGCTCTATCCACTGAGCCACCTAGCTGCCCCTACCAGGATCTCCTCATAAAATCATGGGAGCTCCATATTGTATCATACTCTCCTTTCACCTTCATTGGGGAGGTAACTATGCTTAACTTTCCCACAGGAATTTACTGGGCTCCTTTCAGACCTATTTTATTAGCTTTTGTTCTCCCTATACATACCACGTTAAGAGGGGATACTGGTCAGCTAAAGAGTTTCCAGCATAATTCAATGACAAGAGAATTGGATTTTAAATTAGAAGGTCTGCGTTGGTAGACTCTGATACCATCATTTGGCAAGTCATTATTTCTCTCTGGGGCATACTTTTCCCAGTCTCTAAAATGAGGAAGTTTACCTAGATAGCCTCCTAGCCACCTTCCAGCCCTAACATTCTATGATGCCAGATTAAGAGTGGCTAGGAATGTGAATGGCAATATGCTGTAGATCAACAGAACAGGAAGAGACAGAGATGGTATCGGTGTCTGGAGCCTTTGTGACCAGAAACCAGAAGAACAATAACTCTAGAATAAAGAAGAATATCAAGAAAAGGAGCTGACATGTAGAAGAAGAAGTTGGAGTTTAATGGATACTTTGAGTCTCTACTTTCAAGTTTGGGATCTAATTGGGCCTCATTGGGGGATAAGTTTATTACTGTTGTGGTTGCTGTTGAAAACAGAGACAACTTTCATCACAAAGAAGAAATACCCCCAGTAAATTAAATAGAAGCAGAAATAGTATGAGGCAGCAAGAAAACATTATCTTTGGTTGTGGCCAATACTGCTCATTATTGTAATTAAAACCTCAACAGGAAAGCAGAGAAGTTAGAGGTTATACAAAGTAAACTGAACCAGTGCCTTTGATCACATATTTTCCTCCTCTACCTCCCCAAATCAGTTTTATAGTTTTGATTGTCTTATCTGTGTCCAGCACATTTCCGGCTGCAGTGAAGCACATGAAAAATATTACTTGATTCTCTGACCTTAAAGAACTAATAACATCACAGAATGTTAAATCTGGGGAAGGGGTGTAGAAATCTAGTTAAACTTTGCCATTCTGCATACTTAAAAAAACCCTCTGAAGCCTAGAGTAAAGAAGTGACTTTTCCAAAGTCATACAACTAGCTAATGACACAGACAAAAGTATAAACTAAGTAATGCTCACAAGCATTCAACAAACATTGTACTATTATATCAAGCACTGAGCTGGGCTCCAGAGATAAGAAGGAGGAGGAGGAAGAAGAAAAAATAATAAGAAAGAAGAAGAAGAATGTGGAGGAGGAGAATAAATGAAAAATGCTCCCTTTCAACGAGATTTACATTCTGTCAAAGAAAATAACATGTAAATGCACACACACACACACACACACATATATACACACACACATATGTATATGTATATAAACAAATTGTTTTTCTTTTTATGGTAAGGTACTTTTAAATGATCAGGAAAGGTTTTGTGTCAATGATGTCATTTAAGCTTAGAATTGAAGACAATTAGGGACTTTAGGAAGTAGGATGAACATGACCAGACAACCACCAGTGTAAAGTAATGGAGTCAAGATGTGGAACATACTTGAGAAACATTGTACTGGGTTATCCTTTCTATTTTAGGACTCATCAGTTCTGAATATCTTTTTTGCTAACACTCTCTCCTCCAGAAACATATATATATATATATATATGTATATGTATATATATATGTATATATATATATATGTATATATATATGTATATATGTATATATATATATACACATGTCTGTATGCATGCCTGACATATATACATGTATACACACACACACACACACACACACACATATATATATATATATATGGCTTGCAATTGCACAAGTAGATATACAATTTCACCTATTTCCCAGCAGAGGATTTTTTAAATTCTTTCTTTTTTTTTCCCCTTTTTTTTAAGCAGAAGAGTTATTGGGAAACTTTAGTAGGAATGGTAGTAGGTAAGCTAGAGACTCCTGGAATTGACATGGAACACCAAGTCAAGAATAGCTTAGTGATAGCAGTGGTAGAGCAAAAGGATCGTTTAATACAATGTCAGAAATTCAAATCCTTACTCTTCTGATTTCTTATCATATTCCTTCCTTGGGCCTTGGTTTACTTACTTGCATAATGAGAAACTTGAAATAGATAATCTCTAAAGGTCCTTCTGTCTCTCTCTTAATACTAGGGCTAAAAGATCCCATTCAATTGTTTCTCTTCCACTTGGATGTTCATTTTAATGAACATATTCCTTTAGGGATTACAAATAAGAATTCTTTCTATTGAAAGTGTTCTTTAGAATAATCAGTTCAAGTATCTCAACTTACCCATTTAATACTCACCAAAACTCTCAGTGTTAGAGGGAGTCAAGACAGGGATTGTTATCACCACTTTGTGGATACTATGTTAGAGGAAATTTAGATGATACAGTGATTACACAGCTGTTCCTGGAATCAGACAGACCGGAGTTCAAATTCAGCCTCAGAAACTATTTAACTGTGCAATTCTGAGTAAATCATTTCACCCCAGTTTATCTCCATTTTCTCGTTGGAAGACAGGGATATCAACAAGAACTACTTCCTTTAATTTCATAATAATGCAAAGTGCTTTGCAAAACTTAAAGTACTATATTAATATCAACTAGTATTACTGTCATTCTTAGGGTATAATGATGAAATCAAAGCCCAAAGAAGTTACATGATTTTACCTGACAGTATATCATTAGTTTTTCCCAGGTTAGAATCAAATACTGGAAAATCATTCTGGTGCTCTTCTTCTATTATATTCCCTTGCCATTTGGTAGGGCAGTCCAAATTGACCTAGAGGCTTCAATAAATTATGTTTCTGGGAAAAAAGTTTCAACCCATTAAGGCTTCTCCAAAAACTACTTTAAATGAGGTTTCCTTGAGAAGAATGTGAAAGAAAATGTTATTATTTTGCACCCATATTTATTAATGCTTATTGTTAGCCATGTCAGACAAAATGCTACTCCTCCAACTGTGCTTATCATGGAAGACAAAATCACTCTGTCACTGAGGCAGATGGCCCAGTTTATGGAAATATGTCTCATTAAGCAAGGGCTTTGAATGGTTTGACAAGCTGAATTTTTAGGATGGATTGGAGAAGAGTGTCTGATTCAAGTTTTGTCTTTCATACCAGGGGATTGATGACAGGAAACTTCCCCTAGGAATGAACTGGCTTAAGCATGAAGTTTACTGATTAAAAACCCCGACAAAGAGCTAGATGTACTTGAATATTTCATGGTTGGCCAGGACATATTCCATCTTTCTGCAAGAATTGCAATGCTATACCCTGCCCTGCCCTGGATAAACCACAACAGGAATATCATGTTCAATTGTGAGGGCTACATTCCAAGTAGAACATTGACAAGGTGAACAGAGCAAGAAGAGAAGCTAGCATATAGAGGATCCCAAGACCATGTAAAAGTCAGCTAAAGAAATTGGATATTATAAATATGGAGAAAAGGAGGCTTGAGGGAGGGGAAGATGTTAGCTATCTTGAGGTACTGCAAAGATATCCTGTGGATAAAGGATAAAGCATGTTCTGCTTGGTCCCAGAGAGCAAAAGTGGGACCTTTCTAAAAGTCTATAATTCTGGAAAGGATAGACCAAGTTTTACTGAAAATAGTGTGTCAGATTCCTCAAAAGATTTCATCAATGATCCTTCCCCAAACTGGTTCTTCAGATTCTTATGTTAAGATCAGGTAGCTGGTGAATACAGATAGAACATTCTAGGAGAAGTAGATTTTATAGAGGTAGCATGATATCAGTGAAAGATCATGGAGGAATTGGGGAAATGGGCTTCTGTTCTAGGCCCAGCCACTAGAATCACAGAATAGAGCTAGGAGAGGCTTTGATGACTGTCCTTATCAGTATTCTCATTCTTGCCTGTAAGGAAACTGGGACCTAAAGTGTTGAAATGACTTGCTTATGGTCACATAGTAAATGAGAGAAGTAGAACCTGAACCCATCTCCTGAATCCAAGTCTAGTGTTCTCCTGCACCACATTTCCTCCACATAAGTATACCTTTCTAGTACTTTGCCTTATTTATAAAATGAAAAGTGACCAGAAAGGGGCATGTCCTCTTTATCTCTGATTTTTAAACCCAATTCTCATCTGTGCCACGGATTGTATAACTTTGTGTAAGTCGTTTCTCCTCTTTGGGTCTTATTTCCACATTTGTAAAATGCAGGGCTTTGTCTAGAATCTAGATAATCTCTAATGTTCTTTACAGTTCTGATAGTCTTTGATGTAAGATTTCTTCCTAGCTCTAACACTCTATGTCCAAAGGTCTTACCAGCTTTGACATGAATTTTATATTTTATATTTATTAAAACATACACAAAAATGAATGTTACACATAGCCAGTGGCACCCCATTATAGAAACAGTTTTATAAATAAAATGCACAACCTAAATTATTTGGAAAGAGTGAGGCCCTGTAATTAGTTTTCTAACATGATCATTGTTCCTGAGAATATATGTTTTCTCCCCAAAAATGTAATTATCAAATAATTGGATTCAAAAAGCAAGTTGTCCGCTCCTGGTAATATGCCTCCTCTTCCACTGAGTGTCCATCACTGGACTGCCTCTGTTGTTGCAGGAAGTCAAAGAGAAAGACCCAGCTGTGTCTGCTACTGGATACTGTTCCTTTAGGAAAAGGCATGCTATGAATGCTCTCAATTAAACTTCACCAAAGGTTTAATTGCACTTGTTAAATAACTGCTTTGGCCCATGATGGGAGCAGTTGAATTTTAGCAAACATACAGTTATAGCAGTTTTTTTTCCTCCATTCTCCAAAATGCTATCAAGATGGAGATGTCTCATTTCTTACAATAGTGTGTCAATTTTTTTGCCTTTGAATAGAGATCATGTGTTAAAGTTACCCGCTATTAAAATTATGAATAACCCAAAAGGTAAAGGAAAGATAAAAGGGTGTGTGTGTTAGCTGTCATTCATGTGTTAACAACAACAGTTTGTGTTCATGAAGTGGCATGGGAGACATTATGAAGGATAAGTAGACTGTAAAAGACAATGGTCCAGTTCTGTAGTGAGAATGAAAGACAATAGATGGATAGACCAAGCACTGTATTCATGCTCTTAGGAGATGAAAAGAACATGAGGAAACTCTCCAGTGCTGGATAGCTACTTGAGAAAGGATTTATGTGAAGTTGTTGAGAAGAATCACATGAGGTCATAAGATGCATTATGTGGCTATGGATGATGCTCTGGACATGGAGTCAGAAAACCCTGGGCTTAAATCCTCTGACTCTTACTTTATGGATGATGATGAGTAAATCACTTAACCTCATTTTCCCTGTATTTAAAAGGGGGCCAATGATGCTGGTGTCATCTACCTCACAGAGTGGTCATGGAGCTCAAAATCAATAATGTATAGAAAGTACTTTGAAAAGTTCTGACATAAATAAACACATTATTTTTTTTTTGGCAAGACAACGAGGGTTAAGTGACTTGCCCAGGGTCACACACCTAGTACATGTTAAGTGTCTGAGGCTGGAATTGAATTCAGGTCCTCCTGAATCCAGGGCCAGTGCTTTATCCACTGCACCACCTAGCTGCCCCCCCCCCCCCGGCCATTATTATTATTTTTAAGGCATGAAAAATAAAGGGGCTCCAACAGAAATGAGTTACTAAAGCCTTAAAAATTACAAATGATCATTTTTCTCCATCTTCACTTTTCTTTTAGAACATTGTTTCAGATTCCAAAGTTGTCATACCATGCATTCTTCTGTTCTTTTCCTATTAGGTAGCCTTACATATTAAGTCTACTCTGAAAATGGTATATCCCATGATGTCAGTAAAGGAACAATAGGAGAATGTGACTCAAAAGCTCAAAGGCTTACACCTGAGTAGAACACAGAATATGCCCATCCCATCATAGGAATATCCTTATACACAACACAGTAGAGTGAAGAGTATTGGGACTTGGAATTAGAAAATCCTGAGCTGGTTCGAATCCTGCCACAGATGTTTCCTAGCTGTGTGATCTTGGAGAAATCACTTAAATTCTCTGTGCTTCAGTTTTCTCATCTACAAAATGAGGTTGCATTTCCTGACGTCTAAAGCCCATTCTAGTTCTAAATTTATGTTATTGTGATTACATGACTGGCCCCTTGACTCACAGGCTCTGTCTAGTCTTGAATGTGCTTATTTTATCCCATAGCAGTTTGGACTCTTCTGCTTTTCACACCATTAAAAAAAATCTATCATACTTAACACTCGTAGAACACTCTCCTTCCACAACAGAATGTTTTTATCATATTGGTTTCGATACATTTGAAAGAAAGGCATAGAATAAAAATATATATGAAGAAATAAAAATGGATATCACAAAGGATAATTCACAGGAACATGGTAAGTCTATAGGTATGAGTAAGCTATAACATATAACTAATGAGAAATTTTTAAAAAAACCATAAGAATAAAAGATGCCATGAATAAAGTGTTTGATAAGAAGAAAAGAGGGACTGGTCATGTAATGAAAGCAAAAGATGTCAAGTAGATAGAGTGTTCTAATTCTTCCTTCTTGGTTTTAGGAAAAGCAAAGTAGGTTTCCAACAGTTTGAATAGGCATGCCGTGACCAATGTATAGAAGGACATGGATAAGAGTCACATTGGATGTGCAAGCATGAACAGATTGTAACCAACATGTCAGAGGGAATTTCTGAATCAATGAGTATTATATTCAAATGAATGTTGGATTAATTAATATACAGCAATAACTAGCATCTGACTTTGATACCTCACCATGGTGTGGAGGTAACCTTAGTTCCCAAAGACTTATGTCAGTGTAGCATAAGTGTTAGCAGACACTTCCATTCTGAAAATGCTTCATGCGTGGGCTGGTGATAGACTGTATGTCTCTTTGAGGACCAATCTAGGTTAAGGACCTTAACAGGCTGAGTTCAGAGAAGCTCATAATCATTTTACTTATCAGGTGGCAATTTTTTTTCTGACACTAACTCTCATAAATTGAAATTGAATGTGATCTGAATGGGTGGAGTATATCCATGCTTTGACTGTTGCAGATCCTTAATGTGTATATATAATTATATATCACTGGTCCCCTATTAAATTAAAATGCTCAAAAGGGCAAGGACCCTGTCTCCTCCAACTTTGTATCCTCCAGGGTTTTAGCATGTAATGGACACAAAGTCAGCGGGTCTTAAATAGATGTTGAAGGCAGCTATCTTTCCATCCAGTAAATTCTTTTGTTTGTTTATTTTTTGTTTTTTGTTTTTTTGTTTTTGTTTTGTGAGGCAATTGGGGTTAAGTGACTTGCCTCTCAGAGTCACATAGCTAGTAAGTGTTAAGTGTCTGAGGCCGGATTTGAACTTAGGTCCTCCTGACTCCAGGACTGGTGCTCTATCCACTGCGCCACCTAGCTGCCCCCCATCCAGTAAATTCTTAAAGGTTGGGACAGATGTTGTTCTGGATATGCAGGTGAATTGTTTATAGAAGGTTCTCCTATGCTATTAGCTGACCAATGTCATTAAACTGTCACTAAAATTCCTAAAATCATTCATGTGTATTTAATGTATGTCTATGAACAGAAGGATAGCCTGGAAATAATTTCTTAAAAACCTTTTTGTTATACATTTTTGTTTATTTGTTTGAATCCAGAATAACACTTTAGGAAATTTCATGAACTTTAATTTCTGACCTGTCAGGACATAATTCATGATCAGACCCCAGTAAATGTTCACACACAGTTACATAGTCCTTAAACATTCATTTCTCTATGAATAATTCAACGTACCTTTAGAGAAATCCTCATGAATGGTTAATGAACAAGAAAATATCAGTACCAAGTAAAACCCAAATACTATTGTTATTTATTTTTTAAAGAAGTACCTGATTACTTGTAGGCCAAGAATTCATAGATGAGGCACTGATTAATTGAAAACAAGTGAGACACTTTACACATGATGAATTTTCCTTCCCTCCCTTTGGTTATTGTGGTAAAGGAGGATGAAGGAAGCTCATTAACAGTAACGATTTCAATGTGTCCCTTTTTTCTGCTTTTCCAGATTTATTAAATCTCCATTGTATTGAAACACCAAAGGCAGTGTTAAGTCTAAAAGCATGAATATTTTGCCCTCTTTTGTTGTGATGTGCGTATGTGAATAGCATGAAAAACTAAGATTTCTGACCACTGAACCTTGGGCACTTTAATGGTATAATTATGCTTTTTAAAATTAAAAGGCCCTAATCAGAAACAGCTTATCATTAAAGTTGAACATTTGAAAATAGAATCTACTACAAGTCATTAAGAAAGCTTTCCTTTCTTTCTTATCTTTAAAATGTGGCATGATCTACCCTGTTTTACTCCTTTAAATTCCAGTAAGCTCACTTATCTGACAAGGCTGGGGAAGAGAATGTTCTGGTTAGTTGAACATTCTGGTTAATAGAATTACCTCTTGTTCCATTATCTGACTCACACTTTTCATAAAATTAGATTACAGTAAAATTCACTTATCTTTAACACTATCATGAACAAAGTCAGTTCTTTCATAGATTTTTCAAGTTGGAAATAATTTCTGATTCATACAGTTTCATAGCACTACCTACTCTAATTTGTATAAATATTATACTCTAAATTGTATCATATTTACTATGTGCAAATCTTTTTTACATCCTATGACATTGTAGTGTCCTTGGAAGCAAGGACATTATTTCATTCTACGGAGTGAAATTGGTTTTCCCTTTTCATATGGCTCTTAAAGATTTACAAATTTCTTTCTTCAGAATGATTATGTAAAAGTGGCAGTGCATGTCGAATATTATCTCCATTGTATGGATGAAGATGCTTAGGGTCACCAGTATCCTATTTGATCTATGATATCTTTAATGTGGACATTTGATGGTGATTAAAATCCAGAGGTTCCTGCTTATCCTTGAGTGACGTTTTTTATTCCTCCTATATGTCTCAAGACATTTAGAGTTCTTTCTCATATTTTCTTGGAATCTAGAGAATGCCAACAGAACATTATTGCTGCCCATTCTTGCCAAGTTTCAGGTCTATATTTTTCTATTGTATATTTGCTTCATGAGAACTTTTACATTGTTTCTTCAAAGCAAGTCAATGTTTGTAATGACTTGAAGTAAGTCCAGTCTCATCACATGCCATCTTGCAAAGTATCTGAAGCTGGATTTGAACTCACATCCTCTTCACTTCCTTCTTTTACCATGATAGAAGCCCTGCAGGTTTCTTACTCTCATTCAATTAGAGAATCACAAAATTCCAGAATTAGGATGAAACTCAATGGTCATCTATTCCAACCCACATTCCCTAAATTTTGACCTCTAAAATGTACTTGGCCAGTGGTCATCCACCTTTTACTTAAAGATCTCCATGGGGGACTTACACTTTTTCATAATAATTTAAAGCCCAAATTCTTTTGCTTTGTGTCTTCTACCCATTTATCTTAGGTCTAGCTTCTGGGAAAAAATAAAATTAATGTAGTTCCTCTTTCATATAATGATCCAAATTGTGATTGATAAGGCAGCTGATGACTCAGTGGATAGAGTAATGGGTCTAAGATCAAGAAGACTGGAGTTAAAATCTAGCCTCAGATACATCCTAGCTGTGCAACACTGGGTAAGTTAGTTAACGTCTAATTGTCTCACAAAATGCATCTTCTGGAGAAGGAAATACATGATGGGAAAAGAACTGTACAACAACAATGCTTGGTGATGGCTATCGGGTCGCCTCTTCATATTTTCTTCTCAGGATTAAACATCCTCCATTATATACATTAATCCTAATAGTACATGTTCTCCATATTACCAATATCTTACCAATAAAATGTGTTACCATGATTTGAAGAGTACTCCAAGTAAGCTTTGGAAGGACCAAGTATGATAATATCATCGCTTTCCAGTTCCTGTAAACTATACGTTTCTTAACATGTGTACTATTAGAGAAATTTTTGTCTCTCTTAGTCTATTAAAATGGACCTTCTTTTCTTCTTCAATTCAGAGTGTCTCCATTGTGCTTCCTCAGTAATAGTGGGGCAGAGTTACAGGGATGAGTCCTAAGAGAGTGATTGTAAAAGCACAGTAGATTCAACCATAAAACATTAATTTAATTGGTGTTATTTTAAGTATTTGTTGTGGAAAGAATATTTTATTTGGAGTTAGTAAACCAAAATTTTAAACCCAAATCTGCCACCTTTGTGATGTTGGGCAAGTAACTTGATTTTGCTGTTTCTTCAGCTGAAATTAAGAATGTTAGATGGGATAACATCTAGGCCCCTTCTAACTATAAACCTCTAATCTGTTATAAATTATAAACTAGTAGATAAACTATTGGAAGAAATTAATCATATCCCTGTTGAAATGTGTGCAAAAAATGAATCCAGCTTTCATAAAGAATTTGAACTGAAATGAAAATATAGTTCACAGATTCTCCTCAGAGAATGGAATAAAGGAGTTGTTGGCAAAGTCAGCCAGTTTCATTCTATGTTTAATGTCAAGAAGAAACATTACTTTATAAGATATTTGACCATTTGGTATTGTACTGCTCATAATGAGTTGTAAACAAGGGTACCACCATGAAGAAATTTGTAATCTTTTCACCCATGGCTCTTTCCAAGAGTAAGAAATAGAAAAATACTTTGAAGAACTAGATGAAATACTCCAAATTTAGTCAAACTATATTTAATTATTTATTGACTTGACCATGAAACTGGTGAACAAAGTTTCTAGACTCTTCTGAAGTCCCACACAAGGATATGAGAAAGACATTAATCAAATGGTCAAAAGGTATTAAATTGAATTAGGCTATATCTTTTTTTTTTTACATGTAAGGTATTTTATTTTTTCTGTTACATGTAAAGATAGTTCTCAACTTTTGTTTATACAAGCTTTACAATTTCAGATTTTTCTCCCTCCCTCCCCTCCCTCCCCCCTCCCCTAGACAGCAGGTAATCTGATATAGGTTATATCTATATATCTATATACATATACATATATATATATATACACACACACATATATATATACACATAATAACATTAATCCTATTTCTGCATTAAAAGAAATAGTATGGTTCAATCAGCATCTATACTCCACAGTTCTTTTTTTTTTTTTTTTCTTGGATTTGGAGATCCTCTTCTATCATGAGTTCCCTGGAACTCTTCTGTACCATTGCATTGGTGAGAAGAATATAGTCCATTACAGTAGGTCAACACTCAATGTTGATGATACTGTGTACAATGTTCTTCGGGTTCTGCTCATCTCACTCATCATCAGCTCACGTAAGACCCTGCAGGTTTCTCTGAACTACTCCTGCTCATCAATAGTATTCCATTGTATTCATATACCACAACTTGTCCAGCCATTCCCCAGTTGATGGGCACCCCCTCAACTTCCAATTCCTTGCTACCACGTACAGAGCAGCTATAAATATTTTTGTACATGTGGGTCCCTTTCCCCTTTCCATGATTTCTTTGGGAAAAAGACCAAAAAGTGGAATTGCTGGGTCAAAGGGTATGCACAGCTTTATCGCCGTTTGGGCATAATTCCAAATTGCTCTCCAGAATGGTTGGATCAGTTCACAGCTCCACCAACAATGCATTAGTGTTCCAATTTTCCCACAGCTTCTCCAACATTTATTATCTTCCTTTTTTGTCATTTTAGCCAATCTGATAGGTGTCAGGTGGTACCTCAGAGTTGTTTTAATTTGCATCTCTCTAATCATTAGAGATTTAGAGCATTTTTTCATATGGGAATAGATAGCTTTGGTTTCTTCATCAGAAAACTGCCTGTTCATATCCTTTGACCATTTCTCAATTGGGGAATGACTTGGATTCTTATAAATTTGATTTAGTTCCCTATATATTTTAGAGATGAGGCCTTTATCAGAAGTACTGGCCTCAAAAATTGTTTCCCAGCTTTCTGCCTCCCTTCTAATTTTCGATGCATTGCTTCTGGTTGTACAAAAATTTTTTAATTCAATATAATCACAATCATCCACTTTGCATTTTATAATATACTCTATCTCATGTTTGGTCAAAAACTGTTTTCCTTTCCAAAGATCTGATAGGTACACTATTCCTTTCTCTCCTAATTTACCTATGGTATCACCTCTTATGTCTAAATCATGTATCCATTTTGACCTTATTTTAGTATAAGGTGTCAGATGTTGGTCTATGCCTAATTTCTGCCATACTATCTTCCAGTTTTCCCAGCAGGTTTTGTCAAATACTGAGTTCCTATCCCAGAAGCTGGAGTCTTTGGGTTTATCAAACACTACATTACTAGTGTCATTTACTACTGCATTTCCTGAGCCTAGCCTATTCCATTGATCTACCACTCTATTTTTTAGCCAGTACCAGATAGTTTTGATGACTGCCGCTTTATAGTAAAGCTCCAGGTTTGGTACCACTAACCCACCTTCCTGTGAATTTTTTTTCATTATTTCCCTGGATATTCTTGATTTTTTGTTTTTCCAGATGAATTTTGTTAGTATTTTTTCTAGCTGTATAAAATAATTTTTAGGTAGTCTGATTGGTATGGCACTGAATAAGTAAATTAATTTAGGCAGTATTGTCATTTTTACTATATTAGCTCTGCCTATCCATGAGCAATTGATATCTTTCCAATTATTTAGATCTGATTTGATTTGTGTGAAGAGTGTTTGGTAGTTGTGTTCATAGAGTTCCTGGGTTTGTCTTGGCAAGTAGACTCCCAAGTATTTTATATTATCTACCATTACTTTAAATGGAATTTTACTTTCTATCTCTTGCTGCTGGACTTTGTTGGTCATGTATAGAAATGCTGATGATTTATGTGGATTTATTTTATATCCTGCTACTTTGCTAAAGTTGTTAATTGTTTCAAGTAATTTTTGACTTGATTCTCGAGGATTCTTTAAGTATACCATCATATCATCTGCAAAGAGTGATAGTTTTGTTTCCTCCTTGCCTATTCTAATTCCTTTAATTCCTTTCTCTTCTCTGATTGCTAAAGCTAACATTTCTAGAACAATATTAAATAATAGGGGTGATAATGGACATCCCTGTTTCACCCTGGATCTTATTGGGAAGGCCTCTAATTTATCTCCATTGCATATAATACTTGCTGATGGCTTTAGGTAGATACTGTTTATTATTCTAAGGAAAGCTCCACCTATTCCTAAACTCTCTAGTGCTTTTTTTTTTTTAAGCTTTTTTTTTTTTTTTTTTTTTTTTTTTTAGTGAGGCAATTGGGGTTAAGTGACTTGCCCAGGGTCACACAGCTAGTAAGTGTTAAGTGTCTGAGGCCGGATTTGAACTCAGGTACTCCTGACTCCAGGGCCGGTGCTCTATCCACTGCGCCATCTTGCTGCCCCTCTCTAGTGCTTTTATTAGGAATGGGTGTTGTACTTTGTCAAAAGCTTTCTCTGCATCTATGGAGATAATCATATGATTTTGGTTGGTTTTCTTATTGATGTGGTTGATTATATTAATAGTTTTTCTAATGTTGAACCAGCCCTGCATTCCTGGTATAAATCCTACCTGGTCATAGTGTATTATCCTGGTTATCACTTGCTGTAATCTCTTTGCTTATATCTTATTTAAGATTTTAGCATCAATATTCATTAGGGAAATTGGTCTATAATTTTCTTTCTCTGTTTTTGCTTTGCCTGGTTTTGGTCTCACCACCATATTTGTGTCATAAAACGAATTTGGTAGAACTCCTTCTTCACCTATTTTTCCAAATAATTTGTATAATATTGGAATTAATTGTTCTTTAAATCTTTGGTAAAATTCACCCGTAAACCCATCTGGCCCTGGGGATTTTTTCTTAGGGAGTTCATTAATAGCTTGTTCAATTTCTTTTTCTAATATGGGTTTATTTAAGGATTTTATTTCCTCTTCTGTTAACCAGGGCAGTTTGTAATTTTGTAAATATTCATCCATTTCATTTAGACTGTCAAATTTATTGGCATACAGTTGGGCAAAGTATTTCCTAATTATTGCTTTAATTTCCACTTCATTGGTGGTAACATCACACTTTTCATTCTTGATACTGGTAATTTGGTTTTCTTCTTTCTTTTTTTTAATCAAATTAACCAATATTTTATCTATTTTACTGTTTTTTTCATAAAACCAGCTCTTAGTTTTATTGATTAATTCTATAGTTTTTTTGCTTTCAATCTTATTAATTTCTCCCTTAATTTTCAGGATCTGTAGTTTAGTATCTAATTGGGGATTTCTAATTTGTTCTTTTTCTAGCTTTTTAAGTTGCATGCCCAATTCATTAATCTCCTCTTTCTCTTTTTTATTCATGTAAGCATTTAGAGCTATAAATTTTCCCCTAAGCACTGCTTTGGCTGCATCCGATAGATTTTGGTATGTTGTCTCATTATTGTTATTCTCTTGGATAAAGTTATTGATTGTTTCTATGATTTCTTTTTTGGCCCATTCATTCTTTAGAATGAAATTATTTAGTTTCCAATTGATTTTCATTCTGCTTTTCCCTGGCTCTTTCTTACATGTCATTTTTATTGCATCATGATCTGAGAAGGATGCATTTACTATTTCTGCCTTTCTACATTTGACCATGATGTTTTTGTGCCCTAATACATGGTCAGTTTTTGAAAATGTGCCATGTACTGCTGAGAAAAGGTATATTCTTTTCTATCCCCATTCAATTTTCTCCAGAAATCTATCATGTCTAACTTTTCTAGTAATCTATTCACCTCTTTCACTTCTTTCTTATTTATTTTTTGGCTAGATTTATCTAATTCTGAGAGGGGGAGATTCAGATCCCCCACTAGTATAGTATTACTGTCTAATTCCTCTTGTAACTCATTTAACTTCTCCTCTAAGAACTTGGATGCTATACCACTTGGCGCATACATATTTAATATTGATATTACTTCATTATCTATAGTACCTTTAAGTAAGATGTAATTTCCTTCCTTATCTCTTTTAATGAGATCTATTTTTGCCTGCACTTTGTCTGAGATAAGGATTGCTACCCCTGCCTTTTTTACTTTAGCTGAGGCATAATATATTCTGCTCCAGCCTTTTACCTTGACTCTTTGTGTATCTCTCTGCTTCAAATGTGTTTCTTGTAAACAGCATATTGTAGGGTTCTGGTTTTTAATCCACTCTGCAATTCGCTTCCGTTTTATAGCAGAGTTCATCCCATTCACATTCACAGTTATTATTACTGACTGTCTATTCCCCTCCATTCTATTTACCCCCTTTGTACTTTTCCCCCCTTCTTTCACCCTATTCCTCCTCACCGATGTTTTACTTCTTACACCTGCCTCCCCCGATCTGCCCTCCCTTTTCATCACCCCCTCTCTTTTCTTTACCCTTTTCTCCCTTGCTTTTGTCCTCCCTTCTATCAGTCCCCCCCCTTTCCCTTCCCCTTTTGTTTCCCTAAAGAATGAGTTAAGTTTCTTTATCCCAATGAACGTATATGTTATTCCCTCTTTGAGTCAAATCTAATGAGAATAGGGTTGAAACAATATTCCCCCCTCCTTTCTTTCCCTCTATTGTAATAGGTTTTTTCCCACCTCTTCATATGTTATAATTCATCCCATTCCACCTCCCCTTTCCTCTCCTCCCCATAGACTCCCTTTTTAACCCCTTAATTCTTTTGTATCATCATATCAAAGACAATTTATATTTATACCCTCTATATAAAGTCCTTCTCTCTGCCCAAATACATTTACAATTCTTAAGAGTTATGAGTATTATCTTCCTGTGTAGGGATATAAACAGTTTAACCTAATAGGGTAACCTTTTTTCCCCCTCTGTTTACCTTTTTAAACTTCTCTTGAGTCTTGTATGTTGAGATCGAATTTTCTATTCAGTTCTGGTCTTTTCACCAGGAAGGATTGAAAGTCCCCAATGTCATTAAATGTCCATCTTTTCCCCTGAAAGAAAATGCACATTTTTGCTGGGTAATAGATTCTTGGCTGCAATCCAAGCTCCTTTGCCTTCCGGAATATCATATTCCAAGCCTTGCGGTCCTTTAATGTTGAAGCTGCCAGGTCCTGAGCAATCCTGACTCTGGCTCCATGATATTTAAATTGCTTCTTTCTGGCTGCTTGGAGTATTTTCTCCTTCACCTGATAATTCTGGAATTTGGCTACAATATTCCTTGGAGTTTTCCTTTTGGGGTCTCTTTCAGGAGGTGATCGGTGGATTCTTTCAATGATGATTTTATCCTCTGATTCTATGATATCAGGACAGTTCTCCTTAATAATTTCCTGGAATATGGTGTCTAGATTCTTTTTCTGGTCATGGCTTTCAGGCAGTCCAATGATTCTCAAATTGTCTCTCCTTGATCTGTTTTTCAGATCATTTGTCTTTCCAATGAGGTATTTCACATTTTCTTCTATTTTTTCATTCCTTTTATTCTGCTTGACTGATTCCTGGTGTCTCATGGATTCCTTATCTTCCAACTGTCCCACTTTAATTTTTAAGGCATTGTTTTCTTCAGTGAGATTATGCACCTTTTTTTCCATTTGGCCAAATGAATTTTTTAAGGCTTTGTTTTCTTCAGTGAAATTATGTCCTTCCTTTTCCAAGCTGCTGATTCTTTTTTCATAGTTTTCTTGTTTTGCTTTCATTTCTCTCCCCATTTTTTCTTCTGCCTCTTGCAATTGATTTTTAAAATCCTTTTTGACCTCTTCCAGGAAGGCTTTTTGTTCTTGGGACCAATTCACCTTCCCTCATGAGGCTTCAGATGTAGGCAATTTGAAGCTATTGTCCTCATCTGAGTTTGTGTTGGCTTCTTCCTTATTGATACAGAAGCTCTCAATGGAGAGGGCTCTTTTTTTGCTTCTTACTCATTATTGCAGCTTATTTATTTATTCTTTAAGTTGAGGTCTGCTCTGGGGGCACCAGGGTCCCTGTTTTGGGCTTCTTGTGCAGGGGTATAGGTGCTGTGTGACTGGGCTTTTACTCTGAGGCCTTTATGGTATGTGGAGATCACCCGCCCTGCACTTCCTGTCTGATTGTGCTCAGCCAGCCAGGCACCAGACCCCGGCGTCTGATCCCGGCGTCTGATCCCAGCTGACCTGTTCGTGGCCTTCTCGGCCGGTGCAGGTAGGTTTTTCCACTGTCCTTCTTGGCCACCAGATTTTTGAACCAGGTTCCAGGAGCCTCAGTTGTTCGGCTGTGGCCCGCAGCTCCTGCTGACTTGCCCTGACCCCCTTGGCGCTGGGTTGCTGCCCTGCGCTGGGCCTCCCTTTTGCCCGAGTCAGACCGACCTTTTCCTGAAGTCTTCTAAATTATCTCTGGTTGGAGGACTGTGTCTCTCTGTCTCTTTGCAGGTTCTGTAGTTTAAGAATCTGTCCAGAGGCTTGATTTAATGTTCGTTTTGAGGGAACAGAAGGAGAGCTCAGGCAGCTTGCTGCTTCCTCTCCACCATCTTGGCTCCGCCCCCGAATTAGGCTATATCTTAATAGACAAGAAATGATTCGAATCATTACCTAATAAGCTCTATGTGTGCCATGAGGATATTGAATGGCTAGAACAAAAGTCAAAGTTCAGGATAATCACAAAAAGGAAGGAAAAGTCTGGAAGAATAGAACATTTTACTTGAGTCTTGAAGGAAGTCAGGAGACAAATATGAGGGAGACAATTTAAGGTGTGGAGAACAGCCAGTTAAAATGCAGAATTAGAAAATGGATTGTTTTGTTTGAGGAGAAGCAAAGAGCCACTGTCAATGAATTGCAGAGTATATAAAGAAGACTAAGATAAGAAGATGGGAAATATAGGACCTGGACATTTTATGAAGGGCTTTAAAAGGCAAACATATGATTTTATATTTTTGTCTTAGAGGTAAAAACATGAGCCACCAAAGTTTTTGAAATAAGGGTACTACAGGGTTTCACCTTAATTTTGTTAGGGTTATATTGTTATTTTGTTAGAGGAAGATTATTTTGTTAGAGCATTAGAGAATATACTGAAATAGGAAGATTCTTAAAGCCAGGGAGACAGTTTGTCCTGTTGAAGTACTGTCTATCCTTTGAGGCTGAATTCAATGTCATCTCCTTCAAGACATTTTCTGTTATAGACTTTCTTCCATCCCCCCATCAAAACTATTGGCCAGTTATTTTTCCTTCCTTTGAACATTCTTATCAATTTCTTTCAAACTACCCCATTTCATGTTCACATTTGAATTTATACTTATCTGGCAGATTCCATGTTTTACTCTTCATTTTGTCATCCCATAGCTTAGAACAATCCTTTACACATAGTAGAAATTTTTATCAATTATGGTAAAATTTTATTTTATTTCATTTATTTATCCATTCACTTATTTATTTATTTATTCATCTATTTATTTATTCATTCATTTATCTATTTATCTGTTTACTATCCATTCATTCATTCATTCATTCATTCATTCATTTGTCTACCTATCTGTCTATCCATCTATCTATTTATTAGCTAAGCCCATCACTGGACAATCTTTATTTTTTTTAATTTAAAAAAATATTTATTTAGAATTTTCCCCATTACATGTAAAAAAAAATTAAAAAACATTTTTACATTGATTTTTTAAAAGCTTTGTGCTCCAAATATTCTTCCTCCTTCTTTTTTAAACCCTCCCTATGAAATCAAGCAATTCAAAATAAGTCATACATGTGCAGTTATGTAAAACATCTTCACATTAGGTTGTGAAAGAAAATAGACAAAATAATTTAAAAAGAGAAGCCAACAAATAAAATTATACTTCAGTCTGTATTCAGTTCTTCCTCTCTTGATGGTTTGGATTTCCCATATGTCCTCCTGATATCATCCTGCTCATCATTTCTTTCACAGTTACTATTGCTAACTCTATTGCCTTTCATCCTATTCTTTCCCATTGATATTTACTCTATTTTTTATTTTCCTTCACCATATCCCTCCTTGAAAGTGTTTTGCTTTTTACTGCTCTCTCTCCCAGTCTATCCCACCTCCTTTGCTTCTCCTCCCCTTATGCCCTTCCCCTCCTACTTTCCCTTAGGGCAAAATATATTACTACGTCCACTTGAGTGTGTATGTTATTCCCTCTTTGAGCCAGTTCTGAGAAGAATAAAGTTCGCTCACTCCCCCACTCCTTCCCCATCTTCCCCTCCACTCCATAAGCTTTATCTTGTTTCTTTTATGTGAGCTGCTTTTTCCCAGTTCAACACTCCCTTTCTCTTTCTTCCAGTGCATTCCTCTTACCCCTTAACTTTATTTTAAAGATGTAATCATGGGTCAGCCAGGTGACACAGTGGAAAAAGTACCATCCCTGTACCAAGGAGACCTTGAGCCCAAATCTGGCCCCAGATATTAGTCACCCCACCTTGCCTGCCCCACAAAAAATAAGGATAAGCGCAAAATAAATGCTTTACAGATATCATCCATTCATATGCAATTCACACCTGTACCCTTTTTCTAAGTATATTCCTTTCAGATGCCCTAATAGTGAGAAAGTTCTTATGAGTTAGAAGTATTTTCTTCCCATGTAGGAATGTAAACAGTTTAACCTTGTACTATCCCTCATGATTTCTTTTTCCTGTTTACCTTTTCATGCTTCTCTAGGGTCTTGTATTTCAAAGTCAAATTTTCGATTCAGTTTAGGTCTTTTCATCACAAATGCCTGAAAATCCTCTTTTTCACTGAAGTTCTATTTTTCTCCCTGAAAGATTATAATCAGTGTTTCTGGGTAGGTGATTTTTGGTTGCAGTCCCAGTTCCTTTACCCCCCTGAATATCTTATTCCATGCCCTCTGGTCCTTTAATGTAGATGCTGCTAAATCTTGTGTTATCCTCACTGTAGCTGCATCATATTTGAATTCCTTTTGTTAGCTGCCTGCAATATTTTCTCCTTGATCTGGAATCTCTGGAATTTGGCTATGATATTCCTGGAAGTTTTCCTTTGGGGATCTCTTTCAGGAGGTTATTGCAGGATTCTTTCAATGTCTATTTTACCTTTTGCTTCTAGAATATATGGAGAATTTTCCCTGACAATTTCTTGGTAGATCATGTCTAAGCTCTTATTTTGATTGTGGTTTTCAGGTAGTCCAATGATTTTCACATTATCTCTCCTGGATCTATTTTCTAGGTTACCTGTTTTTCCAAGGAGATATTTCATACTGGCCTCCATTTTTTTAAAAATTCATTTGGATTTGCTTTATTTTGTCTTGGTTTCTCACAAGGTCATTAGCTTCCATTTGTTCAATCCTAATTCTTAGGCAATTATTTTCTTCAGACAGCTTTTTTATCTCCTTTTCCATTTGGCTTTTATAGCAGTTGACTTTTTTCTCATGACTCTCCTGCATCACTCTAATTTCTCTTTCCATTCTTTCCTCCACATTACTAAATCATCCTTCTATCTCTCCTACTTTATCTTCAAAGTCTCTTTTGAGCACTTCCATGGCCTGAGACCTATTCATAATTTTCTTAGAAGCTTTGGATGTTGAAGCTTTGGCTTTGTTATTATCTTCTTCTTAGGGTGTATTCTGGTCTACCTCACCTCCAAAGAAGCTTTCTGTGGTCCACTGAGTTCTCTGCCTACTCATCTTGACCAGGAAGCAGATGTCTGACTGAAATTTGATTCTCTATGGTCAGAAGCTTGGCATGCCTCTGCTCCTCCTCCAGTGGGCTACCACCACTCTAGTCAGCCCACTGGTTTAGAACCAGGGTGCTTCTCCCCAACTCCAGCAGAGACCACACCAATTTCACCCCAGCCAACCAGCAAACCCCCTCACTGGTCCATGAGGCAAGCCTCAGAAGAAGCCAGTGGTGACTGAAGACTCTGAGGCCCTGAAGGCACAGTTTGCCCTGGACTGGGTCCAGACTGTGTACTATGCTCCTCTTGGCAGGAACAGCAGGTGATCCCCGTCACCTAATTAAGCTGTCTTTGGCTGGAAAAAAGGCTCACTGTGTTCTTTTAAGGGTAGGCTGCTCTGGGAGTTGTCTTATGGCATTATTCTTGAAGCATGTGGATGGGTTTGTAAGGAGTTTGGTAGAGAGACAGCCTTTCCTCCACCATCTTGCTTCTGCCCCTCTGTAACTTCTATTATTATTTTTTAATTTTTTTTCTCCCTCCCTCTCTCCCTTTCCTCCCCCCTCCACAAGATTGCAATCAGGTTTTATATGTACAATCCACAAGTGTTCTTTTTATCAGTTCTTTCTATAGGGGTGCATAGTAAGCTTCCTCATTAGTTCCTTGGGATTGTCTTGGATCATTGCACTGCTGAAAGTAGTTAAGTCATTCACAATTGCTCATTGAACGATACTGCTATCACTATGCACACTGTCCTCTCAGCTCTGCTCACTTCACTATACATTGATGTTCATTAGTCTTTCATGGTTTTTGGGGGATCATCCTGTTTGTCATTTCCTGTAGCACAAGACCATTCCACTACAATCATATAACACAGTTTTTTCCATCACTCCTCAATTGATGGACATTCCCTTGATTCTCAATTCTTAGCCTCCACCAAAAGTTGCTATAAATATTTTTTGTACAATTTTTCCTCCTTTTCTCTTTTTCATGATTACTATTGTTAACTGTTTCCCTTCCATCCTATTACCTTCCCCATGATATTTATTCTATTATCCAACTTTTTTCATCCTATCACTCTTCAAAAGGGATTTGCTTCTGTCTGTCCCCTCCCCCACTATGCCCTTCCTTCTTTTGCCCCCTCTCTTTATCCCCTTCCCCTCCTATTTTCCTCCAGGGTTAGAGAGATTACTCCACCTAATTGATTATGTACATTATTCCCTCAATAGAATTGGCTCAACAATTCTATTGAGATTGAGGTCTTTGAGCCAATTTTGATGAGTGTTAGGCTCTTTTACTGCCCAGATTAAATAGATTACTCCACCCAGTTGGGTGTGTCTGTTAGTCCCTCCTTGAGGCAGCTCTGATGAGTTTAAGATCTTTGAGCCTTTTCTGATGAGTATAAAATTAATTTACTGCCCTGCTCCTCTCCCATCTCTTCCCCCACTCTATAAGTCTTTTCCTGTTATTTTCATGTAGGATTTCACTTCTGCCCTTCCCCCTCCCCCAGTGAATTCCCTTCACCCCTCAATTTAACCCTAAAGATGTTATCATCTAGCTAAGTGACACAGTGGACAAATCATCACCCCTGGACCCAGGGGGATTCCAGCCAAAACCCAGCCTCAGACATAAGACAGTCACCCACTGTATGACCCCAGGTATGTCCTCCAGCTGCAATTTTTTTATGGTTCTCTAGGGTTTTGTATTTGAAAGTTAAATTTGCCATTCAGTTCAGGTCTTTTCATCACAAATATCTGAAAGTCTTCTTTTTCATTAAAGTCTCATTTTCTCTGCTGAAAGATAATGCTGAGTTTTGCTGGGTAGGTGATTCTTGGTTGTAATCCCATTTCCTTTGCCCTTTGGAATATCATATTCCATGCCATCCAGTCCTTTAATGTAGAAACTGCTAGATCTTGTGCTATCCTAACTGGGGCTCCACAGTACTTGAATTCTTTCTTTTTGTCAGCTTGCAATATTTTCTCCTTGACCTGAGAGCTCTGGAATTTGGCTATAATATTCCTAGGAGTGTTCTTTTTGGGATCTCTTTCTGGAGGTGATGAGTGTATTCTTTCAATTTATATTTTATCTTCTTCTTTTAGAATATCAGGGCATTTTTCCCTGAGAATATCTTGGAAGATGATGTCTAAGCTCTTTCCTTGATCATGGTTTTCAGGCAGACCAATAATTTTCAAATTATCTCTCCTGGACCCATTTTCCAGGTCAGCAGTTTTTCCCAGAAGATATTTCACATTGCCCTCTATTTTTTTATTCATTTGGATTTGCTTTATTGTGTCTTGGTTTCTCATAAAGTCACTGGCTTCCATTTGTTCAATCCTAATTCTTAGGCAATTATTTTCATCAGAGAGCTTTTGTACCTCCTTTTCAAGCTGTTGACTTTTTTCTCACGTCTTTCCTGCATCACCATCATTTCTCTTTCCATTTTTTCCTCTACCTCTCTAGCTTTATCTTCAAAGTCCTTTTTAAGCACCTCTATGGCCTGAGACCAATTTGTATTTTTCTTGGAAGCTTTAGACATAGGGGCCCTGATGTTGACATCTTCCTCTGAGGGTGCCCCTTAGTCTTCCTTGTTACTGAAGAAACTTTCTATGGTTCTCACCTTTCTCTGTCTGCTCATCTTGCCTTTCTTTTACTAGATTTTTAGCTCCTTAAAGTGGGGCACTGTTTCCAGGCTGAAGTATCCCAAGCTTAAGAAGTCCCAGGTGGTATGATTTAAGGAGAATCAGGTTCTTCCCTTGCCCGGCCTGTTTCCTGGTCCTAGATGACCCCAGACCAACTTGCCAGTCAACCAGCTTTGTATGCTGTGGTTGTTAGCCCCAATGAGCCTGTGCCCCTACCCCACCTGGGCCACTGCTACTCAAGCCTACCTCCTGGTTCTCAGCAGGGGTGTAAAATCCAAGTTCTGCCTTAGCACCAGCATAGACGCCTGTAGTCTCTCCCCTGCCCAGTGCTCAGCCCACTCACCAGACTGTGAGCTTAGTTCCAGACGATACCGGCACTTCAGTTGATTCAGAGGCTCTAGGGGTCTGCTTCTCTGGTGAGGCCTTCCTGGGACTGGATCTGTGTCAGGGTGACTGTGGGGTTGGCCTCAACTCCTGTATCAGCATAGCAGCTCCCTCCTTCTCACCTTCCAAGCCATTCTTGGTTAGAAGATGATTTCAGCACATTCTTCTATGAGTTTGGCTGCTCTGGGCATTTTCCTATGGCGTTATTTGGATGTTTTTTGGAGCGATCGTGTCATGAGTTCGGGAGCTCACTGCCTTTCCTCTGCTATCTTGGCTCCACCCTGGAAGTCCCTCTGTAACTTCTAAATTGTATTTTAAATGGAAAAAATGATGCCACTATATTTATCCCAAAGATTCATTATCACTTTCTAACTCCTCTTATTCTACATTTTAGTATTTGCTATATATAGGCACAAATTTTAAAGGGATAATCACTTATTCATTTATATGTAGAAAAAGGTCTTTAAGAGAAGTGGTATGTTTTCAATGAAGTTGCCAATTCCTTGAGGAATTTGCCATTTTTTCAATTCTATATCCCCAGGATCATTTCACATACTAGTTGGTAAAAAAGTGGCAGTTGAATTGAATAAGATGTAAATACACCTTAAATACACATTTTACCTGTTCATTTAAAATTTATATCTTATCTCTTTCCCAGATGATTTTGAGACAGTTTATGCAAGTATATATAATATAAAATAGGAAAAAATAAAATTTATTAAAATAGCCAACAGAGTACTCTTCTTTTGAAGTCATTTGTCCTGCTAAAGTATACATGGTAGGGGCAGCTAGATGGTACAGTGGATAGAGCACTGGCCATGGATTCAGGAGGACCTGGGTTCACATCCATCCTCATACACTTGACACTTACTAGCTGTGTGACCCTGGGCAAGTCACTTAACCCCAATTGCCTCACCAAAAAAAAAAAAAAAGGAAAAAAAATAAAGTTCATATGGGAATATGGGAACTGTCTTATCAGAAATGAAACACTCCATCTGCTCAGTTCCCTCCCTTCACTTACTTTTTTCATAAAAGGCTGGTAGAATAGTGGTAGTAACTAAGTGAATGGAGTATACCAGAGAGCCAGTGAGAATGGTACAAATAGTATAAAGAATAACCAAAAATGGTACCTTGAATGATCTGCCACAATTAATGACTAAAAACTGGCTTTGAGTAATAAAGATCAATTGTACACAGGGGATCCTTACTTTCATTATATTGTATCTCATGTGGGTCCTTATAGAGTGAATTTAACAGTAAAAATAGAAAAAACTGTAACCCTTCTCAATTGAAAATTCTATGGAATTAGGCACTTGGTATGACCTAGTTACTATAGTCAAGCACTGATTTTTTAGCTCTGAGTGGGTTTCTGGAAGCTAAGCCAAAAACAGAAGCATATTGAGTTATATAGTTTTCATTGTGTGATAAAAAATGCAAATTCATACAAAGATTTGAATTTTCCCAACATCAAATTCAAGGAATTCCTAAGGACATAAAAGAGATTTAGGAGCCCTTGGTATTTTAGAGCTTGGCCTCTGTCTACTGTCCCTTATTTAGCTTCAGATTACAATGTAGAGGGGCAGCTAGGCAGTGCAGTGAATAAAGCCCAGGTCCTGGAGTCAGGATGACCTGAGTTCAAATCCAGCCTCAGACATTTAACACTTACTAGCTGTGTGAGCCTGGGCAAGTCACTTAACCCCAATTGCCTCACCAAAAAACAAAACAAAACAAAAACAACAAAAACAACAGATTACCATGTAGAATCAACACATACATATTATAGCAAATAACATATAAGAAGCAGGCATGTAAGAGAATTTTATAAGACCCCAAATGTCACTATCAGGGCATATAGATAACCAGAGTGATATATTAAGAAAGTACACTTGATTTTAAAGGCCAATAAATTATCCATATTTGAGGACAAATTCAGGCATTCAGCAGTTGTATGACCTTGGGCAATTCATGTGGAATTTTTCTCAATCGGAATTTCCCAAACTGTAAAATGGGGAATAGTACTTGGAAAAGTTGTATATGATTGTTGTGAGAATGTGCTTTTTAAACAGTAGCATGACATAAAAATGTGATTCATTGTTGAATAGAAGTCATTTTCAGTTTTGCCCCTGTTGAAGACATGTCCTCACTGCCTAAATCCTTATTTCTTTTTTGTTCTCATTCTTCTAAATACTAACAGTACTTATTTAAAAAAGAAGAGATCCACATATGATATCATATAATAGAGTAATTCTCCTTAAAATATAAAGCCATTTTGGGATTTGCTTGTAGGGTAGCCAGGACTTGGATACTTGGGAATTGGATACTGTTGCTAAGTCTTCTTTGTGTCCCTGCCAAAGTTGTGTTAATTTTTAATTTTTTTGGTATCTTGTACCTCCCCTTTCCTAACAGTAAAAAAGAATAAGGCAATAGAATAAAGCCAAGAGGAAGCTGAAGCTTTGCAATTAGAAGTGCATAAATGAGAGTATTGAGTACAACCCCATTGTGTGCCCCACCCTGCATCCCCTGGGTCCTTCTCAGTCCACATTCTAGAGATGAATAATTAAGTCCTTTAAAATTTTCCACTTTCCTGTAGTTTTTTTTTTTTAATCCAACTAGTTCTACAAGGAACATGAAACCAAATGCAGAGAAAATATTCGAACCTGAGAATTTCTTAGCCTCAAATTTTGGAGGTGATTGATATAAAGGAAATGGCAATAGCACTGGAACTAGGAGACTCAGGTTAAACTCCAACCTGTACGACATTAATCTGAATCTACCTGGCTTTCGGTTTTCTCATCAGTCAAGAGCAAAATAAACAATAAGCAAACAAAAAAATAAAAAATACAAGGTAGTTGGACTAGATTGATATTCACTAAACCCTTGTGATCATTTAAATTGTTTTGCAACTTTTATGCCTGTATAATAGGTTATGTTTCCATCTAGAACTCCATTCTGGTCCTTCCTTCACCCATATTCAAACTCTTTCCTTAAAGGAGGTTTGGCATATACATCAATAAGCTGATTCCCTCCCCTACCCAATAATTAAACTTAAACTTCCCTTTCCAGTAGAACAAGAAAGGCATGAGCTGAGTCTTAAAACTGATAGCAATGATATATAATTGACTAAAAGGAAATCTGGCTGTCTGTGAGTCTTGTTTACACTTTGTTAGTCTCCTCTAACCCCCATGGAAGAGTTACCTGCTGCTTCCCCCTTTCCAGATGGACAACCGACTTCCTGCCAACTGGTGCCCAGTACCAAATATATATCCTTCAGCTCAAATCATTTATTAACAAGTGATCTCGCCTCAGCATGGAAAAGCAGGCGGGTGTTTGTAAAGTAAGCCTCAGTGGCTTTCTCTGCTGAAAAGTGGCAAGAAACCTCTAGGCTCTCTCTTGCAGAGAATGATGAAGTTCGGGGATTGGTACTAAGAGAATTAATGAGTTTCAGTTGGAGTGACACCCTTTGCTATTCTCGGGACAATACCCTCTATTACTGTCAGGTTCTGCCTTAGGGAGGAGGTCTCTCTCCAAGCTGGCATTGATTCACTATCATTATTCCCAGTACAGTCACTCCCACAGTTCTCACTCCCAGACAGTAACATACTGTGCATAATTTTAGACATTTCCAACTTGAAGTGTATTTGGGATTCCAATAGTTTACAATTATTCCAGTTAAGATGCACAACCTATTTTTATTAGCCTCCATCAACAGCTTTTTCTCCCCCTTGAATAACTTTGAAACCTTTCTTTTTCTTCTTATGTCACAGGGTTGTTGTGAGACTCAAATGAGATAATGTATTATAAAGCACTTTGTAAATTGTGAAGTGAGTTACAAAAGTCAGATACTGAGATGAGACACAGAGTGGAATCAGTCTGGAACTTAGAATCAAGAAAGCCTTAGATTTAAATCCACACTTTGACATTTGCAAGTTGTGTTAGTGGTAAGCTGTGGCCAAACCAATGAGCCTCAGTTTCTTAGAAAATGAGATGAAGTTGATAATATTTGCATGTTCTTTTGAATGAAAATTTGTTATAAAACTCAAAATTCTGTTAGTCCTTTGCAGAGAACATTTTAACTATCTCTCAGTTAATAGGAACACAGAAGTAGATTTAGAAACTAATGCTTTGCTTATATCTATTTGGTGAAAAAGTTGAATTTTCCAAGTTCCATAAGTGTTCTCTGACTTTATATATCAGTTCTAAAGGTACAAGCTAATCAGAAAAAAAAGATAAAACTGTGAATTTTTCCTTCCAAGGCTTCTACATTTTATGTTTAAATGACAACCATAATTTTCTCTTCTTCTGTCAGATTTTCTATTTGAATACTTTATTTTCCATGGTTTGACAGCATTCTGCCTTGGTATCCTACATGCAAATAGCTGTCCTCTCTCCGTAATTAACTTATGAAATACAATCTTGAAAGGTTAGTTTTAAAGGGAATATTCCTAGGATGAAGCACATTAATCTCACTGACTTCCATTATAGTTTTGGAAATGTCTTTCTACAGTGGGGGAACTAATCCTTGATCTTCAACAGAAAGATGCTTACACTTATTCTTGACACTGGGCACGTAACCTTCTATCTCAGTTTCTTTGATTATAAAAATATATGAATTGGCCTAGGTGGACCTCAAGGTGCCTTAATCTATGTTTGGATGACAAACCTAATAATTTAAAAAGCATTCTGCTAGTGTAATTATATTATGGGTATTTAATTTTCCCATCCAATCTCTAAGATAATCATAGTTAATAATAGTTAATTATATAATTCATTTCTCTTTCACATAGGTTTATTTGTTTGTTTGTGGGGTTTTTTTGTTTGTTTTGTTTTGGTTTTCGGTGAGGCAATTGGGGTTAAGTGACTTACCCAGGGTCACATGGCTAGTAAGTGTTAAGTGTCTGAGGCTGGATTTGAACTCAGGTCCTCCTGAATACAGGGCCAGCACTCTATCCACTGCACCACCGAGCTGCCCCTCATATAGGTTTAAAGATATGAATCAAAATGAACAAATGTTGAATTCTTCCTTCATGTAATTTACTTCACTGGGATATTGTAAGGTTAGAAAACAAACACATTATCCCTACATTTAAAGATTTCATATTAAAGTTAGAAAAAACAACCAAACAGACATGAACACATGCGAAATCTAACAACAGTACTCTAAAATAATGATCACTTAAGATAATTATAGAATATCTGTGTCAAATTAGTTCACATTTGAGGGTCTAATAGGATTATTTCCAAAGAAACTGAAAGAATTAATTGTCAGTAGAAGCCCACTGACTGCAATTTTTTTAGGGTAATTGAAAGGAGGAGAGGTGCATGAGAAAGGGGAGTCCTATATTGTCCATTGTTTCAAAAGGGGAAAACACGGTTTCTTAAAAACTACATACCAGACATCTTGACATCAATCCCTGGAAAAAAATTCAAGAAAATATTATTAAACGAGTATTATGAGTATGTAGAAGAGAAAGCTACTTACTAGGAATGATCATAGATTTACTAACATCAAATAATGCCAAGTAACATACTTTAAAAAAGACTCAATAGATAGATGGAGCATGGATATTCTGTAGGTGTAATGCATTTTGATTTCAGTAAGATACTCTGACAAAATGCCTCATAGCATACTTGTGGAAAAGATAAAGAAGGTTGGAATAAATAAAAAATAGTGAACTGATTTAAAAAATGATTGAAAATTGATACCCAGAGTGTGTTGATTAGTTGAATTGATATTAACCTGAAGGGCGCTCTCTAAATCAGTACTGTGTATTTCTGTCCTTAGCCTTGTTCTACCAACCATCTTTATCAATAAATTTTATGAAGACATAGATGGTATGCCTAACAAATTTGTTTAGAACCCCAAACTGAAATGAATACCTTATATATTCACTGTTGGAAACATGATTCTCATTCTGCTTATTTCATTCTGAAGTATTTCATATGTCTTCCTATATTTCCAGGAATTCTTTTTTAAAATCTTCTTCCTGTTTAATAAAAAAAATATATAAGAATCATTGTGATATAATAGATAGATCACTAGCCTTGAAGCTAGGAGGACAAGTTCAAACACCACTTTTGACAAAAATTGTCTGTGTGCTCCTTGGAAAGTCATTTAATCTCTCAATGCCCTAGCTTGTTCTCTAAGCTATAAACTTTAGACCAGGTCCTGATCTGGTGCATGGCAATCTGCATTGGTAGAGTGAATTTTCTCATTGAGATTTTCCTACACTAAAGACATCACAGGTCTGTAGAAAAAAGGAAAGAAAAAATGGGAAGCAAAGAAGAACAAAAGAAAAAATGATTTATAAATATTTATTAAGTGCTTATGGTACACTAGTGTTCAAAATGCTGGGGATACAAACAATAAGGATACTCCTCTCACTTAAGGAACTTCTACAATAATTAGAGAAGACAAAACACACACACACACACACACACACACACACACACATTGAAAAGGAGAAGGGGGTGGTGGAGAAAGTACCCTACATGGGGCTTGATGGAGAAGTCAAAGAAGTTCAGCCAGTGGGAAAAGGAGAAGATATCTGCTTTGTGCCTTCTCCTTATATGGAGATTGAGAAATTGATGACTCTGCCTACCAAGTTCTCCAATCAGAGGGACAGAGAGTACTAATGAAATGTGAGTATCAAGGGGAGGGGAGAGGAAGGGAAGGAGAAAAAGAAAATAATTAATATATCACATTTTATTTACACATTGCCCTATTCTTTGCTGTCCCATAAAGAGCTACTACAAATATCTTGTCATATATCCTTTTCTATTTTGCTTTGTGTTTTACACCTCCTTGGAGAATGTGCAAAGCAATGGAATCTCTGAGTCAAATGATATAAAATCTTTAGTCATTTTTTCTCACACAATTTCAATCAGAGTGCGTGGAACATAGAAGATCTTAAATAAATGTTGATTGATGGATTGTTTTACAAAAGAAATAAATGCACACATCTACTAACAATATATTAGTATGCTTGTAATCTTGCAACTGTTTCAACATTATCTATTTCTCTCTATTTCTCTCTGTTACTTTGTCTCTGTCTCTGTGTCTTTCTGTCTCTGCATCTCTGTTTTCCTGTCTCTCTGTCTCTGCTAATTTGCTAGATATGAAGTGAATTCCAAGAGATGGTTTTTTTAAATTAATAAATTATTTTATTTTTTTCCTGTTACATGTAAAGATAGTTCTCAACTTTTGTTTATACAAGCTTCCCAATTTCAGATTTTTCTCCCTCCCTCCCCCAAGAGATGTTTTAATGAACATTTCTCATTCAGTGACAAAGCAATCCTTGATATGGTTATTAATAGTTTTTTATTCTTTTGAAAGTTGTTTATATCCTTTGAACACTTATATTTTGCTGATGGCTCTTGATTGTGTATTTTAGCCAAATATCTATAGATGTTAGATATCAATACTTTGTGATATTTGATATGAAGATTTGTTTTTCTTCAGTTGACAGTACATCTCCAATTCCTAACTCCATAGATTTTTATTTATTCAAAGGATTTTATGTCTTTTGTAAGTGAAATTATTTAAATTTTCTCCCCTCTAAACCCCATACCTTGTTTAAGAATTTTCCCCCTAGAAATAGTTGTGAACTGTAACTTTTTCTTTCTTTTACATATATATTTGTAAATATGTATGTATGTAGATGATAGCTATATGAAATATATGCTTATGTGTATATATGGATATAAATATATAAACATATATGATTGTTACTTTTAACATTTATATTATTGGTCTATCTACATCTCTCTCTCTCTCTCTCATCTATTGTGCCACAGTGTTAGCTATTAGTCTACATCTTGTTTTCACAAACTGTTTTCCAGTTTTCCAAAAGCTTTTTTTGTTTTTTGCAGGGCAATTGGGGTTAAGTGACTTGCCCAGGGTCACACAGCTACTTAAGTGTCAAGTGTCTGAGGCTGGATTTGAACTCAGGTCCTCCTGAATCCAAGGCCGGTGCTTTATCCACTGCACCACCTAGCTGCCCCCCAAAAGCTTTTAATGAATAGGGCGTCATTCTCCAAATTATGTATGTTCTTTGTATTACTGAGCATGAGACTACTGAGTTTAATTTTATTTAATTATTTTTCTTTATCTAAGTGATTTACTTTAATATGTTTTGATGGTTTCTGCTTTAAAAAATAGTTCAAAGTCTAGATAGGCTAATTCTTTTACAATCGCATATATATGTATAAATAGATATGTGTATGTGGTTGTACACATGTATTTCTGCATTTAATGTATTATTTATTTAAAATTACTTTAATAATGCCCTGTTTTCTAACTAAACACTCTTGTCACCTATAAATGGAGAAGCCTATTCCTTTTTAGCAATTTATTTACTTTTAAGTTTTACTTATTTCATTTACCTTATTATAGCTAGTATTCATAGAATGAAATAAAATATTAGTGTGGAGAGGGGGCATCCATGATCTTCTTATAAATTTATTATGAAAATTGGAGTTTTTCTCAGTTACAAATAATGCTATAATTTGTTTTCAAATATATGTATTTATCATAATAAAAGTGGCCCTTCCATGTCCATGATTTTTATCAGTTTAACAATACACATAAATTATACAAAAAGGCTTTTCTGCACCTATTGCTAAATTCATGGAGTTTTTATTATTTTTAATCTGATAAACTGAAGTAATTATTTTCAAATATTTAATGATCCCTTACATACATTCAAGTTGAAAGTAATGAACTTTTAAAATATGCAGCCTGTCTCAAAATTCATAAGGAAGTTTGGATTTTTAATAGCTATTAATGTTTCTTTTTTTTAACTTGACCAATTCCTTATTCAAAAATCATTGTAGTCTTTGAAATATTTTTTGCTTATATTTCCCCGAGTTTCATATTTCTGCCTTTTATATTTATTGTTTTATTTCTCTATGCCATAGAATAATTTATGTATTTTTTGCAAATGAACAATGTGATAATAAGAAATATATGTGCTTTGATGTTTTAATTCATGTGGTTATGTATTTTCAAATATTATTTATGTAACAGTATGTTGAACAGTATAATCTCCTCTTAGCTTTAATTTTTTGTTAGATTTATCCAACTCTGAGAGAGAAACATTAATGTATACTACAATTGTTTTCATTTATACCTTTAAAAATTATTTATTTTATTCTGAACTTAAGAAATAAAGCAGGCATTTCCATAGCATAGGAAAATAGGGGAAAAAAGATAACTGCACATGAAACTGCAAATCTATTATGTACAAATTGCTATCACACAATAC
The DNA here is from genome assembly GCF_019393635.1 of Dromiciops gliroides. Taxonomy (NCBI): domain Eukaryota; kingdom Metazoa; phylum Chordata; class Mammalia; order Microbiotheria; family Microbiotheriidae; genus Dromiciops; species Dromiciops gliroides. The sequence continues at coordinate 83,515,619 of NC_057866.1, read as the reverse complement.
ATTTATATATAAACATTTATATAAAATATATGTATATATTTGTATAGATACACATTTATACATAAAGTGTGTACATATGTGTATATATTTACATATATATACACATATGTGCATGTGTGTAGTTTAATATTTTATTCCTTTTTTTCCTATACTAGAAATTTCTACCCTTAAACACAAATGCATGTATATATGTAAAATCATTCTGTGTGTATTTCTGTTCATCAATTCTTTCTCTGCATGTAGATAGCATCCTCTTCATAGTTCTTTTGTAATTTTAGTAATTATAATAGTAAAAATGACTTACTCTGGGGCAGCTAGATGGCGCAGTGGATAGAGCACCGGCCCTGGAGTCAGGAGTCCCTGAGTTCAAATCTGGCCTTAGACACTTAACACTTACTAGCTGTGTGACCCTGGGCAAGTCACTTAACCCCAATTGCCCCGCAAAAAAACAAAAAACAAAAACAAAAAAACAAACAAACAAAAAAATGACTTACTCAAAGTAGTTCTTAAAACAATGTTGCTTTTACTGTGTGCTATCATCTTCTCTTCTGTTCATTTCACTCTTTATGATTTCATGCAAGTCAATCTCTGTTTTTCTAAGATAATTAATCTCATAATTTCTTATAGGATAGTAGTATTCCATTACTTTCATATACCATAACTTGTTTAGGCATTCCTCAATTGACAGGCACTCCTGAAATTTCTAGTTCTTTGCCACCACAAATAGAACTGATATAAATATTTTATAACATGTATGTTATTTTCCTTTTTCTTTAATCATCTTTGGAAACAGATGTAGTAGTGGTACTACTTGATACTTTTGTAACTAAATAATATTTTATAAACTTAGATATTATATTGATTCACTAAATCATTGAACTCTAAATTTTTTTTGGTAATTCATGTTTTCTCTTTCACTCCTAAATTCAATTATTATATTTTCTTTCATTAATAGAATAGAGATTGGACACACACAAAATGATTTCATTACTCATTCTTTTCTTGATAAGTGTCCTTATATAGTTTATATTTATTATTTGGAATAATGGCAACATGAATGTTCTATTTATGTCTGATCTTTTTAGAAAAAAATGCCTCAAATATATTCTTTTTTGAGGGGTCATCTTTTTCAATAATTATCAGGCTTAGTTTTGAAGCATGTTATTGTTTGATACATATTGAGTATTTTTTTAAGAAATAATATTCCAATCTTTCTTCTAATGTCTTATGGATGTGGAGCAATCCTATTCAATTTAATTTTCCACCATACCAATGACCTTTCTCCTGTCTGCTTATAGAATATACCATTTGGCATTCTGAAATGAAGTTAATGCCTGCCTTGAAGTTTCAAGTGTGGATTGTATATGCATGTGTGGAAGAGTGCGGATGATTTGCAGATTTGATTAGTCAATACTTCGTTCTGATTATTAAAAACGTCTGGGAATTTAACTGATATTATTTAATTAATTGATATAATTTTCAGAATTTTATATTCATTATTTTGTCTGGAATACTTAAATTGCTTTTGCCTATTTTGCCTGTAATTCAATCATCTTAGCATGTAAAAATAAGTTTTTTAAGTTGCTATATCTTTTCTTCTATAAATTTTCTCCCACATCTTTTCAAGTATATATTTTTAAAAATAAACATTTTTATTTAACGTTTTGAGTTCCAAATTATATCCCTCTTCCTCTCCCTCCCCTTCCCCTTCCTTGAGTCAGTAAGCAATTAGATATAGGTTATACATGTGCAAATATGTAGAAGATTACCACATTAGTCCTTTGTATAAGAAACTTGAATAATAGAAAAAGTGAAAGAAATAAAGTGAAAAATAGCATACTTCAGTCTGTGTCCAGTCAATATCATATCTTTCTATGGAGGTAGATAGGATTCTGAGTAGTCTTTTGGGATTGTCTTGGATCACTGTATTGCTGAAAGTAGTAAAATCATTTACAGTTTTTCATCAAATAATATTGCTGTCACTATGCACAATGTACTCCTGGTTTTTCTCACTCCAGTATATATCAATTAATATAAGTTTTTCCAGACCTTTTCAAAATCATCCCCCTTGTCATTTCTTATAGCACAATCATATTCCATCACAATCATGTACCACAGCTTATTTAGCCATTTTCCAATTGATGAGCATTCATTTGAATTCTCAAATTCTTAGACACCACAAAAAGAGTTGCTATATATTTTTTGTACAAATAGATCTTTTTCCCTTTTGGGGCATGTCTTTGGGATATGAACTTGGAAGTGGTATTGCCAGATCAAAGGGTATGTACAGTTTGGTAGCCCTTTGGTCGCAGTTCCAAATTGCTCTACAGAATGTTTGAATCAGTTCACAACTTCACCAGCAGTATATTAGCATTCCAGCTTTCCCACTGCCCCTCCAACATCCAACATTTTCCTTTTTTGTTATATTTGCTACTGTGATAAGTGTGATGTGGTACCTCAGAGATGTTTTAATTTGCATTTTTCTGATCAATAGTGATTTAGAAAATTTTTTTTTCATATGACTATGGATAGTTTTGATTTCTTTGAAAACTGTTCACATCCTTTAACAATTTATCATTTGGGGAATGACTTATCTTTTTAACAAATCTGACACAGTTCTCTCTATATTTGAGAAATGAGGCCTTTATCAGTGATACTTGTTGCAAAAATTCTTGCCCCATTTAATGATTTCCTTATAATTTTGGTTCATTGGTTCTACTCTGTTTTTGTTCTATTTATGCATGACAAGTTCCATCTTAGCTTTTAAAAAAAACCAATAATCTATCTTTTGAGCCCTTTCATATTATCTTCTGTTTATTCATTATTTGAGCAGAATATGCAGAATTAATTGCCTTTTTAAGCTTCTGGGGGGACACTTTCTTATAATGTATATTAACACTTCTTATGTTATAGCTATATTTTTGAATTCTTATCCATTTTTTTCCTTTAAGGATTTCCTTGTTTATTTATCTTTCCAGGAGTTTGACTGATATTCCATCTTTCTCTCTTGAAATTTTTTTCTTTTTGCATTTTTAGAGTTTATCTCTGTCTTCTATCATCATTTAACTTAGCCTCCTTCCCCAACCATAGTGCACATTCTTTATCTTATACAGATCTCCAAGTCTGGACTTCTGTCTCCTTAGGTAGATGGTATATTTTATTTTGAGTTGGGTCCCTGCCCAGAGTAAGATTCAGAGGTGGATGAGATTTTTCTTTCCTTTTCCCGTTGAGCATGTAGCTCCTCCCTCTCTATGCAACCCTTCACTGCCCTGTATTCTAAACTTTCATTCAAGTGGCTGGCCAGGATCAATACTTTCCATCTTTTGAAGTATGGGGGAAGAAGATCAAATTGATTCACTGACATAGAGTGATCAGGAAGGTAACCCCTACACCAAGGCCCAGAAATATAATCCTATTAATGCACACTGACTATGCCATTGGGTAAGCAAGGATTGCTAAGGGTGAGTTGAAGATTTCCATGTGTCAGCTCTCAGATATTATTTGGTATAGCTTTTTTACTTGGTCAGTGCTTCTGCTTTCTTGTCAATCCATCTTTCATTATTAGGGATTTCTTGTATTTTCCTTGTTGAAGTTATTAGTTTATGAGTTATATAAAAATCAATCACTCCCTCATCTTATAGATTTATTTCAAGTCCTGTGATGTTAATTGCATTTTGAGGAAGAACTACCTTAATAATAATGCCTATTAACAATAGGACATCATTTAACTATGAACCTAAGAAAAACCAACACTATGATGTGGCTGCTAAAAATAATTTTGAAAATTATGATATATTAAGATAATTAGGGGAAGGAGGGAAGAAGAATGTCTTAAGTATCTACTATGACTCAGGTACTTTGATTAGCACTTTATTTATATTATCTCATCTTATATTCACAGAAACCCTGTGATTTAGGTGCTATTATAGCCCCTATTTTGCAATTGAGGAAACTGAGGTAGATAGTGGTTAAATGACTTGCATAGGTTCACATAGCTAGTCAGTGTATGGCCAAATTTGAACTCAGGTCTTCCTCATTCCAGCACTCTGTCCACTCTATAACCTATCTCTTTCCTCCCCATCTAGCTGATAGAGCTTAAGTGATTTGCCCAGGGCCACATAGCTAGTAACTGTCTAAGACCAGATTTGATCTTCAGTCTTTCTGACTTCAGACCCTGTGGTCTAGCCATTGTGTCACCTAGCTGGTTCTAAAGAAGAAATGTATGGACCAAAGGTGATTATATAGTTTATTCCATTCTATATTGGCTATACCATAACTGGAATAGCATGTTTTGTTCTGAGTATCAAAGTATAAAAATCACATTAATGAGCTAGAAAACATTCAGAAGAAGGTTTCTAGATTGGTAAAGAAAATGTCAAACATGTCATAGGAAAAATAATTAAGGTAATTGGAAAATGTTAGAGAAGGTGGAATGTATAACATTTTTACATTCATATGTTTTATGACTGTTAATATGAAAGGGGCTTAGGAGAGCTAAGTGCTATGGTGGATAGAGTATTGGACTTGGGTCAAGACAACTTGATTTAAAATCTTGACATCTACAGCTAGCAGGCATCTGATCTTGGGCATGTCATAGTCTCTCAGCCTCAGTTTCTTCTTTGTAAAAAGAAGACCTAGCTAAGCATTGTTTTGAGGATGAAATTAGATCATATATATTTCAGAAACCTTTAAATGTCATGAAAATATTGGTATTTCTTTCATTATTATTTTACCTTTCCATAGACACCAAAACCAGAACCAATGGGTAGGAATTTCAGAATGTCACTTCAATTCAGTGGAAGGGGTGAAAAAAATTTAACAATCATATCTATCTAACAATAAGAGTTGCCTGATGTGTTTGTGAATCCTCATTACTGGAAGTGTTCAAGCAGAAATAAGATAACTAGCTTGAAAGGATGGTATAGAGGTGACTTTTACACTGGGTCAATGAGTTGTGAGATTTGATAACTATGATTTCTGGAAGAAGCTGACTACTGGTAATATTGCTAATATAACAAATACAATTATTAATAAAAAATAACAGCAACACATTTCCATATCCCCCCCAAAATGTATGAAATAGGTAATGTAAGCACTGAGATTCAGAGAGTTTCTTTGACTTCCCCATTATTATACATTTTATGAGTGTTGGAACCTCTTGATTCTAAATTCAAGTAACTTCTGAGGTCTTTCTCAACATTAAGATCCTATAACTAAAAAGTCTTTGGGAAGAATATGCTAATCTGTCATTTTAACTGTATAGATATAATTACTCTTACAATTCAGAAACAGAAGAAATAATTTTTGGTAGGAGGGATTGATATAGAGATGCCCATCTTTCCAGGCTTATTAAACATTGATCCCTCTTCCATACACTACAATCCAATCAAACTGGCCTCTCTCATTCCTCACACATGGTACTCAATCTCCAGCATCTTTGCTTTTGTACTTGCTTTATCCCATGCCTGGAATGTGTCCCCTTCTCATCTCTGCCTCACAGAGTCTCTCTCTTTCTTCATGATGTAACTAATATACCCTTTTTCTACATCAGAGCTTCTTAAACTTTTTTCCATTTGTGACCCCTTATGGGCCAAGGAATTTTTATTTGACTCCAGGTATAGATATATAAAATACATATAAAAATAAAACATTTATTGACAATTTTTTTGCAACCCCACAATTTAATGATGTGACCCCAAATTGGGTCATAACCCACAATTTGAGAAGCTTTGTTCTACATAACAAAACCAGTTGCTGATTTCTACAGACTGTGTGTACTTTACTTTCTTAACTACCTTGTGTTTTTAAAATTTTAATCTCTTTATATTTCATTTGCATATACACATATAGATATAAACTTAACCCTATACACATACATATATATATATATATATATGCATATACACATTTATAGGTACACACATACACCAACAGAAGGTAGACCTGAAAGTAGGAATTTTTTCACTCTATTTGAATCCCACTGAGTAGGTACTTTATAAAGACTTCCTAAATAGAATAAGTAGAATAAAACACATTCAGCAACTAAAAATGAACAAGGATACTTTAACTAAGTGATTTGATTTTCATTCTTCCTAGATACTGACACAGATTATGGTTTCTCTCTGATTTACGTAATGAGACAGTTCCTGTAGAGAGAGTGTGGCCAAAGATTTATCATCTTGTACCTCACCTGGACATGAGGCTGTCTGAACATACCCAGATTGTCTCTAGAAATGCAGATCCAGAGTTGGCCACTGAACCTACATCTTATCCTCTGGGTAAAATGAAAATAAATAATGTTTAGAGGTGTAAAATTAAGTAAAGGGGGCAGCTAGGTGGCACAGTAGATAAAGCACTGGCCCTGGATTCAGGAGGACCCGAGTTCAAACCTGGCCTCAGACATTTGACACTTACTAGCTGTGTGACCCTGGGCAAGTCACTTAACCGCCATTGCCCCACAAAAAACAACAAAAACAACAACAACAAACCAAAATTAAGTAAGTATTCAGATATTTTAGCCTAACAGCAAAAAAAAAAATCTTTATCTAAAACTATGTAGGTAACTGAGATAAAAATTCTTGTTTTGTGAGTGTTTTTCTCCCCTTATGTACTTTATCTAAATAAATGCTTCTACTTGCCACATCACTTTTTTATTTATAGACACACATTTGTCCTGAATTTTTTCTATGTACTGTTCCACATGACTTGGATATAATGTTATTCAAGCAGATTTCTCATCCACAAAGTTAAAATATCTTACCTTCCCTGAAATAATACCCTGTTCATTGTTGAATACTAAGCATGATTTTACTCTCTCTTTAAGGCATGTTAATAGCTAGAATTTGATTTTACCCTGACCTTTAGGTCCTCAATTCCATTTTGGAAACCACTGTATCCCTCCTGTGTCTGCTGCTTCTTTTTATCTTCAATAAGTGAAGAAAAACAAAATACATCCATTAAAAGTGGGGGTGAGTAAAAAGACTTGTATGTCCTATGTAATCTAGGAAGTTATTCCTAAGTGGTCTAGCCCACGTGCATTATTATAATACATAGAGGTAGAAGATTCCCCTTCCCCCCATTCTCAATAGATATCTCTCACCAGTTCCAAATTCATTATCATTTTAAGGTAAATTCTGAGAGGAAAACAAATCTTTGTTATTTTTCTCATGGAACCCATGATAGGCATATGAGTCTTAAACATATATTAGTCTGGGTTGCCAAAATTAAACAAAACCAAAAAACAACAAAACTTTTCTGTATCAGACAGATGTCAGGCTTCAGAGTCAGGAGACTAGATTCCATAGAATTTTAGTGTTGCTGATCTAGCCCCATCCAGAGGAAACTGAGGACAATAGAAGCAAAATGATTTTGCCAAGATCTTATGAACTAAATGATAGAAATACAGCTCTGTTAATGCTATGTCAAGTTTTCTTCCAATTCTACTCTACTTCCTCTCTGGACTCACTTCTATCACTCTATTAGGACTTTCAGGAAGTCATTTGCCTTCCCTAAGCTTCAATTTCTCCATCTATCAAATGAAGATCTTATACTAATTGATGTGTGAGGGTCTTTGTAGCTATAACCATCTATGTTCCCATGATCTTAATATTTGCATTGTTCGGAGTACAATTCTGAATAACTCAGAATAGCATATTTCCCCTCTGTTTTAGGAATTTATGACAGGATATGCTTCACCAAGCAGGAAGTATTGGAGGATTTCCTTAAGAGTAGGAACATTTTTTTAAAAGTACACATTTTTCACAAAAATTATCAAAACAATTATTCAGCCAACTATTGAAGAAAATAATTAGTTATACATATTTTTCTTCTCTAAAAGTATCTTTTTTGTTTTCCATTCAACAGAAGTTTCCAAAGTCAACTTGTACCTTTACCAGAGCTGATAAACTTTATTGTTGTCTGATTCAGAAATTCACCTTGAAAGAGACAATGATCTTCCTGTGAAATATTCAATTATTCCTGATTTCCCACCCATAGTCAATTCTAGTCAGCTTTATGTCAAGGGGTTTTCTTGTAAATTCATAGATTAACTTTACATCAGATAAAGATTATTTTAAATGGAGGTAAAAACACACAAAGATTAATGCCAGGATTTGTGATACAAGCTTGTTCAAATTCTCATTATCTCTCTCTCTCTGTCTCTGTCTCTGTCTTCTCTGTCTCTCTCTGTCTCTTTCTGTCTCTCTCTCCCTCCCTCCCTTCCTCTCTCCTTCCCTCTCTCACTTTAAAGAGATAAGCACAGATAGGAAGCTCACACTTAAAGTGTGCAGACCTGAGCAGACCAGTATTCAGTGAGGTTACCCTGGCTTCTGTTTCTTTAATTATAAACCATAGATGTGGAAAGAGATAACATCTAAATGTCTCCTTATGACATATGGAAAAAAAATTTGAGAATTCCAATCACGAATTAAATACTTTAAAGAATTTATTATGAGAAGGGTATCTAGATTCTAGCAAAAATATTATCCATTATATGGATTCTAAATGTTAATAGCTTACATTAAAATAAAGCTATAAGCTTTAAAATAATTTTACATATATATATAATAGTGAACAAACAGCAATGAACTTAGTGTTTGAGGATATGAGTTCGATTATGTTTTTTACCGAAATAATATTGATCAAGACATCTAGCACTTTTTCTTCTATAAAATAAGAGATTTAGAGTAAATTGATATGATTTCTTCCATCACTCAACCTATGATACTATAATCTCACTTGATGTTGTCAATAACTCTACAATGTAGGTGATATAGAGAATATTATTCCCCTTTTGGGGCAGCTAGGTGGTGTAGTGCATAGAGAGCTAGACCTGGAGTTGCGTTACATTCATCTTGCTGAGTTCTAATCTTGTTTCAGAGACTGACTAGCTGTGAGACCCTGGGCAAATTACTTAACCCTGTTTGCTTCTGTTCATCATTTGTAAAATGGGCTAAAGAAATAATAAACCACTCAAGTATCTCTGCCAAGAAAACCCCAAATAGGGTCACAGAGAGATGGACATGACTGAAAAATAACAATTTCCATTTTATAGAGATGGAAGTTTAGGGTTTGGAGGAAAGTGATTTGTCTAAAAATCACGAGGGTCAAAAGTAATACTTAAACTTTTTTTTCACTCATTTAATTGTTGTGAGTCTCCACTGAGATAATGGATATAAAGAATTTTGCAATCCTTAAAGCACTATGTAAATGACATTTATTATAATTATTATTGGCCTATAGTCACCACACCTCCAAGCTAGTTATAGGCTGATTCTATGAGCCTTCTATTACACTCCTGGTTATCTCAAGCTGTGTTTATAGAAGACATGGGTGATACAGATTTGTTCTGGTAAATGTTTAACAACTTACTTGAAAAAAATAAGCTTTTAAGTTTAATTTTCATTATTAACACTTTCCTATGTCTAGAGAAGCAACAAAAGAAGAAATCAAGCCAAATTAGAAACAAGGGCTGATTTCTGAAGTGTAATTATTCACACTGAAACACACCTCTGCTTTCATTCTCCCCACTCCAACCCAGTGAATTGTGAGCCTCTATTTATTTTACCTTGTTGATATCTCTTATTCCTAAACCCTTCTGTCCATTTATAATCCATTTATAATGCTACCACTTTAGTTCATGCCCTCATATAGTTCTCTTCCTCCTCCTCTTTCTCTTTCACCTTTTGTTTTCACATTATCATAGTTTTTCCCAGTGTCACTCTCCTTACTTTTTCCACAGAACCATTTCATACAACAAATAGTATTCTCCAAAGGAAAAAAAAAACATCAGTATAGCAGATCAATTTATTGAAAAGTCCAAAAACTTGTATAATGTTTAACACCTGTGGACCTCTTACCTTCACAAAAGAGTCTTCTCATATCTCATTTGAGTCCTGCTTGATTTCTATAACTTTGTTCTATTCATTTTTATTTTACTTAATTTTATATGTGGTTCTTTCCATTTACATGGTTGTAGTCATGTTATATATTATTTCCTTTGTTCTGCTTACATGACTCTGCATTAGTCCATGCAAATATTTCAATGCTTCTCTCTAATCATTCAATGCATAATTTTACAGCATAATATTATTCCATTACCCAGTAATATTGTTACATTCATATATCACAATTTGTTTACCCATTCCCAAACCCATGGGCATCTATTTCACTTTTAATTCTTTGCTATCACAAAAGTGGTGCCATAAATATTTTGGTGTATCTGGAGACTTTCTTCTTATTGATAGATTTCTTGAGGTATAATCCCAGTAATGCAGTCTCTGTTTCAAAGGATATGGACATTTTAGTGGCTTTACTGGCTTTATTCCAAATTGCTTTGCAAAATGGTTATACCATTTCACATCTCCACCAGAAAGGTATTAATGTACCTATCATTCCATGATTCCTTCAATATTGACTATTGACATCTTCTTCATCTTTCAGGCCCTAATATCTTCTTATCTGAATCACTCTAATAGCCTTCTAATTTGTTGCTTTTAGCTTCTTCCTACTGCAATTCATTTTTCATGCAATTTCCAAAATAATCTAATTCTGATGTTTAACCATGATACCTCCCTGATCATAATCCTTTAGCAGATCTTTAGCTTTTATGATAAGGGAGTCAGGAAGACTTGAGTGTTGGAGGCCTCAAATACTTAGTAGTAGTATGACTCTAAGCAAATCATTCAACTTCTGTCTGCCTCAGTTTCCTCAACTATAAAAAAGGTAATAGTAATGTCACCTACCTTCAAAATATTGTTCTCAAGATCAGATATGTTTAAGATGTGTAGCACAGGGCCTAGTGCAAAGTAGGCTCAAAAAATCCTTGTTCTCTTCCCATTTCCTTTTATATTTAAGGGCCATCACGATCTATCTGTAGTCTTCCTCTGGCCTCTGCTTCCAAAGAAAGAAGGAGTCAATCAGTGATAATTTGGTAATTCATGCTCATGAAGGCTATATATTATTTATTCACTATCAAAACAAGGGTTTACATAATGTATTAGAATCTAATAGTTCATTAAAACTAGGAGGGTACTTGGAGGACATTTGATTTAATATTATTTTACACTAACTGAGGATGAGAAGAAAAGTGACACCCAGGCAACAATATTATAAAATAGAATAGATTTCTTATAATAACATGGTTGCCTGGAATATAATGGATACTTTAGTAAATTCATAATGATTTCTTGATTGATAAAAAAAATTCATTTCATCATAGACACATTCTATTAAGTTTTTATTTGGGGATTAATGATATAAAAGCACATATTAGACAATGCTATAATAGCATAGGGTATTATTGATTAGATACATTACTATGTGTTCACTAATTTAATAAAAACAATCTGGACTTTTACTATTATTAATGCTATGTTGAAATGAAATATATGTAAATAACCCCATAGAAAATGAAGGAAAAATATAAATCTACAATGATGAAATATTATTAAGAATGAGAAGCTAGAAAACCTGTATGCAGTTATAGAATTTCCTTAGCAAACCATTTTACTCAAGCTGTTTTGAATCCCTCTTAAAACCATGGATTGTAGGTATAACTATTTGCAATGAAGTGAGGCAGTTCCTGTTGATTGTTAGCCCTTTCTTATGTTAGTGATCTTGTCACCAGACATCTTTCTCGTGGAGAAGTTGGGGAAGGAGGAAAAGGAGGATAGGGATAATGAGGACAATTGCCACTACTACAAGCATTACCACCACTACTCTTCCTCTTCTTCTTCTTCCTACTGGTATACTTACTTCCACTGCTGCTATTACTACTATTACTTTTAGTCAATCAATATTTCTACTCTGAATACTGTTACTATTAGTACTGCTACTTCGACTGTTATTGTTAGTATAATCATGACCACGACTATGAATACTATTACAACTTCTGTTATTACAATCACTAGTTTGGATATTATTACAATTAGATCTACTTTGGTTACTACTACTACTATTACTACTAACATTACTGATACTACCAGTACAACTACAACTATTGCTACTACTACTACCATTTCACTCCTACTGCACTTTGATTACTACTACTACTGCTGCTGCTACTACTACTACTACTACTACTACTACTACTACTACTACCACCACCACCACCACCACCACCATCTTCTCCACTTACTATCACTACTACCACTACTGTTACTACTGCTGCCACAACCACTATTGTTCCTACTATCAACACTACAACTATCACTTCTACTACTTCAACTATCATTATTATTTACTACTACTACTATTAGCATTTAAGGTTTACAAAATACTTTACAAATACTTTTATGCACATGCCAACTGTTGTAAGATAAGTGCTATTTCTACCCCCCCTTTTAAGATAAAGTGTGAGGGAGAGAGTTTAAATGAAAATATGGCATTTGAGATTTAAACAATTAAGATCGACCCGAATGTTATAAAGTTACATTCAGGAAGAATCCTGTAATAAGTCTTTGACTTAAAAGAATTTAATTATTTTGTTCTTGTTTGGTATCTTACTGTTTCTAAAGATCCTTTAAAATTAGAGACAAATAGCCTTGTCCCCTCATAAAGTAATGGGAGGAAGCATTGTATTTATAATGTATAATAAATTCACAATCTGAAGACATGACTGAGAGTCTTAAACTACCTTAGACTAAGGAGAGAGTCATATTATTTTGAGTCTCAGGTTAAGCTGTAAAATGGGAATAGCAATATTTGTACAAGTGACCTCACAGGTTATTGTGAGTAATAACTAATCTAATATAGTAAAACAGTCCAGAAAGTGCACGATGATCTTTGAGCATGAGCTATTATCAATGGCCTTCATACTGCTCAGATTATTTTCTAGAATTTCTAGAAACTTCATTAAGGAAAATTTGTTGAATCCATGGATGATTAAATAAATGTTAGCCTGTCTCCTAGAGATCTTGACTCTTAGTTTAAGAAATCCTAGAGATGTTGCCTTTAGAAAAAACTTGGAATATTTTGAGTTTCTTGAAAGCTACTGAAAAGAATGACTTACCTGTCTGCACTGGTAAACATTGAAAGCTAATCAGTGAGTCATTAGTAACTAGCATGTCTTAAGTCCTTACTATGTGTCAGGCACTGGAATAGCGCCTGGAAATCTAAATACGAGCAAAAAAGCATTAGTGGACTGAGTTGAGGATGGGAGGGAAAGTATAAAAGGGGCAAAATGAACTACAGAGGAATGGAGCCTGGTGGAAAAGAAAGAGATAGCTAGCCTGGGTCCCCTTCCTAAATGGAAGTTCTGGTAGTATCCTCCAATAAGAGGGAAGGGATGCAGGGACAGAGGGTATTTCCAAACTGTAAGTTCCAGGATGAAGAAGTTTCTGGGAAATGATAGAGAAGTCCAGAAGAGAACAGTCCAAATTGCTGACCTCAAGCATACTCCTGTCTTCTAGTGACTTCCAAAGTATTAACACTTTGTTTACTGATGTACAATCTTAATTACTGACAAGAAACTTTCTTCCAGGAGTATTCCCTCTCTGGCTATTCCTGCTGTCCAGCCACCCACAATCCTTGCATAATGTAATTTTACTTAATAGCAGGTTTTTTAAAAAATTGAAATAATAAGGATGATTTCATATTCTTCCTTTGCCTGAAGTGCCCTTTTTTAGATATTGAAAACATACATGCATTAAATTGGGGATATATCTTGGTTTTTTTGTCTGCTTGTTTTTTGGAGGTGTGGGGAATGTGGATAATATTTATGTATTAGTGATTCTTAATCTGCATTTTACAGCATTTAATTTTATATTTCTTTAAAATTTAACCAAAATACACATTACATTCTTATGTGTATTAATTGGAAGAAAGCAAATGTAATGGCTTGAAAGCAAATGCAGCAGAAGAACTTCGGGTACTCTGAATTTAATCAACAGCAACATTTTATGCAGGCAGGAGTCAGGTATGATGTAGTTACCCTTTAAGTAAGTTTTCAATTTAGCAGGGTTAATGCAGAGTCATACCATATCCCCTACCACAAATCATAATTCACATTAATCCATTTGTCCCTTTGACATGTTAGAATAATTTTTGAGCATTCACATCAATCCTCAGCCTTCATGTACTACATGTGTGACAAATGACTATTTTAAAAAATCCAATTTGGGCCCACAACTTTACTGTTGCACAGGAAATCATCTCTTGAGAGTTGTGTATGTTAAAAAAAATAAAAAAAAATTAGTAAGAGTTTTATTTCTTTACCATGGGGACTATTTCAATATTGACATGCAGGAAAGATTTTGTGGTTTAACCACCATGGGTGTCTTTTAAAGTATGTGGTGTAAAGTTAGAGGCTTTGATGTGAGTTCAAGTCTTAGCTTTGATGCTATTTGGCTATGTGACATAGGACAATTCAATATACCTCTCAGAGCTTCAGTTTGCTCATATATAAAACTAGATTTTGACTAGATGACCTGAGGTACTTTCCAGCACTAGGTTGATACTATGGTGCACACAGTGGAAATCTCCCTGTTTTTTTTTTCCTTTGTTTGTTTTGTATTGTATTGTTTTGTTTTTTTGAGTGTGTGTGAGTGAGAGAGATACATGTTAAACTCTGAACTGCATAAAATTATAAAAAAATAAACAAACAAAAAATGTTAAAAACAATTACCTGTGTACATGATGCAAGTAGGTTGTCTTGAAGATGTTCCTCTTAGCAACACTAAAAAATTCTTGGTATGGTGAGAATTTAATATTCAATATTATTAATGAGAACATTTAATTCTGATAGGAATATTAGAATTTACCCCTTGTGCTTAAAAGTTCTTTTTTAAAAAATTCTTCAAAGTTTTGGTTGCTTTTATGGCTTTTCTGAATGGAGGTTATGCTATCATCATGTTTAAAATGCCATTATAATTTAAGGAAGAAAATAATGTTGGAGATTTCTATAAGATTATATAATATATATGTAAGGGTTCTGTTACTTGACATTTATTCCATAGAGTCATTCTACTTCACTAAAATTAATGATAAAATGCTTAATCAGTCAGTCATTCCCAGTGATAGGCTCTGGATTAAGTTTTAAAAGTCCTTGAAAATCATTGGTTGAAGAGTAATGATGCAATACAGGAAGTTTATTCCAACATAGCTGAGGAATTTCATTACCTCCTCCAGATCTTAAATAAAAGCTTCAAGTTAGGTGGAATTGGCAAGGAAGAAAGATCATTCTCATTTAACACCCTGAGAAGTAGGAGATTTTTGTGGGGAGAAGGGAAGGGGAGCCCTTCAGCCTGGCATTGCTCATCTACATTGGTGCTCCCCTCTCCTTTAGCCCAAGAAGGAAGGACCTTCTGAGTTCCTAAATATGTTGTACTTCCTGTCTTCCCATTGGTATCCTAATCAGCTAATGTCACTGATGTTGTTGTGTTTTAATTGTGTTTATTTTTATAAATTTTTAGGTGTAATGGTTACCATTATACATACTTAATTCCAACTCAATAGGCATAGGATATTAGAATTGAAAGGCAAAATAGAAACCATGAACGCCTTTCTGTTTCACAGAAAGCTGAGGTCCACAATGGACAGTATAGTGATTTTTCTAGCTTCAACTATTGGTGTTAGATTTGTGACTAAAATGCCTAGACCAATATACTTTTTTAAAGCAATACTTTTTTCCAAGCTATTTTATTTTATTTTATTTTATTTTATTTTTTAGTGAGGCAATTGGGGTTAAGTGACTTGCCCAGGGTCACACAGCTAGTAAGTATTAAGTGTCTGAGGCCGGATTTGAACCCAGGTACTCCTGACTCCAGGGCTGCTGCTCTATCCACTGCACCACCTAGCTGCCCCCTTTTTCAAGCTATTTTAAATTTATTTTACTTGGTTCATGAATTTCTCCTAGTGGGTTAGAGCATCTTAGAAAAACTTCTTTGAACTCAGGAATCCAAAATTAACCAATCAATCAGTAGGCCTTTACTAATGGCCTATAATACCCAAGGCACTATGCTAAATGCTGGGAGAAATGATGGGTAGGATCTATCCATCTCCTGGCAGCTGTGTCATACAGATAATAGAGGGATGGGCCTGAAGCTAAGAAGACCTATATTCAAATGGGGCTCAGGCATTAGCTATGTGATTCTGGTCAAATAACTAATCACTCTGTCTCAATTTCCTCAATTATAAAATACGGAAAAACATAGCACCTACTTTCCAGATTTGTTGTGAGTATCATATGAAATAATATCTGTAAACACAAAAGTGCTTGGCACATAGCACTTAAATAATTGTTCCTGAGGGGCAGAGCCAAGATGGCAGAGGAAAGGCTGTGGCTCTCATAGCTCCCAACAGATTTATCCACATACCTCCAACAATGCCATAAGACAACTCCTGGAGCAGCAAAACTCACAAAAGAACAGAGTGAGATCATTTTCCAGTCCAAGATGGCTTAGAAGTTCAGTAGGAGGGGTCTTTTATACAAAGGTGAAAGAGCAGCTCAGTATGCAGCACAGATCCAGCCCCAGGCAGGCCATGCTTCCAGAGCCTCATAATCTTCAATGTCAGCATCTTCTTCTGAATCTCAGCTCACAGACTGGTGAGGGGGTCCACTGGTTGCCTGGGGAAGGGGGGATAGTGGGGGGTCTCTGTGGGAGCAGAGGCAGAGCATGTTGCCCAGGAAGCAGACTTGAGTGGCAATGGCCCAGTTTGGAAGAACATAGGCATGCCAAGCTTGTGGACCACAGGGAAATAGATTTTAATCAGATTTCTGCTTTCAGGTTAAAGAGCAAACAGGCCTGTGGTTACTTACAGACCCGGTCATCTAAGAATGTGCCTCTCCTTAAATCGTACCACCAGGGACCCCCTGACGGTTGGGACAGTGCATCCTGGAAGCAGTGTTCCATGTTAAGAAGGAGTTAAAAGCTAAGAAACAGGCAGGCAAGGTGAATGGGCAGAGAAAGCAGCAAACCAACAAACATTTCTTTGGTGACAAGGTAGATCAAAACACACCCTCAGAAGAAGATAATAATGAAGTCAAAACTTCTATGTGCAAAGCTTCCAAGAAAAATTAGTATTTGGTCTCAGGCCATGGAAGAGCTCAAAAAGGACTTTGAAGACAAAGTAAGAGAGGTAGAGGAAAAAAGGGAAAGAGAGATGAGAGTGATGCAGGAGGGTCATCATAAAAAAAAGTCAACAGCTTGAAAAGCCAAATTGGCCAAATGGAATAGGAGGTGCAAAAGTTCTCTGAAGAAAATCATTGCTTAAGAATTAGGAATGAGCAAATAGAAGAGAATCACTTTATGAGCAATCAAGCCCCAATAAAGCTAATTCAAATGAACAAAACAATAGAGGGCAGTATAAAAAATTTCCTTGGCATAATATTTGGCCTGGAAAACAGATACAGGACTACCTGAAAACTGTGAACAAAAAAAAATAGCTTAGATACCATCTTCCAAGAAATTGTAAGGGAAAATTGTCCTGATATTCTAGAAGCAGAAGGTAAAATAGAAATTGAAAAATCCACTGATCACCTACAGAAAGAGATCCCAAAATGAAAACTTCCAAGAATATTATAGCCAAATTCCAGAAAGCCCAGGTTAAGGAGAAAATATTGTAAGCATTTAAAAATAAACAATTCAAGTACTGTGGAACTACACTCAAGATAACTCGAGATCTAGCAGCTTCTACATTAAAGGATTGGAGGACATGGGATAAGATATTTCATAAGGCAAAGGAACTGGGATTACAACCAAGAATCACCTACCCAGCAAAAGTGAATATAATCTTCTAGGGGAAGAATGGGACTTCAATGAAAAAGAGGACTTTCAGGCATTTGTGATGAAAACACCTGAACTGAAAAGAACATTTGACTTTCAAATACAAGACCCTAGAGAAGGATAAAAAGGTAAACAGGAAAAAGAAATCATGACACTTTGTTAAAAGGTTAAGCTGTTTACATTCTTACATGAGGAGACGAGACTTTTTTTTTTTCAGGGCAATTGGGGTTAAGTGACTTGCCCAGGGTCACACAGCTAGTAAGTGTTAAGTGTCTGAGGTCGGATTTGAACTCAGGTCCTCCTGAATCCAGGGCCGGTGCTCTAGCCACTGCACCACCTAGCTGCCCCGAGACAAGACTTCTAACTCATAAGAACTTTCCCAGTATTAGGGCAGCTGAAAGGAATATACTTAGAGGGCACAAGTGTGAATTGCATATGAAGGGATTATATCTCTAAAGCATTTATTTGGTGTTTATCCTTTCTTTTTTGTGGGGCAGGCCCATTGGGGTGGCTTATGTTTGCAGTAGTATTTGGGCTCAGGGCCTCCTGGGTCCAGGGCTGGTGCTTTGTCCACTTTTTCACCTAGCTGACCCATGATAACATCTTTAAAATAAAGTTAAGGGGTAAGAGGAATGCACAGGAAGAAAGGGAAAGGGAGAGGTGGAATAAGGTAAAGTAGCTCACATAAAAGAAACAAGAAAAGGCTTATGGTTAGGAGGGGAAGATGGGGAAGGAGCAGGGAGTGATTGAGCCTTAGTCTCATCAAAATTGGCTCAAAGAGGGAATAACATACACACTCAAGTGGGATATTAATATATCTTGCCCTGTGGGAACGTGGCAGGGGAAGGGGATAAGGGGGGAGTGGTGAAGGAAAGGAGGGCAGATTGGAGGAGGGGTCATTATAAAGCAAAACACTTTTTAGGATGAATAGGGTGAAAGAAGATAGAAAATAGAGTAAATATCAAGTGGAAGGAATAGAACAGAGGGCAATGCAATTAGCAATAGTAACCGTGAAAGAAATGATGAGCAGGATTTTATCAGAAGGACTTATGAAAAATGCAATACATCTACAGAGAAAGAACTGATGGTATCTGAATACAGATTGAAGCAATTTTTTGTTAGTTCCTTTTTCTAAAGGTATTTTGTCTGTTTTCTTTCACAACATGACTATTGTGGAGACGTTTTGCATAACTGCACATGTATAATATATTGAATCAATTTCTTATTGTAGAAAAGGAGGGTGGAAGAAAATTTCGAACACAAAGTTTTAAAGAAATCAATGTGAAAAAATGTATCTTTTACATGTAACTTGGGCAAAATTCTAAATAAAATATTTTTTCCCTAAATGAATTAATGAATGAATGAACAAATAAATAAACAAATAAATTAATGAATCAATGAATGAACAATAAACAAACAAGTAAGCAAGTAAGTAAGTAAATAAATAAATAAATAAAAATGTGTTTCCTTCCCTCCCTGGTGACTGATTTTGTTATAAGGGCTAACCAAATGACAGGCCTATTTCTAGTCATTTCTCAAATCTCTCTCCACCTCAGCAGCATGTCACTCTCATACCTACAGTTTCTCTGACAATAGTAAGGAAGAGTTCCTAGACTTCAATTTCTTTGTCATCTTGCTAAGCCATCTCCTGGGAGCAAAAGCCAGGAAGCAATGAACAAAAAAACCTCTATGTTTCACTGGCATAGGCCATTCTCTTCCTTTTTCTTATTACTAAATGAGATGATATTTTAAAGTACTTAGAACAGTATGTACTTACTAAATGTCTGCTCCCTTCTTTCCTTCCCTTATCTTTCTATCATCTTTCTCCAACATCCACCAGTTACTTATCCATCTCTCAGTTCTCTTTCTACTCAATTTTTTGCATCACCCCATTTCCCATCACAGTTGACTTTGTATCTCATTAACTTATGTTCATTAATTTATTTTTTTAATTTATTAAACAAGTATTATTATCTATAATTTGTCAAATTCAGAAAATACAAAGGAAAAAATCTCGTGACATAAAGATTTTATATTCTTTTGGGTAGACTAATATAAAAAAAGCATAAAATTCATCATTAGTAGATACAAAATAATCTGGCATGGTACTAGCACTCTATATGATGAGGGTCAGCTTTCTATAGAAGATCTTCATCTCTACATAAGACTTCCAGCTTTGGGAAAGTAGGAACTCTATATATTATCTGTATTACCATGTTTTGTAGTTTCTGGCATAATGTATGGTTTAATAAATGCTTATTAAATTGAGGGAATTTAGTTGAATCAAAATGACTAATCAACTCGTCTAATCCTACAAGTCAGTGACTTAGATTAAACAATATTTAAAAATAATTTTAAGTGATAGAATAAAGTAGCATGAAAATACCTCATGTTGGTACCTCTGCTCAGATATCAGTGTGTTAATAGAATCAACCTGAGTATTGACAGAAATACTTGACCATATCCATAAGAGATGTGTAGAAGACATGACCTTATAGACAAGTTGAGCAACATGTCTAGTCCTCCTAGAAATTCATTAAGAAAATTACTCATGAGTGCCATGCAATTAAAAGTACAATGTCGGGGCAGCTAGATGGCGCAGTGGTTAAAGCACCGGCCCTGGATTCAGGAGTACTTGAGTTCAAATCCAGCCTCAGACACTTGACACTTACTAGCTGTGTGACCCTGGGCAAGTCACTTAACCCCCATTGCCTGCAAAAAAACAAAACAAAACAAAACAAAACCCAAAAAAGTACAATGTCACCATGATGATTTAATTTTAGTGTAATTCAGGTTACCTGTCTAAATTGTGGTACAAATTATTCCATAAATGTGTTATTTAATTCAGCAAGTTCTTACTATGTGGAAAGCAGCATGCCAAAAACTATAGCAGACATACACAATCCACACAAAACACCATACACAGTCTCTGCCTCAAAGGATAATACTTTCTACTTAGAGGATATAAATTGTAGACAGAGATGTATATTCCTTAAAGAGTTTGGCATCTTTGTCCTCAATGGCCACTGCTTCTTTCTCCCTTTCAAGGTTCCAAGGATATCCCTGGAGAGTCAGGAATTATTTTTTAATACTGATGTCTTAGACCCCAATTCTGGTATATTATCCTCAATATCAATCACCATTTATAAATAACATCTTCTCAATATCATAGATTAACCTAATGATTGATATTGCTGTCATTATTTTGACCAATTGATATCAATTGAATTGATACAAATATTTACTGAGAAGGAATAAAAAGAATACAATTTTAGACTAGAAGGTTTGAATTTTATGAGTAATTTGGCAGAACCAGCAAGGTGAAATACAAAAAAAAAATAGTAGTCTTAAAGTAGACCTTTATTTTACTTTTAAAATAGGGTTTGGGTGGGTGGTGCAGTAATATTGAGGGATTCAATCAGGGATGTTTTGTTTTGCATTTTCTGTGTAAATATTTTAAGTATTTTCTGAGGTGAGGAAGAAAATCTATGAACTTTGCTTGATAGTCATATTGTACATTGAGTGACTTTTAAAAATTTAATCATATAAGTATTTTATTATTTCCAAGTTAGATTAGAGATAGTTTTCAACATTTGTTTTTATAAGATTTCTAGTTTCAAATTTTTCTCCCTCTCTACCCTCTCTCCCCCCTCCCCAAGACAGCAAGCAATCTGATATAGGTTATATATGTAGAATCACATTAAACATATTTCTGTATTAGTCATGCTGGGAAAGAAGAATTAGATCAAAAGGGAAAAACCTCAAAAAAGAAAAACAAAAAAAATAGAAATAGTATAGTTCAATCTACAGGTAGATTCCACAGTTCTTTTTTTTTTTTCTGGATTTGGAGAGCTTTGTCCATCATGAGTCCTTTGTAACTATCTTGGACAATTGTGTTGCTTAGAAGAGTCAAGTCTATTACAGTGATCAACATACAATGTTCTCCTGGTTCTGTTCATCTCACTCAGCATCAATTCATATAAGTCCTTCAGGGTTTCTCTGAAATCTGCCTACTCATCATTTCTTATAGCACAATAATATTCCATTACATTCATATACCACAACTTCTTCAGCCATTCCCCAATTGATGGGCATCTGCTCAATTTCCAATTCCTTGCCATCACAAAAAGAGTAGCTATAAATATTTTTGTACATGTGGGTCCTTTTCCCTTTTTTGAGTGACTTTTAAAAAGAAATAATCCTATTAACCATAATTTGAGGAACACTTGACATGAAACAAAATTAATCTTTGCATGAGCGATTTATCAAGAGTTCCTCATTGGTGGTGGCAGTGATCCAGACAAAATGATATCTGATATCCACCTCTCCCCACTCCTTTGGGGCCAAGTTATCATTGCATAAATTCAGGTCCATTTCAACTCTGAATCAGTAACCCTTGGGAAAAGGGAACTAGTGGGTCTCAGTTCAAGCTCATACCTTCTAAACTACATTTTTATCACCAGAACGTAGCAAAGTTCCAGGCATGTTATAGGGCCTTAATGATTTGTTGTTGTCATAAGTGTTGTGCACTCATTGAAGGAAGCCAAGGACTTTAAGAGGTAAAGGTGAAGAGGGAGAACATTTCTAGGATCGTCTTGTGTAAAGACACTAAGGTGGAAAATATAATGCTATGTTGGAAATAAGAAGGATGCCAATTTGGATAAGATATATAATGTGTGAAAGAAACAAGTGTAAAATGAGACTAGAGAAGCAGAAGGGAAGTTCATATCATTTATACCAGGCTTCCCTGATACCATTTTGAACCCAATTTAACCATTTGACTTTTTTTCCAATTAGAATAAATTTTAATTTTATTTGGACACTAGAGAAAGTGACTGAGAGGGAAGTCAATGGCTCTGCCTCAAGAGAAGGAGGTGCCTTAGAAACATTCTCCTTTGAGAATGGAAGGGAGGCCACAGTTATTATAAAGGATATATGGTAACAATTTGACTTGAGAAATTTCTCAGATTCAACTTGAATAATTTGTTTCTTTTTTTTATAGACTGTTCCGTCCTCCCCATCCCCAAGACATCCTCTCATGATGGTAGGCTGCCACCTTTCCTCAGCTGAACTGCAGATGTGGCAGAGCGGCGGGGCGCCTGGCGGCCAGGCCAGGGGAGCCAGCAGAGCCTTCTGAGCATTGCAGCTGCCTTGCCCCACCCCAGCCACTATCCTCTCCTCCCTCCCCCTTTCCCAGCTCCCCTCCCTGACCTCAGGAGCCTGTAGCCCAGAGAGAGATTGGCTAATATGAAAAAAAAAGGAAAATAATAAATGTTGGAGAAGCTGTGGAAAAATTGGAACACTAATGCATTGTTGGTGAAGCTGTGAACTGATCCAACCATTTTGGAGAGCAATTTGGAATTATGCCCAAAGGGCTATAAAGCTGTGCATATCCTTTGACCCAGCAATACCACATTTTTTGTCTTTTTCTCAAAGAGATCATGGAAAAGGGAAAAGCACCCACATGTACAAAAATATAGCTGCTCTTTTTGTGGTGGCAAGGAATTGGACATTGAGGGGCTGCCCATCAATTAGGGAATGGCTAAACAAGTTGTGGTATATGAATGTAATTGAATTCTACTGTGCTGTGAGAAATGATGAGCAGGCAGATTTCAGAGAAACCTGGAAAGACTTGCATGAACTGATTATGATTGAGATGAGCAGAACCAGAAGGAAATTGTACACAGTATAATCAACATTATGTGTTGACCTACTGTGATAGACTTGACTTCTCAGCAATACAATGGTCCAAGATAGTTCCAAAGGACTCATGATGGAAAAGGTTCTCCAAATCCAGAATAAGCAAAAAAAAGAACTGTGGCATATGGATGCAGACTGAACCATACTATTTCTTTTGTTTTTGGTGCTGTTGTTTTTCTTGAGGTTTTTCCTATTTGCTCTGATTCTTCTCTTATAGCATGACTAATGCAGAAATATGTTTAATGTTATTGTACATATATAACTTATATCAGATTACTTGCTGTCTTAGGAAGGGGGGAGGGAGGGGAGCAAGGGAAAAAAATTTGAAACAAGAAATTTTATAAAAACAAATGTTGAAAACTATCTCTACATGTAACCAGAAAATAATAAAATACTTTTATACTTAAAAAAAAAAGATGGTTCTCCTCCCCTCCCCCCCCTCCAGGTATCATTGGGTGTCAAATGGTTACAACTAAATTCTCTCCTTAGCAATGTCATTTATTTGAAAAAGGAGACTCTGGTGGTAACCTGTTACATAGTCATGTTGTGTTTACATGCACTTTAGATCATGCCTCAAGGAGGCCATACATATTGGTCCTATAATTTAGACATATAGATTTCTTTCTTGGATATATATTGTAAGGGGCTAAAATTCTAGCTAGTGTGTCTAAAATATCTAATGAGTGGTCGCCAATAAATTATAAACTTTAGCAAGAGTTAGACTTTTAAGCATTTATTAAGGAGAATAAGAATTTGTTGAAGAGAAAGAGAAAGGCCTAGATTCATTTATCTATCTCAGGGAGCTACAGTGCTCTGCCCTCCATGAGAGTCCTGGCGAAAGAGTGTGAGAGCACCAGGCTTGCCCCCTCTTCCTCGCACAAGCAAACCTCATTTCCTGACACCAAAGAAAAGCCACATGTCTTGCCCTCAGGTACCTTCTCCTCATGGAGAAGCTTTCCTATAGTAAGTCTCCAGCAGGTGGCATCATTCTAATCGTTACAATATTATGTTCAAAGTAGATTCTTAAGCAATTTTGCATTCATTTATGATGGTTGGAGGAATGAAATGTCGTGACTTCACACCCCTTAGCACCCTGTCAATACATCTGTTACTCCTGAATTGTTAGAACCATGGGGCAACATTGGAGCTTCTAAAAGCACTGACCCTGGAAGAAGGGAATGAAGGAAAGATGGGAGGAAAAAAAGAAAGGAAGGAAGGTAGGGAAGGAAAGAAAAAAATGAAAGAAGGACAGAAAGGAAGCAATGAGGGAATGGAGAGAAGGAGGAAGGAGTCAGAGAAAGGTAGAAAGGGAGAACTGAAGAAAGGAAATAAGCATTTATTAAGCAACTACTATATACCAAGCACTATACTCAGAACTTAACACATATCATCTCAGTGACCTTAGGAAATTTACTTCAAAATACTAGACCTCATTTTCTTTATATATAAAATAAATGAAGTTAATCGGATCATTTCAAAAGCCTTTTGAAAATCCTATGATAATACAAAACTTGTCAATCACAGATACCAAAAAATACAATCATAGATAGAATCACAGATACAAAAAATAATCTCAAAATGATAAGGAACTTTTGAAGTTGTTTCATCCTAACTATTTTATCACTGTTTGAACATTTCAGGTAAAGAACAATTCATTATGTTATAAAGCCTGTCATTCTAATGTTGGGTAGCTATAAGTATTTAGATTTCCTTATTTATTTATTGAGCACAAAAGATTCTTGTAACTTCCTCACATCATTCATGATTGTGCCCTTTGTAACCAATGAGATTGAGTCAAATTCCTCTTTCATTTAAGAACTCTTCACATAGCTAATAAACACAGCTACCTTATCTAAGTTTCCCCTGCTCCCAGGCAACCATAACAAGGTCATTTATCTATTCTTCATATGACTTGGTTCTGAATCATCCAGTCATCTAAGTATTCTTTTCAGGATACACTCCAGCTTACTCATGACTCCCTTAAGACAAGGTGCCCCAACTGGATTTAGAATTCTGCATGCGGTTTGATAAGGGGAAAATACAATGAGATTCACCTCCCTTTATGCATACATACCTTCTACAATATTTCTGTTAATAGTCTAAAAAAGCCCATTACTCTGCTTTGGCAGTTGATGAAGCAAAGTCAGAATGGAGCACCAAGTGAATGCTGGGGGTTATGTTTATGATGAAATTAAAATAAGATATAGTTTGAGTAAGGATGAATAAGATTTTATTAAGTGACTACATTGTGCCAGACAACATTCTAGATGCTGGGTCAAAACCAAATGTAATAATCAAGGATTTTCCATTCTAATAGAGGGAGGCAACACATTCAGGGTAGTAGTATCTAAATAATGGAATTTTGTCAATTTTTATAGCCAGTGTTTCTGATAAAGGCCGCATTTCTCAAATATAGAGAGAACGGAATCATATAAGAGTAGAAGTCAATCCAAAATTGAGAAATGGTCAAAGGATATGAACAGGTGATTTTCATATAAAGAAATCAATGCTATCTATTGTCATATAAAATAATTTTCTAAATCACCATTGATTAGAGAAATTCAAATTAAACAAACTGAGGTACAACCTCACACCTATCAGATTGGCTAATATGACCAAAAAAAAAGGAAAATTATAAATGTTGGAAATGTGAGAAAGTTGGGACACTAATGAATTTTTGGTGGAGATGTGATTCAACAATTCTGGAGAACAATTTGGAATTTTACCCACAGGGATCTAAAAATGTGCATACCCTTTGACCCAGAAATACCACTACTAGGTCTGTATACCAAAGAGATCACAAAAAGAGGAAAAACTACCTTCATGTACAAAATTGTTCATAGCAGCTCTTTTATTTGTGGTGGCAAAGAATTGGAAATTGAGAGGATGCCCATCAATTGGGGAATGGCTGAACAAGTTTTGGTATATGAATGTAATTGAATTCTCTTGTGGTATAAAATGATGAGCAGGCAGACTCAGAAAAACTGGTTAAGGCTTAAGTTGACTGATATTGAGTGAAGTAAACAGAACCAGAAGATTGTACACTGTAACAGAAACATTGTTTGATGATTAACTATGATAGACTTAGCTCTTCTCAGCAATAAAATGATGAAGGGTATTCCAAAAGTCTCATGAGAGAAAATGCTCTTAACATCCAGAAAAAGCACTATGGACTCTGAATGCAGATGGAGGCATACTATTTTCATTGTTTTTTGTTTATCATGGTTTTTCCCTTTTGTTCTCATTTTTCTTTCAGAACATAACTGATATGGAAATATGTTTAACATGATTATATTTATATATTAAAAAATAATGCAAGGGGCAGCTAGATGCCACAGTGGATAAAGCACCAGCCCTGGATTCAGGAATACCTGAGTTCAAATCCGGCCTCAGACACTTGACACTTACTAGCTGTGTGACCCTGGGCAAGTCACTTAACCCTCATTGCCCCACACAAAAAAAAAAGAAATTAAAAAAATAATGCTGTTTTGGTCTGAGAAGTCTCTTATCTGTGCTTTCCAATAGCAATGGTAATATTTAATTGATTGTTTTTCCTCATACCTAGTGGAGAAAATTGGTGGGGTGGTACAGAAAGGGAGAGAAGGATATTTCTATGATGTCTCTCTGTGCTTATCCCTAGTCTTATAATGCCTAATATAAACAACACTCTTGTTTGTGGGTTTTTTTTCTATTATTAAATCATGTGATTGTCGGGTTTAGAACTTGAAAATACTCTATGGTCAATTTAGTTCAATACCTTCACTTTACAGATGAAGAAACTGAGGCAGAGAGAAGGAAAAAGACTAGCTTCAAAGAAGCCAAAATGTTAATTTCCTTGTCCTTGATTAATTCCTTTGCTTGTAAAAATTTTAATTTTCAATTATACAGAGTACATTTCTGTTCATTAGACTTGCTGTTTTGTTCAAAGCCTATTGTCCTTCCTCTAAGGAATGGATACCTATGTAAAACACAAAGATATACAATAGGTAAATAGATAGATAAGATAGATAGATAGAAGGTATATACGTTCATGCAAACATATCTACATATATATATATATGCATGTTTACATACATTTATATGCAAACATAGAACACATACACATATATATATACACATGTACATATGCATCTATAGATGAATATATATGCACACACACATATTTACAGACATACATATTTATATACAAATATATATAGAACACACATATGAATGCATAGATAGATAGATAGATAGCAGAGTAAGAAATTAGGATTACTCATCTTTTAGCTAGCCTTCTCTGGGTTAGGGAAGCCTGACATTTTCCCAACTGTTTGACCTGGTTTAGCCATAATTATTCCTCTTAACTTTTCTTTTAGTACAGAACATATTCTAGGAACTGCAAAGAGCCTTTCCTTAACTATATTTACTGGCTGCATTCTGCCTCTTTTTATTCTGTACTAAATGTTTAACTCCTCCTCTTATTGTTTCTCACTAATATCATTGTTGAGTGACCCTGTGCTTGGGAAACTGCTTAATTCATTCCTAAAAATTTGGAGTAAACAAGATGTAGTGTAGTGGCAATTGATGCTAAGTGTTAGATTGATGGTGGGGAGGGTTGTTTCTTAACATTAATAATAGACGTTAGGGGCAGCTAGGTGGCAGAATGGATAGAGCACCAGCCCTGGATTCAGGAGGACCTGAGTTCAAATTCGACCTCAGACACTTGACACTAGCTGTGTGACCCTGGGCAAGTTGCTTAACCCCAATTGCCTCAACCCCACAAAATAAATAAATAATTGATTTTATATAGCATTTGACAAAAACATGTACAAATTATCTTATTTGAAACTCAACAGTTACAGTGGATATATTTTTTTAATGTCCATTTTCCTGGAAAGACTTAGTGAAATGAACAGAACCAGGAGAATGTTGTGCAAAGTGATAGCAATATCGTTTGATGAAGAGCTGTGAATGACTTAACAAATCTCAACAATACAATTATTCAAGACAATTCCAAATGAAGAAGCATACTATCCACCTCCAAAGAAAGAATGGATATTGATTGAACACAGATAGAAGCATGCTATTTTTCACCATTATTTTTTTCTTTTATTCAAGTTTTCTTATACAAAATGACTAATATGGTTGTGTTTTACATAATTGTACATGTATAACCTATATCTGATTGCTTACTGCCTCAGGGATGGGAATGGGAAGGAGAGAAGGAAGCAGGGGTAGAATTTGGTCCTGAAAACATTAAATAAAAATGTTTATTTTTTTAAAGCCCATTTTATAGGTGAGGAGTTACGTGACTTGACCAAGGTCACACATGTTAATAAGTATCCAGCTCAATATTCACATTCAGGTTTTTCTTAATAGAAGGTAAACTTGAGTATAAGGACTGCTTCGTATTTATCTTTCTTTTCTTTACAATATATTTTATTTACTAAATATTTCCCAATTGCATATATAATTTTTAAACATTCTTTTAAAAATATTGAGTTTCAAAATCTATCCCTCTCTCTCACTGCTTAATAAATTAATTTATTTAGAAATTTCCCCAAGTTACATGTAAAAAAATTCACATTGTTTTTTTAAAACTCTGTTTTCCAAATTTTCTTCCACTCTCCCTCCTTCCTCACCCCTCCCTAAGAAATCAACTAATTCAATATAAGTCATACATGTTTAGGCATGCAAAAGATCTTCACATTAGTCAAGTTGTGAAAGAAAACAGACAAAATAACTTTAGAAAGAGAAACTAACAAATAAAAATATATTTCAATCTGTATTGATACCATCAGTTCTTTATCTGTTGATGGTTTGCATTTTTCATACATCCTTCTGATAGCAACCTGCTCATCACTTCTTTCACAATTACTATTGCTAACTGTATTACCCTCCATTCTATTCCTTCCCCTTGATATTGACTATATTTCATATCTTTTTTCACCCTATTCTTCCTCAAAAGTGTTTTGCTTTGGGGACAGCTAGGTGGTGCAGTGGATAGAGCACTGGCTCTGGAGTCAGGAGTACCTGAGTTAAAATCCGGCCTCAGACACATAACCCTTACTAGCTGCATGACCCTGGGGAAGTCACTTAACCCCAATTGCCTCACTAAAAAAAAAAAAGTGTTTTGCTTTTTATTGCACCCTCCCCCAATCTGTCCACCCTTCCTTTGCCTATTCTCCCTTATCCCCCTTCCCATCACATGTTCCCTCAGGGCAAAATATATTAATATACCCACTTGAGTGTGTATGTTATTCCCTCTTTGAGCCAATTTTGATGAGAGTAAGACTCACTCACTCCCCCACTCCTCAGCTATCTTCCCTTCCACTCCATTAAGCTTTTTCTTTTTCTTTTATGTGTGCTACTTTACTGCATTCTACCTCTCCCTTTCCCTTTCTTCCAGTGCATTCCACTTACCGCTTAACTTTATTGTAAAGATGTCATCATGGGACAGGTAGGTCATACAGCAGATAAAATGCCAGATCTGGACCCAGGAGACACTGAGCCCAACTCCTACTCCAAATATAAGCCACCCCACCCAGCCTGCCCCACAAAAAACAAGGATAAACAAAAAAGAAATGCTTTATAGATATTATTCCTTCATATGCAATTCATACCTGTACCCTCTAAGTATATTCCTTTCTGCTGCCCTAATACTGAAACAGTTCTTATGAGTTAGAAGTATTAGCTTCCCATGTAGTAATGTAAAGAGTTTAATATTTTAATATCCCTCATGATTTCTTTTTCCTGTTTACCTTTTTATGCCTCTCTAGGGTATTGTATTTGAAAGTCAAATTTTCTATTCAGTTCAGGTCTTTTCTTCATCAATGCCTGAAAGTCCTCCTTTTCATCGAAATCCCATTTTCCCCCCAGAAAGATTATGCGCAATTTTGCTGGGTAGGTGATTTTTGGTTGTAGTCCCAGTTCCTTTACCCTCTGGAATATCATATTCCATGTCCTCCAGTCCTTTAATGTAGAAGCTGCTAGATCATGTGTTGTCCTGACTATAGCTCCACAGTATTTTATTTCCTTTATTCTAGCTACTTGCAATATTTTCTCCTTGACCTGGGATCTCTGGAATTTGGCTATAATATTCCTGGGAGTTTTCCTTTTGGGATCTCTTTCAGGAATTTACCAAAGGATTGTTTCAATTTCCATTTTACCTTCTGCTTCTAAAATATCAGGCCAATTTTCCCTGACAATTTCTTGGTGTATGATGTCTAAACTCTTATTTTGATCATGGTTTTCAGGTAGTCCAATGGTTTTCAAATTATCTTTCCTGGATCTATTTTCGATGTCAGCCATTTTTCCAATGAGATATTTCATATTGCTCTCTATTTTTTTATCCATTTGGATTTGCTTTATTTTATCTTGGTTTCTCATAAAGTCATTAGCTTCTATTTGCTCTATCTTAATTCTTAAGCAATGATTGTCTTCAGAGAATTTATATACCTCCTTCTGCATTTGGCCAATTTGGCTTTTCATGCTGTTGACTTTTTTTTTTCATGACCCTCCTGCATCACTCTCATTTTTCTTTCTAATTTTTCTTTGACCTCTCTTAATTTTCCCTCTACCTCTCTTACTTTATCTTCAAAGTCCTTTATGAGCACTTCCATGGCCTGAGAACAATTCATATTTTTCTTGGAAGCTTTGGATGTAGGAGCTTTGACTTTGTGATTATCTTCTTCTGAGGGTATATTTTGATCTTCCTTGTCACCAAAGAAACTTTTGCTGGTCTGCTGCTTTCTCTGTTTTCTAATCTTACCTGACAGTTTCTTGACTTTAACTCCTTGTTGTAGTTGTTTTTTTTTTTTTTTTGTAGGGTAATGAGGGTTAAGTGACTTGCCCAAGGTCACAAGCTAGTAAGTGTCAAGTGTCAGAGGCCAGGTTTGAACTCAGGTCCTTCTGAATCCAGGGCCAATGCTTTATTCACTGCACCACCTAGCTGCCCCAGACTTTAACTCCTTCTTAACAAGAAGCACTGCTTCCAGGATGCACTGTCCTAAGCTATAGAGGTTCCCAGGTGCTATAATTGGGCACGATCATAGCCCACTTGGCCTGTAAGTAACCACAGCCTGCTTTCTCTTCAACTGAGAAGCAGAAATCAGATTGAAATCTGATTCCCTATTGTCAAAAGTTTGACATGCTTGTGCCTCTTCCCTACTGGACCTCTGCCACTTTAGTCTCCTTGCTGGGCAATGTGCTCCACCTCTGCTCTGACAGTGATCCACCCCCACTATTTCCCCCTAGGCAACTGCTGGACCCCCTCAGTGGTCTGTGTGCCTATGAGATTCAGAAGAAGAGGCTGACACTGAAGATTCTGAGGATCAGGAGGTAAAGCCCACCTGTGGTTGGATCTGAGCTTCATGGTAAGCTCCTCAATTGCCCTGAAGAGCTCATGATCCCTGCCACCTTTTAAAGCTGTCTTTGGCTGGAAAATAGTTTTACTCTGTTCTTTTTTGTATTTTGCTGCTCCAGGAGTTCTCTTATGGGATTTTTTGGGGGGAGGTATGTAGATGAATTTGTTGGGAGCATGGAGAGTCACACCCTTTCCTCCTCCATCTTGGTTCCAACTCATGATTTTTTAGAAAACTTAAGAGAATTAACCAAAATTATTAGTCAAGAATAATAGCTTCAGCAAAACAACTAGATAGAAAATGATCTCATGAAACCTATGAACATTTTCATATATATTTATGAAAATTGAGAGAAAAGTATAGGGAGAAAACAGCATTTACAATAATGCCAAAACTATTTTACTATTATTGCTTACATTTGGCTTATATCTTAAGTTTCCCCAAAGGACATCAGTAGCCTTCCTCCTAGAAAGATAATATGTATTCAAAGACTGTGTACAGGGTAACTATTTATTTCCTGTGCTACAAAAGAATGCTTTAAACAAAAAGGAATCACACGTGCATGCAGACAAATATTTAAAATATTACAGTAATATTTTAAGTATAAATAAGCATTTCACTCAAAATTCAGTGTTCTTCTGACTACTCTATATAGTCTCTTTGCTTATCTATTATTGATTATTGATTCACTCTCCCTTCAGATTTGCTGTCTAAACAGCTCCCTCAAGGTTTTTATCTTCTGACTACCTTAACCTCCATGGCTCAATCTCTTGTCAATTAACTCTTCTCTTCTCAGATTCTTATAGTAATTTCAGGGACAACTTCTCCAGCAGGGCTGGAACTGCCCAGGATCTCCTGAGGCAGTCACTAGGCTTGAAAAATGCATGTGTAATGATTGCTCTGTGAGCATACTCACCTGTGCTTAGGGAAGGACACACAAAGAAGAAGAGGATTCTGAAGTCTTGGATGTCAGTCTCCTGCTCACCTATACAAGCATATTTTTTATGGTCTTCTGAAAGCACTCACCACAATTGTGGGTCATAATAGAAGGGAAGGGGAAGAAAAAATTCCCTCACAAGGTCATGGGAAATCCAATGGGAGCTCTCCCGGACTCATTATGAAGAGCTAAAGCAAAGAGTGAGAATAGAAGTGAGCTCTCCCTTTAAGTTCAACAGAGTAGGGCAGCTAGGTGGTGCAGTGGATAGAGCACTGGCCTTGGAGTCAGGAGGACCTGAGTTCAAATCCAGCCTCAGACATTTAATACTTACTAGTTTGTGACCCTGGGCAAGTTGCTTAACCCCAATTGCCTCACCAAAATAAATAATAATAAGTTTGACAGAGTGAAAATATCATACTGTTTAGTTGTCATTCCTCTTCCTAGGACATACAGGACAGGGATAGGATGGAGTGGTGGGTGTGGTTTGTAGGGGAGAATGAACCAGAAATATCTAGTTTTGTATGTTCCTCATCAAGGAGCACATTTACAAGAAAGGGCCATAGGGCCAAATGTCCCAGTTCCATAGACTGGAGATCAGGTAGGTGGAAATGAGGCAGAAGTGAGGGTTTGTGTTTCCTTCTTTACTTCTCTTATGCTTCTATTCATGTACTTTCATTTGCCATTACCTACTTTATCTACCTTGTCTCTTTCACCTTATACTTCCTCCTCTACATCTATTCTCACCCTTCTGTTTATTCCCTTGAACCAAATTTTCAATTTTAAGTTGTAAATTACATGATAAAGATTCTTGAGAGCAAAGGCACCAGTGTATATAAATGTCTACTATAAATAATAATAATACATTAGGCATTTCAGGAAATTTGATTGATCACATTCATTCTGGGTAGTGCAAAGGAGGAGATTCAAGAAAACAGGGACCTGAATGTTATCTGGCATTGTGAATTTAAAGCACACATCTTGAAGGTCATTAGAAGGCAGTCCACTCCTGAGCTGACATTAAAAGCATCCAGACAGCCCATCCCCTTAAGTAGGGACCACTGCCACCAGCTGTCAGCTGAAACTGTCAAAAATATAAGATAGGCCACTAAAGCAATTCAGAGGTTAAGAATATCTGCATCTGAGAGAATGAGCTAAAACGTACTGCAGGACAGACTGTAAATAATCCAGAGCTAGCAGAAGATCAATAGATAAGCAAAGAGACTATATAGAGTAGTCAGAAGAACACTGAATTTTGAGTTAATACACCTGGGTTAGAATCTTGATTCTGATACTTACTACTTATAAGACCTTGGAAAATTCCTTTAACCAATTGGGCTCTGAAGTGTCCCCTCTGTAAAATGGGTAAATGGCTTTCATCATCTCCAACATTGCTTCCAACACTATGATCAATAGCAGATGCAAGCAGCAACAAAGGGTGAAACTTTTTCTTCATTCATAAACCCAAACTGTCAAATGTCCTACAGATATTTCCTTCTCCCTCAGGCCTCATTTCCATATTATCTGCAATGAACAGGTGTCAACACCCTTGTCTTTATGCCTGTAGTTGGGCAAAGCACTAAGAAAATGGAAATCCTTCAAAGAGAAACCATACAAAAATGCTGGTAAATGGGGAAAATTTGAACTACTATTCAGAAGACAAGGATCTGGTTTTGATCCCCCTGAAATGAAGACATATTTAAATTCATACTGTTCAAAGTTGCATACTACTCAATTATGCAAAATATGGTAGTTTGTTATAGCATAGAGGAAATATTCAGTGCAACTTCAAATAATGAGACTACTTCAAGGAATTCATTATTTGGACTAGTCAGGGCCTAGTTACCCACTGCTCTGCTGAGTTAGATTGCTATTTTCTAAACTATTCAATGGCATCTTGAGTACAACATAAATTATTCATTCTCAGAAAAATGTCAGTGCTAATGATATTTTCCTTTTAAAATATTAAATATGAAATTAAGAATATATAGACAATTATTATATCTGTCAAATATTCAATATGAAAATAGAAAATTTCTTCCCTCACTTTTTAAAAAGAATTCTTTTATCTTTCTTTATCCCTGTGGTTTTCCATATTCCAGTTCTTATTTCCCCCTACAAAGAGCATTATGTGTTCTTACACTTATATTTCAAATCCTAAAGTACTCACAAATAAAGTTGTTTCACCAATGCAGTGATCTCTCAAAACCTTTCCAGCACTCACATGATTCCATGATTTTGTGGCAAGAGAGGGATCTCATAGAATAAAGGAAGAGCTAAACCAGCCAGCACTGCTATAAATTAACCATATAAGAATCTCTAGTAAATAAAAAATCAACTGTATTTACTAGCAGATTATGTTTTGTACTTTTCTTTTTTTTCTTTATCTGATCATGAAGGTTCTAGTTCCTGGGTTACCAGTCAACATTTAATAATCTATTGGGGATTTGTCCTTAAAAAAGCCTAACATTGCATGGTCAATAGTTTTGGACTTAGAGTCAAGAAGGATTAAACACAAAGCCATCTTTCATATTTCTAGTGTGATTGCTCACAAATCTCTTAATTTCTCTGGCCTCTCTCTATATTTTTTTGCTAATAGAAATATTTTGAGGTTTAAACAAGATCACATATGTAAAGTGCTTTATAAATGTCAGGTATTTATTATTTTGATTATTTTGCTTCCATTTTATTTTGTAGAGTTACTGAAAATTTCAAGTCTACAAAGTTGTAGGAAATTGTTATTTTGGGGAAATTCTTTCTTACATTTGTTTATTAACAGAGGAGTGATTCTCTTTGAAAACAGTGATAAAGATATGAACAAGCTTTTAAGTTTAGGTCAGAAGTCTAGACCCTGGTAAAATAATTGTTTTAAGTCTGTTTTTGTTGATGATGATCCTTCATGTTTGAAGAAGACAATTAACATTATGGGTGATGTCTTGACTTGAGTTTTAATTGAATTTAAGTGAGCCAGCATTGCATAAAGTCATCAGCTTCACTTTGCCTTCCTGAGTCATTTCAGTCAAGGGGCAGGACAAAAGTCAAAATGACTAGTGATTGTCCCAGATGGATCCCTGATACTTGACCAAGCTCTAAGCACTTCACAGTGTCTGCTTTAGACACCTTCATGACCACTGAAACAAATTGCTCTCATTTGTCCATTCTACCAGGGAAAAAATTCACATGCTTGGGGTAGACATCCTACTAACTCACTGAAACGCTTGAGGGCTGTTGTTTAGCTGCATTTTGACCATAAGATATGCTACAGCTTTTTAGAGCCCCAAGTGAGAGTTGGGTGAATTTGGACACCAAAGGTACATGAACAGTCCTGAGGAGGCCTCTGCAGTCCCTCACACCATAGGTGCTAGTCCACCCTGAACACCCCATACATCCATTTAATTATAGATTTACACGTGTGTGTGTGTGTACATACACATATACAAAGACACACTTGCATACCTTTTAATTAACTCAGATCAGCTTCATTGCCCCCCACCCCCACCCCCGCCCTCATCTGTTGATCTTTTTCTGCTATACACAAATTTTGTAGCTGGGCCTTTTCCTTTCTGGATAACGATATTTTATTCCTTCATACTAACTCATTGGACCTGTATTTTTATTGGATTTCTAATTACTTTTTTAGTGGTGTGTGTGTGTGTATGTGTGTGTGTGTGTGTGTGTGTGTGTGTGTGTGTGTGCATGTTGTTGTTTTCTTGGGCATCTGCTTTCTAAATTATCTGTATGACTTTGAAGCAAACTGAAAATAATAATTTTAATTCAGTTTAGAATTTATTATACTATTATAAGACTGGGGAGGACCAAAGCTTTTTGGTCCTTATTACGCTATTTTAAGACTGGGAAGGACTAAACAATCCTTCAAGAGTCGAGAATATCCCTAGGCACCATACCATATAGTATTAATTATTAGTAGGCCTCCACCAGTCGCTGATGACCATGATCAGCCCCCGAAGAGCCACAGACCACAATGTGGCTGTGTGTTATATCTACCCCATGAGGAGTAGCTGGAGTGTCCTCTCCAGGGCGCTGGCCTGGGCAGATCAATATGGAAAACAACCTTTTGCCCATGCAGCAGGTTTTCCCTCTCTGCGACATTGGTGGATCCAAAGGAGAGGCAGAGCCAGTACAGTTTGGCACCAGTGCCACTGCAGGAGTTGCCAGAGGAATGTGATGTCCACCATCCAACTGCCTAAGGGACTCCGCCTCCTGATTTTTCCTCGGGGTTAACTCCCGAAGCTTTTCTCATATATGGGTATAGCCACAAGGCAGCGGAGGTTTAAAATCAGGGTTCCTTTACCTAGGTGACTTGCCTACCAAGGCTTATGAGCCCCACCTGCCCAGAGCGACTGGTTTTAAGGCGCCAGTGACTCGCCTTTGCCCCTTCTCCTATTAGTAGAAACAGTTCCTCCATGAGAAGGCCAGGAGTTGGGCTTTGGTTGTCAGAGGCTATTTGAGATGCATGCCATTGGAGCATTTTATAGAGAGTATTAATAATACCTTACATTATGGGTAGTTATATTACATAGTTATAAATTATCTTATTTAATCTTCAAATAACCTTCTGGGTCAAATAGTGAAAGTACTACCAGTCCTTCTTTACAAATGAGGGAAACAGGCCAAGACAGTTGGATTCCTTTTGCCCCAGGTCACATGACTAGTAAATGAATAAGAGGGTCTAATATATTAATGTGATTATCTTTCCATTGTATCAGTAGCCTCTAGGGAGAAAGGCAACATGTAACCATGGTCACAATATATATATATTTAAATTAAAATAGGAATATAGGACTTGTTTCTCTTTGACATCCTGGAATCTAGGTAGAGCCATTCTCAAGATGGAGACTAAGTAGAAAGAAAATTGGTTCTACAGAAGGAATTAACCCAAGCCAATCCAATACCGACTAACAACCAGGCAAGGTGAGGACGGACAGCACTTTGCTTCATGCATGCACAGATGGAGTGGGTTGGGGGTTATGACTCTGGTTTAAGGTAAAATTGATTGTAACACTCACTAGACTCCTTTTTGCTCTTTTGCTTGGAAAAATGAGTTTACTTGCAATTTGCTTTCCATGGTGGTTTTAGCATTTGATGAGAAGTAGTTAAGCTGAATTGCATAAACTACTGGCTCTCTTCCCCTTTGAAAACAATTATGGTAGCAGCATTTTTTTCAAACTCATATTTGTACTTCTAATTAGAGATATTTGAGGGGTGGCAGGTAGAGAAAATTCTAGTTTGATAGCCCTTTGGAAGACTGAAGGCTTCACATTTCAGTAGGTGATAAAAGGTTGGAACACCAAAATATTTCTTTTTTTGGTCTCACTATATAACTTTCAATTCTTATATTATTTAGTTCTATGTAATGAGGCAATGATCATTCAGCAAAGCAGTAAGACTTAAGATGGAACAAAAGGAAGCCTAACCTAAGTCACACAAGTGGCTTAGGGAAAAGACAATGCAGCCTGGCTGGCTTTTAACTGATGCCAATAGTCCCTTGGTAAATTCTTGGAGAGACAACTCTAATAAATTTAGAACCTTAGTTTTCCTGTTCTGGTTGTGGCTCTGACCCAGGCTATAAGAGCTCAGTCATGATTTATTGCCATGTGTTCCATTTCCAATTTTTAGCATAAAGAATAAAAACTAACAAACAAACAAAAAAAAACAACTAAAGTTAGAGACTATGAAGAGAGGTTGAGGTACAAGGTCATGGGCCTGTGATCTCTCTACTAGAGATTCATACCCTGTTACTAACTTATTCTGTGAGTTTAAGCAAGTTAGTTACCAGAACTTTGAGTTATGAGATTGAAGAGGTATTTGAGATCATTCAATTAAAAACTTTAATTTTATAGATGAGAAAACTAAGGCAGTTGAACTGGCATATTTGAACCAGCATGAAAAAGTAAAAAGAACACTGAATTTTGTGTTAGAAGACTTGTGAACAGAACATACCTCTGCCTATTTCCTGTGTAACCTTAGGCTAGTTATTTAATGTATTGTGGCTCTGGTTTCTCTATGTGTATAATGCGGGTTGAGTGAACGAAATGGTATGTAATGTATCTTCTAACCAGAGCCATGATGAGGAATTCTTGTGCCAATGGGAAACTCAGGTGCCTGGAGGTGGGTAGAATATGATGGTGGGAAGCAGCATATAGAGCATCATCTATATGTGGGAGAACACATTTACT
This sequence comes from Dromiciops gliroides, assembly GCF_019393635.1. Classification (NCBI taxonomy): domain Eukaryota; kingdom Metazoa; phylum Chordata; class Mammalia; order Microbiotheria; family Microbiotheriidae; genus Dromiciops; species Dromiciops gliroides. Next base: position 83,476,720 of record NC_057866.1, on the reverse strand, counting down.
GGAAAAAGGGGAGACCCATCATAGCCTGGTACTCCCCCCATAGGTATATATAGGGAGGAAGCAGAGCCCAGTAGAGAGTTCTACAATGATAGATGGTGGATGGTGAACCCAGAACACTTATGCTGCTAGAGGATTGCAAGACAATGTGTGGTGAAAGCTATTGCTTTGAGAGGGAATATGCTTTCATCAGAAAAAATACACTCACCTGATTCCTCCCAGTCCAGGGGTCATATCCTTCTACCACTGTTCACTTCCTAGTCTCCAATAACTCAGAAGACCCTATCCATGCAACTACAGCTATGGAGATGCTAAGACAATTCCACGAGTGTGGTCCTCTGGTCTCAAACATTTAATCTCAAGTTTCACTTCATCTTGTGGGGAAACTCAGTTTCTTTACCTAGAAAAGAAGGAGTTAGAATAAGTAATCTCTAATATTTCTTTCAGTTCTGACAGTATATGAGTCCATAAATGTTCTCCAAAAGAAAGAATTCTAATGAGTTGGACAATGCTAGTTTTTGAAATTTATGCTGAGGGAATATTTCATGAATAGAAATTCCAGTTTTAGCTAGTAGAAGATCTTATATGAATTCCCCTTTTCTATATTTCCATTTCAACAGATTACATTAACTCCAAATTCTAAATTTTAACATCTGTATTATGATATTTTTTGAGGGTTAAGGTATTTCATAGAGAAGGAAAAAAGCTAAAAGGTCACCTTATCTCACCTCTTCCTTTTACAGTTGAAGAAACTGAGGTCTTTTGACTTTACACAGGTTCACACAGAGTCAATAATAGGATCAGGATTTTAAATCATGTGCTTTCACTGCAAATCCAATTCTCTTTCTACACTGAAATTTATTGGAAAATTGGAATTTCTTAAGATGTGGGCCAATAGGTGAGACTTAGTACTTTATAAAGAGCCTTTTGTTGAAAAAATTCAAGCCTTTGTACCCTTTATGAAATCCATCACTAGTGACACCATCTGATTCCTAAGAAATGTACAGAAAATTAAGTTGACATGTTTCTTTTCCCATCAAGTGTCTAAATAATCAACTCCATTCTGGGTTCCAGAATGGTTGTGTAGGACATTTAGTGAGGCCAAAGAATGATGGAACTAGTCCTGGCAAGACCTTCACATTACATCACTTCATTAGAAACTGGGCTTTCTGGATCTTTTCCTTCTTAACGAGTTGTATTTTTTTTTTTTTACTTCTGTAGTTAGAGACCTAGGATCATCGAGCTGACAGGAAAACTCATTAAAAGACAATAGAAAATGTGGTCCATTGCTTTTCATGAATAGTCTCTTTTAAAAATAAATGTCAACTGAAAGTTTTCTAATTGTGTTCTTTAACTTTCATTAGTCATTTCAAGGACATTTTTTAAAAAATACAGCTTAAAAAAAACAAAAGGAAAAAACTATAAACCATTTCTTAATGATTGTCATTATTGCCCAAGGAAGCTGTTTCCTTGTATTAAGAGCAAAGGTGTGATTATTTTAGAGTCATAAAAAGAATTTTTAAAAATAAATCATCTTGAAGATCTCTTTAATTTCTCAAAGGTATAATTTGGTGCATTTGTCAAACCTGAATGAGAGGCTTTATTGATTAAGCCAGATTTTTAGAAACCACTGGAGGTCTAAGGAAAGGAAAGCAATCATACGGATAGACTATTATGCCATCCTACAAAGTGTTGGCCAAACAGATTGAAATAGGATCCATGACATTTGGTGCCTCTCAGGCTGTATCCTCTTCCTTTCATCATTCTCTGAGCTATGAATCCAATTGAGTAAGGGAAAGAAAGGAAGACCAAAAAATGGTGTTGAGTTGGTTCAATCTGGGGCCATAAAGTTAATTATACAACTGGTCATTCTCTAAGAGATAATCTAATGCAATTTGTCCATATGACTGAAAAGAAAACAAATGAATAGAATGAACTAGTAATTTATGATAATCTATTTTTCACTCTCCTACCCCACATCCTGTTGGGGAAAAAAAGACAACATCTTTTTCTTGTAACATATCTGAATAATAGAGCAAAACAAATTCCCTTAATGGCTGAATACAAAAATTAATCTCTTTCTGCACCCTAATTCTATCATATGTTTGACATGTATAATATAGTATATCCTTGATATTCTGAAATCATGCATTGATCTGGAATAAGTCATTGGATTGATCATAGTTCTTATGGCTTTCAAAATTTGGTTTTATACTTGTGGTGATATTATATAAATTGTTCGGCTGTTTTGTTCATTCTTCATTAATTTATATATCTCCAAATTATATTTTTTCCATAATATTGATGTAATAATATGAATTGTACTTCTGGTTCTGTTTACTTTTATCAGTCTACACAGGTCTTCCATGTCTTTTTGAAATCTTCTATTTCTTATAACATAATAGCATTCCTATAAATCCACGAAACACAACATATTCTTCCATTTTCAATTGTTGGATATATTCATTTCAATTTTTTTTTCCTTCACTATAAAGAGAGGTGATACACTGATATTTGTACATGAAGGACTTTTTCTTCTACTTCTGATTACTTTTGAGTAGAGTCATGGTAGTTATATAAGCTGCATCAAAGGGCATGCATACAGTGTCAAGTAATATTTTTCATATAAGTCCAAAGTAACTTCCAGAATGATTGCGCCTATTCATATGTCTAACAACCATATCTTAATATGTCAATGTTTTTACAGCTCCTCTAATATTTGTTTCTATTCCATGTTATTTTTTATTTTAATCTGAACTTAAGAAATAAAACAAGCATTTCCATAAGACATTAAAATAGAAAAAAAGAAAATTATACTTGAAATGCAAATCTTTTATGTAAAACTTGCTATGCCTTTTAAATATAAAATGTTATGATGTAACTTTCTTTTTTCCCCTTTCCTTCTCCCCCACCCTAGAAATGGCTACCATTGGACACACACACACACACACACACACACATATATATAAGACACAAAAATATATACATATTATATATATATATATATATATATATATATATATCCATCTTTTTAACGATCATCCAGCTAATCATTTCTTGTAGCACAGTAGTATTCCATCATGATTATATGCCACAATTTGTTCAACTGTCCCCCAATTATCATACTTTTTCATATCCATAGATCTTATGGCTATAGTTTTCCATTTCTTTTTAATGTATGGCATTTTTATATCTAGTAATTGTAGGTCGGTGGTGCACTGTATAGAGTGCCAGACCTAGAGTCAGGAAGGCTCAACTTGTTGAGTTCAAATGTACCCACAGGCACTTACTTTCTGTGTGACCAGTGCCAAGTTACTTAACTTGGTTTGCCTCAGTTTCCTCATCTATCATATCAGCTGGAGAAGAAAATGCAAATCACTGTAGTAAATTTGTCAAACAAAAAACAAAAAAGGGTCACAAAGAGTGAGATGTGATCGAAACATCTCAATAACAACAAAAATAAAATGCATCTATTTGGAGCTTTTCTCCAAGGTATCAGGGGACACTCTAAATCTAAAATCTTTCATTCTGCTATCCACTATTCCCAGTAGCATTGTTGTTTTTTGTTTGTTTGTTTTGTTTTTCCATGTTGAATGGACCTTTATCTCAGAAACTAGGGTCTTTATATTTACCAAACAGGATATAAGATATATTTGTTCTTTATGTTGTTTAATCTATTTCACTGATTGATTTTGCTTTTGTTTAAGCAGTAACAAATTCTTTTAATAATTACTGCCTTAGTTTAGTATGAGATATGTTTATGCTAGACTACTTTTTTTCCTATTTGTTTTCATTATTGTTCTTGAGATTCTTAACCTTTTTTTCCCCTCCACAAACACTTTATTATTATTTTTTCTAGTTCTCTTAAGTTATGCTTTGGAAATTTGATTGGTAAGTAATTAAATAAAATTAATTTGGGTAGCAGTGTCATTCTAAAATTTTGGCTGTTTTTTTCTCTGAAAAGTTAATATTTTTCCAATTATTTAGGTCTCGTCATCATCATTGTCTTCTTCTTCTCCTTCTTCTTCTCCTCCTCCTCCTCCTCCTCCTCCTCCTTCTCTTTTTCTTCTTTTCTGTGGGGCAATGAGGGTTAAGTGACTTGCCCAGGGTCATACAACTACTAAGTGTCAAGTATCTGAGGTTGGATTTGATTTTTATTTTTAGTATATCATTATATCCTCTGCACAAGTGATGGCTTTATTTCCTATTTTTTTAATCTATGGTTATTCCTGTAGTTTCTTTTCTGTTTTGTTTTTCCTAGTGCTTAGGTGGATACAAAAAGTGACAGTGGACATCCTTTTTTCAACTTTGAATTTAATGGAAATGGTTTCTAGTTTATTTCCTTTATATATAATAATACCTCTTGCTTTTTGATCATTTATTCTATATTTTAGTGCTTATATTTTAAATAAATGGATGTTATATTTTGTTAAAAGCTTTTTCTGCATCTATTAAAATAATGATTTTGAATTAATATATTTTAATATATTAATATATTATATAATATATTTTAATATATTAATATAGCTAGACAAATTTATAGTTTTCCTGATTTTAAGCCAATACTACATTTCTAGTATAAATTCAACCTAGTCATGGTATGTAATTTTTGTCTTGTTTAAGTTCTCGTTCTCTCTCTCTCTCTCTCTCTCTCTCTCTCTCTCTCTCTCTCTTGCCTTTTTCTTCTTTAGGAATATTGAACTATAGTTTTATTTTTCTGTTTTAAATCTCCCTGCTGTATGTATCAAGGCTACATCGGTATCAGAGGAGAAATTTGTTAGGATACCATATTTTATTTCTAGAAACAATTTGTGTAATATTATAATTGTTTTTTTGAATGTTTGAAGTCACTTGTGAATCTATCTGATTTTGGAGTCATTCTTCTTAAGTTCCACTTTGAAAGTTCATTTATGTATTTGACTTTTCTCCATGAAATTATGTTATTTAAATTCACTTTTTCTTGTGTTGCTAATTTGGAACCTGCAGTTCCAGTAAACAATAACTTAAATTATTGATGTGTTTTCATAAATTTGGGTAAAATAGTTTCTGATAATAAACTATTTTTAACTCTTTCATTATAAATTTGCCTTTTCCTTTCTTGATATTGGATATTTGGTTTTCCTATTTTTTTAAAATTATATTAACTGATGATTAATCTACTTTAGTACAAAAACACCTTATAGATTTGTTTTCAACTTTTTAAAAAATCTAGTTTCTTTAATTTTGCATTGTTTATTTTGGTGTTTAATTGAGCATTTAAAATATGTTGATTTCATATTCTTATTTTCATTCTCAATTCATTGATGTGTTATTTAATTCTTTCATCAATAAAATATATTTTCCCCAAAGAACTGCGTTAACTATATCTCAAGATTTTTGAATATAGTTTCATTATTATCATTATGTTCAATGATTTTTTTCATTCATTTTCATAATTTGTTCTTTGAGCAAATCTTTTTGATCAATCTATTCACTCATTGGTTAATTTTATTGCCTTTTAATGGGTCTTTATTTAATGTAATTTTATTTTATTGTGATCAGTAAAGTATGTGTATATTTTTTACTTTTCTGCTTTTGTTTGTGAAATTTTTATGGCCTAATGCATGATCTATTTTTTTATAAAATTGACATGCAGTAAAAAGAAATATGAATGTTTATTTCTATTTCTATTCAATATTGATTAGAGGTCTATTACATCTAAGTGTTCTAAAATTCTATTTCTGTCCTTGATTTATTTATTGCTTTGCTTCTTTGTTTGGGATTTTTTTTTTAGATTAATCTAAGGCTGATTGAATTTAATTGAGGTTTCACCATAGTAGTATATTTTCTATTCCATCTTGTAATTCATTTTGTTTCTTTTTCTAATTATGTAGACACTATTACAATGGATGAATATGTAAAGCAGTTAAACAAATTAACTGACTGTTACATTTCCACAAAATGCAATTTCCCCCTTTAACTCTTTAAATTAAATCCATTTTAGTTGTTGTTTTGTCTGAAATAATATTTGCTAGCAGCTTTTTATGTTTACATGAAGTATAATTAATCTTCTAATCTTTTATTTTAATTCTGTATGCCTTTAAATTTCAAAAGAAAATTAAACAATATATTGTCAGATTTTATTTTCTAATCCATTCTGGTAACCACTTTCATTTTATCAGTGAATTCATTCCATTTACATTTACAATTATGGTAGCTAATAGTTTAACTCTATCCTATTCTCATATTTTTCTTTTTCTATATTTCCCTTTCTGTGTTTAATTCAAGTTATTGCCTTTTCCTGATTCTGTCTTAACAAGTTATCTTTTTTCTCAAATTTTTTTAAACTCTCTATTCCTTTCCTTTTCTTACACTGTGTATATAATATACACACATTTATACATATATACATATAAATACATATATATCTATACATATATATGTATATGCATATGTATGTCTATATGTATGTGTATGTGTATATGTATATAGTACGGGACTTGCTATCAAAAAACTTACAATGTAATCTGAGTTCCTTGCAGGGAGGCTCTGTGTTTTGTCCTTTTTTTCCCCATCCTCAATGTTTAGCATAATGCCTAGCACATAGTAGAAAGTTAATTATCACCTAATTGGATTTGACAAGCAGTATTAACTCTTATTTCCCATTTACTGTGCTAAGCACTGGGGATACAAAAAAAGGGGAATCTCTCCCATCCCACAAACCACACATAACAAACTACATAAACTTAAGGAGCTCACAGTCTAATGGAGGAACTAACATGCAAAGAAGTTGATGTAAACATAATATATACAGAATAAATTGATTATAATCTTAAAATAATCACTAAGATTAAGAAGGATTAAGAAAGATTTTTTGCAAGACCTTAGGTCTTTCAGTTTCTATCATTTTGCCTTATTTTGCTCAGCTATAAAGTTATGATAATTTATTAATGTCCAACTTTAGCTTTAATATTTTAAAATATTTCCAGACATAATATTCTATGGCCAAGATTTCTTATAATTCTAACTTTTTGTACTAGGAAATATTTCAGGGAAGAATATTCTTACCCAGGTGACTGAATTTTCTGGGGAAGGTATTTGATATCTCTAGGCCTAGATTCCCCATTTGTCAAATAAGGGAGTTTGACTAGATGAAGTCTGAGATCCTTTTGACATTTAACAATTGTGTTCTATATTCTAAGGCTCATCTTCATCCTAACATTCAGTATTCTTGTCTTATGAGAACTGGTAGTTTTAGAGGACTACAGGACCAATATTAGCCCAAAATATAGTGTAAAAGCCAAAAGGATGAACATAATCTTAACCTGCATTAGCAGAGGCATAGTGCCATAACTATAGAGAGGGGAATCAGGCAATTTCCTCTGTTGTAGTTCACATCCGTAGAATTTTTGGACACTACATATTAGGAAGAAGTGTATCCAGAGTAGGGAGACCAAAATGCCAAGATTTAGTGAATAAGAGATAATTATTCAAGAACAAGTTGGATCAGATCATTTTAACTGATGTATTCTAACTTTCTCTGTTCTATAAGCTTCGGTCCTTTCCAGCTCAGCCTTCTGTTGTCTACATCCCAATATATATATATATATATTTTTTTTTTCATGGTTCTATAGTTCTATTGAGTTAGTTATCAATTTTTTTTTTAGGCCATTGGGGTTAAGTGACTTGCCCAGGGTCACACAGCTAGTAAGTGTCAAGTATCTGAGACTGGATATGAACTCAGGTCCTCTTGACTCCAAGGCTGGTGCTCTATCCCCTGCGCCACCTAGCTGCCCCTAGTGACTGCGTTTTTAACATGGGAGATTTCAGTGCAAAGTACAGAGACAAGAGAAGATGTGTTTTCTGTGAGAAAAGAGCAAGGTCAGTCTGGCTAAATCATGTTTAGGGGCAAAGGATATAAGGGATAATGTAGCTAGAAAGTCACATTTAAAGTGCCATATCATTTCCTGAAGTAGTTATTGGTCCCTAGATGATTATGCACCTCAACCTAACTATAATCAATTCATGGGAAGGGAAGGGAAGGGAAGGGAAGGGAAGGGAAGGGAAGGGAAGGGAAGGGAAGGGAAGGGAAGGGAAGGGAAGGGAAGGGAAGGGAAGGGAAGGGAAGGGAAGGGAAGGGAAGGGAAGGGAAGGGAAGGGAAGGGAAGGGAAGGGAAGGGAAGGGAAGGGAAGGGAAGGGAAGGGAAGGGAAGGGAAGGGAAGGGAAGGGAAGGGAAGGGAAGGGAAGGGAAGGGAAGGGAAGGGAAGGGAAGGGAAGGGAAGGGAAGGGAAGGGAAGGGAAGGGAAGGGAAGGGAAAGAGAAAGATACTATATTCAAAAATAGTAAATGAATAGTTGAGATGGCTCCAATGAAAGGGCTAATTGTGCTGTGGTCGGCTCATTTGCTGCTTTTTCTCATGTAGATGTCATGTTGCTTTGCTTCATGGAGCTGGTGAATTTCTGCTATTTCTCAGCTTGGGTTAAATGTGCAAGGAACATGCTAAGGCTCCCCATTCTTACCAAGGGCTTTGTTCCACCATCAGTGTTAATATAGAATTAAAAGTTAATATACCTTACCTCTCACAGCAAAGGGAGAGAGTTAGCTCTGAAAGTTTCAATGAGAAAAATCTTCAAATTCCTTGCAGAAATGTTTTAGGATTCTCAGTAACTTTTACAAGTCCCTTTGGTCAGGGCACTCTGTCAGAATGTTCCTCACAATTATGGTCACAACTTCCATCTGCATCATGGCTGTTATCTGTTTCCATTCATTACAGCAAACATTACTGGTCACAAATTCTGAATCATTAACCAACTAATTGTGCTATTAGACTTGTGTCATACTTAATGTTTGTTTTAAGACTCTTAGATTAAGATCAGTTTAATAAGTTAAATTTCAGATAATGTACTGCCTTCTTACAAGATGAATTATTTCAGAATGCATATGTGGAGTCCCTAAAGGGGAAATATGATCAGTTTCTAAAATGATTGGTTTCAAACCAGGTTCTGTTTAGAAGTTGCTGTGGGTTTGATGAAAGTCTTGCATATTCTAGGAGGAAATCACCATTTTTTTGTTGTGAATGCCCTGATGAAAATTCTGAATCTGCATATTTTTCTAGTTATAAGAATAATCCTCTGAGCCCTAATTGACACTAATGACATGGAAATCATTTGGTTTCACAAAGCAAAGTAATTTGCAAGTAAAGGGAAGGACTCTTACTATTTATAAAGGGTAATATACAGGGTTCAGACACAATATTCAAATTTTTTAGAGTTTAAACATTTTTTTAAAAAGGCTACAAAACTCCAACTCATTTCCCCTAATGCTAATTTGCATTCAATTATAAAAAATTTCCATATTCCTAATTAAACAACTAAATGTACATAAATCCTCCCTGGGCCCTTTTCTATGCTGCTTTGGCCCTACTAGCTCCATGCAAATGGTTTCCCTAGTCCTGGCACTTTCTCCAAAGAGGCCAAAGTACTTGTTTCACAGTCACTTACACTTTCATATAATACTCAGCATTAATTTTTGCTTATAGATAGCCTCAGAGCAGGAGTTCTTTACCTGAGGTCACATTATCTTTAAAAAATATTTTGATAATTATATTTTTTAAAAATTAGCTTCCATTGTAAAACTATTTTATTTTTATGTATTTACAAATATCTTATTGAGAGAAGATCCATAGACTTCACCAGAATGCCAAAAGGAAGTATGACGCAAAAAATGTTAAGAACCCCTGTTTTAAAATATTTTTCCAATTAATTTTATTTTTCTCTTTCCTTCTTTTTTCTTTTCCTTTTTTACTCCTTTCTCTTCTTCCTTCCTTTCTTCCTTCCTTCTTTCCTTCCTCTTCTCTTCTCTTCTCTTCTCTTCTCTTCTCTTCTCTTCTCTTCTCTTCTCTTCTCTTCTCTTCTCTTCTCTTCTCTTCTCTTCTCTTCTCTTCTCTTCTCTTCTCTTCTCTCTTCTCCTCTCCTCCCCTCTCCTCTCCTATTTCTTCTCTTCCCCTCTTTCCACACCTCTCTCTCCTTCTGCTCAATATGCTTCTCCCTCCCTCTTCTTATCACTTACTATACCTCCTCCACTGCCACTCCTGCTTATCCTTTCCCTTCTTGAACTCTCTCTCACTCAAGTTCTCTCTCATGTTTTTTTCTTTTCCAATTTCTATACTGAGCTATCAACCTGTACAAAATTCATAACTAGGGGCAGCTAGGTGGTACAGTGGATTCAAGAGGACCTGAGTTCAGATCCAGCCTCAGACACTTGACACTTACTAGCTGTGTGATCCTGTGCAAGTCACTTAACCCCAATTGCCTCGCAAAAAAAAATGCAGTCACTCTTCACCTACTCCTCATGTGAAGCCTTACTTCTCTCAAGTACAGTCTTCTATGTGAAACTTTTCTTGATTTCCTCAACTATTATTGTACTCTCTCCTTAAACTATGTTGTGTCTATATATTTGTCACCTCCTGTATTATATTAGTACATTAACAATGTGATAGCAAGGATTCTTACTTTTTTTACCTTTTTATTCTCAATAAATAACACAGGGTCTGGTACATTATATGGTTAATAAATGCTTGCTGATTGATTCATTGTTAGCAATGAAAATGCTACATTACTTCTAGCTGACTGAAATGTGGGGTAGCAGAGACAATTCATAAAAATATAGTTTTGAGAAATTTGAATTGATTTTTGTCACTTATTTAGCATTTTATTTTCCCTAATTACATGTAAAAATAATTTTAACACCCATTCTTAAAACTTTGTGTTCCAAAATTTTCCCTTCCTCCCTCTCAGATCCCCCCACTTTTGAGAAGGCAAGCAATTCAATTTATTATGCATGTAGTCATTCAAAACATTTCTATGTTACTCATGTTGTAAAAGAAAACAGGCAAAAAACCCTCAAGAAAAATAAAGTTAAAAAAATATGCTTCAATCTCTATTAAGACACCATCAGTGCTTTTTTTTTTTTCTCTGTGGATGGAAAGCATTTTTCTTCGTAAGACTTTCAGAGTTGTCTTCGATCAGTGTATTGCTCAGAATAGCTATGTTATTCACAGTTGATCATCTGACAATATTGCTGTTACTTTGTATACAGTACATTTCACTTTGTATCAGCTCCTGTAAGTCTTTCCAGGTTTTTCTGAGAGCATCCTGCTCATCCTTTCTTTAGCACAATGGTATTCCATTATAATCACATACCATAATTGAATGGATTATTTTTAAAAATTGGGAAAGGCAGTATCCCACTTTGGCATTTCCCTTTTTTTGGGGGGGGGGGCAATGGGGGTTAAGTGACTTGCCCAGGGTCACACAGCTAGTAAGTGTCAAGTGTCTGAGGCCAGATTTGAACTCAGGTACTCCTGAATCCAGGGCTGGTGCTTTATTCACTGCACCACCTAGCTGCCCCCGGCATTTCCCTTTAAAAAAAATTCTTCTTAACCAGATTCAGAGTTAAATTCATGTCCAAAATCCTAAATAATTTTTTATATTAGGCAAATTAATTTACAAAAGATAGGTTTCTGTATATTTAAATGAAAAGATGGCCTACCTGAGTCACACTCATATTCAAAAAAATATTAAGTGAATGAGAAGGCATCTAACTCAATGAATCAATCCTTTTTTTTCAGGGCAATGAGGGTTAAGTGAGTTGTCCAGGGTCTCACAGCTAGTAACTGTCAAGTGTCAGATTTGAACACAGGTCCTCCTGAATCTAGGGCCGGTGCTTTATCCATTATGCCATCTAGCTGCCCCGAAATCAATCCTTTCAAAAGGACCTTTAGGAAAACAGAGTCAAGGAAAGTCCAGGATGCAAAGGAGTACTTAGGTTTTGACCTACAGAATTGAAAGGAAAACCCAATGAGATAATTGATCAATGGTAGTATAAAATGTCTATTGCTCTTGAACCATAAGAAGTTGAGATAGAAGCAGTGTGATTTAGTTGGAATCACACCACTAGAATTTAGGAAATGTGGTTCTTAGTCTTTGTTTTGGCATTGATTTATTCTAGAAATTTTTTCCAGGTAGCCTGTCTAAACAACAGTTGTTTTTTTTTTTTTTTGTTGTTGTTGTTGTTTTGTTTTTTAATTTTTATTAGAGATTAGCACTACATGATCGTAAAACACCCATTAATCTCAAAAATAATGTTTTTATCATGTATTCTATAAAGTACAAAAATATGTATACATGTACACATCACTATATTAGGATTCATGTTAATGCATTTACATAGGTTTCAATTCCATTTTCAAAATTATATACATATATACTAGTATAGAGTTGTGTATGAAATAACTGGGGGAAAGTGATTATACTTTATTGAAAAAAACTTACAATATTTTATATTTTTAACAAATTTTATTGTCTTATACCTCATTTTGTTGCCATAATATGCTTTACACTATTGAGCATTGAATTCAAAAGATTTGGGGCATATATTCTTTATTTTTTTTTAAATATCTTGAAATTGTACTTTATAATGTACACATTAAGTGCATCTTTGGCAGATTGTCCAGTTTTCTTTGTAGAGTCTTGCTTGTTTCCAATAGGGTTTAAATTGGAAAAGTTCCCAGAAATTTTTTTTTAATAAAGTATTTTATTTTTTTCCTGTTACATGTAAAGATAAGTCTCAACTTTTGTTTATACAAGCTTTCCAATTTCAGATTTTTCTCCCTCCCTCCATTCTCTCCCCCCTCCCCTAGACAGCAGGTAATCTGAAATAGGTTATATATACACACACACACACACACACACACACACACACACATATATATATATATATATATACACATATATATAATAACATTAAACATATTTCTGCATTAGTCATGTTATACGAGAAAAATCAGAGCAATGACAAAAAACCTCAAAATAGAAAAACAACAGCACCAAAAACAAAAGAAAAAGTATGGTTCATTCAGCATCTATACTCCACAGTTCTTTTTTTTTTTTTTTCCTGGATTTGGAGATCCTCTTCTATCATGAGTTCCCTGGAACTCTTCTGTATCATTGCACTGGTTAGCAGAATATAGTCCATCACAGTAGATCAACACACAATGTTGATGATACTGTGTACACTGTTCTTCTGGTTCTGATGATTTCACTCATCATCAGCCCACGCAAGACCCTCCAGGTTTCTCTGAACTCCTCCTGCTCATCATTTCTTACAGCACAATAATATTCCATTACATTCATATACCACAACTTGTCCAGCCATTCTCCAATTGATGGGCATCCCCTCAACTTCCAATTCCTTGCCATCACATAAAGAGCAGCTATAAATATTTTTGTACATGTGGGTCCCTCTCCCATTTCCATGATCTCTTTGTGAAAAAGACCCAAAAGTGGTATTGCTGGGTCAAAGGGTATGCATAACTTTATAGCCCTTTGGGCATAATTCCAAACTGCTCTCCAGAATGGTTGGATCAATTCACAGCTCCACCAACAATGCATTAGTGTTCCAATTTTCCCACAGCCTCTCCAACATTTATTATCTTCCTTTTTTGTCATTTTAGCCAATCTGATAGGTGTCAGGTGGTACCTCAGAGTTGTTTTAATTTGCATCTCTCTAATCATTAGAGATTTAGAGCATTTTTTCATATGGGAATAGATAGCTTTGGTTTGCTCATCAGAAAACTGCTTGTTCATATCTTTTGAACATTTCACAATTGGGGAATGACTTGGATTCTTATAAATTTGATTTAGTTCCCTATATATGTTAGAAATGAGGTCTTTATCAGAAGTACTGGCCTCAAAAATTGTTTCCCAGCTTTCTGCCTCCCTTCTAATTTTGGATGCATTGCTTCTGTTTGTACATTTTTTTAAAAATTTAATGTAAACAAAATCATCCATTTTGCATTTTATAATATTATCTATCTCTTGGTTGGTCATAAACTGTTTTCCTTTCCAAAGATCTCAAAGTTAGACTATTCCTTTCTCTCCTAATTTACCTATGGTATCACATCTTATGTCTAAATCATGTATCCATTTTGACCTTATTTTAGTATAAGGTGTCAGATGTTGGTCTATGCCTAATTTCTGCCATACTATCTTCCAGTTTTCCCAGCAGGTTTTGTCAAATACTGAGTTCCTATCCCAGAAGCTGGAGTCTTTGGGTTTATCAAACACTACATTACTAGTGTCATTTACTACTGTGTCTCCTGTGTCTAGCCTATTCCATTGATCCTCCACTCTATTTCTTATCCAGTACCAGATAGTTTTGATGACTGCCATTTTATAGTAAAGCTCCAGGTTTAGTACAGCTTACCCACCTTCCTGTGAAGTTTTTTTCATTATTTCCCTGGATATTCTTGATTTTTTGTTTTTCCAGATGAATTTTGTTAGTATTTTTTCTAGCTGTATAAAATAATTTTTAGGTAGTCTGATTGGTATGGCACTGCATAAGTAAATTAATTTAGGCAGTATTGTCATTTTTACTATATTAGCTCTGCCTATCCATGAGCAATTGATATCTTTCCAATTATTTAGATCTGATTTGATTTGTGTGAAGAGTGTTTTGTAGTTGTGTTCATAGAGTTCCTGGGTTTGTCTTGGCAAGTAGACTCCCAAGTATTTTATATTATCTACCATTACTATAAATAGAATTTCTCTTTCTATCTCTTGCTGCTGGACTTTGTTGGTCATGTATAGAAATTCTGATGATTTATGTGGATTTATTTTATATCCTGCTACTTTGCTAAAGTTGTTAATTGTTTCAAGTAATTTTTGAGTTGATTCTCTAGGATTCTTTAAGTATACCATCATATCATCTGTAAAGAGTAATAGTTTTGTTTCCTCTTTGCCTATTCTAATTCCTTTAATTCCTTTTTCTTCTCTGATTGCTAAAGCTAACATTTCTAGTACAATATTAAATAATAGGGGTGATAATGGACATCCCTGTTTCACTCCTGACCTTGTTGGGAAGGCCTCTAATTCATTTCCATTGCATATAATGCTTGCTGATGGTTTTAGGTAGATACTGTTTATTTTAAGGAAAGCTCCACTTATTCTTAAACTCTCTAGTGTTTTTATTAGGAATGGGTCCTGTATTTTTTCAAAAGCTTTCTCTGCATCTATGGAGATAATCATATGATTTTGGTTGGTTTCTTTATTGATGTGGTTGTTATGTTAATACTTTTCCTAATGTTGAACCAGCCCTGCATTCCTGGTATAAATTCCACCTGGTCATAGTGTACTATCCTGGTGATCACTTGCTGTAATCTCCTTGCTAATATCTTATTTAAGATTTTAGCATCAATATTCATTAGGGAAATTGGTCTGTAATTTTCTTTCTCTGTTTTTGCTTTGCCTGGTTTTGATATCACCACCATATTTGTGACATAAAATGGTAGAACTCTTTCTTCACCTATTTTTCCAAATAATTTTTATAATATTAGAATTAATTGTTCTTTAAACGTTTGGTAACATTCACCTGTAAACCCATCTGGCCCTGGGGATTTTTTCTTAGGAAGTTCATTAATGGCTTGTTCAATTTCTTTTTTCTAATATAGGTTTATTTAAGGATTCTATTTTCTCTTCAGTTAACCTGGGCAGTTTGTATTTTTGTAAATATTCATCCATTTCATTTAGATTGTCAAATTTATTGGAATACAGTTGGGCAAAATAATTCGTAATTATTGATTTAATTTCCACTTCATTGGTGGTAACATCACCCTTTTCATTTTTGATACTAGTAATTTGGTTTTCTTCTTTCTTTTATTAATCAAATTAACCAATATTTTATCTATTTCATTGGTTTTTTCATAAAACCAGCTCTTAGTTTTATTGATTAATTTTATAGTTATTTTTGCTTTCAATCTTATTAATTTCTCCCTTAATTTTCAGGATCTGTAGTTTAGTATCTAATTGGGGATTTCTAATTTGTTCTCTTTCTAGCTTTTTAAGTTGCATGCCCAATTCATTAATCTCCTCTTTCTCTTTTTTATTCATGTAAGCATTTAAAGCTATAAATTTTCCCCTAAGCACTGCTTTGGCTGCATCCCATAGATTTTGGTATGTTCTCTCATTATTGTCATTCTCTTGGATATAGTTATTGACTGTTTCTATGATTTGTTGTTTGGCTCATTCATTCTTTAGAATGAAATTATTTAGTTTCCAATTGATTTTCATTCTACTTTTCCCTGGCTCTTTCTTACATGTAATTTTTATTGCATCATGGTCTGAGAAGGATGCATTTACTATTTCTGCCTTTCTACATTTGGCTATGATGTTTTTGGCCCTAATACATGGTCAATTTTTGAAAATGTGTCATGTACTGCTGAGAAAAAGGTATAGTCCTTCCTATCCCCATTCAGTTTTCTCCAGACATCTATCATGTCTAACTTTTCTAGTAATCTATTCACTTCTTTCACTTCTTTCTTATTTATTTTTTGGCTAGATTTATCTAATTCTGAGAGGGGGAGATTCAGATCCCCCACTAGTATAGTATTACTGTCTAATTCCTCTTGTAACACATATAAATTCTCCTCTAAGAATTTGGATGCTAAGCCACTTGGCGCATACATATTTAATATTGATATTACTTCATTATCTATAGTACCTTTTAGCAAGATGTAGTTTCCTTCCTTATCTCTTTTAATAAGATCTGGTTTTGCCTGCACTTTGTCTGTGATAAGGATTGCTACCTTTGCTTTTTTTACTTTAGCTGAGGCATAATATATTCTGCTCCAGCCTTTTACCTTTACTCTGTGTGTATCTCTCTGCTTCAAATGTGTTTCTTGTAGACAGCATATTGTAGGATTCTGGTTTTTAATCCACTCTGCAATTCGCTTCCATTTTATAGCAGAGTTCATCCCATTTACATTCTCAGTTATTTCCCTCCATTCTATTTACCCCCTTTGTACTTTTCCCCCCTTCTTTCACCCTGTTCCTCCTCACTGACATTTTACTTCTTACCCCTACCTCCCCCAATCTGCCCTCCCTTTATATCACCCCCCTCTCTTTTCTTTACCCTTTTCTCCCTTGCTTTTGTCCTTCCTTCTATCAGTCCCCCCCTTTCCCTTCCCCTTTTGCTTCCCTAAAGAATGAGCTAAGTTTCTTTATCCCAATGAACATATATGTTATTCCCTCTTTGAATCAAATCTAATGAGAGTAGGATTGAAATAATGTTCACTCCTCCTTTCTTTCCCTCTATTGTAATAGGTTTTTTTCACCTCTTCATATGATTTAATTCACCCCATTCCACCTCGCCTATCCTCTCCTTCCCATAGATTCCCTGTTTAACCCCTCAATTTTCTTTGTATCATCACATCAAAGACAATTTATATTAATACCCTCTGTGTAAAGTCCTTCTCTCTGCCCAAATACATTTACAGTTCTTAAGAGTTATGAGTATTATCTTTACATGTAGGGATGTAAACACTTTAACCTAATTGAGTAACTTTTTTTTCCCCTCTGTTTACCTTTTTAAACTTCTCTTGAGTCTTGTATGTTAAGATCGATTTTTCGAGGGGCGGAGCCAAGATGGCAGAGGAGAGGCTGTGACTCCCACAAGCTCCAGATAAACCCGTCCATTCACGCCCAAATAATGCTGTAAAAATCAAAACCCAGAACAGCCTAATGCCCATAAGAACAGAGTGAGACTGTTTCTCTGCAAAAGAGGGCAATTCTGATCACCTAATGATCAGGCTGAACAGCGCAGCGCGCGGTCTGGACTCAGCCAGGGACACTGCTTTCAGCGCATATCAGAGTCTTCTGCTTTGTGAGGCTTCGATCACAGACTGGTGAGGGGGTTCGGAGGCAGGCCAGGGTGAAGTGGAGGCAGTATCTACTGGAGTTGGGGCAAAGCGCCCTGGATCTGAACCAGTGGGCTGAATCGAGTGGTGGTGGCCCAGTGGGGGAGGGGTAAAAGCATGCCAAGCTTCTGACCATAGAGAATCAGAACTCAATCAGACTTCTATTTCCGGGTCAAAGAGAAAGCTGCTGTGATTACTCACAAGCCAGGCAGGCTGAGAAGAAGCCCAATCATCCCCTGGGCCATGCTGTAGCACGAATGGTGTGTCTGGGAAGCAGCGCTACACTTTTAGGAGTAAAAAGCCAAGAAACAGTAAGCCAGCATGAGTAGGCAGAGAAAGCAGAAGACCATCAAAAACTTCTTTGGGGGAAAGGTAGACCACAATACATCCTCAGAAGAAGAAGATAATAATAGGGTCAAAGCTCCAACATCCAAAGCTTCCAAGAAAAATATGAACTGGTCTCAGGCCATGGAAGCTCTCAAAAGGGACTTTGAAGAGAAAGTAGGAGAGATAGAACGAAGATGTAGAGAAAGAGAGGAAGGAATGGAAAGAGAAATGAGAGCAATGCAGGAGAGTCAGGAGAAAAAAGTCAACAGTTTGAAAAGCCAAATGGAAAAGGAGATTAAAAAACTGTCTGCTGAAAATAATTGCCTAAGAATTAGGATTGAAGAAATGGAAGCTAGTGACTTTATGAGAAACCAAGACACAGTAAAGCAAATCCAATTGAATGAAAAAATAGAGGGCAATGTGAAATATCTCCTTGGAAAAACAGCTGACCTAGAAAATAAATCTAAGAGAGATAATTTGAAAATCATTGGACTACCTGAAAACCATGACCAAAACAAGAGTTTAGACACCATCCTCCAAGAGATTGTGAGGGAAAATTGCCCTGATATTCTAGAAGCAGAAGCTAAAATAGAAATTGAAAGAATCCACCAATCACCTCCTGAAAGAGATCCCAAAAGGAAAACCTCCAGGAATATTATTGCCAAATTCCAGAACTCCCAGGTCAAGGAGAAAATATTGCAAGCAGTTAGAAAAAAGGAATTTAAATACTGTGGAGCTCCAATAAGGATAAAGCAAAATCTAGCAGCTTCTACATTAAAGGACCGGAGGGCATGGAATATGATATTCCAGAGGGCAAAGGAACTGGGACTACAGCCAAAAATCATGTACCCAGCAAAACTAAGCATCCTCTTTCAGAGGCAAACATGGAACTTCAAGGAGAAAGAAGACTTTCAGGCATTTGTTATGAAAAGACCTGGACTGAATAGAAAATTTGACTTTCAAATACAAGACCCTGCAGAAGCATAAAAAGGTCAACAGGAAAAATACTTCATGAGGGATATTAAAGGATCAAACTGTTAATATTCCTATATGGAAGATAATACAGAGGACACAGGTCTGAACTGAATACGAAGGGATGTTATGTTTTGTTCTTTGTGGGGTGTCTTATGTATGGGGCTGGATTTGGGCTTGGGGCCTCCTGGGTCCAGGGCTGGTGCATTGTCCACTGTGCCACCTAACTAACCCATAATGACATCCTTAAAATAGGGTTGAGGTGTAGGAGAAATAGACTGGGGGAGGGGGAAGGGGAGAGATGGTCTGGGGAGAGGTTGTTCACATGAAGGAAACAAGAAAAAAGCTTATGGAGGGGAGGGGAAGAGGGGGAAGGAATTGGGAAGTGATTGAACCTTAATATCATCAGAATTGACTCAAAGAAGGAATAACATACATACTCAAGTAGGTATAGTAATATATTTTGCCCTGAGGGAGGGGAGGGAGATAAGGGGGTGGGGGAAGAGGCGAAGGAGGGAAGGGCAGATTCTGGGAGAGAGTAGTAAAAAGCAAAATACTTTCAAGGAAGGTGAAGATGTTCTGCATAACGGCACACGTATGAATTATTGAATTGCTTGATTTCATAGGGAGGGTTGAGGAGAGAGGGAGGAAGAAAATTTGGAACATAGAATTAGCTCAAAGACCTTAAACTCATCAGAGTTGGCTCATGGAGGGAATAACTTTCACACCCAGTTGGGAGGAGTAATCTATTTAACCTTATAGGAAAGTATGAGGGGAAGAGGATAAGGGAGGAAGGGTAAAAAAAAAAAAAAGGGAGTGCAGAGTAGGGGAGGGGACAGTCAGAAGTAAAATACTTTTGAGGAGGAATAGTTTAAAAGAAGATAGAAAATAGAGTAAATATCATGGGAAGGGAATAGGATGGAGGGAAATAAGTTATGATGACTTTGCTGGGCTAATATGAAGAAAATTCTTTGTCAAGTTTAAGGTACATTATTTAGGTTATGATGAACAGAATACTATTAGAAAAACCTGGAAAGACCTACATGAACTGAAGCAGAGTGAAATGCACTGTATACAAAATAGCAGCAATAGTGTAAAATGATCTGCTGGGAAGCATGTGGTTATTTTCAGCAAGGCAATGGTCCAATATAACCCTGAAGGACTTATGAAAATGGCAACCCATCTACAGAGAAAGAAGTGATAGTATCTGAAAATAGATGGAAACACATTTTTTTTCTTTTTTGGTGAGGCGATTGGGGTTGGGTGGCTTGCCCGGGGTCATGCGGCTGGTGGGTGTTGGGTGTCTGGGGCTGGATTTGTGCTCCGGTGCTCCTGGTTCTAGGGCCAGTGCTCTGTCCACTGCACCACCTAGCTGCCCCTGGAAACACATTTTTTTAAAAAAATGTTTTTTCTCTTTGACAATTCCTCAGTCTGAAGTTTTGGGAGTTTTTTTACTGTTTTTTTCTCACAACCTAGCTAATGTGAGAATGTTTTCCATGACTACTCATGTATAATTTATTTTGAAATGCTTGAGTTCTAGTGGGTGGGGGATGGGAATAGAGGAGGAAGAGAAGTTGGAACAATATTTTTAAAAAAATTGATGTTAAAATTTGTTTTTACATATATTTTGGAAAATAAAATTCTATTTAAAAAAAAGATCGATTTTTCTATTCAATTCTGGTCTTTTCCTCAGGAAACATTGAAAGTCCCCAATGTCATTGAATGTCCATGAACCACGTTTAACTCTATCTTTTGGAGACATTTCTTAATATTTCATGATATGTGGCATGACACATGGCCATGTTATAGTATTTGATTTCCATTTGTGTATTTCTGAAATTCTGGAATAATTTTGACTCTCAACATATCACCAGAGTTCATGATTTCCTTGTACTAGACACATTGTAAATTTAAAAAAAAGAAAACTTGCAGGTGTGTGTGTGTGTGTGTGTGTGTGTGTGTGTGTGTGTAATTGCTTTAGGGTCTTTTGAGAATATTCAGAACCTACAGGATCCCTTGGGATTCTTCTGACAAGGGTTTTGGCATAAAATTATCAGTTTGATAGATAGATAGATAGATAGATAGATAGATAGATAGATAGATAGATAGAGAGAGAGATAGATAGATAGATAGATAGATAGATAGATACACATATACCTATATACATATATATGCACATATATCTATATCTATAGATATAGATATAGATATAGATATAGATATGTAGTCTTTCCCCTTTCATCAATACTCCAGTCTTTATACTGCCTTTCCTATGATAAGTATTTTATTCTTCATAGCAAAGGTTAGTAGTTTTGTTTTTTTTTATATAGAATGGTTTTGTTGTTCATCCAACTTCAAGAAGTGTATGCCCCATTGTAGAATAATTAATATTTAAGAACCTGTTATTTGCTTCTTCATTTTTGCCTCTTTCCTAAGGATTCATTTTGTTATTTTGCAGCAACTATAAGTTCTTAGTGTTGATTTTTTTTCACTCATTTTCCTTTGCAATTTAATGTGGCTGGCTGATCTTGGTTTATTGCAGGCTTGAATGATCATTGAAAAACTTGACTTTTACCCTCCAACAGCCTCTGAAATATTTATAACATTCATTGACACTTGCTTTTAAAGAGCCAGAATATCACTTTTTAACTTGGAATAATATCAATTTAATTGATATTAATTGCTATTATGAACTTTATAAGAGAAACTTGTTGCGAGTTAAATGTTGCCCTTCTCATTTTAAAGATATAAATGTATTTGTGCAAAAACTTTCAGTATTATATAACCACAATTTATTATTTTGTCTTCCATGATCCTCTTTATCTTTTGTTTGGTCATAAGTTGTTGCTCCTATTCTTTGATCCTATTCTTTTTGTCCTTTAATTTGTTTAGGATATCATTCTTTCCATCTGTCATATATACATTTAGAACTTATTTTAATACATAGTGTGAAATGTCAGTCAATATATAGGTTCTGCCAATCTGCTTTCTAGTTTTTCCAACATTTTCTGTCAAGTAATGAGAAATTACCCAAGTAACAGAGATCTTTGTTTCTTGTATTGCTAGGTACTAGCTTTCTTTGCATCTGTATGTCGTATGTCTGATCTGTTCCACTATCATCTACTTTTTAGCTAGTACAAAATATTTTGATGATTAATGCTTTATGGTAAAAATAATAGGGGTGGGGCAACTAGGTGGCAGAGTAGATAAAGCACCAACCCTGAATTCAGGAGGACCTGAGTTCAAATCCTGCCTCAGACACTTTACACTTACTAGCTGTGTGACCCTGGGCAAGTCACTTAACACCCATTAGCCCCCCTCTCCACCCCACACACAAACAAAAACAAAAAACAAAAAAAAACCCACTTTATGGTTGATTTTGAAATCTGGTACTGCTAGACTCATTTCTTTGCTATGTATTTTTATTATTTTCCTTGGGTTTCTTGAGATTTTGTTCCTCCAGATGAAATTCATTATATTTGTTTTCACTTTATAAAATATAACTTTGTGTGTGCACCTTATTTCCACATTTATTTGGGTTTATTTTTATTTTAGTTAAGATGTTTTTTTTTGGTGGGTATTTCAATTAGTTTGTCTCTCCCTTTGATAATAGATTTATAAGTATTTCATATATTTATTATTATTTTAATGGAACTTAACTTTCATCTCTTGCTTGTAACTTTTGTTAGTTTTTATTGCATTGTGGTCATTAAATGGTTGTTTTTAACATTTGTACTTGTTTTTATTTGTTTATGATGTTTTTCTTTCCCCATGCACTGTCAGTTTTTGTATCATGCTTCACTGATAATATGTAAATGTAATTGGATCCCAATTCAGTAATTACTAGAGATATTTAATTCTATTTTTTTTCTTATTTAGGTCATTAATTTACTTTAAAAAATATTTTTTTAATCAAATTTGTTTAAGTTTGAAAGGGGTACATTGAAGTCTTCCATTATTATAGGCTTTTTATTCTCTTTTTTAGTAATTTAATTACCTTTTCCTTTAAATATGAAGAAGCTCTGCTATTTAGTATTTATATGTATATGTTGTGTGTAATATATGTGTAGATATTGATGTCCATGTTTAGGTATATGTGTATTTCTATCTCTACTATCTCACTGTATGTATCTCTATGTATCTATGCGTGTATGTTTGTGTGTATATATGTATATACTTGTATATACACAAAGTATTTGTATGGACTTGTGTGTGTATGTGTGCATGCTCACACACACATTTGTTACTTTTAGTGCCTTTAAGCAACTGCTTGATTCTTTTTATGGTCTCTATTTTTACATTAGCCTTGTCTGAAATTAAGATTGCTACCCACTGTTTTTTTTTAGTTTACCTGAAAATTCTGCTTCTATCATTCATTTTAATGTTATATGGTTTCCAATGTGGTTCTTATAAATAACATACTGTTGGATTCTGCTTCCTATTTTACTTTTTTGTTTCAAGAGTGAGTTCATTCCATTTGAATTCATGTTTATAATTCTAAATTATTTCCCTTCATCCTGTCCTTTAGTGTTTTTTTTTCAATATTCCCCTTCACCCTTTTCTACAGTGAAGAAAAAGGTGGTGAGAAAGGAATTTGTTTAACACTTGTTATCTTTAAATAATATATATATATATTTCTTCTGCTTTGTCTCTCTTCCATTATAGATTTTTTTATGCTTTCTTCCTTTACTTTTTAGCCTCACCTTGAATACTTTCCCTCTCTACCACTAATGCAGCTTGTTCACTTATGGAGGGGAAGTAAACAAACATTTTAGTTATTTTTTTTTGTACATTTTTTCCTTTTCTCTTTTTCACTGTTACTCTTGTTAACTGTTTCCCTCAATCCTATTCTCTTCCCCATGATATTTACTCTATTATCTATCTTCTTTCACCCTATGCCTCCTCAAAAGGGATTTGCTTCTGACTGCTCCCTCCCCCAATTTTCTGTCCCTTCTTTTACCCCTCCCTCCTTATCTACTTACCCTCCTATTTTCCTGCAGTGTTACATAGATTACTCCACCCAATTGAGTGTATATGTTAATCCCTTCTTGAGCCAACACTAATGAGATCAAGGCCTGTGAGACAATTCTGATCAGTGTAAGGCTCATTCTCTTCTCTGCTCCTCCCCCTCTCTCCCCTCACTCCATAAACCCTTTCCTGTTTCTTTCATGTGGGATTTCACCCCATTCTACCTATACCATTCCCTCTCAATTTTACCCTAAAGATGTCATCATGGGGCAGCTAGGTGACACAGTGGACAAAGCACCTACCCTGGACTCAAGAGGACCCAAGCCCAAATCTGGCCCCAGTCACAAGATATTCACCCACTTCTCGACTCTGGTCTTGTCACCCAACTCTAACTACTCCACACACACAAAAAAAGATAATAAAAAAATAAATGCTTTACAGATGTCTTCCCTTCATAATCAATTCCCACCCGTGCCCTCTGTCTAAATTTATTTCTATCATATGCCCTAATACCGAGAAATTTCTTGTGAGTTAGAGGTATCATTTTCCCATGTAGAGATATAAAGTTTAACCTTTTTTTTTGTTTTTGTTTTTGTTTTTGTTTTGTTTGTTTGTTTGGGTTTTTTTGAGAGGCAATGAGGGTTAAGTGACTTGCCCAGGGTCACACAGCTAGTAAGTGTCAAGTATATGAGTCTGGATGGATTTGAACTCAGGTCTTCCTGAATCCAGGGCCAGTGCTTTATCCACTGCACCACCTAGTGGCCCCAGTTTGACCTTTTAACATCCCTGAAAACAAGCATTTTTAAGTGCCTACTATGTGCCAGGTACTGTGCTTGGTATTCTAAAACTGTTACACCATTCCATCCTTACAACATAATTATCTCTATTTTGCAGTTGAGGAAACTAAAGTGATGTGCCCAGGATTATATAACTAGTTAGTGTCTGAGGAAAGATTGGCACTCAGCTGCCAGGCTACTCCACCTATTTTGCTGCCTAAACTACTCCTTACCCCAGCAAACTACCCTCACTTCTTCTTTTCCTGTCCCCTCCTATTTACATGTAGAGTTGAATGTATGTGTATATATTTTATCTTTGTCTGGTTAAGATGAAAGTGAGGTTCATGTAATTCTCATTTTTCCATACCTTCCTCCAAATTTTCATTTTCTTTATTACATATACTCCAAGAATAGGAGCTAATAATCTCTTAACCATCCTCCTACTTTTCTCCCTACTATAGTCCCTCACCCCTTCATTTTCTTCTCCTAAGACCATCAAAAAATAAATAAATAAATAAATAAATGAATGAATGAATGAATGAATAAATAAATAAATAAATAAATAAATGAATGAATGAATGAATAAATAAATAAATAAAAGCAAAACCTGCCTAACAGGCTCCATTTATTCTCTTTACCTTTGAGTGTGACTCAAAGACATTAGGACTCTGGAAGGATGTTTGTAATTTCTCTTCCATTATCATGTACATATTTTATCCTCATATAATGACTTCTGATTGACCATAGCTATGTCTAACTTTATCTAGCTTTCTGTAGTTCTTTTATGTCCTATGTTTGCATTTCAAAATATATACTCAATTCTGATCTTTTCATCCAACTTGAAGGAAAATCCTCTATTCATTAAAGGTCCATTGATTTTTTTCCCCCTGTAAGATTGCATTTTGCTAGATAGGCTATTATTTGTTACAAGTCTTTATCGTTGATATTTTGGAATATCATAGTCCATACTCTTTTTCCTTTATTGTACAAGCTGTCAAGTAGGATTATCCATTCTTCAATAGAATTAAAAACACAACAAAAGAAAGAAATGAATTTTACAAGTGTGGCAGGAAATCTAGTCTTCAATTGACAGCGAACTAACTAAAGGTGAGGAAAGAACCTCTATTATTTTTTATCTGTTTTTATCTGCTCAAGGTCAGATGTTCTGAGTCAGTATGGTGTCAGAAGAAGCACACATGCATGACTACTGCTGTCATAAAATGAATCCATTTCAAAAGGATGGCTTATCCCAAATAATTCATATGCCATTGCATATAAAGTCATACACAGTGATATGTTTCTAATTTAAGGAAAGCCAGTATACAGTAATCCAAACTTATGAACAAATGAATAATTGAGCAATTATTAACTTTAAAAGAGTTCAATTTACTGTGTTGCTCTTCCTTTAGTCTCCTCCAAAGATTTTACAAACTCATAATGTTGGTGATATGGGAATCTAATAAGAGTATACGTGATTTTGTATATTTAATTATGACTACTGGAAAACCAACTTCACGTTCAAAATCAGTCTTTCTCATATTGTAGAATACAAATAATTATATCCCTTATGGAATATTCCTTTGATGAGTGACTTGTGTTAACCCCATAAAGGTGTTTCAACTTTTCAAACTCATTTGTTTGTTTCAGGTAACTACTACTGATATATTTTTTCTTCTATTTACACTGATAGCAAGACACTGACATGAATGAGAATCTTTCCCTTAAAAGATAATTCCTAGCACCGGCCCTGGAGTCAGGAGTACCTGAGTTCAAATCTGGCCTCAGACACTTAACACTTACTAGCTGTGTGACCCTGGGCAAGTCACTTAACCCCAATTGCCTCAATTAAAATAAAAAAGATAATTCCTTTTGGGATAGTAACATACCTATTTGAAAAAACAAAACAAAACAAAACAAAGGCCACCACAAAACAAAGAAGGAAACCATGTGGGACTTCCTAGAATAGGCATTTATGAATCACAATGTGAAGTGCCTAGCTCTGTGCTAGACACAGAGGCAGATTAAAAAGAGAGAGAGAGAGATACTCCTTGAGAAGCTACCCTTCTAGAAGGGAAGATAAGGAATTTATCTAAATAAGTACAATAAAAAATAATAGGACACAAGCAAGGTACAAAATATAATTCTAGGTTGGAGGAATGAAAGACTGGGAATCAAGGAAGGTTTCATGTAGTAGGTGGAATGTGACCTGGTACTTAGAATATGGGGAAAATAGGACTGTTTGTATTTCTAACCTTATTTTTTCGCTTGAAATATAATGATTGCTTTTCCTTAAAAATCAAGCTAAATGTTTCTGTCAAAAAATAATTGGAAAAAAATAGTTGGGATAGAAATGCAAGTTAGAAAATGTTATAGTTTGCCCAGAAGGCATTTTAAAGGTTAGCTAAACAGATAGGAATAAAACTAATTTTCAAGAGACTGAATTTCAAGGCCTGTCATAATAAATGTGGTACATCACAATTTGAAAACACACATTTTTCCCAATCAGCATGAGAAACAGTAAATGATGAGGAGGAGGAGGAAGAGGAGGAAGGGGAGGAGAAGGAAGAGGGAAGAAGAAGAAGAAGAAGAAGAAGAAGAAGAAGAAGAAGAAGAAGAAGAAGAAGAAGAAGAAGAAGAAGAAGGAGGAGGAGGAGGAGGAGGAGGAGGAGGAGGAGGAGGAGGAGGAGGAGGAGGAGGAGGAGGAGGAGGAGGAGGAGG
Organism: Dromiciops gliroides; assembly: GCF_019393635.1. Classification (NCBI taxonomy): domain Eukaryota; kingdom Metazoa; phylum Chordata; class Mammalia; order Microbiotheria; family Microbiotheriidae; genus Dromiciops; species Dromiciops gliroides. The sequence goes on along the minus strand of NC_057866.1, from coordinate 83,449,230 downwards.
AGGAGGAGGAGGAGGAGGAGGAGGAGGAGGAGACGGAGACGGAGACGGAGACGGAGACGGAGACGGAGACGGAGACGGAGACGGAGACGGAGAAGGAGACGGAGAAGGAGATGGAGGAGAAGAAGATAGTGATCTTATTAGTCAAGTCAAATAGCAAAATATTGAAAGATAGAATTTTTGGTTCCTAAAGAATCTTAGGGACTATCTTACTCTATTTCAATAAAAGCATTAAAACTGAGGCCAACTGAGAGTAACTGGTTTGTTCAGTGTCATATGGCTTATCGTGATATAACAAGAACTCAAAATCAGGTCTCTCGAATACTGCTCCAAGGCTCTTATACTACACTGTGTGGTTTTACTCATTAATTGATTGATTGGTAGCAATAATGATTTATCCTGAATAATAAAAAGTAGAAATGTCTCACACTGTCAAGGTTAACATATATACCGCACTTACAAACACATGACACACATTCACAAAGACATGTTATGCTTATATATGTATGAACATCACTTTATCTAAACATATGTCTGTATATACATGTATGTGTGCACACATATACGTGTATATATCGATTGATATGTTCATCAATATCACATATATCTGTATACTATATCCTAGTTTGGGTCTCATACTTCAAAAATATATATAAACATAGAATAAATTTACATTATATAATTTATATTGCAATATGCCAATATATAGTATATACATAAACTATATTAAACTAATGTAATTACTATGTATACATTTTATATACTTTTATATATGTATGTGTTTTCATCCATATATACACAATACATATATGCATGCATATATTTGTGAGGTTTTGAATTTGTTATTTCACTGGTGTAGTGTAGAAACTCCTTATACCCATACCCAGTAGCAACTTATCATTAACTAACACTTTTTTTATTATGAAAGTATTTTATTATTTTCCAGTTACATGTAGAGATAGCTTTCAACATTTGTTTACAGATTTCCAATTTCCAATTTTTCTCCTCCCCTCCCCTCCCTCCCCCCTCTGCCAGACAGCGGGCAATTTGATATAGGTTTTATATATAATATGATATAATATATCTATATATACACACACACACATATATAGATGTATATATACACACATACACATACATAACAACATTAAAAATATTTCTGCATCAGTCATGCTATAAGAGAAGAATCTGAGCAATGAGGAAAAACCTCAAAATAGAAAACAATAGCACCAAAAACAAAAAAAAAATGGTGTGGTTCAATCAGCATTCATATTCCATAGTTCTTTTTTTAAAAATTAATTTATTTTATTGGGGGGGGGCAATAGGGGTTAAGTGATTTGCCCAGGGTCACACAACTAGTAAGTGTCAAGTTTCAGAGGCCGAATTTGAACTCAGGTACTCCTGAATCCAGGGCCGGTGCTTTGTCCACTGTGCTACCTAGCTGCCCCTCATAGTTCTTTTTTTTTTCTTGATTTGGAGAGCCTTTTCCATCATGATTCCCCTGGAACTCTCTTGTACCATTGTATTGGTGAGAAGAATCCAGTTCATCACTTAACTAATACTTTTAAAGAGTTGCTCTGAAAACCAAGAAACTATAGTCCTATGGTCATACAACAAATGTATGTCAGGGCAGAATTTCCACCCAAGTCTTTATGTCCCCCAAATTGATGCCCATCTTCTACTTCAAACCCTCACATGTGTCTGTGCATGCATGTATACATGCATTGTGTATGTCTGTGCATGTATATGCATGCATGCAATTATGGTTGTTATGAGAATATATAATTTATATGTAAGTGGAGACTCAGGGACACATATATAATGTGAAGAATTAATTGTTATTTGAGGTTTTTATGACCCCATCGTTTGGTTAGAATTTGAAAGAAAAACCTGGGCATGCACTGGCCTGAAGCTCCACAAACTGCACAGTGCTCTACCCACTGGTTGTTGCTGTTGCCATGGCACTGGCACCTCACATCATCACCACTCCCAGATGCCTACATGGGCCTGGCAAAATTATAATGATTGGAAGCCTAGTGAGGGCAGTCATGTGACTGTCAGAGCAGCTATCTCATTGGCTGGGGCTGTGACGGGGTGCTGGGAGAAGGGAGTATTTTTTGTCTGGCATTCTAGTTGGAAACTGAAAGGCGCTAGAGGAGACTGTGGTATATTTTCAGCTGATTCCTGGGCGGTGGTGTTTCTTGAGGTTGTATAATTTCCCTTCCTCCATTTTATTTCCTTTCCCTTGATCCTACTGATCCTGTTTGTGTTTTTTGTTTGTTTGTTTGTTTGTTTTTTAAGTTCGTTCTTGTTAAAATAAATCCTGTTCTGTTTTGAGGGAGGCTGCCAGTCTCCTTCCTTGCCCCAATATTGCGGCGAGCTGCTTAGCTAACATTCCCCAATTAAAAATTGGTCACCACAATAACATATTCTCATTTAATATGTCACAGATTTTCTAAAGAGTGCCTGAAAATGTGATTCATTGATTTCATTGTAGTAGGAATTCTGAGGGACTTCCTTTACAAATGCAAATCAATTATTTTTCCTCAAAGTACTGTCTTAGCACTGAGAGGTGATTTGCCCAGGGTTGACACATAGCTTGTATATGTCAGATAGGGCTGGAACTCAGCAGTTTCTGGCTCCAAGGCATTTTCTTTCCACAATGCCACACAAATCAATATACACGCATATACATACATATGCACATATGTATGTGCATACATACAAATATGAATGTGTATGTCTGCACAGGTCTATGCACACATACATATGTGTATATGTATATATAATTTATAAAAAAATATGTGCTTAACAAATCTGTTTTGTCATTCTTACTTTTACTACATCAAAAGCTCACCTCTTTTTCTAGTCATGAATTTCCTTGATAATGTTCCATGATAAGTTTTGTATACAAGTTGCTCTCACTAATATGCTGTAGCAAACTTATACCCATCTTCCTATTGCCCTTGGGGTGCTCACAATTGTTGTTTGTGTGTGTGTGTGTGTGTGTGTGTGTGTTTCATTACCCCCGCCCCCCAAACTGTGTTGTTTCACTTCTATCTGGCATTTCCAGGAGAACATTATTCTTAAAATAATGGACTTTTCTGACAATGTGCTGAATAGTTTGAAGTTATTGAAAGCCTTATATGATTTCCCAAATGCAATACTGGATGATCTCTTCTTCCTGATCAGTTTTGGCTCAGATCTCTTCCTAACTGCAGTTCTGTTCTTCAGGTACCAAATCAAACACTTTGTAGGGTATAGCTCTTATCCTCAAATCAGGTGGTTCATGGATATTCCTATTTGCTGATAACATTTTAGTATAGCATTTTCTCTAGAACAGAATTAAGCTACTTTATTAAAATCTTCAGCAATGTGAAATAAATCTTATTATTCTCATGGGAAAAATCAAAATGAATGAAAAACATGCATTGCCTGGACTATCATATACAACTTAAGTTAGAACAGAAAGAAAGAGAGAGAGAGAGAAAAGAAAAGAAAGCAAGAAGGAAAAAATGCAAATAGGCAGATGGATATACAGGGAGGAAGGTGTTATATATATGTATATATGCACTTTATGTGTATAGACTAGTGTGTATATATATATATGTATGCTAGTGTATGTGTGTATGTATAAAATATTATCTACTATATATACACATATGTATATATGTATGTATATTGTTTATTATATATCATTATTATCATATTGAATAGAAAATGTCAAAATTTCCCATCAATATAGAATCCTTTTGTTTCAAATCTGAGCATGATATTCTCCTTGACACTTACAAATGCCTCATGTAAGCATATGTTATTGTGGTTTACCCTAAATTTGTCCCTAGTGCTCAATGGCTTGTTGAATGAAGACATTCTCACAGGTGTATGTATTTTAGAATTTTGTATCATTATATACATATGTGTGGGAGACACCTTGTTTGAACAGAGACTTCAAGGCTGAATTTTGCTCTACCAAATGAAATGCTTAAAAAAAAATTAACAAAGATCAAACAGTGAGTTTTTTTTTATATATATTCTCTGATCTGTTTAGTGAGGTATGTGACTGAAGAACATCATCTGCATAAGCCTCTCTGTTCCCTTTCCCCATTCTTAGCAAGGATGAGTTGATGTGTAATTGTCTCTCATAGTCTGTACATAGTCCACTCTCATATGAATTTTTTTTTTAGTGAGGTAATTGGGGTTAAGTGACTTGCCCAGGGTCACACAGCTAGTAAGTGTTAAGTGTCTGAGGCTGGATTTGAACTCAGGTACTCCTGACTCCAGGGCCAGTGCTCTATCCACTGCACCACCTAGCTGCCCCCACTCTCATATGAATTTAATAAAGAGAAGATGAAAAAATATAGGTTAATAGTCACTTATATGTTCTTGATAAACTTTGATTTATTTATTCTTTGGAGGTAGAAGGGGAAATAAAGGCAATACTTGTCATCTTTTCCATTCTTTTAACTTGTTATATTTTCTCTGTAATTTCTCCAATATGTATCCTGAAGGTCTTTTAGCTTTGTGATGCTTTTAGCACAAAATTAGTTTGGTCATTTTTAGCTTCTTATTCCAGTTTTACTTAATTTCCTCTTCCACAGAAAACAATATAGGTATATATTTAATTTAGTAGTAATACATGCCACTTATATGATAATTTAATGTTTGAAAATCACTTTATAACCATCTCATTTGACCATCACAAGCAAAGCTAAAAAATTGAAGAACTATGTAAAGTAATGGCAAGCACAGTAACCTTGGATTAAGATGACCCAGGTTCAAATTTTGACTTTATGCCTTAGAAATTGGTAATTCAAGGGTTATCTTCCTGATTTTGATTAATATTTTTATATTTCTTTAAATACAACTAGCCATGGGACATTGGAATTAAATCCTAGAATATTAAAGACAGAAGGGGCCTGAAAATTGTATTTAAGTAATGTCTCTAACACATACTTGTTATATCACCCTGGACTAATGATTTAATGTTTCAGTATCCCAGACATTTTTCTACAATTATTTGTGTTTCATATCTGCATTCATATAAGAATTTTCATTAATGAGTATTAATGAAATCATATTTATACACACACACACACACACACACACACACACACACACTTTATCCTTCAATCCTGGCCCCCTCCCCAAAGACAAAGGGATTTTAGAGGAAAAAATCATTTAACTTTCTCATCTAAAAGAAAATAAAACTTAGAACAAAGTCCCATAGATACGAACCACTGAGTTTAATGCCACTTAGTTTATTGTGAGAAGTAGGAATAAAACCCATGTCTCCTCATTCCTACACTAGTATCAAATTTATTTCATTTTCAGAGCCTCAGTTTCCTTATCTCTAGAATGGAAATAATAGTCATTGTATAACATATATCATTTCACAGGGTTGTTATGAAGCAGGCACTCTGCAAAGCATTATAGAAATATCCTATTATAGTCATTTGCCTCCGATCTCCTGCTTTGAGTCTAGGCTCAAATCTTGGCATTGTCACTTGCTTCCTGTATGACCTTAGACAATTCCCGAGGGCTGCATTTTCCTTATCTGTAAAATGTGGAGTTTGTACAAGAGAATATCCAAGACCCCTTCCAGTTCTTGATACATGATTTCATGTTCCTGGGTAGCAGATATATCTATCTATTCACCCATATGCATGATTATCTTTCCTCAGATTTTCTGATTAAAGACCACCAAGGTATAGAATACAAAGAAGAGGAGAGACTTCCCGCGGGGGATTCACATTCTTAATCCTTTTGTGCTCTATCCCAGGCATCCAATTGAGATCCTGGTAATGAATAACTCTCATTTTCAAATCATGGCTTGAACATTTGGATATTCATTGGCATGAAAATATATTCTGCTTTTCAATACTTTAAAGACATAGGAGACTTAAGAGTATAATATGAACAGGAAGCCAGAGTGCATTTGAAAGCTATGGAGCCAGATTAAGTAGTGGCAAGGACCTACGTGTTTCATTCTGAATATGGAAGTGCCAAGATGTTAAAAAGTTCTGGGTTCACTCAAGGTAACTCATGGAGTCAGCAAAAAGAACCCATATCTTCAGACTCCTAGCATTTTTCCAACTGAATCATGCGCCTTTGTCAAATTTAAAGCAGTGGATAAGTGAAATAATGAAAAGAGTGATGAAAAGAAAAGAGCTCATTATGCTGCCCCTCCTGGATGTGGGATCTAAGCATACCAGAGGTTCCTACCCTCTGTGATACACCTGACTTCCATTTTTCAATGAGATAGAATTTTTAATCCAGTTCTTGTATTTTCCATAAGTGGGACATGACCCAACCTTGTTTCATAAAGTCACTGTCAATCATTGAGTCGGTAAAATAGGCCAGTTCTTTTTGTATTTCCAAATATATGTCTTCAAAGACAATTGAATCATCTTTTAAAAATTCATAGTGAAGAAAGACATCTACCCCTTGGAGGATACAATTTATTTATCGTATGCTCATTTAGAAGTACCTACAATCTATGAAACCCTGTATAAGACATGGGGAAGCCAAGATAAAAGAAGAGAAATTCTTTCAAGGAGTTTATAGTTTAATAGGCTAAACCTTGCAGAGTAAAGCATTTAACCCACCAATTTTCACATCAGAACAAGTCAAATGAAACCAAGTCAACAAACATTTAAGCACTTGCTTTGTGTTAAGCAATGGAAATAGGGATACCAGCTGAACAAAAATTTGAATATAGACAAAAAAAACCAAAAAAAAATAAAAGAACTTCATCGAGTTTATCTTCTAAGGAGGGAAGTTCAGTCATGTTTCTGTCCTGTTCAACTCTTAGTGACCTCATTTGGAATTTCCTTGGCAAAGATACTGATTTGGTTTGCCATTTTCTTTTCCAACCCATTTTCCAGATGAGGAAACTGAGGCTAACAGGGAGAGTTGACTTACCCAGGGTAACACAGCTAATTAGTGTCTGAGACCAGATTTGAACTCAGATCTTCCTGATTCCACAGTCAGCATTCTATCCCCTGTGTCACCTAATACTTAAAAAGCTGCTAGTCAAGGTGGGGATAAGGTAGAAATTAAGATATTGAAAAGAAATTTTGGCTGTTGAGTATAGACTGGAGAGGAATGAAGACATGAGTGGTCTAGTGGCTTCCTCCTGTAATATGGAGGTTCTAACCCCTGAACAATACAATATATCATATTAGGAGGGATGTTAAAACATGTTTCCATTCTCTTTGCTGTGAAGGAGTGATAGACAACAGATGAAGAAAGCAGCATATACCACCAGGAATGGCCATTGAGGAGGTTAGGTTTCTTTTGCTCAATTTCTTTTTTGTTATAAGAGAGGGATATATTAGATATGGTGATATTGGGAAATGATAGCAATATAAAGTTACATCACAAAACTAATAGCATTAAGTATGTTATTTAATAGAAATAAATAAAACAGAATAACAGAACAGGTTTGTTTCATTAATCACAAAATCCAGTTCAACCATTTTATTTTATGCATAACCTAGCAAACACCAAGAAAAATCAGGATTTCCAAATACATAAGAGAACAGAAAAAATGGACTGCACATGAAGTCATTAATCTCTCTTATGTACAGCTTGTTTTCCTTTTATATATTTATAATAAATTTGATATGTAGTTTTAGTTATGTTTATCTATGATTCTTTCTTGACTTCTTTCTCTTCTGTCCATTAAAATAAGTTTCAATGAGTCTCATTTTTTAGTTGCCCTATCCCTAACTTTGCTCTTTATTCCATTCGCCCCAACAGAGAACAGAAAAAAGAAGTATAAAAGAAAAAGAAAGCAAAACATTTCTCATAAAAATATGCATAGTTCAGAAAATTTACACATTGGTTATGACTAAAAATGTCTTATGTTGCAGCTTGAGTTAAGCACTTCTCTTCTAGGAGGTGAATAGTATGCTCTTTCATTTCTATTTTAGAATTAAGGTTGATTATCTCATTTCTGTGAGTAATAATGTATTTCAAATTTGTGTTTTCGTTAATGTATGAATCATTCTACTGGTTATGCTGACTTTATTCTGCATTATTTGATATGATTCTTCCTATATTTCTCTCAAAATATGCCCTTTAAATTTTTTATGGAGTGATCATATATCATTACATTCTTAGATACTGTATTTATTAAGTGTTTTTCATATGTTAGTAATATGCCATATTTCATTCAGGCATTCTCCGATAGCTGGGAATCCTTTTAGTTTCTAAGTCTTTGCCACTGCAAAAAGAAGTGCTATAAATTAGATAGACACTGAGACAGACAGACAGACAGACAGGGAACAGAGATCCTTTTCTTCTTTCTTTGACTTCTTTAGGCAATAGGCCTAGTAGAATTATCACAGGGTCAAAAATATGCAAAAATGTAATGATGTTTTAGAACCAATTCCAAATTGTTCTTTGGAGTGACCAAACCAATGCACAGCTTTACCAATAGCATCATATATATATATATACATATATATATATAATTTTTTTTTTTTTTTGGTAAGGCAATTGGAGTTAAGTGACTTGTCCAGGGTTACACAGCTAGTAAGTGTTAGGTGTCTGAAGCCGAATTTGAACTCAGGTCCTCCTGACTCCAGGGCCAGTGATCTATCCATTGCAGCACCTAGCTGCCCCAATAGCATCATATTTAAAATGTTTATCTCTTAATCTTGTTGTTGTTGTTGTTTGGGGGGCAATGAGGGTTAAGTGACTTGCCCAGGGTCACACAGCTAGTAAGTGTCAGGTGTCTGAGGACAGATTTGATCTCAGGTCCTCCTGAATCCAAGGCTGGTGCTTAATTTAGTGCCACCTAAGCTGCCCCCCATCTCTTAATCTTTATTTGTTTTTTCTCCCTTTAGTTTCTCTCCACTCAACTGAAAAATTAAAAAAAGAAAGAAAACTCTTGTAAACAAATATGAATGCCCCATTAAAACATATACAATATTGGCTATGTCTAAAATGTGTTTCTCAATCTACATATATAGTCTATCACCTCAATATTAGAAAGGGTACACCAAACTGTATCATTGTGTCTATTTTCCTGCAGCTCCTCTAATATTTGTTCTTTGTCATGATGGAAAAGAGTTAGAACTTCTGAATTGCTTAAATTTGCATTTATCTATTAGTGTTGTGTAACTTCTTTTTTTCATTAATACAGTTTTGAGAGCTTAGATTTCTTTCTTTGAAAGAAACCTGTTTTTATCCTGAGATCATTTGTCTATTGGGCGAATGGTTCTTGTTTTTGCAAATTTGAAGCAGTTCGAATTCACTGATGTTACAAATGAGAGCATTGAAGTCCAAAAGGGGAGGTTTCTTGCCCAGTCTCATGGTTCTTTAATACCAAAATTATGGTTAAAACCCATTTCTATTTTCTTAATCCAATGCTTTTCCCCTAGAAATATATTCTGGTCTAAAAATTTTGAAGAAAATGTAGGCCTTACAAACTCCAGTTGATGGTTACAAAACATGCCAGGAATGTCCATTTGTGAAACATACCAAGAGTAGTTGAGGAGAGTAATCATGGATTTGCTGAACATGTCACATTACAGGCCTTCACTGCACCACCATCATCCAAATGCTCAGCACTCATCTGAATAACCCAGCTGACATAATGAGATATAATTACGCTTTCCAATTGTTCATATTAAACGGTAATTGTTTTATAAATTGCTGTGCAATTTAACAAAACCATGAAATATAATTGCCCCCTTTAACCATGTATATGTTATAAAGTGTGATCATTTTCTAATCATATGTGCTATTATTGGGCTGTTTTTGGAACTGTAATGTGAACAACATCAGAATGGAAATCTATTGTTGGTGACTAGCCTTTTGGATAAGAGGTAGATGACATTCTGTTGGAAATATGCAATCTCTGAACTTTAAGGCAACAATATGAATGTCTTTGCTGATGAAGTCAGCATGGGATAGTTTAAAAGAATCCACGTGTACAGAAAACATTTCTCAAAGCTTGCTTTGGTTTGCTTGTACCAGACTAGTACATTATTTACTTGTCAGATTTCCTTCTGATTTCCTCTTACTGGTTCTCACCCTTCACACATGTGGATTTTGGAATTATTCTTCATGGAATTATAACTTTTTAAATATCCTAATGTAATCCTAAATATAATATATTCTAAATGTAATGCAATTCAGGATGGATGAATCCAGAACCTTTATCCTTCCAGGTTTATGAAGGAAAAAGTAGAAGTCAGGGGTGAAAGTTATAGGGAACAAAGATAAATCTATCTAGAATTTAGAATCATATGTTAACACCAAGTCTTGAGGTGCCACAGAAGAAATGGAAGATTTAGCATGATTTTTGTGTCAGAGGATATGCCAACCTCCATGTAGACTAATTATTTTTGTTGACCACATTGTGCAAGTTCTTCACAGTGAAAGACCAATAGAATCTGGGTGCATTTTGCAAGTCAAGATCTCTTCTTATTATTTCCCATAAGATTCATCTGTTTAGTCAAACTAATCACACTATTACCAGCATGTCGTGCTCCTTCCTATTTTCTTTTCTTTGTTTATGCTATTTCCCTTACCTAAATTTCTTCTCTTACTAGTGAAATTCCCTTTTAATTTTAAAAGATAGTCCAACTCTCCTTCCACAAAGCCGTCCTTGAATATTCAGATCTACCTTGATCTCTCATTTCTATGATCTCTTACAGTTCTAAACAACAGAACTACATAAATTAGGACTTATTATCAAATACTTTAACTGCCTTCCCCAAATATCAGACTTTATTTTTTTCAAATTCAAAGCATATTAAATTCCTTCCACATTCTATGGAAGCAATCTAGAGCATAGCAAGGTAAAGCTTAGAGAGCACATGTGCAAAGGATAACTCATCTCCCTTGGAAGTCCTCTTGCTGGGAGCTCTTTTCTTTCCTTTCTAGGACCATTGTGGAATTCCACTTAGGCATGTAGCTTCTTTTTATTCCTGTAGTACTCTAATAGAGTACTGAATATGTCTTTCCTAAGGGTCACTCCTTTTCCTGTTCACTACTTGAGCTCTGAACTGGCTTTCTATTTTAGAGAAGACCCATAGAACCTAAGTTTCAGCCAATAACAGTACAATTCCTGTGCAGTGATATTTCACTTCATCCAAAATGATCAACTACGTTAATTAACTTAATTCAATGCCTTTGGTTGATTGATTCAATGGGTTTATTTTCACCTGATTATGGTACAGAATTAGAATATCTTATTTATTTTATAAAGTGGGGTATTTCATTGACCTCTACTCTGTGCTGTTGTTATTATTTGGTCATTCAATAGTGTCTGACTCTTTGTGACCCTTTGCACCATACTGTCCATGTGGTTTTCTTGGCAAAGATTCAGGATTGGTTTTCCATTTCCTTTTCCAGTGGATTACGGCAAACACGGGATAAATAACTTGCCTATGGTCACTTAGTGTGTGAGGCATGATTTGATCTTAGGTCTTCTTGATTCTAGACTCAGCACTATATTTATTCAGTCACCTACCTGCCCCAACACATATGTTGCTATATGACTATACCCTTACACATATATTATTTCTCCATTTTTCAGATGAAAGTGAGGTTTAGAAAATTTTTTCCTTTCCCACTGTCACATGGTTAGTAATTTTTAGAAGTTGGATTTGAACCAAGGACTATTTTAACCCCAAGCCCAGGAGTCTATCTACTATGCTATTTTGCCTCCCAGATAACCTTGGTTTTGTTGACAATCAAAATCACATTCAGTGTCACAGATTGAAATTATTCTTATTTGGGAGTCTCCTGTAGTGCTCACCAAATGGTTTATATTCATTAAATGCTTGGCTTAAAAATGACCCTTCTGAAGTTAACTTCAACTGCTTTCTAATACCATAGTTGGAAAGGTATAGTTTAAGATCTCACATCATCAAGTTTTCATCTTTTGCTGTTAGACTAGGGCACTAATCAAATGCCCACCTTGGAAAAACATAATAAAGTTGATCCTCTCACATCTAGCAATTGGTCATTTCTATAATTAAGTGTTGATGTATATGACATGAATTGCTGAATATTTTAAGTCCAGAGACCAAGTGTTAGGGGCCTATTGATGATAAATTATCTCCAGGCTACCTAATAAATGAAGGGGGAAAAGTCCCACAGGTGCTCAATCTAAGCCAGGCAATTGTATAAAATGTGCCTTACCACAATGTCTTTAAGAATGGAATTTGGTACCAGCACAGGCTCATAATTCATATCTATTTCTGCAAAGAAAAGAAGTTTAACAAAACAACAACAGAAACAAAATCTTAAGGATATATATTAAATTAAATTGTATATCCCTATAATATATATACACATATGCATGCATACATGTATATATGTGTGTATGTTTTGTTTTTCTAAAGCTGGGAAGGGCCTATTACTAGTTTCTCCAGTACAGACATTACAAAATGGAAGTCCAGGAAAGATAAATGACTTACTCCTTGGTTACACAGTGTGTTAATGACAGAGTTAGGCCTAAGACCCAGGTATCCTGACTCTCTGTCTTGGGCTTTTTCAACAATGCTCCTATCTGCTAAACACACACACACACACACACACACACACACACACACACACAATTTTGGATTGGAGTTATGAATTCTTTCAGCTTGTGATAAAATTTTCTAATTTTGTTTGACCACAGTTAAAGAAGGAATATACTTAAATGAAAACATATCACATCTTGGTGATCTTCATAAAAAAAAAATAAAGCCTCTGGAATTGTTAAAATAGGGCAGATAACCACTGAACTGTAATTCAGAAAAGGCTGTGTATGAAATTAAAGCTAACCCCTCATGGACCCTTTTTCAGTATCAGACATAATGAGATTAACACCAAAAGAGAAATAGGTAAGACATAAGCCAATAAAAGTAAGCAGGACATAAAATTTAAAAATCTTATCATTATCCATACCTGGAGATAAAATGTATTTCACACATAGAGATCTTTTATGATTATAACAACAAAATTATAAAAAAGCTATATAATATGAAAAAATAGGCAATTGTACAGAAATGAATCTCTCCTTGGTGGTACAAACACAATATTCCTGAAGCATAGTATCCAAAAATGAAAATCTTGAAGTCAAATGACATATGGGAATTATGTTTAGTAACTCACAAGAAATTTCAAAAGTCTCCTTTTTCTGTGCAGAATAATCACTATTACACCTGGAAAAAAATAAAGACAACATAAATCAGCAAAGATCTATGTTATCTCTTCAAAACAACTTCTTCATAAGAATTTATATCTAGGGATAAAAGGGACCTCAGAAGTCTTCTAGTTCTGGGTGTCTTAAACCTTTTACACTCTCAACCCCTTTTTGCCCTAGAAAGTTTTGCACAACCCTGGATACATAGGTATATAAAGTATACTGTTGCCAATTTTTTTATGACCCCCACATTCAGTAACATGACCCTGACCCACAGATTAAGAAGCTTTGATCTACTTCCACATCATTATTTTACAGATGAAGAAACTGATGTTGAGAGAAGCACATAGTAAACATAATAAACCGTAATACCTAATGGTCAAGAAGTAACATCAAAAGAGCAGATGGCAATGCTTAGGGCTCTGGGAGGTACAGTGACAGGGCAAATCCAAGCAGTTTATATCACTCAGCACTTTATTATTGAATAACAAGGTCAATGGGTCCTGGGAGGACTGCTATGGAGCAGTCCGTCTACAATGTTCAGGAAACAAATTAGTATAATAATTTTTCTCCCTTTACTGACTTCTCTCCAATCACTGATATTCTACTTGGCTTTATACCACAGTCCTTATATATACAGTCCTTAGGAAATTCCTGTCCCTTTATGCTCCCCCATCCCAATGATATTGAACTTATGACTACTATCATGAAAACCCTGTTCCCATTTTCAATTTACCACTCCATTAATAATATCAAACTGAAAGTCTACTAGCCATAAATGCCCTTCAAGGCTCTGTCCTGCTCCCTCTTACCCTTTCTGTATATTCATTCTTACTTTGTGATTTTATCAGCTCCTATGAGTTTCATTAGATTCTTAGTAAGGATAATTCCCAAATCTACATATCAAGCCCTAATCTTTATCTTGGGCTATTGTCAAATGTCAACAACTTTCTTTTGAACAATGCCAACTGAATGTTCAGGCATCACAAACTCAACATGTCCAAAATAGAGCACATTCTCTTTTCCCCAGTTTCTTTCTTTACAACTTCCCTATTGAAAGGAACTCTGAAAGACAAAGCTCCTAGCTTGATCAATGCATTAGCAAAGCTGGATATGGCCAATGAAGGAGGTCAATGTTCTCTCAGTGACATTTTAACCCTGAATAAGGGTTGACAGGTCTTTTATAATTATTAACAAGATGACAGAGCAAAATCTCAAGCAGCATAGGTGTCTTCTTATTGGCTAGAAAGTAAAAACCTCTAACATCAGTTTGATATTATGGCATTTCGACCTCATCCTTTTTATGTAAAACATTATCATATTTGTCATTTTGTACAAGCAAACTTGATTAAGGGAAAAAAAAAGAGAATAAAAAATACCATGCTTCAGTCTATGTTCAATCAGTATTAGTTCTTTCTTTGGAGGTGTATAGTATGCTTTGTCAACAGTCCTTTGGGATTATCTTGAATCATTGTATTATTGAGGATAGCCAAGTCAGTCATAGTTCCTTATCAAATGATACTGCTGTCTCTGTGTACAAGATTCTCTTGGTTATGCTTATTTCACAATATATCATTTCATACTTGTCTTTCCAGGCCCTTCAGAAGTCATCCTGCTTGTCATTTCTTATAGCACAATAATATTCCATGACCATTGTATACCATAGTTTGTTTAGCCATTCCCCAGTTAATGGGCATTCCTTTGATTTCCAATTCTTGGCCACCACAAAAAAGCTGATATAAATATTTTTGTACAAATAAGTATTTTTCTTTTTTTGTTGACCCTCCTCCCTTTAACCCATATTAAAGTGGTATTCAGGGAATGTGAAAATTACCACAACAGCTTAAATTGTATCATCTTGGCCTTTATGTTAAGCAAGTCTCAAAGAAAACAATTCTTTAAAAAATATAATTGGCAAAATGGGGAAAACAATTGGTCTAAGTGAAAAGGTGGTACAAAAGATTACTGAAGAAAACAATGCCTTAAAAATTAAAATTGGACAGATAGAAGTTAATTACTCCATGAGAAACCAGGAATAAGTCACACAGAATCAAAAGAATGAAAAAAGAAGAAATTGTGAAATACATTATCAAAAAGACAACTGGGGGCAGCTAGGTGGCACAGTGGATAGACCACCAGCCCTGGAGTCAGGAGGACCTGAGTTCAAATCCAGCCTCAGACACTTGAAACTTACTAGCTATGTGACCCTGGGCATGTCACCTAACCCCAATTGCCTCATCAAAAAAAAATTTTAAAAGACAATTGACCTGGTAAATAAATAGATACAGGAGAGACAATTTGAGAAGTATTAGACTATGTGAAAGCCATGATCAATAAAAGTCTAGACATAATATTGCAGGAAATTATCAAGGAGAACTGTACTGATATTGTAAAATCAGAGGATAAAATTGTCATTGAAAGAATCCACTGATTATCTCCTGAAAGAGACACCAAAAGGAAACCTCCAAGAAATATTGTAGCCAAATTACAGAATTATCAGATGAAGGAGAAATACTACAAGCAACCAGAAAGAAACAATTTAAATATCATGAAGTTACAGTCAGGATTGCACAGGACTTGGATGCTTCAACATTAAAGAAAGGCAAGACTTCAAATATGATATTCTAGAAGGCAACGGAGCTTAGATTGTAACCAAGAATCAATTACACAGCAAAACCGAACATTCTCTTTCAGGTAAAAATATGGATATTCAATGGAATAGGCGACTTTCAAGGTTTCCTGATGAAAATACCAGAAATGAACAGAAAATTTGATCTTCAAATATAAGACTCAGTAAAGGTATAAAAAGTTAAACAGGGGAAAATTATTCAATAAGTTTAAACTGTTTACATCCCTATGAGGGAAGATAATACTTTTAACTCTTGAGATCTGTATCTCTATTAGTACATAGTTACTAAAGAGGCTTTGATGTGATCATATAAAGAAAGGGGCAGAATAAATGAAAGGGGGAAGAGAGGGAAGGGGAGGTAGAGTGGGGTTAATTACATCATATGAAGAGGCACAAAAAATCTCTTACAATAAAGGGAAAGAAGGAGGGATGAGCATTGTTTCAACCTTACTCTCATCAGATTTGGTTTAAAGAGGGAATAAGATATACATCCATTTGGATAAAGAAACTTAGCTAACTCTTTAAGGAATTAAAAGGGTAAAGGAAAAAAGGGTAGTACTGATAGAAGGGAGGGTGGAAGCAGCAGAGGAAAGGGGAAACAAAAGGAAGGGAGACTGTGGTCAGAAGCAGAAAAGCTTGCAAGGAGAAATAGGATGAAAGAAGGGAAAAAAGAGTACAAAGGGGAAAAGAGTATGGAGGGAAATACACAGTAATCATAACTGTGAATGTGAATGGGATAAATGATCCCATAAAATGTAAGCGAATAGCAGAGTGGATCAAAAACCAGAATCCTACAATATGTTGTTTACAAGAAACACATCTGAAGCAGAGAGATACATACAGAGTAAAGGTAAAAGGTTGGATCACAATATATTATGGTTCAGGTAAAGTAAAAAAAAGCCGGGGCAGTAATCCTTATCTCAGAGAAAGCAAAAGCAAAAATAGATCTAATTAAAAGAGATGAGGAAACTACATCTTGCTAAACTGTACCATAGATAATGAAGTAATATCAATACTAAACATATATGCATCCAATGGTATAGCATCCAAATTCTTAGAGGATAAGTTAAATGAGTTATAAGAGGAAATGAACAGCAAAACTATACTAGTGGGGGATCTTAACCTTCCCCCCTAAGAGCTAGATAAATCTAGCCACAAAATAAATAAGAAAGAAGTTAAAGAGGTCAATAGAATTTTAGAAAAGTTAGATATAATAGATGTCTAGAGAAAACTGAATCGGGATAGAAAGAAATATACCTTTTTTCTCAGCAGTACATGGCACATACTCAAAAATTGACCATGCATTAAGGCACAAAAACCTCACAGTTAAATGTAGAAAGGCAGAAATAGTAAATGCATCCTTCTCAGATTATGATGTAATAGAAATTGCATGTAATAAAGAGCCATGGAAAGATAGACTGAAAATTAATTGGAAACTAAATAATCTCATCCCAAATAATGTGTTCCAAAAAATAAATCAGAAACACTCAATAACTTCATCCAAGAGAATGACAATAATGAGACAACATACCAAAACTTATGGGATGCAGTCAAAGCAGTTCTTAGGGGAAATTTTATATCTCTAAATGTTTACATGAATAAAATAGAGAAAAGGAAGATCAATGAATTGGGAATGCAACAAAAAAACTAGAAAAGAACAAATTAGGTTAAGCAAGTCTCTCCAGAATGTGGGTGAGAGGTAAAGGTACAATGGTGGAAATATAAGATAAAAGACTTAGGTGGAGGCTTAAGTTGCAAGAAGAGAATTGTGACCCAAGTGACTTGAGGTTTCATAAGCAAACTTGCAATGGTAAGGAACAGTGTGGGGAGATATTAATTTTATCTTAAGTCTTAACAAAATATATTTAGAAATCAATTTTCAATTTCATACCTATTACAGTTGAGAATACCACCAAGCTCCCAGTTACCCAGTCTTGCAACCTCTATCACTTGATTCCTCATTCTTACCACAAAAAAATCACTGCTGGAAAATCTTGCTATTTCTACCTTTAAAACATCTATAACTTCTCACAACTTGCCACTATCATCCTAGTTTAATCCTTTTAAACCTTTTGCCTGAAGAAGTAAAATAATCTTCTAAATGTTCTACCTACTCCAATTTATTCTCCATTCAATACTAGGGAGAGATTTCTAAAGTGCAGGACTGAACATGTCATAGCCCTCCCGCAGCCTTTCTCTGCCAATGAAGTCATGTCATATTCCATAACATACAGAATAAAACATCAAATATTTCGTCATTCACAGCTTTTCATAATCTGGTATTATCCTACCTTCCCAGTTTTTTGTTTTTTTTTAAGATTTTACTTTTGGGGCAGCTAGGTGGTGCAGTGGATAGAGCACCAGCCCTGGATTCAGGAGTACCTGAGTTCAAATCTAGCCTCACACCCTTAACACTTACTAGCTGTGTGGCCCTGGGCAAGTCACTTAACCCCAATTGCCCAGCAAAAAAAAAAAAAAAAAAAGATTTTACTTCCCTGTAGGTACTCTATAATCCATCTATATGGCCTAGTTGTTTTTCCTTAAACACAACATTACATTTCCCAACCTTTGGGTTGACTGTTCTCTAGGACTGGAATCTTCTCCCTCTTACCTCTGCCTGTTATCTTCTTAGCCATTCTTTAAATCTTATGTCAAATCCAGCCTTCTGTATGAGGCCTTTCCAAGTTTTCTCTAGTTGCCAATTCTTTTCTTTTTGGGACTAAACTTCTCTCTACTTTGTAGGTATTGGGTATGCACCTAATTGTTTACAAGTTGCCTCCCCAATTAGAATATAAGCTGGTTGATAGTAGGGACTATATTTGCTTTTATTTTTAATCCTACTGCTTAGTACAGCACTTGTCCCAGAGTAAGTAGGTAATAAATGCTTATTAGTTGGCTAACTGAGAGATCAGGGTTTATTCCACAAAAAGAACTTTAGAGATCATATCAACTAAGCCCCTCATCTACAAGGCAATAAAGTAAAGATTAGTGAGTGATTCTAAAACAAGAAAAAAAATTATCTAGTGAGTTTTCTGTCCGGTAAGGAATCTGGGCCACATAAAAACTAGAATCTAGTATTTGGAAAGTGTTAAACTCAATTAAGGGATAGTAGAGGAGGCAGTTCCTAAAGGAAGAAACTAAATTAAATAAATGGGAGAAAGCAATGGATGGGGAATATAGTACATTTGGAGATAATATTTGTGATAAAAACCATGTGTTTTAAGGCCTGTTATATTTTGTACCTTCTTCAAAGCTCCAAGGATCTGTGATTTAGTTTATATGCATTCTGCTTTCCCCCCACATAGATCAGGATTAATCTTCAGCTTAATAAACACTCTTCAAGTGTTTCTGTGAATGAAGGCTCCATTATGCCAGATCTGTCCCAGAGATTCTGAGCAAAGTCTACCTCATGCTCATACAAGAAACATGTGGTCTGTAACCAAAACTTTATTCAAAGTCTCTGCAACTGGATGGGGTCTATCAGAGTTGCTCCTCTCCTGGTAAAATTTTCAGGAGCCGGAGATGACACATATTTATGATTAGAATGAATTTTTTTTCTAATGAAGGAGCAGTAGTATTGTGGTATTCATATTTCTTTTCTAGAGAAGGAAAGTAAAGCTTACTTTCTCATTGTCTTCTGCTTAAGGAGATCTATAGGTTTTCTTGTAAGAGAAAAGCAAAATCACATAGTCTTATAGGGAATAAATTTTCAAAGTTGGGAGTTTAACTTTGTTCCTTTCATCTTTGGCCATTTTATGATGCCTTATTTCTGCCTAACTTACTCATTGCTCCTTTTACCCTTAAAGCAAACAATTGCCACATGGCATCAAAACATAAATACAGTTACCTGTACAGTAGAGTACTAATTTATAGACATAGTTACTGGGGATATTCAAAAGAATTGATCAGAACAGATGGATGCAGATTGCTTGAGGAAGTGAACAGGTGGAATGTGCTATCTTCCTTTCTTGTGATTTTAAATATAAAACAAAATTAAACTAATAATCAGGGACTGCAGCCAGACTGGTAGAAAAACACATCACAGGTGTGTGCGGAGATAGAGAGTGTGTGTGGGGGGGAAGATAGGTGTGTGAAGCTATTTTTTTTTTTTTGATAACAGAACTACTAGCTTTACTTTCCTGCTTTTCCAGTAGCTTTTTTTTTTTTAATGTATGAGGTATTTTATTTTTTCCATTACATGTAAAGATAGTTCTCAACTTTTGTTTATACATGTTTTACAATTTCAGATTTTTCTCCCTCCCACCCCTCCCTCCCCCCTCCCCTAGACAGCAGGTAATCTGATATAGGTTATATCTATATATCTCTATACATATATATATAGATATATATATATACACACACACATATATATACACATAATAACATTAATCCTATTTATGCATTAATCCTGTTACAAGAGAAAGAATCAGAGCAGTGATGCAAAACCTCAAAATAGAAAGAAAAAAAAAAACCAACAGCACCCAAAACAAAAGAAATAATATGGTTCAATCAGCATCTATACTCCACAGCTCTTTCTTTCTTTTTTTTTCCTTGGATTTGGAGATCCTCTTCTATTATGAGTTCCCTGGAACTCTTCTGTACCATTGCATTGGTGAGAAGAATATAGTCCATCACAGTAGGTCAACACTCAATGTTGATGATACTGTGTACAATGTTCTTCTGGTTCTGCTCATCTCACTCATCATCAGCTCACGTAAGACCCTCCAGGTTTCTCTGAACTCTTCCTGCTCATCATTTCTTACAGCACAATAGTATTCCATTGTATTCATATACCACAACTTGTCCAGCCATTCCCCAATTGATGGGCACCCCCTCAACTTCCAATTCCTTGCTACCATGTAAAGAGCAGCTATAAATATTTTTGTACATGTGGGTCCCTTTTCCCCTTCCATGATTTCTTTGGGCAAAAGACCTAAAAGTGGGATTGCTGGGTCAAAGGGTATGCACAGCTTTATCGCCCTTTGGGCATAATTCCAAATTGCTCTCCAGAATGGTTGGATCAGCTCACAGCTCCACCAACAATGCATTAGTGTTCCAATTTTCCCACAGCCTCTCCAACATTTATTATCTTCCTTTTTTGTCATTTTAGCCAATCTTATAGGTGTCAGGTGGTACCTCAGAGTTGTTTTAATTTGCATCTCTCTAATCATTAGAGATTTAGAGCATTTTTTCATATGGGAATAGATAGCTTTGGTTTCTTCATCAGAAACCTGCCTGTTCATATCCTTTGACCATTTCTCAATTGGGGAATGACTTGAATTCTTATAAATTTGATTTAATTCCCTATATATTTTAGATAAGAGGCCTTTATCAGAAGCACTGGCCTCAAAAATTGTTTCCCAGCTTTCTGCCTCCCTTCCAATTTTGGATGCATTGCTTCTGTTTGTACAAAAATTTTTTAATTTAACATAATCAAAATCATCCATTTTGCATTTTATAATATACTCTATCTCTTGTTTGGTCAAAAACTGTTTTCCTTTCCAAAGATCTGATAGGTACACTATTCCTTTCTCTCCTAATTTACCTATGGTATCACCTCTTATGTCTAAATCATGTATCCATTTTGACCTTATTTTAGTATAAGGTGTCAGATGTTGGTCTATGCCTAATTTCTGCCATACTATCTTCCAGTTTTCCCAGCAGTTTTTGTCAAATACTGAGTTCCTATCCCAGAACCTGGAGTCTTTGGGTTTATCAAACACTACATTACTAGTGTCATTTACTACTGCATTTCCTGAGCCTAGCCTATTCCATTGATCTACCACTCTATTTTTTAGCAAGTACCAGATAGTTTTGATGACTGCTGCTTTATAGTAAAGCTCCAGGTTTGGTACCGCTAACCCACCTTCCTGTGAATTTTTTTTCATTATTTCCCTGGATATTCTTGATTTTTTGTTTTTCCAGATGAATTTTGTTATTATTTTTTCTAGCTGTATAAAATAATTTTTAGGTACTCTGATTG
The DNA here is from genome assembly GCF_019393635.1 of Dromiciops gliroides. Taxonomy (NCBI): domain Eukaryota; kingdom Metazoa; phylum Chordata; class Mammalia; order Microbiotheria; family Microbiotheriidae; genus Dromiciops; species Dromiciops gliroides. Next base: position 83,427,465 of record NC_057866.1, on the reverse strand, counting down.
GTATGGCACTGAATAAGTAAATTAATTTAGGCAGTATTGTCATTTTTACTATATTAGCTCTGCCTATCCATGAGCAATTGATATCTTTCCAATTATTTAGATCTGATTTGATTTGTGTGAAGAGTGTTTGATAATTGTGTTCATAGAGTTCCTGGGTTTGTCTTGGCAAGTAGACTCCCAAGTATTTTATATTATCTACCGTTACTTTAAATGGAATTTCTCTTTCTATCTCTTGCTGCTGGACTTTGTTGGTCATGTATAGAAATGCTGATGATTTGTGTGGATTTATTTTATATCCTGCTACTTTGCTAAAGTTGTTAATTGTTTCAAGTAATTTTTGACTTGATTCTCGAGGATTCCTTAAGTATACCATCATATCATCTGCAAAGAGTGATAGTTTTGTTTCCTCCTTGCCTATCTTAATTCCTTTAATTCCTTTCTCTTCTCTGATTGCTAAAGCTAACATTTCTAGGACAATATTAAATAATAGGGGTGATAATGGACATCCCTGTTTCACCCCTGATCTTATTGGGAAGGCCTCTAATTTATCTCCATTGCATATAATACTTGCTGATGACTTTAGGTAGATACTGTTTATTATTCTAAGGAAAGCTCCCCCTATTCCTAAACTCTCTAGTGTTTTTATTAGGAATGGGTGCTGTACTTTGTCAAAAGCTTTCTCTGCATCTATTGAGATAATCATATGATTTTGGTTGGTTTTCTTATTGATGTGGTTCATTATGTTAATAGTTTTCCTAATGTTGAACCAGCCCTGCATTCCTGGTATAAATCCCACCTGGTCATAATGTATTATCCTGGTGATCACTTGCTGTAATCTCCTTGCTAATATCGTATTTAAGATTTTAGCATCAATATTCATTAGGGAGATTGGTCTATAATTTTCTTTCTCTGTTTTTGCTTTGCCTGGTTTTGGTATCACCACCATATTTGTGTCATAAAACGAATTTGCTAGAACTCCTTCTTCACCTATTTTTCCAAATAATTTGTATAATATTGGAATTAATTGTTCTTTAAATGTTTGGTAAAATTCACCCGTAAACCCATCTGGCCCTGGGGATTTTTTCTTAGGGAGTTCATTAATAGCTTGTTCAATTTCTTTTTCTAATATGGGTTTATTGAAGGATTTTATTTCCTCTTCAGTTAACCTGGGCAGTTTGTATCTTTGTAAATATTCATCCATTTCATTTAGATTGTCAAATTTATTGGCATACAGTTGGGCAAAGTATTTCCTAATTATTGCTTTAATTTCCACTTCATTGGTGGTAACATCACCCTTTTCATTTTTGATACTGGTAATTTGGTTTTCTTCTTTCTTTTTTTTAATCAAATTAACCAATATTTTATCTATTTTATTGGTTTTTTCATAAAAACCAGCTCTTAGTTTTATTGATTAATTCTATAGTTTTTTTGCTTTCAATCTTATTAATTGCTCCTTTAATTTTCAGGATCTCTAATTTAGTGTCTAATTGGGGATTTCTAATTTGTTCTTTTTCTAACTTTTTAAGTTGCATGCCCAATTCATTAATCTCCTCTTTCTCTTTTTTATTCATGTAAGCATTTAGAGCTATAAATTTTCCCCTAAGCAGTGCTTTGGCTGCATCCCATAGATTTTGGTATGTTGTCTCATTATTGTCATTCTCTTGGATATAGTTATTGACTGTTTCTATGATTTGTTGTTTGGCCCATTCATTCTTTAGAATGAAATTATTTAGTTTCCAATTGATTTTCATTCTACTTTTCCCTGGCTCTTTCTTACATGTAATTTTTATTGCATCATGATCTGAGAAGGATGCATTTACTATTTCTGCCTTTCTACATTTGACTATGATGTTTTTGTGCCCTAATACATGGTCAATTTTTGAAAATGTGCCATGTACTGCTGAGAAAAAGGTATATTCCTTTCTATCCCCATTCAATTTTCTCCAGACATCTATCATGTCTAACTTTTCTAGTAATCTATTCACCTCTTTCACTTCTTTCTTATTTATTTTTTGGCTAGATTTATCTAATTCTGAGAGGGGGAGATTCAGATCCCCCACTAGTATAGTATTACTATCTAATTCCTCTTGTAACTCATTTAACTTCTCCTCTCAGAACTTGGATGCTATACCACTTGGCGCCTACATATTTAATATTGATATTACTTTAAGTAAGTAAGTAAGATGTAATTTCCTTCCTTATCTCTTTTAATGAGATCTATTTTTGCCTGCACTTTGTCTGAGATAAGGATTGCTACCCCTGCCTTTTTTACTTTAGCTGAGGCATAATATATTCTGCTCCAGCCTTTTACCTTTACTCTGTGTGTATCTCTCTGCTTCAAATGTGTTTCTTGTAAACAGCATATTGTAGGGTTCTGGCTTTTAATCCACTCTGCAATTCGCTTCCGTTTTATAGCAGAGTTCATCCCATTCACATTCACAGTTATTATTACTGACTGTCTATTCCCCTCCATTCTATTTACCCCCTTTGTACTTTTCCCCCCTTCTTTCACCCTATTCCTCCTCACTGACGTTTTACTTCTTACCCCTGCCTCCCCCGATCTGCCCTCCCTTTTTATCACCCCCCTCTCTTTTCTTTACCCTTTTCTCCCTTGCTTTTGTCCTCCCTTCTATCAGTCCCCCCCTTTCCCTTCCCCTTTTGTTTCCCTAAAGAATGAGTTAAGTTTCTTTATCCCAATGAACGTATATGTTATTCCCTCTTTGAGTCAAATCTAATGAGAATAGGGTTGAAACCATGTTCCCCCCTCCTTTCTTTTTTTTTTTCTTTTTTTTTTTTTGTTTTGTTTTGTTTTGTTTTAGTGAGGCAATTGGGGTTAAGTGACTTGCCCAGGGTCACACAGCTAGTAAGTGTTAAGTGTCTGAGGCCAGATTTGAACTCAGGTACTCCTGACTCCAGGGCTGGTGTTCTATCCACTGCACCATCTAGCTGCCCCACCCCCCTCCTTTCTTTCCCTCTATTATAATAGGTTTTTTTCCACCTCTTCATATGATATAATTCATCCCATTCCACCTCCCCTTTCCTCTCCTCCCCATAGACTCCCTTTTTATCCCCTTAATTCTTTTGTATCATCACATCAAAGACAATTTATATTTATACCCTCTATATAAAGTCCTTCTCTCTGCCCAAATACATTTACAGTTCTTAAGAGTTATGAGTATTATCTTCCTGTGTAGAGATATAAACAGTTTAACCTAATAGGGTAACTTTTTTCCCCCTCTGTTTACCTTTTTAAACTTCTCTTGAGTCTTGTATGTTGAGATCAAATTTTCTATTCAGTTCTGGTCTTTTCACCAGGAAAGACTGAAAGTCCCCAATGTCATTAAATGTCCATCTTTTCCCCTGAAAGAAAATGCACATTTTTGCTGGGTAATAGATTCTTGGCTGCAATCCAAGCTCCTTTGCTTTCCGGAATATCATATTCCAAGCCTTGTGGTCCTTTAATGTTGAAGCTGCCAGGTCCTGAGCAATCCTGACTGTGGCTCCATGATATTTAAATTGCTTCTTTCTGGCTGCTTGGAGTATTTTCTCCTTCACCTGATAATTCTGGAATTTGGCTATAATATTCCTTGGAGTTTTCCTTTTGGGGTCTCTTTCAGGAGGTGATCGGTGGATTCTTTCAATGATGATTTTATCCTCTGATTCTATGATATCAGGGCAGTTCTCCTTAATAATTTCCTGGAATATGGTGTCTAGATTCTTTTTCTGGTCATGGCTTTCAGGCAGTCCAGTGATTCTCAAATTGTCTCTCCTTGATCTGTTTTCCAGATCAGTTGTCTTTCCAATGAGGTATTTCACATTTTCTTCTATTTTTTCATTTTTTTTTATTCTGCTTGACTGATTCTTGGTGTCTAATGGATTCCTTATCTTCCAACTGTCCCACTTTAATTTTTAAGGCATTGATTTCTTCAGTGAGATTATGCACCTTTTTTTCCATTTGGCTAAGTGAATTTTTTAAGGTATTGTTTTCTTCAGTGAGATTATGCACCTTTTTTTCCATTTGGCCAAGTGAATTTTTTAAGGTATTGTTTTCTTCAGTGAGATTATGCAGCTTTTTTTCCATTTGGCCAAATGAATTTTTTAGGGCTTTGTTTTCTTCAGCTTCCTTTTCCAAGCTGTTGATTCTTTTTTCATAGTTTTTTTTGTTTTGCTTTCATTTCTCTCCCCATTTTTTCTTCTACCTCTTGCAATTGATTTTTAAAATCCTTTTTGAGCTCTTCCAGGAAGGCCTTTTGTTCTTGCGACCAATTTACCTTCCCTTGTGAGGCTTCAGATGTAGCCAATTTGAGGCTATTGTCCTCATCTGAGTTTGTGTTGGCTTCTTCCCTATTGATACAGAAGCTCTCAATGGAGAGGGCTCTTTTTTGCTTCTTACTCATTATTGCAGCCTATTTATTTATTCTTTAAGTTGAGGTCTGCTCTGGGGGCACCAGAGTCCCTGTTTTGGGCTTCTTGTGCAGGTGTATAGGTGCTGTGTGACCGGGCTTTTACTCTGAGGCCTTTATGGTGTGTGGAGATCCCCCGCCCTGCACTTCCTGTCTGATTGTGCTCGGCCAGCCAGGCGCCAGACCCCGGCGTCTGATCCTGCTGTTTGTGGCCCTCTCGGCCGGTGCAGGTAAGTTTTTCCACTGTCCTTCTTGGCCACCAGATTTTTGAACCAGGTTCCGGGAGCCTCAGTTGTTCGGCTGTGGCCCGCAGCTCCTGCTGACTTGCCCCGACCCCCTTGGCGCTGGGTTGCTGCCCTGCGCTGGGCCTCCCTTTTGCCCAAGTCAGACCGACCTTTTCCTGAAGTCTTCTAAATTATCTCTGGTTGGAGGACTGTGTCTCTCTGTCTCTTTGCAGGTTCTGTAGTTTCAGAATCCGTCCAGAGGCTTGATGCTTGATTTAATGTTCGTTTTGAGGGAACAGAAGGAGAGCTCAGGCAACTTGCTGCTTCCTCTCTGCCATCTTGGCTCCGCCTGAAGCTATTTTTTAAAAATTAAACAAATTAAAAACCTGGGGATAGCAAGAATATGATATGAATACATTGTAAGAGATGAACTTAGGCACTCAAGTCAGAAACTATACGCAAAATGAATTGTTAACAATGGGACTAATAGTGTTTCATTTGGGGGGGGGTTGGTTTTTTTGTTTGTTTTGTGGGGCCATGGAAATTAAATGACTTGCCCAGGGTCACACAGCTAGTGTCAATTGTCTGTGGCCAGATTTGGACTCAGGTACTCCTGAATCCAGGGCCTGTGCTTTATCTACTGCACCACGTAGCTTCCCCAATAGTGTTTCAATTAAGAAAGGACCTTCAAGAGATTATTTAGTCTAATGCCCTCCTTTTACAATTGTGTGACAGTTTCACAAAGTAGATCTTTTCAGTTCTTTCCACTGGGTAAGTAATCAAACTATCAGAGACATAACATCCTACTGCATCAGTCTAACACATGGAAACTCAATTGTAAAATGATTTATCAAGTTGATGTAAGCACTAAGTAGCCAAACTAGAATTCCATTGTCATTCTTCTGACTCCTAAGTCAAAATTCTTCTATTATACCATACACTCAGTAACAGGTTATGATAGCTGGAAGGAACCTTTAAGGTTGTCTAATTTAACTCCTTCATCTCCTAAATGAAGAAACAGAAATCCAAAGCAGTGAATCAACTTTTCTAAGACTCCACAGATACTACATAGTAGAGCCGCAATGCAAAACTAGCCATTCTGACTTTTCTACATCATACTCCTGACCAGTTACTCTATATTCCTGATTGTGAAGGAGCAAGGGAACTTAAATTCAGAATATTAAAGGTGAAGCAAACTTAGAGGTTATCCAGTCTAACCCCACATTTAAGAAATAATAAGGAAATAGAGACACAGTATTGTCATGTGTCCAAGAGAACATAAGTAGTTAGGCTTAGTTAGGGACAGAGCAGATGTAGAGAACAGATTTCAGTTCAGCTTAATTCAATTATATCAACTAGTCCACTTACTAAGTATTTAATATGTGCAGTGTTGTTTGGTAGGCCCTGGGAGAGATATGAACATTACAAGAAACAAACAAATAAACAAACAAAAAAGTGATCCTTGACCTCGAGGAATTTACAATCTAGTGAGGGATGTAAGGCATGTCAGCCAAATAGAATCATATATCTTACAGTATTTTAAAGGCATATAAGTGGTTAAAACAGATAGATAATCATCACTTCTGACTTGGGGAAATAGTTTTAGTTCTTGGTAGAACAGCAGCTCTTGGCACATTTTTCTTTGATCTCTAAGATGACAGAGAAGGAGCATTTGAACTTTGGCTCTGGAGAAATCTCCATAGTTAAGTTACTTTTCCCCTTTATATCATCCTGCAGGATATCCTGTAGCTTTTAGATTTACTCATTTATACTGGGGCAGGAACAGGAAAGAATCAATGGTTGACAGTGTCACTGCCCTGGGGAAGGTTCCAGAATAGGAGCCTGAGGCAAGACTATGCCTCCCCCAACCTTTATTTGACCATAGTAGTAGTTGAATTTGAGAGACATTGTCTTGTGAGCCCAATTATTTTCCATAGCAGTAAAGTTATTATCACTTTTGTTCACCTAGGCTCTCTCAGTCATCTAATTTCTTACCAAAATATTGGAGTTGGAAAAATAAAGGCAAGATATCCCTTTTTGTTGGAGATCTATTAATGAGCATAGACCGAGTGGCTTGAAGAATTTAGATTTAAAATGGCCCTGGAAGCCATTTAGTCCAACTCCCCCATTTTGCATGTGCACTCTCTTTTCTTCTAAACTGAAAGGCCTCTCTCAGTTCTGGACCCACATGCACGCAACATGTTTCAATACTGGGAGATTCCAGCTTTGTTTCTTTGTTTGTGTTCAGGGTGATTTTAATCTCTCTCTCTCTTTCTCTCTTCCTTCCTTCCTTCCTTCCTTCCTTCCTTCCTTCCTTCCTTCCTTCCTTCCTTCCTTCCTTCCTTCCTTCCTTCCTTCCTTTCTTTTCTTCTTTCTTTCTTTCCTTCCTTCTTTCTTTCTTTCTTTCTTTCTTTCTTTCTTTCTTTCTTTCTTTCTTTCTTTCTTTCTTTCTTTCTTTCTTTCTTTCTTTCCTTCTTTCTTTTGTCATAGAGTCTGACTGTCAGAACCTACAATATGAGAGGCCATTAGTAAAACCTTTCTTCTTTGTGATTGTCTAAAATATAGTCTTAATTTTCAAACGGCAATGAGTGAGGAATTGTCCATACCCTACCTGGAGGACAATATAGCTTTATGACAAGCAAAATGGTTTAAAAGTTTCATATTCATCAGGATTTCATGCTTTGGCTATTTTTTCCTCACTCTTATTCCCCCCTCCATTTATTTAGAATCATATTTCCCCTAATTATAGGTAAAAACAATTTTACCACCCATTTAAAAAAATGTATTCCAAATTCTCTTCCTCCCTCTTTACCCACCCCCCTTAATAATGCAAGCAATTCAATACAACATATATGTGTAGTCATACAAAACATTTCCACTTTAGTCAGATTGTAAAAGAAAACAGACAAAAAACTTAAGAAAAAGAAACTAAAAAATATGCTTCAATCTGTATTCAGACACCATCAGTTCTTTCTGTGGAGATGGATCACATTTTTTATAAGTCCTTCAGAGTTGTCTTGTATCATTGCATTACTAAGAATAGCCAAATCATTTATAGCTGATCATCTTACAATATTGCTATTACTTTGTATAAAGTACATCTCACTTTGCATCAGTTCATGTAACTTTTTTCAGGGTTTTCTGAGAGCATCCTGCTCATCATTTCACAGTTTGCTATTGCTAACTGAATTTTCCTCCATCCTAATCCCTCCCCATGTCATTTACTCTATTATTATCTCCTTTCACTCTTTCCCTCCTCAAAGGTGTTTTGCTTCTGACTTTCCCTTCCCATCATCTGCCTTCCCTTTTGTCATGTCCTGTCCCGTTTATCCCCTTTCCCTCCTACTTTACTGCAGGGTAAGAAAGACTACTATACCCAATTGAGTGAGTATGTTATTCCCTATTTGAATAAATTATGATGAAAGTAAGGTTCACTAAGCCCCCAGCACCTCACCCATCTTCCCCTCTACTGTGTAAGCTTTTTCTTGCTTCTTTTTTGTGAGATACTTTACCCCATTCCACCTCTCCCTTTCCCTTTCTCCCAGTGCATTACTCTCTCACCCCTAATTTTATTTTTTAAAGATATCCCTTCATATTAAACTAACACCTGTTTATATATATATTCCTGGGATTTTTCATTTTAGGATATTTGTCAGGAGGTTATTGGTCGAATCTTTTAATTTCCATTTTGCCTTCTGCTTCTAGAATATCAGGGCAATTTTCCCCAACAATTTCTTGGAAAATAATGTCTAGGCTCTTTGTTTGATCATGGCTTTCAGGAAGTCCAATAATTTTCAAATTATCTGTACTGGATCGATTTTCTAAATCAGTTGTTTTTCCAATGAGATATTTCACATCGCTTTCTATTTTTCATTCTTTTGGTTTCACTTTTTTGTTTCTTGATTTCTCATAAATTCATTAGCTTCCATTTGCTCAATCCTAATTTTTAAGGTTTTATATTGTTCAGAGAGCTTTTGTACCTCCTTTTCCATTTGGCCGATCAGTCTTTTCAGGGCATTCTTTTCTTTATTTGCTTTTTGTACCTCTTTTACCTTTTGGCCTGGTCTATTTTTTAAATTGTTATTTTCTTCAGTATTTGTGTGTGTGTGTGTGTGTGTGTGTGTATGTGTGTGTGTGTGTGTCCTTTAACAAGTTGTTGACTTTTTTCATTACTTTCTTGCATCTCTCTCATTTCTCTTTCCATTTTTTCATCTACCTATCTTACTTTGTTTTCAAAGTCATTTTTGAGTGCTTCTATGGTTTGAGACCAATTCATATTTTTCTTGGAAGCTTTTGATATAGGAGCTATAACTTTATTTTCTTCTTCTGGGGGTATATTTTTACTTCCTTATCACCATAGAAACTTTCCAGGGTCAGCATGTTTTCTGTTTGCTCATTTTCCCATCCTATTTCTTGAGTTTTAACTCTTTGTTAAAGTGGGGCATTGCTTCTAGGATGGAGGGTGCACAGTTCCAGGCTTTAGGGCATTTGTGCAGCTGTTTTTAGCAATACTTCTTGGAATTTGTAAGTTTTTAGTTCTTCCAAGGTTGTATGATTTAAGGATAGTTATGTTCATCACTCTCCTGGCCTCTGCTCTGGTCTATAATCAACCATAGGCCTCCTTTTCTGCCCTGTAACTTAAACAGAATCCCCCTCCACTGTGACTGCAAGCTCTTGTGTACTTGTGCTCCTCCCCCATCTGGGACCACCACCCAAGATTGTGACCTGGATCTGAGTACGTGTAAAACAACAGAGTCCTGGCTCAGAGCTAGCAAAGAGATTCTTATAATCTTCTGGCCAATTTTTTGACCCCCTTGCTGTTTGTGGGCTGAGTTCCAGAAACAGTTCATGCTGTTGATTATTAAGAGCTTCCCAAGATTTACTCCTGGTTTGCTGGGGCTGGGGCTTGGTCTTTTCTAGGGTTGGGTCTCTGCTGGCAAGGCCTGCTCGGGTCTGTGCTCCACTCTCACCCTGATAAAAAAGACCTTTCCTGCCAACCTTCTAAGTTGTCTTTGGCTGTAAAGTTATTTCACCCTGTCTTTTTGTGGGTTCTGGTGTTCCAGGAGTTGTCTTATTGTATTATTTGAAAGTATTTGGAGTGGTCTTGGGGAAAGCTCAGGCAAGTCAGTCCCTTTCCTCCACCATCTTGACTCTGCCCCTGATTCTAGCTTTTCAAAGGAAGGTTTAAGCTCTTTATTTAAAATTTTTAATCAAAAAAAATTTTTTTACCTACATGTACCCAGTGGAGAATCCCTTAAAGCTTAATTTTAGTTCATATCTGGGATTCTTCCCCCCTTCCCAGAGGAGTAGAAAGGTACTCAATATAAAATGTAAATAAGGTATAGGGCAGTTATTCATCTCTTTTATTCCAAAGAAACCCTTAACACAAGAGATTCAGAAGAGACTCATTAACAATAAGAAAGCACATAAATACCAAAACAAGCAAATGAAACAACTTAAAGTAGCAGCAGCAATAATACACAAACACTGCTATATTCTCCTAGGCAGGTCCTTCTTAAAATATGGGCCATTGTGTCAGACAGCTGAGTCAGCACTTCATATATGTTACTTACTGTCCAAACAATTTCCTGCAGCTCCCTATCTTCCAGCAGGTCAGGCTAGGGCCTGAGCTAAACCTCCTTCTGTTGGTCAACTTCAAAAAGCATTGGAATGGGTTCTAGTATAGCTAGCAGCAACTAAGCACTTGGAGCTCCTAACCTCCAATCCAGACATGTCCATTTCAGGACTGATGTGTAGTCACCTATGCTCAGGGAAAGGGCACAAAACTGAAGAGTGACCTTGGACTTTGAGATCCAGTCTCAGCTTTACCCAAGGCAACATATGTACTTCAATATTAACTGCCATGTGATCAAAGTGGATGCCAGGGTTAAGGGAAATTATCTGCCCATTCAGGGAAAGATTTTAATATCCCAGATAAGATCCCAATCTCTCTGTGTGTGTGTGTGTGTGTGTGTGTGTGTGTGAAAGAGACAGGCATATACAGAGAGACAGAATCACAGAGGGACATTGCGAGAGCCAGAGAGCCAGATACAGAAAGAAAGAGGAAGGAAGGAAGGAAGGAAGTCACTCATTTTCATTGAGCGGGTCACAATTCCTGACTTAGTGACCAATCTTGTCCAATTAAACTTTTACATAGCCTTCTTTTATCTTTGGTAATCATGGGATGGGGTACTAAAGACATCCTTAGTGTTTGCTTTCTCAATCCCATTCTCTAAACCCTTTTGCCTCAGTGGTCAATGGAGTGTATTTCAACTTCGACTAAACAAAGAATAGGAAATTGAGTCCCAAATTCATATAGGTGACAAGTATCAATAGCTGATTCTAATGCCAGCCTTCTGATTCCTAATTCTTTGCTCTTCCCATTTTGTGTGGTTGCTGAACATGTACTAGGTGTGAAAGTCACTCTGAATTCTGACTCTTCATCTCTGTTGACCTTATTAACCGCAACTGGCTGAAAACTTGTCTGGTCAGTTCATCTCAGTTTTGTGTATCACATAAAGGCCTTGTTTCTGACTGTGGTTCAGTTATCTGAGTTGATACCTCCAGGAATGGCAGAATTCCTTTTAGTGAGATCTCTGTTCATGTGTCCATAAAAAAGAGAACTCTCTGACATATTTCACCGGGGGACAAAAAGCAGTGATGAAAGTGAATGTAAACTGTGTTCATGCCTAACCCACATTACCCCCATTGAGGCCTGTACCTTGAGATGGGAACAGTTCTCATATTAAGAGGATACAGTTCTATCAAAGTAAAGATTGTATTTTTATTCTTCTTCTTTTCTTTAGGGAGAAAAAGGACAGAATAACACTATATTCTCTGCTCCCAACAAAAATCTTGGTCATGGTGTCAAAAAAAGCAGGTAATTCAATTTAACAAACCTTTAATAAATTCCCTATGTGTGAAAGCTCTTTGGCAAGTACTTGGGTACAAAACCAATAACAAAAGAGACACTGACCTTACAGAACTTTCATGCTCCTGGGGGAGAAATGGATACCTGATATATGTGTGTTAATACACAGTGATATGAGTAGAGCAGAGTGTGGGGCATCTGAGCTGAGCCATAGAGGAGTACATTATAAACATGGGGAACAGTTTATGCTAATGAATGCAAGTAGGAGGTGGAATGCTGAGTTCTGGTGACATTTAAAAGTGAAGTTTGCCTCAAGGACAGAGTGGATGAAAGAATAATAAGAAAAGGGCTGGGATGGTAAGTCAGGGCCAAATTAAGTGCATTCTTTCAATAAACTAATGTTTTTTCAAGGACTGTACAATGAAAAAGAGAAGGGCAAATTGAATCAGGACAGTGGTTCATATCATGGACATGGCCAGGAATGGCCCTAAAGTGTGCCAAAATGACAAATGATATTTATACATCACTTCAAAGTTTTCAAAGGGTTCTATACATATTGTCTTATTTGATCATTTCAGTGAACATGTGAAGTTGGTGGTGAGGTAGGGGCAGAATAAGTATCAAGGACAATGAGTTGATTAGATTAGCCTGCAAATCCCTAGATTGTAAGGGGAATAAAGTTTTAGAGTGGCTAGGTTTTGCTATGGGAATGGAACCAGAAAGGGCCATACCATAATAACATACTACCCAAAAAGAGCATCAATATGGGGTCCCTGGGCACCAAGAAACCTTGTCCTCTATTCCCTATATCAAATTTTCCACAAGTTTTCCTTTAAAATAGAAACGACTTGGTGTAGTGGAAAGAGACTTGGACTTGAAGTCAGAAGAGATCACTTGTAGGCTGTTTCATTCCTTATAAGCAATTTGACCTTTCTGAATCTCAGTCTCTGCATCTGTGAAATGGGGGGAATAATGACACTTGTGCTACTTTCCTTGTGATGTGTTGCTCAAATAAGATGATAAATTTAAAGTTCTATGTCTGTTTACTCTGACTTCATTCTCTCTCCCTAATTGATTTTTTCACATTGATGGCCAAATATTCACCTTAAAACATTGCCTCTTCTGTCAATTTCTTGTCTAACAACTTACAATGTCTCCTGTTACTTAACTTATACATCATCCATTATATGACCCCATATAAACTACCCAACCTTATTTAGCACTACTTTTCAATGGGCAACCTAAGTATGTTAGTATCTTCACTATCTTGCACATCATGAACTTTCTCAATTCCTTGCTCTTCTTTCATGAGATTTCCATTCTTGTAGTGCCTTTTCTATTTTCTTCTATTCATTCTAATCATGTTTCTCCTACATAACTAATTTCAAGACAAAATAAAATTGCATTTGTTTTTTTAATCTCAGCCTTGGAGTCCAATGACTTGTATGTATGTGTCCAGATAAATCACCTGGGAAAAGATGAAAAGCAGGACAATGGAATTGATAACTAAATACAAAAAGTGAATTGAGAACAGCAAATCAGGTATGGAAGGGAAAGGGTGCCAACATTCATAGCCTTAATAAGTTACAAAGCAAGGGATTTAGCATTTCAGGTGATACATCTCGCCCACCACAACTTTGCTAAAACATGTCTCTGTTTGATTCAGGTGTTCATTGAATTTCTTTTAGAACAAGGCATATGGTAAGGAATTTTTGAAAAAAAATTTTCCATTAATTTGAATTTCTTAGTGCTTCATTAATTCTGCTGAAAAAATCTCTTTGTCACCAACAAGGTTGTTAAATGTCCACTCTTAAGTGTTGATAAGTGGTAAGGAAGCCCACTTTTGTAGACTTCTGCAATGTAACAAACATGGAGGTAGGATTTCATCAGTTCTGGCATGACATGAGAAAGGACCTTTCCCATTTCCTGGTCTTCAGATGAATGTATTGAATATACCAGGAGCTCAGGGAAGCCAGGGACTCAAATTTTTTTTTTTTAATGGGATAGCAGGGGTTAGGAAAATGTTGAAGGTGTGGAGTGAGCTAACTCAAGTACTCATAAAGAATCAGAAGCAACTTAAAGCACTTCCTCAGTAGAAGAATGGGAATGGAACCTGATGGAATAAATTCTTCAAAGTAACAAACAACCGAAAAATAGGAAAACATTGGTATAGCGAGAGTAGTGTCTGACTTGGATTCACGGGATCTTAGTCTTAGTCATAGTATTATAAAATTAATTTTGGAGAGGAACTCAGAAGCCATCAAATCCCTCTCCTTTTACCTATGGAGAAATGGACACTCTGAAAATTTCAGTGACTTATCCAAGGTCACAAAGTTAGCATATGGCAGAACTGGAATTGGAATCCATCTTCTCTGGCTCTAAGTTTAGCATGCTTTATATTATAACAGATGAGACCCAAAGAAAATAAATTAGTCACTAGGTATATCAGCTTCCTTTCCCATAAATTATGAAGTTTTATCTGAATAAGCTTTCTTGTCTCTCCTTCATCTAATAGCTTGTGATTTCAGGAAGGCTATGGTAGGATCCTAGCAGAGGGTAGAATACTGACATGTAAAAAACAAAGAAACAAAAAAATAAAACAAGTTTTAGCATGCAGAAAGAAAAACTTAGGAGAGCACATAAAATCATTCTTCAGGTAAACCATCCTTCTTGCCCCAAAATGGAGAAGTGAAACATTGGCTCTAAGAGACTGGTTTCAGCACAGTGTAGGGAAGAACTTTATGATAACTAAAGCTCCCCAGGAATGGAAGATTAGTGATTGTATCAATGAAGGTGCCGAATGGCTACTTGTTTAGGGATTTTAGAGAATATTCATCCTTCAAGTGAAGGTCTCTAATAGAGGACCACTAAAGTATTTTCCAATATAAGAGTTGAAGATTCTAGGATTATCTGAGGTAAGAATGAATTGTCATTCTAAAGTGACTGGTCATCTTCTAATGTGTTTGTTCAGGAAAAGAAAATGAAAAAGAAATGATGGGGCTATTTACTATCAGATCTTGATGACTACTTTCTAGGGCCTCCCCAGCAAACTTGCTGGAATAATCTCACTACATAAAAGGGTTTGTATTAAGGAATTCCTTGTTGTTAACAATTCATCCATCCTTGGTTTAGGGCTATCAAATCCCTTCCCCAATAATAAGAAAAAAATAAAATTAAAACAAAAAACTGACACAGACATTAATAGATCTTGTCCATTCCCTTATTAAATCAGATTCATTCAAGATAGCCACACATACAGAGATGAAGCCTCATCTGTTAGCTGCAAAAGAGAGTAGTTGAAGATTTTTCCCATGGCTATTATTGGCATCTCCACAAGAAAATGCAATTTAGACTGGCAGTTTCATCCAAATGCTGTCATTTCACATTTGTGCTCACAGTGTGCATTCGTTACATGACACCAGAGTGAGAGAGTACGTTGTCTTTCAAAGAGGGCCTATTGAAGCCAGCGTCTCTTTGGTATTATCTTGTGCTCTCTCTCCACTGTTTAAATTTGTTCTAATTACCTTCACAACACTCTCTCTTTGCAATGACACACCTCAAAGGCAGCTCTGTATGAAATCTCATTTGAAACTTCTCTGTGTGTTTTGGCTAAAATTCTGGGCTGTTTGCCTTCTGCTTAAAAAAAAAAAAGCTAGAAGGTAGGGGTAAGCAGAACAGAAAAGACTCCCCTCTCCAATCAATCAAAAGAACAGAGTTTGAAATCCCCCATCCCATTTTGTGTGACTGCACCATCTGCCAGAAAGCAATCCCAAAATTGTAACGAAAATGTCTCTTTTTCAAGATAAGGCGTGTTGTTGGAATTTATCAGTCAGGGGCTGAAAATGTTCCTTCATTTGAATGAAAGTGTTAGGCATGGATTAGTCCAAGTTCCACATACCTGCCTCAATCTTGGCCCAGCAACTCTAGAGATTTCTTTTCAAGAATTGATGGGGAAGGAGATCTATTGGAATTCTTCAATTTTGATGATTTATGTCAAATTTAATATTCACTGAATGACAAGCAAGTAAAAAAAAAATCAGAGGATCTCAAACTAAGCTGCTTGCTTAGAAACTGCCTTTGTACACCTAGGATCATGAGATTGGAGCTTGGTGGGATGTCCGAGGTCATTCAGTCCAGTAATTCCCAACACGTTTTTTGGTATGAGGACCTCTTTTAAATGGAAAACAAAATCCATGCACTTTCTTATGATTATAATTGCATAATTAATATTAATTGATCAATAAAATGAGAATGAAAATGTCTACTATGAATAATAGTTATTTACATAATCCTTCAAGATTCACAAAGCACTTTGCATATATCCTGTCATTTGGTCGTCAGAACAACTAAGTGAAATGGGTCCTATTATTATCTTCATTTTATAGAAGTGGAAATTGAGACTGAGAATGGCTTAGTGACCTGCCCAGCATTATCCAGCTAGCAAGTTTCTGGGGCAAGATTTGAATGCAGGTCTTCCTACTCATTCTTCCATCACTATATTATATTATGATTCAGTAATATTTCCAAATCAATGCACATGTTGTTAATAATAATTGTATGTATATCAATATTTCTATAACCATATTAACTTGAGATCTTCCTAGTTTGACACAGATCATAGCTCATCTGCTCCTTATCCTGTTCATGTTTTTTCATGTAACTTCCACATGGGGTAGATCCAGGATACTGGAGGCTTTCCTCTAGTCTCTTCACAGTTTGTTGGTAATAGTTCAGCATACAAGGTTGTCATCCTTTATCATTGACTCTGGCTATACTGCTCACCCATCTCCTTTTCCAGTCCTGAATATCTTTAATGATATATTTAATTCTGTTTATCCTATTCAATTCTTCACATACCCCTATGATGCATTGTGATGATCCATAATTTTGACACTAGAGATTGTAGTATAATGAGTCATATCCATAGCTCTATTGCAAGAATATTGAGGTTAAGAAGAAATTTTTTGCTTCTTTGTTTCATGAAGAAGCATTTGAAAATTAATATTGAAATGCTCTAACCACATGTGAATCACAACATAAAAACATGCAAACAAATTGAACAAATGTATACACTGTATGGTAATATAAACAGGTAGAGGCTTGTCCCGATATGAAAGAAACTCATTCTAGCCTGAGTATGAGGGACACTACTTGGTGAAGGAAGATTGCTCAAGGTTGGGGTTCAGGTAACAAGATTATATACTCTAAAAATGGACTTGATAGGGGCAGCTAGGTGGCGCAGTGGATAGAGCACCGGCCCTGGAGTCAGGAGTACCTGAGTTCAAATCCAGCCTTAGACACTTAACACTTACTAGCTGTGTGACCCTGGGCAAGTCACTTAACCCCAATTGCCTCACTAAAAAAAAAAAAAGAAAGAAAAAAAAAAGTAAAAGAAAAAAAATGGACTTGATCAAGAAGAGGTAGTAGGAGCCAGAGGTAGGAGGAAGACTTCTTAACTAGACCCAGATGTGGTGGAAGTATTCTTGAGATCACTTGTTGACATCAGTCTTGGGTAAAGCTCAGGTAGGTAGAGTTTCTTTATTGGGACTACAAACTGGGAGGAGGGTCTAACTTTAAGGCCAAAGAAGGAGAATGACTTAAGGCTGGCCTAACTGGTCAAGAATTCATACAATTAAAAAGCTGTAATCTTTCCCCATATGACACAGTGTTAGCAGTGAAAAAGTACAAACTGTCCTTTTTGTCTATATGCCAGTAGTTTCATTTAGTCTAAGTGACTCTATATTGGAGTCCTATCATTATAAATGCAATATCAAACAATAATCATAAATATAAAGTATAGAAATATTAAGTTTATAATAATAACACAACACATCAACTTAATACCTTATGTATGTGTGTTTGTGTGTTTTCTATTTTCTCTGCTCATATAGTCACTGCCCTGGTATAGGCACTTAACACCTCATGCCTCAACTACTAAAATAGCCTTCTGATGGTCTCCTTGCCTTCAAGGCATGCTTACTTGAAAAGGAGAGTTCTAGACTCTTCTGGCCTTCTTGTTGTGATAATTGTTTTACATGCATGCATGCAAGTATATAATAAAAATCATCCTATACCTACACATACACACGTGTGTGTATATATATATATATGTATATATATATACATATATATATATACACATATATATATATACATATATATATATATTTACACACAGTCACATACCCATATACAGAGAGAGAGAGAGAGAGAGAGAGAGAGAGAGAGAGAGAGAGAGAGGGAGAGAGAGAGAGAGAGACTTAGACTTCCTGAATTAAGGCTTATAGATTGTATTGATTTTTCCCCTTTATCCATTTATATTTTGGTCTCAATAGTTTAAATAGATGTGGTTGACAAACAAAACAAAGAAAACTAACAAGCAAACAAAATTGTTTAGTTTATGTTCAGAACCTTTTGTTGGCAAAATACACTTTAATCCAGGCTAGAGTATGCTTTAAATTGGGCTCTGCTGGCAGAGCCACCAAGAGCTCTGTCACGTCTAACCTATGATGACATATTACAAACCACTATCTTTGCCAAGAAAACCTCAAAAGTGGTCACTAAAAAGTGACAACAGGATGAAAAATGCTACCCACCTCCAGAGAAAGAACTGATGAACTCTTAGTACAAATTGAATTAAATTTTTTTTCACTTTGTTCTTCTTGTCTTTTTTTTTTTTTGCAATATTGCTAACTTGGAAATGTTTTACTTGAATTCACATGTATAACAGATACCATATTTCTGGCCCTTTCAGTGGATGAGGAGGAGATATTGGGATCGAGAGAATTTGGAATTCAATTTTTAAAAAATAATTTTAAAATAAATAATAAAATTAATTTTATTTTAAAATCATTATTTTTAACACTTTAAAAAATTTTATTTTTATTTTTATTTTTTGGTGGGGCAGGGCAATGAGGGTTAAGTGACTTGCCCAGGGTCATACATCTAGTAAGTGTCAAGTGTCTTAGGCCAGATTTTAACTCAGGTCTTCCTGAATTCAGGGCCAGTCTTTCATCCACTGCACCACCTAGGTGCCCCTTAACATTCTTTTTAAAAGAGGTACAACAAAATGCCCCACTATTTTAGTTTTACTAGACATTTTTTCTTTCCAGTTCAATTAATTTTTTCTTTAAATATTTATGTGTACTGCTATTATACATTCATATTTGTGTACATATATGCATGCATATATGTATGCACATATGCATATATGTTTATGCTCAAAGTAAAAGTACATATGCATATAGATGTATGAAATTATACAGAGATATTCTAGAGCAAGCCTCTTTAAAATAGTATTGATATTGATTAATTTTCAGTGCTTTTAATCATAATATAATTTCTTTGATTATATCTTTTTGTCATGTCTATACTTACTATAGTCTTCCTAAAATCATGATAGTTTTTTTCTGCTTTTTTGAATTTAGCCGAATCATAAGTTTTCTCTATCTCTTCATTTTTCCTCTTTACGTTTCAAAAGTGTGTTGTCATCCTGTATTTTATCCATTCAAAATACTTGTTTAGTAATATGTATGCATTTATTTATTTGTTTATTTTAATATGGATCATTTGCTCTCATTTAGTTACAATTCTTGAGGGGCCATATTTTGAGGTTTGATACTACTAAGATGCTACCTATCCACAATTAGGAGCATCTGGAGAATGTTACCATCTAGAAAATTCCTATTGATATCTTCACCAAACAACGTTAAAAGTGGTTGGATGGGGGAGATTTCAGGGATCTCTGCTGGTGCTGTGGTGGAATTATGTTGTGTGGCCCATGTTCAGAACCAAGAAATATTCTTGAGTGGCAGCCCAGGTGAGGAAGGGGTACAGGCATGCAGGAGCTTGCAACTGCAGTGAAACAGAATTCTGTTCCTGGCTTAAAGAGCAAGCAGGCCTGTGGTTACTTACAGAGCAGAGCAAAGACCAGGGGAGTGAAGAGCATGCCTCCGCTTAAATTGTACCACCTGGGACACCCTGAAATTTGGGACAGTGTGCCCTAGAAGCAGTGCCCCACTTTAAGAAGGAGTTAAAAGTCAAGAAATAGGCTGGCAAAATGAACAGACAGAAAAAAATGCAGACCAAAATACACCCTAAGAAGAATATAACAAATTCAAAGCCCCTACATCCAAAGCTTCAAAGAAAAATATGAATTTGTCTCAGTACAGGGAAGCCCTCAAAAAGGACTTTGAACATAAGGTATGAGAGGTAGAGGAAAAATGGAAAGTGAAATGAGAGTGATGTAGGAGGCTCATGAAAAAAAGTCAACAGCTCAAAAAGCCAAATGGAAAAGGAGATACAAAAGCTTTGTGAAGAAAATGATTGCTTAAGAATTAGGATTGAGCAAACAGAAACTAATGACTGTATGAGAAATCAAGACACAATAAAGCAAAACCAAAAGAATGAAAAAATAGCATGCAATGTGAAACATCTCTTTGGAACAACAATAGACCTGGAAAATAGATCCAGGAGAGATAATTTGAAAATAATTGGGCTACCCGAAAGGCATGATCAAAAAAAAAAAAAAAAAGAGCTTAGATATCATCTTCCAAGAAATTGTCAGGGACAATTGCCCCTATACTCTAGAAACAGAAGGTAAAATAGAAATTGAAAGAATCCACCAATCACATTCTGACAAAGGTCACAAAATGAAAACCTCCAGGAATATTATAGCCAAATTACAGAACTCCAAGGTCAAGGGGAATGTATTGCAGGTAGCCAGAAAGAATAAATTCAGGTACTGTGGAGCCACAGTCAGGAAAACACAAGAGCTACATTAAAGTAGCTGAGGGCTTGGAATATGATATTTAGGGGGGGCAAAGGAATTAGGATTACAACCAAGAATAACCTACTCAGCAAAAATGCGTATAGTCTTTTAGGGGATCAAATGGGAATTCAGTGACAGAGAGGACTTTCAGGCCTTCTTGATGAAAAGACCTGAGCTGAACAGAAAATTTGACTTTCAAATACAAGAACCTAGAGAAGCATAAAAAGGTAAACAGGAGAAAGAAATAATGAGGGGTATTAAAAAGTTAAACTGTTTACATTCCTACATGAGAACATAATACTTGTAACTCATAAGAACTTTCTCATTATTAGGGCAGGTGAATGGAGTATATTTAGATAGAGGGCATAGGTGTGAATTGAATATGAAAGAATTATATCTTTAAAAAATATAAAATTAAGGAGTGAGAGATGAATGCAATGGGAGAAAGGAAAAGGGAGAGGTGGAATGGGTAAAGTATCTCACATAAAAGAAGCAAGAGAAAGCTTATGGAGAGGAGGGGAAGATGGGGGAGGTGCGGGGAAGTGAGTGAGCCTTACTCTCATCAGAATTAGCTCAAAGAGGGTATCACATACATACTCAATTGTGTAAAGTAATATATCTAACCCTGCAGGAAAGTAGGAGGGGAAGGGGTGAAAGAAAGGAGGGCAAATTGGGAGAGGGGGCAGTAAGAAGCAAACACTTTTGAGGAGGGATAGGGTAAAAGAAGATAGAAAATAAAATAAATATCACAGGGAGGGTATAGATGGGAGGGAAACACACTTAGCAATAGTAACTGTGAAAAAATAAATGAAGCAGAGGCCAGAGCAATATAAGATGTTGTTTTTGTTGTTGTTGATGATGATGATGATGATGATGATGATGGAGTGATTGATTAACTGATGCATTGATGAGTATTGGATGAAGATGAGGATTGATTGATGATTGATAAAACATGGTACTTTGCTGGGCTAGTGAGAAGAACATTTTTTGTCAGGTATAAGGTACTATATAAATGTTATCTATTATTGCTGTTGCAATAATCAACCTCATGAGTTTATTATATGGAAATCTCTCTTTAAAATACTTTATAAATGTATTTTACTATAAAAATGATGAGCATAAAGGCAGCTAGGTGGCACAGTGGATAGAGTACTGAACCTGGATTCAGGAGGACCTGAGTTCAAATTTGGCTTCAGAAACTTGACACTTACTAGCTTTGTGACCCTGTGCAAGTCACTTAACCCCAATTGCCTCACCAAAAATATAAATGAGCAGGATGCTATCAGAAAAACCTGGAAAGACCTCCATGAGCTGATGCAAAGTGAAACATACTATATACAAAATAACAGAAATATTGAAACATAATATGCTGTGAATGACTTGGTTATTTCAGCCATTCAGTGATCCAAGACAATTCTGAAGGACTTATGAAAAATGCAATCCATCTATAGAGAAAGAACTGATAGTATCTGAATACAGATTGAAGCATATTTTTTGTCTGTTTTCTTTTGCAACCTAGCTAATATGGAAATGTTTTGCAGGACTGCTCACGTATAACTTATATTGAATTGCTTAAGTGCTTCAGGAGGGAGGAAGAGAATTTGAAATACCATATTTTAAAAGATTGATGTAAAATTTGTTTTTACATGTAATTTAGGAAAATAAAAATTCTAAACAATTTAAAACAAAACAAAACAAAAAAGAAATATTGAGGAGGGAGACTGAATCAATAGGGCTTCACAACTTAATGGGGAGGAAGTTGGGAAGAGGGAAAGAGTTAGCTATAACTCTGGCTTCCCATACTTATTACCTCAGAGTCATCTTTGCCTTGTCTCCCACATCCAATGAGCCTCCACATCCTGCTGATTCTATCTCCCTCCATTTCTCTTATATTGAAGTCTTCTTCACTATTCCCATTGTATCCTCTTGAGTTCAGACTCTCAATACCTTTTACTTTGAATACTAAAATGGTGTATTATTTGGTTTTCCCATCTCTAATCTCTTACCACTCCAAACTGTCCTTTACATATATGATGGATTAATCTTCTTAATATACAGCTCTGATCACATTATTCTAACACATAAATCCTTCAAAGATATTCTAAGGCCTAATAAATAAAATTCAAATTTTACTAAATAAAATATTTAACCTGGCATTCAAAGCTTCCAAACAAAAATTGAATCTGTATCTTAAAATTAAGAGAATGATTGATTATTGATATAAAAAGTAACTTCTAAATGTTCTATCTGTATGCAGTTATACCATCAACTTGGTAAAGCAAAAGTCAAAAGTTTTTAAAATAAAAAACGAAGGCAACTTTAATAGGTTAAACTCAACTAAATCACATAAGATCAATTTGGAAAAAAAATTCAAAATAGATAAAAGTGTAGACACTGATTTCAACCATTATTATTTATCATAGAAATCTGTGAGTCTTTAGAAATCAAACTTCTAACTTTTTAAATATATGAGACAAGACCCTCCAGAAATCTGGAGCAACATATCATAGAAAAGTGATATATAGCAGGCATCCCAACTTCTGTCAAAATTTCTCCTTATCTCCTTTTTCAATAGCAAAGAAGAGGTGAAATTATCAATAATGATCTGCAGTTCTAGAAGAAAATTGAGATGTGGTTTCCTAACAGTTTTATGTGTCGAAGCATTATCTTAATTACCAATTTAATACCACGTTCAACTCTTGGATAGTTAGTCTCTCTCTCTCTCTCTCTCTCTCTCTCTCTCTCTCTCTCTAATTACCACTGACAACTAAGCTTCATACACATATTTTACCTTATTAGTCTAGGACCATTTAAGGAATAGATAAGGGCATATTATTATCAAAATAAATGCTCTATCATAGACAGTCCATATATTCATTCATTCTACAGAAATTCATGACATATGTATCTGGACATCATAGAGACATAAAAATCTGATAAGATACAGCCTTTGCTCTCATACAGCTTCAAGTGATATAGCAAGATGTAATACAATTTCAGATAAATCTAATGCACAATATTTATAATCATTCACATTAAAAATCAAACCAAAGAGCAAAGTTAATACCAAATAATAAGGTCTATAGAAGGCTTACTAGAAACTGGAATTTGTGCTCATCTCAAAAGGAGGGGATGGAAATTAGCAAGTTTTTTGTTTGTTTTTAAGTGTGAGGATTCCATTCCATTCCAGTCATAGGGAATGGTTTGAGCAAAGTCTCAGAATATGTTCAGGATGGCTATTCCAAGCCTTCCCACTCCCTACTCTCTCTTCCCCCAGCCCCCAGCCAAAATGTCATTCTTCTTTTAAAAAATAAAATAAAAGCAAGGACAGATTTTATTTGTCATTCTAAACTTGCAGTTTTTTTTTCCATTTTTTCTTTTTCACAAGCTCTTCTGCTCTTTGTTATACCTTAAAGTAGAGAGGGATAAATTATATTTAAAGGACATTATCAGAGTATGAAAATTAATTTAGCAAGAGACTAACATATATACACTTTCTTTAAGCCTATCTAATAATAGTCCAATGAGATTGCTTACAATCTACATAAGGACTGCCTCTTCTCAGATTCTAGTTAAGACATAGCCACAGCTGAATCATGAATCCAGGTTTCTTTTATGGGGAAGTTGAAAATTGCTTCCAAAAATTAGGGAGAAATAGCAGATGGTAGAAAAAGTAGTGGCTCAAGAGTCAGGTGAAGCTATAGCTATTGCTATAAATACTATAGCTATGTGACAAGGAAAGAATGTCCACTTCTATAGTCTTTAATTCCCATATTTTTGCATATATGTATATGTATAAGTATATATAGATGCAATATACATATATGTAGATGCATATGTACATTTGCACACATACACATACATGTATATACTCTATATATGCATATGTGTATATATGTACGGGTGTATATGTGGTTGTAGGGTTGACTTGATAATCTTTAACTAATCTTAATCTTTAATTCAACTGTTACTCTGCTTTTATAAATCTATAGATGATTGTAACAAGAGCCAAGTGACATATTTTTAACACATGCTTCTGAATTACAAAGAATGTTTTCTTTACATTCTATAGAGTCACCTCTTATGAGGTGAGTTTTGAAAACTTTTTGGAGAAGGCAATTAGGAAGAATGCCCTAACCTTATTTTATGTTGAGCCAAAGACAGGGCATGCAAATGAGTCATTATACTAATGTTTATAATGAAACTGCTATAGCTTATCATCTAGCAACTGCTGCCCAGTTCTCTTTCTTATGCTATATAGGACTATTCTCAAGGTGTCACCTAATAGCCTTGTCACTCAGAAAGGCAATTGCAATATTCTAAGATTTATAAATTGATGATCAGTTGTTTCTCTCAGTAACCAAAATCAAAACAATTGAGATCCTTGAATGATTAAATACCTTTTAATAAGAGGGTATTGCTGCCAGGTCAAAATCAACGCCGATTGGTGAGCAATTAATGACAGGGCATATTATTGAGGATGTTGCCTAAAATTTTCAGTTACTCCTGCTGAGAATGGGGCTTGATCATGAGAATCAGCCACATCCAGAATTATGGACAAAGAAATTCATCTCTACCCAGACCACTCAGGTTGGTTTTCTTCTTCATGAATTCATTTCCCCTAGACTTCAATGGAGGGGGTGGAAGGGCATTGGCTTAATGCTTGAGGCCTGGAATTGACCTAGAGTAGATTTTGTTTATACTGTAAATAAAAGTAAGGCTCCTAGTTGGATAGTGTCCCATTCAAGACCACTGAACATGTACCCCAAGGATTAGGCCAATCATATCTATAAGACATGTCCTTTAGAGATTGACTGGATGACCTACAGGGATTGGTTCCTGAATGAGGAAATAGAAAGGAAAAAAGTCAATCCTGATTTAGTAACTGGATATTAATATAATATAAAATAGGTACTTGTCTCTCTAATGTTTTATTGATGTCTTTTTGGTTTTATATCATATTCATGTCCCAATATAGTCTTTCCTTTACTCCTTTTTTCTTTCTTTCTTTCATTTTTTTTGATGGGGCAATGAGGTTTAAGTGACTTGCCCAGGGACACAGAGCTACTAAGTGTTAAGTGTCTGAGGTCAGATCTGAACTCAAGTGCTCCTGAATTCAGGGCCAGTGCTTTATCGTTTTATCCACCCAACCCTGTTCTCCTACCTGACAAGCCATCTCCTATAAGAAAGTGTGTGTGTGTGTGTGTGTGTATGAATGAGAGAGAGAGAGAGAGAGAGAGAGAGAGAGAGAGAGAGAGAGAGAGAGAGAGAGCACAAAAGCAATTCAGTAAAAGTAACCAACCCATAGACAATTTCTGGGAGTATAGTAAATATTTCATATCCATCCCTGGCCCCTCAACTTCAGCACTGAAATGGGTGTGGGGATTAGCATTTCTCAAAGTTTCTCTGCACCAATTTTTACCAATATAATTACATAGCATTCAGTTTCATTATTGTTTTCATTCACAGTTTTATGCTCATTATGCTTCTTATTTCTCTGGTTCTGCTCCATTTGTCTGCATCAGTTGATACAAGTCTTCTCAGGCTTCCCAGAATTTCTTATACTTAATGATCCCCCTACACACACACACACACACACACACACACACACACACACACACACATACACATTTTGTCTCATTATTCATCAGTTAATAGGCACTTACTTTCATTTGCCATCATGAAACATGTTAATATGATTTTTTTGGGGGGTGTCTATGAGACCTTTCTGTCTCTGAGTATCTTATGGTGAGGTAATTTTGTTCTTCTAAAAGCAAGCATGAAACACAATATGCCTTTCATTTTGGACTTTATCAGAAACTCTTCTTTTTATCTTTTCCTGAGTGACACCAGCTTCATACTTCAGATATTAATTACAACTTTCAGGTCACTCCTCCTATCACTGCATTTGCTTGTCATTTCTCTCTGCAACATGATGTGCAATGAACTTCTATTAGAAAGGTAACAGTTTATTAAAGTTGTATTAATGTTAACTGGACCAACTGAACACCTGAGATTAGTCCTACCTAAAACACCATTGTTTGAAACAATGATTAATTAATACCCCATGAATATTTTTGGCATAACATCCAATTTTGTATATTTTTTTAAAAATATGAAATGTGAAAACATAATCGAGAAGCACAGTTAGGCAACAATCTTTCTAGTTTTAAAAAATAATCATTTAGGGGGAGGAGCCAAGATGACAGAGAGAAGCCAGGAAGTTGCCTGAGAGCTCCCAAGTTTCCTTCAAAAACAATATTAAATCAAGCTTCTCAACAGATTCTAAAACTACATAACCTACAAAAAGTTAGAGAGACACAGTCTTCCAGCTTGAAATAATTTAGATGACTTCAGGAAAGGTTGGTCTCACTTGGGCAAAAGGAGAGCAAAGTGCAGCACAGAGGGGGTCTGGTAAAGACAGGAAAAAGCTTTTGGCCACAGCAGAGCAAATAAGGACCCTTGATCATGGCTCAGATAGCTGGTGTCCCAGTGGACCAGTTGTGAGATCCACCAGCACCAGCAAAGAAGGCAGCCAGCCAGCTGGAGTGCCACCCATGGGACAGGCACTACTAGGTTTAGCCATCCCAGCACCTGGAGCAAGTGCAGGGAGCAAGCCCAGGGCAGTGAGAAATCCACAAGCCATAGAGGCCTCAGTATAGAAAGCCAGTGATGCAGTCCATATTCACCAGCACGAGTAGCTTGAAACAGTGACCCATGTGCCCCAGGAGCAGACCTCAACTTTAAAAAACATAAGCTATGGGGCAGCTAGGTGCTAGAGTGGATAGAGCACCAGCCCTGGAGTCAGGAGGACCTGAGTTCAAATCTGACCTTAGACACTTAACACTTACTAGCCGTGTGACCCTACGCAAGTCACTTAACCCCAATTGCCTCACCAAAAAAAATAATAACCTGCAATATGAGTAAGAAACAGAAGAGAAGGGGCAGCTAGGTGGCACAGTGGATAAAGCACTGGTCCTGGATTCAGGAGTGCCTGAGTTCAAATCTGGCCTCAGGCATTTGACACTTTCTAGCTGTGGGACCCTGGGCAAATCATTTAACCCACATTGCCCTCCAAAAAAGAAAAAAAAAGAAACAGAAGAGGACTCTTATCAATGAGAGCTTCTGTGTTGACAGGGAAGAATTAAATACAAACTCAGATGCGGACAATACTCTCAAATTGCCTACATGTGAAGTCTCAAGAGAAAAGATGAATTGGTCTTAAGACCAAAAAGCCTTTTTGGAAGAGCTCAAAAAGTATTTTAAAAATCAATTGAGGGGCAGCTAGGTGGCACAGTGAATAGAGCAATGCCCCTGGGTTCAGGACAACCTGAGTTCAAATCTGACCTCAGACACTTGACACTTATTAGCTGTGTAACCCTGGGCAAGTCACTTAATCCTCATTGTCCCACCAAAAAACAACAACAACAATGAAAATCAATGAAGAGAGAGAGAAGAAAAAATGGGAGAGAAATTAAAGCAACAGAAAAGAATTATGAAAAAAGAATGAACAGCTTGGAAAAGGAAGCACAAAAAACAACATATTTGAAAATGAAGTACAAAGATTGACTGAAGGAAACAATTTCTTTAAAAAAAAACATTTGGGCAAATGGAAATGAGGTGTAAAAGCTTACTGAAGCAAACAATGCCTTAAAACTATGAATTGGACAGATGGATGCTAATGACTACATTAGACACCAGGAATCAGTCAAACAGAATAAAAAGAATGAAAAAAAAGAAGGAAATGTGAAATACTTCATTGGAAAGACAACTAACCTGGAAAATAGATGCAGGAGAGACAATTTGAGAAGTATTCAACTGCCTGAAAGCCATTATCAGAAAAAGAGTCTAAATACCATACTATAGGAAATTATCAAGGAGAACTGCCCTAATATTAAAGAATCAGAGGATAAAATTGTCGTTGAAAGAATCTACAAGCACCTCCTGTAAGAGACCACAAAAGTAAAACTCCAAGGAATATTGTAGCCAAATTCCAGAATTATCAGATGAAGGACAAAATACTCCAAGCAATTTAAATATCATGGAGCCACAGTCAGACCTGGCAGATTAAACAGTAAAGTATCACAAGACTTGGAATATTATTTTCCATAAGGCAAAGGAGCTTGGATTGAAGCCAAGAATCAAGCATTCAGCAAAACTGATCAGTCTCTTTCAGGGGAAAATATGGACATTCAATGAAACAGGGGACTTTCAAAGTTTCCTGATGAAAAGATCAGAACTGAATAGAAAATTAGATCTTAACATACAAGACTCAAGAGAAGTTTAAAAAAGTAAGCAGGGGAAAAGGTAATTCTATAAGGTTAAACTGTTTACATCCCAACACAGTACAATAATACTTATAACTCTTGAGAACTGTATATCTATTTGGGGAGACAGAAGGAGTATACATAGAAGGTGTAAATACAAATTGTCTTTGATGTGATGATATAAAGAAAATTAAGGGGTGAAAAATGGAGTTTATGGGGAGAAGAATAAAGGGGAGGTGGAATGGGGTTAATTACATCCTAGGAAGAGGTACAAAAAACCTATTTCAATATGCTCATCAGATTTGTTTCAGTGAGGGAATAACATATATGTTTTTTGGATAAATAAATTTAGCTTGTTCTTTAGGAAAGTAAAAGGGGGAAAGGGTGGCACTGATAGAAGGGAGGGCAGAAGCAGGGGAGAAAAGGGTATAGAAAAAGGTGCGAGGCTAATAAAAGGGAAGACACATTGGGGTGGGAGGGGTCAGAAGCAAAATGCTGGTGAAGAGGAATAGGGTAAAAGAAGAGGGGAAAGTACAATGGGGATAAATAGAATGGAGGGAAATAGACAGTAATAATTGTGAATGTGAATGGGCTTAACTCTGCCATTAAATGGAAGAGAATAGTAGAGTGGATTAAAAACCAGATTCCTATAATATGCTGTTTACAAGAAACACATTTGAAGCAGAGAGATACACACAGAGTAAAGGTAAAAGGTTGGAGCAGAATATTATATTATTCTTCAGCTGAAGTAAAAAAAGCAGAGGTAGCAATAGTTATCTTAGACAAAGCGAAGGTAAAAATAGATCTAATTAAAAGAGATAAGGAAGGAAATTACATCTTGGTAAAAGGTACTATAGATAATGAAGTAATATCAATAGCAAACATGTATTGCCAAGTGGTATAGCATCCAAATTCTTAGAGAAGATGTTAAATGAATTACAAGAGGAAATAGACAGTAAAATGACTCTAGTGGGCGATCTGAATCGTCCCCTCTCAGAATGAGATAAATATAGCCAGAAAATAATTAAGAAAGAAGTTAAGAGGGGCTGAGCCGGGCAGTGGGTGGACAGGCTGATCGGGGCTACCTGCAGAGGTGCCACCGGCCGGCCCGTTTGAAGGCTAGCTCGAGGGGACGGACGCCCGTCATTCCCCCTTCCTCTACATTCCAGGAAAAAAAAAATCAGAAAAACTGTGATAGCAAGCTGGTGTCTCGGGACTCCCAGACTTACATTTCTCCAAACAAAAAACCGCCACTAAGTTGTATAGCAGCCTAAGCCACTGAGGAAAGATTTCCAGAATGACTGATACTCCTGGTGCTGTTCCAAATTTTGAAGAGATGTTCGCCAGTAGATTCACAGAAGAGGATACAGAGTATCAAGAATATCTGAAACGCCCTGCAGATTCCCCTCCGATTGTTGAAGAGTGGAACAGTAGATCTAGTGGTAATCAAAGAAACAGAGGCAATCGGTTGCAAGATAACAGACACTTTCGAGGAAGGGATGGCAGGCGGGGTTGGCCAAGTGACAACAGATCTAATCAATGGCATGGAAGACCCTGGGGTAATAACTATCAGCAGCACAGACAAGAACCTTACTACCATCATCAGTATGGACAATATGGTTATAATCAACGGCCACCTTATGGCTACTATTAATGTTGGCAGCCATCAAGTAAAACCAATTACATTCTCTTGTAACATGTCAAAAGCTTGCCTGTTTCCTCTTTTTGGTCATGTTTTTTATATATGATTTTGTATAGATAATATTAGGCAACTTAAGGCTGTCATGTACAAATAAACTAGAAAGGTGTGATGGTAACTGGGAATGATAAATCCTGTAGAGAAGTTATGGACTGCATTGTTCAACTTCTACCTCAAATTCATCTTTTTTTCATATTTTGTTAGTGCATTGAATTTCATGTCTTTTCCATGTAAGGCTGCCAGTAGTCATAAGTTTGTAACACAGGCATAATTAGGAATAGGAAAATAGTTTCCCTTCTCTAAAACTTAAAGGAATATCTGTAAACATGGATATGATTATTTCTGGAATTTGGCAGACTTTAATGAAGTAATTCATCAAGAGACAGTTATATTGGCTTGCAAAATATCATTTAAGAACAGCTAAAACACATTATAATTGATTTACCTTTCACTTGACTTTGATTTAGAAATAATAACTACTGGTGAATGCCTATTTTAAAAGGTCTGAGTTCTGTACTAGTAACAAAAGGAAGACAAGAATAAAGATGTGAAATAAGCAAAAAAAAAAAAGAAAGAAGTTAAAAAGGTGAATAGAATATTAGAAAAGTTAGATATGATAGATGTCTGGAGAAAACTGAATGGGGATAGGAAGGAATATAACTTTTTCCCAGCAGTATATGGCACATATTAAAAATTGACCATGTATTAGGGCACAAAAACCTAATAGTCAAATGTAGAAAGGCAGAAATAGTAAATGCATCCTTCTCAGATCATGATGCAAAAAAATTACATGTAATAAAGAGCCAGGGAAAGGTAGACTAAAAATTAATTGAAAACTAAATAATCTCATTCTAAATAATGAGTAGGTCAAACAACAAATCACAGAAACCATCAATAAATTCATCCAAGAGAATGACAATGATGAGACAACATAACAAAACCTATGGAATGAAGCCAAAGCAGTACATAGGAGAAATTTTATATCTGCAAATGCTTACATGAATAAAAAAGAGAAAGAGGAGATCAATGAATTTGTCATGCAACTAAAAAAGCTAGAAAAAGAATAAATTTAAAATCTCACCAAAATACTAAATTAGAATTCCTGAAAATCAAAGGAGAAATTGGTAAAATTGAAAGCAAGAAACATATAGAATAAATCAATGAAACTAAGAGCTGGCTTTATGAAAAGAAAACACAATAACATAGATAAACCTTTGGTTAATTTGATTTTAAAAAATAAAGAAGAGGGGCAGCTAGATGGCGCAGTGGTTAAAGCACCGGCCCTGAAGTCAGGAGTACCTGAGTTCAAATCCGGCCTCAGACACTTGACACTTACTAGCTGTGTGACCCTGGGCAAGTCACTTAACCCCAATTGCCTCACTAAACAACAACAACAACAACAACAACAAAAAAAAAAAAAAAAAGAAGAAGAAAGCCAAATTGTGAGTATCAAAAATGAAAGGGGTGATTTCACCACCAATGAAGTGTAAATTTTTTTTTTTTTGTTGAGGCAATTGGGGTTAAGTGACTTGCCTAGGGTCAAACAGCTAGTAAGTGTCTAAGGCCAGATTTGAACTCAGGTCCTCCTGACTCCTGGGCTGATGCTCTATCCACTGCACCACCTAGCTGCCGCTGAAGTAGAAATTAAAGCAATAAATAAGAACTATTTTGGCCAACTGTATGCCAATAAATTTGACAATCTAAATGAAATGGGTAAACATTTACAAAAGTACAAATTTCCCAGGTCAACTGAAGAGAAAATAAAATCCTTAAATAAGCCCATATTAGAAAAAGAAATTGAACATGCCCTTAATTAACTCCCTAAGAATAAATCTCCAGGCCCATATGGGTTTACAAGTGAATTCTACCAAACATTTAAGGAACAATTAATTCCAATATAATACAAATTATTTGGAAAAATAGGTGAAGAATTCTACCAAATTCCTTTTATGACACAAATATGGTGTTGATACCAATACCAGGCAGAGCCAAAACAGAGAAAGAAAATTTTAGATCAATTTCCCTAATGAATATTGATGCAAAAATCTTAAATAAGAAATTAGCAAGGAAATTTATAGCAAGTGATCAATACGATAATACATTATGACTAGGTGGGATGTATAACAGGAATACAGGGCTGCTTCAACATTAGGATAACTATCAATATAATAAAACAAATCAATAAGAAAACTAACCAAAATCATATGATTATCTCAATAGATGCAGAGAAAACTTTTGAAAAAATATAGCACCCATTCCTAATAAAAACTCTACAGAGCATAGGAATAGGTGTAGCTTTCCTTAAGATAATAAGCAATATCTATCTAAAACAATAAGCAAGCATTAAATGTAATGGAGCTAAGTTAGAGGCCTTCTCAAGAAGATCAGGGGTGAAATAGGGATATCTATTGTCATCTCTATTATTCAATATTGTACGAGAAATGTTAGCTTTAGCCATCAGAGAAGAAAAAGGAATTAAAGGAATAAGCAAGGTGGAAAAAGATCTATCACTCTTTGCAGATGATATGATGGTATACTTAAAGAATCCTAGAGAATCAACTAAAATTACTTGCAACAATTACCAAATTTAGCAAAGTTGTAGTGTATAAAATAAATCCACATGAATCATCAGCATTTTATACATGACCATCAAAGTACAGCAGCAAGAGATAGAAAGAGAAATTCCATTTAAAGTGAAAGTAGACAGTATAAAATATTTGGGATTTTGCTTGACAAGACAAACTGAGGAATTTTATGAATACAATTACAAAACAATTTTCACACAAATCAAATCAGATCTAAATAATTGGAAAAATATCAATTGCTCATTGATAGGCTGAGCTAATGTAATAAAAATGACAATTCTTCTTAAATTTATTTACTTATTCAGTGCCATACCAATCAGACACCTAAAAATTATTTTATAGAGATAGAAAAAATAATACCAACTTTCATCTGGAAGAATAAATGGTCAACAGTATCAAGTGAACTATTGAAAAAAATGCACAGAAACGTGGGCTAGCTGTATGAAATCTGAAGCTCTACTATAAAGTGGGAGTCATCAAAACTATTTGCTACTGACTAAAAAATAGAATAGTGTATCAATGGAATAGGTTGGGCATAGGAGATACAGTAGTAAATGACTTTAGGAATGTACTATTTGATAAACCCAAAGACTTCAGCTTCTGGGATAGGAACTCAGTATTTAAGAAAAACTGCTGGGAAAACTGGAAGATAGTATTGCAGAAACTAGGTATACAACAACATCTTACACTTTATACTAAAATAAGGTCCAAATGGTACATGATTTACACATAAAAGGTCAATTAAAAGAGGAAGGAATAGTTTATAAATCAGGTTTATGGAAAGGAGAACAGTTTATGACCAAACAAAGAATAGCATGAAATACAAAATGGATGATTTTGATTACATTAAGTTAAAAAGGTTTTGTATAAACAGAAGCAATGCATCCAAAATTAGAAGGGAGGCAGAAAGCTAGTATTTCTGATAAAGGCCTCATTTTGAAAATATATCAGGAACTAAATCAAATTTATAAGAATCCAGGTCATTCCCCAGGTCAAAGGATATGAACAGGCAGTTTCCTGATGAAGAAATCCAAACTATTGCCATATGAAAAACATGCTCTAAATCATTATTGATTAGAGAAATGCAAATTAAAACAACTCTGAAGTACTACCTGACACCTATCAGATAGGTTAATATGACAAAAAGGCAAATAATAAATGTTGGAGAAGCTGTGGAAAAATTGGAACACTAATGCATTGTTTGTGGAGCTGTGAACTGATCCAACCATTCTGGAGAGCAATTTGGAACTATGCCCAAAGGGCTATAAAGCTGTGCATATCCTTTGACCCAGCAATACCATTGTTAGTTCTTTTTCCCAAAGAGATCATAAACAAGGCAAAAGGGGCCACATGTTCAAAACCATTTATAGTTGCTCTTTTTGTGGTGGCAAGGAATTAGAAATGAGGGGATGTCTCTCAATTGAGGAATGTATGAACAAGTTGTGGTATATGAATGTAATGGAATATTTTTAGGCTGTAAGAAACAATGAGCAGGCAGATTTCAGAGAAACCCTGGAGGGACTTACATGAACTGATGTTGAGTGAGATGAGCAGAGCCAGAACATTGTACCATTGTACATAGTATCAATAACATTGTATGTTGATCAACTGTGACAGACTTGACTCTTCTCAGCAATACAATGGTTGAAGATAGTTCCAAAGGACTCATGATGGAAAATGCTCTCCAAATCAAAAAAACAAAAACAAAAACACAACTATCAATTCTTGATGCAGATTGAACCATTCTATTTCTATTTTTTTCTTTTTTGAAGTTTTTCCTTTTTGCTCTGTTTCTTCTTTCATAGCATGACTAATGCAGAAATATCTTTAATGTGATTGTACATGTATAACCTATATCAGATTTCTTGCTGTCTTGGGATGGTGTTGTGGGGGGAGGGAGGGAGAAAAATTTGAAACAAGAAATCTTATAAAAACTATTATTGAAAATTATGTCTACATGTAACTAGAAAATAATAAAATACTTTTATTAAAGACAAAGTCATTTAACAAATGCATAGAAATTAAGCAATTTGAACAGAATTCAATACAATAGAATTTTAACTCTAACATTGGCCTTAGAGATTATTCAGTCTAACGATTCAGTTTTATCAATGAGAAAATAAAAGCCCACTTAGTGGCACTGGCTTACCCAAAATCATATAGGAAGTACCTAGTAGACCAAAGATCTTCTGACAACTTTTTCCATTCTATCACATTTCTATTATAATACTACTTAACGATGGCTATATTAATTTGGTTTGCTATCCCTTTAAGATTTCAAAGAGAGTGCAGTTACACTTCATGTCGTCTCTTTTTCTCTACCTCTTCAAAGCAATATACTCTGAGCAAATCACTTATGCTCAAATTACCACTGCTGTGATGAATTTGAAACCAGTATTGAGAAAAAATCCAATTTAACCTCTTTCTATTAAATACCTACTATGGGTAAGACTTTGTACATGGGACCAGGGAGGTTTAAGGAATTCATTAAGAAGCGATGCTATCTGAGCCCTCAAATGGAAAAAATATATATATAGTTTTGAGGAAAGAATGCTTAAGACATAGGAACAGCAAACTCCTCATCAAGAAAGAGTGATAAAGGTGTTTTTGTTTTCATTTTTGCTGTTTTGTAATAAAAAATGCTCAAAGTGTCATCATAAATGGTTAAGTGCCAACTTGTAAACAAGTCTCCAGGGGACTGTTACAGGGATCCACGATGGATAATATTATATTTGATATTTTATCAATGCTTTAGAAAAAAAGATATACACATTTTCAGGTAATCCTAAAATAATTAGAGTAGCTTAAATACCAGATGACAAAGTCAGGAGATAAAAATATCTTAAAATTTAGAATATTGGGATGAGTTCAGTAAGGAACTGAATACAAACAAATATAAATTCTTATACTTGGCTTCAAAAAGACATCTTTGCAAGTACAAAATAGAAGAGACAGAGACATCAGTTTGTCTGGATAGGACCTAGGGTATTAGTAAATTTCAGGCTCTACATGTTACAGGATATTATGGTAACAGAAAATGTTAATGAGAGACACCTCAGTCTGCATTAATAGAGGCATAGCTTCCAGGAATAAAGATGTAAGAGTAATGCACTTTGCCCAGAGCACAAATAGAGAATTGTTTTCTGGGCAACATATTTTAGAAAGAACAGTGCTAAGCTGGAGTTTGTATAGAAAACAGATAACAGGTTGTGAAAGGTCTCAAGATCATGCCATATAAGACTTGGTTGAAAAGGATGTTGAGAAAAGAAGAGAAAGGTAAAGCAAGGTTAGGGAGGAAAGGAAGGAAGGAAGGAAGGAAGGAAGGAAGGAAGGAAGGAAGGAAGGAAGGAAGGAAGGAAGGAAGGAAGGAAGGAAGGAAGGAAGGAAGATTATATTTTAATATAATTAGTTGTCTTTGCAATACTGTGTGTTTAAATACATTTTCCTGAGAAGGGGTATGTAGGCTTCACCAAGTTGTGCGCACACACACACACACACACACACACACACACAGGTTAAGAAGTCCTATATTATGGGAAGACAACACATATGGAAGGTTTGAGCTGAAATAAGATGGAAAAGCCCATGGGGGG
The DNA here is from genome assembly GCF_019393635.1 of Dromiciops gliroides. NCBI lineage: Eukaryota > Metazoa > Chordata > Mammalia > Microbiotheria > Microbiotheriidae > Dromiciops > Dromiciops gliroides. The sequence continues at coordinate 83,391,053 of NC_057866.1, read as the reverse complement.
CAGCTAGGTGGCTCAGTGGATAAGAGCACTGGCTCTGGATTCAGGAGGACCTGAATTCAAATCTGGCCTCAGACACTTGACATTTATTACATTTACTAGCTGTGTGTCCCTGGGCAAGTCACTTAACCCTCATTGCCGCCCCCCCCCAATATATATGGAAAGGCCCCATCACTGAAGAGAATGAAATGATTACTGATATCTGATATACTTGAAAGCCAGTCATGGAAAAGAGGTCTTTGACTAAGTCATTTGGGACCCAGAATAGAGAACTTAGGAAAATGGTTGGATGTCACAAAGAGATAAATGTAAATTTGATAGAAAGGAAAAGAAAATCCTCTTTGCTGGAGCTGCCCCAAAATGGAAAAGGCTGCTCTTATTCTTCATATAAGTACTCTAAAAGTCAATAAGCAAAGGCTGGGTGGCCAATTGTCAAATGTATATTGGACAACATTGTTTTCCAGGCAAGTTTTGATGTAGATTGCTGCTTTAAGTCTCTTCCAACTAAAATTTTGTGATTCCCTAAGAGAAACAGAGAATTTTGTGTCCCTTGCTGAAAATTAACTGACTTTTTTTTCTTCCCTTGAACTATCATTCCTCTTTTCATCACCTACTGCCATAGGCTTCCTGATGTGACATTTGTTGACTGTTAAAGACTTTGAAGTTATCTGCAAGGAAGTCTCTTAGTATTTGGCATAAAGTAGCTTGCAAGGTGCATAAAGCAATTTCATTTTTTTCTTTTTATTGTTAGTGATCCCCTCTTAATACCTTCTTTTATAAGTTGCAAACTCTTCTGTGTCTCATGAGCTAGTGTGGATCTAAATGATATAGCTAGGACTCCCTAACAGGACCAGTTTCCTCAATCACTCAGAGAGAGATAAAATACTGTACCCTTGTTTCTCTGGCTAAGTTTTTAGTTTAACTAAACTCACCAAAGAGGCTTATTGTATTGGTTCTCTTAGTATTATGTTTTCCCATTTGGTGCCCATGGTTCTTGCAAACTATTTCAAATAGAAGAAACTATCAAGAGAAAATAAAAATATAAGCACTCTCCAGAATATTTTGATAGACTGGAATCATTCTCTTGCATTTCAAAGTTATCTTGTACATAACTTCTGTTTTCATGAATGGACATAAACAATGTCTATTGAAATTGCACATGGGAAATAATACAAAACTATATAATATGACAAACATTTATTAAAAAACTGCTGAGTGTAGAGCACTGAGCTGGATATGGGGGAAATGTTTATACAAGAAATGGTCCCTAACACCAATCAATAAATAAGTATTTATTAAATACTTCCTACATGCTAAGTATATGGGGCAGCTTGATGGTACAATGGAAAGATCCTTGGTTCTAGTATCCAACCTGAGATGGTCTCAGTAACTGAGTGACTGTAGGCAAATCATTTAATGTTATTTGTCTCAGTTTTCTCATCTCTAAAATGAGTTGGAGAAGGTAATGACAAACCACTCTAGTATTTTAGCCAAGAGAAGCTGCAAAGAGATCATAAAGAATCAGACACAAATGAAAATGACTAAACAATAAATATGCTAGTCACTGTGAAAAGCACTGGTGAGTTAAAGAAAAATAGATGAAAAGATAATCTTGCCTTCAAGGAGTTCAAAATGTAATAATTGAAACAGTAAACAAATATTTATCATAATATCCTCATATATAGATGTTTGTGTGTGTGCGTGCGCGCACGTGTGTGTGTGTGTGTGTATAATTGAATATCAGGCTAGCAAGCAAGGGCCTTTATGCAGCAATGTAGCAATCTAGACAAACCCTTGCCTATGTATATACATGTATGTATATATGTACATATGTGTACTCATAGGTGTTCATGTATACACACATGTGTATGTATACAGAGACAAGGATATATATATATATATATATATATATATATATATATATATATATATATATATATATGAATACATATATACATAGACACACAACGCTATGTGTATATACATAAACATATGTACATATACATGTAGACAAAGGTATGTACGTACACACATATATATACATTTATGCACATTGACACATACATATATGTAAAAACATATGTATCTACACACAGGGGTGTACATATATTCACACACTCAGTATATATGAGGCAATAATTGAATCCAGTTCTTTTTGGCTCAGAGGCCATCTTTCTATTTACTGAGCCTCGCTAGGTGGCATAAAATAGTAGAGAACCCTGCTTGGAACCAGGATAACCTAGGTTCCCATCCTGCCTCTGACATATATACTGTACTGTGTTATCCTGGCCTCTTTCATATATGTAATACATAATTTATGTCTGCCTGTCTATGTAATCATCAATTTTATACACATATATCTACACACATACAGAAACACACATTTTGTATTCATGTAATGTATATATTTGAACAGATCTATGAGATTGTCATTATTAGAAGCATGTGGCAAGCATCACCCTCTACTTCCCCAGATCAGCACTGGTGGGAAAATTTCTAAGTCCGATGGAGGAAGAGAAACAACGAAGTCTCCAGGCTAAAGCTAATAGGTTTATTGAGAGAGGTTTAGTCCCACAAAAAAGCCAGTCAATCAGGGGTTAGACCTGAAAGCCCCTGAATTACAAAATCAATGGGTTTTTATACCACTCCAGAGCTTGTATGCTTATATACGATACTAATTAGAAGTATCTAAAATTAAAGCATATTCTTAGGAAATATTGAAACTGCCTACATGATAAATGTCAGCTCTTATCAGTCTTCTTGTGACAACAGGGTTATAATTATGCTGCATGACCCCTTCTATTAGTCAAGTATATCACTAGTGAGCTGTGTGACCCCCTCGAGTCAAGCATAACACTCATGGTTTCTAAAATATAATATTGCTGACTATTGTATCTTGTGATATTACTTAATGCTTGACATTGGAAAGTAAGTAGTCAGAAGAGAGACTTAATCTACTAATACAACTAAAAAATAAGATATCTAAATAGAATAAATCACATTTTTTCAATTAATATGCTGATTATCATAATTAAATCACTTTAAATATCTTATAACTAAGGGATGGGGAAAATATCACTCACAACACCTTCTTAGCAATGCAGTATCTTAGGAGTGTTCTAGTAGAGGGCTGTTTCTCTTTATAAAGGGCTCAGATATATTTCTTTGCTAGTCTGAATACACAAAATTTAATTAAAAAGAAAGCAACAATGCAAGAGTACATGGGAGGTGGAATCATGGAGGATTTGAAGTCTCTTTTCTAGAACAGGTGTTCACCTATCTGCAAAGTCAAAACAAAAAAGAAATTAATAAAGAAAAATAAAACAATACCCCAAACACCTTGTAAGAATTCTAGTCTTTACTCTTAAGATGCTTGGAAATGAGTTAGGTTTCTGCATATTGTGTTCATTTTCTACAGGGTTGGCGAACACAAAAGAAGGGGAGGATGGCATAGTATTTCAGAGAATTAACTTTTTTTTGCCTATATTCTCATGGGAAATAAATGATAGAGCAGGAAGTTGATTCAAAAATCCAGTGTTTTCCATCATACCATAACATCCCTCCTTGTTCCATTTTTGGTATTTATCCTTTAACTGATAAGAGATCAAAAAAAAAATCCATTCCTTCCAAAAGTCAACTATACATCTAGCTTTTTGAGGTTTTTTTTTTTTTTTTGACATAAGCAATATTATGATACTGAGATGGTTCCTACTTTCATTCTTATGTCTAAATTTAAACCAAAGTTTAAATAGTAGTATAGATCATTGTATGATTAGCTTTATTGTTATTGATTATTAAGAAAGTAGAAGTTATCATTTTTGCTAGATGAGTCAATGGGTATATCTTGGTTGAATATCAATGTCTTAGAACAGAATTAGTTAAGAGTTTTTATTGTTGTTGTTGTTTTGTTGTTTGTTTTAGTGCAGTGTGTGGTACAATAGCAGTGGGAGAGGATTAACAACAATACCAGACCAAGAATCAGAACATCTAGCTTTAAGGCCTAATTGTGACACTAGTTTGATGATCTTCAAGCCAAATTCAGATTACTTACTTATATATTAAGTATATATAAATGTCTTTAAAATGGGGTAAAATGCTTCTATTACCTACATAAGGCATTTTACCCCTGAAAAGCTTAAAATATTGAATGGATCAGATATATCAGTCACTAGAGAGATTATTTTCTGTTTAGGAACCAGGCCAAATGATGAATGGTTTGATCTGTCCAGGAGAATGTTACACACAATAGAGGGGTGATATATTCAATTATAATTATTGTCATATACTAAAATTAACCCAGAGATTAAAAAGCGGAACAGTGGATTTTGTTTTTTAATTTAAATTATTTTTTTCCAATTGCATGTAAAGTGTTTTTTTCATTCCAAATTTTGCTCCTACCCTCCTTACCTTCTCCCCGCCAAAGCCAGCAAGCAATCTGATATAGGTTATACATTACAGTCATGTTAAATATATTTCCATATTATTCATGTTGTAAGAGAAGAATCAGAGCAAAATGGAAAAATTGCAAACAAACAATCAAGAACAGCAATAATAACAAAAAGCAACAACAAAAATGAAAATAGTATGCATCAATCTGCATTCAGACTCCATCACTCTTTTTCTGAATGTGGAGAGCATTTTCCACCATGAGTCTTTTGGCAATGTCTTGGATAATTATATTGTTGAGAATAGTTGTCTATCACAATTGATCATCGTAGAATGTTGTAAATTGTGTGTACAATATTCTCTTGGTTCTGCTCATAGCATTCAGCATCAATTCATGTACGTATTTCCAGGTTTTTTTTTTTTCTGAAATTCATCTACTTATCATTTCTTATAGCACAACAGCATTTCATTGTATTTATATACCACAACATTTTTAGGCATTCCCCAATTAATGGGCATCCCCTCAATTTCCAATTCTTTGTCACCACAAAAAGAGCAGGTATAAATTTTTTTTGTATATGTGGGTTCTTTTCCCTTTTTATGCTCTCCTTAAGATACAGACATCTTAGTGGTATTGCTGGGTCAAAGGGCATGCACAGTTTTATAGCCTTTTGGACATGGTTCCAAATTGCTCTCCAGAACGGTTGTATTAGTTCATAGCTCTACGAACAGTGAATTAGTATTCCAATTTCCCCACAACTTTTTTTTATCACTTTCCTTTTTTTTTGTCATATTAGCCAATTCGATAGGTATGAGCTGCTACCTCAGAGTAGTTTTAATTTGCATTTCTCTAATCATTAATGACTGAGAACATTTTTCATGTGGTTGTAGATAGCAGTGGATTTTCAATGAAAAAATGGACTATATTATAAGCCAAGAAGTTTTGATATGGCCCAGTGAGAAGTATATTAGTAAGCTAGCACCCTACACCCTGAATAAAAATGCACAAGATATGAATAATTTTAATTAAAAATTAAGTTATCCTAAAGTTGCCTCAATAAACAGAAATATGATGACTAAATATTTCTTTTAATGTGCAAATTGAACTCATTTGTAAAGGGAGAAGTATTTATTGATCTCACAGAGGTTATGCACATATTCTCACAAAGGTTTGGCAATGTGCCACATGTTATTAAAACCATGGCCAGGAAAGAACTGTCCAAAAGTAACCAAGATTCTTGATACACAGAAAACAGGACCACATCCCTTTATGTGATCACATCCCTTCATAGTTCACATTTCTACAGAGCTCTGTGATTTATACAGTATTTTCCCACTGCAGTCTTTTAAACTAGGTTCTATAAATATTATTATTCCCAACCTGCAGATAAGAAAATTGAGGCAAAGAGAAGTTAGGCAATTTTCCCACTGTTAGTTGGCTTGGGTCCTGGGATATTCCTGCTTAGGAACTGCCACTAACAGCTTTTTATTGCATAAATTTAGAGTACAACTTAGTCTGGTCATTAGAGATTACAACAGATATGTTTCACTTGCTGCATAGTAAGAAATAAGAACAAGTTCATTTGAATACACAAAGTAACTAGTGTGGATGAGCCAAAATTAAAGAGGAAAATCTAAGACCTGAAAGTATGTGTTCACAGGGTAGCAGTGTTAGAAGATAAAAGGCATAACAGGAAAATGTGGCCAACCATCAAAGAACTCTTTCTCAATAAATTGGGTGTCCAAATCAGATTGGACATCTACAAAGAGGCACATTTTCCATTTATCTTCTTCAGTGTAATTGCTGTGGTGGTGTTCTTTTTGAGTTCTTCTGTAGGGGTTAATCTTTCTGCTCATTGGTCTTCTCAATGCACTTCAGCTGTGGACAATTCCCTTTAAACACAAGCATTTAATAGTAGCTACATTTGAGTGTTCATATACAAAGTGCAAGAAAGGTCTTCAAATCAAATGAGATATTATGTGCAAAGCACTTAGCACAGTGCCTGGCATGTAGGAGAGAATATATAAATATATATAAATGCTTATCCCTTCTCCTTTCCTTCCCTCTTCTTCTAAGTTTTTCTTTTCAATATTCTCTACAGAGGATCAGAAATCAGGAGTGAGGGATGAGTTAGCAAAAGAAGGATGGAAATGAGCATGCCTACTGCAATTCCTGAATGTCATCTCCTGCTCTTAAGTTTTATGAAATAGTTAAGATAGGTCTGACATTGCTTGTAAAAGTCTAAAGCATTGTGACAATGTGAGGCATACTGACAACTCATTTGTCTGCCATCATCAGGGAATGAAGTGGTATGCATTTCTTATAACCGAGAGCTTAGCCTGTTCAATTCAACAACATTTGTTTTTAGAACACACTTTTTGGGAAATATCAAATGAATTAGATATTAGTCGTTCATAGGTTCAGAAATGTAGAGCTGGAAGGGCTCATAGAGGCAGCTGTGCCCACTCCCCTCATTTCATATATGAGGAAATTGAGGACCTGAAAAAAAGTGACTTCCCCAGGGTTATACAGCTAATATGTTTGAGGCTTTATGCTTGATACAACAATGTGTAGCCCATAGTAGGAGACAGATTGTATACATATAAGTACATATAAAATAAAAAGAAAGAAAAGCAATGGAATTATGATTTCAATATGACATATAAAGTAGATAGTGTACAGAGTTTTCTAAGGTGAAAAAACACACACACACAACTGCATTCACTAATGCACGTTAGCATTTTCTAGTGTATTTTCTAGACTACAATGAGAGGTTATATGACTTGCCATGGTCATATGTACTTTATGTACCCAAGATAGGAAGCCATTTCTTACTGGCCCTATATCCATCATTCCAGGGCTGCCTCTCACAAAAATAAAATAAAATAAAACAATCCCCCCCCCATAATTTTGGATGGAGAAAATAACAACTGAAAGATACCTCAGGAGTAGCTAATTGGGCTGACCTTTGAAGAAAATTAAAGACTCTAAGAGGCATAAGTCATAGGGGAGCACATTCCAGACATAGGGGAAAGCCTATGTAAAGGTATAGACATAGGAAATGGAACAAATCAGATATGTCAAGAAATTTTTCTCTCTGTGGGGTTGGGGGTGATCAATGACAGCAAAAAGATTAGAAAATATCTTGTGGGAGTCGAATATAATGTATGAACTTGAAATTGAAGCTTTGAAGGGGAGAAAAAGGAATCATAGTGTGAGAGTTGGAATAACACCCCTGCTGAGAGGAACATTTTGTGATCTCTGGCCTGAGGAAATAGCCATGTGGCTTTGGTGTCAGGAAATGATTTTTGCTCATGGGTACTGTCGATCAAAGCTATCATCCAATTAGCTTGAAGTTGTGTGTGTGTGGATAGCCCTTTTTACTGTTTAATAAAAGGTTTCTGGGAGGAGGAAGGAGTGAGGGGCTTTCTCTTTTTCTGGGACCTCGTGTGGAGTGGAGCAGAGATGCAGGCTCCCTTAGATAGATAGATGAAGGCATCTTGGCCTCTTTCTCTCTCCTCACCAGATTCTTATGCTCCTTATTACATACTTAAAAGTCTAAACTTTTGCTAAAGCTTATAATTTATGGCAATCACTCATTAGATTTTTAGACAGTTTAGCTAGAATTTTAGCCACCTTACAGATAGCAACTTTACAATAGGTAATGATTCTAATGGGTAGGGTGGTCAGAGGTGATGAATGAGAGTGAAGTAATGGATGGTGCACTTGACATGGAATCAGGAAGACATGTGTGGAGATCCCACTTTCTAGCTCTCTCACCCTGGCCAAATCACTTACCTCTCTATGGCAAATGGAGTAGTGGATTTGTTAGCCTCAAAGGTCACTTCAACCTCTAAATCTATTATCTTATGATAAATGAAGCACACCTAGATAGAAGAGATAGGTTTGTTCATATTTATTGGTTCTGTTGTTGACATTGATTTAACTATTACTTGAATTCAAATCAATAACTCACTAGAGTGAGATAAGCTTAACCTTCAATGAGAAGCAAAAAAAAAAAATACAAAGGAAGGAACACTCATAGGGAGCCAGGTTTACTAATGACTTAAATGCCTACCCACAGATTTCACAAGGAAGTATGTCCTCTTCTAATTGTTAAGCAACAGTTCCTTTTTCAAATGGTCTCATCAAATTGCCTTTCTCTTGAACAAAGGAATGACATTTCAATCTGTTCTTTTGAAGGAACTATAGAGCCACTCAGAACTCAGATCATAAAGTGATTACACTAACTGTGCAATCAGACAAGTAAGCACTTTTGCCCCTGCAGATAGCTGCATATACATGTACTCTTTTGCAGTTTCCCAATGGGGAGATGAACATCATAGTTGGAATTCTTACCGTTGCCCACCTAGCCTCCAAAATTCAGTTATCTTTTTTCCCCTGATGTAAACATCCAATCAGTCACTGCATCCTATTGATTCTGCTTTCCCAATATCAGTCAACTCTGTTATTTCCTTTGTTCAACTGCATTTATTTATTATGCACTTTAAAAATAAGCAAACACAAGTATTTCAATAGACAAAGAACAAAAAAAGGTGTATACAAATTTATGGATGTCTAATATATTCAGCTTCTTAAAAGTGTATAATAAATTTAACACAATAATGTTGAGTTGCCTGTCTCCTCCGTTTCCTTCTGCTCTTATCTGTGTATTTTCTTAATCTTTCCTTGATGGTCTTATTTCTTTTCTTTTCCATTATCTCCCCCCAGCACTATACCACAAAGAAAAAAAATGCCCTTCTTAATTATAAAGAAGTAAAATAAAATAAAACAAATTCCTATATTGTCTGAGTATAAGAAAGCAAGGCTCTTTCTCTACCCCCAAACTATCACTTCTCTTTTAAGTAGCATTATCCCATGCTATCACCCCATCCTGGCTATATTCTATTTCCTTTCTAATACTGATTCCTTGGCAAAAATATCCAACTCTCCGCTATACTCCTCTACAATACAAATTTATGGGCCTACTTTCTTATCGTGGATAGTCTATCTTTTCTGATTTTTCATAAATCTGTTCTTTTCTCCTACCTGATTTTTCCTTCTCAACTTATTTCAACTGAACCCTCAATACAACAAAGCATTCATATTAATCCTCTCTAATGAGCTCACTGTTAAACTTAGAAAAGTAGACATTCTAAAATGTTGCTTTTCTCCTCAACCTTTCCTGCCATTCCCTCTTTTTCTTCCCCTTCTTTTTGGAGAACCTAATCTTATATTTCAATGGGGGGAAATGAGGTCATTCACCAAAACCTCCTTTTCCTTTCCTTATCTAACTCTCTTTGGTCATTTCCCATTATCTCCTTCCTCACTCCAATCTCTGATGATGAAGTGGCTCTTCTGCTTTACAAAGCCAATTCCTCTACATGTACTCTTGATCTCACTTCTCCCACTATTCACTATCAGGTTTTCCAGCCAATCAGCCCCATTTTATAGTCTCCAATTCCTCTTTATTGATTGGCTCCTAAACCAATACATACAAATACAACCAATTATATCCCATACTTTTGTGGTGGCAAAGAATTGGAAATTGAGGTAATGCCCATAAATTGGGGAAAGAATGAACAAATTGGGGCATATGTAATGTAATACTATTGTGCTCTAAGAAATAATGAACAGATGGATTTCAGGAAACAAAAAAAAAACCTTGGAAGATTTACATGAACTGATGCTGAGTGTAGTGAGCAGAACCAGGAGAACATTGTACAATGTAACAGCAACATTGTGTGATAATCAACCATGATAGACTTAGCTCTTCTCAGCAATACAATGATTCAAGGCAATTCCAAGAGACTCATGATGGAAAATGCTATCCATATTTAGAGAAAGAACTATGGACTCTGAAGGCATATTAAAACACAGTATTTTTACTTTGTTGTTTTCCCTTTTGTTCTGTTTCTTTCTTCACAATATGACTAATGAACAAATATGTTTAACATGGTTGCACATATATAACCTATATCAAATTGCTTGCTGACTTGAGGAGGAGAGAGGAGACTGCAGGAGAGAGAAAATTTTGGAACTCAAAATATAATAAAAATGTTGAAATGTTGAAAATTATATCTATATGTGATTGGAAAATATGCTATCCAAACAATATAACATATTTCTAAACTCCATTTTCTCTGAACATTTGGCTACTCAGTTTATTTCAGATTGGAATGTAACAGTTTTTCCATGAATCTTTGGGCTAGAAGTTAATTAAAGGCCATTTAATACAATGACCCTCAATTTACAGTTAAAGAAATCTAGCCTGGGAGAGGTGACATGAGTTGGCCAATGTCATTTGGGTAATAAACAAAAGAGTTTTCACAGCTGTCATTAGTAGCATGGGGACAATTATATTTTCAATGTGTACATCAGAAAGATCTTTATAATGTAAAGCACTCTCAGAATGTGAGGGAGGTATAGGTGGTGATATGTCTGGACCAGCAATTTAATCAGTATAGGGATCTCTCAGTGCAGAAAGTTCTTCCACTAATGCAAATTGGCAGCTCATCTCTAATTTATAATTCCAGGGTGTTGCCGAAGGCACTAAGATATTAAATAACTTTTCCATGGTCAGTCAGTCACTGTTTCAGTGGCAAAACTTAAACAGTGTAATCATATTTTCCCGACTGGAAAGCCAGACCTCTTTCTATAGAGTCAGTTAAGTGGTATACTAGATATCACTTTGGTCTCTGGTTTGGAAGACCTGAGTTCAAATACTTTCCCTTGCTGGGAAAGTTACTTAAGCTACATGTATGAGTATATAAAACCCATGGTAGGTTGATTGCTTCAATTCTTTTTCATATATGTTACCAGAGAAAGAATTGAAAGACAATGTAGATGCTTCTCAGGACTGAAAAGAATTATTTTGGATTGGGGAAATGTATCATATGTCCAAAAATGTGCCCCATATTTTCCAAAAATGCCAAGTTTTTCAATAGGTGATGAGAGGCTGGATTATAAGAGTCCAGTCCTTAAATCATATAGAATATGCTCCACCAACCCATCTGGAGGTTTGATGTGCCTGCTTCTGAAAAAAGATGTTGGAACATCACTTTGCCTCCGTGCTTCAGAGTTAGAGTTATTGTCTAACTTTCTTATTTTATATTTCAAAAGCTTTTAATTGGCTGCTGAGCTAAAACTAAGGGTTTATACAAAAGAGTCAAACTATTATTTTTCCCCCTGGTAGCTTCAAGTAAGGCAGAAGAAGAAATGTTAGGGGACTCCATGAGTAGGTTGGGAAGAAGTTGCTGTAGTAGCAGAGGCCTATGCTATAACTTCCATATCTGCTCCCCACCAAAAAAAAAAAAAAAAGAAAGAAAGAAAGCTGCTCCCACCCTGCCAGTATATGCTATAATTGCATGGCACCAGTTTCTTCTGACTTTGTTGTTTTGTTCCTGCTTGTACTTAGAAGAATGAAACAAACTTATATGATCTTATGAATGTCTAGATTTCAGAAGAACCATCATAAGTCTGCTTTATTAATTGTAGCTGGTAGCAGCAATAATCAGACCCATTAAGTAGCTGGTCTTGAGAAGTAACCTGCTTGACCCAGCCATCAGTGTATGAATTAGTAGCTGAAATACCTCACTGTAAAAGAGGGTGCCTTTACTATGAGCTATGACTATGCCATGTCCAAAAGTAAATTTAGTAAAGAATTCTTAAGAGGAGAAAAGAACTTTCAGAGCTGGGAAATACCACCATATTTGGAAGTGGCAGGATTGGGAACATTTTGTAGAACTTATTTTGAGTTTGAGTCCACTGGGAATTTTTGTTTTGGCTGTCATCCTCTCAGCTTGTTACTCTGGACCTGGGGGCTTGCTGAGGGCTGAAAGCTCTAGGTACCTGTGGCTTTAGCAGTTACAGAATCAAGAGAAATTTAGAAATAAAAGCTGGTGGAATGAGGACACTTCCATAGTTATCCATAGCAAAATCTTCCCTTGGCTGAGGTGGGGCCAAGATGGTGGAGAGAAGCCAGCAAGTTTCATGAGCTCTCCTGTGGTTCCCTCAAAAAGAACATTAAAGCAAGCCTCTAAATGGATTCTAAAACCACAGAACCTACAAAAGGACAGAGAGACACAATCTTCCAACTTCACAAAATTTAGAAGACTCCAGGAAAGTTAGGTTATACTCAGGCAAAAGGGGAGCATGGCTCAGCTTAGTACAGAGCAGTACAGAACAGAGGGGTCTATGCAAGTCAGCAGGAAGCTCTTGGCCAAAGCAGAGCAACTGAGCCCCCTTGATCCTGGCTCAGAAAGCTGGTGGCATAGCACACCAGTTGTGAGATCTGCCAGCAACAGATGAGAGGGTAGACTGCCAGCTGGAGGGCCTCCCAGGGGACAGGCTTGACTGGGCCAGGCCATCCCAGCACCTAGAGAAAGCACAGGGAGCAAGCCCAGGGCAGTGAGGAATCTACAAGGCACAGAGGCCTCAGAGTAGAAAGCCAATGATACAGCACCTATTTCCCAGTACAAGAAGCGTGAAAAGGTGAACCTCGTGCCCCAGGAGTAGACCTCAACTTTAAAAAATAAACCACAATATGAGTAAGAAAAAGAAGAGGGTTCTTATCATTGAGAGCTTCTGTGTCAACAGGGAAGAGCTAAACATAAACTCAGATGAGGACTATACTCTCAAATTTCCTACATGTGAAGCCTTAAGAGGGAAGATGAATTGGCCTCAAGACCAAAAAGCCTTCTTGGAAGAGTTCAAAAAGGATTTTAAAAATCAATTGAGTGGGCCGCTAGATGGCGCAGTGGTTAAAGCACTGGCCCTGGATTCAGGAGTACCTGAGTTCAAATCTGGCCTCAGACACTTGACACTTACTAGTTGTGTGACTCTGGGCAGGTTACTTAACCCCCATTGCCTGCAAAAAAAAAAAAAATCAATTGAGAGATGTGGAAGAAAAAATGGGCACAAAGAAGCTACAGAGTGGAAAAGGAAGGACAGAGATTGACTGGAGGAAACAATTCCTCAAAAAGTTCATTTGGCCAAATGGAAAGGAAGGCACAAAAGCTTACTGAAGAAAACAATACCTTAAAAATTCGAATTGGACAGATAGAAGCTAATGACACCATGAGAAACCAGGAATCAGTCAAACATAATCAAAAGAATGAAAAAATAGAAGACAATGTGAAATACCTTATGAAAAAGACAACTGACCTGGTAAATAGATACAGAAGATATAATTGAGAAGTATTGGATTACATGAAGGCCATTATCAGAATAAGAGTCTAGACACAATGTTGCAGGAAATTATCAAGGAGAACTGCATCGATATTGCAAAATCAGAGGATAAAATTGTCATTGAAAGAATCCACCAATCACCTCGTGAAAGAGACACCAAAAGGAAAACTCCAAGGAATTTTGTAGCCAAATTCTAGATTTATCAGGTGAAGGAGAAAATACTCCAAGCAGCCAGAAAGAAGCAATTTAAATATCATGGAGCCACAATCAGGATTGCATAAGACCTGGCAGCTTCAAAATTAAAGGATCACAATGCTTGGAATATGATATTCCAGAAAACAAGGATCTTGGATTGCAACCAATAATCATTGACCCAGCAAAACTGACCATTATCTTTCAGGGTAAATGATGGACATTCAATGAAATAGGAGACTTTTGGGCAGCTAGATGGTGCAGTGGATAGAGCACCGGCCCTGGAGTCAGGAGTACCTGAGTTCAGGTCCGGCCTCAGACACTTAAAACTTACTAGCTGTGTGACCCTGGGCAAGTCACTTAACCCCAATTGCCTCACTAAAAAAAAAAAGAAAAAGAAATAGGAGACTTTTAAGGTTTCATGATGAAAAGGCCAGAAATGAATGGAAAATTTGATCTTAACATACAAGACTCAAGTGAAGTTTAAAAAGACAAACAGGGAAAAATTATTCAATAAGGTTAAACTGTTTATATCCCTACATGGGAAGATAATATTTATAACTCGAGAACTGTATCTATATTTGTACAAATAGAAGGAGTATACATAGAGGGTATAAATATAAATTATCTTTGATATGATAATATAAAAATTAAGGGGAGAAAAAAGAGTATATGGGGAGAAGAGGAAAGGAGAGATAGAATGGTTTTAATTACATCATGTGAAGAGGCACAAAAAAACCCCCTATTACAACAGAGGGAAAGAAGGGAGGGGGGAATTGTTTCAACTGCAATCTTGTGGAATTTGGTTCAGTGAGGGAATAACATATATGCTCATATGGATAAAGAAATTTAGCTTATTCTTTATGGAAGTAAAAGTGTAAGAGGAAGAGGGGGCGCTGATAGAAGAGAGGACAAAAGCAGGGGAGAAAAGGGTAAATAAAGAAAAGGGAAGGGAATTGATAAAAGGGAGGGCAGATTGGGGGTGGTAGGGGTCAGAATCAAAATGCTAGTGAGGAAGAATAGGGTGAAAGAAGAAGAAGAAGGAAAAAGTACAAAGGGCATAATTAGCATAGAGGGAAATAGTAATAATTGTGAATGTGAATGGGATGAACTCTGCCATTAAATGGAAGCAAATAGCAGAGTGGATTAAAAACCTGAATCCTACAACATGTTGTTTACAACACATTTAAAGCAGAGAGATACACATAGAGTAAAGGTAAAAGGTTGGAGTAGAATATATTATGCTTCAGCTGAAGTAAAAAAAAATCAGGGTTAGCAATCCTTATCTCATACAAAGCAAAGGCAAAAATAGATCTAATTTAAAGAGATAAGGGCAGAAACTGTATCTTGCTAAAAGGTATGATAGATAATGACATGATATCAATACTAAACATGTATGTACCAAGTGGTATAGCATCCAATTTCTTAGAGAAGTTAAATGAGGTAAAAGAGGAAGTTGCAAAATTATACCGGTTTGGGATCTGAATTTTCCCCTCTCAGAATTAGATAAATCTAATGACAAAATAACTCAGAGAGAAAATAAAGAGGAGAATAGAATGTTAGAAAAGTTAGGTATGATAGATTTCTGGAGAAAATTGAATGGGGATAGAAAGGAATATAACTTTTTCTTGGCAGTGCATAGCACATACTCAAAAATTGACCATATATTTAGGGAACAAAAACCTCATAGTCAAATGTAGAAAGGCAGAAATAGTAAATGCATCATTCACAGATGATGATTCAATAAACATTACATATAATAAGGAGGCATGAAAAGGTAGACTGAAAATTAATTGGAAACTAAATAATCTCATCCTAAAGAATGAGTGGGTCAAACAACAAATTGTAGAAACAATAACTTCATCTAAGACTGGCGAGTAAAAGTATGTGATCACCCTATTTCTGTCCCAAATGTAAGGAAAATTAGCTGGGGTTTATTATGTATTTGTTACTTAGAAATTAGAGGCTACTGAATTAGTTTTGGGGCATCCAGCATTTATAAATGAATATTAAGTATTAGTAAGGAGAGCACACATGACTGAAAGATAGGAAAGCCTAGCTAGGAAAAAGAAGAGAAGAGAGAAAATAGGGATCCCTAAAGGGCTGCATCTGTTCTCACCCAATTCTCATGCCAGAGAGAGCAAGTGTCTGCCCAAGCTTCCTGAGGGCAGGAGCAGAGCCTGCCCATACACATTTTTCAAATCTAATTGGCTAGCATCACTCAAATCTATTGGTTCAATGGATTTTAGGATGGTTCATTGCAGTCATGCTGAGTTCAGAGCCCAGAGAACAGATCCTCTGGCTGGAACAAGGCATTCAGGTAGTTGTTGTTTTGAGTTAGGTAACTCCCAAACTCTGGGCTGACCTTAAGAAAGGTCAGGCCGGGCTCTCTCAATGGAGCCCCTTGGGAGTCACAAAACCCCTATTATTAATAATTTTCTCACAAAAGAGAATGAAAATAATGAGAAAATATACCAAAACCTATGGTATATAGCCAAAGCAGTGCTTGGGAGGAATCTTACATCTCTAAATGCTTGCATGAATAAAAAAAAGAAATAGGAGATCAATGAATTGGGCATGCAACTAAAAAAGCTAGAAAAAGAACAAATTAAATATCCCCAGTTAAATGCCAAATTAGAAATCCTGAAAATCAAAGAAAAAATTAATAAAATGGAAAGCAAGAAAACTATAAAATTAATCAAATAAAACCAAGAGCTGGGTTGATGAAAAAAACAATAAAATATACAAACCTTTGGTTAATTTGCTTTTAAAAAAAGAAAGAAGAAAACCAAATTACCAGTATCAAAAATGAAAGGGGCAAATTCACCACCAAAGAAGTGGAAATTAAAGCAATAATTAGGCACTATTTTGCCTAACTGTATGCCAAATAATTTGGCAGGCTAAATGAAATGGATAAATATTTACAAAAATACAAATTGCTCAGGTTAACTGAGGAGGAAGTAAAATCTTTAAATAAGCCTATATTAGAAAAAGCAATTGAATAAGTCATTAATGAACTCCCTAAGAAAAGAATAACTAATTCCAATACTATACAAATTATTTGGAAAAATAGGTGAAGAAGGAATTCTACCAAATTCCTTTTATGACACAACTATGGTGTTCATACCCATACCAGGCAGAACCAAAACAGAGAAAGAAAATTAGAGAACAATTTCCCTAATGAATATTGATGCAAAAATCTTAAATAAGAAATTAGCAAGGAGAATACAGCAAGTGATAACTAGGATAATACACTATGACCAGGTGGGATTTATACCAGCAATGTATGGTTGGTTCAACATTCAGAAAACTATCAACATAATCAACCACATCAATAAGAAAACTAACCAAAATCACATGATTATCTCAATAGTTACAGGGAAAGTTTTTGACTAAATACAGCATTCATTCCTAATAAAAAGACTAGAGAACAAAGGAATAGGTGGAGCTTTCCTTAAAATAATAAACAGTAGCTACTTAAAACCATCAGCAAATATTATATGTAATAGAGAATAGTTAGAGGCATTCCCAATAAGATCAGGGGTGAAACAGGGATGTCCATTATCACCTCTATTATTTAATATTGTACTAGAAATGTTAGCTTTAGCAATAAGAACAGAAAAGGGAATTAAAGGAATTGGAAGAAGCAAGGAGGAAACAAAATTTTCACTCATTGCAGTTGATATGATGGTATATTTAGAGAATCCTAGAGAATCAACTAAAAATTACTTGTAACAATTAACAACTTTAGCAAAGTTTTAGGATATAAAATAAATCCACATAAATCATCAGCATATCTATATATGACCAACAAAGTCCAGCAGGAAGAAATAGAAAGAAAGATTCCATTTAAAGTAACAGTAGACAATATAGAATACCTGGGAGTCTACTTGACAAGACAAACCCAGGAACTATATGAACACAATTACAAAACACTTTTTGGCACAAAACAAATCAGATCTAAATAATTGGAAAAATATCAATTGCTCATGGATAGGCCAAGCTAATATAATAAAAATGACAATTCTACCTTAAGTAATTTACTTGTTCAGTGCCATACCAATCAGACTACCTAAAATTATTTTATTGATCTAGAAAAAAATATAACAAAATTCTTCTGGAAGAACAAAAAATCAAGAATATCAAGGGAACTAATGAAAAAAAATGCACAGGAAGGTGGACTATCTGTGCCAAATCTGAAGCTCTACTATAAAGTGGGAGTCATCAAAACTATTTGCTACTGGCTAAGAAATAGAGTGGTGGGGGCGGTTAGGTGGCACAGTGGATAAAGCACCGGTCCTGGATTCAGGAGTACCTGAGTTCAAATCCGGCCTCAGACACTTGACACTTACTAGCTGTGTGACCCTGGGCAAGTCACTTAATCTCTATTGCCCCCCCCCAAAAAAAGAAAAGAAATAGAGTGGTGGATCAATGGAATAGGCTAGGTACAGGAGACACAGAAGGAAATAACTTTACTAATGTAGTGTTTGATAAACCCAAAGACTACACCTTCTGGGATAGGAATTCAGTATTTGACAAAAACTGCTGGGAAAACTGGAAGATATATGGCAGAAACTAGGCATAGACCGACATTTTACACCTTATATTAAAAAAAGGTCAAAATGGGTAAATTATTTTGACATAAATAGTGACACCATAGGTCAATTAGGAGAGGAAAGAATAGTTTACCTCTCAGATTTATGGAAAGGAGAACAGTTTATAACTAAACAAGAGACGGAGAATATTATGAAATGCAAAATGGACGACTTTGATTACATTAATTTAAAAAGTTTTTGTACAAACAGAAGCAATGCATGCAAAATTCAAAGGTAGGTAGAAAGCTGAGAAATAATTTTTACAGCCAGTATTTCTGATAAAGGCCACATTTCAAAAATATATCAGGAACTAAATCAATTTTATAAGAATCCAAGTCATTCCCAGATGAATAAATGGTCATAGGATAGGAACAGGCAGTTTTCTGATAAAAAAATCAAAGCTATCTATTGCCATATGAAAAAATTGTCTAAATCACTATTGATGTGAGAAATGCAAATTTAAACAACTTTGGGATGCCATCTCATACCTATCAGATTGGCTAATATGACAAAAAAGGAAAATAATAAATGTTGGAGAAACTGTGGAAAAATTGTAACACTAATGCATTTTTGGTGGAGCTGTGAACTGATCCAGCCATTCTGTAGAGCAACTTGGAACTATGCCCAAAGGGTTATAAAGCTGTGCTGGATATAAAGCCAGCAATAACACTTTTAGGTCTTTCCCCAAAGAGTCATAAAAAGAGAAAAGGATCCACATGTACAAAGCTATTTATAGCTGCTCTCTTTGTGTTGGCAAGGAATTGAAAATTGAGGGGCTGCCCATTGTAGTAAAAAGTTTTAGCAGTCGGTTAGCAATAATGGAGAGATGCCAGTTTTTGAAGGACCACCCTTTCGGGAAGGAGACTGACACACGTCGGTCCGGCCGCTAAGTATTCCACTTCCGGGGTTCGAGCTTAAAAGGCAAGGAGAGAAAGGAAGTGGGATCTCTCTTGCCTGCTCTTCTGGTCCGATGACTGCGCTGCTCAGACAGACTGACTGGAGTCCGACTAGTCCTGGCTCGCCGTTAGCAGCACGTGCCTGACTCGACTCTCTCCCCCCAATGGTGGCCTTGGGCTTTTGGTGAGTTTTATACAGAATATAGACTAAGCTTAGACTTAAGACTATTTGTTTTGTATTTCTACTTTCCTATCCCTCTAATCAACATCACCTTGTAACTACCAAACAATAAAAGCTCTAACTAGAGACCAGAGGTTTCTTCCATTTACTAGTCTGGGAGATAAATTAAGGGAAAGGTTAAAGAGGGGAGATTAATGCTCTAGTATCCAATTTAAATCTCACACCATCAACTGAGGAATGGCTAAACAAGTTGTGGTATATGACTGTAATGGAATACTATTGGGCTGTAAGAAAAAATGAGCAGGCGGATTTCAAATAAACCTAGAATTACTTAGATGAACTGATACTCAGTGAGATGAGCAGAACCAGGAGAACATTGTACATAGTATCAACAACATTGTGTGTTGATCAGCTGTGATAGATTTGACTCTTCTCAGCAATACAATGGTACAAAGGACTCATCATGGAAAATGCTTTCCAAATCCAGAGAAAATGAACTGCAGAATCTAGATGCAGATGGAACAGTCCTATTTCTCCTTTTTTTTGTTTCTCTTTTTTGTGGTTTTTCTCTTTTGCTCTGATTCTTTTTTCATAGCATGACTAATGCAGAAATATTTTTAATGTGATTGTACATATATAACCTATATCAGATTGTTTGCTTTCTGGAGGAGACAGAGGGAGTGGAGGGAAGGAGAAAAATTTGAAACTAGAAATCTTAGGAACACAAATGTTGAAAACTATTTCTACATGTAACTAGAAAATGATAAAATACTTTTATTATATAAAAACAAAAAACAATAAAAATAAACCAAAAAAAATCTTCCCTTGGCAATGTTTCAGTAATAGCCCTATAACCCTAATGAAGTAGAATTTCAAAAGTTAATACCCCATAGGGACTTAGGCAGTGGCATAATTCAGGAAATGAGAAAGTATAGGGAAACTCTGAAAACAAGAAATAAAGCCCATAGGTTAAGATGTGAAAAATTTAGAGGAAGAGAATAATTCTGCAATACTAGAACAGAGAATTAATTGATTACATGGAATATAAGGATAGTTGGAAGGCTTAATAACAGAGTTTAAAATGCTTTTTTATTTATAAAGAGTAGGACAGACAATACAATAGAGCAAGAAAAATAAATCTTAGCAATGTAGAAGACACCTTGAAAGACATAGTTAAAAAAACAGAACTCAAAAATTCAATGATAAAACAAGAAACATTAGAGTAATATATATATAAAATAGCAAAATGGCAGGATAAATGATACACGGATAAGCAAATACCTGGACAATTATCAACCTCCCAGGAAATCAAATGAAACAAAACATTGTATAATACTTGGGAAATTACAAGACAAGTGTTCTAGATTATGAGCAACAGAGGACAGAATGCAAATATAATCCATAATTACCTCATGAATAAAACTCAAAATTTTTCACACTTAAAGAAGACTGTCAAATATATCCCTCATGAAAGAAAGAGTTTTGGTACCAATAAATCATAGTCTAAATCACAACGGACTGTACGTTTACTGCAATGAAAGGAAGACATGTTTGAAATATGATATAACAAAAACAAAAATAAAAGGCATTCATTCAAAACAACTTATTCTACAAATCATAGTATTGTAAACATAGAAATCTAGAAAGTTAAAGACGCAAACTTGAAAAGTCTAAGATAGTGTTTACAATCTGAACAACAACAACAAAACAGATTTGATGGTTGATTCTGAAATGGTTTATTCCAGATGGTTTATTCCAAATACCAACATCTCCTAGGATTTGTTCAAAACTAGCCTTAGCTAAACCTATGATCATAAATTACTGCAGAAAGGACTCCCTATTCATTAAAAAAGGTTAGAAAAACTAGAAAAGCCATTTAGAATGAATAATTTTTACACAAACTTCTTAGACAACAAACTAATGCAAGCTATAAATATAAATGTAAAAAAAAAAGAGAAAGGACATATAGGGAAAAATAAGAGAAAGAAAGGAAGGGGTGAAGAAAGAAAAGATAGAATAAAGAAAGGAAAAGGAAGGAAAGATTGCAGGAGAGGAAAAGATAAAGTAGTCTCTAACATTCTTTCTAGCTCTTTATCTGGTGATCTTAAGAGCTAGATGGGAATAAATTGAGGTGTTTTTTTAGGTTTATGGTTTTGAGAAAATATTTGTTGTCAAGCAAGGTATAAAAGTGATCAGAAAACAGTTTTGATTACTTTTTTTTAAGATTAGACAAGGAAAAAATCAATATAACTAGAACAAGAAAATAAATTATTAATTAGGAATTCTCATCAAATATCTCTGATAAAGGCCTGATACATCAAATGAACTAATAAAAATAATATAAGATAAAACATCCCAGTAGATAAATGGTTGCAGGAAATGAATAAACTTTTTTCTGAAGAATAAATGCAATTAATCAACAATTTTATTAATAAAATTTTAAGTCACTAATAGTAAGAAAAAACAAGTTAAAACAACACGGAAGATTTAAATGCTTTATATCCTGAGAATTAACAATGATAATAGAGAAGTAACTAATACTGCACTACTGGTGGAGTTATGAAATGACCTGGAGTGCAGGACAGTTTGAATGAAAAGTGGCAGAGTTACACAGGGAAGGTAGTCAGTGGTACTTTATTGTCACTTACAAGAGGAGGGGGAATTCCTATAGGGGATAGTCTCAGTGCACAGTTTTCTCCCCTGGCTGAGGGTAGCATACAGTGGGATGGTTTCTGAACATCAAACTATGTCATGTATCTGTACTCCAGTTGAAAGTCCTGAGTCCGTTAAGGAAAAACAATAACAAAATTCTTAAGTAGTTTAGACAAACCAATGGGATACCCATCAGAGATATCTCTGGTAATCATAGAATGAGTTAAATGGGGATATTTTCTAAATTTCATAGTAAGAAGTGAGTATTAAAAAGCAGGAACAAAGAGATTTAATTATAACTGTGCCAATCTAGCACTGTAGGGAGCTGTGTCCATATCCCTCAAGCAGGTTTTCATTGGTTCACATGATCCAACCATTTTGAAAAGCAATTTAGAACCATGCAGGAAAAGTGACTAGCATCTTCATTCTCTTTGAACTAGAGATACACAACTGGGCTTATATCTAAATGGGTATATGTACATACACATATACACACATATGTATACACATGCATGTGTATATGTATAAAATATACACATACATGAATGCATATATATGTATGTGTGTGTATATTAATGCATGTATACTAAAGGCTTCCATTACAGTCAAAATATTTATAACACTGAGGGGATTATAGTGGATATCTGAATAGAATGCAGATATTGATAATTTGTGGAATTGCTGCAAAACTGTGGCATATGTGCATAATATTGCTGTGGTAGGCAAGGTAATAAAGCTGGAAGGAAAGTAAGTCTTTTGCTCTTTCATAATGTACTATCTATTGTTCTCTTTAAAGTGGCAGTCTTCTATCCACTGGCATCCTACATAAGTCCTTTCTTCTTCTTCCAACTTATTGTTTCTTTACTGAGAAAATAGAGGCACTTCCTTTGAATTCTCTTTCCTCCTCTAATCTGTATTTCAGTATCTTTTAAAATTCTTCATCTCTTCACTTTCTCATTAAAAAAAAAAGTAGCCTTTCTCCCTACCAAGGCCAGTTTCTCATTTCATTTTTAATTATTTCACACAAGTTTTCCCTGTTTTTTTCTAAAAACATACCTTTCATTATTCATGTATTTCATAATATTCCATTACATTCATATACTATAATTTGTTCAGCTATTCCTCAAATGATGGGCATCCCCTTAATTTACAATTATTTTCTGTGACAAAAAAATAAGCAAAAAGACCTGTTATAGTTTTAGATATGTGAATCACTTGCCTCTTTCTTTGATCTCTTTGAGTTATATACCTTAGAAGAAGTATTATTGGGTCAAAGGATATGCACTGTTTAGTACATTTTGGGACATTGCTCCAAACTGCTTCCCACAATGGTGAGACTATTTCATAACTCCACCAATAATGCATTGCTGTACCTGTTTTCTCACAGCCCCTCCAGCATTTTTCGTTATCTGTTTTTGTCATGTTATCCTATCAGGTGGGTGTGAAGTGGTACCTAAGAGCTGTTTTCAGTTGATTTTCTTGAATTATTAGGAAATTAAAACTTTTATACACACACACACACACACACACACGCACACACATATATATATATAGCTTTGGATACCTTATATTTCTTTCTCTTAAAACTGCTTATTCATGTACTTTGACCATTTGTCAATTGGGGAATAACTTTTATTAGTATAAATTTAAAAAAAAAAAACCTTTATCAGAAAAACTTACTGCAAAGATTTTCCCCCAGTTGCCCATTTTCCTCTAATTTTAGCTATAGTAGTTTTATTTGTGCCAAGCCTTTTTTAATTTTATGTCATCAAAATTATCCATTTCATGTCATTTGAAACTCTCCACCACTTGTTTGATCACTAACTCTTCTCATCTCCATAGATCTGACAGGCAATTGCTTCTATGTTCCATGAATTTGCTTATGATCCGACAATTTATTTCAAATAATGTACCTGTTTTGAATTTATCTTCATATATGCCATGCTGTTAGTCTATTCCTCAAGACTGATTTCCAGTTTTTACCCCCAAAAAAAATTGAATAATGGGTTCTGTTCACAATAGCTGGTATCTTTTGGTTTGCCAAACACTAGGCTACTGCACTCATTTGCTTCTTTATGATTTGTATCTAATCTACTCAAATGATTGACTTCTTTATTTCTTATAAATTTGTTTTAATTTTTAAATTTTTGTAGTATATTCTGAGATATAATACTACTCCTTGCCTTTTAAAAATTGATTCTCTAGATATTTTTGATCTTTTATTTCTCTTGATGAATTTAATTATTTTTCCAGCTTTATAAAGTAATCCTTTAGTAGTCAGATTTGTATAACACTTATTAAGTAAATATATTTAGAGAATCTGTAATTTTATCATCATGGCTTAGCCTACATATGAGTAATTCATATTTCTCCAAATATTTATGCTTTTATTTTGGGGTGGAATGTTTCATAATTATGTTCATATAGTTCCTGTGAGTGTCTTGGGAGGTATGTTCCTAAGTATTTTATATTGTCCATAGTTATGATAAATGGTATTTCCATTTCTATCTCTTCCTGTTGTATTTTGTTGGTAATATACAGGAATGCTAATGATTTGTGTGGGTTTATTTTAAATCCTGCAAATTTGCTGAAGTTATTGTTTTGATTAGTGTTTTTTTCTAGTTGACTCTCTAGGGTTCTCTAAGTAAACCACCAAATTACCAGTAAAAAGCGAGTTTTATTTCCTCTTTCACTATGTCATAGATTCAATTTCGTTTTCTTGTTATATTGCTATAACTAGAATTTCTATTACAATATTGAATAAAAATGGTGATAATGGACATTCTACTTTATCTTTCATCTTATTGGAAAGGCTTTTATCTTTTCCCCATTAGAGATAATGCTTGCTCTTACTTTTAGATAGGTACTATTTATTATTTTAAGGAAACTTCAATTTCTTTCTATGCTTTTGTGTGTATGTGTATTTTTACAGGAATGGGTGTTGTATTTTTTCAAAAGCTTTTTCTAAATCTACTGAATTAATCATATATTTTGTGTCTTTGTTATCAATATGGTCAATTATTTTTATAATTTTCCTAATTTTGAATCAGTCCTATATTCCAGGTCTAAATATAGTCTGCTTGAAGTAAATGTAGGTCAAAGGAGTTTTGTGCCATAGTCTCCTTGCTAATATATATATTTTTTAAAAATTACATCAATATTCAATAAGGACATTGGTCTAAAGTATCCTTTCCTTGCTCTCACTCCCTCTGTTTTAGCTATTTTTTTAAAGTGAGACAATTGGGGTTCAGTGACTTGCCCAGGGTCACACAGCTAGTAAGTGTTAAGTGTCTTAGGCCGTATTTGAACCCAGGTACTCCTGACTCCAGGGCTGGTGCTCTATCCACTGTGCCACCTAGCTGCCCCTGGTTTAGCTATTAAGACCATATTTGGACTCAGAGAAATAATTTGATTGCACCTCTCCTTAACCCAGTTTTCAAACATTTTATGTCATATTGGAATTAATTGTGTTTTTTAAATATTTGCTAGAATTTAATTGTAATGCCATCTGGTCCTATTTTTTCTTTCTTTCTTTGGAAACTCATTTATGGCTTCTTCAATTAATTTTCTCTGATCTTCCAAAATTTTCTATTTATGTCTTTTATACTACCATACTTTCATTAATCCAGGTTCACAACCTCAGAGTCATCTTTCCTTTTTCCTTCTTCCTAATTTCATTTAATTAAAGCATTTAAAAAAATCATAGGTCACAGTTTTGTTTGTTTGTTTGCTTCTAATTGTGTAGGAGAGGTTACAATTCCAGACAATTTCTATGGTGATTATGGATCAAAATATAATGCTTAAATTGGCATCACCATTTTTTAAAAGACAACATATTTCTCTGTGTGTATATGTATATGTATGTATTAATATATGTATATGTATATGTATATATGTATATGTATATGTGTGTATATGTGTATACATACATATATATATATAATTTGATAAACTGATTTAACTCCAGGCTATAATCTGAAGAATTACAGGTAACTCCATGATCCTCCTTGTAGTCCAGTGGAATAACCATTAGATTAAATATCTGAATACCTGTGTTCAGGTCTCAATATCCCATTACTTGACTGTGGGAAGTCACTTAACATTTCAGCATCTCATTTTCATACTCTGGGCAATGCAAATCAGAAGAGATGGTCTCTGAAGTCCTTTCGAGTTTTAACATTGTATAGTCTGTTTCCCCTTCCTTAAGAAAGACCTAGAAATACTTATATGAACTGATGAATAGTGAAGTAAGCAGAACCAGGAGAACATTGTGCACAGTGACAGCAATATTGTTTGATGTAGAACTGTGAATGACATAACTATTCTCAGCAAAACAATGATCCATCACAATCCCAAAAGATTAATCATAAAGCATACTGTCCACCTCCAGAGAAAGAACTGATATTGATTAAACACAGACTATAGCATGCTACTTTTTACTTTCTTTCATTTTTTCTTTTATTCAATTGTTCTTACACAAAATGACCAATATTGTAATGCCTTACATAATTGCACATGTATAACCTCTATTTTGATTGCTTATCACCTGAGGGAGGAGGAAGGGGAGAGAGGGAAGAAGGAACAGAATTTGTTACTCAAAACTTTAAATAAAATATTTATTGTTTTAAAAATTCTATGTATCATATTAGAAAGCCATCCCATTTTCCAAAATGCTATGTTCTAAGGTTGATTCTGACTAGCATTTTATGAACTAAATTCTATTTTTATATATCCTTTGGTAATTGTTAATGATAAATATCCTGCATGCTTAAATAACATTTTGATTATTACACAAAGCAAAATTCAAACGAGGTTTGTTTCTGCTTATTGTTTAAAAAAATCCCTTGTGTCTCTTTGCAGTACAAGAACCTGCAATTTTTCCTTCAAGATGGTTTAATGTATTATTTGTGGTAAATGAGAACTTTCCTTTAATATATTATCCAAGTGTGTATTTGGTAATTTTCTCATCAACCGTTTATTCCAGCAAACCTATTAATTGTTTCCTGTCACTAGTATAACTTCATGACATTTTTGTACCATATTTCTAAGTAGTGCTTGATGAAGCACTTAAACTGTTTAATGTTTCAAGTTATTCCCTTACCCCTGTTTGTGAGACTTAGTTTCTTCCTCAGTAAAATGATAGGTTTGAACTCAAATTAATAACTTGGGATGGGAGTCAGGAGGACCTGAGTTCAAATATGGCCTTAGACATTTACTAGCTTTCTGAGCCTGGGTAAGATATTTAAACCCTGTTTGTCTCAGTTTCCTCATTTTTGTTTGTTTTTTTTTTTTGGTGAGGCAATTGGGGTTAAGTGACTTGCCCAGGTTCGCACAGCTAATAAGTATTAAGTGTCTGAGGCCAGATTTGAACTCAGGTCCTCCTGACTCCAGGGCTGGTGCTCTATCCACTGTGCCACCTAGCTGCCCCCAGTTTCCTCATTTGTAAAATGGAGATAATGATAGCACCTAACTCCCAGAGTTGTTATGAGGATCAAATGAGAAAATAATGGTAATGCACTTAGCACACTGCAAGGTATATAGGAAATAAATGCTATATAAATATTTATTATTATTTTGGGGGCATCTAGGTGGTTCGGTAGACAGAGCCCTGCACCTAGAGTCAAGAAAACTTCAGTTCAAATGCAGCATCAGACATTTAACTGCTGGGCAAGCCATTTAACTCTCAGTTTCCTCAGCTTTAAAATGAGGTGGAGAAGAAAATGTCAAAAGCACTCCAGTGTCTTTCCCAAGAAAATCCCAAATGGGCAAAAATGATTGAAATGACTAAATATTTGTTGTTGTTGTTGTTGTTGTTGTTGTCATTGTTGTTAACTTATTATATGTCAGAAACTGTACTAAACACTGGGAAAAAAGAAAAAAAATATACAAAGTAACTCCCCCCAAGGAAATCACATTCTAAGAGGGGGAAGACAACACATAAAACAGGACTGGAAAATTTAAATTTGTATCATATGTGGACAGGATGGTGAAAAGCAGTCAGGGAATTGGGGCCCCAAAAAGATGAGGCAAAAGCTTTACTATCAGAATTGAGGGAACCACAGGTTTCAGCCATTCAAAAAATATTTAAGGAAATAATAGTAGGTTTCCCAACCCTGGTGATTTTCAAGTACATGTTTTATGATGGCTTTTTGTTGATGGTATGAAGGAGTTATTGAGAGAGAGATTGATATAGTGAAACAATCAATGGATGTTTAGTCAGATATTATGGGTTTAAATTCCACAGTTGCCACTTCGTATCTGTGTGATATTGGACAATTCACCTGTAAAATAAGTTGGTTATACTACATATTTCCTAAATTCCAGCTCTATGTTCTGTGATCCTAAGATAACTTTACAGTTCTTAATTATAGTAAATTACCATTGAATTTTCTGGCTTTAATTCTGAGAATATAGGATCCTGAATGGATGTAGGGAGGGATTTTTGTTTTCCTCCCCATTGGAAATCCTAGTAAACTAAAGAGAAGAGAATTAGCTGTAGAGCAGTTGTGATGGTAATATCAATGAACAATCCTATAAAAATTTCAGTGAAATAAATGGAATATATAAATACAGACATATAGGAATATAAAAGAATAGAAGAGAACACTATTATAATGTTAGAAAAGAGGTAAATATGCTTTCAGAGCCATGGAAAGGCTTGCATTAACTGATGCTGAATGAAGTAACTAGAACCATAAGAAAATTTGTATTGTAATATTGATATTATTAAAAGAAATAACTGAGGTATTTTAAAACTCATCATATAAATAATTAACTGTGAATCCAGGAGATTGATAAAGAAGAATACTATCCACCCAGTGACTGTTATGACAGAGTTAATGGGCTAATATATAATTTTAAAAATGCATTTTAGAAGGTGGCTAATGTAGGACTATATTTTGCTTGATATATTTTGCTATGTGAATTGGGAGTTCTATATTCATTTTTTCCCCAATGGAAACTGTTGGTTGAGGTTTGGAGAGAAAAAAGTGAATTTTTGACAATAGAAAAATATTTTAAAAACATTTAAAAGAGGGCAAGGGAGGGAAAGCTCTTGTCACTGGAGGAAAGGGACAAACAGAGAATGCTCCATGGAAGATTTGAGCTTGCACTTAAAAATCAGTAAGAATTTAAAAAGTGAAGATGAGAGATGATGAATGTCAGCTTGGGAAACTGCATAAGCAAAGGTGGTATGATGGCAAATGGCCATATATTTCCTCTGAATGTTCAGTAGCCTAGTGGTCATGAGCCACATGGTTTTTAATATTAGAATGAGATAATTTGTTAATGTAATCAAGGGCCATATTATTTTGAATCCTGAAAACCAAGCTAAGGAATTAAGGTAAGAGACAACCTGGTCTAGTGGATAAGGTGCTTGATGTGAAGAAAGACCAGGTTCAATACCTCCCACTGATTATTATCACTGTAAGATATGATATGTGACTATGGTCAAATTACTTTAACTCTTTTACGATAAAATTTCCTTATCTATATAGTAGAAGCAATAGGGCTTTAGTGTAGCCACTTTTCTCACAGGTTTGTTATTGGAATCAAATGAGATAAGCAGTGTAAACTTTTCAAACTCTAATGTGAAATTTACAGATCAACTATTATTATTGGATGATTGGAGAATCATTGAGAGTTTGTTTTATTTTTTTGAGCAAGGGAATTGACATGATTGGAGCTATGCAATAGGAAGATTTATGTACTACTCATTTCTGCCATATATACTTATTAAATGCTTACTCTTTGTACCAGAGATCCCAAAACAAAAATGGAAGAGTTCTGTATTTATTGGATGATTTCATGCATGGAATCAGGGAAGACAAGACAAATTACTGAGGAGACTCTTTTAATAGACAAGGAATAAAGTAATGAAAGTCTGAACTAACATAATAATAGTGGGTATCAAGAAATGAAGCAAATATTAGAACTTTCTCTGCTATAGGAAAAAATGACATTGGGTATAGGAGAAAAAGCTAAGGAATTAAAATAAGTCACATCCTGGATATGGAATTTATTGATGTAGAGCTAGAAGGGACCCCCAAAGCCATCTCATCCAACCCCATTTTACTGATGTTTGAAAATGAAATGATTTGCCTAAGGTCACATAGCTATTAAGCAGTTGAGACAAGATTTGAAGCCTAATACTCTGAGTACAGATTCAATGCTCTCTCTTTTACCAAATTGACTTCTCCATCTGCTGGTTTCTTTTGATTCAGGAGTTTGGAATCTCTGATTTTAGGACTGCTCAGGATTCAGCAATTTTACTTTTCTCTGGAATGTACTTATGTGAGGTTTAAGGGTAAGATTCCTTTAAACTGCTGAATTATATTGGGAAGTGGCTCTGCTCTCTCACAAGGAGCTATTTTTAGGGAGCATGAATAATTACACCAGATGGCTGTTTAAATCTGCTGGCATTGTTTCTACTGTAAATGTATTGTTTAGAGGCACATTTTTGTTAGATTTTTAAAGAGAGCACCAAGTTACTGGAGTTCTCATATCTATCATTGATCTCTTTTGTCAGCCTGTTTCAAAGCCTCATCTTATGAGGAGGTTATGAAGTTGCTGATCTGAAAGCTTCTTAATAAATTATCTGGGCATTAGTGCCCAAGAACTACTTCCCAAGAATACAATCTTTAACTTCAGATGGTTGTTAGCCTGGGATGTATAAAGAAGAGCCACTTATTCTATGATTGCCTTGATTTAATCCTCCATGATTTGCTAAAATTACCCATTTCAATGGACTCGTCATTTTCTGCAGCAACTGAAAGAGAGGATTTTTTTTTAATACTCCCATTCTGTATACCCTATCTGCTTGGTAAACTGTAGAGAAAAGCTCATTCTTCCTAAGTTGTTCCACACTTTTTATGGGGGCAAGGAAATGCAATTTCATTCATTATTTCCTTCTCAATCCTTACATAAGGGGATCAAAAGAAAGTGAATTCAGATGCTTCCTCTATTTATTTCAATGGAGAAAAAGCCATATTATTGAATAAGGTGGAAGGATTATATATTGCAATTACTCTCAGTATATGCTAAGTGCCAAGGTATGAAGGTCCTCCATGGGAGCAATACTGTGCCTAGTGAAAGGGGCAGTGTAGCAGAAAGAGCCCTGGGGCCCGAGACTAATGTTGTACTTTCCACTTTCCCACTGACCTTGTGAAATAACTTTTTCAATTCAGGTTTTCTTTCTGCTACTATAAAGGGAAGGGATTGGAAGAGATGAATTCTAATAACCCTTTGAGATCTAAGGTCACTGATTCTACAAGTTGCTTGAGCTCTCTGTGCTTCGGCTTCTCTAGCCAAAGTCTTCTTCCAGTACAAGCCAGATGATAGCTTATCAGAGGATATTATAGAGGGCATACTAATTGAGGTAGAGGTTGGCATGTGTGACTTCTGGGATCACTTGTCATGGCTAAAATCCATGCCAGGTCTCAATCCTGATCATTTGTTATTATGTAGAATTCTGGTTATTTCAAGCAACTTCTTTATATCCACAAGTCCTGAAGGAAGCAGAAAAAGAAACAAACTTTAGAGCCATAATGATTTGTCATAAGAACCCTGAACTTTATTCCGTAGAAGAGGGAGACCTCTTTTTGTGCCTTCATCTAACATAGTTTTAGGAGCTGATTTTAAGTAGCCAAACATGGTGAGAGCATTAAGATGTCACAGCTGATAGTGAGGGTGTGAGGGACTCAATATTTTTAAAAAAAATAGACCGAAAGAAAAGGGGGTGTGGGTTTACAATATATGCACATAAATACATATATGTATATTAAATATATATATACACACACATATACGTGTGTGTGTGCATGTATGTGTGTGTCTGTGTGTAGACACAGAGACAGAGACAGAGTCAGAGAGGCAGTTGATGGTTTAGTGGTTCAAGAACTTAAGAATTCAGGAATACCTGAGTTCAAATCTGGCCTCAGTTGTGTGACCCTGAGCATGCCACTTAATTTTTGTTTGCTTCAGCTTATTCACCTGTAAAGTGAGGATTGTAATAGCACCTAACTCCTGGGGTTTTTAAGATAATCAAATGAGACAGTAATTGGAAAGCACTTCACACAGTGCCTGGCACATAGTAAATTCAATACAAATTTTAGCTCCTGTTATTAGCTAGTATATGCATTTTCATATACATATTAATTCTACAGATACAGAAACAAATATAGATATATGAACTTACATGCCATCCTTTGGGAGCATTTAGCTCCAATATCTTATGATGTGGTAAATGAAAGATGAAATGACTGAGAAAACAAAGGCTTGATCTTCTGAGCATATTAGTTTATTAAGCAATGCATGGCAATTGCTCAACTAACTGGGTCCAGACCTCTTCAGTTTAGGGTTGGACCCCAATACAGAAGGAAACAGACTTCTATACATTAAAAACAATTAATCAAATAAGGCCAATTAATTAAAAGAAAATAATACAAAAATAGTTCATATGATTTATAATTAGATGAAAGATTAGGGACTTTCCAAGTTGAGAGGGGGATAGCAAACAAGTACAATTCATAGAATTCAGCAAAAGGGTTTTCCACTCCTTGCTATGTCTGTGAACATGAAACAAACATGAAAACAATTAATCAGTATGGCACCAGGTTTTTTTAAGGGAGCCATTTCAATATTCAATGATAATAAAACATAGGATTTTGAAATGTTTGAACTGCCATCTAGTCCAACTATTTCATGTTCTAGATAAGGAAACTGAGGCATGAGCCTAAGGACCTTGACCAACATCACACATGATACACTAAGGCATATGTTCACTGAACTTTCCTTAATCCTTGTTTATATCCAGCTTTCTTATTCACTGGATTTAGTTCATATTATTTCAGTACCACATTCCCTATCTATATCTAATGTTTCTGTTCCTTGAAGCTCTCCCAAATATCCATAGCTTCTTAGTGTCACAAAAAAAGCAGTGTCCCTGTTGTAACTAGCTGTAGGATCTTAGCCAAGTCATTTAATCTGACTGATACCTCATGGAAGGCTTTGAGATTTACAAAGTACACTTACTATATATTTAGATCCTCTAACAACCCCATTTTATTTATTTTGGGGTGAGGTGGGTGTTACCAGAAGCTACAGAAAAAAGCAGTGTGATTTGCCCAAAGTCACACTAAAGATTCTTCCTCCAGGCAGGATTGGCACTTATTTTACATATAGTTTGGGTTGGTCCTTTAAAGAGGAAGGGGTGCATTTTCCTTCCTTGCTGCCTGAGGCATGAAAGGCTCTGCCTATAGGGAATTGGTGGCAGAGTTTTAAGGCAATTCCTCCTGCCATATGGGAATACTTTTTAAAATGGCATGACTATTTGCCATGGTAAATTTAGACAGAAGGGAGCAGTCATTTTAGGTATTAGGTATTATTATTAGGTATTTAGGCATTATTATTTTAGCCTTAGAAATTAATTATATCCTTTTTATCTTTTATTATTAGTAAAGTAATTTTTATTGTGTTTTATGTTTATAGATAATTATATTCTAAACTTGTTTCAGTCACTGGAATGGCATGAGTGAGTTCAGGCTCATAAGATTTGCTTTGAATCCAGCGTTTAGTTCAGTCCCTAGCACAGTAGGCACTTGATAAATTCTTGTTGACTTACTAACTGATAAACATTTAATACATTTTTTTTGATTTACTGATTGATATTACATTTATTCTCCTGAGTGATGTGTTTTTATTTTATTTTTTTTTAAATACAGGAGTGGATTAGTTAAGTGGTTCATGAAATATTTTGTATTAATGCATTTACAGCTTGAAAAAAAATTGAAAAGAACCCATTCTTTCCCTAAGTTTTAAACAAGCACAATAAAAAGAGAGTAATTTGAAGGGTGTGACAAGGGCAAAAGGGAGAATCAAGAAAAAAGTTCTCATGAAGAAGGTAGTATTTGTGCTGAGCTTGAAAGAAACTCATGAGTTTAAAAGGCAAAGGTAAGAAAAAAGAAACATTTTAAGCATGGAAAACCGTCTTTCTACCTGTTAAATGATTTATAGATTTTTAAACTAGAGGAGAAAACAGGTAAGAGTGTCCTAAAAACTGTTTAAAATATTTGAAGTTATTTCACATCCTTGGCCTTCTCCTTGACCTGGGACAGCAGACATGAACTATGAGTGGGATTTCTTAGAAGTGTATTTTTGCTTGATATAATGAAAGTGAAATAGGTTGCTAGAAGAGGTAGAAGGATTTCCCTCATTAGATGTGGAAGGAAACTTGGTTAATCATTTAAAGTTCTCTTGAGAACATTTCTATTTGCCTTAGGGTTGGACTAGTCATTTTCAAAGATATTTCTAGAATAAAGAGGATGGGGTGTTCTAGGTAGGGGGAAAGGTTCAGGAAGGGGTGGAGATTCACATTTATACAGTATGTTTGGAAAACACTGAAATAGGGGTGCCAAGAAGTAACAGAGAAAAAGAAAGGAGTTATTTATAATACATGTTCTTCAGAGTGGATTTATTTTAGCTATTTTTGGTGCCATTCTCAGAGGATTGGCTTGACAGAGGAGTGTTCTATAAGATCAGGAAAGAGCAACTTATCTAGGTCAAAAGGTAGTATAATAAGCTGCAGATTTTTGCACCTCCTTAGCCCTCAAATGTGGCTGAAATACAAAATGAAAAAGATCAGTGGAACAGCTCAAACTAAGAAGTTCTGACAGAATTTGCAATTTATGGTTGGCCACAACAAACACAATGTGTTACCAGTCAAGAAATGCTTCTCCCCTAGATTTATTTTTCCTTATCCAAGAAATTCTAAGAAGTAATACAGGGACAAATCTACTGGCTGGGTAGATTGCCCTCTAGTTTATTTCCCTGCCCCAGATACCTGCCTCCATTCATGCTGCTAGGCCTACAGACCCATATCCCATGTTCCACATGGGGCACTTAGGATCTGGGGACTGTACCATGTAAAGTGTGGACCAAAGATCCTATTTTGCCCTAAGTGATCTTACTCAAGTTCCTTCCCCTGGCAGGTTTCTCCAGTTTGGTGAAATCAGTAGCAATCTGAAGTTTTTGCCCTTATGAACATTCTTTGCATCTGTTTCTTTGCCCCCCAGGAACTTTCAAGATGAGATAAAAGGTTTCTTACCATGCCTGGCCCTTCCTGACACTGTCACTTAATTTAATCCTATTATCAGAATTCCTAAGTATAACATCCCAATGCTCTTTCTGCTATACAATTTTATGCCCATCCTATTTAAAAATATATGTGTGTGTGTGAGGCACTTGGGGTTAAGTGACTTGCCTAGGGTCACAAAGCTAATGTGTCAAGTATCTGAGGCCAGATTTGTACTCAGGTCCTCCTGACTCCAATGCCAGTGTTTTATCTACTGTTCCACCTAGCTGCGCCCCACCCCCCATCTTCATTTGCAAATGAGTTTATTTCTATCAGATTGGCTAAAATGACAAAAACGAAAACAATAAATGTTGGAGAAGCTCTGGAAAAATTGGAAGACTAATGCATTGATGGTGGAGTTGTTAAATGATCCAATCATTCTGGGAGCAATTTGGAACTAAACCCAAAAGGCTATGGGGCTGTGCATACCCTTTGATCCAGTAATACCATTATTAGAGTCTGTACATGAAAGAGATCATAAAAGAGGAAAAAAGACCCACATGTACAAAAATATTTATATCAGTTCTCTTTGTGGTGGCAAAGAATTGGAAATTAAAGGAATGTCCATCAATTGGGGAATGGCTGAACAAGTTGTGTTATATGAATGGAATGGAATACTATTGTGCTATAAGAAATGATGAGCAGGCAGTTTTCAGAAAAAAAAAACTGGAAAGATTTAAGTGGATTGATGCTGAGTGAAGTGAGCAGAACCAGGAGAACATTGTACACAGTAACAGCAACATTGTGTGATGATCAACTGTGATAGACTTAGCTCCTCTTAGCAATACAGTGTCAAAAGACTCATGATGGAAAATGCTCTCCACATCTAGGAGAAAAAAAAGAAAAAGAAAAAGAACTGTGAATTCTGAATGCAGATTGAAACATATAGTTTCTCCTTTTTTGTTTTCTTTTTTGAGGTTTTTTTCCTCTTTTTCTGATTCTTGTTTTATCAAATGATTAATGAAGAAATATGTTTAATGTGATTATACACATATAACCTATACTAGATTGCTTTCTGTCTTGGGGAGCAGGTAATAAAGGGAGGAAAGGAGAAAGATCTAGAACTCAAAATCTTATATAAATGAATATTGAAAACTATCTTTACATGCAACTCTAAAATAATAAAGTACTGTTAAGATTTAAAAAATGAGTTTATTTGTCTAGATATTGCTATAGGAATTCTGTGTGTTTCTCTTTAATCCTTTGTGTGGCTTTTGACTTTAATTCTTCATAGACTGGAATATTCCATGACTTACAATAATACACCACCACCCGAAGAATGTTAGACAGGTAGGCAATTGATTCAGGAAGAAGTTTGAGAATAGTAAAAGAACTGTATGATTTCCCAAAGGCAGTCTAACCTTTCTAAAACTGCTCTTCATTTCTGTCTCCTGCTCATTACCAAATTGTAGTGTCTAAGATGAATACATATGGATAAATCCATTTTCTAAGTGTGGGGTGCTGATAAGATTTCAACAATTTGCTCTCCAGTCCAAACATGCATGTAAAAAACATTGATTTTAGTCTCCATAGTTAACAATTGTCTTGATCACTTTTTTTTAAACTGGAAAATCTGTAAAACAATAAATCAACCTTTAATTTGTAGTGTTTGACAATTTCTGAGGTATAAATGCTCACCCTGAAAATTTAACATTTAGTTCTTGAGCTGGGTTTAAGTGGGTTCTAGCAAACCTTGGTCTCTGGTTTGTCCATCCAAATATATATTATGCTATGGTGAAAAGAACATTGTTGGGTTTAACTCTTAAACAATTATGGTTCTCATTTAGGAGGTTCTATATGGTGGCTTGATGAAATCAATATAACTTATTCAAATAGAACCATCTGTAGGATCTCACCATCTAGTAACATCAATCTCTTCCATTTGGACATGTTGCTATGTATTTGCTATGACCCTGATAAACATTTGTCAATTAGACATCTCCCATATATAGCATTTTGGGGACTGACTTGAAGTCTAAATGTGGCGGGCATGCTGTCCTTGAAAAAGAAAAGTTGTTTGTGTAATTTTTAATGTGTTATTCTTTAATTTATTTCTATTATTGTCTTTCTGATTTCTGAAATACTTATGGTCACATAAAAATGTCTCACACCTCGTTAAACCTCTTTGTCCATAATTAAGTTCTATTCCAGAAAAAACAGTCTTAAGCATAATATATATACATATAAATGCATACACACACACACACACACACACACATATATATATATATATATATATATATAGTGTGTGTGTGTACATATGTATGTATGTATGTGTGTATACACATAAGACAAAATGAATCCTTTTGATTCCAAGGCATTTTGAATGCCTGTTTCCACTCTTTAGATATTGTATGTATCTTGGGAAGTGAGCCTTCTTTCCCCCTAGCATTCTATGACTTTGAAGGGTCTTCTACAGCTAGCATTCTGCTGTTTATTTAATAACTGTTCTTTCACTAGTAGAACTTGATAAACTAAAATGACTTTTTAATAAGACATTCCCCACTTGCCAGGGGAAAAAAATAGCATTTAGGGGATTTTTAGAACATGTATTACTCTAACTGACAGACCAGAACAGCTTTTGCTCTACTTATTCCCTGTATGGGATAAATATGCATTTTCACAAATGAGCTGTTCCATGTCTTGAATATAAAAGAGGGCAAAGGTACACATTACCTGTCATAAAGTCCCCACCATATCTTGAGAGGACAAAGCTTTCTTAGGACCCAAATTGAATCTGCTTTTAGTTGCTTGAATTAACTCTCTAATACTTTGTTAATAATAAATATTTATTTTTATTCTGAACTTAAAAAAAACACCAAATAAAAGGGGCATTTCCATATACACACTAGAAAAGAAAAGAAGAAAACATAGTTTATTAACTGCAAATCTCTATTAGTTATACCCGGTTTTCATTCTTTTTTTTAAACCAAAATAGATTCAACCTGTTGCTTTCAAAGGTCTCCTGTTTGGTTTTTTTTTGTTGTTGTTTTATTTTTTTTTTTTTTTTTTTTTTTTTTTTTTTAGTGAGGCAGTTGGGGTTAAGTGACATGCCCAGGGTCACACAGCTAGTAAGTGTTAAGTGTCTGAGGCCGGATTTGAACTCAGGTCCTCCTGACTCCAGGGCCGGTGCTCTATCCACTGCGCCATCTACCTGCCCCTCCTATTTGTTTTTGCTGCATTTTGGCCTTTCTTCTGTTCTCCAAAATTTTTCAAGGTGACTCAGTAACCCTCCTTACTTTTACTTACTTTTCCCTTTTATTATTATCATTTTCCCAACCATCCATATTAGTAGGAAATAGAAAGAGGAATAATAAACAAAGGCT
The DNA here is from genome assembly GCF_019393635.1 of Dromiciops gliroides. Taxonomy (NCBI): domain Eukaryota; kingdom Metazoa; phylum Chordata; class Mammalia; order Microbiotheria; family Microbiotheriidae; genus Dromiciops; species Dromiciops gliroides. Next base: position 83,352,509 of record NC_057866.1, on the reverse strand, counting down.
TTGTAAAAAGCATATGCGTAGTCAACAAAATGTATCCTTAAATCAACTATGTCTGAAATTATATATCACATTTTGAATCCTGAGATCATCAATTCTACATCAAGAAGTGTATAATGGGCTTCATCATTCTTCTGGAATTGTCATTGGTCATTGCATTGATCAGAGTTCTCAAGTATTTTAATGTTGTTTTTCTTTCTAATGTTAGTGTATAAATTATTTTCCCAATTCTGTTAACTTTATTCTGAATCAGTTTATATGTTACCCATAAGCTATCCCTTTCATTATTTCTTATGGAGCCAAAATATTTCCATTACATTTATATGCCATATTTTTAGCTATTCTCCAATTAATTTCCAGTTCTTTACCACTAAAAATAGAATTGCCATAAATCTTTTGGTCAATATGGATATTTTTTTTTCTTTTTTCTTGGATTACTCTGGGATATAGATTTAGTAGTGGAATTGCTGAGTCAAAGGTATGTAAAGTTTAGTGTTTGGGGGGATTAGCTTCAGATGGTTTTCCATCACTCCTGTATGATTTCACAGCTGCCCCAATAGTACTTTAGTGAGTCTACTTTCCCCTTAGCCCCTCTAACACTGCTGATTTCCCTTTGTTTCATTTTTTTCAATCTGATGAATGTGAAGTGATTTCCTCTGAGCTGCTTTACTTACATTTTCCCAATTTATTATTGATTTGAAACATTATATTTTCATGTGGTTAGATTTCTTTGCTTACAGTTCTTCCTTTGAAAACTTCCTACTAATATCCTTTGACCAATTTTCTATTGAGGAATGGCTCTTGTTCCTTTCCTCAGTAGCTGAAAAATTATCCTTCTAAGAAATTGGAAATATACAACAGAAAGAATTTTATTGTCTTTTTTTTTTAGTTTGGTTTAAGGGAAGACATTTCAATAATGGATGTTAAAGTTTTTCGTGACAAAAAGTCATAAAATATATTTAACACTATTTGCTTTATGAGAATTTGTATGAAGACTGAACAGTGAAGGGATTTTACTTGAGGAAAAAAATTATTCTGCTATGTAGAATATTTGGATAAAAGATGCCAAGTTCCATAGCATTAAAATTGTCAGAGTTGGAAGGCAGATGATAGTTTACCAAGATTCTTTAGTGTGAAGCGAAAATGAAATAAAATTTTAAGGTTAATGTAGAAGCTTTGAAAATTGTAATATCTAGACATGTTGGCTCAAGATTTCACCTGGGCTTTAATTAAAACATAATTTTATTTGCAGATTCTTTGTTCCTTAGATAAGGCTTCTAGGTCTGAGGTCTGAGCCCTATGTGAAAGGAAAGGAAGGAAAATGTAGTAGAGCATAGGACTTTGAGTTTGACAGTCCAGGATCTAGACTTGTCTCCAACACCTTTTGGCTCTCAGCTAATAACTAAAATAACCAGCATTCTTGTAACTTATCCTCAAAACCTTGGGAGGTACATACTAATTATTCCCCCCATTTTACAGATGAGGAAACTGAAGAATAGAGACATTAAGTGACTTGCCCAGTGTCATGTAGCTAATCAATGAGCGAAGCAGGATTCAGATTCAGATCAAAGACTTAAGTACTTCACTCTTTTCACTATGCCACCTAAGTATTTAAAAAGTTAATGTTCTTGAGCCCTAATGTCCTTATCTCTAAAACAGAAATAATAATATTTTCATTTCTGACCCATGTTTTAGTGAAATGGCATTGCATTGATGTTGGCTCTAACTTTAATCTGAAGATTGGCTCAGACGGGTGTGTGGGTGAGAGGGGTCGGGAAACTAAGTCAGGCACTAATAGTGTGACTTGGGGCATGCAGCTTTGTCTTTCTAGCTCTTAGTTTTGTTTTGTTTGAAGCTTTTTTTTTTCATTTGTGATATGTGGGAGTTGAGCAAAATGGACATATATAAAATTCTGATTCTCCTTTGTGGGGTTGTTTTGAGGAATGAATGAAATACATAAATCACTAAATGAATATGAGTAGTTTTTACTATGGTAGGACACAATCCTTATTAAAACTCAAGTTTGAAACTTATCACAAAGTAAAGTACTTTACAGCTGGAAAGGACCTGAGCATATATCTCATCTCACACTGCTTTGCCCCCTTGCCCATTTTGTAGATAGGGAAACTGAGGTTGAGAGAGATGATCTGAATTAATTAAGGTTGCACAAGATGTTAGAGATAATGTAATGACTGAACCTATAACATTTCTTTTTCTTTCTTTCTTTCTTTCTTTTTTATTTATTTATTATTTTTTTTTTGCGGCGCAAGGATACACAGATAATGTCAAGTGTCTGAGGCCAGATTTGAACACAGGTCCTCCTGAATCCAGGGCCAGTGCCCTATCCACTGCGCCAGCTAGCTACATCCTGAACCTTTAACTCTTAACATCAGCGATACATAGACACAATCAGAGACTTGAATTTATCTCTGGAAACTACAATCTTCTAATTTTTATTCTTCCATTACATCCACTGTCCCAGTTCCCAAATCTGGGCACATACCACAACCTTCTAAGTATCTTTCTTTCACTTTATTTTCCTTCTTAAGTTAGTTCTTGTAGTTCCTCTTGTTTTTTTTTTTTTTTATCAGAAAAGTATTTTATTATTTTCTAGGTACACGTAGAGATAGTTTTCTACATTTATTTTTATAAAATTTCTAGTTTCAAATTTTTCTCCATCCCTCTTCTTCCTCCCCCCTCCCAAAGACAGGTAACAATCTGATACAGGTTATATATGTACAATCACATTAAACATATTTCTTCATTAGTCATGCTGTGAAAGAAGAATCAGAGCAAAAGGGAAAAACCTCAAAAAACAAAAAACAAATAGAAATAGTATGGTTCAATCTGCATCTAGATGCCATAGGTTTTGATTGTTTGTTTGTTTTGATTTGGAAAGAATTTTCCATCATGAGCCTTTTGGAACTAGCTTGGACCATTGTATTGCTGAGAAGAGTCAATTCTATCAGAAGTTGATCAACACACAATGTTGTTGATACTGTGTACAATGTTCTCCTGGTTCTGCTCATCTCACTCAACATCAGTTCATGTAAGTCCTTCCAGGTTTCTCTGAAATGTGTCTGCTCATTGTTTCTTATGGCACAATAGTATTCTATTACATTCATATACCACAACTGGTTTAACCATTCCCCAGTTGATGGGCAACCACTCAATTTCCAATTCCTTCCCAACACAAAAAGAGCAACTATAAATATTTTTATACATGTGGGTCATTCTCCCATTTTTATGATCTCTTTGGGTAAAAGACCTATTAGTTGTATTGCTGGGTCAAAGGGTATGCATAGCTTTATAGCTCTTTGGGCATAGTTCCAAATTGCTTTCGAGAATGGTTGGATCAGTTCACAGCTCCACCAACAATGCATTAGTTTTCCAATTTTTGCACAGCTTCTCCAACATATATTATTTTCCTTTTTTGTCATATTAGCCTGATAGATGTCAGGTGCTACTTCAGAGTTGCTTTAATTTGCATTTCTCTATTCAATTCTGATTTACAGAATTTTTTTTTCATATGGAAATGGATAGTTTTGATTTCTTCAACAGAAAACTATATGTTCATATCCTTTGACCATTTATCAATTGGGGTATGACTTGGATTCTTATAAATATGATTTAATTCCTGATATACTTTTGAAATGAGACCTTTATCAGAAATACTGGCTATAAAAAGTGTTTTCCAGCTTTCTGCCTCCCTCCTAATTTTTGGATGCATTGCTTCTGTTTGTACAGAAACTTTTTAATTTAATGTAATCAAAATCATCCATTTTACATTTAATAATATTCTCTAACTCTTATTTAGTCATAAACCATTCTCCTTTCCATAAATCTGAGAGGTAAACTATCCCAGAAGCTGTAGTCTTTGAGTTTATCAAACAGTACATTACTAAAATAATTTCCTACTGGGTCTCCTATGCCTAACCTATTTCATTGATCCTCCACTCTATTTCTTCACCAGTAGCAAATAGTTTTGATGACTGCTGCTTTATAGCAAAGCTTCAGATTTGGTACAGCTAGCCCAACTTCCTGTGCATTTTTTTCAATCTTTCACTTGATATTGTTGACATTTCTTCTTCCAGATGAATATTGCTATTATTTTTTCTATCTGTATAAAATAATTTTTAGGTAGTCTGATTGGTATGGAACTGAATAAGTAAATTAATTTAGTTAGAATTGTTATTTTTATTTTATTAGCTTGGCCTATCCATGAACAATTGATATTTTTCCAATTATTTAGATCTGATTTGATTTGTGTGAAAAGTATTTTGTAATTTTGTTCATAGAGTTCCTGGGTCCATCTTGTCAAATAGCCTCCCAAGTATTTTATATTGTCTACTGTTACTTTAAATGGAATTTCACTGTCTCTCTCTTGCTGCTGGACTTCATTGGTCATATATAGAAATGATGATTTGTGTGGATTTATTTTATATCCTGCAACACTGCTAAAGTTATTAATTGTTTCAAGTAGTTTTTTATTGATTCTCTAGGATTCTCTCTGTAAGCCATCATATCATCTGCAATGAGTGACAGCTTTGTTTCTTCCTTGCTTATTCCAAATCCTTTAATTCCTTTTTCTTTTCTGATTGCTAAAGTTAACATTTCTAGTACAATATTAAATAACAGAGGTGATAATGGATATCCCTGTTTCACCCCTGATCTTATTGGGAATGCTTCTAACTTATCCCCATTACATATAATGTTTCCTGAGGGTTTTAGGTAGATACTGCTTATTATTTTAAGGAAAGCTCCACCTATTCTTATGCTCTCTAGTGTTTTTATTAGATCTCTTTTTGCCTTTGCTTTGCTTTGCTATCCTTCTTAGATAAGGATTGATACCCTTGTTTTTTGTTTTTTGTTTTTTAATTTAGCTGAAGCATAATATATTCTGCTCCAACCTTGTACCTTTACTCTATGTGTATCTCTCTGCTTCAAATGTGTTTCTTTGAAACAGCATATTGTAGGATTCTGGATTTTAATCCACTCTGCTATTTATTTCTCTTTTATGGCAGAGTTCATGCCATTCACATTCAGTTATTATTACTGTGTATTTCCTTCCATCCTATTTACCCATTTTGTACTTTTCCCCCTTCTTTCACCCTATTCCTCCTCACCCTCATTTTGCTTCTGACCCCTGCCTTCCCCAATCTGCCCTCCATTTTATCAACTCCCTCCCTTTTCTTTACCCTTTTCTCCCCTGCTTTTTCCCTCCCTTCTATCAGAGCCCCCTTTTACCCTTACACTTTTACTTCCCTAAAGAATAAGTTAAATTTCTTTATTCAATATTAGCATATATGTCATTCCCACCTTGTACCAAATCTGATAAAAGGAAGGTTGAAACAATGCTCACCCCTCCCTTCTTTCCCTATCTTGTAATAGGTTTTGTTGTGCCTCTTCATATGATGGAATTATCCCCATTCCACCTCCCCATTCCTCTTCTCCCCATATACTCCTTTTTTCACCCCTTAATTTTCTTTATATCATCACATTAGGGACAATACTTATTTATGCCCTCTGAGTATAGTCCTTCTGTCTGCCCAAATAGAGGTACAGTTCTCAACAGTTATAAATATTATCTTTCCATGGAGGGACCTAAATAGTTTAACCTTTCTGAATAATTTTTTCCATGTTTACCTTTTAAAATATCTCTAGAGTCTTACATGTTAAGATCAAATTTTCTATTCAGTTCTGGTCTTTTCATCAGGAAACCTTGAAAGTCCCCTAATTCATTGAATGTTCATCTTTTCCCCTGAAAGAGAATACTCAGTTTTGCTGGGTAGTTGATTCTTGGATGCAATCAAAGCTCCTTTGCCTTCCAGAATATCATATTCTAAGCTTTGTGATCCTTTAATGTTGAAGCTGCCAAATTCTGTGCAATCCTGACTGTGGCCCCATGATATTTAAATTGCTTCTTTCTGGCTGCTTGCAGTATTTTCTCCTTTACCTGATAATTCTGGAATTTGGCTACAATATTCCTTTGAGTTTCCTTTTGGGGGTCTTTTTCAGGAGGTGATTGATGGATTCTTTCAAAGATGATTTTATCTTCTTATTCTATAATACCAAGGCAGTTCTCCTTGATACTTTCCTGGAATATGGTGTCTATGCTCTTTTTCTGATCATGGCTAATAATAGTTTAATAATTCTCAAATTGTTTCTCCTGGATCTATTTTCCAGTCCACTTGTCTTTCCAATGAGGTATTTCATATTTTCTTCTATTTGTTCATTCTTTTGATTATGTTTCACTGATTCCTGGTGTCTCATGGAGTCATTAGTTTCCATCTGCCCAATTTGAATTTTTAAGGCATGGTTTCCTGCAGTAAGCTTTTGCACCTCCTTTTCCATTTGGTCAAATGATTTTTTTTTCTTCGGTCAATTTTTGTTCTTCCTTTTCCAAGCTGTTGATTTTTTTTTTCTTAATTCTCTTGTGTTGCTTTCATTTCTCTCCCCATTTTTCTCCATTGATTTTTAAAATCCTTTTTGATCTCTTCCAAGAAGGTGTTTTTGTTTTGAGACCAATTTATCTTCCTTCTTAAGGCTTTACTTGTAGGCAATTTGAGAGTATTGTCCTCATCTGAGTTTGTGTTTAGCTCTTGCCCTTTCGGCTGGTGCTGGTGGATATCACAACTGGCCTGCTGAGCCACCAGCTTTCTAAGTCAGGATCAAGGGGCCTCAGTTGCTCCACTGTGGTCTAGAGCTTCCTGATGACTTGCCCAGACCCCCTCAGTGCTGCTCTATGCTGAACTGTGCTCTACTTTTGACCAAGTGAGACTGACCTTTCCTGAAGTCTTCTAAATTACCTCAAGTTGGAAGATTGTGTCTCTGTCCTTTTGTAGGTTCTTTAGTTTCACAAACTGTTTAGATACTTGATATAATGTTCTTTTTGAGGGAACCACAGGAGAGCTCAGGCAACTTCCTGGTATTTCTCGCAGTTGAAACCCACTTCACTATGGACATGATATACCAGTGAAGAGTGGGTCATAAATTATTGAGGAGGTTTTATAATTTTTTTTTTGCTTTACTACTTTAGTAATTACTTCTCCCAACATTTGCTGGATTATGGATAAATTAATTGAGTTCCAGAAAACACACACACACACACACACACACACACACACACATTCATGCAAATCTAATTCTGATCCATTGAATACACTAAAGCCTTTGACTATGTGGATTACAAAAATGTGGTAATGGGAATACCAAGCTACCTTACTTTTCTCCTGACAAGGACAAGAAATGACAGAACTGATCATAAAATGATTGATTGGTTTAAGATTAGATAAGGACAATGACCAGGCAGTATGTTGTCACCTTACTTATATTACACATGCAGCGTACATCATGCAACATGCCAGGATGGATGAATCAAAATCTGGAATTATAGTTTCCAAGAGAAATATCAATAATCTCAGATATGCAGATGATGCCACATTGATGCCTGAAATTGAAGAGGAATTTAGAAGCCTCTTCATGAAGTTTAAATAGGAGAGTGTAAAAGCTGGCTTGAAACGTAATATTTTTTTAAAAAATCAAGATTTTGGCAACTGGTCCCATTACTTACTGGCAAATAGAGGGGAAAAACAATAGAAGCAGTGTCATATTTTATGTTTGTGGCCTTAAAGATCACTCCAGATGGTAACTGAGGCCATGAAGTTAAAAGATCCTTGCTCCTTGGAAGGAAAACTATGGCAAATCTGTACAGCATACTGAAAAACAGACACATCACCTTACCAACAATGGACTGTATAATCAAAATTATGATTTTTCCAGTACCACTTGGTGTCTATGAGAGTTAGACTCTGAGGAAAGCTTAGTACCACAGATTAGAAACTTTTCAATTGTGGTGCTGAAAAACATTTTTGAGATTCCCTTGGACAGCAAGGTGGGTAAATCATTTTTTGTTTGTTTTTAGACTTTTATTTATCAAATTACATGTAAAAACAAATTTTGACATCATTTTTTGTAAAAACTTTTTGTTCCAACTGCTCTACTTCCCTCCCCTCCCATTCCCACCCCAAGAACTCAAACAATTCAACATAAATTATATATGAGTACTCAGGGAAAACAATTCTACATTGTCTAGGTTGTAAGAGAAAACAGATACAAACAAAACTTCATATTAAGGAATTGTCCAAAAAAATGTGTTTGTCTGTTTTCAGATACCACCAGTTCTTTCTCTGTAGATGGAATATAACTTTCATAAATTCTTCAGAGTTATATTGGATCAATGTCTTGCTGAAAATAAGCACGTTCCTTCCCAGCAGATCATCTTTACACTACTGCTGTTATTTTTTACACAGTACATTTCTCTCTGCCTCAGTTCAGGTGGGTTTTTCCAGGTTTTTCTGATAGCATCCTGTTCATCATAATTTTTATATAGTACCTTGAACTTGACAGAGAATTTTCTCCAAAATAGCCTATCAGTTTAGGTACCATACATTTTGACATTGTAGTTAATCATCATAACAATTTCTCTCCATCCCATTCCCTTCCAATGATATTTACTCTATTGTCTATCTTATTTTGCCCTAATCCTCCTCAAAAGTGTTTTACCACTGACTGGCCCCTCCCCTACTCTGCCCTCCCTTCATTCACCCTTCCTTCCTTATCCTCTTCCCCTCGTACTTTCCTGTAGGGTAAAATAGATTACTCTTCCCAATTGGGTGCATATGTTATTTCCTCCTTGATTCCACTCTGATGAGGTTAAGGCCTTTGATCTAATTCTGTTTTCTAAATATTTCTTCCTCCCTCCCTCCTCAACTCTCCTTAGGAAATAAAGCAATTCAATATATGTCATACATGTGGTGTTATGCAGAACATCTTCACCTTCCTCGAAAGTGTTTTGCTTTGTACAGCTCTCTCCCCCAAACTTCCTTTCTCTCCTTCCCCTATTCTCCCCCACCCCATTTCCTTCTTCTCTCACTTTTCCTCAGGGCAAAAATATATTACTATATGGGGCAGCAAGGTGGCACAGTGGATAAAGCACCAACCCTGGATTCAGGAGTACATATATATATATATATATATATATATATATATATATATATATATATATATATATATATATATAATTACTATACCACCTTGAGCATATATGTTATTCCCTCTTTGAGCCAATTCTGATGATAATGAGGTTCACTCACTCCCCTTCTCCTTCCCCCTCTTCCCCTCCCCTCCATAGGCTTTTTGCTTGTTTCCTTCATGTGAGCTACCTCTCCCCATTCCACCTCTCCCCTTCCCGCTCCCCCACTCTATTTCTCCTACCCCTCAAACCTATTTTAAAGATATAATCATGGCTTAGCTAGGTGGCACAGTGGACAAAGAACCAGCCCTGGGCCCAGGAGGCCCAGAGCCCAAATCTGGCCCCAGACACCAGACAACGAACCCTATTTACTCCACAGAGGACAAGGGTACACAAAAAATAAATGGTTTACAAATACCGTCCCTTCATACTCAGTTCAGACCTGTGTCCTCTGTGTATTCCTTTCTGAAGGAGTTCTTATGAGTTGGAAGTATTATTTTCTCATGTAAGAATGTAAACAGTTTAATCTTTTAATGTCCCTCATGATTTCTTTTCCCTCTTTACCTCTTCATGATTCTCCAAGATGTTGTATTTGAAAGCCAAATTTTCTACTGAGTTCAGGTCTTTTCATGACAAATGCCTGAAAGTTCTCTTTTTCATTGAAATCCCATTTTTTCCTCTGAAAGATTATATTCAGTTTTGCTGGGTATGTGATTCTTGGCTGTAGTCCCAGTTCCTTTATCCTCTGGAATATCATATTTGATGTCCTCCAATCCTTTAATGTAGATGCTGCTAGATCTTGCTTTATTCTTATTGGAGCTCCAAAATATTTGATTTCCTTTTTTCTTGCTGCTTGCAATATTCTCTCCTTCTCCCGGGTGCTCTGGAATCTGATTAGAATATTCCTGGAGGTTTTCCTTTTGGCATCTCTTTCAGGAGGTGATTGGTAGATTCTTTCAATTTCTATTTTACCTTCTGCTTCTAGAATATAAGGGCAATTTCCCCTCATAATCTCTTGGAGGATGGTGTCTAAGCTCTTATTTTGGTCATGTTTTTCAGGTAGTCCAATGATTTTCAAATTCTCTTCTGGATTTATTTTCCAGGTCATCTGTTTTGCTAAGGAGATATTTCACATTGCCCTCTATTTTTTCATTCAATTGGATTTGGTTTTCCATGTCTTGGTTTCTCATAAAGTCATTAGCTTCCATTTGTTCGATCCTAATTCTTAGGCAATTGTTTTCATCAGACAGTTTTTATCTCCTTTATCTCCTTTTCCATTTGGCTTTTCAAACTGTTGACTTTTTTCTCATGACTCTGCTACATTGCTCTCATTTCTCTTTCCATTCTTTCCTCCCTCTCTCTACATCTTCCTTCTATCTTTCCTACTTTCTCTTCAAAGTTCCTTTTGAGAGCTTCCATGGCCTGAGACCAGTTCATATTTTTTTCAGAAGTTTTGGATGTGGGGGCCCTGTGATTGATTTCCCCATCTGATGGTGCCCCTTGATCTTCCTTGTCACTGAAGAAGCTTTCTATAATTCTGAACTTTCTTTACTTGATCATCTTTTGCTTCACTTTAACCTCTCCACTGGGGGGGGCCCTGTTTCTCAGTTCCACTACTTTTCACAGCTTCAGAGGTTCTCAGGTGTTTTGTTTTGAGGGAGGGCAGGTTTTACTCTTGCCTGGCCTATTCTCTGGTCTGAAGATAACCTCAAGCCTACTTACTAAACAACCAACAATCAAAGCTTTCTGTGGTGTGGTTCTTAGGATCAATCAGCCTGCGCCCCTCCCCCACCCTGGCCTCCTATTGCTCAGGATTTCTTCCTGGTTCCCCGCTGGGGTGGGACAGCCTAATTCCTCCCTAGGTCCCTGTACTTCCCCCCAGCCAGCCATTCAGCCTTCTCACCTGACCATATGCTCTGTTCTAGAAGATGCTGGTGCTGTAGCTGATTCAGAGGCTCTGGGATAAATTCCTCTGGTGGTGGGGGTAGAGTCTCTGTTGGCATAATCATGGGGTTGGGCTTTGCTCATAGTCCACCACAGCCCCCTGCAATCTATCTATAGCTGGAGAATAATCTTAGCCCATATTTTTATGTGTTTTTCTGCTCCAGGGATTCTTTTATTGCTGTTTTTTCGTAATTGTATCAGGAGCTCTGTGCATTTAATGTCTTTCCTCTTCCATCTTGGTTCTGCCCCCCCAATAAATTCTTAAATTAATTCAGGTTAATGACTGGAAGGTCAAACCTAAGATGAAGCTTAAATAATTTGGTCACATAATAAGAGGACATGACTCATTGGGAAAAAAATAAAACAAAACACTGATATTGGGTAAGATTGAAGGCAAAAGGAAAAGAGGATAACAGAGGATACGATGGATAGATAGTACCATGGAAATAATGAACATGAACTTAGACTTTAAGAGATAGTGGAGGATAAAAGAGTCTGGTGTGCCATGGTGCATAGGGTCACAGCAAGATTCAGATTGTTTATGAATGTAAATGTTTTTATGTTTATTATCTAAATGTATTTATTGTATATTCATTCTTTCAATAAGTATTTTTAAATTTTTTTTGTGGGGCAGTGGGGGTTAAGTGACTTGCCCAGGGTCACATAGCTAGTAAGTGTGAAGTGTCTGAGGCTGAATTTGAACTCAGGTCCTCCTGAAACCAGGGCTGGCATTTTATCCACTGTATCACCTAGCTGTCCTCCTATTGAGTACTTTTTACATACAAAGCACAGTTGAGAAACATGAATAAAATATGAGCTCTGCCTTCACATAACTTATACTCTGATAGCAGAGATAAATTACATGGCAAAGAGGATGAAATACTAGTTTGGGAGTTAGGAACTCTGGTGTTCAAGTCCTACCACTGATACATACTGGTTGTGTGATCTTTGGAGAACCAAAATCATACATTGTTAATGCTTTGATCTGTATTAGTGAAGCCTAGCACAAAATAGCCACTTCATAAATGGAATTATCTCCCTCCTCCCTGCTTTTGTTGAGTTGGTGGAGGGAGCTTCCATACCAGCAAGTTTCCAACATTAAAGAAATCACAGGTCTGAACAACAGTAGTAGCAAAATGTTAAGAATGCCTAAGGTTATGATGTTAGAGGAGAGGTCAACAAAATGATTGTAGAAGTTCAGAAGACAGAAATAGAATGTGGTATTGGACTCAGTCATTCTGCTCCTGACTCACTGGACTCTTCTTTCTACTATATTTTGGCAGCCTTTTCAACCTGGAAGATTGCTCAACCTCTGCATTTTCCTCTTTTGAGGAAGCTTTCCTCCCAGGACCTTTGCTTTGATAGTTAGGATGTTAAAAATAAATGTTTCCCAGAACCCCAGTCTCTCCTAATTCTCACTGGTGGAGGAAGATACTTGGATATCTGAAAGCTTCAAGAACTAGAGAATTTATTTTTTACTTCTAAAAATCTCTTGAGCTCCCACACACCCTTTCTCCTAGCCATGTTGTCTTCCCCAAGCTAATAAGCTATGGGATTTGAATGTTCAGAGAATAGTAGAACTACCTCTAGTCCTTGTAGTGCCCTGTGAGCTGAGTCTGAGATATAATGATGTTCATAGGGCTCAGCTATTTGTCTTTTATCTTAATTTCATTAAAAAAATTAAGAGCCTTTTATGTGGCAAGCATAAAACTCAGTGCTGTGTATACGAGCATGAAAATAGCATATTATCTGCCCTGAAGAAGCTTAAAATCTAATAGTGATGGGGCAACTAGATGGCCCAGTGGATGGAGCACTGGCCCTAGATTCTGGAGGACCTGAGTTCATATCCAACCTCAGACACTTGACACTTATTAGCTCTGTGACCCTGGTAAAGTCACTTAACCCCAATTGCCTCACCAAAAATATCTAATAGGGGAACTATTATAGTATAAAAAATTCTTGTGATATAAAGTAAAACACAGGGAAAGAGAGAAAGAGAATCAGTCAACATTCATTTATTAAATGGCTAGAATCATTAGGGATGGCAGTTAGGTGGAGAACTGGATAGAGCACCAGCCCTGAAGTCAGGAAGACTTGAGTTAAAATCTCGCCCCACACATTTATAAGCTGTGGGACCCTGGACAAGTCACTTAATACTATATTCCTTAGTTTCCTCATTTGTAAAATGAGCTGGAGAAGGAAATGGCAAACCATTCCTGTATCTTTGCCAAGAAAACCTCAAATGGGGTCACAAAGGGTCAGACATGACTGAAACAACTGAAGAATACCAGTCACAAAGAACACATATGGTTCAAATAACACCCTTCCCCTTCTCCTTAGAACCATTTCTAAAACCTTTTTCACAACCCCTATGAAACTGCTGGATCTGTGTGCTGCGTGTGGGTTGTGAAGATTTAAAATTTCAGCAGCAGCCAATGTATCCAAGCCACCGTTTAGCTAATTAAATGCCTTCCCACCTGCCTCTGTGTTTCTTTGAAGTTTTCATGCTTTTAAGGGACCTAACTCTTATGTAGTGGTCTCATATCTGGCGTGCTCATACACCTGGCTCTTGAGGTGTAGATGTATAGATAAATACCTAAGAAGACACCTTGGCTCTTGGTAGGTAGAGGGACCTGTTACTTTACTGTTCTAACTGGCTTCTCTATGGCTTTGCTATTATAAATTAGACACAGAAATGCACCATTGGATGAGATCTTAGAAATAATTTCCTCCCAATCCCTCATTTGATATAGATAAGGAAACCGAGCCTCATAGAGAGGAAATGATTTCTCCAAGATTACATAAAAATGTATAGTTCATCTTTGACTAGAATTGATGCCTCCTAATTTGTAGATAACTTTGTTTCCTTGATAAAAAGGGGACACCTGTGCTCAGATGACCACTCTGAGAACCCAGTTTACTTAACATCTGTGAGCATATGGTTCCCATGTAAAAATGAAGGCATTGGGCTTATAAGACTTTGGACTAAAGATCTGTGATCCTATAGCACCAGAAAGGACAGAAGGGCCAAACTAGCTTTAAGAATAGGCCCAGGGTAGCTAGGTGGTGCAGTGGATAAAGCACCAGCCCTGGATTTAGGAGGACAGGAGTTCAAATCTGGCCTCAAACACTTGACACTTACTAGCTGTATGACCTAGGGTAAGTCACTTAAATTTCATTGCCCCACAAAACAAACAAAAAGATGACAATTAGAGGAGTTGCCTTTGGGACAGCGAGGTAGAACAGTGGATAAAGTCATGTAACCCTCTTTGCCCTGCAAAAAAAATAGGCCCAGCAGAATTATCACCTACCAATAGGATGCAAAAGGGTTCATCAAATAGAAAACTCAACCATAAAACAAACATGCAGGGGCGGCTAGGTGGCGCAGTGGATAGAGCACCAGCCCTGGAGTCAGGAGTACCTGAGTTCAAATCCGGCCTCAGACACTTAACACTTACTAGCTGTGTGACCCTGGGCAAGTCACTTAACCCCAATTGCCTCACTAAACAAAAAACAAAACAAAAAAAACAAACAAACATGCAAACGAAAACCTCCCCATTCCCTTATCATGGTACCTGATAACTCCAATATTAAAGTATAACCTTAATGCATTATTTATAGGAAGTTCCAGTTCAGAATTCTAGTGTCTTATTTGAGAGTAGAAACACATTGACTTATTAGCATTCACTAATATGTTAGTATAGATTTAATTATTAAATTAGTGGCAGCTGGGGGGCACAATGGATAGGTGTCAGGCCTGGATTAGGAAGATTAATATTCTTGAGTTCAAATTTGACCTCAGATACTACTTTATTAGCTATGTGACCATGGGCAAGTCACTTAACCCTCTTTGTCTTAGTTTCCTTATCTTCAAAATGATCTGGAGAAGAAAATTTCAAACCATTCCAGTATATCTGACAATAAAACCCCAAATAGGTACCAAAAGTCAGACAAAACTGAAATGACTAAACAACAATAATATTTCCTAATTTATTATCAGAGAATAGAGTATGAAGTGAAAAGTATATTGAATGTGGAAGATTTTCTGTCTCTCAATGGATAGTTTGCTAGGTGGCACAGATCTAGTTTGGGTACCTCAATTGGATGACTGGGAACAAAAGAAAAGTTTATTAGATTGGCAGATCCATGGAGAAAAGGAGAATATCTTGCAAATAGTTGTTAAGCAAGTATTGCTAAATGAATCATAAAGGTAATAAGTACTTGGAGAGCCATCGTAAGTAAAAAAAAGTCTTTAAAAATTAAGTTTGAATAATAGAATGTTAGCTTATTAAGAGATCTTAGGATACAGACTACCAAAGGTTAGGTTTGGGAGGTATCCTAGAACAAAGACCTTCTGATGTCAAAATATAAGGAGCCTTAGAAGACAGAAGAAAGAGCTCTCAGGCTGCATGATATATATCATTAAATAATTTTCTTTATGATGAAATTGATTTAACTTAACAGTAGATATAAAGTGATTTGCCTAAGACCATATCATGACTCAGTAACAGAGCTTTCGTGAGACCCAAATTTTGTTATCTTCTATGTTTAATTCATCACCCTTTCTCAAGTATCATTCCCCTTAGGAAGATGAAGGAACACAACTAATTTCTTTCACATGCATTTTTGCATTAAATGACTGTGATGACATCAGAATGGATCCTTCTTAATTTGCTTTAATGATAAAACAAAAAAATCAAGTCGTAGAAAAGCAAAAAAAGCAAAATAAACAAACAAATGACTACCATCTTGAGGTCTAAAAATGACAGACAATAAACAATTGAAAACAACAACAAAAAGACAGTGAAGTAAATTTTATCTACCCCTATTTTCCAAAATACCTCAGAAAACTCCTTTGGAAAAGGTTGCTCTCCAATCTTCAAAAGTAGTAGTTATTTAGAGGCAAATTGGTCAAATTGGTTGCTTTATCCCAAGGAAATTCTAGGGGAGAACTACTAGTGATTCATTTAAGGATGTAAGGTACCTTTGAGTTGAACTATTACAACCCACTTATTGTACAGATGAGGAAAATGGCATTAGCAGTAATAAAATGACATACTTAAATTCCCAAAGCCAGTAAGTAGCATAGGTAATTCCCAAACTCATGTCTTCTGGTTCCATATATTTGACTCATACTATACCATAGGCTGAACCTTAAGACACCATAACAGCACATGTTCATATTTTTTTTAACAGGTGATGAGGGACATCCTAAGAAAATTATGAAGTAACATAAGTTCTATTAATACATACCTGTTGGGGCAGCTAGGTGGCACAGTGGATAGAACACAGGCCCTGGATTCAGAGGGACCTGAGTTCAAATAAAGGCTCAGACACTTTAACACGTACTAGCTGTATGACCCTGGGCAAGTCACTTGACCCCAATTGCCCCACAAAAAAAAAAAAAACAACCAAACAAAAAACATACCTATGATTTACAGAGGTAAGTAAATTATCCTTGAATATTCAAGAGGGCAAGAGTTACACAGCAGTGACATAGGAGCAGGCCATCAAGTGAATTTTGAAACTTTCAAGTGAATTGTGTAGTAAAATTCTATAAAATCAGAATGTGAAAAGTATAAAATATTGCCAATTGACCCATGGACACAGTAATATCTAGACCGACTTTGGAGTTTCAACAAATTAAATAACATCAAACTTCAGGGCATCAGCAGTTGTCTTTTGGTATTTTAGATTCTCAAAACTTTTTTTAAGTAAAGGAAATATAGAAAGTTTTATAGATACATCTTTTCTGCTTATGTGATTCTGTCCCTAGCACCTAGCACCATTTCTGGGACATTGTTGCTTCGGAGGAGATGTTTGTTGAAAAGAATTGATTCTCAGGAGACTCTGGGAAGTTTATAGAGTTTTTACTAAATCCAGATTAAAAAACAGCAGAAAAACCAAAATTGTCCTTTGATACCACAGACTGTGAAAAGTTATTAGAAATTTGGAAAGTTTGGGACTGATAGGATTTCAGGAAATTCTAGACTACAAATTTCAAGTCACCCTCAATAGTTGTGATACCACCAAGTCAAGAAAGGCTTTATGAAATTCTGGATTTTTTCTCCCAAGAAATTTATCTAGCAGGAGCCAAGATGGCAGAGGAAAGACATTAAATGCCCAGAGCTCCTGATACAATTACCCCCAAAACAGCAATAAAAGAACCCCTGGAGCAGAAAAACCCACAAAAAAATGTGCTGAGATTATTTTCCAGCCATAGACAGATTAAAGGGGGCTGTGCTGAGCTACCAGTAAAGTCCAACCCCATGATCATGCTGACAGAGACAACAGTCATGCCTCACCAGAGGAACTTAACCCTGGAGTCTCCGAATCAGCTGAAGCACTAGCATCTTCTGGAACTGAGCTTGCTGTCAGATGAGAGGGCTGAACGGTTGGCCCGGAGTGGGGGTGGGGAAAGTGCAGGGGTGTCAGCAGGACCTAGGGAGAAATTCAGCTGTTCCTCCCCAGGAGGGAACCAGGAAGAAATCCTGAGCAGTGGGAGGCCCAGGTTGGGGAGGGGTGCAGACTCGTCAAAGCTAAGAATCACACCACAGAAAGCTTTGCTGGTTGGTTGTTTAGTAAGTAGGCTTGAGGTTATCTTCAGACCAGAGAACAGTACAGGAAAGAGAAAAACTTGCCCTCCCTCAAACCAAAACACTTGGGACCCTCTGAAGCTGGGAACAGTAGTGTAACCTAGAGGCAAGGCAACCCCAGTGGGGAGTTAAAAGTCAAGTAAAAGAGGCCAAGATGACCAAGCAAAGAATGTACATAACTATAGAAAGTTTCTTCAGTGACAAGGAAGATCAAGGTGCACCCTCAGAAGAAGATAACGTCCTCAGGGCCCCTACACCCAAAACTTTCAAGAAAAATATGAACTGGTCTCAGGACATGCAAGCTCTCAAAATGGATTTTGAAGACACAGGAGGAGAGATAGAAGGAAGATATAGAGAGAGGGAGGAAAGAATGGAAAGAGAAGTGAGAGTGATGCAGGAACATCATGAGAAAAAAATCAACAGCTTGAAAAGTCAAGTGGAAAAGTAGATAAAGCTCTCTGAAGAAAATAATTGCCTAAGAATTAGGATTGAACAAATGTAAGTTAGTGATTTTATGAGAAACCAAGACACAATAAAGCAAATCCAAATAATTTTTTTTAGAAAAGTAGAGGGAAATGTGAAATATCTCCTTGGAAAAACAGCTGACCTAGAAAATCAATCCAGGAGAGATAATTTGAAAATCATTGGACTACATGAAAACCAGGACCAAAATAAGAACCTAAAGATCATCTTCCAAGAAATTGTAAGGGAAAATTGCCCTAATATTCTAGAAGTAGAAGGTAAAATAGAAATTTAAAGAATCTACCAATCACCTCCTGAAAGAGATGCCCAAAGCAAAACCTCCAGGCATATTATAACCAAATTCCAGAGCTCCTAGGTCAAGGAGAAAATATTCCAAGCAGATAGAAAAAAGGAATTCAAATACTGTGGAGCTCAAATAAGGATAAAGCAAGATCTAGCAGCATCTACACTAAAGGACTGGAGGACATCGAATATGATATTCCAGAGGACAAAGGAACAGGGACTACAGCCAAGAATCACATACCCAGCAAAACTTATTATAATCTTTGAGAGGAAAAAATGGGATTTCAATGAAAAAGAGGACTTTTAGGCATTTTTGATGAAAAGACCTGAACTGAATAGAAAATTTGAATTTCAAATGCAAGACCCTAGAGAAGCATAAAAAGGTAAACAGGAAAAAGAAACCATGAGGGACATTAAAAGGTTAAAGTGTTTACATTCTTACATGAGAAGATAATACTTCCAACTCATAAGAACTTTCTTAGTAAGGAATACACAGAGGACACAGGCCTTAACTGAATATGAAGGGAAGATATCTGTATTCAATTTTGGTTTATGCTTGTTCTTTGTGGGGCAAACAGGGTGGGGTGTCTTATATCTGGGGCTGGATTTGGGCTTGGGGCCTCCTGGGTCCAGAGCTGGTGCTTTGTCCACTGTGCCACCTAGCTAACCCATGATGACATCTTTAAAATAGGGTTGAGGGGTAGGAGAAATTGACTATGGGAGGGGGAAGGGGAGAGGTTGACTGGGGAGAGGTAATGCACATGAAGGAAATAAAAATAAAGCTTATGGAGGGGAGGGGAAGAGGGTGAAGGAATACGGCAGTGAGTGAACCTTACTATCATCAGAATTGGCTCAAGGAGGGAATAACATACATACTCAAGTGGGTATGGTAATATATTTTTACCCTGTGGAAAAGTGGGTGGGGAGGGAAATGGGGGGGGGGAGAAGAGGGGAAGGAGGAAAGAGAAGTTTCAGGAGGGAGCTGTACAAAACAAAATACTTTCAAGGAAGATGAAGATGTTCTGCATAACAGCACTTGTCTGGCATTTATTAAATTGCTTGATTTCATAGGGAGAGTTGAGGAGGGAGGGAGGAAGGAAGAAAAATTTAAGAAAACACAATTAGCTCAAAGACCTTAACCTCATCAGAGTGGGCTCAAGGAGGAAATAACATATGCACCCAATTGGGAAGAGTAATCTACTTTACCCTACAGGAAAGTAGGAGGGGAAGAGGATAAGGAGGAAAGGATGAATGAAGGGAGGGTAGAGTGGGGGAGGGGGCAGTTAGTAGCAAAATACTTTTGAGGAGGAATAGGGCAAAATAAGATAGAAAATAGAGTAAATATCATTGAAAGGGAATAGGATGGAGAGAAATAGTTATGATGATTGACTACAATGGCAAAATGTATGGTACCTACTCTGTTGGGCTATTATGAAGAAAATTCTTTATCAAGTTTATGGTACTAAATAAAAGATATGATGAACAGGATGCTATAAGAAAAACCTGGAAAGAGCCATATGAACTGAGGCAGAGATAAATGTACTGTATAC
This sequence comes from Dromiciops gliroides, assembly GCF_019393635.1. NCBI lineage: Eukaryota > Metazoa > Chordata > Mammalia > Microbiotheria > Microbiotheriidae > Dromiciops > Dromiciops gliroides. The sequence goes on along the minus strand of NC_057866.1, from coordinate 83,332,623 downwards.
AAAATACCATCAATAGTGTAAAGATGATCTGCTGGGAAACATGTAGTTTTTTCAGCAAAGCAATGATACCATATAACTCTGAATGACTTTTGAAAATCATTATACACCTACAAAAAAGCACTGATGGTATCTGAAAACAGACTGAAACACATTTTTTTTGACAGCTCCTTAATCTGATGTTTTGTTTTTATCTGTTTTCTCTCACAACCTAGCTAATGTGGAGATGTTTTCCATAACTAAAGTATAATTTACATTGAATTGCTTGAGTTCTCGGGGTCAGGGGTGGGAAGGGAGAGAGGAAGAGAAGTTAGAACACAAATTTTTAAAAACTTGATGTCAAAATTTGCTTTTACATGTAATTTGGAAAATAAAATACTAAATCAGGGGAAAAACAAAAAAAAAGAAAAGAAAACACAAAAACAAACTAATCTGGTATAATTTGCCTGAAGGTAATGAGATTTCTCCCAAGACTTCTCAATATATTATTCTCTCAATTTTTTGTACTGACACAAATCTCATAATACATTGATGATTAAAAAAAAAGAAATTTATCTAGCAAATTGTAGGGCAACAACCATCATCTTTAAGTTCCACAAAACCTAGAAAGTTGGTAGGGATGCACAAAATTCTAGATCACAAAACATTGTCAGGAACACTGTACTATTTTTAGATATCCCCAATTCCTGGATGATTTTAAGAGACAATTTGATCTTTTTTCCCCCAGAATAAGCTCTAAAGGAAATGAAATGGGAGAAGCTTAAAGCCTGGGCTTCTCAGCTTTATTGATCAGAACCCTATTCTTAATATTCATAATCCCTCTTTGGCTAAAAAGATTTCTTGGAGTGGGAAGAGTCTGCAGTATAAGGAGAAACCATGATATTCAGTCAAGATTTTATGTCTATTACTTACATTTTCAAATTTGCTAACTAGCAATAAACTGAACTGACGGGTTAAGATGACTTTGTTCTGATTAATTTTACGGTAATTCTTGGTGCTTCAGTTTTAAATGAATTGTTTGAATACTAAATTATGCCGCTTTATGATCCAGGAGATAAGCAGGGCCCTAAAGATGCCTCTGAGACTTAAAAGAGACAGCATTAGAAGCTCATTATTGCCGGCACATTTAACATGGTTAAAGTAGGGGAAAATAGCCATTAAGTTAATGTAATAGTTAAACTGCATTAATTTGAAAAACTGCCCAGTGAAACACTAACAGCAGAGGATGTATTTTGTCTACTCAGTGACATTTATTTAAAAAAAAAAATACAAAGGCATTTCAAGATTCTCCTTCCCTCTGGCTCTCAATAATGTCTCCTTTCCTCTAACTCCCAAGAAATGTAGTATTTTTTTTTTCCTTTGAGGGGAAGTGAAGAACATTATCCACAAGGTTGTAAGTAAAAATATTCTGTGGGGTCACTATGGTACAATGGAAAGATCACTGGATCCTGACAGAAGACCCAGGTTCAAGTCTTTATCCTGTTCTGAATAAATCATGTGATTGAGAAATTCATTTCACTAGCAGGGAGAAAAGGGCCAGCAAAGAAAAGACAAAAGTTCCAAGGAGGCAAAGAGGTAAGAAGGCACACTGAAAGTCCCAAATGAAGATAAAATGACAGAATACTGGTTTTCACTAATTTTCAGTATGATTTTAAGCTTTTGATGATATTTTAGCTTAAAACCTTTTTACGACACCCAATGCATATAATGTACTTTGTAACTTCAAAAATGCTATATAATTATCAGTAATGGTAATTGTAATAATGGCTTAGGCCAAAGGGTCCACAGGACACTGGGGACATCTCAGCTAATGGAAACTGACAATAAATTTCTTTACAGGTTCTTTGGGGAACTGAGCACTTATAAGGGGAAACTGATGTCATTTAATTTGGATCCAATCAGATCCAACAGTTATACTGACAGCAACACATATTCAGTTAGGAAATCTCACTGCCAATTAGGATTGTCCCTAGCTCTAAAAATTAGTCTTGCATTATTCCCTGGAAATGAGGAAGGAAAGAAGGAAACAAGAATTTGTTTTTTCATGCCTACTATATGGCAAGCACTGTGCTAAGACCTTTAAAATTGGTATCTCATTTGATCCTTACAACAACCCTTGGAGATAGGTACTGTTATTGTCCCCATTTTTGCAGCTGAGAAAATCGAGGGAGACAAAGGTTAAGTGAATTACCTGGTGTCAAACAAGTAGTATGTGTAGGAAACAAGATTTGAATTCAGATCTTCCTGACTAGAGGCCTAGTGTTCTATCCATGGTACCACCAACCTGTATAACTTAGTGATAAGAACATTGTATATGAAGGCAGAAATTCAGGGTTCAATGTCATTTCCATTTCTTTTATAACTTTGTAGAAATTATTTTACTTTTTGATTCATTGAAAAATGACGAGATTGGAGTAAATTATTTCCTGTGGACCCTTTCTAGAATTAAATCCTATGATATGACAGGCTGCTTGGCTTGTTCTGAACAATCTATGAATTTCACCTAAATTTGATTCTAATTGTTAACATATCATAAAAAAAAACAATAATGTTTCAGGTTACTTGTTATAGCAGCCAAGATACCTACTTTTCTCTCAGAAGAGATAAATTCATACTTTATTTTCAACACAGAAATTCTGTAGAGATTTCTTGCATTATTTCCTATATTATTGTTTTCAAGCTTTCCAATGATCATGTTTTTTTGGTAAACATGATTTTTATTTTTTTTTCTATGAACACTGTCTTTTTGTTCTTTATGTTGTGCTTGTATAGATATTGTGTTCTTTTCATGTTACTGCTTTTTGCTTTGCTTTTTCCAGATTATCCTTCATTTCTATATATTTGCTTTGCCAATTAGTTCCTTTTTCATTTATTGTTTGGACAGACTTGCCACAGTGGATTTAAAATTTTCTATTATGCTGATAATTTATTACTGTGCATATAATAAATTATTATTTTATAACATCTCTTCAGAACTATGCAGAAATATATTTCTGTGGTGCCATGATTTCTTGATCCTTTGGATCATATTCATTTCTTTTATTTTGAAATATTTATGTAGAGATCTCTGGACTTGTTTCCCTGTTCTGAAGCCCATTTTCTCTTCTTTTATCAATCTATTAACTGTTAATTTATGTGTTTCAACTTAAGATTTTTAAATGAGTTGTGTTCTTGAGATCTTTGGAATTTCAGTTTTTCCCTCTGTTATATTCTCTTATTGCTCACTTTCTGAGTCCTTTGCTATTCTTTTCTTAAAATCATAAAAGTATTTTATTAGTTTTCAGTTACATGGAAGATCATATTCAACATTTGTTTTTATAAGATTTTTAATTCCATTTTTTTCTCCCTCCCATCCCTTCCCCCTCCCAAAGATGGAAAACAATCTGATTTATGTTATATACATAAAATAACATTAAACATATTTCTGTATTAGTCATGTTCTGAAAGAAGAATAAGGAAAAAACTCAGAAAAGAAAAAATAGAAACAGTATGTTTCAATCTGCATCATATTCCATAGTACTTTTTCCTAGATATAGAGCGCATTTTCCAACGTGAGTCCTTTAGAATTGTCTTGGATCATTGTATTGCTAAGAATTGTCTGTCACAATTGCTGTTACTGTGTACAATATTCTCCTGGTTCTGATCACTTCACTCAGCATCAGTCCACTTAAGTCTTTACAGTTTATTTTTCTTCTGAAATCTGCCTGCTCATCATTTCTTATAGCACAATAGTATGACATTACATGCATATACTACAACTTGTTCAGCCATTCCCCAATTGGTGCATGTTCCTTTTATTTCCAATTCTTTACCACCACAAATAGAGCTGATATAAATATTTTTTGTACATATGGATCCTTTTCCCTTCTTTGTTATCTCGTTGGGATATAGACTTACTAGTGGTATTACTGGGTCAAAAGGTATGCACAGCCCCATAGACCTTTAGACACAGTTCCAAATTGCTCTCCAGAATGGTTGGATAAGTTAACAATTCCACCAGCAGCACATTAGTGTTCCAATTTTTCCACAGCTTCTTCTACATGTATCATTTTCCTTTTTTGTCATATTAGCCAATCCGATAGGTGTGAGGTGGTACCTCAGAGTTATTTTAATTTACATTTTTCTAATCAATAGTGATTTAGAGCATTTTTCCATATGGCAATAGCTTTAATTTCTTCATCTGAAAACTGCCTGTTCATATCCTTTGACCATTTTTCAATAGGGGAATGACTTGTATTCTTATAAATTTGATTTAGTTCCCTATATATTTTAGAAATGAGGCATTTATCAGAAATATTAGCTGTAAAAATTGTTTCTCAGCTTTCTACTTCCATTCTAATTTTGGCTGCATTTCTTCAGTTTGTACAAAACCTTTTTTAATTTTAATGTAATCAAAATGATCCATTTTGCAATTAATAATATTTTCTATCTCTTGTTTTGTCATAAATTCTTTTCCTCTCCATACATCTGATAGGTAACCTATTCCTTCCTCTCTTAATTTACCTATGGTATCACACTTTATGTCTAACTCATATACCCATTTTGGCCTTACTTGGGTGTATGGTGTAAGATGCTAGTCTATGCCTACTTTCTGCCATACTATCTTCCAGTTTTCCCAGCAGTTTTTGTCAACTAATAAGTTCTCATCCCAGAAGCTGTAGTGTTTGGGTTTATTGAACAGAAGATTCCTTTATCATTTACTACTGTGTCTCTTGTGCCTAACGTATTCCACTGATCCACCACTCTTTTTCTTAGACAGTACCAAATAGATTTGATGAGTGTCACTTTATAATATAGCTTTAGATTTGATACGGATAGCACACATTCCAGTGATTTTTTAAAAATTAATTTCCTCAATATACTTGAACATTTATTCTTCCAAATGGATTTTGTTATAATGTTTGCTTGTCCTATGAAATCATTTTAGGTAGTCTAATGGGTATGGTACTGAATAAATAAATTAATTTAGGTAGAATTATCATTTTTATTATATTAGCTTGGCCTATACATGAGCAATTTATATTTTTCCAATTATTTAGATCTTGTTGCATTTTTGTGAAAAGTATTTTGTAATTTTTTTTCTTATAATTTCTGTGTTTGTCCTTGCAGGTAAACTTCCAAATATTTTTTATATTGTCTACAATTATTTGGAATGCAATTTCTCTTTCTGTTTCTTGCTGCTAAACTTTGTTGGTCATATATAGAAATAATGATGATTTATATGGGTTCATTTTATACTGCAATTTTGTTAATGTTCTTAAATGTTTCAAGTAATTTTTTAATCAATTCTCTAGGATTCTCCAAGTATACCATAATATCACCTGCAAAGAGTAATAGTTTTGTTTCTTCCTTGCCTATCCCAATTCCTTCCATTGCTTTTTCTTCTCCTATCACTAAAGCTACCATTTTTAGCACAATATTGAATAAAAGAGGTGATAATGCACATTTCTTTTTCACTTCTGATCTTATTGGGAATTCTTCTAATTTATACCCATTACATATAATGCTTGCTGATGGTTTTAGGTAGATATTGCTTATTATTTTAAGGAAAGCTCAATTTATTCCTATGTTCTGTTTTAAGTGGAATTGAGTGCTCTATTCTGTCAAAACCTTTTTCTACATCTATTGAGATAATCATATGATTTTGGTTAGTTTTGTTATTGATGTGGTTGATTATATTGATAGTTTTCCTAATTTTGAACCAGCCCTGCATTCCTGATATTTATACCTAATTGGTCATAATGTTTCCTTCAACCTTGGAGGGGTGAGGCAGCACTGAAGTAGTATTAAGTATCTGAATTCCAATCAAGTGTATCATGTATTAATACCAAAAGTCAGGATCATAACTGTGTTTTAACAGCATTAAAATTGGAACTCAATTAGGAAAGAATACACAGGTATTACCTACATGTTTTCACTTAATTGATTTGAGGTTAGTAGAATATTCTGTCAGTGTGTGCAAAAATACAATGAGTTGCTTCTGGAAGTAGTGAATTCCCCATCACTAGGGGTATTCAAGTAGATACTGAATGATTACTTGCCAGCAATGCTAAAGAGGGCAAAAGCTATAGCTGATTATCTTGGTATTCTCTTTTAATTTAATTATCCTATGTGTTTCTTGTAAACAACATATTGTAGGATTCTGATTCTTAATCCACTCTGCTATTCACTTCCATTTTATGGGAGTGTTCATCCCATTCACATTCACAATTAAGATTATTAACTGTTTATTTCCCTCCATCCCCTTTTCCCCTTTGCTTGTAATTTTTTTCTCTTCTTTCATCCTATTCCTCCTGACCAATGTTTGGCTTCTAACCACTGCCTCCCTCAATCTGCCATCCCTTTTATCATCTTCCTTTCCTTTTCTTGCCCCTTTTCCCCTCTGCTTCTGCCCTATTTTCTATGAATACTACCCTTTTCCCTATCCCCTTTTGCTTCCTTAAAGAGTAAACTAAGTTTCTTTATAAAAATGGGAGTATATGTTATTCCCTCCCTGAACGAAATATAAGAGTAAGGTTGAAACAATGCTTACCGCTGACTTCTTTCCTTCTATTTTAATGGGTCCTTTTTGTGCCTCTTCATATGATGTAATTAACCCCATTAAACCTTCCCCTTCCTCTCCTCCCTTTAGTCTCCTTTTATTCTGCCACTTAAGTTTCTTTATATCATTACATCAAAGTCAATTTAATAACAATACCTTAATAGAGATCCCAAGAGTTAAAAGTATTATCTTCCCTCATATGGATGTAAGCGTTTAACCTAATTGAACAACCTCCCCCTCCCCACCACACCCATACCTTGTTTACCTCTTTATACTTCTATTGAGTCTTGTATTTGGAGATCAAATTTTCTGTTCAGTTCTGTTGTTTTTTTTTTTTTTTTCAGGAAACCTTGGAAGTCCCCTAGTGCATTGAATTCCATCTTTTCCCCTGAAAAAGAATGCTCAGTTTTGCTGGATAGTTGATTATCGGTTGCAATCCAAGCTCTTTTGCCTTCTGAAATATCATATTCCAAGCCCTGAAATTCTTTAATGTCGAAGCTGCTAGTTCCTGTACAATATTGACTGTGGGTCCATGATATGTAAAATGTTTCTTTCTGACTGCTTGGAGTATTTTCTCTTTCGCGTGATAATTCTGGAGTTTGGCTACAATATTCCTTGAAGTTTTCCTTTTGGGGTCTCTTTCAGGAGGTGATTGATGGATTCTTTCAATGATGATTTTATCCTCTTATTCTACAATTTCAGGACAGTTGTCCTTGATAATTTCCCAGAATATGGTATCTAGACAATGGCTTTCAGGTAGTCCAATAATTCTTAGGTTATCTCTCCTGGATCTATTTTTTTTTTAGGTTAGTTGTCTTTCCAATGAGGCATTTCACATTTTCTTCTATTTTTTCATTGTCTCGATTATGTTTGACTTCTGGGTTTCTCATGGAGTCATTAGCTTCCATTTGTCCAATTTAAATTTTTAAGGCATTATTTTCCTCAGTAAGGTTTTGTACCTCTTTTTCCATTTGGCCATTTTTTTCTCTCATTTGGACAATTTTTTTATCCCATTTGGCCAATTTTATTTTTTAAGGAATTGTTATCCTCAATCAATTTTCTTGGTTCTTTTTCCACTGTAACTCTCATTTCTTTCTTTAATTTTTTCAGGTTAATTTTTTTTTCTTCTACCTCTCTCATTTGGTTTTTAAAAGCCTTTTGAGCTCTTCAAAGAAGGCTTTTCAGTCTTGAGACAAGATCATCTTCCTACTTGGGTCTTCGCTTGGAGGCATTTTGACAAACTCATCTGAGTTTGAGTTTTGGTCTTCCCTTTCATCATAGAAACTGTCAATGATAAGTGTCCTTTTTTGTTTCTTACTCATATTGTAGCCTATTTTTAAACTTATAAAGTTGAAGTTGGCTTCCATGTCACAGGGGTCACTTTTATGAGCTTCTTACTGCTTTCAGCTGCCCCACTCTCAGCTGTGTTGAGTTGACCACTGTATCGAGCTGTGCTGAGCCAAGCTGTGCCTTTGACCCTTAGACGAGAGGTACCACTGCTATCTCTGTACCCAAAAGAGATCATAGGAGAGAAAAAAGGACCCACATGTACAAAAATATTTATAGCAGCTCTCTTTGTGGTGGCAAAGAATTGGAAATCAAGGGAATGCCCATCGATTGGGGAATGGCTAAACAAGTTTTGATATATATGAATGTAATTGAGTATGATTATGTTGTAAGAAATGATGAGCAGGGGGCAGCTAGATGGCACAGTGGTTAAAGCACCGGCCCTGGATTCAGGAGTACCTGAGTTCAAATCTGGTCTCAGACATTTAACACTTACTAGCTGTGTGACCCTGGGCAAGTCACTTAACCCTCATTGCCTTCAAAAAAAAAAAGAAAAAGAAAAGATGAGGAGGAGGAGTTCACAGAAACCCAGAAGGACTTACATGAAATGATGCTGACTGAGAGGAGCAGAACCAGGAGAACCTTGTACACAGTAAGAGCAACATTATGTGATAAACAATGGTGATAGACTTGGCTCTTCTCAGCAGTGCAATGATCAAAAACAATTTCAAAGAACTCATGTTAGAAAATGTTCTAAATATTCAGAAAAAAGAATTGTGGATTATGAATGCAGATTGAACCATACTGTTTCTACTTTTGAGCTTTTTTCCCTTCTTTTTTGAGATTTTTCCCTTGTGCTCTAATTCTCCTTCACAAGATGACTAATGCAGAGATATGTTTAATATGATTGCTTATATATAATCAATATCAGATTGCTTTCTGTCTTGGGCAGGAGGGAGGAAAGGTGGGTGGGAGAAAAATTTAGAACTAAAAATCTTATGGAAACAAATGTTGAAAACTTTACTTTTATGTAATTGGAAAATAATAGAATGGTTTTATTTTTTAAAAAAGAAATATTAATATTCAAAGTATGAAAAAATGATTCAAGTCAAGAAACACTTATTGGTCATATATTTCTCAGAACTGAAAACATTGTGTGTTATTCTTCAACTGCATGTGTCTTCACTTTGTATCAATTACTTATAAATTCTACTAGATTATAAGGTCAAAAATAAATAATGATCCTATGATTCTGTGATTTTACTGCATGAGTCTCTTTCCCCATGTCTAATTTGTTACTGTATGTCCAGCTATTGAGAGCACTTCTTAAAAAGCAGACATATAATCAGTAAAAACAGCAGAAGCTCCAGGTTAATATTCTAAAAAAAAAGAGATATGACACTGACAGTACCATTGTACTAAATGATTCACTGGGATATAATAACTAAGACCTTGGAAATCAATCCATTTGCTAATAGCCCTGAAAGTCTGTTTCAGCCAGGGAATTCCAGACTTGACCATACCCAGAATCAAGAGATGTAGGAGTTAGAGTCAATATCTACTGCAACTTCTGGATAATAATTTTTAAGGGAAATCTATAAAAGATTATATGTGGATATAGTCTATAAACACTTTAGTGTAGAAGATATTAGGTGCTAGTACAGTCTCTAGAAGATATGTTGGGGGACAGAATCAAGATTGTCAAGGAAAGGCATTAAGTGCTCAGAACTCCTGACACAATTACTCAAAAGCTTCAAACGCAGCCATAAAACACTCCCTAGAGCAGCAAAATGAACAAAAAAGATGGGCTGAGATTATTTTCTTACCAAAGACAGCTTATAAATTTGGCAGGAAGGTGCTGCTGTGTTGGGCTGGAAATGGAGTCCAACCTCACCATCACACCAACACAGATCCAGCCCCAGGAAGACTGCACCAGAGAAACAACCCCAAGTCTCTGAATCAGCTACAGTGCCAGCGTCTTCTGAAACTAAGCTCACAGTCAGGTGAGAGGGTTAAATGACTGGTGGAGGGGATAAAGGGGTGTCTGTGGGAGCTGAGGAGGAATTGAGATGTCCTACCTCCAACATGGAACCAGAAAGAAAGCTTGAGTGGCAGAGGTCCAGGTGGGATAGAGGCACAGGCTCATCAGAGCTAACAACCACAGCAAAAACAATTTTTTTGCCCGGTTAATTAGCAAGTTGGCCTAAGGTTATTTACAGACCAAAGCATAGGCTAGGCAAGTGAAGAACCTACCCCTCTTTAAATAGTATCACTTAGGATTACCTGACGCTTGGGGCAGTATATCCTGGAAGCAGAGCCCCACATTAAGCAGGACTTAAAAGTCAAGTAAAAGAGGGCAATATTAGCAAGCAGAGAAAGTTAGGAGTCAGAGAAAGTTTCTTTAGCAACAAAGAAGATCAAGGTGCACCGTCAGAAGAGGATAGCGACCTCAATGCTCCTACATCCAAAGCCTTCAAAAAAAATTTGAATTGGTCTCAGGCCATAGAGGCACTCAAAAAGAACTGTGAAGATAAAGTAAGAGAGGTTGAGGAAAAAATATAAAGAGAAATGAGAGTGATGCAGGAAAGTCATGACAAAAGAGTCAACAGCTTGAAAAGCCCATTGGAAAAAGAGATTAAAAAAAAGCTCCTTGAAGAAAATAATTGCTTCAGAATTAGAACTGAACAAATAGAAGCTAGTGATTTTTATGAGAAACGAAGACACAATAAAGCAAATCCAAATTAAAAAATAATAGAGGGCAATGTGAAATACCTTCTTGGTAAAAGAGCTGTCCTGGAAAATAGATCCAGGAGAGATAATTTTAAAATCATTGGACTACCTGAAAACCATGACCACAATAAGAGCTTAGACATCATCTTCCAAGAGGTTGTTAGGGAAAATTGCCCTGATATTCTAGAAGCAGAAGGCAAAATAGTAATTAAAAGAATACACCAATCACCTCCTGAAAGAGATCCCAAAAGGAAAACCTCCAAGAATATTATAGCCAAATTCCAGAGCACCCAGGTCAAGGAGAAAATATTGCAAGCAGACAGAAAGAAACGATTCATGTACTGTGGAACCATGGTAAGGATAGCACAATATCCAGGAGCTTCTACAGTAAAGAATCAGATGCCATGGAATAGGATATTCCAGAGGGCAAAGGAATTGAGATTGCAAATAAAATTCACCTATGAAGCAAAACTGAGTATAATCTTTCAGGGGAAAAATGGGACTTCAATGAAAAAGAGGACTTTCAGGTATTCGTGATGAAAAACCTGAACTGAGGGGCAGCTAGGTGGCACAGTGGATAAAGCACCGGCCCTGGATTCAGGAGTATCTGAGTTCAAATCTGGCCTCGGACACTTGACACTTACTAGCTGTGTGACCCTAGGCAAGTCACTTAACCCCCATTGCCCTGCAAAAACAAAAACAAAAACCAAAAAACATTAAAAAAAACAACAACAGCTGAACTGAATAGAAATTGTGACTTTCAAATGAAAGACCTTAGAGAAGCATAAAATGGTAAACAGGAAAAAGAAATCATGAGAGATGTAAAAGTTTGAACTTTTACATACATTCCTACATGGGAAGATGATATTTCTAAATCATAAGAGCTTCATGAATACTAGGGCAGATGATAGCAATAATTTGAGACATGGGGCACAGGTAGGAATTGCTTATGAAGAGTTGATATCTGTAAAACAATTTTGTTTGTTTATCTCTTTGGGGGGGTGTGGTCGTGTTTGTTGAGTGTTTTGTGTCTGAGATGAGATTTGGGCTTGGGTGTTCCTGGGTACAGGAAGTGTGCTTTGTCTACTGTGTCCCCTAGCTGCCCCATGATGACTTCTTTAGGGTAAAAGTGAGGGGGGAGAGGAATGCACTGGGGGAGGGGGAAAGAAGAGAGGTAGAATGGGATGAAATGTCACATGAAAGAAGTAGGAAAGGGCTTATGGGGTGGGGAGAGAAATGGGGGACAAGTGGGGAAGTGAATAAGCCCTACCCTCATCAGAATTAGGTCAAAGATCTTAATATCATCAGAGTTGTTTCAAGGAGGGAATAAAATTCATACTCTATAGTGTGTATTAATCTATCTAACCCTGCAGGAAAGTAGGAGGGGAAGGACATAAAGAGGGAGGGTTGAAAGAAGGGAGGGCAGAGTAGGGGAGGGGGCAGTCAGAAGTAAAACACTTTTGAGGAGGGATAGGGTTAAAAAAAAGATAGAAAATAGAGTAAATATCATGGGAAGGGAATAGGATGGAGGGAAACAGTTAACAATAGTAATTGTGATAAATTTTTTTGAAGCCAAAGCAAGAGTATTGCAAAATGATGATGATGATGGATTGATGATGGTTGGAGGATTGATTGATGACAAGGACTGATTGATGATAATGAAAATTGAATAAAGAAGATGAGGTTTGATTGATAATGATGAGACTTAACTGAGGATGAGGATGAAGATTGATGGGTGATGATTATGAAGATTGATGGGTGATGATTGGAGATTATGATGGCAAAACATAAGGTACTTTTCTGGGCTATTGTGAAGAAAATTCTTTGTCAAGCTTAAGGTATTATATAAAAGTTATGTTTTATTGTTGTGATAATCAACCTCATGGATTCATTTTAAGGAAATATCTCTTTAAAGTACTATATAAATTTAGTTTACTATAAAAAAAAATGATGTTAACTAGCTGTATCACCCTGGGCAAATCACTTAAACCTCATTGCCCTGCAAAAAAAAAAAATCACAAAAAAATGATGAGCAGGACACTATCAGAAAGACCTGGTGGGACCTGCATGAGCTGATGCAAAGTGAAATCTACTGTATATAAAATAACAGTAATATTGTGAGATGATCAGCAATACAATGATCCAAGACAACTCCGAAAGGTCTTATGAAAAATGGAATCCATCTACAGGGAGAGAAATGTATTTGAATATAGATTGAAACATATTTTTTGTTAGTTACTTTGTTGGAAACAAAAAAATATGATCAGGATGCTGTCAGAAAGACCTACATGAACTGATGCAGAGTGAAATGTACCATATACAAAATAGAAGCAATAGTGTAAGGTGATCTGCTGTGAATGACTTGGTTATTTTCAGCAATGCAATGATCTAAGATAACTCTGAAAGACTTACAGAAATTGCAATCTATCTGTAGAGAAAGAACTGATGATATCTGAAAACAGCATAAGTTTTTTTATAATGTTTTTGTCTAGTTTCTTTTACAACCTGACTAATGTGGAGATGTTTTGCATGACTACTCATGTATAACTTATATTGAATTGCTTAAGTTCTTGGCGGGGGAGGGAGGGAGGAAGAAAAGTTGGAACACAAAGTTTTAAAAAAAAATTGATGTCAAATTTTTTTACATGTAATTTGGGAAAATAAAATTCTAAATAAATTTTTTAAAATGTCGTTTTGTCTGTTTTCTTTAACAACCTGACTAATATAGAGATGTTTTGCATGACTGCATATGTGTAGCTGATATTGAATAGCTTGAGTTCATAGGGAGGGATGGGGAGGGAAGGAATAAGATAATTTGGAATACAAAGTTTTAGAAAAATCAATTTGATTTTTTGTTACATGTAACTTGGGGAAAATTCTAAATCACGAAGCTTCTTAATGGAAAAAAAATGAAAGTCCGTGGACAATGGGAGAATTACCACAGGAATAGAGAAATGTAATTGTTACCCTGATTTTATAAAATGGAAGACAATAGATTCTGAAAAAAAACAACAAATATTACATAAAAAGATATGTTGTGTTCATGAAATGAAACATATCTATGACAAACTAAAAAACAAACAAAAACAAACTATGTAATGGGCTTCCCTTGTCAAAGCATATCCGGAAGACTGTGTCCAATTCTAGATGTCACTTTGTAGGACAGCCATGAACAAACATCCTCCAGGGAAGCATAAACAGAATCTTCAATGGAAAAGGAGAGGTAGCTTTGAATGGCCTCATTTAGGCTTTGATCATCCTGAATATCATGCTTTCTTTTTTGTTTGTTTTTGTTTTTGTGGGGCAATGGGGCTTAAGTGACTTGCCCAGGGTCACAAAGCTAGTAAGTGTCAAGTGTCTGAGGCCGGGTCTGAACCCAGGTACTCCTGAATCCAGGGCCAGTGCTTTATCCACTGCACCACCTAGCCGCCCCTTACATTTTTGTTTTTGTTTTTGTTTTTGTTTGTTTTTAATATCATGCTTTCTTAAAGAATATCAAAGATCAGTTGAAGAACCTGGAATTGTTAGAACTGAGGAAAGGAAGATAGAGGAGAGAAGGAGGATATTAGAGTTGTCAAACCTTAGAAGGACTGCCATATGGAACTAGAGTTTGTTCCAGCATTTATTATAGCATCTGTATTGTGGTAGGCATTTAACAAATGTTAATCAATTGACTGACTGACTTTTTGCTTACCTCAGAGTACAGAACTAGGAACTGTGATGAGTAAAACTAAATGGGTAGTAACTATCTCTGTCCCAAGTGTAGGAAAAATTAGCTAGGGTTTACTTATAAATTAGAAGCTTTAACACCAGTTTAGGCATTAAGCATTTATTAAAGTATATTAGAGGTTAGCAAAGAGAGAACACGTGTCTGAAAGATAGGAAAGCCTAGCTAGGATCTACCCAAGAGAGATGACAAAGCTGCCTTCACCCACAAGTCCTAGGCCACCAACAGGAAGTACCTGTGTCTGTGTCTGTTCAAGCAGAAGTTCCCTGTGGGTCCAGAAGACAGGCCCTCCCTACACACAGCTACAAGCTAATTGGCTGGTAGCATTCAAGTCTGTTGACTGATATGACTTGAAGGAAGTCCATGAATTGTGAAGTAACTTCCTGACACTGGGTTGGCCTTAAATCAAAGGTTAGCCTGGCACTCTCAGCAAGGTGGCCCCTGGTAATAATATTCTCACAGAACAATGGATAAAAGTTATGAAGACAAACATTTTACTATGTGCAGAAAAAAACAGTAAATGAAACAACAAAGAATCACTTCCTAACAATTAAATTGGCCCCAAAACAGAAAGCAGAATAAGTTGCTTCATTAGGTGGAAGTTAGAAACTCTTTTTTGTCATGGATGTTGTAGAGAGAAGTCTTGTTCATGTGCAGTTCAGACTAAATGACCAACAACAATAGTGTAGAACTCAAACAGAAAGGGGACCCCTGTAACATATATAAGGTTCCCTGTGGGTACTTACTGACTTAGAAAACCACATATTAACATTACAAACGTTCTATTGCATTTGTATTTTCTTAAGTATTTCCCAATTACATTTACATATTGTTTAAGCCACACTTGGGAGTGTTATTGCAACTTTTTCCTATAAAAGCTCTTTCATTTTTGAAATTCTTGGATTCTGGCAATGAATAATTTGTTTAAAGATCGACATAGACACAATGGCATTGATCAGAGATTCATATTCATCCTAAAAGTCAGTTCTATGCCTATATCATATTAGGAAAGAACCAATGATTGTGATAATGATAATGATAACATTCACTTATTATTTATTTTTTTAATCTTATAACCTAAATGCTACTACTAATAATAATGGTTGGTAGTATTTTAGGGTTTGCAAAGTACTTAATGTTACATATCTCCTTTGATCATTACAACAACCCTGTGAATTACATTATCATACTTGATCATTATAATACACTGTGAGGTAGAGAGTACAAGTATTATTAACCCCCTTTGCATGTAAGGAAACATCTCTCAGCTATAACTCTGCTAGTCTTAAAGTTAAATGAGATCAACAGAATAAGTAAAAAAATCCTTTAAATATAATACATATATATACATGATTACATACAATATACATACATACATAATACATATATAAATACAATGCATCTATATGACACAATCACACATATATGTGTGTATATATATATATATATATATATATACACATATAAATAAGATATGTGTGAATGCTTATTTTGTGATGAAACAACAAAAACAACCCCAAACCTTAAAACTAAGGGAATGCCCATCAATTGAAAGATGCTGGAATAAGTTGTGCTATTTGAATGTGATACAAGATTGTTGTGCTGTAAGAAATGAGGGAATAGATGATTTTAGGAACACTCATAGGGCTAGAGGAATTTACAATATAACATCAATATTACAAAAATGAGCTATTTTGAGCACTTTTATAAACTGAAGAAAAATAAAATGAATAGAACTAGGAAAATAATTTATACAATAACAAAAACAAACAACTTTGAACACTGTGAAAACTATTATAAATACAATAAATTTTCATGATTCCAGAAGACATATATGTATGTTTATTATATAATGATGTACATACATATAACATCTATATATGTATAAATTTATATAAATACATATGTGTACATTATTTTATTTTACATTTTATATATAGCAATTTGGATAGTTTGTTTTGCTTGGTTATGTACATTTGCTACATGAATTCCATCCCCCGCCCCCCCCAACCTGTTAGGAATCAGAGTAGTAAGGAAAGAAAATAGTTTTAAGCTAATTAAACAAGAGAGAATGAGTGAGGTAGGAGAAATGTTACAGTTGTGAAATGTTACATTCACTTTCAAATGATTTCACTGTATTATTTATTTAATTTAACTGTTTTACTTTGTTACAAGAAATCTCACAGGAATTTAGAATAATCTGTAAATGTTTATAATGTGTAACAAAGAAACATAAATAAAACTTTAAGAAAAATAAGAGGGGGGCAGCTAGGTAGATTCAGGAGGACCTGAGTTCAAATTTAGCCTCAGACACTTGACTCTTACTAGCTGTGTGACCTTGGGAAAGTCAGTTAACATTCATTGCCCCAGAAAAAACAAACAAACAAACAAAAGACATAAGGAAATTGAATCTCAGAGATGATAATTAAATCTCTTGAAAATATAATTCAAGACTCAAAATCAAGACACACATATGTACATATATGTGTATGTAAACATGGTAGCTTTTGGGGATATAGTTCTCTATCTCAAAATGTCTCACCTCTCTCCATACACAGACACATACGCTCACATACATACATACATACATACATACATACATACATGTGTTTGTGTATAAATCCACACATGCATATATATGTATTAATATTCACTCCTGGATTATTGCCTTGTGGTGGAGAGACTTTCATAGCTCAATGAAACTATGAACTATGCCATGCAGGGTTAACCAAGACAGATAGGTCATAGTGTAGAGTTCTGACTAAAGGGAAGGAAATGGTAAACCTTTCCAGTATCCTTGCATATGTGTGTATGTGTGTCTAACACACATACATACATACATATATATATATATGTGTGTGTGTGTGTATGCATGTATATATTGTGTGAGAAAAAGATACCTTTTCATCATTTTAAATTTCATATATTTTTAATTTTTTATCATGAATTAAAAAAAAATTATGTGGCATAATATTAGACAAAACTACAAAAAATAGGGTCCTGAAAACTAATTGTCCTGATGTAGAATTCAAACAAACAAACAAAAGCAACTTGGTATGGCACAGACGTCCCTGCCTTGAATAGTAGGGGACCTGGGTTTGCCTTCCAGTTCTGACAATATCTTGAAAAAGTTACCCAAACTCTATATGTCAGAAGTTCCTTAGTTGTAAAATAAGCTCCCCCACACTACCTCTCGCCCCCTCCGCCTCTTTGTCTCAGAAAGAGACTTTAAAAGTCAATTGTTGTCAAGTACATGAAAGGGCTTTTTGAATCATGACATTCTGTATGGATGTGTTGTTATTGTGATCCCTCTTGCCTTCTGGCCGGTGATCTTGATAAAATCTAATTATTGCCATTGTTTTGCTAATATATATGGGTTCAGAGTTACAGCATATTAGGAAGAAAAGTCTTTTTCTGGATGTTGCTTACTAGATGTGTCCAAATTAAACCTGACATAAGTTAAACAGGGTTGATTCTTCATAGCCTTCATTGAAAACCTCCTGTAATGGCACATTGTGGTACAGAGGTATGCTTGGATTCTTCTAAAAAGTTGGGTCAGTTAAGGGAATGTTCTGGGAGGTTTCACTGATTTGGAGAGCCTTCAAATATAGGTCCCATTGATTTTCTCTGCTATTTAAGGGATAGCCTAGCCAAAGGTAGAAAGCCTCATCACCAGGCTATGAGGCCAATATGTATTTAGTGTTTCTTCTGTTCTTATACCCTATACTCACCAGACCTAAATAGATACAAAGAAGTATGTCTCCCCAGAGGGATTTTCCATCGTGTAATATTGAAATACTCTCTCTAGGCAAAAGATTGGTGCTAAATCAGTATACTCAGATTCGTGGTTTCTCCTAAAATACTAAGGATCTTCTGGGTCATGAGAGCTATAAACTTCCAGTTTTGCAAGTCATCCCATATGCCATCTCTGTACCTCCATTTTCCCATTTATATAAATGTGTATCTATTATATACCCATATCACAGGCTTTTGATAAGTATAATTATATAGCTATAAATGTAAGTTGGAATATGTGTAGTGTTTCTTGTACACTCTTTCCTATGACTTGAACTTGGTGTTTGATTACCCTATGTAACCTTTCATCTACTCTATATTTAACTTGTATGCTCCAATTAGATTGCACATCATCTCTCCCATTTAAGTTTGATCTCCATGAGGGCAGGGGATCACCATCATCACCATCACCAGCATCAATCATCATTATTTTGTAGGCAGGTGAGTCTTTTCTACTATTATGCACAGTATCTGGCACACAGTAAGCATCCAATGATGCTTATTGAATTGTTCTTTTCTGATAAATTAGTTAAAGCATGGGGAATATTTTATAAATTCCTTGAGGGCAAGATGTAAGTTGTTGTAAGCTTGTTGTCATAATAAAGCTATGAGGGAGTTATATGGGTCTACTACTCCAGTTTTCTAGGTGAGGACATTGACAGCTGGAAATGTTCCTGCCTAAGTTTAAAAAGTTAATGTGGGGGCAGCTAGGTGGTGCAGTGGACAGAGCACCAGCCCTGGAGTCAGGAGTACCTGAGTTCAAATCCGGCCTCAGACACTTACTAGCTGTGTGACCCTGGGCAAGTCACTTAACCCTCATTGCCCTGACCAAAAAAAAAAAAAGTTAATATGTAGCAAAATTGGAATTCAAACCCTTATCTTCTTATGAAATATTCAGTCCTCTTTCTACTACATTATATATCTCCAATTTCAAGAGGCCCTCTAAGATTACAATATTTTTGTATTTCCCACCAACATTCTTGAATCCTTCCTTTATTGACCCTCTTAGAGAAGTCAGCATATTTCCTCTTACCCATCTGAATAAAACTGTTCTAATAATCAGTGTTTCTGGGCTCTTCTCTCTACAAAGGAATTGATAAATTAGCCCTACAAGATCATGGAACCCCAGAGTTGTTAAGGTCTTCAGAAGCTAGTTAGCACATGTATCAACTTTTATAACAGCTGAAACATAGCCATTTGGATAGATAGATAGATAGATAGATAGATAGATAGATAGATAGATAGATAGATAGATAGATAGATAGATAGATAGATAGATGATAGATATTACTTTTGCATCACTTTCATTTCCAGTTATATCCCTCCTATACCTAGGAAATTACCAATTAAAAAAAGGGTGTGGGGAGCACTCCAAAAGTTTTATATGCTTCAGAACAACACAATTCCTGTTCTCACAGAGTTCATAATTTTGTAGGGAGAATACGACATGTACTCAGATAGCTAAGACATATAGTGAAATGTATTAGGAGCAAATATTCTAGTTCTAGTATTTCATTAGTCAATTGTAATCCTTGTTTCAGAGATTCTCATAACATGAAGCACATGGATATGTCTTGCTAATTGATCCAATTAACACAATGTAGCATAGCCAAAAGGGAAAAAAAAGTTTTATATGTAAAAAAAAACCACAACAACAAAAACAAAAACAAAACAAGGGCAGCTAGGTGGCACAGTGGATAAAGCACTGGCCCTGGATTCAGGAGGACCTGCATTCAAATCTGACCTTGGATACTTGACACTTACTAGTTGTGTGACCCTGGGCAAGTCACTTAACCCTCATTGCCCTGCAAAGAAACAAAACAAAACAAAAACAAAGCTTTAGTCTCCTTAGATATCATTGATAATAATGGTATCTGCCACTTATCAAACTTATCCCAGAGACTTGTATGGACTTAATCATTTCTAATTATATGCATTCTCATAATTCCTTAGTCTATGGCTCCTCTGTAAACTTTATACAGATCCCAGAAGTCAGGGACAGAATCCCTTTCGTCCCCTAGCAAAGATGGTAAGCATCTTAATCATGGCCCCATCCATGTATTGTCAGTATTTTGGAGAACACATCAGATTCCAAATCATAGCAGGAGAAATACACTCACTCTACAGGAGATTATCTCCTTGCTGGCCCTTACCCTTGTTCTGGAGTTTATATTTATCTCTGGATCCATTCCATTTTGCTCACATCCCTTACAGTTTTTATCGATGACTTCAGTTTGAGATATGGAAACTGATATCTTCCTGTGGGTATATAAGATGGTGGGTAGGTAGGTGGTAGAGTGGATAGAGTACTAGATTTGGAGTCAGGAAGACTCATCTTCCTCAGTTCAAATCTGGCATCAAACACTTACTAGCTGTGTGACCCTAGGCAAGTCACTTATTCCTTTTTACCTCAATTTCTACATCTATAAAATGATCTGAAGAAGGAAATGGAAAACCACTTCAGTATTTTTGCCAATAAAATCTCAAATAGGGTCATGGAGAGTTGGACATAATTGAAAAATGAGTGAATAACAAAATAGAAGATAGAAAAAAAGCTATATTTTTCTCAATTGTTTCTCAAGCTTTAAGTTCCTTTTTGGGACAACTGCATGCGGTTGGTTATTAAAAGTATCTAGGACTGATGATATCTCTGCTAAGTCAGAGAGCCAAGTATTTCTCAGCCTCCCATAAAGTGGAACAAGGGCAGAACAAGCCCTAGTTACACATGAAATAACACTTATGAAAATAAATATTACTTTGAATTTGCATGTTGTAGTAGTTTGATCAGGAGGGAACACCTTGAAGTTCCATCAAGCCCACTTAATGAAATGCCAATAGACACAAAAGGCATAAAGTATTAATACAAGTGTATATAGATGTTTACATTTTGCTGCTCATTGAGCAGATATGAAAAAAAAAAGTTCATCCATTTATTTGATAGACTTTGAAGGCAGCTAGCCATTGATTGGTAGAAGGCTCATGCATATCACTGCTGGCCCTTAAAAAGACATGGAAGGGGCAGCTAAGTGGCACAGTGGATAAAACACCAGCCCTGGATTCAGGAGGACCTGAGTTTAAATCCGGTCTCAGACACTTGACACTTACTAGCTGTGTGACCCTGGGCAAGTCACTTAACCACAATTGCCTTACCAAAAAGAAAAAAGACAAAAAAAAAAGACATGGAGCTCTTCAGACAGAAGATTATCTAAGGAGTCAACAAACATGACCTTCCCTGGGAGTTGAGTAAAATTGCTTATGGAGGAAGAATCCCACTCTTGATGTTAATGATTCTTTGTCTCTTTTGCATCTCTTCGAGTATCTAGGAGGGAGCAGTTTATTTCTGAATCCTCTTTCCTGAAATGCAATGGTGCCTTGGAATGGGACTGCTTTTTTTACAATGAGAGTGAAAATTCAGCGATTGGAGATGGAAAGTTGTGTGTGGGCAGAACAGCCATTTGGCTAATATGGCTAGACCCCAGACTGTGAGGCCTATAGTAATATCTGAGAAGACTGGAAACAAGAAGGCACCAAGTCACAAAGAGATTTCAATATCAAACATAGTGTGTTTCTTTCATACTGGAGGTTACAGAGAGCCACCAGAGTTTACCAGTCAGGGTGATGATATGGTCAGACATGTGCTTTAGGAAAATTATTTGGGCATTTTTGTGCAGAGGATGGATTATAGTGTGAAAGTCTTGAGGCAGGGAGAACAAAAAGGAACAAATTACATTAGGCCATGTGATGAAATAATGGGATTTAGCAGATACTCAAAGACCCACCTGGAGATTAATCAAGACTGATTGAATCAAGTGAGAGTGATTGACTGCTGATTAGTCTACTTCAAGTTAACTGGATTGTAATCACACCTGGCTATCCCTTAAGAAGTTATTGTTCTCAGAAGCTAGACTGTGAACTCAACTTAAGAACACCTTCAAAACCAATGGATTTGGATGATGCCAGCCAACCAATCAGCTTGAAGCAGTGTGTAAGGACCACCTCTGTTCCAGACCTATAAAAAGCTTCTACAATCAGCTTGCTAGAGTTCCTCATTAAAGCAGGCTCGTAGAGGAGGACTTCAGGAAGAACCCAACCAGGCTGGAACTCTAGGCTAGGTAGGACTTCTTTTTCTTAACTTTCTGAACTCCATGTGAATACCTGTATGCTTTTAATAAATGTTTAATGCCCAAAGACTGGTACTGAAGCTTTTAATTTAAGGCAATCACACAATCTAGATTTTAAACATCACACCCAGGAGAATTGATGAGGGTGTGGTAAGAAAGCTAAATCCATAAGAGGGTAAATGATATCTCAATAGCAACACAAGGCTGGTAAGCCTCAGAGTAGGGCTTTGAACCTAGGCCTTCTGAAGTGAGGCCCAGTCTTCTTTCCACTATTCCATATTGCTTGTTGAAATTTTTGGAAGAGATAGAGTATAGATTGATAAATCTGAGAGGGAAAAATAGACTAAGGAAGTCAGAGTGTCAAGCCAAAAGTCTGTTCAAAAAATGATCCCTACAAAGTAGTGGTAAATTATGAATAGAAGTTAATGATGCCTGAGAAGTCAATAACCTATGACAATGACATGAGATAGGACAGCACTCCTCTCCAACTGCTATTCCTTGGTGCTCTTGTCAGAAATAGACTACCAGGGTGAATGAATAAGTTGCTGACCCAGTGTGGCAGGTCTGACCTTCTTACATTCCCAGCAACCCAAATCTATCAGCTAAAATTTTGTGAGAAATATCAGGAAATAACTGATGAGGGGAAAATAGGGAAGAAAAAAATGTCTAGATACCCTGTCTGTCCTAGATTTCAAAAGCTCAGTTAAAAAACAAAACAAAACAAATAAACAAACAACCTGGAAAGGTCAGCCTAGTCTAATACCTGGAGACAAAAGAGGTGGAATTTTTCTGTAGTCTCAATATCACCTCTCACTGAAATTTGAGTCCTTGTGTAAAAAAAGCAATGGGCACATTGGAAACTAGATCAGGAGAGGTCTTCAGGGGCAACCAAAATGACTGCTTTCAAGGGAAGTTACTGAAAGGATTCCTATTCAAGGAAGGGTTAGACTAGACAATTTGTGAGATGACATGTACTTCTGGTTCTATGTGATTCTATGGTGTCTATTCTAGCAATGACAAGCAAACTCCCAATATAACAAAAATGTCTAGGATATTAGAGCCAGAAATCACCTAAGATATGCTCCAAGAAGCATTTATTATCTACTGTGTATAAGCCACTTATCCAATCCCTTGCATGATGGGAAAGGAAACTAAATCCCACAGAATTAAAAATTACTTTCTCAAGGTCCACGAGGTAAAGTCAAACATGAGACTTAAGCTAGGTCTTCTAACACCAAGTCCAGTATTAATTTTATTATATATCATTGCTTCTTCAATGTAAAACAAGAAGCACTGATTAAGTACCTACTATGTGCATAACACTGTGAATTTCATGGATAGGGGTACATGGAAAGTTTAATAGAACATATTCCTTACCATCATGGAGGTACTCATGGCAGCTCACTTGGCCAGAATGTGGTAAGGATTCCAGATCAATTTCCTCACCACTGCCTGGGAAATACTGAGTGCTAGTAAGACTACTATTCCTATATTATGGATAAGAAAATCTGGTATCAGAGAAGGTGAATTATCAGTAGGAACAAGATAAGTGTGGGAATTGGAACTAACACATGGGCCTTTTGATGTTAAGACCTTCTACTACGATGCTTGCTGCTTACAAGTAGTGTGTAAGATTCATGTATGCAGATACATTTAATGGCAAAGAGAATATTTAGGCGGTATGGTGGCACAGTGGATGTAATAACATACCTGAAGTCAAGAAGACCTGAGTTTAAATCCTGTCTCAAACACTTACTAGCTGTGTGATGCTTGGCAAGACATTTAACCTCTCTGAGACTCAATGACCATCTGAAAAATGAGGAAAGAACCCATCTCTCTGGGTCATTGCGAGGAATAAGTTAATTAACACATAAGAAGCATTTTGGAAAATGCTAAAGAACATGGTCAGTACAGGGTTGTGGTAGAAAATTATTCAAGGTGAAAGGAGAGAGATAATTAATCTCTGACTGGGTGTGGAAAGGGGGTCAGGTTAACACTTCACAGAAAAGGGCCATTTGAGTTTGACCTTGAAGGATGAGTAGTATTTTAGTTCCCTTAGCCACAATATTTTCTTGCTTCTGTCAGAGATGTCACGAGCTATGTAATGAAATCTTTATTTGTAATGTGGAGAAAAAAAGAATCTTACTTTTCCTAGTCCCACTTTATAATTTGAGAATGCATTTCTATATTCTGACTTCTAAAAATATGGCATGCATCTAAAAGTGGAGTTTAAAGTCCAAGTGTTTGCCAGAGTAGAGTCAGCTGGCCAATTTCTGTCATATTTAAAGGTATGTCAGCACTTCTAATTTCATTCACATTTCTAAACAACAGCATTTTTGTTGAACTTACTATCAAAATGCATGGCTTTAAATAAACATAGGGACTTTTATATATATATGTATATATATATATATATCACCTAGTTCAAACATCATATTCCATTCTACAATTGGTAATGAATTATCCAGAAACCTACTATTGGTCATCAATTGGTCATCAGTTTCTTTTTCATATCCAAATCCCTTGCTGGGATCACTCTTTCAACTTGCACTGGAATGGCAGCTTAGGTTCCAAATGAAGAGAAGCTTACTTCTCCCCTCTGGTTCTAGGAAAATATTGGGGGCTTGTTGCTTCTAATACTGTTGTTCATGAGTTTTCAATCTAATGTGCTGCTCATCCAATAATAACACTAATCAAAAGTGATATCAACTGGTAGTATCACAGATACAGACCCCAATTCCCACCCCTGACAAAAACAAAATAAGAAAAAGGAGGAAAAGGAGCAGGAGAAGAATGAGGATACTCACATACGTAGTCTGCATTTGTCAATTTCCATAGAATTTGAGATCTGGAAGGAACCTAAGAATGCAGAATGTGGGATGTAGGAATTGGAAGGGAATGTAGAATATTGAATATTAGAACTGCCATTCATCTTAGAATGGTAGACCTGGAGGGGGTTTGGAACAAAAAACATGGGATATTAAAAATAAATTAAAAACTTAGACCATAGGATATAAAGAAGGAGGAGGGCTCACATATTATCCAGATGATATTATCTAGCTCCAAGAGATACATGATTAGAATTAAGGATGTGACTGAACTTGGGTAGGAAAGGGGTTAGATACATGGATAGACAGACAGACACAGACAGAAAGATAGATATAAATATAGATATATATTCACATATACATACACATATGTATATATCTATGTATGTATGTATGCATGTATATATGTATTTTCACCAAATTTTATGAAAATTCAGAATTTCCTTCAATTAAAAAGTCATTATTTTGAGAACAGATCCACATACTTCATCAAACTGTCAGATTTCACACAGACACAAACTTAAAGATGTGGC
Organism: Dromiciops gliroides; assembly: GCF_019393635.1. Lineage (NCBI taxonomy): Eukaryota > Metazoa > Chordata > Mammalia > Microbiotheria > Microbiotheriidae > Dromiciops > Dromiciops gliroides. The sequence continues at coordinate 83,307,064 of NC_057866.1, read as the reverse complement.
TGGAGTCTTCCATTTCATAGACAAGGCAACTGAGATTAACAAGATTAAGCAAATGCCTTTTGCCTAAGGATGCACAAATCAGAAGTAACATACTGTTTCCAATATAACTTCAGTCTTTGTGCTGAACTATGAAGAAATTTAATATAATATAATACCCTCACTTTAAGAATGAGGAATCTGATGCCTAGAGAAGTGAACATGTTAGCCTAAAATCATAGAACCCGCTAAAGGCACAGTCAGGATTAGAACTCAGGTGTACTGATTACCCATGCAGTCATCTTTCCATTGTACATACTGCCTCTTTACTGACATATACTATGAGGTAATTTATTCCTTTCCCCAAGGTGTTACTTCATATTTAAAGTGAAGGCATTTATAAATGGGTTATATTAACACCATGAAAATGTATTTTAATATATAATTATTACAAACATACATATTTGTTTATAAAATATATAACATAATTATATATAATTAATTTTTCTTCATACATATGAAGAAAAAATAATTATTTTATTATAAAATTAAAGACTCATGATTTTGTTCTTCATGCATTTTTCAGTCCTGTTCAACTCTTTGTGACCCCATTTGCTATTATTTGGCAAAGATCTTGGAATAGTTTACATTAACTTTTCTAGCTCACTTTACAGATGAATAAATTTAGGTAAATGAGGTTAAGTGACTTTCCCAGGGCCACACAGCTAGTAAGGGTCTGAGACCATTTTTGAATTAATGAATATGAATCTTTCTGACTCCAGGTCCAGCACTCTTTCCACTGAACCACCTAGTTTCTCATAAAAAATGTGAATATGTATACCTAGGGATAGTTTTGTACATGGCATAATGATTGTCTTTGATTGTCAGTCCAATAAAAATAGTGTTAAAAAAGAGTTACAGAATTCCCAATATTTTAAGGATATTTTATTACATAGCTATGATTAGTTAACACAGTATAGGAGTTCAAAATAAACAGTTATTTTGGAAGTGGCAGAGGCCTTCCAATCAGTAGAACTGGGATTGAGACTGGATTCTGTTATTTATTAATGCTATTACTTTAGACAAAATGTTAAACCTCTCTGAAAATTTAGCATCCTTGTCTGTCAAATAAAATTAATAATGAGTAGGTGAACAGTGGAAAGAATATATAAAGAATATATGAGTTATATGTTTCTGAGAACTGGACTTAAATCTCACCTTTGGCACAAGGGAGAAAAATTATAATAACATCTATGTTTCACATCAATATAGCAATTTATAGTTGATAAAATACAGATCTCACCAACAGTTTTGCCAGCTGTGGTAAGTAGTTTAACTACTATCATCTCCAGTTTGTAAATGAGGAAAGACTCTAATCATGTGAGAGACTTGTTGTTTTTGTTTTTTTTTTTAATTTTGTTTTTCAAATTCTTGAACGTATTACAGTAGGAGCTCACATAGGAACAGGCCTATTGTTAGAACTAACAGAGAAAACAGGTTACACATGATGGAGCATGAATAATGTGGCAAATAAAACTATATGTGGTCACCTTATTTCTGTCCCAAGTTTGGAGAAAATTAGCTGGGGTTTCAAATATATTGCTATTTATAAATTAGAAGCTTTAGCAACAGTTTTGGGGCATTAAGCATTTATTAAAGCATATTAGGTATTAGTAAAGATAGAACACATTGCCCTGAAAGTTAGGAAAGCCTTGTTAGGATCTAGGGAAGAAGAGAGAAAAATGTGCCTTCACCTATGAGTCTTAGGACAAAAAGGCAGTCTCTCTCTCTCTATGTGACTGGAAGCTTCCTGCACATCCCAATGGGAGGTGGTCCTTACATACTTTTTCAATCTAATTAGCTAGTATCACCCAAATCCATTGGTTCGATGGACTTGAGGGTGGTTCATGAGCAGAACAGTGATTGAGGTCAGAGTTCAGAGAACACACCCCTGAGGTCCAGGCTCTCAGGAAGGTGTGGTTTCAATAAATTCAACTTTAAGTGAGTTAATCAGCAAAGTCAATCAAATCAATCTCAGTATTTTCCTCTCTAGCTGGGCTTCTGGGCCCCCAAACCCATTATTTTCTCACAATAACCAGAAGATAAGAATGAAAAAGGTCTGTCTGTAGAAGCCAAACACCAATCCACTCTCTCTGGACAGGGCCCAGTCAACCCTAAATCTCCCTTGATTTCCTTTCCCTCACCTCACTGCATATTGGGGGATGTGAAAGGGAGGAAAGACTTGATTTAATGGATAATAAGAAGAGAAAGGGATATACAGGTCAAGCTAATTTACAAGATTTGAGAGATGGAAGGGGTGCTTAAAAATAATTTAGGCTCATCCCATTCATTTTGCAGAAGAAACTGGTCTGAGGGCAAAGTGAGAGAATTTGGCTGGTGAATCAACTCTAGGAACAGTGAGACTTGAAGACCTCTATATTGAGGAGTTCCCACATTTTGTATCCCCTCCCCCCACCATCTCTCCTCCTCTTCCCATGGAAAAGCCTTAACCTAAGCTACCTACAACTTTAACTTCACCAATAGCTTAAGCCTCAGGAGACAAAGGTCACAATAGTTATCAATGTAAGAGTAAATGTAAAACAAAAATTAATAACAAGAGTTGATAACCCTGAGTCTGGATTTCTTTCCTGTCAAAGGAATAAATTAGGGAGGAGGGGAAACACAGCTTAATAAATAGAACTATGGCTGACTGAGCACCCATCTATCTCACCTCATTGAGGGAGAAAGATGCAAGACCTATATCTACCACCTTCTGCCTGGATAGACATGACAATAATTCTCACCAATTCAAGTTTAAGATCCAAGAAGATTCTTCATCTCCTGTAATACCTCCATCTCTCAAATTGGATCCAAGTTTCTATTAGCAGCTAAGAGGACTATGTTTTCACCTACATATCTCAGTTCTCTTTCCAGATGGACTGTACAAAAAAGGAGGACTGGATTTCCTGTAGGGACCCTAAGATGGGAGGAGCAGAGGTTCCCAGGAGCACAGAGTGAATGACGTCTTAGCATCAGAAAAGATCTCTTGGCATCACCCGAGGATGGGTGCAGATGGATAGTCAAGGATAATATTTTTTCCAAAATTATGCTATAGTTGACTTGGTCACAGACTCAAAGCCACTGACTGAGCTTGTCTTCCTCTTTTTGGCTCTGGTCACCTATGTCTTCTCCCCCACCTCTTTCTAGTAGGGTTGATACACAGTTCGGTTCCTAAAAAGAAATATCTGTCGAAACTTCCTAACCATATCTGGGCACTGTAGAGGAAGATATGTGTCTTGGGAGTCCTGATAGAAACAACATCAAGAAGGAGTTCTTCCTCTTTGATTTAAGCAAAGGCTAGTAAACCTCACAAGGTGGTGAGAAATAATATGACATATGTATTTTGATCTCTTCCCTTTACCATGTGCCTTACAATCAATTGACTTTAAATCACAGCTTAACAAATTTTACAAGTCGTCTTCTTTTTTTCAATGACTTGGCAAAATAACACCATCACACTATTCAGAGTGATATGAAGTAATTGTCAGGAAATATCATTTCCTGCCAAGTGTATATTTACAGAAGATGCTTAGTATTCAGCCTTCAGCACCTCCATTGACAAGAGGTTATAGGTTTGCTGTCTGATGGGGTACAGAATTTTGGCACCTTCAGGTTGAAGGAGAATTGCTTTAGTACCCACAAATGGTCTGAAACTAAGGGCGGTGGTGAGGAGGAATGTTCAAAGGCAACTTCAAACTTCACCATTTCCACTCTTTTTCTACCCACTCACTCAACTTCTCAGACTCAGAATAACTAAGTGGTTGAAGAAGCAGGTTGCACATCAAAACATTGGACAGCCTAATTAAGAGTTGCCATGAATTTCACCTATGGCAACCAATAGGGGAAAATAGTGGGAGCAAGAGAAGGAAGAATCACCCACTAGAAAAGGAAACTACCACGATATAACCTTGACACAGCTTGATGGATAGACAGGTAGATGTGTTGGCCACGGTACTTGCTCCACAGAGCTAGGGTCAGGAGCAGGACTAGAGATGGAGTCATGGCATCAGCTTAAAGCATCTTCCATCAGAATTTTAGGGACAAGAAGGACACTACCTCTCTCTATTCCTCTAGAGGTTTTCTTTCATTATTTGTTGAAAATGACCTGTTGTTTAGGGTACAAGAAAGGTGAACCTTTTTATAAGAATTTTTCTTTGAAAAAATCCTCAGGCAAAAGTGATCACTTCCTCATGAAATATTCCTCACACACTATATTTGTTTGTCTCTTTGGCTTTGATCATATTCTCCCTGTTCTCTTACATCTTTTAATCATCCCTTTTATGTATGAGTGGTATCCCACCCCACCGTTCATTAATGTGAAGCTGAAAAAGCATATGTGCCTTGTCTTTGTAGCTCCAGGACCTAGAGCAAAGTCTTGCTCACAGGAGACAGTTAATAAACATTTATTGAATTAGAGTAAACTAAAGGATTTGCGACCATAAAACACTATGGAATTGTAAGCTATTATCATTTTTGTTTTACAAATGGCAGATTTTATCCCCAAGTTTCCCTGTTCATAGCACAAATTGGCAGAGATGGAAAGAACACAATTCAACCCATGACCTTCACTATATAGATCACGGGATCATAGATTTAGAACTGGAAAGGATCTTAGCTGCCATGAAGTCTATTCACCTTATTTTACAGGTGAGGAAACAAAAGCCTATGGTCACACAGATATTAAGTGTCTGCAGCAGGATTTGAACCCAGACGTTCCTGTCTCCAAATCCAGTGCCCTATCAATTGTGCTGCCTTGCTGGTTGATAAGGCAGCCAAGTCTCAGGGAGATTATGAACTCTGTCAAGATCACAATTAGTGGCTGAGGCAGGACATAAACCCAGGGCTCTTGATCTGGTCAATCCCTTTTTACATTTCAGGCCTCCTTATGGAGGATTAGAATGGTTCCAGGCCACTAACATAGGAGACTACATTATAGATGCTAATGGCAGTGAGATGAGCTAGGCAGAAGGAACACCAGAGGAGGCAGGTGGTGAAGCCTCAGAATTAAAAATACTTCACTCTCTACAACCATCCTGTCACTGGTGGGGAGTGTGCTGACACACAGGAGAGATGGATGTGGGGAGACAGAAGCTTTGCACTGCTTCCTGTATATTTTGCACTTTCTTCAGGGCTGGCCTGTGGACAAGAGAGCTTTGCGTTATACTTTCATTTGTTTGGCTGCCTTTTTCAGCTCCGCTGTGAGAGCCTCAGTTTGAGGTGAGCCGCTCAGGCACCATCATAAAAATAAAGAAGATGAGGGCAGCAATTCCCACCCAACCACAGTGACAAATGGAGCCCTGGGGAAAGTAGGGGCCAAAGGCGTCAGGCCGCAGGCAGCTTTGCAAGGCTCTCTTGTCTCTAGCTTTATCAGCCTGCACTCAGAGAGCCTGCTACCCATGGGGATGATGCTGGCCTGAGCCTTTCAAGTAGCTGCCCCACTCTGTCTTAGCTCCATTAGCTCTGTGTGTGAAGGACTATGTCCTTGACCTCTCTCAATTTGCCAGGGACTACACAGACTTCACAGTTTCCTTCTGGTCCTGGGTTAGAGGGCAGCAAAGAAAGCCACACTTATTACTGGCATCAGGAACTGGGAAGAAAGATAGAAAAGCAGTAAAGGAGCCTGGAAGGGCGGCAGGGTTCTGAGAAAGGGGAGAGAGAGAAGAAGAGAAACAGAACCAGAGCTGGAATGAATCTTATGGATCATCTCCAATTGTCTCATTTAAAAATGAGGAAACTGAAGCTAGTAGGGATTGGAAATATTGTTCTCAACTTACAATAGTTTTTGAATGACATAGCTGGTACTAAAGCTGGTTCAGAACTCTGTCTCTCTTCTCTCCCCTCTTTCCCTCCCTTCCTCATTCTCTCTTTCCTCTTCTTCCTGCCTCCCCCTTCTCTCTCTTCTCTCTTCCCTTATTCCCTCCATCTATCTTTCTTTCTCCTCTCTGATTCTTTTGTCCCTCCCCAATCCCCCTCTCTTCTCTGTCTCTCTGTCTCTGTCTCTGTCTGTCTCTCTCACTCTCTCTCTCTCTCTCTCTCTCTCTCTCTCTCTCTCTCTCTCACACACACACACACACACACACACACACACATGAAAACAGTCCATCATAAGAGTAATTAGGACTCAGACTCAATTTCTGTTGCTGACTTGCCTTGCCTATTTAGTGTGCCAAGGTTGTATAAGCTAAGTCCCTGCCTACCCAAACTGCTTTTATTCCTCTGCACCTAAGTTAAAACTGGTACTCTGCCCTAAACTCAATAAGGCTCAATTTCATTATCTGAAAAAGGGGTTGGATCATAGATCTAGAAATGGAAGTCACCTTAGAAGCATCTAGTCCAAAAAGCACACTTAACAGTTGACGAAACCGAGGTCCTTGCAGATTAACTAACTTGCCCAACATCACACAATGAGCAACTGACAGACATGAGATTCAGACCTATGCTGTCTGACTCTTAGAACCCGTGCCTTTTGAACTGTTCCACAGGATTAAATAGGCTTCAGAGTGTGAAAAAGATCAAATAGGGTACTGCATGTGAAATGTGTGTTAACACTGGAAAGGGTTATAAAATCTAAATTATTGTTGTTATCAACATCATCATTTTTATAGATAAAATAATCAGTAGCAATATAAAATATGAGTGTCATTTTACAGATAAGTAAACTCTGGAAAACAGAAATTAAGTGACTTATTGAGAGTCACATAGATAGTAACTGTGTGGCAGATTTCAAACTCAGGTCTTCTGAACTCCATGTTCTGTATTTTAGTCCCTTAGTTGCTGAAATTCTCTATGGGCTAAAAGTCAATGGAAGGTAACAAAGAGAAAGTGGTGTTAGAGCTGGGTCTTGGTAAAAAATGTAACACTACATTTAGAGTAAAAAAAACTAGATTAAAATCTTGGATTTGCTTCTTATTACCTATATGACCTTGGGCAAGTCATTTCCCCAAGTTTCAATTTCCCCAACTGTGCCTGAACAGTGCCTTGAACACAAGTAAGAGCTTAGTTCATTTTTTTAAATTGGTTATATAAAATGAGGGTGTTGGAGTATGTGGCCTGCAAGGCCCCTTTCTAATCTAAATCTAAGATCCTCTGATTTAAAGGATAAGGGAAATAATAGAGGAAACAATGGTTGTCTTCATTTATTTTAAAAATTGTCCTTTGGAAAAAGAATTAAACTTGTTTTTCTCTTTATTTCTGAGGAGAGTACTAGGAAGGTAGTGGAAAGAGGCAGATTACAGTTTGATGTAAGGGGAAGGAGATGAAGCTTTGTCCAAATGAATAGGCATTCTGAGGAGGTAATGAGAATTCCATCAAGAGAAACTGCCTGTTGTATGTAGAAGGGATTCCTATTGATACATACATACATACACACATATACACACATATTTGTGTATATACATGTATGTGTATATGTATATATAAATATAAACAAATACCTGTTGTGGCACAGATATTCCAATGCTGCACAGAAAGTGCTGTCTCCATCTCATCCCTTATTTTCTCTGGATGCCTATGAAAATAAAGTGAGCCCCTCACTAGTATCCCCAAAGGGTACCTTTTCACTATTGCAATTTCCCACCATCTGCTTCAGTGACGTGAGCAAGAACTTAAAGGAAGCTTGCAAACAATCACACATGATATTTTGCCGTGCTTATCTCATTCACAAGACTTAGAAAATCATGTAATAGCATGCTTTCCCATGATCAAGAAGTTAAAGAAACAATGCAAAAATATGCAATGATCATTCATTTATCCTTCCATCATTCTTTCAACAAGTATACATTAAGCACCACAGGGTACCATGTTCAGCAGTGGTATTTAAAAGATAGTGACAGCTCTTGTTTCTATAATGCCTGAAGATATACAAAGCATTTCTTCCAAGACAAACCTGAAAGATAGGTACTAGAAACAAAAGCAAACACTTTAGAGAACAAACTTTTAGTGAGATAGCTGATATGATTAGGTTAGAATCACATAGCTAGGAAGAGTTGAAGCCAAGTTTTGAACCCAAATCTTATGAGCTCAATTGTGGGGCTATGCCCAGCACCTCAGTAATTCCACTCTGAATAGTGAATGTGAGAATCTTGCTAGTTTTATGGCCACAAGTTTCCTATTTCCCCACTCAAGCTCAATTTCTACCAAAAAGTGGAATGATAATACTTGCACTACCTCCCTTACAGGGCTGGCATGAGTGCATAATGGCAGACATTATAAAGTGCTCCGTAAATATAATGCCTTCAATATATTGAGGTATAGAACAGCATGCTAATAATTTTGGCTAGAGACTCAAGGTTTTTCAATAAACTAGGGAATGGAAGCATTTGGGACTTTGTGATGCATTAGAAGAAACACTTCTCTAACAGTTTAATCTCCATCCCCTACTAGTTATGTTACCTTGGCAAGTCATTAAAATCCCTTTTGCACCATGTTCCTAATTTGCAAAATGATGATAGCACTTGTACTAATCCCACTATCACCCCACATATGTTCACACACACAAACATCCACAGATGTGTGTGCACAGTTGTTTTAAGAAAAATGATTTATAAAATGTAAAGTAGAGAATAAATGAAATGATTATTTTTAATGAATAAGAACAATACTAATAGCACATGCAGTAGGGGTCATGACCTGTGAATTACCTGCTTTTTTTTTTTAAAGAAAATATTCTAGGCAGAATAGAAACAAGCCACTCACTAACTCTAAAATGCTTCTATTTATACCTTTGCAAGAGATTATGCACATCAAATGGGAAAAATATACTTGTCAGCAACTTTGTCATGTTACCAAGATTATGTGAGTGCAGCTGATGTAGAAGCAGTTGGTCGTGTGCCACAAAAACTCTTAACTGACTGACTTTTGGCAAGGGCCAGAGAAGATTCACGTGAACTCTGGCCACTTTTCAAAGACCAAGTCTGCCCCAAGATAGAAATTGGAGGAAATTTAATATATAACCTGGGATTTAATATTACCAAGGAATTCTAAATTTGGGTGAATAACGTTGTGCAGTGACAGACAGCTAGCATCCATGTCTCAACAACTCGCAGAGCAAGGTCAGCTAAACAGTGGCTGAGGCAGCTTTAACCACTCTGAGGTAAGCTGAATGGATACATTTTTTTTTCTTTTGCTCCTTCTTCCATCCCCTCCTTCTCCATCCCCACATTTCTCTTGAACTCTTTTCCCCTCTCCTCATTAGGACTTTCCCTTGTTTGAATCCTCTTTGCTGTCTTCCTCTCCTCTCCCCTTCCTAGTCATGTCCCTTTCCTTCTCTGGCCTCCTTATATCCATTTTTCTATGCTCTTCCTCCTCTCCTCTAGTCCTCTACACTTCCTTCTTTTCCCTCCTTTCAACTGAAGAAATGTAACAAACATGTCTTAATCCCTTGATATCTGTGTGTTATCATGGGTTATAATGACAATACAAAATGTTAATGATAATACATCACACAGAGCAGCCAGGTGGCGCAGTGGAAAAAGCAATGGCGCTCAATTCAGGAGGACCTGAGTTCAAATACAGCCTCAGACACTTGACACTTACTAGCTGTGTGACCCTGGGCAAGTCACCTAAGCCTCATTGCCCCCCACCCCCCACACACATGCACAAATATTACATCACAGACTTTCCTCCAAAACATAACAGTAGAAGCAATACACTCCATATGGTCCTTCTGATTTCAAGATTATAATCTAATTGTAAAACTAATTGTAAGATTACTTGTAAGAGAGAGTGGGGGGAGGATAAATACAATGAACTGTGATACACTGATAATTTGATAAGATCTGTACTCTCTTTGATGCATATACTCCTTCTATTGGTGCACATAATAATACATTCACACCTTCTATCCTGTAAAATATTGTCCATGTCCTCTCATTTATCCATCACAGGGGAATCTATCTAGCCTTTAAGGCCTAACTATACCCCAATCTCTTGACATTGCCTGGGTACCAATGGAGTTTACAGGCTATCCACTGATCCCTCATTCTTTTTATTTATTTAGAATTGTATTTTTCAAATTACATGTAATTTCAAATTTTCAATTTTTTAAAACTTTGTGTTCCAACTTTTCTTCCTCCCTCCCTCCCCCCACAAGAACTCAAGCAATTCAATATAAGTTATACATAAGTAACCATACAAAACATTTCCACATTAGCCAGGTTGTGATCTCTCACTCTTAATACATGACAGACCTGCCTCCATTTCCAGGTATATATGTCTTCGATAATATGCTTTATAAGACTCTTTATGCCTAAATCTTTATTGGTATTGCGCTGTCAGTGACTCATATCCATTGTGTGGCTCTCTATTGCCGTTTGAGTGATGTGTAATTTTAATTCATCACAGACTGATGACTCCATATTTCATAGTCATAGAGCATCACTGGAATGAATATTTCTGCCCTTTGTTTCAGAGAGAAGCTTAGGACCATTATTGGTGATTAATTTTACAAAAGTAATCCAGACCTGTCTGTCTCCTCCTGGTGTTCAATTCTGAGCCTAGTTCATTCCACAACTGTAGTGTCTGTCTTGGCAACTACAATTAGAGTAAGGAAATGTGAAAAGTTGAAGGACAGGACTCTATGGTAAGAAGGAAAGCTCAAGGCCTATGATCTTAAACGTACAGTAGTTTCTAGTATGGATGGGGAAGGAGGGTGGTATTAGGATGTGACCAACTGATCCAGGGCTAAGATAGAATGAAACCTGAGACTGAGTTCAAAGAGATATGATGACTGGATTAGAGGAGGGCTGTCAACATCTAAATTGAAAACTCTAAGGATGAAGGGGAAGAGGAAGATGGTGAGACAGATGTTAAATTCTTGGAGAAAGATGTGTGAATCACTGGATATTTTGCATATGGAAGCGAAAAGAACTGTGAGAAGACTGATGGCATGGATTGCAGAGAAGGAAAAATTGTTGAATGATGGTGACAGTAGCAATAGGATAGAAGCAACAGTGGGGACAAAGAATCATGTAAGATTAGGTAAAGGCAGGATTGGGGGGTGGGGTGGGAGAATAATGGTCAACATTGCAGAAGACAGCCAGAAAGAGAACAACCTCATTAATAAGTTCAAGTTTCAGTTTAGAGGCAATATCTGAGGGAAAGATGAACAATTTATGGTAGATTTGCAAGGTCATAGTCAAATGTGTGAGCAGTGGAGGTTAGGCACCAGGCAGGATGCTGATATTTCTATGTAGTCTAATATTTACTAAGCACTTTGCATTCATTGTGACATTTAATCCTCTATCATTTAAACAACACAGAGAGGTAAGTGCTATTTTTTTTTCCTTTTAGAAAAGACATTTCATTGATGAAGGTTTTTTTGTTTGTTGGTTTTTAGTTAGGAGTTCTACTTCAGCTAGGTGACAGCAGTTTGAGTACCAGGCCTGGAATCAGGAAGATGAACCTTTCTGAGATCAAATCCTATCATACTTATTAGCTGTGTGTCCCTGGGCAAATCACTTTACCCTGTTTGCCTCAGTTTCCTCATCTGTAAAATGAACTGGAGAAGGAAATGGCAAGCAGTTTCAATATCCATGCCAAAAACAAATGACTAAACAAACAAAAATGGGATCAAAAAGAATCAGGCATGACTGAAACTACTGAACAACCACAAATGCCACTACCAATACAGATTGTTCCTTCTTCAATTTATAGACTGAGACAATTGCCTGCGAGCACCAGAAAGTTGACTGACTCACCTAGGTTTGTATAGTAAGTATGTTTTAGAGGAGGGGTTTGAATTTAAGACTTCCTAACTCTGAGTCTAGAGCTTAATCTTACCCATTATGCTAGACATGCTTCTATTATTATCCCCATTTAAAAATTGAGAAATTAAGGTACAGAGAGTCGATGTCACTTGCTCAGCGTCACATAGTTCATAATTGTCAGAGAGAGGATTTGAACTCAGGTTTTTCTAATTCTATGTCCAGCTTTCCATTCACTATGCCATTTTGCCTTGGAGGGAGGGATGGCATTACAGATGAAATAGCAGAGATAAAATTTTTGGATGACAGGGTTTGAAGAAGTAGGGTCCCTGGAAGGGAGTTTATAGGACATATTAACCTTAACCATAGGGATTGACAGTAGGAGATGAAGCACTGAGAAAAATTCATTCTTGATACAACTGATAATTAGAATTAAGTGACCCAATGGCTACATTTAGAAGCCTGGTGTAGTAGGGTCTACATTTCTATCTAGTTCTCCACACACAGAGTCCTCTCCTTGATTTTTTTGGTTAATGTCTCTAACAAATCCCCCTTTTCACCCTTCCCCTCCCTTCTCTCACCCTTGGATGAATGTGTATATGTTTTCCCATGTGCCATGTATGTCAATATGTGTGCTCATGCTTTGTGTGTAGCATATGCATTGTCTATGTGTGAGCATGTAGGTACAGGTATATTTTGAAATCTCAAAATTCACAAAACTTTCCAAGCATTGCACTATAGGGTAAATGATGAGGTAGATATTTCTGAGGGGTAAAATAGGAAGGAAAGGACTTTCCAGGACCTCTGGAGGGTGGTTGCTTCAGGTATTATCACAATCAGATAATGCATTTCCCAATTTGCTCCCCCATACTGCTCAATCCCCAGCTTAGGCTGGTGTGAGGCTGGTGAGATTTGGGCAGCTCTCCAATGCTGGAGAGAATAGTTGGGCATGTTTCCTAGGCAAGCTGTTTCTGGATGGGATGGTGGCTTTTTTTAAAGGTAAAATACACTGCAAAAGAACAAAAATATTATTTTATGTGTCATGATAATAATTAATAGTTTTCCATAAATGCCTCAGCTGACATGCAAAATGTAACCATGTGTGAAGCCATACTCTGCATATATAATTTGTCTTTTTTAATTGAAAATTGTACTGCTACCTATATTGTCTATACAGGTGGATTGGCCTGCAGCCAATCTAAGAAAGGAAAACTCGAATAAAAAAATACATAAAGTAAGGAAAGATTGTTCATTTTATATCAAGATTCATGATGATAATACAAAAGGATTCACCTAAGGGCCCCTATATTTAATGACATCCCTGGTTCATTTAAAATTTATATTTATCTAACTTATATTATATATTGTATATAACTATAATATTGTGAGAAAATAATTATTACTAATGGATTTCTTGGGGGGACCCAGAGATCAGCTTCTTAGTCCTTCCTCCCTGCTCTCTTCAATCTTATATGGATAAAGCCAAAGGAACAAAAGGAATGGAGATAGATTCTTTTCTCTAGTTCAGTGAAGGACCACACCTACATAAAGGACTTTGCCTTAAGCAATTTCAGTGAAGGTCTTTTCCCTGATGTCATCTGTAGATTTCATTGTAATTTAGACCATGCTCAAGTTATGTCAACCAGTGGAATTGAATGATGCAAACCAATTAGTTTTGATCAATGTATAATGACACACCTCTTTCAAAAGAGGGAAAAAAAATTGGAAGAGGCCAGGAGTTTACTCTCTCTCTTGGCTGGTGAGTGACTCTCTCTTGGCACCAGTTCTCCCTCTAGTACAGTGTAGGTTTTGTAGTTCTGAACTCTCTTGAGATCTTGTGCTGTCTCTCTGAGAGACAGCATGGGTCTACTGGGGCTTTTGTTCTGTTCATGCTAACTGTCACACAGTCAATGCCTTACTGGTAAATATAATATTAATTAATATTTTATGCTTAGTGCCAAAACGGGTGAAATAGCAATTACTTTAGAAAATATGATTTTAATGTAATAATTTTAAAAAACATAATACACATTATATAAAAAAATTATTTTTATTAAATGGTTGTATATAAACTTTCTTTATCTCTTTCTTTTTTTTTTTTTTTAAATAAAGCATAGGTCTGACTATATCACTGCCCAAACCAAGAAAGTTCAATTGTTCCCTATTACCTCTAGGAACAAAAAAAAACCCAAAATATTAATTCTCATCTTGACCTTTAAAGCCACTCTCTTCTGGCTTTAGCCTACATTTCAAGACTCAGTTCATGTTGCTTAATTTTACAAAATCAATATTTCATTCAAACTGTCCCTGTGCACCTACCTGAACTTGGGGGATCTATTGCCTTCCACTATACCTTTGTTGAGGCTGTCCTCCATACCAAGAATGTTTTCTTGCCTCAGTTGCATATGTGTATATGTATGTTTATATTTAATATGTATTTTATACACACAGATTATACATACATATATGCATTATTTATATGTTTTTATATATTTATCTCATACTTGTATAAATGTAAGACACTTTGTCTATCAGTACGTCTGTCTAATAAATTTTCCCAGGAATTAAGAAGACATTGGTTTGGTGTTTGTACTGTGCTGGCACAGAGTTTTATTAATATCACTATTTTGTAACAATGGGACTCAAACCCATCTGTGATTTTGGGGTACCCCAAGCATGTGAAGACTTATCCTCATGAAATGTATGAATGAGAACAATTTGTTCCAATGTCCATGAAGACAGTTGAAGTAGGTTCTGAGGAGCACTTAGAGCTTAGTCTGGCATTTGAACATGCCAACATCATCTACTGTATTCTAGGCCATCAATGATTGTCTTGACTTTTGACTTGCCACTGGACTTTGGTTATTCTGGAAGAAAGCATGAGGCTGCCTCACTTAAATTCAATTTACCAGCCACACAAGGCATCACCCTATGATGTCATTCGTCCTCTACAGAAACAAAGGACAAACAACAATATCTCCATTTTACACATGAGGAAATGGAGACACAATAACTTTCTCAAAGTCACACTGTGAGCAATGTGGAGCCAGGAATCAAACCTATCTTCTTGCTCCAAATTCTATGGGTTTCATTACTATATATTACTTTTCAGGTCTTCAATCAGCATTATGCTCTCCCTAGAACAAATTTTAGCCATAATAATTTTAAGAGATTTATATTGTAAGAAATATTATTTAGAGAATTAATGCTAATGTGATTGACTAGATCTTAAGAACCATTTAAGTTAAAGAATTATATACATTTTCATTGGATGAGTGCTCTGTGTGTTCCTTGAGATCAGGAACTGTTTTATACCTTTCTTTATATTCCCACCACTTAGTATAGTTCCTGCCACATAGTAGGTACTTAAATGCTAATTAAATAACTGACTGTCTTTGAACAGTAAGCCCTGAATTTTATTTAAGACATAGTGATGGACTCCATGTGGGATGAATAACAAAAACTCACATTACTTGTAAACTTTGTTTATCAACAAGTGTGAGTTTTACTTCCCCTAACACATTCAGTCTTTAAGGGTCATCTCAAATGGAACCTCCTTTAGTGAAGGCTTTTTTGACTCCTAATGCAGAAAATCACCTGTCCTTCTTACAAATTCTTATGGCAATTTGTTTTTGCATATCAACAGATTGCAAGAGTGATTAGAAGAAGTGAATAAAGTCTGTACTAATCATTCTGTAATGTGTGCTATTACCCATTTATCCATAACAGTATCTTCTCTGGGTGGTAATAAACTTCTTATTCCATTCATGATTCATATTTATACATTAGGTAGTGTTTTAAAGCAACTTTCTGCCCTTCCTTAGAGAAATCTTATATTAGATCCCTAAGGAACATGGCTGTAATTAGCAATCTTCCTCAGAAACAAGACAGAGATTATAAGCAAATTCGTATGAGAGTGGGGAGCCTGATCCCCTAAAGAGATGTCAGGTTCCTCTGAGCTGAACCTGGACAAACCACAATGGCAGGTAAAGGGCATGGATTGGTATATAGGTCAAAAATCCTCTGGCCTCACACCAGTGGTTTCTAACTAGCTACTATTATACATGCACTTTAACAGTTATAGAGCACTTTAAAAATTTGAAAAGCACTTTATATACAATGTTTTGTTTGGGACTTCTAAGAACTCTGTGAAATAGGAACTACTTCTGTTCCCACCTTAACTATTTTTAAAAAAAATAGTTGAGGCTCAGAGAGATTAAGGGAATTGCCCATGATTAGAGGCAGAATTTGCATCCAGGTCTTACTGACTCTAGGCCCAGTATTCTAGGCACTATCCTATGCAAATTGTAATGGAAGGAAGGAAAAAAGGAAGGAAGGAAGGAAGAAGAAGTATTTATTAAGCAATTAGGTGGTATAGTGTATAAAATTTAGAGCTTAGAGTTAGGAAGAGCTGAGATAAAAATCTAGCCTCAGATACTTACTGGCTGTGTGATCCTGTGCAAGTCATTTAACCATGTCTTTCTCACTTTCTTAATCTGTAAATTGAACTGGAAAACAAAATGAGAAACCACTCCAGTACCTTTACCAAAAAAAATCTCAAATGAGGTCATGAAGAGTTCGACACAGCTGAAATTACTGAACAACAAGTATCTACTTCATGCCAGGTACTATGCTAAACATTTTGCAAATATTATTTATTATTATTATTTTTTTTTTCTTCTGGTGGGCAATGAGGTTTATGTGACTTTCTCAGGATCACATAGCTAGTAAATGTCAAGTGTCTGAGGCCAGATTTGAACTTAGGTCCTCCTGAATCCAGGGACAGTGTTTTATCCACTGTGCCATCTAGCTGCCAACATTTTGCAAATCTTATTCATTTGATCCTCACAACAACCTTGAGAGGTAGGTGCCATTATCATCATTGTAATCTTACTGTTTAGGAAACTGAGGTAGACAGAAGTGATTTGCCCAGGTCTAAATAGTATATGACTAAGGGTGGATGTGAACTCAAGTCTTTCAGGCTCTTGGTTCAGTACTCTAACCTCTATACTATGCAACCAATAAGTGCTTAATAAATATTTGTTGAATGAATTGATGAATGAATGTCAACAATGGCATGGAAAGGTTATAAGAATAATCAAACATATATACACACATATACACAAACACATATACATATATATGTGTGAGTATATATATACACATATAAATATATATACATACACACATAAATATACACCATTTACCTGAAGGCAATGAAAGGTATTCAGGGAATTTTTGTGGATAGGTATATACATAAACACATGCATATCAGTGTGTGGATAATAGATTGATATAAACACATTCATTAGTTTAGTGGGAACTCAGGAGTGATGGTATATAAGTATCCTCTCACTCTGTACTTATATATGTGTATATGTGTGGGTGTATCCCCACATGTGCACGTTTTCGAGGGAGGGAGGGCAACCCTACCTACCCTGGCACCAAGTTCAGTTCTTCCTCCCCACTTTAACAGTTGAAACAAGAATGAAAAAAGAAAAAAAAAAGGAGGAGGAAGAAGAAAAGAAATGCAAAAAAATATATATCATTGTCATCCTTGGAGAATGGATCCCATCTTGGATGCTACTGATTCTCCTTGGTTCTCTAAAGCCAAACTGAATTACAACAGCCTTTTGGCTCTCGGGCAGCTTTGCCTTATGTCAGATAAAAATCAATTCCCTGGACTTAAGCCTAGAGATGCCAGCAGTATTCTACAAGAAAAACTGAAATTTTCCTTTTAGTATTCAGTGAGAATATGCTTAAATGTCTGCACTCTTTACCAACAGAAGAAAAAAAAATAGAGGCAAGTATAGTCACCAGTCTCATAATCTAGACATGTCCAAACCATCCCCACAGTTCAGTTCAACTTAGTTCAGTTTAATATAATTCAATTCAACGAGCATTTTGTCTGAGCCACTAGGAAGGAAACAGCTGTTCTGTCTTAAGTAGAGTGAGGGGGCACAGTCAGCACATTGCCCCAGAATTTAAAAGAAAATGCCACTGTAGGCAAGACCCTTAAGCAATACATTTTTTTTCTTTCTCAGATTTGTTCCCACATTGGGTTCCTTCCTACTGTTCCTGCTTCTGGTGAAATCTGGGTTTATAGCTGTTAACCACTTTGTATTTCTGAACACCATCTTCTTCTTTGTCCCATTAATCATAGGATCAAAGGATTTGGAGAGGCTGGAAGGGACTTAGAATTTATCAGATCCCACCCACTCCTTTGAGAGATTAAAAAATTGAGGAGAATAGAGAAGTGACTTGTCCAAGGTCACAGAGTTAGCAAGTAGCAGTGTTAGGATTTGGAACCAGATTTTTTTATTACAAGTTCACTCTCCCCTGCTGTAGAATTAAATTATTTATCTGAGGAACAGCCAGATGGGGATAAATGACCCATTTATCATTTATGATAAGTGATGTGAGGGTGACAAAAGAAAACATCCTACAATCCACACCCTTAACAACTTCCAATCTAGCTAAGTGGATAAGATTTACCCTAATGTAAGGGAGGAGGCAGGGAAAGAGGTTAAACACATATGCTTTATTGACAGATATAAGAAACTGGAGGTGGCCTCTTAATGGCCGACTGACTGTATTCTCTTGAAATTCAATCAGTTTGGGGGCAGCTAGGTGGCACAGAGGATAAAGCACTGGCCCTGGATTCAGGAGGACCTGAGTTCAAATCCAGCCTCAGACCCTTGACACTTACTAGCTGTGTGGCCCTGGGCAAGTCACTTAACCCTTAGTTGACCATAAGGAGGAAGTTTAGTCTTTCTTCCCAGTAGTGGGCATGATTGATTAGGTGTTGCATGTACAAATCAGCAATATGGCAATGTCAGTGCAATGTATTCCCTGTACGGGAATAGTGTAATGGTTAGCTCTACATTGCTTGACTAAGGCCATAGTAGTGCTGGCCTATGACGATCCTTGCCATTTATCTGTCATCATAGTCTTTCCAAGTTCATCTCAGTTAATTCTGATGTTTTCTCCAAGGACTGGGCTCCTTACTCACACAATAACTGCCTCATCACTCCCTTATTAACAAAATATGAGATAATATCTTATTAGTGATCCATAAATGCTGATAAAACTCATTGTCAAAAAATGAAGTTACTCATGTCTTCACCTTTTAGGTTACCTTCATCTACTCCATTTAGTATATATCTTCTATGTACCTGGATGTGTACATGTTGTCTTCCCCATTATGATTGAGACAAGAGAAACTCTGTGTGTGTGTGTGTGTGCTCGCGTGCGCATGTGTTTATGCCTGTGTGAGCTCATTCAACTTTATTTGTATCTTTCCTGTAGAACAACTGGCATATAGTATGAGCTTAATATTTGCTGGTTGATTGCCTCAAAGCACATTATTTTGATGATGGTCAGGGAATGTTTTGTGGAAGAGATAAAACTTAAGCTACATGTGGGATTGATGAATATTAATGGTCAAAAATGTAGTAGAGGGCAACTAGGTGGCACAGTGAATAGAGCCCTGGCCCTGGATACAGGAGGACCTGAATTCAAATCTGCCCTCAGAAACTTGACATACTAGCTGTTTGACCCTGGGCAAGTCACTTAACTCTCATCCCCCCCCCCCAAAAAAAATGTCGTGGTTAAAGATCCAATTGATTTTCAAACACCATGTAAGCCTTTTTTTTTTCCCCAGTTGGATGACAAAGACAAGTTACAATAATCTCCTTTTTTTGAGTCTTATGATTATGAGTCCTGAGATGTTATCTAGTCATCTAATCTCTTAATTTTTATGAATCAAGATTTATTTAAATCAATCCAAGATAAGGTCCATAGAGCTCAAGTGACCTTCCCCTGTTGCTATAGAATGAATGACAAAATTGTAAACAGGCCACTCATCTCCCATCTTTCCACCATTCCAGGTTTTCCCCTTTTATTTGCAAGACAAGGAACACAATCATGGAAAGTGTTTGGTGTTTGTCTGTTTTAGCCTCCCTTCTTTGCTATATATTTATTCACAGACTAATTTTAAAGCAAGGATTTGGGGTTTATCTTAGGGCAGGGGTAAAGAAAATTGAGAACATTTTCATTTGGAGAAAATGTGCAGTTCACCTGTCAATATGTCTCAAAGCGAACTGGTTGAAAACACTTGACACTTAAAACTTCTCATTCTAGGACTTACCACAAGAGCAAGCAGTTAACAACACTTGCTTAAAATAGAAAGTGTTCCAGTATAGCCGTTTGGCTTAGCAATCAGAGGAAAGTCAAATTACTCAATAAAACCCCAAACTGTCCATTTTTTTTTCTCTGAGTTAGTTATAGTTACTGCTTTTCCCCCTAAAACCATTTACTAAATTTGCTCTTTCTCATTGATAACAGCAAGGTTCTCTTTTTTACACTTAGACATTTGTAAATTGGAGCAGGTTGAGGGAATATGCAGCATGGGATTCACCATCATAGATGGAGAGGTAGAGGGGACCTCTTGGAAACCGTCCCCCCCCCTTGCATTAAAGAGATTACAGCACTGATGACAGGGAAGATCAAAGAATTTGTCAATAATCACACAGGCAGTAAGTATAGAGGCAGGATATGAACCCAGGTCTTCTAATTTCAAATCAGGGGAATAAATATACTGTATGAAGACATCAGATGTCTCCTACACTTGTCTCTACTCTTTATATATTCAAGTTGTCCTCATCAATTCAGTAAACACTAATTGTTTCATATATATATGTATATACATATATACATATATATACATATATACATATATATATATATATATATATATATATATGGCATTATAGACATCATAATGCATGGCCCTGCCCTAATATAGGTTATAGATGTCTGGGACTCAATCTACATCTCTCTTACTTATCCTCTTGCTTTTTTTGCTTTGGTCATGTTCTCCTTATGACTCTTTAATGCTATATATTATTTAATAAACATCAGGGGTAAAAACCTAAATAACATCTTACTCACCTCTGCTCTATCTGCTGTCTGTACTTGGAAAATTCTAGCTCACTTCTGCACCTTAGAATCCCCAGCTTCCTTCAAGATTCAGCTAGATCTCACTTTCTGCAGTTGCTTATTAGATAGGTTGCTGGGCCTATAGCCAGGAAGCCCTGAGTTCAAATCTAGCCTCAGACATTTAATAACTGTGTGACCCTGGGCAAGTCACTTGATCTTTGTCTAACTCAATTTCCACAATGGTAAAATGAAGACAATAATTCTACCTACCTGCTTTATTGTGAGGATCAAATGAAATGATAATTGTGCAGCCTTTTGGACAGTACCAGACACATAATAAGTGCTATATAGATGTCATCATTATTATTTGTTAAGCCTGTCCTGCTTCTAATGACTTCCCTTCTGAAGTTATCTCCCATCTCTTCTATATGTGTATATCTGCATATATTGACAATATGTACAAACTACACCTATATGTTTGCATACATACATAAGTGTGTATATGTATGTATATGTAGATGTATGTTTATTTACATGCTGTTTTGCCCACTTAAATGTAATTTACTTCAAAGCAAAGGCTGTTTTTGCTTTTCTTTCTCTCTCTTTGTAATTAACTTAGTGCCTGTAACATAATGAGTACTTAATAAATGCTTGTTGGTTGACTGATTGGTAAATAACTGCTTTGTTCAGGGAATATCCAAAGATTTAAGAGAGAGCCTCCTGTGTTTGCATAGGATTTATAAAATAACGCTGGCAAGAATATTCCATGATGAGGAGGTGAGGGAGATTTGCTGTGTATGTCAGTGGAGGGAGTAGCTAAATATATTAGATCTTGATTCCCACTAAGTATTATAGATTCCCAGTTACCTCTAACATTTTCTAAAGGTACCTATCATCAATTATCTATCAAGAATTATATACTAAGCACATATTATGTGTCAAGCACTATGCTAGATATATGGTAGACAAAGCCAAAAATGAAACAGGGCTTTCCCTCAAAGGGCGTACATTCTATCACCCTGAACCACTTTTAACTCTTCCATCTTTTCATTGCTAAACTCGTAGGAGGGAAAAAAAAAAAAAAGAAAAAATCTATCTACAATTGTTGCCTCCAATAATGATCTCAGTTTGCTTCTTAATTCCATGCAATCTGGCCTCCAACTCTATCACTCAACCAAAATTACTCTCTACAAAGTTATCAATAATCTTATAATTTACACATTTAATTGTATTTTCTTAGTCCTTATTCTCTATGTCTTCTCTGTTGTAGCGACACTATTTACTACTTCCTCCCCCTAGGTAACCTGCCTTCTCTGAGTTTTCATGATATCATGTTTCTTGCCTTCCCAATGGGTGGGTGAGGGGAAAAAATTTGGAAATAAAAAATACAAATTTCAGGAGAATTAAATTAAATTGAATTTTTTTAAAAAAATGTCATTTTGACAAATGTGTTGAGGAAAAAGTAGAGAGCGAAGAGAATTGACGCCAGGAGACAAATCAGGAGACTTTTCTAATAGGCTACCAAAGAGGTAATCACAGTCTTTTTCAGGGTAATTGCAGTGTAAATGGTGAGAAGATGCAAGAGATGGATTGTGAAATGTGGAAGTAGAATTAACAAGACTTTGCAATTAATAGAGTTTGTGATGGAAGGGAAAGAGGCAAGAGGCAAAGATGATTTAGGTTTTGAACCTAGTTTATAGGACAGGTGGTGGTACACTGAATAAAACAAGGATCTTGAGAAGAGGGTTTGTTTCAGGGAGGGGAGATAAGTCTCATGTTTGAAATGTTGAGTGTGTGATATAAATGGGACATTTTGTTTTTAGGCAGTTGGAGATATATAGATGGATGGAGTTGAATAAACTATAAATAGATATAGGTCTGAGAAACATCTGAATATAGCTAATAATCAAACCCATGGGAAAAAAAGAGGGATTTAAGACAAAAGAGTAGAAGACTCAGGATGAATCATGTGGGTGAATATGCACAATTAGGGAGCAATGTTGCAAAAGAAAAAGAAATAAAAACTAAAGAAAGTTAAAAAAAATGCTTCAAACTGTATTCAGAGTTCATCAACTCTCTCTCTCTCTCTCTCTCTCTCTCTCTCTCTCTCTCTCTCTCTCTCTCTGTCTCTCTCTCTCTCTCTCAATTTGTATGGCATTTTTCATCTTGAGATTTTTGTAATTGCCCTGGATCTTTGTATTGATCAGAAGGAGCTAAATCTTTCACTATTGAGTGTCATTATAATATTGATATTGCTTTATACAATATTCTCCTACTTCTGCTCCCTAAATTTTCCATCATATTGTGTTATTTAAAAATCTAAATGTGGGTTCTAATCTGTCCCCCCAGTATTGAGGGGAAACTGGCTATAATCACTGATAAATTCACCAAGAGTTTAAGCTTTTAAGGGTTTATTAAAAGATCTAAGATAGTAAAGAGAAAGATTGAGAACAGATTTTTTATAGTATGGAAATCCTAGCCTCCCTAACCTCCTATGTGAAGTCCTGCCACCAATCCAATGTCTTTAACCCAAAGAGGATGAACCCCTCTGCCAGTGTCTGCTTCCTACTTCGTGTTCTCCTCCCAGAAATGGGAGGCTCCTCAAGTTAATTGGCTGCTAGCATTAATAGACAGTACCCACAAGCAAACATCACTTCCTGACACCAAGGAACTGACCACATGGCTTGCCCTCAGATGCCTTTTCCTCATGGCAGAGCTTTCCTACAGTAACTCTCCAGCAGCTGGCATCACTCCATTCATTACAAGATCATATAAGTCTTTCCAGGTTTTTCTGAAATCATCAACTTCATAATTTCTTATAGTATAATTGATAGTATTCCATAAATTTATATAACACAATTTTTTCAGCCATTCTCCAATTGATGGGGATCTCCTCAATTACCAATTATTTTCTATCACAAAGAGAGCTGCTATAGATATTTTTTGTGTCCTTTACTTTTCTTTGTTGTCTTTTGTGTATATATCTAATGGTGGTATGACTGGATCAAAATATATGCATAGTTTTATAGCCCTTTGGGCATGGTTCCAAATTGTTCAGAAAAATGGTTGGTTATATTAACAGCTACACCAACAGTGAATTATTGTACGTATTTTTCCACATCCCCTCCAGCACTTGTAATTTTCTTTTTCTGTCATATTAGTTAAACTTCTAGGCTTCAAGTATTACCTCAGAATTGTTTTCTTTTGCATTTTCTACTTATTACTGATTTATAGCATTTTCCTATGACCATCGATAGCTTTGGTTTCTTTTGAAAACTCCCTCTTCATATACTTTGACAATTTATCAATTGGGGAAATGTTCTTATTTTTGCATTTTATTCAGTTGCCTAAGTATTTGAGAAATGAGAGCTTTATCAGAGAAACTTGTTATAAATATATTCCCTAGTTTACTTCTTTCTTTCTAATTTTTTTTTTTAGTGAGGCAATTGGGGTTAAGTGACTTGTTCAGGGTCACACAGCTAGTAAGTGCTAAGTGTCTGAGGCCGGATTTGAACTCAGGTCCTCCTGACTCCAGGGCCGGTGCACTATCCACTGCACCACCTAGCTGCCCCTTTTCTTTCTAATTTTGGCTACATTGGTTTTGTTTGTGCAAAAACTTTTCAATTCATGCAATCAAAATTATTCCTTTTACCACCCCCCCATAATCTGATGAAATCTTCCCTTCTCCATAGAACTAAGAGGTAATTTTCCCTGTGTTCTCCTAATTTGTTTGTGATATCACACTTTATGTCTAGATCATTACCCATTTTGAGCTTATCTTAGGAAATGAGGAGAGATGCTGGTCTATACCTAGTTTCTGCTAGACTACTTTCCAGTTTTCTAAGTACTTTTCATTGAATAGTGAGTTCTTAGGCCAAAAACTAATATGGTTAGGGTTATCAAACATGAGTTTGCTGTGGTCATTTGCTTCTATGTAACATATTCCTAATCTATTCCATTGGGAAACCACTCTTTCTTATTTTATTAATATCAGATTATTTCATTGATTACCACTTTGTAGTATATTTTGAGATCTGGTTCAGCTAGGCTGCCCTCTTGATTTTTTAAATTTATTCATTTAATATTCTTGATATTTTTGTTTCTTCACATGAAGTTTTTATTATTTTTTCTAGCTCCAAAATAATTATTTGTTACTTTGGTTGGTATCCCACTAAGTAAACCAATTTTGGTGGTAGTATTATAATTTTTATTATATTGGCTCAGCTTATTCATAAGCAGTTGCTATTTCTTTAGTTGTTTAAAATCTGCTTTATTTGTGTGAAAAGTGTTTTGCAATTCACAATAATATATCTAATGCATATATCTAACCATGTCATTCCCCTGCTCAAAAAACTTCAATCACTCCCTATTACCTCTAAAATATAATGCAAATTTCTCTGTCATTTGAAGTTCTTCATAACCTGGTTCTCACCTACCTTTCAAAGTTTATTATAAATTCCAGACTTATTATGAATTATTACAAACTATGTTCCAAAAACCTTATTATTTCTTATTGGTTTTTACTCTGTATGACCAGTTAACTGCTTCTGGCCTCCCTAAATAGGAACTTCTACTTATGGTATCTCCTCACTTCCTAGCCCAGGAGCTTGGAAGATTTATAGGTGCCTCATACTATGGTAAATTACTTCCTAAACCCTACCCAAGGTCAAGGTCAGGAGAAGTATCACAGTGTGTTCTGGGATTATAACTGTATAATCTTATACATGTTCTACATGTTACATAGTAGTCAGATACACATAAAACCGATAAGCTTTTTCAAAGCTCTTATTAGACCTGACAATGTGCTAGATTTGGGGAATATGAAGACAAAAGTAAAAGATCCCTGTCCTCATGCAGCTTGCATTCTATTGGGGTTTGGGAGTGGCCTATACTTTAAATAGCTAAAAAACCATTTCAGAAAAGGAACTAATAACTGAGTGCATCAGGAAAGGCTTGATATAAAAAAAGTGGTTCCTGAGCTAACATTTGAAGGCAGCTAGTGATTAGAGGCAGATAATATTCCTTCTTTCTCTTTTTGCATATATTATTCCATGTGCCCAGAGTAGATCTTCTGTTCACTGCTTCCATTGGATAGGCCATGTGACATATAAAGGCATAGTCAATTATTGGACTATTTAGGCAAAAATGAGGTGCCAAAGGCAAGTGGTGCTATCCAGGTCAGCAACAGGGTTCGGTACCATGCTAATAAGGATAATTCCCTCACATTTTTCACAGTTACAAAGCACTTAACACTCACTCTATAAATTAACTTTTTCCTCATTTTACAGAAGAAGAAAGAGGCTCAAAGAGTTTAATCAAGTGTAATTCAAAGAATAAGTGGTTTGGGGATATGAACTGAATGTTTTGGTATCAGGAGAGTTGAGAGACTGAGTCTTCCATAGAATCTACGAATTCGTACCAAATCCTGACTATGAAGTGATGTTATTCGTCATCTCCATTCTCTAAGTCTCAGTTTCCCCATCTAAAACTGAGAGCACAGAAGTTGATAGTTACTGACTTTATTATAGTGTTTTAACTTAACACTTAACATTCATTATCATTTCATTTAAGCAGTCATATGATAAAGATACCACAGGTATTATTATCCCCATGTAACAAGTAACAAAACCAAAGATTTGTAAGATCCCTTCCAAGTATAAATACTATGATTCTGCATCCATGTAATTAAACATAATCTTCCAGTTTGTGGTTGAAAGCCATGCAGCTATGTGGATCGCCTCCTTACTCCCTAGAAAAATGACTATCTACAGTATAAATAATGGACACATATTTGGGAAAGGTGTATGAGAGTACTGGGGGAGAGTGAGTGAAAGAGTTTACGATTTAGAAAAGCACATCTGGGAAAAGCCATCCCCACTTTCTCTCTGCATAAATTTGATTTTAAGCTCACTTTGAAATAAAATTTATTCATGATTTTACTTCCGATGTCTCCAACATAGGATCAGATACTTTAGGTCAATGTAACTTTGGAAATTGTAAGGCAAGCACAAATTGTTAAACTTTAAATCCCTTTCTTTGCATTTTAATCTCCACTAAAGTATTCTTTTCAGTACCATCTTTTTATAAATTGTACATTTTCTTGAAATTATAATTCTTTCCTCTGCACCAAGATATATAAACCTAATGGTAGAGATCTATGAATATATAATTTCTTTGCCTATATATTAAGAAGTAAAACATGGAGCAGCTAGGTGTCACAGTGGATAAAGCACAGGCCCTGGATTAAGGAGGACCTGAATTCAAATCCATCCTCAGATACTTGACTCTTACTACTTATGTGACCCTGGGCAAGTCACTTAACCCTCATTTCCCCACCAAGAAAAAAAATAAAATTCACCAGTGAAATTTTATCCTGTGTGTAATTTTTCTATAAATATTATAGGAACCAGTCATCATAAGGC
This sequence comes from Dromiciops gliroides, assembly GCF_019393635.1. NCBI lineage: Eukaryota > Metazoa > Chordata > Mammalia > Microbiotheria > Microbiotheriidae > Dromiciops > Dromiciops gliroides. The sequence continues at coordinate 83,279,964 of NC_057866.1, read as the reverse complement.
AAATATTGATTTTCCTCAAATGATAGCCTGAAAATGGAAAGTGGAAAATAAGGTAACCACTCCTCCCAAATACAAACTCTTTCAGTTTTTCAATGTACTTTGGATTTTCTGTGTCTATTATTTTCTACCAACTACCTCAACAATTGTTAAGATTGTATGGTTGCCACTAGCTAACGGGGAGCTCATTAAGATTGGCCAAACTAAATTAAAATAAGAATAATAAAAGAATAATAAAAGGTTGAACTACTGTGTGCCATGTATTACACTATATGACAGGAATTCAGGACCAAATTCTTGTACTAAAGGAATTTATTATTATCTACCAATTTGGACATGATAGTATATGACATGGGCAAAAAAACAAACAAAACAAAACATCAGTATAATACATTCAGAGTGAGATGAAGGTTAAGAAATGATCTAGGCAAAAAGATATGATTTCATATGAGGAGGGACAGAATCTAGAGAAACATGATACTGATGTCTACTTTCCTACTAGGTTCCTCTTTATCCTTTTAAATCTGTAATCATACTTCTAAAACTTAATATCCATCAACACCAAAAGAAATTTCATTTGACCCTGCCACCACATCAAGGTATTATTTCATCTTTCCCCATACCTTACCTCTAGAAAGAATAGGGTCACCCCTAACTCTCCCTCCTTTACACACTCACATTTCAAGCTAATCCAATGCATTTCTATTCCCACCATTCACTCTCTCCAAAGTCACTAATGACCCCTTAATTATCCAACCCAGTAAACTTAAAAAAAAAAACCTTTATTCTCTGACATCTGTAGTACCATTTGAAAATGTCAATTATATACTTTCTATTGGTGATCTATCTCATCCCACTCCTATGATTTAGTTATTTCTTCTCAGATGATTCCCAAATTTATGTCTTCAGCTCAGTTTCCATACTGAGTTCTATTCTGCAATTAACTTTGTCATTATCTCTATATGCATGCCATAATATATTATCAAACGTAATATGATCAAAACAATGAAATTTGCCTTTCATTGAAATGTTCCCTTCTTCCCAGAATTTCTGTCTCTCTCTTTGTCTCTCTGCCTCCCTGCTCTCTTTCTCCATCTCTATCTCTGTCTCTTTCTGTTGTGCTATCACTCTCTCTTGTCAATTCAATTTCCTTTCCCAGTTATTCCCTATATCAATGAAAATCACACATACATTCCCTATTGCTGCCTGTTTATTAACTAAGACCCTCTATCACTTGTATATTATGTAAAAAAGATATATGATGCAAGATATTTTCCTTTCTGTGTGGAGTTACATAAATTAATACTCCAGTTGAACACTATCTCATCAATTCAGTATTCTATGCAACATTGACAATTTGTACCTATTCATAATTTTTCATGACCCTTTATGATTTCAACAAAACATGCACTCATGAAATAGTTTGGATGGAGCAAAATTGCCTTTCCTTGGTTTATAGGAAGTTCAATATACATGCTGCTGCTACTGCTCTGTGTGTGTTGTGTGTGTGTTTGGGGGGAGGAAGGTGATGTTAGAATTATATTTAGAATATATTGACTAATTTTTTGTTTAACCAAATTCTACCTTCACAGCCCAATTTCAATCTTACTTCTTTTCTCAGACTGGTACATTGCCCAGTAGTCTTACCTTTTTTTGAACACAAATACTTTTTGCCTAGACCATTCATTTTGGCACTGGCTCACTTTCTGCTCTGTCTTATTTCTAGCTATTTCCTGGACCCTGAGTTTCTATCCTGAGCATGACCTCTAATCACAGGAATATTATCTTAGAGGTCTTGTGTATCTCAAATAACATTTGTGCGATTGATTTGAACTTCAATATCTTGCCTCCCTTTCAAAAGAAACATGATAGAAAATGTTGAGAGTAACAGAAGGAGGTCGGCCAGGTTTCTGATATCTAATTCTGAATAATATTTATCCTTTTATTAAGTGTTCTTTGCGTCCCTACATTCCCTGTATTCTGAGTCAGAATCAACAGTCCTCAAAAAGCATATTTGTAAAATGTAGCTGATTGTTTTTCCTCAACCTTATCGAGTGTGTGAAGAACCTTGCTACTTCATTTTGTAGGTAAAGAGACTGAGAATAAAATAAAATAGGTAAATTATTTACTCAATATCACAAAGTCATAATTAGCATAGTTGGAATTTGATCCCAGATACTCTAATAAAAAATCCTTTATTCTTTCCATGACAAAATTAGTTTCATTCATACTATGACACCTAGTCTCTTTGCTAATTCTCACATTAGGAAAAAAAACAAAACAAAACAAGAAACCCTAAAGGCAAAAATGGTGATATGGTTTACCCCAGAGTCACAGAGAGAACAAGATTTGAATTTATATATTTCTCTTCGAGTATTACTCCCCAGAGGGGCAGGTAGGTAGCACAGTGGATAGCGTACCAGCCCTGTAGTCAGTATGGCCTGAATTCAAAGTTAGCCTCAGACACTTCATACTGTGTCACCCTGGGCAAGTCACTTAAACCTGTTTGCCTCAGTTTTTTCATCTATAAATTGAGCTAGAGAAGGAAATGGCAAACCATTCTACTACCTTTGCCAAGAAAACCTCAATTTGGGGTCACAAAGAGTTGGATATGACTGAAGTAACTCAACCACAACAATCACTCTCCAATCCCCAGATTCCCATCTTTATATCTTTCTTAAATATTCTTATTTAAATTCCATTGATTGAATGATTACAGAATGTTCTGTCTTGAGTCTAGCTATGAATGAAAACTGGGCCTATAATCCTGATTACCAGAGAAATAAATTTATGTCCCTATTCTGTTGCTTTTCAATCAAATTTAAGCTAATGGTCATTTGATAAGAATAGAAAACTTCATCAGACCTGCCACTGAGAATTTCCAAAGCTCAGTGGGAACCTACTGTTAGAGTTTTGAGCAAGTGCCAGATTCCACTCATCACTTGATCACAATGTTAAACTGGATTACTTTCTATATGATTAGTACTATTAGATTAACAATAATGATATTTCAAAGGAGCTTTGATTTCATTGTTAAGAATGGGTTCTTCACTGATGCAGATTAAAATCTTAATGTTGCATAAATGGATGGACTTCAGAAGTGATGTTCACAACAACAATAACAATAATCAATATCTGAAAATTCTGATTTTAGCAAGACTGGTCTGTATATTAATCACACCATCCACTGTTGGATTCATATATGTATACACATATGTACATATATATTATATAAAAAGGTATTTACATATGTTAACATATGGATATACTATAATAGACATGTCTTATATACATGTAATACACCCATAAATATTCTAAACTAAATGTTTTAGTCAGAAATTTGGGGGTTGGGTGAGAAAAGGAATAGAGGTTTGCAGCTAGAAAGAACCTTAGAAGACATCAAGTCTAAGCTACTTATTTTATAAATGAGGAAATTGAGGTACATAGTTTATTGACTTATTAATGGTCACATGTATTTTAGCATAATCATACTAGTAATATTAATCTCATAGAATGTGAGGATCAAATAAAAACCCATTTGTGATCATTTAAAAAACCTTAGGCCTCTAGAAATCCCCCCATCACCATTACTGAAAAGACATAGGGGAAAACAATTTGTTTATTGTGTAAAGGAAATAAATTTTGGAAAGTCCATTTCCTATCTTCATCTCATGATCAAAAGCAGAAAAACAAATAGTTGTGGTGCCTCAATCATGTAATTTGTCTTCCTCTGAAATTTCAACTTTCCCATCTAAAAATGAAGCAATTGGAATAAGCATACCTTATGAGGTTGCTTCTAGTTCTGACATTCTATAGTCTAAGATTTCTTCTGACTCTGACATTATATGCTTTTTTTTTTTCCAGGGCAATGAGGGTTAAGTGACTTGCCCAGGTTCACACAGCTAGTAAGTGTCAAGTGTTTGAGGTTAGATCATTATATACTTCTTTAAAGAATATTGAGATTTCCAAATTATGAAATGTTTTCCCCCTACTACTTGCTGAAATGCTGATGAGGAAGATTACCCAATTGTTAAAACCTTAAAAATGGAAGCATTTAGATGGTGATCAACAAATAGCAAATCATGCAAGTGGCAAACCTGCAGAAAAGGCTTTTAAAAAGGCAGTCCTGGCAGCAATGTGGGACTCATCAAGGGAAGATAATGTAATATACAACACTTATGCAAGCAATTATGCCAAGACTAAAAAGACCATTTTGACCAGCTCCTTGTGAATGCTATTTTTTGTTGACCTTTGAGCTCTATGATGTGGTGTCTGACAGCCTTGCTTTTGGTGCTTATGAATGTTAAGTGGAAAAACTGGGAAGGCAAATAGCAGCCCTGCTGTGCAGGTTTTGAGTATCTAGAATTGCATTAGGTGAGTGCTGCTGATTCTTGGAGCCTGATTAGAATAAGTTCAGAGAAGGGTGACCTGAATGTTCTAAAAACCCATTTTATTCAAGGAATAGCTAAAGGAATTAGGACTGGTTAGCCTAGAGAAGACTGAGGGACAACATGATAGGTATCTTCAAATATTGGAAAGGCTATCATGCAGAAAGAAATTAGTGTTATTCAGTTTGCCTTTAGATGGAAGAACTAAGCTAGATCATTGGAAGTTATAGAAAGGCAGATTTCCAGAGAACTTAAGGTAATCATTTCCAAATTCTAAATTAAAATGGTTTCCCTCTATTGAGAATACAATCTTTATTTCTCAACATGTTCATAATAAAGCTAGCATAGGCATGTCTCAGTCAATCAACAAGTATATATTTAATATGTGTCAAGTACAATGTTCAGTACTAGGGACAAAAATAAAACAAATGAAACAATGCTTAATGGTAGGTTTACATGTTAATGGGAGGATACAGATACTATATTTATATTTTTATTTGTATATTATTCATTTATATTTACATATTTATCTATAATTTTATATAATTTATCTATTTATATATAATTTCCCCCAATTATATGTTTTGGTTTTTTTTGCTTTTTTGCAGGGCAATGAGGGTTAAGGGACTTGCCCAGGGTCACACAACTAGTAAGTGTCAAATGTCTGAGGCCAGATTTGAACTCAAGTCCTTCTGAATCCAAGGCTGGTGCTTTAGCCACTGTGCTATTTAGCTGACCCCCCAATTATATGTTAAAACAATTTTTAACACTTGTTTTTCTTTGTCTTGTTTTGAATTCCAAATTCTATTTCGCCCTTCCTCCTCTTCCTCTCCCCCGCCCTGAGCGATAAGATATGTATGTATATGTTTGTATGTATGTATGTATATATGTGTGTTTTTGTGTGTGCATATATATGTATCTATATGTTTCCTCCCAATTCAAATATTATCTTCTTCTATTCTCTCACAATACCTCTTGATGCATTAAAATTATGCAATTGAATAAGCACTTATTCTGTACCTAGCAAAGTGCCTGGCAAATAATAGACAAGTAAAATCAAATCAAACCAAGGGAAGTCAAGTAAATCTAGTCTGAGTGCTGATTACATGAAGACAAATGTGAAAAAATCCATGCTCTGTGGGAGCTATGGGGTATTACATGTACAGAGATGAGCATATTCAAATTTACATGTAAAACACAATCTACTTTTTAAAAAATAATTAGTTTGGTGGAGTAAAAGCCTTAACAATGGAGGAACACCAAGAAATGTGTCATGTAGGAGGTAACTTCACTATATCTTAATCACCAAGTAGAATGTTTTGTCTTCTGTTCAAAAGACAAGATCACAAGCCAAATTCAGGGAGTTATTGATATGTGAAAACAAACAACTATAAATTAATTTGTCAAACATTTGCTATAACGATAGAATTTGCAACAAGAAGGAATTATTTAGTCCAACCCCTCATTTCACAAATAAAGAAACCTAGTAATTTACAAATAAAGTGACATGCTTAAGATCACCAGGGAAGAACACAGAGGTGATATTTGCAAGTGGATCTGCTGGCTCCAAATACAATCTCATTCCTGCTATAACATGATCATGCCATATGTGAGGCACTGGGTGTGTGTGTGGGGCAGGGGTGAGATGTGGTGAAGGATGAAGGAATGTACAGTGCCTTCAAACAGTTCCCATTCTGGGTAAGTAAATAAAATTAAAGCATCTTAAAAGTCAGCCACTTAGACATGACAATTGGAAGGCATGAATAAATTAATCAAACATATTTCTTACTGATAATCAGATGAGAACTTGCTTATCCAAAATGTTTTATTTACTATTTAGTCATCATATCCTATTTTTTTCAGGAAATAAAGTTTTTTTTTAATTTAAAATTTTACTTATTTTTATACTATTTTATTTTTCCAATTACATATAAAGATAGTTTTCAACATTGATTTTTGTAAGATTTTGAGTTTCAAATTTTTCTCCTTCCCTCACTTCCCTTCCCCTCGCAAAGCTAGCAAGCACTCTGATATGGGTTATACATTACAATTATGTTAAACTTATTTCCACATTAGTCATGTTGTGAGAGAATAATCAGAACAAAAGGAAAAAGAAACAGAAGAAAGAAGACATTTTAAAAAGGGGGGAAATAGTATGCTACAATCTGCATTCAGGCTCCATAGTTCTTTTTCTGGATATGAAAAGCATTTTCCATCATGAGTCTTGTGTCACTGTATTGCTAAGAAAGAAGAATTAAGTCTATCATAGCTGATCATCACACAATATTGTTGTTACTATGCACAATCTCCTTTTGTTTCTGCTCATTTCACTCAGCCTCAGTTCATATAAGTCTTTCCAGGTTTTTCTGAAATCTGTCTGTTCATCATTTCTTACAGCACAATAGTATTTTTTTTAAATAGTATTTTATTAGAGTTATATACCACAACTTGTTTAGCCATTTGCCAATTGACGGGCATCCCCTCAATTTCTAATTCTTTGCTACTACAAAAAGATTAGCTATAAATATTTTTGTACATATGGCTCCTTTTTCCCTTTTTTATGATCTCTTTGGGATACAGACTTAGTAATGGTATTGCTGGGTCAAAGGATATGCACAGTTTATAGCCTTTTGGCCATGGTTCTAAATTGCTCTCCAGATATCATATGCTATTAAAAAGCATTCTGGATATGGAGTCAGAAGATTTGTGTCTGGAAACTGAGGCTTTTATAGTAACCATGGGTGAGGTCCCTTAATTTCTCTTGGAGGCTAAGGTACTCTTAAGTACTATAATAATTTGAAAATGAAATAAGTTACAAAGTAAAATAAAAGTATAAATGATGTTCAATTTTCCCCAGAACACTAAATGTTAATAACCAAGACTGTTCTTTGTCCAGTTCTAGGTTTAGTGTCACCATAAGTATTGTGACACTGGCTAAATTCAATGTGTGTGCTGTTCTACAGGGATACTTTCTGTCATGACAGTAATTCCTTGATTTTGATGTTGATAGAATAGGCAGAACCGTCAATGCTTTTTTTTTTGTTTGCTTGTTTTGAGTTTGGGGGTTTTTTTGTTTGTTTATTGAACATCAATAGTTGGCACTTAAGCTTATCTCAATTAGCTTTTTTGTGAGAAAAATATCTGTAAAGCTTAGACTAGTAGGTAAATGTTGTTAATAACATTTATGTAGGCTAGTTACTTTTTTTCAAAGTTTTTTTTCTTTTGGTCATAATATTTTTGCTATTCATTTTTAGGGAAGACTTTAAAGCATTTTCCTAGTGATCCCTTCTGCCATCACCCCCAACAAATTAGTCTTATCATTACATTATCATTACACAAAGTTTACACTTTGTATGGACATTTCAATGTTAACTAAGAAGGATGTTACCTAGTTTGTTTTCCAGACGTCATTCTAAATATATTACCTTTTTCCAAATGTATCCTCCAAGTACAAAGATATGCTATTGTTGAGGACAATAAAAAAAAAAAAAAAGCTTTTTTTTTTTTTTTTTTGGCGAAGCAATTGGGGTTAAGTGACTTGCCCAGGGTCACATAGCTAGTAAGTGTTAAGTGTCTGAGGCTGGATTTGAACTCAGATCCTCCTGAATCCAGGACTGGTGATCTATCCACTGCACCACCTAGCTGCCCCCCAAAAAGCTTTTTTATAGGAGTACATGGTTATATCATGGAGGGCTTGGAATATCAAGTTGAGTAGCTTCAAATTTTATTTCCTAACACATGCATGGTAATTTTTTTTTTACAGTAGTAGCATGTTCAACAAAACTTTACCAGAATCCCCTTATAAAATATGTATTTTTTCTATATAAATGTTAATTATTTATTTTAACTTTTTTTGTTCCAAATTATCTCCCTCCCTACCAGCCCTTAACTACCTTTTGAGAAAAAATACACAATACGATATCAATTATACCTATGAAATCATGTGAAAAATTCACATAATACCACACAAACATTAGTGGAAAAACTAGACTTCAATTTAGACTCAAAGTTTATCAATTCTTTCTCTGAAGGTGGATAGTATTTTTCATCACGAGTCTTTTGGAAATGTCTAGCTAAGTCTTTCACAGTTTATCATCATCACAGTTCTATTGTTACTGTGTACAATGATCTCCTTATTCTGCAAATTTCATTCAACATCAGTTCATATAGGTCTTCCACTTGGGTTTTATTTACCCCATGGTTTTTCTAAAACCATACAATTTGTAATTTCTTATGACAAAATATCACTCTACCACAATCATATGCCACAATTTATTGAATAATTTCTCAGTTGATGTTTCTTAATTTCTAAATCTTTGCCCTCACAAAAAGTTTTGCTATTAATATTTTTGTGCATATAGCTCCTTTCCCTTATTCTTTCATATCTTTGGGGGACAAATATAATAGGGGTATTGCCGAATTAAAGAGTATGTAAAGTTTTGTAGCCCTTTAGCCATATTTCAAAATTGTTCTCTAGAATGGTTGGAGCTATTCCCTGTACCATCAATATATCTTTAGTGCATCTATTTTCCCTCACCCCTTCTAGCATTTGTCATTTTATAGTTGTGAAGTGGTACCTCAGAGTTGTTTTAATTCACATTTCTCTAACCAAAATGATTTACATTTACAATATTTTTTCAATTGACCAGAGAATTCTTTGATCTCACCTGAAATCTGCCTGTTAATATCACTGGATAATTTGTCAATTGGGGAATGGATTTTACTTTTATAGATTTGACTCAATTCCCTATACATTTGAGAAAAGAAGCATTTATCAAAGAAACTTTCTATAAAATTTTTGACATTAATTTATTGTCTATGAAAAATTTGAGAAAATGGATAGAACCCAGACTAGAAGTCAAGAAGATCTGAGTTCAAATCCTACCTCAGAAACTTATTATCTATTTGAAATTTTTATTTTTTTTTCTATTTGACATTTTTAATGCCACATAGAGTACATCAATCAATAGTGGTAACAATAAAAAGAATTCTGCATCGGGGATTTGAAGACTTGATTCATCTTTATTTGCAGTCCTTTACTTTGTGAAGACCTCAATTTCCTTATTGGCAAAAATGATGCGTGGTAGGGGTGGAAGTTAGGGAGATGTATTGGAGTTCTTTATCAGCTTGGAAAGTTTATGCTTTTAGGCATTTCTGGATTGGGACACTAATCCAGGTAATCCTGGGTTGGTGATGTTATATCTATATTTATATCATCTATCTCTATCTCTACCTCTACCTCAACCTCAACCTCCATCTCTGCCTCTGCCACTGCTTCTGCCTCTACCTCTTTCTCTATCTCTATCACTATCTCTCTCACTTTCACTCTCTTTGTCTATCTATCTCTATCCTTACCTATATCTTTACCTATATCTATACCAATATATATTCCAATGTCTGTCTATGTCTATATCCATATCCATATCAATAACCATATCCACATCCATATCCAATCTACATCTATATCTAAATCTATCTATCTATCTATCCATCTATCTATCTTTCTCCTCAATATGATATACATTTGTGGAAGACTAATAATGTAATAATAACTAATATTTATATAGTACCTGTTATTTGTCAGTAATTGCGGTAAGTACTTTACAATTATAGCTTTTGATCAGTCCTTTGGGCTGTATATATTACCAACACTTCAAACATACCCTGGAAAATAGAAACGGCTTAAAAATTCTTGGTGAATTCTTGAACAGAAGGAAGTAAAATTTGTGGAGAATATAGGGAAGACAGAGGAGGGGAAAAGAAGTGAAGAAATAAGGGTAAAGCAGGAAATAAGGAATAAAAGGGAAGAAAGTGGGGGTGTGGGGGGGGGATTAGGCTATTGCCTAATCCCAAGGTACTTAATCCATGTCCAAATCATTGAGTGTGGTCTGTACTAATAAACTTCAGTCACCCTTACCCTAGAATTTCCCCAACAGTACTGAATAATTACAAAAATCAATAACTAATGGCATCCTTTCATGAACCCATTAGCTCGTAGTGTTTTGAAGTGTTCAATTTGATACTAATGAGGGCAGAGAAGTCCAAGAGCCCACAATCCTTTTTTAAAATTTTATTTCAACTACCTCTGTGAGGTGCATTGTCTTTCCCTAACAGAATTTAAAAGCCGACTGGGACTTGAAGCTTGTTCCATAGTCTTGTTAAAGTCAAAGGAATCGCTCCTATTCTACTCCCTCCCCCACCTCCAGAAGGAGACCCCCAAAGAGAACAAATATAGCAAATGATTAAGTAACATTTGTGCTTATGATTTTCATCTGGTTTTCTCAATAGGAAGAAGAAATAGCCAAATAGAAAATAAATTAGCTATTACAGATATTAGTACACAGAGAATTCTAAAGATCCTCTGGCCCACAGGGGGATATAATTAGAAAATGAATAACACATTTTTTCTGAAAACTGATGGACTTTTTTGGTTCTAGTTGGACTAAGGCCCCTTAGGGCAGCTTGTTAAATGGATAGAATTGTTTATATTTCAGATTAAAGCCAGAGTTCATTATTTCAGATGTTTTGGTGCTGGTTCCTAGCTAGCTTTTTAGCAGTAGCCCACTTTACCTCCAACAACAATTAAAAGATTAACTTTTCCTTTGTCTTTTGCACACATGCACATACACAATACACATACACATATATAAATGGACACATGTTTATGTGTGCATATGTGTTTACTCATACACATGCATGTATATGTATGTATATGTAAACACATGTGTATATAAGCTACTTGATAGGGAATGTTCCATTTTTGTTCATGTGTATTTAGCACAGCGCCTGACACATATTAGATATTTAAAGGCATTCAACAAAAGTTTGCTGAATGAATTTTTTTTAAAGCTCTAAAATATTTGGAAGAATACTTCAAGTTGGAATAAAGTCCAGGCATTCCAGACAAAGAGAGAACATACAAAGAAAGATAATATAATATAGTGGATATGCCAACAAGATCTGAATGTGGTATAAGAGAATCTCAAGTTCTAATATTCACCCATATTATCTGTGAGCATGAATGTATTGCTTAACTTCTCTGAGCCTCATTTTCCTCATTTAAAATAATGAATAATTAAAATATTCCAAATAAATATTCAAAATAGAGATAACTTTCTTTGCAGTACCTATACCTCACAGGTTATTGTAAATATTGAATGAAATAATTTATATAAGGTACTTTTTAAGCCTTAAAGCACTCTATAAATGCTAGTTATTTTTATGTAGCACCCTCTAGGGACCACTCTCCCATTTTCCCCTAGCACTAGCAGGTTGGTTTGATGTGTTGACTCTTCATAGGATGTGGCATCTGTGTTGGATGGGGCAAATCTGATGGATTTCCTGACTCCGCTCTTTTATGGGCAGCTGAAATATTCAGGACCTCCTGCCTTGGCTCAGCTGGAGTGCTACTGTACTCTTTCAGAAAAGGAAAATATCTTTAGCCTAGGATTGGACCCTTCAGGTATAAATTAAGCATTTCAAACCTTGGGATGGACTCTAAGGCTTGGAGTAACTCAATTGCATATGGAGAGGCCAGTAGAGTCCATGAATTTTGCCTGGATTACATGAATTCTTACTGTGGGAACCCAGCACTGAACGAGGAATAACTGTAAAAGGTTTATGCTATATCTCTACCACCTCCTGCCTGAAAAGTGAAAAATCCAAACTTAGAATCCTTTATAAAATATAGAATGCACAATTTATACCTAAAAAGACCACACTTTTATATTTTATTGTTGCTGTTTTGCCCTTTAGTTAGGTAAAGAATGTGGGAAAGTCTACAGCATGTTCCTTGGTGAGTAATACAGTTTGCCTGGAGTGTATTTCAATAAGAAGAAGATGAGATAAGGTTAGAAACAGGGAATTTAAAGATTATAAAATTCCAAATGCCAGGATACTGAGTTACAACTTTGCTCAATGGAAAGCATGGAGTCATGTAAGGTCTTGTTTTTAGTTCACGTACTTAAATAAAAAACATTTTGAAGATTAGACTGGTAGTCTTATGAAAGATGGTTCAGAAGGGGAGAAAGAATAGATTGGAAGACCTATTAGATTAGTTCAATAATGTAGTTGTTTGGTAAGAATGAAATATGCTCACTGGGTTGAAACTGGAATAGAAAGGAGAGAATAGATATAAGATTTTTTTAGAGGTAGAAGAATTAAGTAGGAAAATTATTATTGTTGTTGTTATTATTATTATTGTCATATACTATACCCATGCTGAAATGATGAATTTGGGAAAAAGTGAACACAGAGTGGGTGTTGACTAAGATAATAGGGAATTATTATGGAAACAAAGATCATGATGAGATGAGAATACAGTTTTAGTGAGAGTGAGGAAGTAAGAGAGGTAGAAAAATAGGTCATAGAATCTACTTTCCATGAAGTCTTGAATGCTAAAATTCATACTGATGAAGAGTCTGAGAAATTATTTAGTCACCTTGTCAGAAAAATGATCATTATGACTATTGAAATGTCCAAAGATGATGTCAGGGAAAGTATTTGTGGGGGAAAGTCGGGGGATGAAAATGTGACCTTAGTGATAAAACCATTAAGCAAAGTGGGAGAAAGACAAACATTTTTTTTTTCCTGGAGGATGATTAGAAATTTTATGTGAAGTGTTTTATTTTAAGAATCACTTTCCTCAAAACCATACTGTGAAACATTTTTAAATAAGAGGAAACAGGCTTAGGGAGGTGAAAAGACATGTCTAACTAGGGTATAACATGTCTAACTAAGTATAAGTTGAATTCACATTGTTGGGAAATGTAGCTGGCCCTAAGAAAGACAGTGGTTCTCTTCTGCCAGACTGAGGTCTTCCTTGGTAAATTTCAGTGAAACAGCTCCAATATGCACATAGTGCCTGTTTCATGGATATATCCAACTCAAATGGATAAATCTCAGATTTATGTGCACCAATCAGGTAACTGAGCTAATAAACACACTGCCAGGCAAAAGAATCCACTGCTTATCTTTCAAGACCCTTGGCTTGCGTTTTAGAAATTTAAGAATGGGGCAGCTAGGTGGCACAGTGGATAGAGCACCAGCCCTGGAGTCAGGAGTACCTCAGTTCAAATCCTGCCTCAGACACTTAAACACTTACTAGCTGCGTGACCCTGGACAAGTCACTTAACCCGAATTGCCTCACTAAAAAAAAAAATAACAATAAAGTGTTAGCTCTGGCTATGTAAATGTTCTGGGGATGCCTAGGATTTTTCTTTTCCTCTTGGAATTTCTTTTAAATTCATTAAGCTTATGAACTTTGGACAAATATAATGAAAATCTAGGGATGGGAGGGGGAATTTTAAGGCAAAAGCAAAAAAGAGACAGAAAGAGGAACTCAAAGGCATCCTGAGGATGTAGTTCACTCAAGTTCCTTTCCTTTGCCATCCTATCCCTCTTTATATTGTATCCGATAAGTTTCAATGAAAACCAAAACAGACACACAAACAAGCAAAAAAACCAAACCAAAACAAAACAAAATTAAGGCATTGTGCTTAATATTGGAGAGACATAGACAATAATGGACCTCAACAAATTTATATTCTATCAGACAGTATTAGAACAACTCACAGATAATCATCATGGAATGCATTATTTGATAGGGGAAAAAGATAAATTTAAGATGCTTTTGGCAGTTAGGCAATAAATAAATGTTATTATCATCAACCACAGCCACAGCCACAGCCACATCATGATCATCATCCCTTCATAGTCTTCCCACAAGCTACCTTCCTTCATGTTGCTGTCTTTCACACAATATACTTTCCAGACACGCTAAACTACCATTGTTTCTCAAACTATAGTGTACCCAATTGTTTTTTCAAAATCTATACCCTTCCCGAAATGCCTCCTTCCTCATCATTGCCTTTTTGGAGTTTCTCCTTTTTTTAATGTTTTCTCTCATTTAAAAGTATCCTTTCTTTATGAATCTGTGTCTACATTGCATCTCACAGAAAGGTGGTGCGGTGGGTAGAGCACCAGGCCTGGAATCAGGAAGACCTGATTTCAAATTCAAACTCAGTCACTAGTAGTTTGACCATTGCTAGGTTACTTAGCTTTGTTTCCCTCAGTTTCTTCATTTGTGAAAACATCTGGAGAAGGAAATACCAAACCACTCCAATATTTTTGTCAAGAAAACTCCAAATGGGATCACAAAGAATCAGACATGACTTTACAATAATAAAAGAAAGTACTAAATGGCTATGTGACTCTGGGAAGGTTACAAATTTTCAGAACTCCTGACAAGCCTCTAAGATTAAGTTACAGAAAAAGTGTCAAGATACAAGTTCTCATTCCTATTAAATAACTTATATAATGAAGCTAGGTGGCACAATAGAGAGAGTACCAGGCCTGGAGTCAGGAAGACTCCTCTTCCTGGGTTCAAATCCTTCCTCAAACACTTATTAGCTTTGTGACAAGACTGAAACAACCAAAATATTTTATCTACCCACAGAATATAAAGCTCCATGTGGGGAGAAAGTTTCACTTTTTTTACTTTGGATTCCAAGAAGAGGGATTTTGACATAGGAAATAATTGGTAAATCTTTCTTGAATAAGTTCAGAGGAGAAGAAAAATGTTTAAAATATTTTCAGGTTTGTTTCCTTCAGGGGCTTTCAGATCTGAGAATCAAGGAAAAGGTCTATGCAATGGAGTCTTTTGAATACTCTACCTCTTTACTTGTGGGAGAGCATAAGGAAACCTAGGGAAATGAGATCCTTTCCCAACAAATCCTCCAGCATTTGTCATTTTTTCCCAACTGTACCCATTTGATCAGTGTGATGGTATAGAGCAGTGGATGGCAGAAGAATTAGAGATATAACTATGAAGATTAGTAAATTAATAGTAAGGGATAACTTCATTCCACTTCACCCTTATTGCCTCAACAACCTAGACTAGATTGCAAACCTTATGTGCCTGAAATATTTTTCCACCCCTGGTTCATGGAAACAAAGAAAAAGATCTCCTTCACTGTCAATGTCATGGCAAAAGGTACTTGAAGTATATAAAATTGGCTCTCTGGTGTTTTGCTTTTTAAAAAAATAAGTGACTTGGATAAAGACATAGATGGTAGGTTCACAAAACTTACAGATGGAACAGGCTGGAATAACTGACACATGGGAGGACACAATCAGGATACAAACAGATCTTGAAAGGCTGAAGCTCCAAGTTGAATCTCATAATATGAATTTCAACAGGTATGTGTGCAAATATTGCACTTGAGTCAAAATAAATGAATAATAAAAGATCAACTTCACAAGTATAAGAGAGGAAGGCCTGTATAGAGTGTAGTATTTCTTTTTTCTTTTCTTTCTTTTTTTTTGTAGGGCAATGAGGGTTAAGTGACTTGCCTAGGGTCACACAGCTAGTAAGTGTCAAGTGTCTGAGGCTGGATTTGAACTCGGGTCCTTCTGAGTCCAAGGCCAATGCTTTACCTACTCTACCACCTAGCTGCCCCCAAGTGTAGTATTTATGAAAAATAGTTGTCTATAAACCCGATTTGATTCAACTCTGTTATGTAGAATTCAAGGAACCTAATTCAAACTTGGTCTATTAAGAGGAGCTTAGTTTCAAGAAACAGAGACTTTAGAGTTCCAATGTGCTCTGTCTTTATCGGCTTTGCCCTTATCATACCTCATCTGGAAGATCATCCTCTGTTTTTAGGTCACTGATAGGACATTGATAAATGTTAGAATGTCCAGAGAAGGGCAACCAGAATGGGACTAAAGCCCTTGTTTCTATGCCCTATTTGAATCAATTGAAGTAACTGGGACTGTTCAGTTTGGAGATGTGTAGACTCATGGGGAGAGATAATAGCAATATTCTTTAAAGAACTGCCATATCAAGGAGCTACTAGCTTTGTTCCATTTTAACCAAGAAAGTAGAACTAGTAATTGTAGGTATAAGTTTCAAAGAGTCAAATTCAGGTGTAATATCAAGAAAAAATTTCCTAAAAATTAGAGCTGTCCACAAATAAAATTTGCTGCATCTAGAGGTGATGGGTTAAAACAGAGTCTGGTTTAATATTTGTTTTGTATGTAATAATGGGGATTCCTTTTATATAATGATTGAAGCCTATAATATATGGGTCTTTTTCTCTCTGTGACTTTTTTTTTGGTTTAGAGTACTAAATGTAGTATCTTTGAGTCAAAGTATATGCATCGTTTGATGGGTTTTTGGCCGTAATTCCAAATTGCTTTCCAGTTTGAGTAGACCAGTTTATAGTTTCACCAAAAGTGCATTAATGTACTTGTTTTTACAAGACCCCTCCAGCATTTGTCATTTGCCTCATTTTTTTTCAACTGTATCAATCTGCTAGTTTTTAAGTGGTTTCTTAGAGTTGTTTTCTTATGCATGTCTCCAATTATTGCTGATTCAGCACATTTTTATATAGTTTTTGATTGCTCACGTTTTTTCTTCTGAAACTAACCTGTTCATATCCAATGACCAGTTATCAACTAAGAAATGACCTTCATTTTAATGAATTTTACTCAGTTATGCCCTATCTAAAAATGTGTGTGTGCATACATGTGCATACATGTGCATGCATGTGTGTGTGTGTGTGTGTGTGTGTGTGTGTGTGTGTTAATTAGGCCTAAACTTCTGGATTTTGGCTATAATGTTCCTGGGAGTTTTTATTTAGAAGCTTCTTTCAGAAAGTGACTGATGTATTCTTTCTATTTTCACCTTGTTTTTTGGATTTAAGAAATTTGGCCAGATTTATGATTTTTGAAATATGTTTTATAGGTTCTTTTGGGGGGAGGTCATGGTCTTCAGGTATACTATTGATTATTAAAATAGCTCTTCTAGATCTTTGTTCTATGTCAGTTGATTTTGTTATGAGATACCATAGATTTTCTTTTTAAAATGTTTTTTGGTTTTGTTTTAATATTTTTTTCTCATTGAGTCATTAGCTTCTCTTTGGTCCAATCTAATTATTTTCAGGTATTTTGTTTCTTGCATAATGTTTTGTATTTCTTCTTCCAAACTATTGATTATCTTTTCATTTTTTTTTGTAGTTTTAATTTATTTTTGCTTTTTTTAAAAAAAATCTAGCTTTTTCATTTATTTTAAAAATAATTATTGGAACCTTTTTTAAAACCCTTATTTTGTCCCTGCTAGGAATTTTTATTAAACTTCTAGAGGTAGCTGATATTGAAGAAAAATCCATACTTATATGGAATTTCAGCACCACAAAAACCTTGAAGATATGAAGTAATTCTAACCATTTTTTAAAACAAAACTCAACCATGACCTCACTATTTCATTTATCCTCCTAATCACCTTCTCCTCTCCTGTCTCTTATAGTTCTTTGTTGGTATCCTCTATACATAATTCTCAAATAGCATTTTATATTATAGTTAATTGAATAAATATGATATTCACCAAATGGATTTCAAGCTTTATGAAAGCGACCTCTTGCTTTATTACAGCCTTCTATCTCCTTGAAAATATTCAATCATCACCAATAAAAGGTTGTTCAACTGAAGTTAGTCTAATCCCCTCATTATACATATGCGGAAACTGAGTCACAGAGAAGTGACTTTTCAAAGTCACTTTTCAAAGTTAAAAGAGATAGCAAGTAGCAGGACTTGATAGTATTTGATCCTAGATCATTTGGTTCTCAGTCCAGAGGCCCTTTTGATATGTCATACAAACTTTTAACAATTGGAGCTATATGCCTGGAGCTAGACTGAGAGATAAGGCCTAAAGTCACTGATTTAAGTGGTGATAGAATCATCAAAATACTGAAGTATAACTAGAATTCAAAATTTCTTTTCCTTTGCTCACCCAGGAGCTAATCTCTTGGATATGCAAGGAAATGTCTCAGAGCTCACCTTATTTTGCCATTAGCTCACTAGTTCTTCACACAACCTGATTAATTAGATGCAATGTATAAAGATCTATACATCAAAAATCATTTTCAATCAAACCACTTGGGGTTCTGGCCTTGAGACTTCTATGTTTACAGTCTTTCCCTTTCTCCTTTCTTCTTTCATGGAATCACAAATGCTTTGATTAAAACAAAGCCCTTGGGAACCCTTTTCAAGGATTTTTTCTTTTTCTTTATTATACCACAGTTTTGCACAGGTTATTTAATCATGTAATTAATCATTGTTTTATCATCAGATGAAGGTTTCTTCCTTTTGTTCATTTGTCAAATTCCTCTTTTTTTAGTCCTCCATATTTGGATGTTTTTTCCTCAAAAAAAATTGAAAAAGAAAGTGTACTTTGATAAAGGTCAGGAAATGAGAGCTGAATGGAGGGGAATTAATTTACACTCTTCTATTCAATTATGCCCAGATTTTGTTGGGCTTTTGAAAATTCGTATCTCTGAAGGTTGGATTTTAAAAATAACGTGTTCACTAAAAACATAAGCTGAATTAGCCAAATGTTGCTGTTGAACATTATTCTAGTCTCCACCCTCAGATAGAGGTGACATTCCAAACAGTAGCTTAGGAATGTTTTCTTATGAGTCATTTTCCAAGGCTTTGGTTTTCTTCAAGCTAATTGTTACCCTAAATTTCATGAACAATGGGTCATGAGATCATCTTGAAGGGACATCAGAGATCATATGGTTCACCTTTAATTTTACAGAGGAGAAAACTAGAACCTACAGGGATTAAGTAAGTTTTCATAGGCCACAAAGTTATAAACAACTGATCTCTTTGGCTATGTACATTTTTTTTTTAAATTTCACTTGATATAGAAAGAATACCTATGCTAGTCTACAGCTGGATATCTTAAAATTGTAGGACATCAAGGAGACCTTAAGAGTTACCAATACAATCTCCTAATGTAGATGAGAGAGTAGACTTAGAAAGCTGAAATCTATTCTCCAGTGTTAACTGGATAGTGATAAACAGAGTTAGAATTTCAGTACAAGTCAATAAATGTTTTTTAAAGCATTTCTGAGAATGAGCATGACAAAGGGAAAGACAAAGAACAAGCACTACCCTCAGGGAGCTTACATTCTAAGGGATTTGAACTCGAGTTTTGATAAGCCAAATCCAATTATCTTTATTGTATTTTATCTTCATCTTCAGAGTCTCTTTAGTACATTTTAAAATGTTTTTAAAATAGCAGGTGAATGATACATGAGTTTTATTCTTTTCATTAAAAGGAAAAATAAAGTCTTTTAGTGTCTGTGACAAGTCCAGTAATTTCCTAGGAGAGAATAAATAATTTTTTTTTTCTTAAGCCCAGTCTATACCCTAAAAGATAATAAAGAAGATGGAGTATGAAAGAAGAGTGTAAGCTTTGGTAGCTCCTACCAAACTAGAAAGTACAAACCAGATGACAGACTGTGGTTTGTTGTCCAGGGACCACTCCAACCAAGTTATGATAAGTTCATCATTTATGTCAGATCAGAGCAATGCTTTTATTTTTTTTTAAATCTACAACAGCTCTCAAAGTGCCCACACTAATGGAATCTCAGATCCTTGAAATTTTTAAGCATGGTTCAGATACATGCTCATATTAACAATGACTTTTCATCAAAATTAAGTCCAAAGGCTGCAGAGTATACCAGAAAGTTGTTATAATTGAAATAACAGAAAACAAAATGTATAAACAGTAGAAAAAACAAATATATAAATGATGAAGAACCATCATCACCAGTGGGGTGGGACTTCAGAGTTATCTAGCATTTTACACATGGGGAAACTATAATGAAAATATGATATGATATGATTAATATAATATAATTAATATAATGTTTTGTGGTGGGCTGTGATGTGGTATAGTATGTATGGCATCATACAATGCAGTATAATACAATACAATACTATATTATATGTTATATATACAATATATATCTATAATATCTATACATATCTATGCATATATGTAAGATGTGTGTATGTGTAATTTTCAGAGAGCTTTATATTTAGTATATGAAGTCATAAAGCTACTTGGTAGAAAAGCTGGGATCTGAGTTCAAGCTATAATTGTGTTCTTTTAACCTAAGTAGCCTGTCCCCTTGGTGCAGGTCAGGGGACCTGTTAAGTCTAGAATTCTGGGAGTATTCAGACATTATTTCAAAATAGACTCAAGTATGACTTTTGAACCAATGCAGTCTATGCTAAAGACCATTAGAAAAAAAAAAAAACAGATCCAAAACCAGAGGTAGCCTACATGATGGATTTAGGATAAAATCTGCTATCAGTTGAATATCTCTTCTTGTAATTCATTAGCCTCAAAAAACACAGTTATCCATATTGCAATGCCCTACAGATCTGGAAAATCCTTATAGAACTTCTTGGTCCTTCCTTCATACCAGAAAAGAAACCTGATTTTTTTCCCTTTTCTTTTTCTTTTGATGGTATGTTTACAGTATCTGATTGCAAAATTTTGGTTAAGTATTAGGTCATAGGCTCTGTGGTGTCTTTTGGCCTTTACATGTCATCTGCAGCTTCCACAAAACTCCCCTCCCCCAAATTTCCCCTTTAATATCATGCCAACCTGAAGTATAACAAAACTATGATGGGGAAAGTTGTGATATGGAAAGGATAACTACAGATCATTTTGAAATTATAGGGTTATAAACTGAAAACATTTTGCTGATGAAGACCTGAGTTAGTGCTGAATAGAAAGGGCAAATGAATTTGTGGCTCTGTTAAGCTATAATCAGAGGTTGCCATGGGATACATTGGGAACTAAGTTGTGAAATTTGCTCTCTATAAGTTTATGTTTGCAAAGTCTTGGGGCAGCTATGTGGCATAGAGGATAGCATGCTGGGCCTGGAGACAGGGAGATTCATATTCCTGCATTCAAAGCTGGCCTTACTACCTGTATAACCCTGTGCAAATCACAACCTCATTTGCCTCAGTTTCTTCATCTATAAAATGAGCTGGACAAGGAAAATGGCAAACCACTCCAGTATCTTTGCCAAGGAAATACCTAATAGGGTCACAAAGAGTTAGACATAACTGGAAATGACTGAAAAACAACAATTTGCAAAGCCAGTGCTCAGAAGAGGTCCTTATTTTTTTTCAAGTATTTTGCCAACAAATGGGATAGAATACTATGAGATATAGAGAATGGTGCCACCAGGTGGAGAGAGAGAGAGGCAGATTGCTAGAGAAGAAATAGCACGGAATTTTAAGATGATCTAGGTGCTAGCTGGTCCAGTTTTTGCTACATTTTAGGTATTTAACTAAGAGCTAAATATTTAAGTTCACTGAGCCTTATTTTCTTTATCTACGTAATAAGTACAATCACACTTGTATACAATATTGTATACAATTTATTTTATCAGTGTGAGTTATTATTATTAATTTATTGTAGCAAAAAAATGTGAATCACTCCATTGTCCTTTCACCTTTTAAAAATATAAATATTAACTAAGCAAAAGATGTTAATAAATAGCATACACATTTTGGAAGAAGATTTATATCTAAATACCACAGTATCAATAGCTCCTGATTTACTATTCTTTAACTTTTTTTCAGTCACTATATAATCTGACCTTGTTTTTTCTCCTTTGGATTTATACATCCAGTATCAGGCTTAAAATAAAACAAAACAGATAAAGTATAGACTTAATTACATTTGGGTTCATTATGATAACAATATAATTTTCTGTGACATTTGCTAAAACAAAATAATGTGGTTTCACTCTGTTTTAGTGCAACTTGTCTTTGCAGTGGAAATTGTTTTAAACATACCCATTTGGAATGTTGCTGGTATGTAAACATTCAATTGTGACCTAGGGCTGTGATTATGAAGTTGTTTGTGATCTATGATAAATATTTAGCTATTGATAACTCTTCCTTTGATCTTGGTGACTTCTCCATAGAGAGGGAGGAGAAAGCAAAAGAGAATAAAAAGTTATTATGTTTTCCAAATTAGGGAATTATCAGCTAATAGTAATTCTTTTTTTTTTTTTTTTTGGTGAGGCAATTGGGGTTAAGTGACTTGCCCAGGGTCACACAGATACTAAGTATCAAGTATCTGGGGCTGGATTTGAACTCAGGTGCTCCTGAATCCAGAGCCAGTGCTTTATCCACTTCACCACCTAGATGCCCCAGCTAATAGTAATTCTTGGGGGGGTTTTTTGTTTTTTTTTTTTAGTGAGGCAATTGGGGTTAAGTGACTTGCCCAGGGTTTCACAGCTAGTAAGTGTTAAGTGTCTGAGGCTGGATTTGAACTCAGGTACTCCTGACTCCAGGGCCGGTGCTCTATCCACTGCTCCACCTAGCTGACCCTAGTCTATTCATTTTGATGAAAGTAAACAATTAATTTGATTGAGATTATTTTTTAACATACAGTTTCTTTTTGCTTGTATATTTGTTTTAATTCAAACTTTTACTCAGTCTCCAAATACTTGAGCATTGGATAGAGTAACCGGGCTTTTGACTGAATTCAGTATTCCATCTTCCCCAAATGTCTATTCTTAAATGACAGAGAAAGACAGAGACAGAGACAGAGACAGAGAGACAGAGAAAATTTGTGTAGATTAAACCGTCAAAAGTTATAACAAGGGGCAGCTAGGTGGCGCAGTGGATAGAGCACTGGCCCTGGATTCAGGAGGACCTGAGTTCAAATCTGACCTCAGACACCTGACACTTACTAGCTGTGTGACCCTGGGCAAGTCACTTAACCCCCATTGCCTCACCAAAAAAACAAAACAAAACAAAAACCTTATATCAAGTGAATGGTTAAGAATAGGCAGTTTGAGTCAAAACAGCCACATGGATCATTTTAACTTGTAGTATTGTAAAGAATTAATTGTTATTTGAGGTTTTTATGCCTCGGTGTGCACTGGTCTGGGGCTCCACAAACCACATGATGCTCCACCCACTGGTGCTCTGGCACCTCAAGTCATCACCACTCGATGACACCTACATGGGCCTGGCAAAATTATAATGATTGGAAGCCTAGTAAGGGCAATCATGTGACTGTCAGAGTGGCTATCTCATTGGCTGGGGCTGTGTGGAGTGTTTCTAGGTTTGGGGGAGGAGAATTGAGCATTCTCGGTGGAAGCTAGACAGGAGTTCTGCTGAGTATTTTCAGCTGATTCCTGGGTGGTGGTATTTTTTCAGGTATTATAATTTCCCTTTCCCCATTTTATTTCCTTTCCCTTGATCCTACTGATCTTGTTTGTGTTTTTTTTTAAGGTTCGTTCTTGTTAAAATAAATCTTGTTCTGTTTTGAGGGAGGCTGCCGGTCTCCTTCCTTGCCCCCATATTGTGGTGAGCCGCTCCCCCATTACTCCCCCATTAAAAATTGGCCCTCACAGTATCTAAAGAGATTCATTTAGTAGATATATAGACTAACGGTGTAAGGAAACTTAGACTATAACGTATGAGACATCAGAGACCTAGTAACATAGAAACCTGGAGTCTGTAAAGACTTCAGAATATAGTATATGCAATAGAGTGTCAGTGTTGGCAAGAGGATTTCATTCTTTGTATTGGAAGAGACTCTTTTTTTTTCTTTTCTTTTTTTTTTTTTTTAGTGAGGCAATTGGGGTTAAGTGACTTGCCCAAGGTCACATAGCTAGTAAGTGTTAAGTGTCTAAGGCCAGATTTGAACTCAGGTACTCCTGACTCCAGGGCTGGCGCACTATCCACTGCACCACCTAGCTGCCCCAGAAGAGACTCTTATTTAAACATAAATGGTTAAAGCTAGAAAGGACCTAAGCAACTTCTTGGCCACAGATTTGACTTTAGAGATGAAGAAGCACAGGCCAATAGGGAATAAAGTGACCTATGGCCATACTACTAATTAGTTACAAAATTAAATTTAAGTTGTCAACAAGTCAGGTCAAAAAGTACTTATCAAGTGACTACTTTGTTTTTTGTTTTTTGTTTTTTTTTTTTAGTGAGGCAATTGGGGTTAAGTGACTTGCCCAGGGTCACACAGCTAGTAAGTGTAAAGTGTCTGAGGCCGGATTTGAACTCAGGTCCTCCTGGTTCCAGGGCCGGTGCTCCATCCACTGTGCCACCTAGCTGCCCCTCAAGTGACTACTTTTTGTCAAACATTGGGCCAAGCACTGGAGTTACATAGAAAGGTAAAAACATTTGCTTCTCTCAAAGAGCTCACATTCTAAAAGGGGATGATAACATGCAAACAACTATACATAAACTAGAAAAGTAAAGTACAGAAATAATATGAGGGGAAAAGCATTAGCATTAATGGGTTCCCAGAAAGGTTTCTTCCAAAATTTGGGATTTTGAGTGAGACGTGAAAGAGTCCAGGTAAGTAAAGAAGATGAGCAGACATTTCCAGGCCAGTGGGACAGTCAGTAAAATTCCAAGTCTTCTACTTCCTAGAACAATGTTTCTTCTACTATGCCATATTACCTCCTTGAAATTTCCTTCTTTTATACCCCAAAAGGAGAAAAGGACCTATTTGTACAAAAATATTTATAGTATCTCTTTCTGTGGTGGCTAAGAATTAGAAATAAAAGAAATGTCCATCAGTTGGGGAATAGATAAACAAAATGTGGTATATGATGATGGAATAATATTGGGTTATAAGAAATGACAAACAGGACAATTTCAGAAAGGCCTGGAAAGACTTGTATGAATGGATATATAATGTGAAGTGAGCAGAATCAGGAGACTGTTGTGCACAGTTACAAGAATATTGTTGATGAAGAACTATGAATGATCTAACTATTCTCAGCAGTACAAAGATCCAAGGGATTAATAAGGATACTATCCACCTCCAAAGAAAGAACTGATATTGATTGAGTACAGACTAAAGCATGCTAATTTTCACTTTATTTTATTTTTTCTTTTATTCAAGTTTTCTTATACAAAATGACTAATATGGTAATGTTTTACATAATTGCACATGTATAGCTTATATCTACTTACCACCTCAGGGGGGGGGGAGAAAAGGGAGGGAAGGAGGAATAAAATTTGGGACACAAAGCTTTAAATATAGATGTTTATTACTTAAAAAAGAAGAAAAGAAAATTGCTTCATCAAAGTCTTAAAGCATTTCAAGTGAAATAAGTAAGCCCCAAAAGAAGAAGCCACCTCTTTTAAAATATTAAGCAATAGTCAAATATAAGAGACAGAAAACTTTATCTTCACATTCACTTTGATGGTATTCATCTCCCTGGGGGAAAAAAAAATAGTTGACATATCTTGGACTAGTAAATAACCTTCATTCCATTTAATGGTAAGGTCTAGTATGCAAACTGCAGTTAAAGGAGAGTTTATGAATTGTTTCTTGTGAATTTAGCTATCTTTACCACCCCTACAACATGAAGCATACAATAAATTATATAGCTTCTGCTATCTTTTAAAACAAAACAAAAAATTGAGTTTGTGCTGTGGTTTATTGAAGCATTTTTAAGTTATACCGATTTTAAAAAGACAGTAAATACTTCTCTCCATCCTCATCCACTTTAAAAATAAACTAACCTTAAAAAAATAAATAAAAAAAATAAACTAACCTTCTTTAATGTGAAGAGCAGAGGACTTGGATTCTGAAGGAGTAGGTTTGGGTCATTTGGGCAAGTCATCCCCTTTCTAAACCTCCACTTTTTATGCTTTAAAATGGGAATAATACAAAATTAAGAATCTCTCCTACAGAATTATATGTCTCCAATGAGATTGAGCATTTAAAGTGCTCAAAAATTATAAAACTGTATGACTATAAGCCATTGCCATGGCTGTTAATGAATCGGTTTGGGCCTTGTCCTCTTCACAACTTCTGGATTGACTTTGGCAGATGGATTATGTAGATTATTAATATAACTCTCAATATAAAATGATACTTCCTTTAAAAGAGCTCTGAGGTCGGCAAAGGACAACACAGCTCAGCCCTGATCAATATTTGAAGCAGACTACTGAATAATTTGGAAGATGTTTTTAAATGGCTTCACAGCCTTTTCTAAAATTCTAACTTCTAATTACAATCATCACTTAAAAAGAAACCAAACTACCAGAGCCTAGGTATTTGAACACATACATATATCCACTCATATAAATACAAAAATACATACATGCATATATATATTCATGTGTGTACATATATTTATAATATCTTAGTGAAGTTTTATTGCTTTCATAAAATATATATGTAAATATATGTATGTATATATATTCGATTTCCAAGTGTCTCGATGCCATATAATAATTAATAATCATGTGTATATAATCACATAAATGTGCATACATTCATGTGTATATGTGTGTGCATGATGGAGGGTAATGTTGTTGAATTGTTTCTGACTATTCTTGACTCCATTTGGGGTTTTCTTGGCAAAGATACTAGAGTGATTTGCCATTTTCTTCTCCAGCACATTTTACGTATGAGAAAACTAAAATAAATGAGGTTAAGTGACTTGCCCAGGGTCACATAACTAGTAAGTGTCTGAGGCCAGATTTGAACTCAGGTCTTCTTAACTCCAGGACCAGCACTCTATCCCATATGCCACCTAGCTGTCCCATGTATGGGTGTATACACATTTAAATTTATATGGGTTGCAATTCAAGTGGCACAAAGGAGTGAGCAGTACCTTGTAATTTAATGGAGAGATCTATGGACAGGTTTTAGAGCAATGACCTTAATCTTATTAATTGGACCAGATTTCTGTTTGAACTCATCACTAGAAATAGAAAGACTGTCTGATAAATAACAAAGCTGTACCACTAGACTACAGAGGAATGAAGGAAAAATTATGTCCCCGGACTGGAATTATTTCACCTTTGTCTTTGTATCACCAATTCTTTTTTATTTTTTTAATTTTTTTTTAGTGAGGCAGTTGGGGTTAAGGGACTTGCTCAGGGTCACACAGCTAGTAAGTGTTAAGTGTCTGAGGCTGGATTTGAACTCAGGTACTCCTGACTCCAGGGCTGGTGCTCTATCCACTGCGCCACCTAGCTGCCCCTGTATCACCAATTCTTAAAAGTGCTTGGCATTTAGTAGATATGATACAGTGTTGTTCTTTAACTAGAACCTATGATTATGAAATCTCTCATTAAGGCACTGACTTTGGGTGAGAAGATCATTTTATTGGAGTTGTATATGGACAGAGTTAGCTTCTTGAATACCAACTAGAATATAAACCCCATAAATTACTAAACTATTTGAGATTTTGATTCCTTTTTTTGAACACTAAGAGCCTAGCATAGTGTATGACATATAGTAGGTGATTAATGTTTTTTTTTTTTTAGTTTAACTAAAATCATCCCTCCCTTAGGGTGAGTTGACTTAAATTTCTTTAAAAATCCCATGTGAAATCTGAACGTCCAAAAGGAAGTTCTGCTATTGATTAACTTGCCCCTTTCAATGAATATGGCTTATTCTTTCCTGGTCAAGAGGAATATAGAGCTGCTGAGTCTGAATCTTCATTGGCCTAGAAAAGTTCTCAATTGGGAATTAGCAGATATTCCCTTAATTAATAGAATAACAGTTTGATCTTTTAATATCCCTCATGAAGTATTTTTTTCCTGTTTACCTTTTTATGCTTCTCCAGGGTCTTGTATTTGAAAGTCAAATTTCTATTCAGTTCAGGTCTTTTCATAGCAAATGCCTGAAAGTCCACTTTCTAATTGAAATTCCATTTTTACTTCTGAAAGGTTATGCTTAGTTTTGCTGGGTACATGAGTTTTAGCTGTAGTCTCAGTTCCTTTGCCCTCTGGAATATATTCCATGCCTTCCGGTCCTTTAATGTAGAAGTTACCAGATCTTGCTTTATCCTTATTGGACCTCCGCCGTATTTGAATTCCTTTTTTTCTAGCTGCTTGCCATATTTTCTCCTTGACCTGGGAGTTCTGGAATTTGGCTATAATATTCCTGGAGGTTTACCTTTTGGGATCTCTTTCAGGAGGTGATCGGTGGATTCTTTCAATTTCTATTTTATCTTCTGCTCCTAGAATATCAGGGCATTTTTCCCTCACAATCTCTTGGAGGATGGTGTCTAAGCTCTTCTTTTGGTCATGGTTTTCAGGTAGTCCAATGATTTTCAAATGATCTCTCCTAGATTTATTTTCCAGGTCAGCTGTTTTTCCAAGGAGATATTTCACATTGCCCTCTATTTTTTCATTCAGTTGGATTTGCTTTACTGTGTCTTGCTTTCTCACAAGGTCACTAGCTTCCATTTGTTCAGTCCTAATTCTTAGTCAATTATATTCATCAGACAGTTTTTTAATCTCCTTTTCCATTTGGATTTTCAAACTGTTGAATTTTTTTCATGACTCTCCTGCATCGCTCTCATTTCTTTCCTTTCTTTCCTCTCTTTCTCTACATATTTATATTCCTACATGGGAAGATAATACTTTGAACTCATAAGAACTATCTCAGTAAGGAATTCAGAGAGGACACAGGTCTGAACTGAATATGAAGGGATGATATATGTAAAGCATTTATGTTTTGTTCTTTGTGGGGCAGACAGGGTGGGGTGTCTTGTGTCTGGGACTAGATTTAGGCTTGGGGCCTCCTGGGTCCAGGGCTGGTGCTTTGTTCACTGTGCCACCTAGAAAATCCATGATGACATCTTTAAAATAGGGTTAAGGTGTAGGAGGAATAGACTGGAGGAGGGGGAAGAGGAGAAATGGTCTGGGGAGAGGTAGTTCACATGAAGGACACAAGAAAAAAAGATTATGGAAGGGAGGGGAAGAGGGGGAAGGAATTGGGGAGTGAGTGAACCTTAATATCATCAGAATTGGCTCAAAGAAGTACTAACATACATAGTCAAGGGGGTATATTAATATATTTTTTCCCTGAGGGAGGGGAAGGAGATAAATGGGGGGGGAGAGGGGAAGGAGGGAAGGGCAGATTGGGGGAGAGAGCAGTAAAAAAGCAAAACACTTTTGAGGAAGGTGAAGATTTTTGGCATTACTGCACAAGTATGACATATTGAATTGCTTGATTTCATAGGGAGAGTTGAGGAGAGAGGGAGGGAGGAAGAAAATTTAGAACACAGAATTAGCTCAAAGGCCTTAATCTCATCAGAGTAGGCTGATGGAGGGAATAACATTCACAGCAAATTGGGAGGAGTAATCTATTTAACCCTACAGGAAAGTAGGAGGGGAAGAGGATAAAGTAGGAAGGGTGAAAAAAATGGAGTGCAAAGTAAGGGAGGGGACAGTTAGAAGTAAAACACTTTTGAGGAGGAATGGGTTAAAAGAAGATAGAAAAGAGAATAAACATCATGGAAAGGGAATAGGATGGAGGGAAATAATTTTGATGATTGATTATAATGGCAAAATGTATGGTACCTACCTTGCTGGGCTATTATGAAGAAAATTCTCTGTCAAGTTTAAGGTACTATATACAGGTTATGATGAACAGGATACTATCAGAAAAACCTGGAAAGACCTACATGAACTGAAGCAGAGTGAAATGTACTGCATACAAAATAACAGGAATAGTGTAAGATGATCTGCTGGGAAGCATGTCATTATTTTCAGCAAGGCAATGGTCCAATATAAACCTGAAGGACTTATGAAAATGGCAACTCATCTACAGAGAAAGAACTGATAGTATCTGAAAAAAAGATGGAAACACATTTTTTTTTCCATTTTTTTCTCCTCTTTGACAATTCCTCAATCTGAAGTTTGGGGTTTTTTTGACTGTTTTCTCTCACAACCTAGCTAAAGTAGGAATGTTTTCCATGACTACTCATGTATAACTTATTTTGAAATGCTTGAATCCTAGTGGGTGGGGGGTGGGAATGGAGGAGGAAGAGAAGTTGGAACACAAAGTTTTTAAAAAGTTGATATTAAAATATGTTTTTACATATATTTTGAAAAATAAAATTCTATTCAATTAAAGAATGGAAAAATTTATAGAATAACTGGTATGATTGTCAAATGAATTTCTATAACACAAATATTATTCTCCCCAATGATTTCTGTTGGAGGGGAAAAAAATCCTAGTTAAATTCCCCCCAAAATTCTGGGCCCTTTTTATTATAATTTCAATCTCACTATTAGACAACTATACAGTCATCAAGCAAGTGTATACTATGTGCCAGATGCTGTTCTAAGTATTGGAATTACAAATAAAGATAAAGGACTATACCTGCTTTTAAGGAGCTTCCTTTCTAATGGAGAGAACATGCCAACAGCTGTGTGCAATTAAGTTACAAGATAAATTGCAGATAATCAACAAAGGGAAACAATTAACATTAAGGGAGATCTGAAAAAGCTTCTTAAAGAATATTTGATTTTAGCTAAGAATTGAAGAAAGCCAGGGAAATTAGGAGGCAAAGATGAGAACTGAGAAGAGAATGACTCAAAAAATTTCAACTATTGTTCATAGAAGAATGAAGTTACAGGTATTTTGTTTTAGTTCATTTGTTTCTATAAATTAAATGAAAGTTGTAGAAGAAAATGAAAGGATTGAAATCTATGGACTGGAAAGGCAATTAATAGCTTGACAAAAGAGGTACAAAACCTTGACCAAGCAAAACATTTCCTGAAAATGGATCAAATAGAGTGGATAAAATAGAAACTAATGACACCATGAAATAACAAGAAATATTAAAACAAATATGCAAGTACATTATCTACATAAAGAATGTGAGTATATGTATGTATACATGCCCACAATTATACATATACATAGATGGGTATATATGTGGCATATATGTATAAAACATTGCAGGTATATGTGTACAAACAAAAAAATGCTTACAAAGATATCAAACATACCTAGATGTTCATGTATGCATTGCACATGTGACAAATATGTATACATATACATTTGTATTTATGCTTATATATACATGTCAGAACATATACATATGTGGTATGTATCTGTTCTACATTTTCTTATTTTTTCATGGAGTTATTAACTTCTATTTTAGCCATTCTACTGTTCAGTGAGTTTTTTGCTTAGATAAGTTTTACAACACTTCTGCAATCTATTAATTCCCTTTAAAATTATTACATTTTTTATTGTTTTTCAGTAATTTTTTAGTTGTGTCTGATTTTCTTGACCCCATTTGGGTTTTCTTGGCAAAGATACAGGACTGGCTTGCCATTTCCTTCTCTGGTGTATTTTACAGATGATGAAACTGAAGTAAAGGGGGATAAATGAATTGTCCAGGGTCACAGAGCTAGTGTTTGAGGCCTGATTTGAAGTCAGGTCCTCATGATTCTATGCTTATTGCTCTATTCACTGTGCCATATAGCTGCCCCTATTTCTTCTATAGATTCAATTATATTGATTTTCTTTCTTCAAATATATAAAATACATATAGCTATATATATATATATATACACATATGTTTGTAGGCAGTATAGATGCATATGTATATATATCTACACATATGTACATACACAGAGAGAAAGAGAGAGAGAGAGAGAGAGAGAGAGAGAGAGAGAGAGAGAGAGAGATTGAGAGAGAGATGAAATACCTTTTGAAAGAAACCCCTCATATGGAAACTCTCAGGAATATTGTAGCCAAAATCTGGGGTTCTCAGATAAAAGAATAAATACTGCAATTAGAATTCAAGTTCTGACAACTCACAATCGGTATTACACATGATTTATTAGCCACCACTATAAAGGAGCAGAGAGTCTGGAATAGCATATTCTCAAAGGCAAAGGATATAGGCTTACAGCCAAGAAGATCTCATTAAGCAAAACTAAGTATAAAGGTACCAAGGGAAGAAATTGATTTTTAATGAAATAGAGGACTTCTAAACATTTCTGATGAAAAGACCAGAGTTGCAGTGAAACTCTGAATTTCAAACACATGAGTTAATAGAATCATGAAAAAAATGAATATGAAAACAGTCATAAGGAAATAAATAAATTGCTTGCATGCTAATATTATGAGAAGATGGGTATGGCCTCCCTGAAGCATATATCATCAGAGATCAAAGACCCAATCTACTTAAACATTACTTGGGAGTGGTTCTATTATGTCTTGATCATCTTAAATGAAAAAAAAAAGTGGGGGGAGAAAATATATTAGGGGCTAGGGAAGGGAAAGGAATGTTAGGGAAAATTATCTCACATAAATGGGGTGACAACTGGAAGTCTATCTATACAAATAACGAGGAAGGAGTCAGGGGGAATATCTGACACTTGAACCTCACTTTCATCCAAAAAGGTAAAAGAAGAGAAACACACACACACATATAAGTCATGCACTCTTGGTTACATAATAATGGAGGGAAAGGAAATCAAGAAGAATGGAAAATTAGAGGGAGCTATTAGTCCTAAGCAAAACAAACTCTAATGATGTAAAATGAAATATATTTATAGCTCATTTTGAAGTAGCAAAAAAGAAATTTGTTTTACTTGACTATGAATATATCAATATACTTGAATATGTTTGCAGCATAATTTTTTTTCTAATTGGGATATGATCGGCTGGAAGTAGATTTTTGCAGTCTGAAAAATAAAATAATATTTAATATTTTAAAGGAGTAATGTTAATAGCCAGTGCCTTTCCTCTTGCTTAAGGTAATGTATCCTCCCAGAGAGGAATAAATCACCTAACATCTTTCTGCTTCAAAAGCATGTTTTATCACAGTAGTGTATTTGGACTTTCTTGGACCAACCACCTCATTTTAATAATTCTGTAACTTGTAGCTCCACATTGCCAGGAATAGATACCTAACTGACCTTTAGGTCACTAGGCCATTGACATATTCAGAGCCTGTCAAAATTTTAATCGAAGGGACAAGCTGACAAGCTATTATTTTTCAGTGGTGTTCTGGTAAATGTTTAACAACCAGCTCTCTGAAAACTCACAACACACTTTAAAGTTTAATCAGTATAATTAACCTTTTCTCCACTCATACTTAAGTCTAGACAATCAACAAAACCATACATCAAGCCATGATTTGCAGCAACTCTTCTGGTGTATTTGCTAAGACTGAAAAATTATCAATTCCCTGTCTCAACCTAGTTTGAGGTAACCAGCACATATCTAAAATTATCCAATCTACGCAATGCATGGTCCTTGCCTTCTTTTAATGGTAAATCACCTAACTCTTAAATTGCTAACTTTAGCTTTTTATTCATTTTTTTCAACACTAGATGAGCTAAAATGAGGAGGAAGTCCAAGCAAGGAATTTCATAAACAGACAAAATAAGTGGCATCTGAGTAAGCAAAAAGAGGGAGAAGAGTGAGTTTAACAAGTAATTCAGCTGCAGCCTACAGAGTGAACTTAGAATGCAATGAGGTGGAAAAATGTAGAATGCTCTTTTAAAGAAAACAGAAACAGACATAAAGATCCTATTAATCTGGCCTGTTTTTCCCTTTCTTTCTGTCCTGCAATATCGTGAATGTAATCTGTTTCTATTTTTTTCCCCTTAAAAATTCCATCTCTCCATTACTGCAGGCCTGAAAGGATTTGTAGCATATGTACCCACCCAGTCTTCTGCTGGGGTTCTCACCTTGTCTAACCCTGGTTCAGCAGTATGAAGGGAGGTGGGGGCGAATAGATTGCACTTTTAGCTGAGTTGTCTTTGAAAATGAATAATGACATTAGGTGGGATGAGAAAAGAGGAAATTTCTGTGTTATCACCATTTCTTCCTGTCTCTTGGCTGGAATCTTTGAATATTAGATTAGAAGGGAGGCAGCTAGGTGGTGCAGTGGATAAAGCACTGGCCCTGGATTCAGGAGTTCAAATCCTGCCTCAGACACTTGACATTTACTAGCTGTGTGACCCTGGGCAAGTCACTTAGCCCTAATTGCCCTGAAAAAAAATTAGATTAGAAGGGACAATAGAGATGAATTAACCCATTTTTCTCATTCAATAGAAGAAAATTGAGTCAGGAGAGGAAAGTAAGTTAAGGTCACTAGGTCAGTGAGTCCTGGAGTTGAGTAGAGCCCAAGTATCCAGCTTTTTTCCTGAATAGTTGACTAAGACAATGCAGTTGGGATATTTCCCTCAGTGAAATGTGAGTTTTAATGGTTGTTCAAGAGGGACTAGCACCTCTAATGTTAGGGCTTGATGAGCCCTTCTCAGGCTGTTCATCCACCTTTGGTGTTCACCTTAATCCAGCTCTCCAACTGTGGTTTCAAGAAGCATATCCATTTCCACAATTATCATACTGAACTATGGCTATTGATTGGAATCAGTGTCAGTCCATCACTTAATTCTGCTATAGTATGAATGCTCCATTTCATGTGGACAAAGTGTTTTGAGTCTTCAGTACTACCCATTGACTGAACACCATACAGCCACTGAACAAACCACGGGCCTGCTAAGAAAGGGAAGACTCTTATGGATATACCTTTACTCATGCCCCTTTACTCAGGTACAATTTAGCAGGATAGCTTTAGGCCTTATAGAAAAATCTATATAGAGTACATATGAACATATTTCTCTATCTTCTTTTAAACCATGTTTAAAAATATTCTCAACTCTCATTGTGACTCAATGACCCTTATAGAAGGACCCATGTGATAAATTCCTTCTTATGTTTTATTTCACAAAAAGTGCTGTTTCTACAGATGAATGTGTCTGCTTTCTATTGTCAGAAAGGGAAATCTGAGTGAGCCAAGGTGTTTCCCTTTTTTCCCTAGCTGCCAAGAATTTTAGGGCCAAATTTATCACCCAAGTACTATAATTGATTCAATGCCAGTGCCTCTAATCTCTTTTGGCTTTAGCCAGCTATTGTATTTTCATCAATAAACACATTCCAGGGAATCATACATGGGAATCACTTCCAATATAGAACGTACAATGTTTACACTGGAAAAGACCTTTCTATAGAATGGAATAAATACATGTATTTATTCTATGTTGGTTGGTATAGTTTTGTATTTAATACAACCAAATGTGTTACATATTTTGACCTTGATTTTCAAATAGAAAACCTTGGACTTCTAGCTTCAGAAAGTTGGGGTGTCCCAACTTATTTTAGTAATCAAAGGGTTCTTTCCTTTTTTTTTTTTTTTTTTTAGGCAATGGGGATTAAGTGACTTGCCCATGGTCACATAGCTAGTAAGTGTCAAGTGTCTGAGGCCGGATTTGAACTCAGGTACTCCTGAATCCAGGGCTGGTACTTTAACCACTGCGCCATCTAGCTGCCCCCTCCTTTGTTTTTGTTATTGTTTGTTTTTGTTTTGTTTTTGCAGGGCAATGAGGGTTAAGTGACTTGCTGAGGGTCACACCGCTAATGAATGTCAAGTGTGAGGCTGGATTTGAACTTAGGACCCCCTGAATCCAGGGCCAGTGTTTTATCCACTACAACTGCCCTGCAAAGTGTCCTTTCTTAATCATATAGTAACATGCCCACCTTCTGGAACACATATTCTATTCAAAGAGTAGATATTTGGAGTTATCATGTTTTCTTTTTTTTCAGATTGAGGAGTATCATATTATTTATTTATAATTTTATTTTCCAAATTACATGTAAAAATAAATTTTAACATCAATATTTAAAAAAACTTTTTGTTCCAAATTTTCTTCCTCCCACCCACCCTACCCCCCACCTCTTAAGAAAACAAGCAATTCAATATTAGTTATACGTGTGTAGTCATGTAAAACATTACCATATTAGTCAGGTTGTAAAAGAAAACAGACAAAAACATTCAGAAAAAGGAACTAACAAAAATTATGCTTCAATCTGTATTCAGATAAAATCAGATGTAATTCAGAGAATACAGAATGGTGGCTAACTCAATGTGTCACTTGAAGAGCCTATAGGGAAGTTTTTTATTTTTTATTTTTGTGAGGCAGTGGGGGTTAAGTGACTTGCCCAGGGTCACACAACTAGTATCAAGTGTCCGAGTCCAGATTTGAACTCAGGTCCTCCTGAATCCAGGGCCGGTGCTTTATCCACTGCACCACCTAGCTGCCCCCTATAGGGAAGTTTGATGCAGTGCATGGGCAAAGTCTCTTGGCAGGGATAATCAGGGGAGATCTTAGTCTGGCATGCAGAATATAGTGCAGGATACAAAAAAAACCTCAGTTCAAGGAGCTGGAATTAGCATCCTTTTATTCTGGTGTTGATTTCAGACTTCTTGAACTTATGAATCTGTGACTCATAAATGAATTTATTGATGCTTCCCTACTCAGTATCCTCAGTATCTTGAATAGTGTTGATTTTGTCCCCAAACTGTCATTTGACTTTTTTTTTTGGCAGAGCAATGAGGGTTAAGTGACTTGCCCAGGGTCACACAGCTAGTAAGTGTCAAGTGTCTGAGGCCGGATTTGAACTCAGTTCCTCCTGAATCCAGAGCTGGTGCTTTATCCACTGTGCTACCTTGCTGCCCCTGCCATTTGCCTTTTAAAAACTTTATTCTAACTTTGGATACTTATCTGAATCATCTTACACATGATTTATATGCAATTTGCTTATGCATACCTGTCCCTTACTCTCTACTGACACCTGCTAATAGTTTAACACCTTTTGTTCCACAAGCAGTTGTCTGGGACTCATATCACCTGAGGTTAAGCCTCAAAATATAGAGCACTGCATTCACAGGACAGTTTAAGTCTAGGTAGTCATTTTATTGATCAAAAAACTGAAGCTCAGAAACTTAACTAAGTGTCTGAACCTGTAATCAAAGCCAGATTTCCTCTATCCTAATCCATAATTCTCTCTGTCTCTTTCTATCTCTGTCACTGTATGTCTCTTTTATCTGTCTCTGTCTCTGTCTCTGTGTCTCTGTCTCTGTCTCTGTCTCTGTCTGTCTCTCTCTTCTCTCTATTACACTAGGAATATACTACAGCCTGATCTGCTGCAATGGAAATTCTCCTATCATGCTCCTCAGTTACTCTGTTGTGTTCTGACCCCCTAAGAACATCAAATGGGATTGAGAGCTCATAACAGCTTTCTTCTCTGATGAGGAGAAAGAAAAGGGTGATTTCTGCTCAGACACCACTGTAAACCCTTACCAAAAAAAGTCACTGAAAACCACTTTATTTCCAGTGTACTCAGAATCTACTGTCCTATTGATGTAGAAGACAAGGGTATGTCTTTTGTAAATCATAAATATTTTTGGAATAATAAATTTTGTATTTATAGTTTTGGGTTCCAATTTTTGTCCATTTTCCCTTCCCTCCTCTCCCCCCTCCCTGAGGTAGCAAACAAACAGATATAGGTTATACATGTATGATTATGTAACATATTACCATATTTGTCATTATGTACAAGCAACCTTGATTAAAAAAAATTGAAAGTGAAAATAGCATGCTTTAGTCTGTTCTATCAATATCAATTCTTTCTTTGGAGTTAGATATCATATTTCATCAATAGTCCTTTGTGATTGTCTTGAATCATTGTGTTGTTGAAAACAGTCAAGTCATTCACAGTTCTTCATCAAATTATATTGTTGTCTCTGTGTAGAGTGTTCTCTAGGTTCTGCTCACTTCACAATATATGATTTCATACATTTCTTTCCAGGCCTCTCTGATGTAATCCTGCTTGTCATTTCTTATCACCCAATAATATTCTATCACCATCATATATCAAAGTTTATTTAGCCATTCCCCAGTTGATGGGCACTCATTTGATTTCCAATTCTTAGCCACCACAAATAAGAGCTGCTATGAATATTTTTGTACAAATAGGTCTTTTTATCTTTTGGGAGATATCTTTGGGATAAAACCCTAGCAGTGGTATTGCTGAATCAAAGGGTATACACAATACTATAGCCTTTTGGATATAGTTCCAAATTGCTTTCCAGAATGGTTTTCTTTTCACAACTCTACCAACAGTGGATTAGTGCCCCAGCTTTCCCACATCCCCTCCAACATTCAATATATTCCATTTTTGTTATATTTGCCACTCTCAGAGTTCTTTTAACTTTCATTTCTTTGATCAATAATGATCTAGAGCATTTTTTCCATATGATTATAGATAGCTTTGATTTCTTTGTCTGAAAACTGCTTGTTCAAATCTTTTGACCATTTATCAATTGCGGAATGACTTGTATTTTTATTAATTTAACTCAGTTCTATATATATTTGAGAAATGAGGCCTTTATCAGAGATATTTGTTTCAAAAATTCTTTCCCAGTTTTCTACTTCCCTTGTAATCTTGGTTACATTGGATTTATTTGTGCAAAAGGTTTTTAATTTTATAGGATCAAAATTATCTATTTTTCATTTAATTTTATTCTTTATATCTTCTTTGGTCCTAAATTCTTTCCCTGAATAAATCTGACAGATAAATAATTCCATGTTCCCTTAATTTGTTTATGGTATCATTCTTTATGTGTAAATCATTTACCCATTTTGACCTTATTTTAATATACAGTGTAATATGTTGGTCTATACCTAATTTCTGTCCTAGTATTTTCCAGTTTTCCCAGCAGTTTTTGTCAAATAATGAGTTTTTGTTCCAAAAGCTTGGATTCTGGGGTTTATTATATGCTAGATTATAATAGTCATTTACCATATTATAATTTCTATCTATTCTATTCCACTGATCTAACTATTTCTTAGCCAGTATCAGATTGTTTTGATAATTACCGCTTTATAATACACTTTGAGATCTGGTACTGCTGGACTACATTCTTTCATATTTTTTTTTCATTGATTCCAATGATGTTCTTGAACTTTTGTTTTCCCAGCTTCATTTTTTTATTATTTTTTCTAGATCTATAAAATAGTTTTGATACTTTGGCTGGCATAGTACTAAATAAATAAATTAAATTAAGTAAGATTGTCATTTTTATTATGTTGGCTCTGCCCTCCTATGAGCGATTATTATTTTTCCAATTGTTTATATCTGATTATTTCTTTGAAAAGTGTTTTGTAGTTCTGGTCATATAGTTGCTGTGTTTGTCTTGGGAGGTAGAATCCCAAGTATTTTATATTGGCCAGATTTATTTTAAATGGAATTTCTCTTTCTCTCTGTTGTTGCTGGACTTTTTGCTAATATATAGCAATGCTGATGACTTATGGGGGTTTATTTGTATCCTGCCACTTTGGTAAAAGTGTTAATAATTTTAAGTAGTTTTTCAATTGATTGTCTAGGATTTTTAAGTATAACTTCATGTTATCTGTAAAGAGTGATAGTTTTGTTTCCTCATTTTTATTTCTTTTTTCTTCTCTTATTGTTATAGCTAGCATGTCTCTTTTTCTTTTATAAATCATAAAAGTATTTTATTATTTTCTAGTTACATGCAGAGACAGTTTTCAACATTTGTTTTTAAGATTTCTAGTTCCAAATTTTTCTCCCTCCCTTCCCTTTCCCCAAGACAGCAAGCAATCTGATATAGGTTATATATGTGAAATCCCATTAAACATATTTCTGCATTAGTCGTGCTGTAAAAGAAGAATCAAAACAAAAGGGGAAAACCTCAAAAAATAAAAAAAATACTAGAAATAGTATGATTCAATCTGTTTCTGGATTCCATAATTCTTTTTTTTCTGGATTTGGAGAGTATTTTCCATCAAGAGTCCTTTGGAACTATCTCGGACCATTGTATTGCTGAGAAGAGGCAAGTCTATCACAGTTGATCAACACACAATGTTGATACTGTGTATAATGTTCTATTGGTTCTACTCATCTCACTCATCATCAATTCATGTAAGTCCTTTCAGGTTTCTCTGAAATCCACCTGTTCATCATTTCATCATTTCTTACAGCACAATATTATTCCATTGCATTCATATACCATAACTTGTTCAGCCATTCCTCAACTAATGAGCATCCCTTCAATTTCCAATTCCTTGACATGACAAAAAGAGCATGTGGGTCCTTTTCCCTTTTTTATGAATAGTAAACATTTCTAAGACAATATTAAATAATAGAAGTGATATTGGGCATCATTGTTTCACCCTTGATTGTATTGGGAAGGCTTGTAGGTTATCCCCATTACAGATAATGCTTGCTGATGGTTTTCGACAAATAATACTTATCATTTTAAGGTAAGCTCCTTTTATTCCTGTGCTCTCTAGTCTTTTTAATAGGAATGGGTACTGTATTTTGTCAAAGGTTTTTCTTGCTTTTATTGAGACCATAATATGATTTCTGTTGCTTTTTTAATTGATATGGTCAATTATGCTGATAGTTTTCCTAATATTGAACCAGCCCTGCATTCTTGGTATAAATCACACCTGGTCATAGCATATGATCCTTGTGATATATTTCTGTAATCTATTTGCTAATATTTTATTTAAAAATGTTGTATCAACGTTCATTAGTGAGATTGACCTATAATTTTCTTTGTCTGTT
Organism: Dromiciops gliroides; assembly: GCF_019393635.1. Lineage (NCBI taxonomy): Eukaryota > Metazoa > Chordata > Mammalia > Microbiotheria > Microbiotheriidae > Dromiciops > Dromiciops gliroides. Next base: position 83,239,506 of record NC_057866.1, on the reverse strand, counting down.
TTGGCTCTCCCTGGTTTGGGTATCAGCACTATATTTGTCTCATAAAAGGAATTTGGTAGGACTCCTTCATTTACTTTTTCAAATAATTCATATAGTATCATTTATATATTATCATATTTTTGATAATGGTTTTGCAACATAATTGGGTTTCTTTTCTAATTTTATATACTTTATTTAATGCTTTTATATTATTCTGAGAGGGATCTAGAGGCTTCATCAAAAGAGTCTAAGAGAAACAAAACAGTTTAAGAACTTTGACTCTCGTCCAACTCCCTATTTTACAAATGAGAAAACTAAAGTTAAGATAATACAATTGAATCTCATAACTAGGATTTAAGCTATGGTGGAGTGAATAGAATGCTAGGCCTTGTAACAATTGGAATGACTCCACCTGCTGGAGATTTACTATAGGAAAGCTCCACCATGAGGAGAAGGCCCAGCCTGAAGTCATGAAGTCTCATCTTCCTTACATCAAATATGGTCTCAGAATGTTAGTAGCTGTGTGACTCTGGGCAAGTCATTTTACGGTGTTTGTCTCAATTTTTTCATCTGTAATATGAGCTGGAAAATAAAATGACAAAGTGCTCCATTACCTATGCCAAGAAAATTACAAATGGGGTCATTAAAAGTCAGACACAACTGAAACAACTGAAAAACAAGTCTGCTTATACTTATATGTTTTATTAGTCATTAGAATGTAAGCATCTTGAGAGCAAGGATGTTTATTCTTTGTATCTGTGTTTCCAACACCTAAGACAGTTTGCCTCAAACATAGTAGGCATTTGAAAAAAAATGTTTGAAGACCTGTTGAAATCTTTTAAGACTGGTAGGTCTTTTTCCACATTGCTTTCTAAATACTTATCATCTCTAACTGGTGGGTTCAAAGGACCTAGATACAAAGCAACAGTAGCATCAGTAGCAGCAGCAACAACAACAACATCATGTCTGTAGCCCTTATTATATGTGAAACATTTTATAGTTATTTCATTTGATTTTCCCAATGACCCTGTGATGTAGGTGCTATTATTATCCTCATTTTATAGGTGAAGAAACTGAGGCAAACAGTTTCACTGACTTGCCCATAATCACCCAACTAAGACATATCTGAAGCTAAATTTGAACTAAAGTTTTCTTGACACCAAATCTAGCACTTTATTGATTTTACTACATAGCTGCCCCTTGTACTCTTGGCTTATTGCACTGGCAGAATGTGCCAATCTCTACTTTGAGTTCCAGTTCTGTCATAAATCAGTGATTACTGTGATATTTTAAAAGTTCAAGAGATATAATTCCTGGATAATTTAATAATTTTATTAATAATGTCATTTTTTATTAATAAAAAGATGGTCATTTGGCTGTTTTTCCCTTGGATCAAAGACAGTCATGTTTGCCAGCTCACAGCTTATATGCCCTTGGGAAGAGAAGTATTCTTGAGGGTGACAATCAACTCTAATTGCTTAACAATTAATGAGAGATGGACTATCTAAAGAGATGTAAGCTCACTCCAAAGAGGGGCTGAGTGACAGCATGTCACTATTGGCAAGAGAGGCAATCCCTATACTCAGACCGTCCCCAACCTTGGCCAATGTAGACAAAGAACAATTATCCCCCACTAAAGCCTGAGCTAATTGGCTGTAGTATGAATATCCAGAATGATGATAATATTAATGCTATTATCCATCAACCCTGCTCTTGAGATATTGGACAAGAAAATAGGAAAGGGAAAAAAAAGCTGGGGTCTCCCCAACTTTAACAAATGACTCTTGGTCAAGGTATCTTGTTTTCTTTTTGTTTTGTTTTTTTTTGTTGTTTTTTGTATTTTTTTCGCAGAGGGAGTCCAGTGATTCTTTTCTTTCTTTCTTTTTTCTTTTCTTTTTTTTTTTTTTTTTTGTTGGGCAATGAGGGTTAAGTGATCTGCACATAGTAACACAGCTAGTGAGTTTCATGTGTCTGAGTCCAGATTTGAAGTCAGGTCTTCCTGAATCCATGGCCAGTGCTTTATCCACTGTGCCACCTAAATGCTTCAGCAATTAGCTCTTAATATAAGAGACAAACAATAATTTCTCTCATTACCTACAACTGGATATAATAATAAACTATTAATTTTAAAATCTTGTGAGATTTTCTATTTTATTTCTTTTCTTCTGCCTGAAAACACCACTCTCTCTACCAGGGGTTCTTAACCTGGGTTGGAGAGTCATGAATTTGGGTCGGAAATCAAAATATTACATCCATATTTTCATTAAACATTGTTTTCCATAAACTCGGGTTTTTTCTTTCTTTCTTTATCTGAGAAAGACTCCATAGGCTGTAATAGACTTCCAAAGAGCTCTATAATACAGGAATACCTAAGAACCTTGGCTTTTTATCAGCTCAGTTATTCTAAATCTACCCTAACTTTAGAATCACATTATTTTCTGTAAGGTAACTCCTCCACTTTCAACAGATCTCATCACATAGTCATCTTTTATTGCTCTGGAAAGAACAGTTACAAGCAGCAACACTCTTCTTATACCTTCCACACATTGCTGCCTGTCTTTTCAAATGGGCATCCTCCAGAATTAATACCAAAGAACTGTCACAAAGCTGGTACTTTGTGAATGTGTGTGATATGTTAATAGGGCAATGGGCAGCTTTGCCTAATTTCTGATCCTCTACAGAGTGGTGAAAGAAAGTTGATCTTCCTCTTAAGTCTTAGCCCAGGAGGAAGCTGCCTTAATATAATCTGTCTCCTCACCATTGTGGAGACAGGCTATTTAGATCTTAGACCCTATGTACTATAACACAGCAAATGTAGTTATAAAGTGTTTACCTGGTTTCACTTTACTTGAAATGATATGCCACAGGGCCTCATGACTCAGAAAGAATTTAAATGAGAAAATAATACAATAGGTGACTGGTTTTGAAAATGAACACAAGGAACTTTTCCAATTGACAAGTAACAATGCTGGAACTATATTTGTCCTTGGAACCTTTGCTCAAAAATATTCCATCCCAGGCTTTTTCTATGAAGAGAATTTTGTCTCTCCTTTAGCTAATCCACAGAAAATGTTTTAAAAATAGAATAATAGGGGCAACTAGGTGGTATAGAGGAAAGAGTACCAGGCCTGGATTCAGGAGGACCTGAGTTCAAATTTGACCTCAGACACATGGCCCTTACTAGTTATGTGACCCTGGGAAGTCACTTAACTCTCATTGCCCTCCAAAAAAAAAAAGAAAATAGAATAATAAAGTATTATTAGAGTTCACTGTCTTTCCTCCCTAAATTTATACAATATACTATTATCAAAGACACCAACCCCCCCTCCCCCGAAGCTTACTATTTTATAAAATAACAGAACAACAAGATTGGGTATCCTGCCAAATTCTTAGGGAGATATAAATACATTAAAGAGAATTTAAAGAGAATTTTAAATTATTAAAATTGTTAAAATATTAAAATCTAGTCACCCATCTCTGGGAGTATCCAATGATGAAAGGAAATAGACTGGGTTGGGATAGAAATGGAAAAGATATTCACTAGCTAGCTACAAAAGGCATGAGAATTAAAGAGTGAGGTTTGAAATTAGGAATAACTGGCACAAGTCATTTCTTAGGAACAAACTGGTTGTTAATCTCATTTTTGGAGGCAGTTCTATAAGACTATAAATTATAGGGGGCAGCTAGGTGGCACAGTAGATAAAGCATCAACCCTGGATTCAGGAGGACCTGAGTTCAAATCCATCCTCAGACACTTGACACTTACTAGCTGTGTCACCCTGGACAAGTCACTTAACCCTCATTGCCCTGCAAAAACAACAACAACAAAAAATAGAAAAGACTATAAATTATATAGCAGGTGTTCATATGCATTGCTAGGGGGACCTTACTTCCTGGTAACTCTTTGCTGTCAGTGAAATCACAGGTTCCATGCAACAACAACAGAAAGGAGGAGCCATTTCATCTTAAATGCATAAAATATAATATATATGATTTCAATTTTACTATAATGAAAAAAGTACATATCTTCCCATGAAATTCACAGAATATCCTCCAGGGATACCAAGTTAAGAATCCCTGGTCTACAGAGGAAAAAAAAAAAAAACAAAAACAGTACTATCTTCCCGAGGAATTTACAATCAAATGAAAAGGAATGAGAAAACACATTTATTTGTAGCTACATAATAATGATTAATTAGATTTGCATGAAAATTAGGGCATGAATGTCCAAGGTCATTACCATCCTCTGCAACACATGCAACCCTGGCAGATGAGATTGATATGGAATCTCTGCAGAGAATATGGGTAATCAGAGATCATTTTCATCCTTCCCTACTCACTTTCTCAAAACAATTAACCAGCCACATTATTATGGGAGTCAGAAGGGATGAGGAAGAAAGAAGGGTTAAGGGGAAAGAGAAAGAGGAGGAGAAAGGGAGAAGAGAAAAAGAAAGGAAGGCAGGAAGGATAGGGAGAAGGAGAAGAAAGAGAAGGAAAAACAATACTAGGAACAATGTAATGGTCTCTCAGCTCCATGTGGTTCCTACCTTGCTGCTTCATATTGAATGGAAAGCTAGGTATATAATCATAATTGTTCTGAGCTCCCAGTATGGGAAGTTCCTAACATTTAGGCAGATGTTTAACACTATGTTTTAATTTAAATTTATGTTTATCTTTGGCTTTCTCCTGGTCTTTTTACAGGTGAGACAATATTCACACTTGAAATAGTTCGGTAAAGAAATGAATAGAGAATGTTTAAGAGTTTGGAGATGCACAGACACTGGTTTTAGGGTGAACAAGACAAGAACAAACTTTTTTTTCATGAAACTTTCTTCAATTTTTGAAGAGGTGCATAATACTGGTGACTTTAGCCCAAGTTTTGTCCTTCTATATACTCCTAGGGTCTTAAGGTGTTTTGTTTTTGTTTTTTATTTTTTATTTCTCACTACTGCTTTTTAAGTAAATTTTTACTTTGTTCTATTGTCCTCTGCAACTGATTCTTTGCTATCTGGCTCTATTATTTTCTGAGCAAGACTTGGGAAGCTAACCTTATGGTAACTATAGCTGTCCAGCTATTGAGGGCTTTTACCACTTTCTCTTAGTCTGTCTCTCTTCAGACTATATGTGACTCTTTAAGAACCCAGAGGTGTGATTCAATTGTGCTCAAAGATCTAGCTCACTATAGGGCCTAAATTGCTTCTCATGATTGAGGGCAGAATGCTTATCTCTCTGAAGTACACATTTCAAGAAGACAGTAAGCTCTGAAACTAACCAACTGCATTCCTCTGGACTTCATCATCCTTTCCTGAAACCTCATTATCCTGCAAGATCATATAAACCCTGAAATTTATGCCTCATCAGTACCCTCTGCTCCTGTGGCCCTTTCCTTCCTCTGACTAGAAAAGGTAGAGAGGTCCTTTAAGATCCTCCATTTAAGGAAGCTGCCCAGAGCAGGCAATACTTCATTTGCTTAAAATCTAGTTATATCATTCTGGACTTCATTGTGTCCCTGTTCTATGTAACCCTTTACCTCATTTTTCATTTTTCTTTTTAATTTAATATCTTCCCCCAGTAGATTATGATCTCCTTGAGGGTGCAGACCATCTTGTGCCTTTTATTTTTTAAAAATATCTCCAGCATTTAGTGTCTTGCCTAGCCCTAGCACATAGTAGGTACTTAATAAATGTTGGTGGACTAACTGCATGAGTATTCCAAAGGTACATATCAGAATTTTGTTTTATGCTAAAGAACAAAGGACACAACTTAGTTCTGAAGAACCATTGGCTAACTTTTTCTGTTTTGACTACATGGAATAAAAAAGAACTGATTCAGACATTAGGGTCTTACAGATATTCTGGAGTTAATTTATTGGGTGAAGAAAAAAATAGGCAGATTATTTGACAAGGATGACCCATAAAAGGTGGAGCATAAGGCACAGAATGGTATACACAGGAATACAATTGATAAACCAGATCAAGCACTCAAAAGGATGAATGAACTGTGAATTGTTTGAGAAAGACTAGAAATAATGAGTACAAACTCCTAGGGATGATGATAAGGTAATTCATTTAGAGATGGAAGCTATTAAGAACAAACCCTTCATTTGACATATGAGGAAACAGAGGGAAACTAAGGATAAGTGATTTGACTGAAGTCATATAGCTACTTTCGCATATGAGGCAGAGTTTGAACTCAAATCCTCCTTTTCATTTTAGGTATAGTTCTATAGCACAGGACTAAGTGTCAGAAAGACCTTAATTCAAATTTCAACTTCAAAAATTAATACTTGTGATATCACAAGCAAATCTGGGCCTTTTGGATATTTGTTTCCTCATTTGCAAAATGCTAATAATAACACTTGTTTTCCCTATATCACAGGCTTATTGTGAGCATTAGATAGGATGTTTTATTAAATGCTATGAAAATGATAGTTATCAATTTTAGCATTCCATTGATCAATACTTTCATATACATTGATGGGAATTTAAGACAATTTCTCAACTTCTTTTCCTCATTTCTAAAGATGTAATCAAAATAAAAATCTCAAAATCACAAGGGACCTCAAAAGTCTAATTCATTCCTGAATCTTGAATCCCGATTACAATACTCTTTACAAGTGCTCACCCAGTCTCTGATGGAAGGAGCAAAGTGATGAGAAACATTGTAGTATAAGAAAAAAAAATGGTTTAAAGGACAAAGAAAGTCAAATTTCTCTGTTCTAAGAAGAATTCAGGGAATAAAATAATCTGGTTTTGCTACTATTAGAAAATATCACTAACAAGGCTGAAAAACTTTTCAAGAAGTAGAAATAAGTTAAAAATATACTTCATATCTACTCCATATACACCCATCTCTTTATTCAATATTATTTTTTTAAATACCTGAAAACATACTTTCAAAAAGACCAAAAGAAGGTTGGGAAGAATTAATAAATATGGATTATTGAGGTTTAAAAAAATAAGTTTATATAAGTATTCAATATTCTGACAGAAATGGTTGAAGGCAAAAAAATGTACTTTTGGCTTACAAGGTTTTGTCAGGCTAAGCCTATTTGAAATTTTCTATGTGGTGAGCTACATAAAAAGAATCAGGTCGGTATTCTAAAAGAACAAATATGATGGAATACTTATAAATAACCCAAAGATATCATTCAAAGCTATTGCCTTCTCCATTACTTAGTTGTGTAGTAAAATAAGGCCTGGATTGTCAGAACACCTGGTTCTAGGTCTGTTTTTGTCACTACTTCTCAGTGTGACCCTGACTGAGTAACTTGTTTACTTTATGATTTGATCACAACACCTGAAAAATTAAGTGGTTTGGTTGGAGGATAACCAATTTATCTCCCACATTTAGCTTTCTTGGGTTTCAGTTGAAGAATATTCTCTAAATGCAACATGGTAAAATTTCAATTCTTTTGTTTTCTGAGAGAACAAATTTAAATTTGAAAAAAGATGACATTTTCTCATACATTAATGCATGTCTCTCTGAATTTGATTATCTACTTTGTGATTAGAAGACTGAAACAACAATTCATACTCAAAATATGAAACATTCTATTATTTAACCTAGAGTAGTAGAATGAAAATCTCTTAGAAATTCTAAGGTAAAAGTCCTTACTCTGCCACTAACTAGCTTTGTAACCTTAGAGCACCCACTTTCCCATGAACCTTAATTTCCTTTTCTATTTAAAAAAGCAAACAAACCATGAAATGCATAAGGCTTAAAAAGATTAAGTGATTTGCCAATACTCACATGGCAATTGCTTTGAGAGCAGGAACTATTTTTTTTTTCATATTTGTATCACCAGCACTGAGCACAGTGTCTGGCACATATAGGTGTTTAATAAATATTTATTGAATTGAACTGAAAATCATTAACTCTTCATATCCATGATGGTATTTTCTCCCTAAATCTGTTTACCCTCCAAATGTAGCTTCTTCTGCTTTGCTTACAACTTATAGCAGCTATTGGGCTTGGATTCAAGAAGAATAGAGTTTGAATCCTGCCTCTGATATTTACTAGCCATGTGATTATTGGCAAATCACTTAATCTTTTTAAGCCTTATGTATTTCATGGTTTGCCATTTCTTTCTCCAACTCATTTTACAGATGATGAAATTCAGGAAAATAGGGTTAAGTGACTTTGCTAGGGTCAGACAGATTTGAACTTACAAAGAAGACTGACTCCAGACCTAGGCATCTATCCACTGCACCACCTAGCTTTAAAACTGTGAACCTTCTCTAAAGGAGGAATTTAGGAGAAATTTAATGTTTTATCCTTTAGTCTTCCAATCAAAGGGTAGAGGAAATGAGGGAAATTGGGAACGTTTGAGTATACCAAACTGAAATCTCAGGTAATCAGCTTATCCTGGGGGAGGCATGCTGTTCTGTTAAGTCAAAAACAAGCAGAGCTCTAATGGAAAATGGGTAAAATGTGTGGGTATATATATCAAGTAGGGCATTGCCAATATAGGGTTGGAGTACAAGGGAGAGATTAGAGTTAGATATGTAGCAGTCATTTTTGCAGACATAAAGCCATGGGAATTGAAGGAGATAATGTAGAAAGAAAAGAAAATAGGGTCCAGCATATTTAGGAGACATGATATGAATGGTGAACTGGCAAATGACACTGAAATGCAGTATTATGAGAATTAGAACTAGGGTAGAAGCCAAGGAAGGAATGAATATCCAGGTGGAAGGAGTAATTAACAGTGTTGAATTCTCCAGGGTTCCAGAAAAATGAAAACAGAGGAAAAAATAAACACCCTCATGAATTTGACAGTTAAAAAATAAAAATCTTAGAGTAATTTAGAGAAAGCATATGGATCAGAGGCCCAAATTTAAAAGTTGAGAAATGAATTAGTGGTAAGGAAGTAAAAGGAGAAAGATCAGATAACTAACAGCTTTGCAGATAAAGAAAGATAAATGGGGATAGCTTGAGGGGATGGTAGAGTCAAATGAAGAGGTATATTGTATTTTTGTTTTTGTTTTTTCTTCCCAAGGATAAGGGAAAATCTGTGAATGTTTATAGAAAGCAATTAAAGAATCAATTGAAAACTTATAGCAAGCCTCATCAGGGTACTCATATTATGATTGATTAATCTTCCTTTGGTATGTGATAGACTTAGGCCCTCAGTGCAGCTCAATAACACAGCCAATGAGACATGAGAAATAACTGTGGGAACATGGAACATTTCTTCCTAGTTATCCTGCTTGTCTGAGAGGCTTACCAAAAGAAATCTTCTTCTATATCAGTCCTTCAAACACTTAGGAGATAAAGGTTAAGCATATCTAGTTCTTTCAAATATCAAATAATACTAGCATGGCATGACTACTAGTGAAGCACACTGGGTCACAGGTTGGAGTACCTGACATCTAAGTATCTTTTTAATTCTAATATTCTATAATGAAATAATTTCTAAGCCCTCTTGTTCTGTCTATCCCTTCCTCCACTGGATCATTAACACTGAGCTAACCAATTATGTGCTACCTAATAGCAGCCTGGTTCACAGCATAGTTCCCCTTGTTTGCTAATTAGCATGTCATGTATGAAAGTACATGCAGGGAAAATGAAGAAAAGAAAAATGATCTAAAACTTAAACCCAAGCTACCATGATCAATATCTGTGAAAGTGAAAATAAATGATTTCATCCACAAGCAACCAAGGCATATGCCATCAGAATATGATTTCTGCATGCAATTTGTTTATGTATAAACATTTTTCTAACTTTCAATGCATTATAGGTCATTTTTTTGTTTTTTTTCTCTCTAAATGTCATGAAATATGGAGTGGTATCTATAAATTTCAATCATTTAAACAACTTTTCTGTGATACTTATGTGTGATTAATTTATCCTGTCTATGTCTGATGAATGAATCAATTGTGTGTGAATGAATCAGTTAATGAAAAGGCACTTAATAAGTGTTTATTATTTATCTGGAACTGTAAATTCTGAGGATACAAATGTAAAAATGAAACAATCCTTGCTTTCAAGAAATTTATATTTTCATTGGGCCATATTATACATATAAGAGGGCGTTAGTCAGGCAAAGGAGTATTGGATGGAAAAATCATAGGGAAGGTGAAATGATTTATACTAAGTCATTTAATGAGTTGATTTGATAACTCTGTCCAGAATAAGGTGTGTAACAGATTAGTGCTAGAGATATACACATACAAGGTAAAGTAAGATGAAGAGATAAGTTGGCCAGTATTGATGGCTACATGTGATTCAAAACATGGTCTGGTCTTTGATCAGCTAGATATAGTGGACTAGGTAAGATAGCATTTTTGCAAATGAGCAATTTTGCAAAAGGTGATCAATTTTACCTAAGTCATAGACAAGGTACATGATTTTGGTGTGGGAGATGTATTCTGGAAGATGATGTTCCAAGTAAGGCAGTAGCAGGGCAGTTGACAAGATAGCCAAGGTAGATAGGCAAATGGAATGTGAAACACAATATGAGCATTGTTATTTCCATGAAAGAAAACTAGATTTTAAAAACAAATGAATTTTAATCTTTTTTTATTTACTATGGCTAGACAATGATAATAATTACAATAATAGTAATAAAAATGATATCATTAAGAAGCATTAATACTTTGCTCTAAGCTTTACAAAGCTCTTTATTAGTGTGATATAATTTTATTATGGTACTAGAATATAAGCACTATTATTATCTCCATTTTACAGATGAGAAAACTGAGAAACAAAAGTGAAATAACTTTCTTAGGGATATATAGATTATCTGTATTTGAGGCAAGATTTGAACTCTGGTATTCTTGACTCCAAGTCTAGTACTCTATCTACTATGCCACCTAGCTGGTATAGGGTAGGATAAGCACATTATCCAAGAAGTTACACTTACCAGGGTGAAGACACTAAGGAAGAAATCAAGGCACCTTACCACTACTGATGTGCAGCTATATAGCTCTTCCACATCTCCGTTGGCCTCTCCATCTCTACTTTATTAACATACCTTCTTCCCTGACAGTGTGATAAATGATACAATGCCCTCACTGGAGGAATATCCACAAAAAAATAAATTAACCATTACCTGTGAAATTTCATAGAAAAACAAGCAGAGTTCCTAAAGAAATAAGCATAAAAGAGTTGCTAATAAAATGAGGAAACACTAAAGAGTGAAAGATTGTGAGGATAAATCTCAACCACAACTTCCTAAGGTATTTGAAAAGCTTAATAAAACAATTAAAGAAAAAATTGAAGAAAAATAGAGGAATAAATGGGGGGAGACTGAAGAGGGGGAGCAAAAAGATATGTGATGATAAGAAAATGGAGAATTTAAATAAAATGCTAGAAAAACTGAGGGGTGGGGAAGAGAACTAAAAAAGGTGAAACTCAAATGAACAAATAAATACTAGAAGAAAGACAGAAGGAAAAATTAGAAGAATAACTTCATTGTGTACACCCTGAAGTAATTATTAATTTTTGCTTTCTTTTTTAAAAATCTTCTATTCCCCAATTACATGTAAATATTTTTTAACATTTGTTTTTAAAATTTTGAGTTCCAAATTCTCTCTCCCGCCATACCTCCTTCATGCAGAAGGCAAACAATTTGATATAGGTTACATATGTATAGTCATGAAAAACATATTTCCACATTAGTCATGTTGTAAATGAAAACATAGACCAAAAAAACTCCAAGAAAAAATAAGTAAAACAATAAGTTTTCTTTGATCTATATTCAGACCCCATTAGTTCTTTCTTTGGGAATGGATTACATTTTTCATACTAAATCCTTTGGAGTTGTCTTAGATCATTGTATTGTAGAGAATAGCTTAGTTATTCCAATGATTATCATATAATATTACTGTTACTATATGCAGTGTTCTACTGCTTCTACTCATTCCACTTTATATTAGTCCATATAACTATTTCCAACTTTTTCTCAGATTATACTGGTCATCATTTCTTATAGCAAAACAGTATTGTCCATCATAATCATATATCAAAATTATTCAGCCATTCCCTAATTAATGGTCATCCCCTCAATTTCTAATTTTTTATGATGATAAAAGAGCTACTATAAATATTTTATAAATATAGGTCCTTTTCTGTTTTTATATAACTTTTGGGATACAGACATAGTAGTAGTATTGCTGGGTCAAACAATATGATTGGTTTTATAAAGCTTTGACTATGGTTCCAAATTGTTCTACATAATGATAATGGTTGAATCAGTTCACAACTCCACCTACACATCATCAGTGTCTCAATTTTCCCACATCCCCTCCAATATTTGTTATTTTCCTTTTCTGTCCTATTAGCCAATATAATAGGTATAAGGTGGTACCTCAAAATTGGTTTAATTTGCATTTTTCTAATCAATAGTGATTTAGAGAATCTTTTCATTTGACTATAGATAACTTTTATTAGTTCATCTGAAAATGGACTGTTCATATCTTTTAATCATTTATCAGCTGGGGAATGACATTTTTATAAAGTTGGCTCAGTTCTCTATACATTTGAGAAATAAGGCCTTTATCACATAAACTTGCTTCAATATTTTTTTCATAATTATAATTGTTAACTTTGTTTTCCTCTATCCTATTTCCTCCTTGTTTATTCTATTTTCTCTCTTCTTTCACCCTATCTCTCCTCAAAAGTGTTTTGTATTTTATGTAATGGTACATGTATAACCTATATATGATTGCATAATTCCTCAGGGAGGGGGCAAGAAGGGAAAGAGAGAATTTTGAACTAAAAACTTTGAGTAAAAATGTTTTTTAAGTGTTTAGCTTCTGACTAATACCTCCCTCTATTTACTTTCCCTTCTATCAGCCATCCCACCCCCCTCTGATCCCCTTCCCCTCCTATTTTCCTGTAGGGTAAGATAGAGTTCTATACCTAATTGAGTCTGTATGTGATCCATAGGTTTTTTTTTTCAGTATGAAAAAGATGTGGAGAACACTTTCCATCATAATTTTTTGGGAATTGTCTTGGAGCATTGTATTGCTAAATATATCACAATTGTACACTATGTATAGTGTTCTCCTGGTTCTACTTACTTCACTCAGCATCAGGTCATGTAAGTCTTTCCAAGTTTTTCTGAAATCTTCCTGCCCATCATTTCTTATAGCAAAAGAGTATTCAATTATATTAATATAACCCAACTTGTTCAGCCATTCCCCAGGTGATGGACATCCCTTCTATTTCCAATCCTTTGCCACTACAAAAAGAGCTGCTATAATAATTTTTGTGGTCCTTTTGTGTGGGCACATTTTTCTTTTTTATGATCTGTTTGGGATACAGATCTAGTAGTGGTATTGTTGAATCAAATGATTTTATAGCCCTTTGGGCATAGTTCCAAATTGCTCTCCAGAATATCTGGGTAAGTTCACAACTCCATCAACAATGTATTAGTGTTCCAATTGTCTCACACTTCCAGCATTTATCATTTTCCTTTTTTGTTATATGAGCTAATCTGATAGGTGTGAAGTGATACCTCAGAGTTGTTTTAATGTGCATTTCTCTAGTCAATAATGACAATATATGACTACAGATAGCTTTAATATATTCAGCAGAAAACTGCCTGTTTATATTCTTTGACCATTTCTTAATTGGGGAAAGACCTGTATTCTTATAAATCTGATTCAGTTCTTTATATATTTTAGAAATGAGTCCTTTATCAGAAACCCTGGCTATAAAATTTGTTTCCTACATTTCTGGTTTCCTCCTAATCTTGGTTTCATTGGTTTTGTTTTTGCAAAACCTTTTTTAATTTCATGCAACCAAAATTATCTATTTTACATTTCATAATGTTTTCTATGTCATCTTTGGTTATAAATTCTTCCCCTCCCATACATCTGATAAATAAACTATTCCATCCTCTTGTAATTTGCCTATGGTATTCCCCTTTATGTCTAAATCATGTACCCATTTTGATTTTACTTTGGCATACAGCATAAAATATTGGTCTATGCAAAGTTTCTTCCACACCATTTTCCAGTTTTCCTAGCATTTTTTTTTTTTGCGTGTCAAATAGTGAGTTCTTATCCCACAAGCTGGAGTCGTTGGCTTTGTCAAACAGTATAGATTGTTTTCTTCATTTACTTCTACATTTTGAGTGCCTAACCTGTTCTACTAATCCACAACTCTATTTCTTAGCCAGTACTAAATGGTTTTGATGACTGTCATTTTATAGTATAGCTTTAGTCCTGGTATGGCTAGCCCTCCTTCCTGTGCATTTAGTTCCCTTGATATTCTTGCCCGTTTTTCTTCCAGATGAATTATCTTATTATTTTTTTCTAGCTCTATAATTTTTTTGGTAGTTTGATTGGTATGGCACTGAATGAGTAAATTAATTTGTGTAGAATTTTCATTTTTTATTATATTAACTTAGCATACACATGAGCAATTGATATTTTCTAATTGTTTAGATTTGATATTAATTGTGTGAAAAGTGTTTTGTAATTGTATTTTATAGTTTCTGCGTTCATCTTGACAGGTAGACTACCATATGTTTTATATTGTCTGCAGTTATTTCAAATGTAATTTCTCTTTATATCTCTTGCTGCTGGGCTTTGTTGGTCATAGATAGAAATGCTAATGATTTATGTGAGTTTATTTTATATCCTGAAACTTTGCTAAAATTATCCATTTTTTTCAAGTTGTTTTTTTAGTTGATTTTCTAGGAATTTTAGTATACCATCATATCATCTGCAAAGAATAATAGCTTTGTTTCCTCTTTGCCTATTCTGATTCCTCCAATTCCTTTTCTTCTCTTATTGCTAAAGCTAACTTTTATAGCATAATATTGAATAACAGTGGTATGATGGGCATTCTTATTTCATCCGTGATCTTATTGGGAACACTTCAAATTTATTGCCAATACACATAATGCTTGCTGATGTTTTTAGATAGATACTACTTATAATTTTAAACAAAGCTCCATTTATTCTTATACTCTCTACTGTTGAAATATATAGGTATTTATGCATATGTATATGTGTGTGTTTTGGTATGTTGTCTCATTATTGTCCTTGTCTTTCATGCAATTATTAATTGTTTCTATGATTTGTTGTTTCAGCCACTAATTCTTTAAGATGAGGATATTTAATTTCCAGTTAATTTTGAAACATCTTTCCATGACCTTTATTACATATAATTTTATTGCATCATGATCTGAAAATGAGGCAATTATTTTTTCTGTCTTTCTGAATTTAACTTTGTTTTTGTTTTTAATGTCCCAATACATGGTCACTTTTTGTTTAGGTGCCATGTACCACAGGGAAAATGGTACATTCATTTCTATCCCCATTCAGTTTTCTCTAGAGGTCTAACATACTAACTTTTCTAAAATTCTATTCACTTCCTTAAGTTCTTTCTTATTTATTCTGTGCTTATATTTATCTAGTTCTGAGAGGAGGAGATTAAGGTGCCCCACTATTATAGTTTCATTGTCTATTTGTTGCTATAACTCATTTAACATATAATCTAAGAATTTAGATGCTATACCACTTGTTTCACATATGTTTTATATTGATACTATTTCATTCTCTATAGTAACTTTTAGGATGATGTGGTTTCCTTCCTTATCTCTTTTCATTAGATTTATTATTACTTTTGCTTTACCTGAGATAAGGATTGCTACCTCTGCTTTTTTTTTTAACTTTAGCTGAAGCATTATATATTATGCTCCAGAATTTTACCTTTACCCTATGTGTATCTATCTGTTTCAAATGTGTTTCTGGTAAACAATACTATGTAGGTATCTGGTTATCTGGTTATTAATCCATTCTGCTATTTCCTTCTGTCTTATGGCAGAGTTAATCCCATTCACATTCACAGTTATGATTACTAACTGTATTTCCCTCCATCCTATTCCCCCCTTGTTCATACTTTTTTCTCTCCTTTCATTCACCCTGTTTTCAACAGTGTTTTGCTTCAGAGCACTGCTTTCCTCAATCTTCTCTCCCTTCTATGAAACCCCCTCCTTTTTCTTTCCTCTGGCCCTCCTATGTCTTTCTTCCTTTGTATCACTGCCCCACTTTTCTTCCCCCTTTCTCCTCCTACTTCTCTATAGGGTAAGATAAATTTCTTTACCCAAATCATAGTGTATGTTATTCCCTCTTTGACCCAAATCTAATGTATAGTTCAAATGCTGCTTACCCCCTCCCTTCTTTTCCTCTACTGTAATAGATTTCTGTGTCTTTTCATGTGATGTAATTTACCCCATTCTGTGTCCCCTTTTCTCTTCTCAAAGTGTAATCCTTGAGTGTTTTTTTTGTTTTTTAGTGAGGCAATTGGGGTTAAGTGACTTGCATAGGGTCACACAGCTAGTAAGCTTTAAGTGTCTGAGGCTAGATTTGAACTCAGGTACACCTGACTCCAGGACTGGTGCTCTATCCACTGTGGCACCTAGCTTCCCGAGTGTGTTTTTTGTACCATTACATCAAAAGAAACTTCTAACCACACATTATCTCTATGTATTCTTTCTATCTGCCCTAATAGAGATAGAATTCTTTAGAGTTATAAGTATCACATTCGTATGTAGGGATATAAACATTTTAACCTTGTTGAATAACACATTTGCTGTTGTTATTGTTGTTTTTGTTGTTGTTGTTGTTTTCCTGTTTATCTTTTCATGATTCAAATGAGACTTATATTTGAAGATGAAATTTTCTGTTCAGTTCTGGTCTTATCACCAGTAAAGTTTTAAAGACCCTTATTTCATTGAATATCCATCTTTTCACCCAAAATATTGTACTCAGTATTGCTGGGTAGTTGATTCTTGGCTATAATCTAAGTTACTTTGCCTTCCAGAACATCGTATTTCAAGACTTCTGATCCTTCAATGTTGAAGGTGCCAGGTCCTCACAGTGGTTTTTGATGTTGAAATTATTTCTTTCTAGCTAATAACAATATTTTCTCCTTCACCTGATAATTCTGTAATTTGGCTACACTATTCCTTGGATGTTCATTTTGTAATCTCTTTCAAGAGGTGACTGATGTATTCTTCAATGACTGTTTTATACTTTTTTTCTAAGATATAAGGACAATCCTTGATAATTTCATGAAATATGCTATTCTGGCTCTTTTTTTTTAAATCAGGGCTTTCAGTACATTTAATAATTCTTAAATTATCCCTTCTGGATCTATTTTTCAGGTCAGTTCTTTTTCATATGAAATATTTTACATTTTCTTCCATTTTTTGCATTCTTTTTATTCTGTTTGGCCGATTTCTAATGTCTCATAGAGTCTTTAGCTTCCACTTGACCAATTCTAATTTTTAAGGAATTATTTTCTTCAGTCAGCTTTTGTACCTCCTTTTCATTTGGTCCATTCTATTTTTAAAAAGTTGTTTTCCTCTGTGGATTTTTTTCCTATTTGGCCAACTATATTTTTAAGGCATTGCTTTCCTCAGTCAATTGTTGTCCTTTTTTCCAAGCTACTGAATCTTGCATATCTCGAATTTCTTTTCCCAATTTTTCTTCTACTTCTCTTATTTGATTTTTAAAATCCTTTTTGAGCTCTTCCGAGAGTGTTTTTTGGTCTTGAGAGCAATTCATCTCCCCTTTGAGGTTTCACATGTATGCATTTTCAAAGTGTTGTCCTCTACTGAGATTGTGTTTTGGTCTTCCCTGTCACCATATTAGCTCTCTAAGGCAAAGGTTCTTTTCTGTTTCTTACTCAACTTTTTAAAAAGATCAACTTTTAAAAAGTTGATCTTTGGTTCTCGGGCACAGGAAGCAGTGTCCCAAGCTTCTTGTGCTGGGGGACAGGGGCCTGATCACTGAATTTCTGCTAAGAAGCCTCAGGGGCTCAGAGACTGCTCCATACTGGGGTGGCCTGATTTAGTTGTGCCTGTTGTGTAGGAGATACCACAGCTGGCAGTTTGCCTTCTACATTCAGGTTAGAGACAATTGGTGTGCTGTGCCACTAGCCTGCTGAGCTAGGAAAAAAGGGGCCTCAGCTTCTTAAACATTTTGTGCCTAAGAGCCTTCTTCTGGCTTGCCCAGACACCATTTGTGCTATATTGTGCTCCTCTTTAACACAAGTGAGGTAGACTTTTCCTGAAATCCTTCTAAGTTATCTTAAGATGGAAGATTGATTCACTACATCTTTTTGTGGGTTCTGTAGCTCTAGAATCTGTTTAGATGCTTGATTTAATGTTGTTTCCCAGGGAAATTGGGGAGAGCTCAGGTAACTTCTTGACTTCTCTCCACTATCTTGGCTCTCAAGAATATTTTGAAAGATGGTATCTAGGTTCTTTTTTTATCATGGTTTTCACCAATTCTTAAATGATCTCTCCTGGATCTTTTATTTTATTTTATTTTTTGGTGAGACAGGTGGGGTTAAGTGACTTGCCCAGGGTCACACAACTAGTAAGTGTCAAGTGTCTGAGGTCGGATTTGAACTCAGGTCCAACTGAATCCAAGGCTGGTGCTTTATCCATTGTGCCACCTAGCTGCCCCTGGATCTATTTTCAAGGTCACATTTTCTTCTATTATTTTCTTCTTTTGGTTTTATTATTTCTTTCTGTCTTATAAAGTCATTAGCTTCTACTTGATCAATTCTACTTTTTGAGAAATTATTTTCTTCAGTGAGCTTTTGCACTTCCTTTTCTACTTAGCCAAGTCTATTTTTAAGGAGTTATTTGCTTCACTTAATTTCTACCTATCTTTTTGTTTTTCATTTGGGCATTTCTGCTTGTTAAGCCATTTTTCTCCTTGTTGGATTTTTGTACCTCTTTTACCATTTGGCCTAGTCTGGTTTTTTTTTGTTTGTTTGTTTGTTTTGTTTTGTTTTGTTTTGTTTTGTTTTGTTTTGTTTTGTTTTGTTTTTTAGTGAGGCAGTTGGGGTTAAGTGACTTGCCCAGGGTCACACAGCTAGTAAGTGTTAAGTGTTTGAGGCCGGATTTGAACTCAGGTACTCCTGACTTCAGGGCTGGTGCTCTATCCACTGCACCACCTAGCTGCCCCCTGGCATAGTCTTTTTGTTTGTTTGTTTGGTTTTAGTTTTTAGTTTTGTTTTGTTTTTTTGCAGGGCAATGGGGGTTAAGTGACTTGCCCAGGGTCACACAGCTAGTAGGTGTCAAGTGTCTGAGGCCGGATTTGAACTCAGGTACTCCTGAATCCAGGCCCGGTGCTTTATCCACTGTGCCACCTAGCCACCCCGGCCTAGTCTGTTTTAAAAGTTATTTTTTCTGTATTTTTGTGCCTCTTTTACCAAGTTGTTGACTATTTTTTCATGACTTTCTTGTATCACTCTCATTTCTCTTCCCAATTTTCCTCTCTTAGTTGATTTTTTAAATTCTTTTTGCACTCTTTCATGATCTGAGAACAATTAACACTTTTCTCTGAGGCTTTCAATACTAGAGTTTTGACTTTGTTGTCTTCTTCTGAATGCATGCTTTGGTCCTCCTTGTCATCATAGTAACTTTCTATAAATATAATTTTTCCTGTGGTTTGCTTATTTTTCAGCCTATTTTTTGACTTTTAACTCTTTCCTAATTAAAGTTCTGCTTCAGGGTGGAGAACACACTGTCCCAAGCTTCAGAAGTTTTGTGAAGCTGTTATCAAAGATACTTTTAGGGACTTGTAAGTTTTCAGTTCTTCCAAGGTGGTATAATCTAAGGCAAGTTATCTTTATTGTCTGAAAGGGACCATAAGCACTCTTTTCTTCCCTGGAACTGTGGGTATCCCAGCTCCAATTAGGTTGCAAGCTCTGGTGTGCTTGTGTCCTTCCTCACTCTAGGATTGCCAATGAGGACTTCAACCCTGATCCAAGTATGTATAAAGCAACAGAGTCCTGCCCCCAATGTCAGCAAAGAGATCTATGCAATCTTCTTTTCACCACTTGTTGAATCCCCTTATGGTATGTGGGCTGAGAGCTCCAAAAGCTGCTCTTTCTGCTATTAATTTAGGTCTTCCAAAGGTGGGTTCATATTTGCTAGAACTAGGTCTGCAATGTCATTGCCTTCACTGGACTGACTTCCACTCTCACCCCAGTAAGGCAGACTTCTTTTTTTTTTTTTTTTGCAGGGCACTGAGGGTTAAGTGACTTGCCCAGGGTCACACAGCTAGTAAGTGTTAAGTGTCTGAGGCTGGATTTGAACTCAGGTCCTCCTGAATCCAGGGCTGGTGCTTTACCCCATTGCACCACCTAGCTGCCCCCAAGGCAGACTTCTTACCAACCTTGTAAGTTATATTGGGCTGGAAAATTGTTTCATCCCATTCTTTTGTGGGTTCTACCATTCTAGAATTTGCTTTGATATATTATTTGAAGCTGTTCAGCGGGTTTTTGGGAGGGCTCAGGGGAATTATTGCCTTTTCTCTGCCCTCTTTGTTCTTCCCTTTGATAAACAGACTTTTTATTTTTTAAAAAAAGTTTCTGAATTCTCTATTTCAAGCAATAACAAAGAACAGTCCACAGTAAAATTGGTTCTATAACATAAATGACAGACTGGTACAGTCCTTCAGGCCAGCAGAGGCGGTAATCCTAGTACTACAGTTAATCTTCAACTTTCACTACATTAACTTGTCTAGAAAATGGAAAAAAGTCAAAAGGTTGAATGTTGAGACACTGACCTTATGGGAAGTAGGGTGTTAGGTTCCTGTAACCACAAAAACTGTAATGGTTCACTAGAGATTGCTGAAAATGTAATTTTATGCATACAATTCTTAACATAACTTTAATTCAGACATTATGCAAATTCCCTTATACAATAACCATAAGATACCCCACCAAATTCATAACATACAATAAAACTGGTAACATGCAAAACATTTTTACTCACTGTTAATTTCTTGGAATTCTGTGACTTCTTGTTCTAACATCTCAATTTAATAAAACAACATTGATTTTGGACAGGATTCAGTTTTCATAACACATAAAATCTACAGTACCATAAATACTTTCCTCTTTCTTGTGACTATAATGAATCATCAATTTATTAAAACCAAACTCATTCATTAACACCAAATTCATGGCTTATGGTGTCCATAGACATTCTGACACAAAGTTTATCTAATACTTACTAATTTCTTATTAAACCACTTTGCATGCTTATTCTTAGAGCCCAAAGGACTTGCCCTACTATGTGATGTGATTATAATTGAAACACAAAACATGAGTTTTAAAGGCAAACAATGAAAATAGCCAAAGAATGCATGGCGAGCTCTTTACAATATAAAATGATGTGGGCATCATGCTTCTCATTTTTTTCTTTACTGTGCATAACCAAGAATGTATGTGGTTACCAACATGAAAGTGAAAATGAAATTACTAATAAATTATGGGAATGCTTGAAATAGTGAAAGTTAAAAAGGTAAATATTGAGAAATGACTGTAAATAAAAGCCACAAAAAATTACCAGGTTCCAGAATCATTGTATGTAATAACAACAACAAATCTTGTGAATATTTAGGAGGAAACAGTACACATATCAAGTAACATTTATAAAAATCATCAATCTCCAACTGATATAAATGCAGATATTAGAGAAAACTTCAGAGATACTCTAAGGCAACCCATATCTAAAGCAAGGTGGATTATAAATAATATCCCTGACAAGAGACATTCTAAACTCCCCTAGAAAATCCTCCCTCACTATTATTTTTGTCATTATTATTATAAATTGTATTCATAAATATAGCATGGTGGTTTATAAATCCCTTTCCTTAAAAATAACCTAATGAGATAACGCAAATATGATTCCACTCCAATTTCAATAAAGAAAATAAGACTTAACAATTTTAAATGACTTATCCTCACCCAGTGAGACCCAATGGGAATTTTTTTTTTCATTGATCATCAAGAGAAAAAGAAAAGATGGGGCCATATCATAATATTTATTCATCTTTAATGAACTTCCTTGCCTTGATTACTTTTTTTACATGTGCTGAAGCAGCAACAAAACTTTACCTATTATTCACCGATGGATCCACATTATTTTCTTTAGACCATGCTTCAATTTCCTTCTACTTTCAAATCATTAAAATTTCTAATGTCATAATGTCATATTCCTCTTGAGCTAATTTCTTCTACTTTAGATTTATTAAAATTTCTATCGTCATATTGTCATATTCCACTTGGGCTACTATGTACATTAGAGAAAAACATAATACATGGTAGATTATTTGTGTTTTCTTAGAGCTTTTTGAAATCCATTCTCCCCAATTTAGGCCAAGTTCTCTGCTACCCTTCTTATTATCATTTTTAGCTTACTGGCTCTCAACTTCCCAAATTGTTCATTTATATTATAGTAATCAGCTCCTCCTTATTTATCATAATTTCATTAATTCCTCAATTTTATGATGCATGTAACTATAAGCATTGGTCATACAAGCATGAACCTTAGCCTTTTCCCCGCAGTTCTGTCAAAAAGAGAGGTTTCTCCATTTCTTCACTCTACCGCCTTTTTGACTATGAGCTTTTAAAATTTCATCCACAAGCCCATCTTTTCTCCTTCATTTCCTCTTTTTTTTTGATAAAAGTATTTTATTTTTTCTGGGTACATGTAAAGATAGTTCTCAACATTTGTTTATACAAGCTTTCCAATTTCAGATTTTTCTCCCTCCCCCCTCCCCTAGACAGCAGGTAATCTGATATAGGTTATATATATATATATATATATATATATATATATATATATATATATATATATATATATATATACACACATATATATATATATATATATATATACACATATATATATATATACACATATATATACACATATATATACACATATATATATGTATATATATATGTGTATATATATATATATATAATGACATTAAACATATTTCTGCATTAGTCATAAGAGAAGAATCAGAGCATTGAGGAAAAACCTCAAAATAGAAAAACAATAGCACCAAAAACAAAAGAAATAGTATGGTTCAATCAGCATCTATACTCCACAATTCTTTTTTTTTCTGGATTTAGAAATCCCCTTCCATCATGAGTCCCCTGGATCTCTCCTGTACCATTGCATTGCTGAGAAGAATCTAGTCCATCACAGTTGATCAATACACAATGTTGATGATACTGTGTACAGTGTTTTTCTGGTCCTGCTCATCTCACTCATGATCAGTTCATGCAAGTCCTTCCAGGTTTCTCTGAACTACTCCTGCTCATTGTTACTTATAGCACAATAGAATTCCATTACATTCATATACCACAACTTGATCAGCCATTCCACAATTGATTGGCAACCTCTCAATTTCCAATTCCTTGCCACCACAAAAAAGAGCAGCTATAAATATTTTTGTACATGTGGGTCCTTTTCCCTTTTTTATGATCTCTTTGGGAAAAAAGACCCAAAAGTGGTTTTGACGGGTCAAAGGGTATGCACAGATTTATAGCCCTTTGGGCATAATTCCAGATTGCTCTCCAGAATGGTTGGATCAGTTCACAGTTCCACAAACAATGCATTAGTGTTCCAATTTTCCCACACCTTCTCCAACATTTATTATTTTCCTTTTTGTCATATTAGCCAATCTGATAGGTGTAAGGTGGTACCTCAGAATTCTTTTAATTTGCATCTCTCTAATCAATAGTGGTTGAGCATTTTTCATATGTGAATAGATAGCTTTGATTTTTTTATCAGAAAACTGCCTGTTCACATCCTTTGACCATTTCTCATTTGGGGAATTACTTGGATTCATATAAATTTGATTTAGTTCCACATATATTTTAGAAATTAGACCTTTATCAGAAGCACTGTCCATAAAAATTATTTCCCAGCTTTCTGCATCCCTTCTAACTTTTGATGCATTGCTTCTGTTTGTACAAAACCTTTTTAATTTAATGTAATCAAAATCATCCATTTTGCATTTCATAATATTCTCTATCTCTTGTTTGGTCATAAACTGCTCTCCTTTCCAAAGATCTGAAAGGTAGACTATTCCTTCCTCTCCTAATTTACCTATGGTATCACCTCTTATGTCTAAATCATGTACCCATTTTGAACTTATTTTAGTGTAATGTGTAAGATGTTGGTCTATGCCTAATTTCTGCCATATTATCTTCCAATTTTCCCAGCAGTTTTTGTCAAATACTGAGTTCCTATCCCAGAATCTGGAATCTTTGGGTTTATCAAAGAGTGCATTATTAATGTCATTTACTACTGTGTCTCTTGTGCCTAGCCTATTCCATTGATCCTCCACTCTATTTCTTAGCCAGTACCAGATAGTTTTGATGACTACCACTTTATACTAAAACTCCAGATTTGGTACAGCGAACCCACCTTCACTTCCTCTTAATTCCTTTCTTTCTCATTTTTTAAAAATTTATAAGAAGATTTGTAGTATGCCTTCTTCATTTTAAACTTTCCCAGAATTTTAGGATTTAAACAAAATGAGATATATGAGATCATTCTCATTGGCTTTCAGAACCCTATGGCTTCTCAGGTGAATAATCTCTCTAGATATTAGCTGTTCAAGGCCAGCTGACTGATGTTGTAGCTGTTTTAAAAGCAGGTGGAGTCAATGTAATCTTCTGTATGTGACTCTTGATTTATCAAGAGTGCTTGAATCATAATATCGTAGGGTATTGCCTGGAAGTGCTTGAATCATATCCTAGGGCATTGACTGGAAGGTACTTCAGAGATCATCTATTACAAATTCGTTATTCTACAGATGTCATGGTTGAATGCCAGTGAGGGGAAATTACTCGCTCAAGGTCACACAACTATTTGTAGCCGCACCATCTGATGCCAGGTCAAGCATCATTCCACTAGCAACTGACATTTAAAGGTCAAAATCATACCCGCTCTCTCTTATCTTTGAAGGATTTAAATTGATGTTTATATAACTCAGAGAGACCAATGAGAAGTTATTTTCATTCATATGCCAGTGAGAAAAATAAATCTCTATGATTTGCTATTATACTACACTTTAATCTAGGTCTGCCCTGAAAAAGTTTGTTAAGTAAATAAAATACATTTAAATGGGAAATACCACTCTTTGCTTCATACCATTAATCTATGCCTTGTTATTTTTCATTGCTGATTTGATTTGACTGTTATTGTCCTTTCCCACTTAACTTTTAAATATCTTACCCTAAAATCCTTCAAGTGACTCCCATTCCCACCACCTTTGCTTCTCTGTCATTGTCTTCTCCCCCATCCTTAGTAAGAAGCTAAAAATCTGTAAATAGAAAGAAGCTTGTGGAAGCAAAATAATCAACCTTATCCTACCCCTTTTCCCTCCTCACACTAGCTCTTCTACATTTTGCTTCCCCACAAAAAAGTCCAAATTGGAGTCATGCTTACTTGATACTTGGCATGATGAAACTAAGCCATCCCTACCTTCAAGGAGATTGCCTTGCACTGGGAAAATAAAGATAAGAATGGATCCTGGACCTGTGATTTCTATGGTGTAACAAACTTCCAGAGGAGAATCCCCCTCCACTAATGCAGTTCAACCATTTTCACTGCCATTGTTGTTGTTGTTATTTGTCCTTCATTATTTTTGTTTGTTTTGTTTGTTTTTTTTGTGGGGCAATGAGAGTTAAGTTACTTGCCTAGGGTCACACAGCTAGTAAGTGTCAAGTGTCTGAGGCCAGATTCGAACTCAGGTCTTCCTGAATCCAGGGCCATTGCTCTTTATCCACTGTGCCACCTAGCTGTCCCCTGTCCTTCATTCTTGAAGAGGACCATATCATTTGGGTGATGTCATGATTTGCATTGAATTGGATTTAAGTGAGGGAGGACCGTAAGAAGTCACCAACCTCACACTCTCCTCCAGAGCCATCTGGGTCCAGTGGCAAGATATACAACAGGATGACTGGAAGTGGGCCCAGATGTTTTAAGGCAATTGGGGTTAAGTGGTTTGCCCAAGGTTACACAGCTATTAAGTGTCTGAGGTGAGATGTGAACTCTGGTCTTCCCAATTCCAGAGCCAATGTTCTATCCACTCTGACACCTATCTGCCTCAATGCCATTAAAAGTCTTAAAGAGAAGCCAAGAGCACTGAGGAGTTTAATGTCTTGCGTACCAGGTTACCAACCATTATGTGCTTAATGTGGAATTTGAACCCAGGTATTCTTAACTTCAAGGACTACTGTGTGGCTGTGTTACACTGTCAATACTGAAATATAACAACAAATAAATAGGTGAATACATGCTGGATAATTTGAGGAGGAAAGAAAGGGTGTTAATACCTGAAGATCAGGAACAAACAGCTTCCCAGAAAAGTAGGCACATGCACTCGATGGAATCTAGTGATTCTATGAGACATAGGTAAGGGGGAAGGGATGCATTTCATGCATGTGGAAGCAGATGATAAAATGTTGACAGGGATCAGCAAGGAGGCTAGTTTGCCTGGAGTGGAGAGTAAATGAAAGAAAACTATGTTAAATAATCCTGCTGAAGGATTGTAAAGCCAGATTGTTAAAGGCTTTAATTCAAGGGGAGAAGTTTGTATTTTATCATAAAAGTAAAAGTGAGGCCTGAAGGTTTTTGAGTGGAAGAATGACCTAGTCAAACCTGTATCTCACCATCTTCTATTTTAGAATGAATGTAGATGCAACCTCCTTCCCTAGCTTCCTTGGCTTATATTATAGAATGTAAGTTCTTTGAGGGCAGGAAATGTTTTCTTTTCCTTTTTTGTATTCTTAGTATCTAGCACAATGCCCAGAACTTACTAGATACCTAGCAAATGTCTACTGATTGTTTGGCTCTTTTGAACTGTGTTTTGATCTATTCTCAAACAACTATTTTTTGAATAATCGTTCTCGACATGTCCTTAACTCTCAAGGGAGCACAGCTTCATTAACCTGTAATGGGCCCCAAACACCTGTATCTCTGTCTGTACCACTACTGTTACCACAATTGCCAATGAATATTTATAGAGTGCCAAGTGTCATTAGAGTGAAATGACTTCTCCAAGTCATACATATAATAAATAGTAGAGACTTACTTAGACCAGAAGTTTCTAATTAGAACTGCAGTTTAGAAATTGCTTCCTTATAATACATTATCAGGTAAGTGGAGCCAATATTATTATACCCATTTAACAGATAAGGAAACAGGGTCTGAAAATTAAAGAAATCTGTTCATAATTGCACACCTATAAAATATCTCAGAGAACTTTCCAACATTAGTCTTCTGATAATTAGGGGGCTGTATCTCCTACATTGTACTTCAACTAAAAGAAGTACACTAGAGTAGAAAGAGTAGTGACCTGGCATTCATCTATCTATATGAATCAGATCTGTACAGGACCCTAGAATCCATCAAACCAAATCCTATCACTTTATATATGAAGAAACCTAAGCACATAATGAGTAAGTTATTAGTCTAGAATCATATGGATAGGAAATATTTGAAGTGGTGTTATACCACTGTGTCTAACTAGCTTTTTGGCTCCTGGCAAGTCCCTTAACCTCCCTGAGTCCTAGGAATTGAGTAAGGAGAAGGTCATGGTATAGAGATACAGAGTTTTGGTACATTCTATAGCATGCTCCCCAATACTGTCAGCTGATAGTTATTCTCCAGAGGAGTCTCTTTGTCAGACAAGGGTTTAAATTAAATGGCATCTGAGCTTCTGGCATATTCTATGATTCCTTTCCCTAATGGTGAATGCTCATTTTTACCCCAGTTTATGCCTATCTGGTATAGTCAACGGAAGTGAATAAATTAAAAATACATCACATTTGTTTTTATCTTCTGGTGGGCAAATGAGTTGACTCCTAAAACAAACAATTTCATAGAATTGTCTTTAGTCAGTTTTTAATGACTATATTATTTTTTACCTCCTGACATTCAGTCTCCTTTTTTTTTCCTTTCTTTACATCTTTGGTGCACTTTTTCCTCCACAAATTACCCCCCACACAGTGTGTGTTTGTGTGTCTGTGTGTCCTGCACATGTGTGGTTTGAAAAGAGTAAGAGGTGGCAGACAGATGGGGACAATGCCCTCTTATGTATCATTCAATCAACTCCCCAATCCAGTTATTTACATCTTTCTAATGTCTTTCTGCATTGCCCTTCATGACTTATTCTTGCTCATTTGGACTTTTACAATAGCTTCCTTGTGCTAGAGATCCCTTGTATCCCATTTCCCCCTCAGTAAGAAGCCTTGGACTGCCTTGGACTGGTTTCTTATCAAATACCATAGTCTATAGAAAGAGTCCTAGGCCTTCCTCTTTTTCCTTTTCTGTGCTCCCTGAAAACAACTTGACCCTTAGATATTTTTAAGACTCTTACTACTAAATATTTACATTTTAACATTGCAATAGACTTGCATTTTCACTGATATAAGCATTCCTTCCAAAGATGCAGATCATAAAGTGTGTGCTTCCTAACATCTTATTCAGAGGCCCCACCCAAAATCCTGGAGTCCTTTGTCTTAAATTCTTGATATTACATGAATACCAATGCAAAGCACAAACTATCCATTATTCATCCCTTGCTTGTACTACATGATCATCCCACCTCTTTTCACAACCATTCATCTCTCTGATGGCATCCTTTATGGTTCTTCTCTAATTCTTCACTGGAAAAAATTTAAACCTATTTATACCCACCATGAACCTTTTCATTGTCAGAATGGCTCACCATTGAAATTCCTCAAAGGAAGTGGTATTGCATGACTTACAACCATACATTATATTACCATTCAGGGAAAGATACCCCAGATTAATATAACAAACAAATCCATGGTTTTCCAGGTTATAGTTGTGTGACCCTTATTCTACAATCAAAACTCCTCAGAATTATTGACCTTATCTTCAGTCATTTTAATGATATACTTTCTTCCACCCCTAAACACTTGCCTTCTTCACCTTCTGCTATTCACATCCTCCTTATTCCCAATCCTAGGTAACTCCATAGATATATAGATGTAGGTATAGATATAGATGTAAATATATAGATATATAGATATAGAAATAGATATAGATATAGGTCTGGGGGCTTTATTATTATTACTGAACAACTGCATGCTTCAGAAGTAATGTACCAAAATCATGTTGAATGCATTCATCATTTGATCTAACCTCAATTTTAGACTAGAATACAAACTGGTTCAACAAGACAACTGGGAGATTCTGACATGAGCTACCTCAGTTCATGTCTTCTACAATTCCATATGTTTTAGTCTTTACTCACAGAAACTGGGTTAGGAAGGTTGGCCTTCCAGATTACTCATATCAGTATAAAAATCTCTTCTACAACATCACAGAAAAGTTCTAAACTAAGCTTCCCTTAAAAGCCTCCAGTGAGGGAAGTCTAATGAAATAGTCTTGTATATCTTCAATTCTTTGCCTATTTCTTAACTTTCTAGATGAATTCTAACTGGTGGCCACCCTCTCCCTTTACATCTGTCTCACCTCTCACCTATTACCTAGTTACACACACACACACACACACACACACACATACACACACACACACACACACTCCAAAGTATGGATATGGATGGGAAAAAAGCATGTACCAAACCAAGTTTATTTTAGGGACTCATCCTATTAAGGTAGCATATTAAGATTTCTTTCTTGCTAGTGATAGAAGCATTTTCTTTGATGATTTTTTTAGCAACTATCTGTGGCATAATTCTTTTAGCACCATCAATCTAAACTTCACATCACCTTTTAAAAAAAGCATGTTCTAGGGGGCATCTAGGTGACTGAGTGGATAAAGCACTGCCCCAGGATTCAGGAGGACCTGAGTTCAAACCCGACCTCAGACACTTTACAGTTACTAGCTGTGTGACCCTGGGCAAGTCACTTAACCCTCATTGACCCACCAAAAAAAAAATGCATGTTCTACTCATTTTTTTTAATACATGTTCTATTCATGTTCAAAAATTGTTAAAAATTCCAAATTAACTGCCAAATAAAAGACACTCAAAACCCTTTATTGTTTGGTCCTTACCTTACCTATTATTCTTCAGGGTCTACCCAAATACCATCTACTATAGGAAACATTCCTTGGAAACTGTAATCCTCTTCTGATTTTTGCATACATATTTGCATGTGCTTCTTAATTAACTTGCATTATATAATTATGGATTCACATATTTCAAAACTATAAGTTCATTGACATGAGGATATGTGTCCTTCAAGGTCACAGTGACTTTTCTTTTATCATCTACAATAACTGGAAAAGTAGCATATGATTCTTGCTAAGTCCTTATTGAAATCATCTAGTCATTTTTTGTTAATCTTATTCTGTCCATGCTAAATTTGCTAAATTTAGCAATGCTAAATTTCTGGAAAATAAGGCAAGGAGCAATCCCCCTAGCACATTACCAGCTGTCTAACCATTTCTTCTCCATCCATGAAACAAAATGTTAAAAAAAAAATCCTAGGAGAGGTACTCAAAACTTCTCCCTAGCTTGTTAGTCGAAGAGAACAAGATCTTAGGGATAATGTGTTTCTGTAGGTATTGAAGACCAATGGAAAGTAATTTACAACATAACTATGCAGGGGGTTGAGTGCTTTTAATCAGCTCCAAAGGCCTCCAGACCTTCCCTGGGCTGGAATTTACCCAAGCAAGTTTAATTTGCCTCCTTGAGACATATATTTTAGAAACATTAAAGACCCACTTCATTACCTTAACTAGGAAAATGGCCTCCTGTTCCCAGTGAATCTCATGTTCACTGCATTTTCAAGCTCCATTTATAATAAGATCAAGCTGTCAAATATTTGTCTTAGACAAGTCTGCATTTTCTTCTAAGAGATGGGCAAGAATTGCATTATTCAAAGAAATATTGATGTCATTAAAAGGTGCAGTGCATTCACCCAGAGTCTTCCCAACAGGCAGACAGCAACACCAGGGGTGGTTGTGTGGAGGGAAGACCAATTGCTTAATGGTATGTTTGCCTGAGGGAAGAGTACTTACAGCTCATTCTGACGCTAAGTTGATTTCCCAAAGCGCCCATGTGTGAATCTAAATGATCATGGGCTAAATGGCCTGTAAGATAACTGTAATTTCCATGATAGTGAAATTTGTTCAATCTTTCTACTCTTTAAATATATACAAGCCTCACACCTTGCTGAGATATTACAAAGTATGTAAGCTGTGGAAAATAGATTATTTTGATTCCTTTCCTTCCCCTGCCCCAACCCCAAACTTGGCTGTATCATTATGATTTGTTCATTTTGTTTACCTCTGATAAGACATAATTTCCTTAAGGTCAGGGAATATTTAATTTTTGTTTTTGCATCCCTAGAACCTAACAGAGTGCCAGACTCATAGGAGATATGGAATACATGCTTGTGGATTGATGTTTCTATGATGTTATTTGAAGACACTAAAAAACTTATTTTTCCACATATATCTCTCCAATTTTTCTCTATTGTTTTGCCTCAGGGACTGAATTCATAGAGTCAGAACATTTTAGAGATGGAAGGGACTTTAACAATCTCTTACTCAACTAACTTATTTTATAGATAAGGAAATTGAGGTCCACAGGGATAAAGTGATTTGACCCATGTCACAGGAAGTAAGGAACAGAATTGAAGTTCAAACCCTGCTCTTCTGATTGAAGATCTATGATACCATGTCACCTCATTATACTATTCATACTTGGTACATTAGGTTAAAGTATGATTGCTAGAGTTCTCTTTTATACTCTGAGGGGTAAAACATCACTCAAATTTATAAGTCCATTTTCTTAGCTCAACTCCTTAAGAACAAGGGCAATTATATTTTATTATCCTAATGGGTCAATTACATAATTGTTCAATATAATGGTTCAAGGCATCTGATTGGAATTATAGTGGGTATAATGTGGGACACTCAAGGACCAGATAAGGGGAAAGGAACATATGGAGGGATGGTAATGGAGAAAAAGGGGGAAACTTGGCATATTCACAAATGTACTTAGAGACAGGGCAGGATTTTTTTGACAAATCCTTTTATGTTGTAGCATTAAGTCCATGTCATGTGAGAATAAGTTGAAGCAACTCAGAATTGGTAACCTGGAAAAGAGAAGACTAGAGGGGGGTTAAGGGTGACTGTATACAATTTTATTATATGATTATATGTAGAGGAATTAGGCTTGCTTTGTTTGGGACCAGATGGCTGAAGAAGTTGCAAAGAGGCAAATTTAGACTTTATCATATCAAGAAAAATTTACAAAGTGTCAGGTGGCTCAGTGGATAAAGCACTGGACTTGGAGCCAGAAAGAGTTCAAATCCTACCTCTGCCACTTACCTAGCTATATAATGCTGGGCAAATGCTATCACCTGTCAGAAACAGTTTCCTAATGTGTAAAATAAGATCATAATAGCACCAACTTATCAAGTTCTAGTGAGGATCAAATGGGATAACATATGTATAATGCTTTATCTACCTTAAAGGAATGTAGACATGCTGGCTAGCATCTTCCTCATTGTTG
This sequence comes from Dromiciops gliroides, assembly GCF_019393635.1. Lineage (NCBI taxonomy): Eukaryota > Metazoa > Chordata > Mammalia > Microbiotheria > Microbiotheriidae > Dromiciops > Dromiciops gliroides. The sequence goes on along the minus strand of NC_057866.1, from coordinate 83,207,210 downwards.
TAGCTCCTGTTGTTCAACATTAGTGCTATTCAGAAGTGGAATGGACTGTCTCTTTTGAGTAGAGGCTGGATGGCATTTCAGGTGCTATTATTAACAGGTCCTAATGCACTTTTTTGGATAGGCCTTGAATTTGATGGAAACTGAGGTTCCTTCCCACTTAAAGATTCTTTGAGCTTTGAATCATAGAATATCAGAAGTCAAAAAGAATATGGGAAATATGGGAATATAGATATGGGAATATAGAGCTGAATAGCAACTCAGGATATAGAATACAGAATATTAGACTTGGGAAGGAACTTTGAGATCTTCTAGTGTGTTTTGCAGGTGAGGACCCTGGGGGTTATAAAAGTAAAGTCTGCTACCTGAGGAGATTCAGGGTTTCCCTTCCCTTAGGGTTTTCAAGGGAAGGCTAAATTGTATTTTTTTTAAGAGACCTTGCAGAAAAGATTATTTTTTAGCCACAGGTTAGCTAGAAGACCTTTGAACTCCCTCCTAACCCTAAAGTTATGTGATTTTGTTCATACAAAAATTGAAAAACATAGGTCTTAAGGGGCAGCTATGTCATGCAGTGGATAAAGCACCGGCTCTGGATTTAGGAGTTCCTGAGTTCAAATCCGGCCTCAGGCACTTGACACTTACTGGCTGTGTGACCCTGGGCAAGTCACTTAATCCCCATTGCCCTGCAGAAAAAAAAAAAAAGAAAAAAAAAAAAGAAAAACATAGGTCCTAAATTTGGTCTTTTAACCATGACATGCTTCCTCTTGGCCCTACCTTTATTCAGGAAAACAACCCACTTTCCCAATCTCCTTTGTTGGATCAAAGACCAAAGTTCCAGCAATGCTCTCTACCCAACATGACCACAGCACTGGAGAAGTGAGCTTGTGCTGAGGCCGAATTGGGGATCTTGCTGAGCTCTGATCAGACTCTGCTCCCCTTTCTGTGTTTTCCCGCAGTCACCCACCTATTTCAGGGTTTCATTACCTATTTTCCCACCTGACTAACTAACTCCACCATCTCTTTTCTCTTATGTTTATAATCCATTTTGTCTTGGACACCAGCATCATCTTGAACATACACAGTTTTGATTGTATGCAATTCTATAAAGCCCCTTAGTGGCTTCCCGACTAATGCCAACTGAATAAAATCTAAAACCACAGATTGATATTCGAGGCCATTCACCATCTAGCTCTGATCTATCTTTTCTAATTTATCTTCTACTACTCCCCTTCCTATGCTTTATGCTCCAGTCAAATCAAGCTACACGTACTTATTATTCTAAAGTCATGGCGTGTGCTTCTCTGTACTCATGCCTTTGCTTACTCTGCCCTCTAGTCTTGTCTTCCCTTCATCTTTGTTGGTTGAAATTTTACTTATTATTCAGATGGTGTTCAAATACCACACATGTGGAGCAAAGCCAGAACATAGCTCCCAGGGTCACCTGGATATTTTCCTTTCATAGAAAGATGTTAATCACTAGCACTTTTTATTGCAAAGATCATTATAAAACAACAAAAACACAACAATAGTCAACTATTTCACAGTCTAAATTATGTATCATTATTGATAACAGCTTATTTATGCTGTGTTTAATGAGACCCACAAGTTATCACTATTGGGAGGAGAATGAGAAGAAAAAGGAAAATGGCTGAGAGGAAACTGCAGAGAGGGAATCAACAAACATCTAAATTTTCTGAGACCTAGAAAAGAGAGATCTTGAAAGCTAATGTCTATAATGATAAATTCCACTGATATGTTTTTACTTCCATGTGCAGTGCTGTAATTATGAAGAAATGCCTTCTCTTTGATGTATTTTTTTCTCCTCTTTTATTTGTTTTTCTTCTTCCTCAGATGCACGAGGCCTGACTAATCTGGATCTTCACAAGGTCTTTTAGCAATTCACATAAAGTCTTTTTAGACAAATACCTAACTGTTCTGCAGGTTTTGATAAGAATGAAATATTAAATCTCATCTGCATCTCCCTAACCTTTTTGCTTATCTGTTTATAGATTCTTTGGTTTCAGGATTAGAGGGTTACAGAATGCAAGACAGCTCAGGGATACAATAGCATTATGAGGAGCTGGAGCTTATATAGGCCTCTGGATCCAAATGATTCTCCTCTGGCTTTTTTCACACCACTCCTGTTCTGTCAACTGCAAACACAGTAGACTTTGTGGGAGATTATGAATCTCTCAAATCCTTGGCAGGAGTAATAAGTGGATTCTCTAGAGGTGCTTTGGAATTTGTTCTAGTCCTTTCCTTCCTTCCTTCCTTCCTTCCTTCCTTCCTTCCTTCCTTCCTTCCTTCCTTCCTTCCTTCCTTCCTTCCTTCCTTCCTTCCTTTCTTCCTTCCTTCCTTCTTCCTTCCTTCCTTCCTTCCTTCCTTCCTTCCTTCCTTCCTTCCTTCCTTCCTTCCTTCCTTCCTTCCTTCCTTCCTTCCTTCCTTCCTTCCTTCCTTTCTTTCTTCCTTCTTTCCATTCTTCCTTCCTTCCTTCCTTCCTTTTTCCGTCTCTCCTTCCCTCCCTTATTCCTTTCCTTCCTTCTTTCCTTCCTTCCTTCCTTTCTTTCTTCCTTCTTTCCATTCTTCCTTCCTTCCTTCCTTCCTTTTTCCGTCTCTCCTTCCCTCCCTTATTCCCTTCTTTCCTCTTTTAACTTAAGAAAAATATGATGAATTCATATTTTCTTTCCTATTTTCAAGAAAATATTAAGGCATAAAAGGTTAACTTTGAAGGTAGATCTTCTTATAATTCCATATATGTCCTCCCTACACCCAAAAATAGTAATAGCTAACTTTTACATAGCACTTTCAGATTTGTAATGTACTGTATATATTAGCTCATTTGTTAGCTCACAATCACCTGTAGAGGTAAATATTATTATCATTCTCATTTTGTAGATGAAATGAGACTTATAGAAATAAATCAACTTGCCCCAATTTAAAGGGATAGTAAATGACAGAACAGGAATCTGTTTGTCTGCCTATCTCTGTCCCTGTTTCTTTCTTTTTTGTCTTTCATTATTATCCATCTATCAATCTGAAAATAAATCACAATTACAGCACTGTCTACAAACAAAAAACAATTTCAACCTCGACAGGACCTTAGATTTAGTACTAAAAGGGACACATATACACATGTATGTAGATTATATTTTATATACATACGTGTGAACACATATGTGTATGTATGTATACATATTCAGATATATGTATATATATATTTATACATATATATCTGAGATAAATCTATGGAAAGGAGTTTCAATTCTTTTTTCCCTGATTTGCTTTTAATGTGTTTCATACATAATAAAACTAGGAACTGATTTTAGGAGTATTCTTATGTTGTAAAATACTGTGCAAGTGGAGAATAAACTTTGACGTCCTACAAAGCTGGAAAGCGTTCATGTACTGTACAGGTCTGGGCATAGATACATGTTCATCAACCTCAGATAAGCCTAGCTAAGTTGGGAAAGGTTCAGCACCCTAAAGCTGATCATTAGCTAATTATGATTTTTTAAAAACTATTCCATGTCAATTACTGAGATTCTCAATGAATGAAATAATGGATGCTTTAGTATATAGTTAGTCAACAAATAGCACACATATTCAAGGGTAAGTGATATTAGAGAGTGGCAATATGAGACGATATCATGCCTTCCTTCCTGCTGCTTAGAATTACTGACCTCTTTCCTTGAGAGAGTTTCTGGTTTCCTTTATTTTATCCCCTATGTAAATGAACCAATATCCCCCCACACACACACACACCCCTACTCATAAATGAAAAATTAGTTGAAACCTTGGCACCCCAGGTTTGGCATATTAACAGCTCCTGCTTTCTATTTGTACTTTCAGAAGAAAATGAGCTTGTGCCAGTACAATACTGAAAAGACTTCGATTTACAGAGGAATAAACTGATTTACATGCAAGAAAGCAACTGAATGGTGGTTGGAGATAATTTGTTGCAAGGGGAAGTAGGAGGGGTTGAGGATGAAGAAAATGGAGGGAGAGTTTTCTAACACTGCACTCATAATATTCTGCTGAAATTAACATAGACTCATAGAATTTTATATCTGGAATGGAGCTTAGAAACTCTTCATTCAGATATTTGATTGGAACTATTTTCCTTCCATAGCAAAATTAATTTTCTCCATTACAGTGGTTAATGCCTGTCTCATCATCATGGTCCAAGTGATCCCTGAGCCTAATTCATTCCTATATCTTGGTTTAGCAACCTGATTGTTGAAATTTGACTAAAAACTGTCAAATCACAAATAGAAAAAAAAAATCTGCGTTGGGTCTTTTTTCTTCTGAAGAAAAGTTAATGCCAAAACATTAAAAGTATCCTTAGATTTATAGAATCTTAGAGGTGAATGATAACTTTGAAACTGTGTGATGCAATGGAAAGAATGTTGCATTTGGACCCCCAAACTTAGTTTAATTCCTGGCTCTAATACTTATTATCTTTATGATCTTAACAAGTCTCTTAACTTCTCTGGATCTCAATGTCCAGATTTATAAAATAAAGCAGTTGGACTGGATGACTCCCTATTATTCCATCTAGCTTTAAACCTGTTATGTAATCAAAATTATTTTTATTTTCAACATTGATTACTGACATTTGGCATGTTATAAATTAATGTAGAAAAAAAGTCAGACTATTCCAAACTGGCTGGAGGCAAGGAGTGTGTTGCTTTAATGATGTATTATTATTGACTTAATAAGATCACAATTTTAGGGTTATTGAAGACATTAATGATTATTTAGTCCTATGGTTGTATTTGACAGTGAATTTAGATGCAAAAAGGAAAAATAATTTCTCTGAGGCCCTGCAACTAGATTGGGGTGTATCCATGATTTGAATTCTGGCCTCCTGACCCATCCAATACTCCTTTTATTCTCAGCTTCTTTGCCATGATTTTAGAATCATAGCCCCTCAGTCTTGGAAGGGAACTCCAAGGTTCTCTACTCCAATCCCTTCCCAAAGCCAAATTTCCTTTCATCTATTTTTGACCTGTGGAATTCCAACCTTTCCTTGAAGTCCTCCAATGACAAATAACTGAATATAAATGAATCCTGGGAAGATCCAATTTAGGAAATCACCCTTATGTAGAGTAAGATAAAATCCAGTTCCCTATAATTTATATCCATATGTTTCAGCTCTCCTCTCTGAAAACAAGTGAAACAAAGTAACATCTAGTAACAACCACTTTCAAATATCTCAAAGCAGGTACAGCATTCCCCGTCAGACCTTAAGAAATTCTTCTTTTGCTCCCAGACGAAAAGCCTCAGATTCATCAATAAATCTTTATATGTCATGTTTCAAAGCCTCCTTACCATCTTTGTCACCCTCTCTATGTGATTCAGTCTTTTAATGTCCTTTCTAAAAGGCAATTACTGAAATCGCAAACAAAATTCCAGATGTGAACAGACTTTGAGTCAGGGCCACAAACCAATATCATGTTTTGTTTTGTTTTGTTTTGTTAATTGTAGTGCCTTCCCTCTATTATTTTCTATTTATCCCATGTATATGCCTTATTGATATATATTGATTTGCATGCTCTCTCCCTCATTAGATTGTATGCTTCTTGAGGGAGGGAGGGACTGGGTTTTTTTTTTTTTTTTGGTCTTTTATTGTTTTTGTTTCCCCAGCATGTAACAGTGCCTTGCACATAGTAAGTGCTGGAAAAATGTTTATTGATTATCAGTTGATTGGCAGAGCACATCAGGACAATCACTTCCCTTGCTTAGGAAACACTACATTTATTTATGTATCTGCCTTTAGCACTTTTTTTGATTCCCATGTCACAAAGAAAACTTGTTTTGATCCTGCTGTCCATTAAAAACTCCAGAGTATTTGCATATTAAAAAGATTTTTGCCACGTGTCCTTTACCCATATTTATATGATAGGTCTTTTCAAAGTGTAGAAAACTCTAATATCCCTATTTAATTTTACCTAGAGAGGATTAGCCTGCATTCTAGCAAGTAACCCTAACACCATATCTTGCACAAAGAAAATATTTGGTAAATGGTTGCTAATTGAAATAACTAGTTACAATGTAGTCATTTTGTGTGTGTGCATGTGAGGGGGGCGGTTAATACTTTTGAGCCTAATGAAATCTTGTTGTTAGTGGTGGCATTGCCATTTTTTAATGAATTCAGTCAAACATAACTGTGTATAAATAGGCATTGATATTAGTGCCTCAAGAGGATGTCACTCCACTCTGAAGCAAAAGTGAGGTGGATTGCTGAGGTGATTATCTGGATTATTCAGGCCTTAAGCTTGTTGTGGAGAGATGAGCTAAGATGACATGTGTGCCTGAAGCAGTGGGAGCCTCTATCTGGGGCTTGTCAGTGCCCCGAGTGTAAATAAGCACAGTCAGGAGGACTGAGGGGAAATCAGTCACCCTGAGGTCTGGAATGTCCTTGTAGGTCTGAGAGATGGAAGAAGACTAAGAAAAGGATCTGGACTCTGTTCTTCTATAACTTCCAGAGAACTCAGCAAAAGGAGGGGAAAACAGAATAAAAGACCTGTGAGTCAAAAGGAAGTGGAAGAATTATAAAAAACATAAGATCAAGTTGAGGATATTTTGATTTGTAGGACCAAGATTAATAAAAATAGCTTATGATGTAATAGTTCATATGAACACATTTCACAATGTACAAAGCCCTTTTGTCACTACTCCTCTGTGACATAGATAAGGGTGAACATTGTCATTATTATAGCATATAGCACTGTTACTGTTTATAAAGTGATTCACAAATATTCCCTCATTTGATTCTCTCAACAACTCTCCAAGACCTATTATTATTTCTGTTTTACAGATGTCATAACCAAGATAGACAAAAATTAAACAACTTTGTGCCATTGTCACATAACTAGTAAGTGAGGCTGAATTTTAACTCAGTTATTCTTGGCCCCTGATCCAGTATTCCATCTACTTTTCTCCCTTGATGGGGAACTGATCCCCTGGGAGAAGAAGTCAATCGCCCAAAGCCATTACATTATCAGCTGTAACTGTTTCAGATCTTCTGTCTCAATGCCATGTTCTTTCCTTTACCAAGATTTAATTGATAAGACCTCTGAAAATTTATATTTTCCTAATTATGTTTTTCCCTGTAATATTTAGTAACAAAACTAAAAATTACTAAAGAGGTGTTGTATACTATTTTTGAGGGGCAGAAAGAGGACAAAAGACTAATGGTCATGTGCTTTTGTTGTTTGAAAAGTTAATTTGTGGGGAAAAAAGGTAATTTGTGTGGTAGGTTAAGAACTCCAGAGAACAGAGATTGTACAGAGAAAAATAAAAATCATACTCCAGTGAGTCAAATGTTGTATGCTGGAAGAAGAAGAAAAAAATGAAGTCATAGAATGCCTTGGACCTCTTGTATTAAAATGATTAGAGACAATGTGGTAGTTTCTCCCCCTTAAAACCTTCAGAGCTAGGTATTCCTTTTTCTTTTCAATCATCAAGTTCTAGGACTAGTTCTAGAGAATCCCACTTTCTGTCATTTCTCTTCTTTCTAGACTGGGTTTCCAACATTGATATTGTAAGAAAAAGAGCTTTTTCATTCCCTTTGTCCTGCTCAATGAACATAGCACATGCGATTTGCATGCTTAATTACTAAGTACTATAAGGGAATATGCTAGGAAGGTAACAGAAGCAAATTAATGGTTGAAGGAAATTTACAAGTTATAGTCATTTAAAAATGTTAAGCCAGGTCCTATGTACCAACTACAATGACTTGTGTTCTACATTTTTATCAGTGACTTGGATTAAGGTTCAGTTGTCATACTTACAAAACTTGCAAATAATGTGAAACTGGAAGGGACTTTTAACACATTGGACAGCAAAGAAAAGGCTGACAGACCAAGTAATATGGGGTAGAACTAATAAAGTCACATTTCCTAAGGATGTCATGAGCACTATCTCATGGAGCATACTTAGAATTGCTATTCCTGATTCTCCAAATGAAGATATTCATCACAATGATAAATGAAGACTCCTACACTTGGGATTTTAAAATAAATAAAACCACAATAATGCTCTATAAGTATAGGCTGAAGGAATCATGGCTAGACAGCTCATGAAATGTGCCTGGGGGAATTGAATGAACTGTAAGCTAGATATGTCATTGGTATCATGTGGCAGCCAAAATGCTATTGAGATATTTAGCTGCATTAAGAGGCATAGAGTTAGAATAAAAGTGCTTGTAGTCCTGTTACATTCTGTCCTGGTTAGATGGCATCTGGATAATCTTGATGTAACATTTAAGGAAAGACATTGACAAACTAGAACCTATCTTGAGGAAGGCTTGAAGTCTGTGCCATTGAAAGGACTGGGGATACTAAATATGGAGAAGCAAAGACTTGAGGAATACAATATGAGTCTTGGCATGCTGAACTCCCATAGGCAAGAAGGATTGTCTTTGCTTTCCCTCACCCTAAAGGAAAGAACAAGGAGCAATAGTTACAGATGGTTAGAAAGTGTCCAGTTTTGGACAAATGTTTGCGTGAACTATAAAGTAATTCTCTGTGACAGAGATGACCAAACGTTGAATAGCTGATGTTGGAAGGGAATAGGGAAGTTAAAAGAAGTGGATGGATGACTATGTGTTTGGAGTATCATAGAAGGCCTGTCAGTTCAATCATGAAATGAAAAACCTCTAAGTTCTTCTCCAGTTGAGATATTGTGCATGTATGAAGGAGGGCTTTCTCTTTCCCAGCTTCCCTTTCTTTCTAAGTCACTATCGATGCAACATTATAGCCCTGCTAGACTGGTACTTACTCTCTGGGTGATTGCATTTGCTTCACAAAGATATTTGTTGTCCCAGCCTTGTAGGTTAGGGAGAAAGAAGCTCCAAAAAAGCATTTCATAAGATTATAGGAAATCTAAATCTAGAAATGACTTTAGGAATCATCTAGTCCAACTCCTTTAGTTTATTGACTCTGGAGTCATAGAAGCTGAGTTCAGATGCTTTCTATTGTTACTACTACCTGTGAGACCTCAGGCAAGTTATTTGACTTTGATGGGCCTCAGTTTTCTTAATTGTAAAAGGAGTAGATGGTCTCTCAGCTTTCTTCCACCTCTAAATCAATAATCCTGTAAATTACTCATATGCTATGTATATGTGCACATCTATAACTTATATAAGTATTTTAATTTAAATAGTGGGTTTCTGTGTTCACAGAGAATGCATACACATATAATATTTATTATTTTTATATTTTGTCAATATTTGAAAATAAAAAATAACACATGACATTTAATAGCTCTTTAGCATTACAAAGGACTTCCATGATTTTTTTCCATTTCATTTTGTGAGGTAGATACATAAAATATTTTATTATTCCTATTTTATAGAAAAGGAAACTAGTACAAAAAGTGCTTATCTTCATCAGTGGAATGAGAATTCACACCAGTGAAGTAATGGGTCTTTGAAGTAAGAAGTATAGTAATTGCCAAGTTGAAAGAGAAGACTTGAAATCGAAGAGAGATAATAATAGCCCACGTTTACAGACAAATTTACTTTTAAAAAGTGTTTTCCACCTTCATGTTGGATGACAGCAACTCTTAAGAGTCCATATGGCCAAGAACCTTAAGCTAAGTCTTTATGATCCCTCTCTTCATCCTAATACCTTCCCACTACTCCCAACATGGGGTATCACTCATCCTGAATTTTTCTATAATTGTGATCCTCTACCCTCTAGCAAAGTGTCTGTGCTCTTTGAGTCTTAGCTCCTTGTCAAATCTAAGATGAGAGATATTTTTGAGTGCTCTTTCACACACCTTTCCAAAGAACTGTATAGTTTTGCAGTTTCCTTTTCACCTTGCAAGTGTAGACATAGGTGGTATGCCCAGGAGAAGCACATTTTGCAAGTACATGCATTAACTCTAGCCAGGAGAATTTTCAATATGCTTGTAAATTTCTGCTTATCATCTTAGTCATGCAGCTTATTACCAGTTGTAAAAGAATTCAGGCAGGAGATGCTTCTCCTTACTGTTAGAACACATTGGCATGGTAAATTAAAATGATTGATTTTGATGCATTCTTTTGTTAAATGCTCACACATATAAAAATTGGTGTTACTTACCTGGGTCTGGCATTTCTTTTCATTTATTAGACAAGAAAATTTCCCAGTGAAGTAATACTGTAGAATGCGATTTGGAAGAGTTTATATCAGTGTGGTGTTATATGTCTTACGGACAAGAGTGGGACCCTTACCTTTATTCCTCACTATAATGCCATAGTTTCTATATAGAAGCTTAAATTCTATTTTAAATGCAACTTTCTCATTAAGACTAGAGTTAATTAGGGCTAATGTACCAAATTAAAAACAATGTGCAGTTGACCCTGTGAGCTGGCAAATAACCTACTTCAGTGCTTTTAGTCTTTTTCTCAGCATGAATCTAAACATTGAAAAACAACACATTTTTTTTTTTTAATGGCTTATCTGGTTCCAGGAGGAAAATATCTAAATGACCAAGCTAAATTGTCTACCTTCTCTCTGGAAAAATAAATAATTTGATTATTCCTAAAACAAAAGAAAACAAAAAAACATTAGGAAGAATCACAGAATCTTGGAAAAGGGACTTCAGAGATAACCTATTCTATATAACCTAGTCTATGAGCGTGATGATGATCATCATAATGTTAGTAAGCAGGATGATGATGATCACCATCACATTCATATCTTTTTTTCTTTTCTTTAATTTCTTTCAGGTTTAGGCTTAATACTGGCATGATTGTGTCAAAGGGCATGTACATGTTTAGTAATTTTGGGGGCATAGTTCCGAATTTCTTTCCAGAATGTCTGGGTCAATAGTTGATGGTTCTAAAAATGAAGGACTAGGGCTCCTGCCAGTTTTATCATATGCCCTCCAACATTTTCCATTTTCCTCTTGTCACTTTTTCTGGTGTAATAGGTCTGAGGTTGAACTTCAAAAATGCTCTAATGTCAATAACATCTATCAATGATTTAGGGCTTCTGTGTCCCCCCCTTTATAATTGTTGATAGATTGTATCTCTTCCTTTAAAAGCTGCCTTTGCATAACTTTTGACTATGTATCTTTTGGGGAATATTCTTACTTTTTTTTAAAATTGAGTCAGTTTCTTACATCTCTTGATAATGAGTTTTTAATCAAAGAAACTTGTTGCAAATATTTTTTCTTCAGTTACCTGTTTTTCTTTTCATTTTTCCTATATTAGACTTCTTTGTATAAAATGGTTAAAATTTTATATGATCAAAACTGTCCATTTCACTTTTTTTCTTTAGTATTTTTGCTTCCTCGAATTTGTTTATAAGGTTTTCATAACTTAGCTCATGGTCAGTATTTGTAAAACATGTGTGAAATATATTTATTTATTTAAATTCCAATTCAGTAATTAAGAGATCTATTATGACCAACATTTCTAAAACTGTTCTTTAATAAATATATTGTGTTAATAATTTTGTTGGGTTTTTGTAGTTCTAGAATGAATACATGGAGATAGCTATTATATATCTACCAATATCCTAGAAAACAGGATATATTTGGAGGGACCCACAAAAGTATTGTGAGTAGCCAACATCTATACCATGAGGTCAATTAAGTGAATATTTTAATTTCAGTGTACTGTGGTAAAATAATGGAATTTGGCAGATGTCCAGGGGTCCAAGTTGATTGATTTAGTAGTGTTTGAATTGGGTGTGAATGAGACAATTACTAAGTACCCACTTAAGATGATTAGATTTTTAGCCACACCTGGCCATCCCTGTTAAACCTAGTTTAAACTTGGCCAACCCTGAGAAGAAGTGTCCTCAGAGGCTGTAGATTGCATCATCAACAGAGGAGCAGTCTCAGCCATACAACTTGAAGGACCTCCCCTTTGGGGGAAAGAAAAAAAGTAGAAAAAGGGACCCTCAAGAGGAAGTTTGGGTCTTTTTCCTGCCAGTGAGAAGACTGCTGAGAGGCCACACATTTGTTTCCTGTTGAAACTATGGACCCAAGGTGGTGAGTTAATAAAAACAAATCTTTCTCTTTGAATTAGTTGAGCTGGAAGCAAGTTTGGGGATTGTGTCGGCCTTTGCTAGAGCCAGGGAAATTATACATTTTCCTCTTTCCCTATTCCCTTGTCATTGGCTTAATTAATTTCACCTTTGCTGTGTATTTTATTCCCATTAATAAAACCTGATTTGTTTATGGAAAAGAGGCTGTAGATCCCCTTATTGGCTTGGGAGAAATAACTAAAAAAGGCAGTTTGTAGGGGAAGAAATGGGACCTAAAGGTCTCTTATTATTTTCTTTTTTCTTTTTTTTTATGAGATATTTTATTTTTTCCGTTACATGTAAAGATAGTTCTCAACTTTTGTTTATACATGCTTTACAATTTCAGATTTTTCTCCCTCCCTCCCCTCCCTCCCCCCCTCCCCTAGACAGCAGGTAATCTGATATAGGTTATATCTATATATTTCTATACATATACATATATATATATATATATATATATACACACAAATATATATACACATAATAACATTAATCCTATTTCTGCATTAATCCTGTTACAAGAGAAAGAATCAGAGCAGTGATGCAAAACCTCAAAATAGAAAAAAAAAAAACAGCACCCAAAACAAAAGAAATAATATGGTTCAATCAGCATCTATACTCCACAGTTCTTTCTTTCTTTTTTTTTCTTGGATTTGGAGATCCTCTTCTATCATGAGTTCCCTGGAACTCTTCTGTACCATTGCATTGGTGAGAAGAATATAGTCCATCACAGTGGGTCAACACTCAATGTTGATGATACTGTGTACAATGTTCTTCTGGTTCTGTTCATCTCACTCATCATCAGCTCACGTAAGACCCTCCAGGTTTCTCTGAACTCTTCCTGCTCATCATTTCTTACAGCACAATAGTACTCCATTGTATTCATATACCACAACTTGTCCAGCCATTCCCCAATTGATGGTGTTAAAGGTTAAAATTCTAGCTAGTCTGTCTAAAATATCTAATGAGTGGTCGCCAATCAATTACAAGCTTTAGCAAGAGTTAGACTTTTAAGCATTTATTAAGGAGAATAAGAATTTGGTAAAGAGAGAGAGAAAGGCCTAGATTCCTATCTATTAAAGGGAGAGCACATTTCTAGCTCCCTTCTCCGCCAGCATCCTCAGGAAAGAGAGCAAGACTGAGCGCCAGTCTCTTCCTTCCTCCTCCCACTAGCCCGCATCACTTCCTGACTCCTGGTCTTGCCCTCAAAGACCTTCCCTTCATGGGCAGAACTCTTCTACAGTAAGTATCCAGCAGGTGGCGTCATTCCAATCGTTACAGTCCCCCCTGTTGTTCCTCAAGAAACAAAATGTTTCCTTGACGGAACAGTAAAAACAATATAATAACTATTGCTAACTAATAATATGTGAACAACAATATAGAAAAGGAAGAGAGGAAAGTTTTGTCCAGAGGGGCGATTTTTTGTCCTCATGAACCGACGCTTTGACATTAGTCTTGCAAAGGGAGGGCCTCTGCAGAGAATACATGTTACAGATGGTGTATATTATAACAGAAAGAGAAAAAAAAACAACAAAAACAACAAATCAAAATTGTTCATTTAAAGTCTCTGAAAGTCTTTTCTCAGATGTCCTCTAGGTGTAGTCATGGAATGGAAGTCTTTTCAGGGGTTGATGTGTGGATACTGGTAATCAGCCAGGAAATTTCCTACAAAATTGAGCTTAACACAACTTTAAAATAGCTTTGTCAATAATCAAATCAAACAATGAAAGTTCTCAAAAACATGTCTAAGGGAATACAGAATCTTAGTTGTTAACACGTGAAACATACAATAAAACAAAAATTGAACCATTCTTTAAAATTACATAATTATTATAGTCCCCCCTTATGGAGAGTAATTGAGAAGACAATTGCTGCGATATTAATTTTTAAAAATAATTTTTATCTTTGTTTCATCACTTTTTGCATCATCTGCCTAATTATCCTCATGCCATTATGAGAAATTAGAAAATCTAATATAATTGGTAACAGGTGTCAAGGCCAAATTCAACACTGTTATTTATCATGACACCTGAGATAATTATGGGGGTTACCATAAAAGAACAGAGAAATGATGGGATATGAGCATTCCCACACTTGAGCAATATGTACTGTCCATGCAGTATGCCAGGCTTAAAATAGGTGGAAGGACTATATGTCCATGCCACCGAACATATTGGAGGAAACTGAGTCAGACTTAATCAGATGCATGGGATTGAGATGTCCATGGCATCAGGCACATAGGAGGGAGCATAGAAGCCAGGTGTAGAAGTGAGATGGGTGGGATGAATACTTCCAGCCATCTGTACAATATTGTGGGGAAAAAGAGAATAAAATATTAAACCAAGAGAATCCAACCTCAACATTAGTCAAAAGCCATTCCCTCGGCCATACCTTGACTTCATGCATGTCTCCCCTCATGTGACAGTTCAGTGTCTGCTCTTGCATGTATTCCTCTTGTGATTGGATGGCATCTTGGCCAACTGGCATCTGATAACTCAGAATAAAGGCAATTAATGTCTTAAATGATAAGTTCCCATAATCCAAGTCTCATATGGATTTAAAAATTGAGGATAATAAATGATTGCAAAAAATGCGAATACATCTTGACTCAGAACACAATATATAATTATGCAACAATTTCAAATAATACCCCTTTTTTACTTAGTATACAATTACTTTTGTGAAAAATCAGAACATATTTAAATACAAGTTAAAGCACAACACAATCTCAATGAAAACTTTTTTTTTTGAGAAAAGAAAACTTTTACAAATGTTCCCCTCTTTTTTTTTTTTTTTTGGAATATGCTTGTCAAAAATAATACTTCTAGAATCAATTTACACTTGCCATGGCAACCAATTTGCCAGGGAAATACTTTAAAGAGTTTGATCAAATAATCAGTTGAGAAAAACAAAAACAAACAACTCAGAATATGGGAGCACAATACTCCTAGAATTAACATTGTATTATGAAATTAAAACCATCTTTCAAAATTAGATAGATGAATGAATAGAAGAAAATACACGTGGAATAATAAAAGACAATGAAATTCAAACTAGGGAAATCTAAATGAATATGAACTTAATATTAATAAGAGTATTATAAAATATAAACTTGATCACATGACTATAAAAAGCTTTTACAAATATTCTCCTTGTTTTAGAAACTAAGTATAAGACACAATCTCAAAAGCATTAAAATCTCTATGAAAATAAACCTATACCATTAATTCCAAAATGTATATGTAATAGCATAGAAATCCTATGTAACCTCTGAACTGACATTAATAATCTGAGTGAATTCAGAACACTCTTGATTCCGATATCTAAAATCCCCAATACTCATATCAATACCTTGCTGCTTACTTCTACATTTCTGTAAAATATATACCCTTCCATGGCAAAAGAAGCAGAGTCTTGAACTATGTTGATGATTGTCATTCTTATTCAGCTTAAGTTTTTCTTCTTTAACCCCTCTATATTGTCTGTCAGTCTTTTCACCATACAAATGCTTTATAAGATTACTAATTAAAGACAAAAGCAGGTTAGCAAAATTATGAACAAAACAAGAATATCTGGAATTTAAAGGGTTTTCTAAGGTTGTCTCAGAAGCACAGCCAGGCTGGGGAAGGGCTGAGCCTGAAGCTGCAAATGCAGGTAGAAAAAGTTGAGCATGCGCATCAGATCTCTGGACTGAGGAGTAGAGGGTGGGGTTTGGAGAGGAGGGGAGGGACCAGAGCAATTTGAATCAGACTTGATTTTGAACTCAGGCCTGGATTCCTCTTCCCCCACTTTGCCTCCAGGTGCTAGGGGATTAAAAGCTTCTAGAGGGTGGGTCATTGCCTCCAGGCATGCAAAATTAAAGCAACAATTACTGTTAGAACTGGGAAAAGCTGCGGGAATCTCTTCAGGTTTCTCTGAAAAAGCATGGTTGGGAGAGGGAGAGATATTTCCTTGTATGAGTAAGTTGCTGGCTCTTTTAACAAAAATAAAAAGAAAAATAGAAAATCCACAAAAACAAAGCATTAACATGATCTTATCTCCCATTTGTCTGGTTAAACAGACTAAAATCAAAAATAGGATAATTAGGGAGTTTAAAAGGTCCATTCAAAAAAATTTAAAGGAAAACACAGGCAGTACACCAGTACTTAGCAGTTAAAGGGAGAGGGAGGGGAAATTTCTTACCCAACCAGAAGATCAGAAGAAGACTGAGGGTTAGCTTTCCTCTTCGTGGTCAGCCATCTGTTAAAGGTTAAAATTCTAGCTAGTCTGTCTAAAATATCTAATGAGTGGTCGCCAATCAATTACAAGCTTTAGCAAGAGTTAGACTTTTAAGCATTTATTAAGGAGAATAAGAATTTGGTAAAGAGAGAGAGAAAGGCCTAGATTCCTATCTATTAAAGGGAGAGCACATTTCTAGCTCCCTTCTCCGCCAGAGTCCTCAGGAAAGAGAGCGAGACTGAGCGCCAGTCTCTTCCTTCCTCCTCCCACTAGCCCGCGTCACTTCCTGACTCCTGGTCTTGCCCTCAAAGACCTTCCCTTCATGGGCAGAACTCTTCTACAGTAAGTATCCAGCAGGTGGCGTCATTCCAATCGTTACAATGGGCACCCCCTCAACTTCCAATTCCTTGCTACCACGTAAAGAGCAGCTATAAATATTTTTGTACATGTGGGTCCCATTCCCCCTTCCATGATTTCTTTGGGCAAAAGACCTAAAAGTGGGATTGCTGGGTCAAAGGGTATGCACAGCTTTATTGCCCTTTGGGCATAATTCCAAATTGTTCTCCAGAATGGTTGGATCAGCTCACAGCTCCACCAACAATGCATTAGTGTTCCAATTTTCCCACAGCCTCTCCAACATTTATTATCTTCCCTTTTTGTCATTTTAGCCAATATGATAGGTGTCAGGTGGTACCTCAGAGTTGTTTTAATTTGCATCTCTCTAATCATTAGAGATTTAGAGCATTTTTTCATATGGGAATAGATAGCTTTGGTTTCTTCATCAGAAAACTGCCTGTTCATATCCTTTGACCATTTCTCAATTGGGGAATGACTTGGATTCTTATAAATTTGATTTAATTCCCTATATATTTTAGAGATGAGGCCTTTATCAGAAGCACTGGCCTCAAAAATTGTTTCCCAGCTTTCTGCCTCCCTTCCAATTTTGGATGCATTGCTTCTGTTTGTACAAAATTTTTTTAATTTAATATAATCAAAATGATCCACTTTGCATTTTATAATATACTCTATCTCATGTTTGGTCAAAAACTGTTCTCCTTTCCAAAGATCTGATAGGTACACTATTCCTTTCTCTCCTAATTTACCTATGGTATCACCTCTTATGTCTAAGTCATGTATCCATTTTGACCTTATTTTAGTATAAGGTGTAAGATGTTGGTCTAAGCCTAATTTCTGCCATACTATCTTCCAGTTTTCCCAGCAGTTTTTGTCAAATACTGAGTTCCTATCCCAGAAGCTGGAGTCTTTGGGTTTATCAAACACTACATTACTAGTATCATTTACTACCGCATTTCCTGAGCCTAGCCTATTCCATTGATCTACCACTCTATTTTTTAGCCAGTACCAGATAGTTTTGATGACTGCCGCTTTATAGTAAAGCTCCAGGTTTGGTACCGCTAACCCACCTTCCTGTGAATTTTTTTTCATTATTTCCCTGGATATTCTTGATTTTTTGTTTTTCCAGATGAATTTTGTTATTATTTTTTCTAGCTGTATAAAATAATTTTTAGGTAGCCTGATTGGTATGGCACTGTATAAGTAAATTAATTTAGGTAGTATTGTCATTTTTACTATATTAGCTCTGCCTATCCATGAGCAATTGATATCTTTCCAATTATTTAGATCTGATTTGATTTGTGTGAAGAGTGTTTGGTAGTTGTGTTCATAGAGTTCCTGGGTTTGTCTTGGCAAGTAGACTCCCAAGTATTTTATATTACCTACCGTTACTTTAAATGGAATTTCTCTTTTTATCTCTTGCTGCTGGACTTTGTTGGTCATGTATAGAAATGCTGATGATTTATGTGGATTTATTTTATATCCTGCTACTTTGCTAAAGTTGTTAATTGTTTCAAGTAATTTTTGACTTGATTCTCGAGGATTCCTTAAGTATACCATCATATCATCTGCAAAGAGTGATAGTTTTGTTTCCTCCTTGCCTATTCTAATTCCTTTAATTCCTTTCTCTTCTCTGATTGCTAAAGCTAACATTTCTAGAACAATATTAAATAATAGGGGTGATAATGGACATCCCTGTTTCACCCCTGATCTTATTGGGAAGGCCTCTAATTTATCTCCATTGCATATAATACTTGCTGATGGCTTTAGGTAGATACTGTTTATTATTCTAAGGAAAGCTCCCCCTATTCCTAAACTCTCTAGTGTTTTTATTAGGAATGGGTGCTGTACTTTGTCAAAAGCTTTCTCTGCATCTATTGAGATAATCATATGATTTTGGTTGGTTTTCTTATTGATGTGGTTGATTATGTTAATAGTTTTCCTAATGTTGAACCAGCCCTGCATTCCTGGTATAAATCCCACCTGGTCATAGTGTATTATCCTGGTGATCACTTGCTGTAATCTCCTTGCTAATATCTTATTTAAGATTTTAGCATCAATATTCATTAGGGAGATTGGTCTATAATTTTCTTTCTCTGTTTTTGCTTTGCCTGGTTTTGGTATCACCACCATATTTGTGTCATAAAACGAATTTGGTAGAACTCCTTCTTCACCTATTTTTCCAAATAATTTGTATAATATTGGAATTAATTGTTCTTTAAATCTTTGGTAAAATTCACCCATAAACCCATCTGGCCCTGGGGATTTTTTCTTAGGGAGTTCATTAATAGCTTGTTCAATTTCTTTTTCTAATATGGGTTTATTTAAGGATTTTATTTCCTCTTCAGTTAACCTGGGCAGTTTGTATTTTTGTAAATATTCATCCATTTCATTTAGATTGTCAAATTTATTGGCATACAGTTGGGCAAAATATTTCCTAATTATTGCTTTAATTTCCACTTCATTGCTGGTAACATCACCCTTTTCATTTTTGATACTGGTAATTTGGTTTTCTTCTTTCTTTTTTTTAATCAAATTAACCAATATTTTATCTATTTTATTGGTTTTTTCATAAACCAGCTCTTAGTTTTATTGATTAATTCTATAGTTTTTTTGCTTTCATTCTTATTGATTTCTCCTTTAATTTTCAGGATCTCTAATTTAGTGTCTAATTGGGGATTTCTAATTTGTTCTTTTTCTAGCTTTTTAAGTTGCATGCCCAATTCATTAATCTCCTCTTTCACTTTCTTATTCATGTAAGCATTTAGAGCTATAAATTTTCCCCTAAGCACTGCTTTGGCTGCATCCCATAGATTTTGGTATGTTGTCTCATTATTGTCATTCTCTTGGATAAAGTTATTGATTGTTTCTATGATTTCTTGTTTGGCCCATTCATTCTTTAGAATGAAATTATTTAGTTTCCAATTGATTTTCATTCTACTTTTCCCTGGCTCTTTCTTACATGTAATTTTTATTGCATCATGATCTGAGAAGGATGCATTTACTATTTCTGCCTTTCTACATTTGACTATGATGTTTTTGTGCCCTAATACATGGTCAATTTTTGAAAATGTGCCATGTACTGCTGAGAAAAAGGTATATTCCTTTCTGTCCCCATTCAATTTTCTCCAGACATCTATCATGTCTAACTTTTCTAGTAATCTATTCACCTCTTTCACTTCTTTCTTATTTATTTTTTGGCTAGATTTATCTAATTCTGAGAGGGGGAGATTCAGATCCCCCACTAGTATAGTATTACTATCTAATTCCTCTTGTAACTCATTTAACTTCTCCTCTAAGAACTTGGATGCTATACCACTTGGCGCATACATATTCAATATTGATATTACTTCATTATCTATAGTACCTTTAAGTAAGATGTAATTTCCTTCCTTATCTCTTTTAATGAGATCTATTTTTGCCTGCACTTTGTCTGAGATAAGGATTGCTACCCCTGCCTTTTTTACTTTAGCTGAGGCATAATATATTCTGCTCCAGCCTTTTACCTTTACTCTGTGTGTATCTCTCTGCTTCAAATGTGTTTCTTGTAAACAGCATATTGTAGGGTTCTGGTTTTTAATCCACTCTGCAATTCGCTTCCGTTTTATAGCAGAGTTCATCCCATTCACATTTACAGTTATTATTACTGACTGTCTATTCCCCTCCATTCTATTTACCCCCTTTGTACTTTCCCCCCTTCTTTCACCCTATTCCTCCTCACCGACGTTTTACTTCTTACCCCTGCCTCCCCCAATCTGCCCTCCCTTTTTATCACCCCCCTCTCTTTTCTTTACCCTTTTCTCCCTTGCTTTTGTCCTCCCTTCTATCAGTCCCCCCCTTTCCCTTCCCCTTTTGTTTCCCTAGAGAATGAGTTAAGTTTCTTTATCCCAATGAACGTATATGTTATTCCCTCTTTGAGTCAAATCTAATGAGAATAGGGTTGAAACCATGTTCCCCCCTCCTTTCTTTCCCTCTATTATAATAGGTTTTTTCCACCTCTTCATATGATATAATTCATCCCATTCCACCTCCCCTTTCCTCTCCTCCCCATAGACTCCCTTTTTATCCCCTTAATTCTTTTGTATCATCACATCAAAGACAATTTATATTTATACCCTCTATATAAAGTCCTTCTCTCTGCCCAAATACATTTACAGTTCTTAAGAGTTATGAGTATTATCTTCCTGTGTAGGGATATAAACAGTTTAACCTAATAGGGTAACTTTTTTTTTCCCCTCTGTTTACCTTTTTAAACTTCTCTTGAGTCTTGTATGTTGAGATCAAATTTTCTATTCAGTTCTGGTCTTTTCACCAGGAAAGATTGAAAGTCCCCAATGTCATTAAATGTCCATCTTTTCCCCTGAAAGAAAATGCACATTTTTGCTGGGTAATAGATTCTCGGCTGCAATCCAGTCTCTTTTGCCTTCCGGAATATCATATTCCAAGCCTTGCGGTCCTTTAATGTTGAAGCTGCCAGGTCCTGAGCAAGCCTGACTGTGGCTCCATGATATTTAAATTGCTTCTTTCTGGCTGCTTGGAGTATTTTCTCCTTCACCTGATAATTCTGGAATTTGGCTACAATATTCCTTGGAGTTTTCCTTTTGGGGTCTCTTTCAGGAGGTGATCGGTGGATTCTTTCAATGATGATTTTATCCTCTGATTCTATGATATCAGGGCAGTTCTCCTTAATAATTTCCTGGAATATGGTATCTAGATTCTTTTTCTGGTCATGGCTTTCAGGCAGTCCAATGATTCTCAAATTGTCTCTCCTCGATCTGTTTTCCAGATCAGTTGTCTTTCCAATGATGTATTTCACATTTTCTTCTATTTTTTCATTTTTTTTATTCTGCTTGACTGATTCTTGGTGTCTCATGGATTCCTTATCTTCCAACTGTCCCACTTTAATTTTTAAGGCATTGTTTTCTTCAGTGAGATTATGCACCTTTTTTTCCATTTGACTAAGTGAATTTTTTAAGGTATTGTTTTCTTCAGTGAGATTATGCAGCTTTTTTTTCCATTTGGCCAAATGAATTTTTTAAGGCTTTGTTTTCTTCAGCTTCCTTTTCCAAGCTGCTGATTCTTTTTTCATAGTTTTTTTGTTTTGCTTTCATTTCTCTCCCCATTTTTTCTTCTACCTCTTGCAATTGATTTTTAAAATCCTTTTTGAGCTCTTCCAGGAAGGCTTTTTGTTCTTGCGACCAATTCACCTTCCCTTGTGAGGCTTCAGATGTAGACAATTTGAGGCTATTGTCCTCATCTGAGTTTGTGTTGGCTTCTTCCCTATTGATACAGAAGCTCTCAATGGAGAGGGCTCTTTTTTGCTTCTTACTCATTATTGCAGTTTATTTATTTATTCTTTAAGTTGAGGTCTGCTCTGGGGGCACCAGGGTCCCTGTTTTGGGCTTCTTGTGCAGGTGTATAGGTGTTGTGTGACCGGGCTTTTACTCTGAGGCCTTTATGGTGTGTGGAGATGCCCCGCCCTGCACTTCCTGTCTGATTGTGCTCGGCCAGCCAGGCGCCAGACCCCGGCGTCTGATCCCGCCGTTCGTGGCCCTCTCGGCCGGTGCAGGTAAGTTTTTCCACTGTCCTTCTTGGCCACCAGATTTTTGAACCAGGTTCCGGGAGCCTCAGTTGTTCGGCTGTGGCCCGCAGCTCCTGCTGACTTGCCCCGACCTCCTCGGTGCTGGGTTGCTGCCCTGCGCTGGGCCTCCCTTTTGCCCGAGTCAGACCGACCTTTTCCTGAAGTCTTCTAAATTATCTCTGGTTGGAAGACTGTGTCTCTCTGTCTCTTTGCAGGTTCTATAGTTTAAGAATCTGTCCAGAGGCTTGATTTAATGTTCGTTTTGAGGGAACAGAAGGAGAGCTCAGGCAGCTTGCTGCTTCCTCTCCGCCATCTTCCTCTTATTATTTTCTGAACCCTAATATTATGGTGAGCCACCCAATTAACTCTCCCCATAATTAAATTGGGCCCCTACAGTACCATAGTTTCTACTCTATTTCTAAACTCTGTGAGCTCTTTTAGTCTTCTTTCCCATATACACACACACATACACATATACACACATATTCTCACACACACTTGCTTATGTACTTTCTCATTCCACAGTAGATTAGAAGCATTGAAATATAAGATGATTTTCGCCTTATTTTTGGAAGAGATGCAGGTAGCTGATAGATACAAGTTATTGATAGTAGCAAGAAGCAACAGTTAGCATCCCCACATTGATAGAAGTAACAGAAAATTCCCCAAAATCAAAATAAGAACTCAGAAAGTGCAAGGGTGTGGATACTACTTTGATGTCCAAGTAAATAGCCTTATGCCCCTCAATAGTTCTAGACGGCATGGCAGTACAGAACAATAAGTTGTGTTCATACTGAATACCCAAGTGAAAAAAGTAAATTTTGTTTCAATTCTTTGGTGTAAAAAAAAAAGACATTGAACATGTTTTAGGAGGGATTTCATCAAAATGGAATTAAATTAAATAATGATTGGCAATTAAAGGGATAAGAATCAGGAGATATAACACATTTCTATAACACTTAATAGCCCAGTGATTCTAGGGAAAAGCATGGTCCATTTATCTTATAATCCCTTCCTCAAGGAACTTAAAATCTGGTTTAGAAGACAAAGTAAAGGGAACCAACAGGAAAAGTATAAAGTGCTAATATTTTTGGCAAAAACTATAAACAAAGTGAGTTCAGACAAAGGCGAGAATTATGTGAACTTGAGTATTCATGAAAATCTTCATGGAAGGGAAAAGGCTCGAATTAGGTTGTGAACATTGAGTAGGGTCTACATAAGTGGAGAGGTGGAGAAGTGACTGTAATGGAGAGAGCACTTGAACCAATCAATCAACAACTATTTTTGAGCACTCACTGCCAGGAACTGTGGTAGGTCTTCAGGAGATAGTACAAAGAGCCAAATAATCCCTACTCATAATACACTTATATTCTAATGGTGAAGAGAACAAGTCTGTCTATCTATCTTTTTTGTTATTTCTGTGTAGTTGACCATGCAAATTTATAAAACCATTGCTTATATTCTAGTTGCTACATTGGTTTTCCTAATAGAATACTTGAGCACAGCTTTAATATGAAGATAATTATGCCCCCATAAATGGCCTTTGATTTCTGTTTAGACTCTTCTTATTTTGTCCATAAAAACAATGCCTAGGATACATGATATTGGGAGACTAGGTAATGTTTTTTCCAATAGCTCCAGATATATGCAGAACAAAATAAAGCAGAGATCTATCAATTACTTGGCTACTTTCATGAATCTAGTTAGTTTGACTAGATAATCAACACCTAATCAAACAATTCATTTAAACAAATATTTACTAAACAGTTATTATGTATAAGACACTGTGTATAGTGTTGAGGTTACAAAGACAAATAATAGCCCCTTCACTCAAGGAGCTTACATTTTGTTGTAGGTAGGGGCATGTCCCAGCTACACACACAAATTAAAAGATAATAGAAAATCATTTCAAAAAGGAGAGATGCTTTTAAGGTAGGGGTGAGAAAGGAATGCTTTCACTTATTCCAAAGCACCAAAGGAAAAGAAAATAGCTAGTAGGCCAGTTTGAAAGAAAAAAAAAAGAGATCATAGGAGGCAAGAACTAGGGAATAAGGCAGAAAATATACATGCTTTCCATTTCCAATTATCCTGTCTGATGGAACAAAAAATAAATGTAACCAGATAATGGCCATATTGTTTTTGCAATAAGGGGGATCTATGAAGTAGGCAAATTCCAAACTTCTTTATGGAAGAAGGAAGAGTTAAAAACATAGAAGTTATAGTCCTGGTTTGTTTCCCTCTTGTGGAAAGAGAGTATAAAAACAAGGAAATAGTATCTTAGCAATATCAAAGTTAAAAAAGACACTTTAAGAAACATATGGTTGAAAAAGATGTTTAGCAGTGTCATAGATGGATGATGTTCTGAGCATTGTGCAAATGGGATAGAGATTCACAATGGATAGGGAGGTTCTTTTAGTTCTCTGCTCATTTGACATTGAATTGATTGTTTCAAGTCCCAGGATAGTAGAAGGTTTCTATAATGATATCTATAATCATTCAAAAATATTCATTTTAATTATGTATAAAAAAAAATGAAGAATGCATATAGCTCAGTTCATGCCAGTTAGGCAGTTGGGAACCTTATTGAGTTTTCCATTAATACCTCTGTCCTGGATAGTCACTGCTGATAAGCAATGGGCTGAGCCTTTTTTGAATCCTGGAGAGGAAAATAGATAATATCTGAAAGGTTTCATTACACTTTCAATTAGCACAAGCATTTGCCCTCTATAAACACACCTTTTTACTACCAGTGTTCTTGCTTGGATGATATAAGACTGTACATCATGGAACATTACCTTTTCACATAAATCAGTGTCACAAATGAGAATAACAAAGAAGAAGTATACATGCTGCAGTATATTACTAGTCTAGATTTATACTTAAAATTTGGAATAATAATAAAAAAGAATTTTAAAAAAGAATAAAAAAATTTGGAATAAAAGAAATCAAAGGCATATACAACTTGCCATGCAACAATCAAATTATGTGAGATTTAGGGATAGCAGATGGATATGTTTAGCATTGCATTTATATCTCCAGAGTGTAAGGGTCAAATTTAATATGGGTGGCTAGCCATGATATTGGGATAAGAAGGAGATTAATAGCCTCTTTAAAAAAACAAAACAGGGTTTATTAACGGGAACAAATTTAAAACTCAAGTAAGGTTAGTAGAACTAGGGACAAAGAAAAAGGGAATAGGGAAAGGAAAAAGTTACAATCTGCAACTCATCACCACCTGGAAATCATCAATTTCAAAGAGAACATGCTGCATAGTATTCCAGTGTCTCACTCCCTCCACCACTCCTGCCAGAGTGCTCACTCCTCCCTTCTCTCTCCCAGAAGCCCCCTCTCCAACAGGAAATAGGGCCAACCACACACACACACACACACACACACACACACACACACACACACACACAGCCCCAAGCTAATTGGCTGGAAGCCCTGATTGACAGAACTATCAAGTGGCTTTACAAATGCCAGCCCCCCAGCTTCCAGATGCCAAAGATCACCTCACCAGGCTTCTAATCATGGTGGGGCTTCCCTCCTTATAATTTGGCTAGGCCCATGCAGGTGGGCAGGTGTCCAGCATGAGGCCAGCACACACAGTGAGCATGCTGGGGCCTCCAATCCCAGTCAAAGATGGGGTTACAGAAACCCCAAATTATGACCAATTCCTTACAAGAGTTGTAGGGGACACACTCCTTTACTTCCTTCTCCGATAGGAATTTAGGCAAAGCTTATTCCTCCTTAGTTATAATAGAGAACTCATTGACTGTTTAAAAGGCAAAAAAAGCCCAATATAATTATTTTCTCTGCACTTTAGGGTTATCTATCTTTCTATTGTTATTTATTTATTCCTTCCTTCCTTCCTTCCTTCCTTCCTTCATTTATTTATTTATTTGTTTTTGGTGAGGCAGTTGGGGTTAAGTGATTTGCCCAGGGTCACACAGCTAGTAAGTGTTAAGTGTCTGAGGCTGGATTTGACCTCAGGGTCTCCTGAATCCAGAGCTGGTGCTCTATCCACTGCACCACCAGCTGCCCCTCTATCTTTCTATCTTTTGGTCATCTATCATGCACTATGTGTTATTTAAAAAGTCACATATTTTTGGACAGAATTTACTCCTATGATGTGTTTTTCAGTTCTATATACCACAGTAAATGTTTTGAACTTTAAACATCATAAAATAAACAAAAAAATAATTAATAGATAAACACACACACACACATATATGGTATAAGTATTTTCGCTTCATCACAGACTGGTTAATTAATTGATTAATTTTTGGGAAGCAAATGATCAAGATAAAGAAGCACCTTAAATATAAAGCAAGAAAATCACATGAAACACTTGTTAACCTACAGGATTAGGGAAAGGAATTCAAGAAGAGCAAAAAAGTCTTTTGGAGCTTTACTTGTTTTTCAAAATGACATTGAAAATGCACAATGTCATACCAGATTTATTCTATTTAGTAGAACCTTCTATGCTCTCTCACAGGATGGCATCATGTTTGTGTGCTATGTTATCTCTCCTCGATCTATCTTATCTGCACTGCTACAGACTGCATATTCAGGCAAAACTTTTAAGTGTGAATAAAACCCATACTGATTCTCTGTCAAGTCTGGATGAGAATACTTTTCTTTTTAACTAAAAATCCCAGGTTTCCCCATCAACAAGGTCTTACATTATATGCATCCCATGGGAAAATTATCCTAGTACCATAAAAATAGTAATCACTTTGAAATTATCTTAGTACCCTATTGTATGCCTATAAGTTATGATAAAATTAAGACGAAAGCTCTTTCCCCCATAGAACCAAAATGCATGATTAAACAACCAAAGAATAACAGAATCCCTAAGTTAGATAACTAGAGTCTAACTAAAGAATTACTCTACAATATACAAAAGACATATGTTCATCCACAATTTACTTGAAGAAATCTAGAACGGGGCATCCTCCTCCTCCTGCTCCCCCTCCTCCTAATTCCCTCCACATCAAGGCAGCCATTCTACTTTTGGATATCACTGAGGATTAAGAAATCTTTTCTCATGTCTAGCCCAAATTTACCTCTGCAACTTATACTCATTTCTTTATTTCACCCTTCCAGGGTTCTATAGAACAGCTGTAGTTTTTGTACCGTGTTACAGAATTCCAAATACTCAGAGAGCTATTATAATCCATACTCCCCTCTCCTTGCAGTCTTCTCTTCTTCAGGTTAACATTTCTTAATCTTTTCACTGAATTTCTTAGAAATTGAGGAATTCATCATCCTGGTAACTCTCTTTTGGACACTATAGCTTAACAGTGAAGCTAGGAGGCAAGAGTGAGGTGTTGGAGAGAGAACTCTAGGCATGGAAGAAAGTAAGTGAAAATATATAGATACAGGTGATGGACTGTCCTGGCTAAGGAATGGCAAGGAGGCCACAGTAGCTGAATCATAGAGTGCATGAAGGAAATGAAAGTAGAAGAAACTGGAAAAGATAACAAGGATCCAGGTTGAGCAGGGTTTTGAATAGACAATAGATGACTTTATATTGCATTTTAGGGGTAATAAGGGACCAAAGGAATTTATTGAGTTTGAGGTTCAGGTAGGATGTGATAAGATTAAACAGCTACTTTGGCAGCTGAGTGAAGTATGAATTGGATTGAAAAGATACTTGAGGTAGGAAGATAAATTATAAGACTTTTGAAGGCTGGAGGAGGTGAGTCTGTACTACACTAGTGGCTGTGTGAGTAAAAAGAAGGGAGTCTATGTGAGGGACATTGGTTGTAATGGTAGAAAGAGTACTATGAATCCTTTTATTGTTATTACATTTTTAAGATACCATATGGACATACATATACATAGATATTTGCACTCTTTATCACAGTCTGGGAGTCCTGTATTTTAAATCATAGCCCCTAAATCTCATACCATTTCTTATACATCATCATTTAACCAGCCATTCTCTTTCCATTACAAATGTATTTCCTTTCTTTTCTGTTAGAAGAAAAAGAAAACAAAAAACATTTGGCAGTGAAAACCAACATTCTTGTATGAAAAATTTTGTTTGAGCATTTCAGCAATGTCTAGTCTATAACTCAGTTCTCAACCTTTATATCTGAAGAAGTAAAATCATTGAATTTCATTTATTATAACATTTGTTTGGAAAGAGATTCTTACCATTCTTGGCTAAATTGTCTTTCACTTTTTAAATGGTTTTTATTTTTCAACAATTACAATACAATATGTTCAATTGAAGCCATCCTGCTGTTCCATCTTTTATAAAGCCAAATAAAGAAAATAGTTATATAACACAGAAACATCAAAAAGTGAATAAAAAGCTAACACAAAGGAGCAGCAGATATTGCTTCAGACTGTTCTCCATTTGCTGGGGGTGTAGAAGGCAATTTAGCATTTTATTATTTTATTTATTATTGCATCATTCCTTTGTTTACCTTGTAACCAAAAGCTTGATACCATCTGTTTCTCTGACACGATTTAATTAAATTTTTCATCTCTTTTTTCTTAACTTGAGTATGGAGTTTCTTTCAAAGATCTACCTAATTTCCCTCTTCTAAGTTTATATTGCCTGCTTCTTTATTTATTTTTTTAGGGGCAATTAAGTAACTGGCAACCTCTCTGTCTTAGTCCCTGAATGCAACATTTCCTAGTTTAGAGCCCTCCTAATAATTTACATGTGCCTGAATCCACATTACTGCCTCATCTTCCCCTGATGATTCAATTATCTCCTCAGAGAAAATCTGTTTAATCCAAAGAATTACCTTTTATTCCACCAAGGCAGGGAAAGAAAAGATGAATCCCAAACTATTTTATTTCAGTACTGTACATTGGTCAATGAATAATTTATCTTCTGGGCAATCTGTTGTTTCTGTTTCCTGATGCTTGATATTGAAAATCTTCATGAAGAAAATATATACCCCAACTTCCTTTTTCCTTTTCCTCCAAATTTCTGAAACTTCATCTGGTCTAAATGATGTTGTGAAGTATCATTCATTCACATAAAGCCAGAAATGAGAATCTTATTAATCTATTATGTTGTAATATTTCCACCATCTTTTACATGAAAACATGAGTGGTCAGTTATAAATTTATTTATTTATTTTTTATTTCCAGAAATCTCAAATTTGATCCAATACTTTATTGAATTAGATGTTTATCTCTTAAGATGGCAGAGGAAAGGCAGTGAGCTCTCGAACTCATGACACGATTGATTGATCATTCCAAAAAAACATCCAAATAAAGCCATAGGACAATGTCTGGAGTAGCAAAACCCATAGAAGAATGTGCTGAAATCATCTTCTAACCAAGAACAACTTGGAAGGTTAGAAAGAGGGAGCTGTTGTGCAGAAACAGGAGTGGAGCCCGACCCCAGAGTCCCTCTGACAGAGATCCAGTCCCAGAAAGACCTCACCAGACAAGGAGACCCCCCAGAGCCTCTGAATCATTTGCAGTTCCAGTGTCATCTGTAACTAAGCTCAAAGTCTGGTGAGAGGGCTGAGCCCTTGGCAGTGGGAGACTACAGGGGTCTATGCTTGTGCTGAGGCAGAACTTGGGTTTTTCACCCCTGCTAAGAACCAGAAGGTAGGCTTGAGTAGCAGTAGCCCAGGTTGGGGAGGGGCACAGGCTTATCAGCTGACAACCACAGCACACAAAGTTGGTTGATTAGCAAGTTGGTCTGGGGTCATCTAAGGACCAGGGAACAGGTCAGACAAGTGAAGAACCTGATCCTCCTTAAATCATACCACATGGGACTTCTGAAGCTTGGGATGCTGCAGCCTGGAAACAGTGTCCCACTTTAAGGAGCTAAAACTCAAGTAAAAGAAAGGAAAGAGGAGCAGACAGAGAAAGGTGAGGATCATAGAAAGTTTCTTTAGTGACATGGAAGATAGAGGTGCAACCTCAGAGGAAGATGTCAACATCAGGGCCCCTATATCTAAAGCTTCCAAGAAAAATATGAATTGGTCTCAGGTCATAGAGGTGCTCAAAAAGGACTTTGGATAAAGTTAGAGAGGTAGAGGAAAAAAATTGAAAGAGAAGTTTATCTCTTTAAGAATTATGGGTGGCAGGGGGCAGCTAGGTGGTGCAGTGGATAAAGCACCGGCCCTGGATTCAGGAGTACCTGAGTTCAAATCCAGCCTCAGATATTTAACACTTGCTGTATAACTCTGGGCAAGTCACTTAAGCCCAATTGCCTTACCAAAAAAAAAGAAAAAAAAGAAAAAAAAAGGAAAACAACAACAACAAAAAAAAGAATTATGGGGAGCAACTAGGTGACGTAGTGGCTAGAGCACCATCCCTGGATTCAGGAGGACCTGAGTTCAAAACTCACCCCAGACACTTACTAGCTGTGTGATGCTAGGCAAGTCACTTAACCCCAATTGCCTCACCCACCAAAAAAAAAAAAAAAAAAAGGAATTTATTGGGCAGGTACGTGGTATAGTGGATAAAGCACTGGCCCTGGATTCAGGATGACCTGAGTTCAAATCGTGACTTAGACACTTGATATATACTAGCTGTATGACCTTGGGCAAGTGACTTAACCCTCATAGCCCTGAAAAAAATATGAAAAAGAAAGAAAGAAAAACTATCTATGTTAGCATTCAAATCTTAATTATACTATAGTTTATATGGTCATTCTCTAGTAAACACTATACAATGAGCTCATGTGACTTGAGATGATTGGTCACAATTACTTATTGAGAACACCAAGCTGTTCTGATCTTACTTGAAGTGTTTCATGTTCTGAGATGATGAATTAGAGGGAGACTCATAAAAGCCATTAACAGAGTCTGGTAGGACTTAGAGAAGTCCCCCAGCACATGTAGGAGCCTCAGTATTGAGGTACTGTAGTAATGGCATTGGAGGCCTCATTCCAATACACTATATTGCTATGGCAGCCAAGAGCATGTATGACATCAATTTTTAAAAATGGCCATGAGAACAGTCCTAATACAAATACTGATCTCACTATGAGTCGCTTAGGCAATCTGAATTTCACTTTTGTCAATCAGTAAAATTCAGTTAACATTTATTCTACTTGCCTTCCAGAGCTTTTGTAATGAAAGCATGTCAGAAAATATAAAGATCTACATCAAGGTCAATTAATGTTGATCCCATTTAATTACCTATCAAAATAAAGTCTTTTCAGGGACAGATGAATGGAACTGTGGATGTATACACTAGAAACAGTTATTTAGTCATATCATTTCCTAGATGGCTGAATCGGTGCTGGGGGCTTGGGGGGAGGGGATAATATATACTAAAACTACAAAAGACTTCCTGAAATGAATCCTTATTATAAGGTTGTCTCCTGAGCTCTCTTATGACAGCCCTATAAAATATTCTTTATTTATTTTGAAGTTCAATTTGCATGGATTATAGAGAATATAGAACACTTCCTTCTAAGTCTTAACTCTGCCATTCATTTGCTGTGACTTGAGATAAATCACTTCAATCTATGTGCCTTTGTTTCCTCATCTGTAACATTAGGAATTTATATCAGGCAGTATAGATCCATCTATAATATCCCTTCCAGCTCTATAATTATATTCCATTGGTATAGACACAGAATGTTAGAGTTGTGAAGGACCTCTGAATCTATATAATTCAATCTATATTTGAACAAGATTCTCCTGTATCACAAAGCTCACAAGTGACCAACTAACTTCTTTACAAAGTTCTTATGTGACGTGTGACCCATTTTCTCATGAGGCATTCATTTTCATTAGGGGATATATACAATTTTTGAAGTGTTTACTTACATTCAAAGATGTTAAACAAAACTTCTCTTGGGAAAAATGTGTAGTGCAAACTTTCTAAATTTTAGTATTATTCAATATGTTTTCTATAATTTTCTTAATATAGAAAATCAACAAAATAAATCAAACATTCACTTGTAGGATTTACTGGTTTCTGAGGTATAAATGCTTGCACTGAAAACTGAACAATTCATTCCCATGAGCCTGTTCAAGTTATCTCCAGCACACCTCTGCTCATAGCAACTTTAAATCTGTGGCTACAACTTACAGTTAGTGCTCCTCATTCTGTCCTTTGAAGTCAATCAGCCTGAGATGAATCTATCTTCCAAACAATAGTCCTCTGAGAACAAAGGTATTTTTTGTTTTGTTTTGTGGGGCAATGAGGGTTAAATGACTTGCCAAGGGTCAAAGAGCTAGTAAGTGTCAAGTGTCTGAGGCCAGATTTGAACTCAGGTCCTCTTGAATCCAGGGCCAGTGCTTTATCCACTGCACCACCTAGCTGCCCCAAAGAAAGGTATTTTTTATGAGCCCCCAAATCATCTCTTCTCCAGCCTTATATGAAATCATGACTTATAAGAACTTCATCCCTGTTTTCTTCAAATGAAATTCATATAACATTGATATTAGAATTCTTCTTCATCTTGTTTGCCCTCCTAAAGATGCTCTCCAACTTATCATTGCCTGTCTTAAAATATGCTTCTCAAAGCTGAACCAAATACACCAAGTGTGATCTGACCATGGGATGAGTACAGTAGAAGTGTCACCTTCCTCAATTTGGACATTACTGTTTTTACTGTATCACATCATCAACTCATTTTAATCATGCAGTTCACTAAAATGTCCAGTTTATTTTTTTCAGATGATTTGATGCTCAGTCATGCCACCTACATTTTACTTCTGAATCAGATTTTTTTAAAAATGTAAAACATAATGCATATTTATATTACACTACAATTTACTAGATCTAGTTTAAAGTTCTAGCCTGTAAAATCATGTTAATATATTTTTGTGTTTTAAACTAAATTTTATTTATGTCTTTTATTTTTACATTTATTACATTTCTATTCCCAATGAGCCATTTATTCCTTTCAACAAAGTATAAAGAAAAAAAAAGTTGGAGGGCAATTCAGTAAAACTAACCAATATATTGAAAGTATCCAACCTCTGTAAAGAAGTGGGGGGAAGTACTTTCTTACATTTTGTTCTGGAGTAAAGATTTTGCAATATAACATTGAAACTTTCAGTTTTGATTGTTTTGTTACTATTATTTTTTTTCTTCCATTTACATTTTGTAATCACCATATATATATATATATATATATATATATATATATATATATATATATATATATATATACATATGTATGTATATATAATCTTTCCTATTTCTACTTACTTTAAATTATGTTATTTCATATGACTTCCGTTGCTTCTCTGTATTCATTATATGTATCTATCCTTGTATTATGATAATTTCATTATATTTATAGTCTGCCACTTGGCTGGACATAGACATCTTCTTTGTATCTTTGCTACCAGAAAAAGTGCTAATATAATTATTATGGTGTATGTTGGGACTTGTTTTCTTTCTGGTCATTCTGGGTAAGTTGTCTTAGTGGAATATTTAAATCAAAGATATGGAAACCTTAGTCTTTTTTTTTTCAGAATTATTCCAAATTCTTTTCCAGAATCATTGAACTAATTTAAAGCTCCACTAATAACATGCCTATGTGTTAAATTTTTTGTATACCTGACTCTGTCATCATACCTATTAGGGGCATCCCCAGCTTTGTCTTATCTGAATATTTGGTAAGCATAGCAACTATTGCTAGGAATGAATAAAAAGGTTTAACAGCACTGGGGTAAGGGAAGTGCATGAAGAAATTGCACTGGAGACATTCTAAGATATCATAGAATCATTAATGATGTATCTTTAGGTATTGCCATCCAACCAACACTGAATCCACATAATTATAGTATTGTGTAGTTCACATCTTCACATCTTTTTTACAAGAGAGTAAAACAACTGCTTTAAAAAGAATGTCTAAAATCTGGTTGTTATTCCTACAGGCACCCCATGATTTATTATTCTAATTTTAAAAGAGAGACAGAGAGACAAAGAGAGTGAGAAAGACAGCAAGAGACACAGAGACAGAGAGAAAGAGATAGCAACATAGAGAAAGGAGATTAGCTTAGCTTAGTTTCTTGGCATACCAGATTAATATTTTATATTATTGTTTTATGTCATCAACAATAATCATAATAACAAAAACACTTTGAAGAAGGAATTTATATAGGTCAGTACCAAAATATTGACATAAAGTAATACCTGTGACATTAATATATATTTAGGTAGAGTTTTATAAATTTACTAAGAATTTTATTTTTACTTAATTACATGTAAAATAATTTAAATTTCCATTTTAAAGCTTTATGTTCCAAATTCTCTTCCTCCCTCCCTGTCACCCCCTACTTAGGAAGGCAAATTGTATAAGTTATACATGTGTAGTCATGC
Source organism: Dromiciops gliroides (assembly GCF_019393635.1). NCBI lineage: Eukaryota > Metazoa > Chordata > Mammalia > Microbiotheria > Microbiotheriidae > Dromiciops > Dromiciops gliroides. Next base: position 83,172,755 of record NC_057866.1, on the reverse strand, counting down.
AAAAAATGTCCATATTAGGTTATGAAAGAAAGCAGATAAAAAACAATTAAAAAAATTAAAAAAGTTATGCTTCAATCTGTATTCAGACATCATCAGTTCTTTCTATGGAAAAGGATCATATTTTTCTTCATAAGTGATTCAGTTTTCTTGTGTCGTTGTATTACTGAGAATAGTCGTGTAAATCACAGCTTAAAATACTGCTGTTACTTGCTATACAGTACATTTTACTTTGCATCAGCTCATGTAAGTCTTTCCAGGTTTTTCTGAGAGCATCTTAATCATTGATAATGTTCCATCATAAACACATACCACAATTCATCCAGCTATTCCTCAATTGATGGGCATCCTCTCAATTTTGAATTCTTTGCCATCAGAAAAGAGCTGCCAAAATATATTTGTACATATGGGTCTTTTAACCTTTTGGTTTTTATCTCCTTTTGAGATAAAAACTAGTAGTGGTATCACTAGGTCAAAGAGTTTGTATGGTTTTATACCCACTGGACAAAGTTCTAAATTGCTCTACAGACTGTTTGAATCAGTTTACAACACCATAAACAGTGCATTAATGTATCATTCTGCCAATATCCTCTACATTTGTCATCTAACACTGCTGTCCTATTATCCAATCAAATAGGGATGAGGTAGTACCCAAGAATTGTTTTGACTTGCACCTTTCTAATCAGTAGTGAGTTAGAGCATTTTTTAATATGGCTATAAAGAGCTTTTATTATTTCTCTTAAAAACTATTCATTTATCAATTGGGATATGACTCTTATTTTAATAAATTTGACTTAGTTCTCTATATGTTTGAGAAATGAGGCCTTTATCTGACAAACTTGCCTCACAATTTTTTCAGTTACTATTTCTAACTGTATTTCTCTCCATCCTATTCCCTCCCCATGACATTTTTTTTATTCTCTTATCTCCTTTCACTCTGTCCCTCCTCAAAAATATTTTGGTTATGAATGCCCCCTCTCCCAATCTGCCCTCCCTTCTATTACCTCCCTCTCCTTTTATCTCCTTCCCCTCCTAATTTCCTTCAGGGTAAGATAGATTGCTCTACCCAATTGATCTTTGAGATAATTCAAGTGAGAGTAAGCTTCACTCACTCCTCAGCACTTCCCCATTTTCCCCTCTACTGTATAAGCTTTTTCTTGTTTCTTTTATGTGAGATTCTTTATCCCATTCCACTTCTCCCTTTCTCTTTCTCCAAGTGTATTCCTTAACTTTACTTTTTAAAGATACCATCCCTTCATATTCAACTCACACCTGTGCCCTCTGTATAAATATACTCCATCCTATAGCCCTAATAATGAGAAAGTTCTTATGAGTTACAAGTATTTTCTCCTTATGTAGAAATATAAACAGTTTAACTTTTTAATATTCCTTATGATGTTGTTTTTTTCTGTTTAACTTTTTATGCTTCTCTTAAATTTTACCTGAAAATTAAAGTTTCTATTCAGCTCAGGTCTTTTCATGAAGGATGCCTGAAAGTCTTCTATTTCATGGAATTTTCATTTTTCCCTCTGAAGGATTATACACAGTTTTGATGGGTAGGTGATTCTTGGTTGTAATTCCAGTTCCTTTGCCCTCCAAACTATCATATTCCAAGCCCTCTGATTCCTTAATGTATAAGCTGACAAATCTTATATTATCCTGACTGTGGCTCCACAATTCTTGAATTGTTGATTTCTGGCTACTTGCACTATTTCTCCTGGACCTGGAAGCTTTGGAATTTGGCTATAATATTTCTGAAAGTTTTTAATTTGGGATCTCTTTCAGGAAATGATTGGTAGATTCTTCCAGTTTCTATTTTCCCTTCTAGCTCTATAATATCAGGGTGATTTTCCCTGATATTTAAATATATATATATATTTATTTATTTATTTAGAATTTTATTCAAGTTACATATAGAAAAACACATTTTTTTCACATTGTTTTTTAAAAACTTTGTGTTCCAAATTTTCTTTCTCCCTACCTCCTCACCCCTACCTAAGAAATCAAGCAATTCCATATAAGTCATACATGTGCAATCATTCAAAATATCATCACATTACTCTGGTTGTGAAAGAAAACAGACAAAATAACTTTAGAAAGAGGAACTAACAAATAAATATACTCCAATCTGTATTCAGATGCCATCAGTTCTTTCTCTGTTGATGATTTGCACTTTTCATACGTCCTTCTGATAGCATCCTGCTCATCATTTCTTTCACAAATATTATTGTTAACTGTATTACCCACCTTCCTATTCCCTCCCCTTGATGTTTACTCTTTTTTCTTTTTTAACCCTATCCCTTCTCAAAAGTGTATTCCTTTTTAGTGCCTCCTCCCCTAATCTGCCCTCCCTTCCTTCACCTCTCCAGCCTTATCCCTTTCCCTCCCCACTTTCCCTCAGGGCAAAATATATTACTATAACCACTTGAGTGTGTATGTTATTCCTTATTTGAGCCAATTTTGATGAGAGTAAGGCTCACTCACTCCCCTGCTCCTTCCCCATCTTCCTCTCCACTCCATAAGCTTTTTCTTGTTTCTTTAATGTGAGCCACTTTACCACATTTCACCTCCCCCTTTCCCTGTTTTCCAGTGCATTCCTTTTACCCCTTAACTTTATTTTAAAGATGTCATCATGGGTCAGCCAGATGATGCAATGGACAAAGCACCAGCTCTGGACCCAGGAGGCCTTGCGCCCAAATCTGGCCCCAGATTTAAGCCACCCCACCCTGACAGCCCCACAAAAAACAAGGATAAACAAAACAAAGAATGCTTTACTTGATATCATCCTTTCATATTCAGTTCACACCTGTGCCCTCTGACCATAGAAAGTTTCTATAGTGACAAGAAATATCAAAATTCACCCTCAGAAGAAGATAACAAAGTAAAAGCTCCTACATCCAAATCTTTCAAGAAAAATATGAATTGATCTCCTTTTGAGGGTTCTGTTCTCCAGGTTTTGTTTTATTGCATTATTTGAAGGTATTTGGAGGGGTCTTGGGGAGATCTTAGGCAAGTCACTGCCTTTCCTCAGTCATCTTGGTTCTCAAGAGTCTTATAAATTTAAAAGAAATAATAATAATAATAATAATAATAATAATAATAATAATAATAATAATAATAATAATAATAATAATAATACGTGCTTGGAAGAATAGAAATTATACTACTCTCCTGGTTTTTGTAGAAGAAAAATATAGGCACAAAAGTGTAGATTTACATAATGCCATTTAGGTACTAAGTGGTATTTTTGAGACTAAACCCAGGTTTTCTAATTATTTGTTTGGGTATTTTGGTATAGCATTTACACTTAAAATCACATACTTTATCAATACATTCAAGATAAGAGTAACCTGGTAGTATGTGTGGTGGCTGATGCAGAGAAATTTAAACAAACAAAACCACATTTTGTTTTCTTTTAATATGGCTGAATTGGAAAAAATGGGGAAGATGGACTGAGGAGGACAAAAATTGATATCCCTGCATATTTTTCTACTGATCTCTCTCACATATCCATAAATGAAAGCATATTTATATTGAACCCATTAAGCAACACAGCTATAGCTATTTGGAAATCTGATTCTCCTGAGATCCAAGCTCAATCCATCATTCTGTTCAGTATACTATCCAAGAAATACAATATGTTTGTATTACACAGTAATTGTGAATTGGAATATTTTTTTTCATTTGGCCCTATAGATAGCTTTGATTTCTTCATCTGAAAACTGCATGTTCACATGCTTCAGTCATTTATCAATTGGGGAATGACTTTTATTCTTACAACCCCCCCCCCAACTTTCTGCTTTCCTTTTTATTGTGGTTGCATTGATTTTGTTTATAGGAAACTTTTAAAAAATATTGATATAATCAAAATTATAATGATCTTTATATCTTGTCTCATCCTGAATTCTTCCTTTATCCAAAGATCTGAGAGGTAAAACTAATCCATGCTCTCCTAATCTATATATTTTATCACCATTTACATCTAAACCATGTACCCATTTTTACTTTGTATTTGCAAACTTTGTGAGTTGTTGGCATATACCTACTTTCTGCCCTATTGTTTTCCATTTTGTACAACAGTTTTGTTTTTGTTTTTGTTTTTATTTTTTTTTGCCAGATGATGAGCTTTTGTCTCAAAAGCTTGGATTGTTGACTTTATCAACCACAAATTACCATGGTCATTTACTACAATGTTTAGTTCACCAAATCCACTCTACTGATCCAACACTCTATTTCTTATCTGGTACCATATAGTAATTTTTTGTTGGTGTGTGTGTGTGTGTGTGTGTGTGTGTGTGTGTGTGTGTGTGTGTGTGTGTGTGTGTTTGGCAGGGCAATGAGGGTTAAGTGACTTGCCCAGGGTCACACAGCTAGTAAGTGTCAAGTGTCTGAGGCCACCCTTGAACTAATGTCCTCCTGAATCTAGGGCTGGTGCTTTATCCATTGTGCCACCTAGCTGCCCCCCATATAGTTTTGATAATTACTGCTTTATGATACATTTTTGAGATCACCGTTCTTCATGTATTTTCATTGATTTCTTTTCTATTCTTGACCTTTTGTTCTTTTTTTTTTTTGTGGGGCAGTGAGGGTTAAGTGACTTGTCCACTTGCCCCAGGGTCACACAGCTAGTAAGTGTCAAGTGTCTGAGACCACACTTGAACTCAGGTCCTCCTGAATCCAGGGCCAGTGCTTTATCCACTGTGCCACCTAGCTGCCCCCCAAACCTTTTGTTCTTTCAGTTAAATTTTGTTATTTTTTTCTAGCTGTATAAAATAATTTTGTTAGGTTCATTGATCTGAATAAATAGATTAATTTAGGGAGAATTTAATTTTTCTTGTATTGCCTCAGCCCATGAGCCCATGAGCCCATGTGCCCATGAGCAATTAATATTTTCTAGTTGCTGGTTTAATTTGTGTGAGAAGTGTTTTGTAACTGTGTCCATATAGTTCCTGAATATATCTTGGCAGGTAGACTCCCAAGTATTTCATAGTGTATACAGATATTTTAAATGGAATTCCTCATTCTGTTTCTTGCTGCTAGCCTTTTTTGGTAATATGTAGAAATGCTCATTATTAAGTATGCTTATTTTATATTTTGTGGCTTTACTAAAGTTGTTAATTAAATCATGTAGTTTTTTTAGTTGATTCTTTAGGATTCTCTAAGTATATGATATCATCTTCAAAAAGTAATAGTTTTGTTTCCTCATTGCCTATTCTAATTCCTTCAATTTATTTTTTCTTCTCTTATTGCTATAGCTATCACTTCTTATATAATATTAAATAATGGTGATGACAATGGGGCATTGTTGCTTCCCCCCTCATCTTTTTGGGAATGCTGCTAGCTTATCTTCATTACAGTTATTCTTCCTGAAGGTTTTAGATAGATATTTCTTACTTTAAATAAATGATCTGTCTCATTTTTAATACAAATGAGTTTTATATTTTATCAAACACTTTTTCTGCATCTATTTTCTATTGTATATCTATACATTTTTTTTCCTTCTGGAATACCTTTTCCCATATTCTTTACTCCTCTATAGCGGTACCTACTAAATCTAATCTGATTTTTATTGTGGTTCTTCACTATTTGAACTCTTTATAACTGATTGCAGTTGTTTTCTTTCACCTTGATACTGATTTTTTACTGTGATGGTCCTGTGATTATTAATTTTATGATTTATGATTTTTAGTTGATGTGGTCAGTTATGCAGATAGCTTTGTCAATTTTGAACCAGAACCTCATTCCTGCTATAAATTACATTTGGTTATTGTTATATATTGCTGTAATCTCCTTGATTATATTTTATTTATTTATTTTTTGCATTGATATTCATTAGGGAAATTGATCTATAATTTTTTTTTCTCTTCTTGTCCCTCCTGGTTTATGTACAACAAAATACTTTTGTCATAAAAGGAATTGGGAAGGATTCCTTCTTAACTAATTTTTCCTAATAATTCATATAGTATTGAGCTTAATTATTCTTTAATTTGGGGGGGTAGAATTCACTTGTGAATCCATCCGCCCCTGAAGATTTTTTTACTTAGGGAGTTCATTGATGGCTTGTTATCTTTCTAAGACTTATTTAAGTATTCTATTATGTGAAACACTTTTTTTTTTTTACAAATATGTCATTGGATCCTCACAAAAATCCTAGAATGTAGGTATTTATTATTATATCTATTTTCTATTTGAGGAAACTGAGACATAGAAAGGTTAAGTGATTGTTCAAAGTCACAGAGTTGGCAAGTATCTGAGGCTAGATGTGAAGTAAGGTCTACCTTACTACAGGTCTAGTGCCATTTCCACTACAACATCAAGTTGCCTTTAGGAGGTATGCAGCATTCTAAGTCATCAATGCTCTAGAATTGTGATTGATCTAAATTCTTGAGTCTTTCACAATTATTCTTTTTTAACCATGTTATAGCATATGTATGAATGTATGTATGTATATATATATATAGTATGTATGTATATATACCTATATACATATTTACATAACATACATATACATATACACATGTTTATGTATGCATGCATGTAATTTTCATTCTGGTTCTGCTCTCTTTATTTTTCTTTAGTTCAAAGTAAGTGCCAAATGTATTCATTCCCTTCATCCCTTCCTTATTGGAATAAAATTTAACTTATGATCCTACCAAAATTAAATAAGCCCCACCCACAATATTCTCCATTTATTTGTTAGTTTACCCTCCCAGCTCCATTTTCTTTTTTCTATTAAAACCACCAAAACCTAAAAACTCACTCCCAGGTCCTTCATCATTTTTGTTCACTCAATGATCCCTTCAGACATTTTGGTTACCTCAGGATGCCCTCTTTACAATTAAAATTCAAATAATTCATTCTTCAAAAAAATGTGTTCAGATTTCTTATTTGTATTTACCTTTTAAAATGTTTATCTTTACTTGCATAATTGTATTTAAATGTTTCTAGTTAGCATTAGTCTTTTCATCAGAAATTGTTGGACAGCTTCTATTTCATTAGACCTTTATTTTTTCACCATTTTCATTTTTGTTGGGCAAATTATTTTTTATTGTAAATCTCTACATTTTTTCCTTCTGGAATACCTTTTCCCATATTCTCTACTCCTTTATAGGGGTACCTGCTAAATCTAATCTGATCTTTATTGTGGTTCTTCACTATTTGAACTCTTTATAACTGCTTGCAGTTGTTTTCTTTCACCTTGATACTGATTTTTTACTCTGATGCTCTTGTGTTTTTTTTTATTTTTAGGGTTTCTTTCAGGAGATAACTCATAGATTTTTTTCTATTTTCACTTTCCCCTCTGGTTATAAGAAATCTGAACAGTCTTCCTTTGAATTTTCTTAAAACATGATGTTTAAGATCTTAAAAAAAGACAAGGCCCTACTTTTCTCATAGTCCAATAATACTTACATTGTCTCTTCTTTATTGTTTTTTTTTTTTTCAGGTCACTTGCTTTTGATATGAGATAGCTTACAGGAATTTTTTTCCCATTTTTTTCAATCTTTTGATTGTGTTTAATTTATCTTGTTGTTTTATACAGTACTTAACTTTTGTTAAGTCTATTATAATTGTCAACATGTCTGCTATTCAGGTAAGATTTTATACCCCTTCTGCTATATTGTTGACTGTCTTTCAGTCTCTCCTTTAAAGCCCTCATTTATTTTCCAATTTCTTTTATGTTCTTTTTATTTTATTTTTAATTTTCACTCTTTTGGAAAAAGGAGTTAAGTCTATAACCAATTATCAAATTGGTTATAAATATGTCACCAAGGAATTGATGATTACTAGTTATTAGTATAGTCCAATCAAGAAAAACATGAGGTGAAACATTACTTCATTTATTTTTCAACTGTTTGTCTAATGAATATATTATGGAAATGGTGTATATGTATTTGTGTGTGTTGTTTAGTTCAGAAAACATTTAGGAAATCACCTTATATTAGTTGCAGACAAAAATGGAGAAACAGAATGATAGTAAAGTCAGAAATATTCATGCCTATTATGACACATCATTTTAATAGTATTAAATAATAAATTGGATTTAATCTGAGGGAGGGTAGTATAAAGAATTAATTGTGCTTTGGGGTTTTTCATGACACCATTTTTATTTATTATTGGTTAGACGGAAAGAAAAGCCTGAGAGAAGATAGGTGGTTCTTTTTGTTTGTTTTGTTTTTGTTTTTTAGAGACAATTGAACAAACAAGAGGAGCTCTGACCACAGGGAACATTTATTGAAACACTAAAGCCTTCCTTGAATATCTTTCCCACCACCATATGGGTCTGGCTAGATTATAATGGGGACAGACCATGTGGGTGTGTTGAGCCAATTCGAGACTTGGCAGGGCTAAGGATGCCCCCTCCACTTCTGGAGAGGGAAATGGTTAAGATACAGTAAAAAGTCACTTATGTGTTGTTTAAAAATCTAATCTGCCCCCTTCCCAGTTTTGGGGGGAAACTAGCTAAAATCACTGAGAAATTCACCAAGAGTTTAAGCTTTTAAGGGTTTATTAAAAGATCTAAGATAGTAAAGAGAAAGATTGAGAACAGATTTCTTATAGCATGGAAATCCTAGCCTTCCTAACCTCACATGTGAAGTCCTGACACCAAGCCTATGTCTTGAACCCAAAGAGGAAGTCAGCCCTGAGCCAGCATCTGCTTCCTACTTCTTGTTCTCTTCCCAGAAATGGGAGGCTCCTCAAGTTGATTGGCTGGTAGCTTAGATAGACAGTACCCACAAGCAAACATCACTTCCTGACACCAAGGAACTTGACCACATGGCTTGCTCTCAGACACCTTCTCTTCATGGTGGAGATTTCCTACAGTAACTCTCCAGCAGGTGGCATCACTCCAATCATTACAGTCCCTCCTTTGTTTCTTTGAGGAACACAGGGTGTTTCCTTGATGAAGCAGTAAAAAATAACAGAATATAATACCCTATGCTAACAAACAATATGTTAATAACAATATAAAAAAGGGAGAAAGGGGAAAGTTTGTCCAGGGGGCAGTCCCTCTTGAAGCAGCACTTTGACACTGCCTGCAGATGGAGGGCCTCTTCAGAGAATTCATGTTACAAATGGTGTATATAATAACAGAAAGGAAAAAGAAAAACAACAAAATAAAACTGTTCATTTAAAGTCTTTGAGATCTTGTCTTCTTGGAGTGGTGAGATGTCATCAGGAAAATTGTACTCTGGTTATCTCTGGACACACTTCTCTAGCTGTTGAACTGTTGGATTTTCACTAATCATTAGCATAGTATTGTCAATGATAGGATTAAACAGTTTGAGTTCTTCAAAATATAACTCATACTCAAGCTATATATATATATATAATCATATTACATTCCCCACCCCCACCCCCTTTTGGAGGATTTATACCCATATAATACAGAGTTGAGGCAGTTATGCAATCTATAACACTTCTTACCACCATGTGTCTGGATCAATGCCTAATTTAGTAATATGTCTGTGATGGTACCTGAATATGTTATGGAAAGGTTACCATATCACATCTCATGGTCCTGCGACATCCAGCAATTGTGCTAGGCCACAGGTGGATGGATTCTGACCATGCCATCAGACTGAGTGAAAGAAAAAGAAAACAAATTAAATTAAACCAGGTGCATGTGTTGGAGCTTCCATGACACCAGACTAATTTTAGGAGGGAGAGAGGAAGAAACTGGACTATGTCCAGCCATTGTGGTCTACATAGTCACCATCATAAGCAAACTATGGACTACCTGAATGTATTTGACTGTTTTCTCAGCCTCCATCAGGGGATCTTACATGTACCCATCTTTCCTACTGTTGTACATATATTTTCTCCAGGGCCTGAATCATAGAGTTGAACCATTTCCATCAAGCTCCTTGTAAGAGCAATTAGTCTCTGAAATGATAAGTTTCCATAATTTATAAATCTCATATTAATTTCACCAAGACAATCTATAAGGGACTAAAATTCTAGCTAGTCTGTCTAAAATATCTAATGAGTGGTCACCAATAAATTATAAGCTTTAGCTAGAGTTTAGACTTTTAATCATTTATTAAGGAGAGTAAGAATTTGGTGAAGATAGAGAAAGAGGCCTAGATTCAACTGTCTATCTCAGGGATCTTGCATTTCTGCTCCAATCTCCATAAGAGTCTTCAGGAAAGAGAGAAAACCACCCCTTCTTCATCCCACAAACCTCCTATGAAACTGGGAACATCCTGTCCACACGCACACACAGCTCCAAGCTAATTGGCTAGTAACTTTGATAGACAGTAGCCATCAGCAAACATCACTGCCTGATGTCAATGAAAAGCCACATGGCTTGCCCTCAGATGTCTTCTCCTCATGGCAGACCTTTCCTACAATAACTCTCCAGCAGGTGGCATCACTTCAATCGTTACAATTAGCAGTTAGGTTTTGGAGTTAAGAGGGGTTAGAAGAAAAAATGAGTTATGAAAGATTCTGAGGTAAATGTGGAAAAAAAGGCAGACATCTTAGAGGAGCCTCAGGTTGTTTGACCTTTGGACCAAAACAGAAGAAACTAGAGCTACAGATTTTGGGTGTGGTGAGTGAGTTTTTGGTTTTTTAGGCAGACCTGGCTTTTTTGAGCTATCTGGGCTGGAGGCAGGTTCAGGTGCCTGGGGTTTTCTTTTTACCCCAGAGATTTATACATTGTTTATACATTGTTTCTAATCCTATTAATATCACTTGTGTGATTCAGATAGTGTTTTAGACTTGTTCCCATTAATAAACCTGTGTTATTTTTGAAAGAGGATGTTTCTTTTCTTACTTCAATATTAAGGCAAGCTACCCAGTTATCTCTTATTATTATTAAATTTGGCCCTTACAGTAGCATTGGCATGTCATAAGACCAGTCTTGTTCCATGTTTTGATCAATCATGGTACAGCTGGTATATATTGTAAAATTTTTATAACTGAAAACTATAGCTGAAAACTCCTGGCTGGCTTTCCATTCAATGTAAAAAAAAAAATAACTAGCTAGCTGGCTAGCTGTCTGTGGGGCTATAGGCTGTTACAGGCCAGTCTGTAAGGGCCTATCTGCTTGGGGGTTTAAAAAATTCCCCAGTTTTGTTAAGCCCCATGTGGATCAATATGTAAGGGCATGCCCTTCCCCACTGCTTCTCCCAGACTAGCAAGAAATAAGATTAAATACCCTCCTTTCAATTAAAGCATAAAAAGTGTTTATTGAGGTGAACCACTTTAGAAATAAGAATAGAAGAGAAATAGGATAATATAACCTGACTGTTTTTTAACTTTATCCCTGCCACTATGAAATCTCCTCCCATGTCTCTCGCCGGTGGATGTGACTGGCCACTGCCAACACAGCTTACAACTCCTGAACCACATCTCCTTTCTCAGTCCTCCCTGCTGACCCCTTTCTCAGTCTACCCCTTTCACTGTCAGCCACACCCCCTCCTCTGTAGTGTCTCTCTTCACTCCTCTGCTCTCTCCTTCACTCTTCCTCTCCCTACATCTCTACCCTCCCCCCAGGCTATTTAACCCTTCTTTCTCTCAAAAACCTTGGACCAGGACATCCACTCATGCCAAGCTAATTTGCTGAGGCCCCCCAGAGCTGTGCCCAAGGCCAGCCTGGCACTAATCCCTTGTGCCATGTGCACCTGGAGCCAGGGGCTGGGCTGAGAAATCTGGGGCGTGCCTGAGGCCCTTCATGCCCATCCCACTGAGCAGGGTATGGGCACTCAAGGCTTACATGCCTGGGGTGGTTTTGGGGAAAGCAGTTGCACTGGGTGAGGGGCAGCAAGTTCTGGGTGCCCAAGTCTAATTTTAGCAACTTACAGTATCAAATTTCAGATCTCTTTTAATGGTTTCCTAAGATATTAAACAAAAGAATTAGAAGTCAAAACAATCTCACCATGTTCAAATGATGGTCCAAAATGAAGAAGATTAAAAGTTAACAATGAAAAATAGAAAGTCCTATATTTGGGTGATAACTATTGAAGAAAATACAGATAATAGGCTACCTGTCACAATGTTATTAGAAATGAAAGTAAGCCTAGAATTTGAGTTGATTCAAAGTTCAACATAAGCCAATAGCATCAAAAAAACAGAAAGAGACTACATTACAAAATACAGATACAATGCCAAATCAAGGAAGGTGATAGAACTACAAGCCAGACAACATTTAGCATATGATTTCCATTCATGGGTATAGCATTTTAAGAAGGCCATTCACAAATTAGAATATCTATAGAAACCCTTGAATATGGGAATGGGCTAAAGAAATTGGTGATGGTTAGCCAGAATGAGAAAATAAATGAAAACAGGATGTGGAGAAGAATAACTCTTTTAATATTTCTTTCTGGATTCAGATAGTTCATCAGTCTTGATACTGCTTTTATTGAAGTATATCACAGTCCTCGGATTTCAGTGGACCATAGACATCTCTAAACAACCATGCTAAAAAATAATAATTGTCTTTCCCCCAAAATAGCCCACTTTTAACCTTCCTTATTTTTTAGAGTACTTTTTAGAGTATAACCTATATATCTTTTTTTTAAATGTATGAGGTATTTTATTTTTTCCATTACATGTAAAGATAGTTCTCAACTTTTGTTTATACATGCTTTACAATTTCAGATTTTTCTCTCTCCCACCCCTCCTTCCCCCCTCCCCTAGACAGCAGGCAATCTGATATTGACCTATATATCTTAATGTTTCAGACACTCCTGAGTAATAAACATCTCTTCAGTTACTAGTCTTTTGATGTGAAAAATATTTTGTATATATGGGTATTTTTCCTCTATTTTTATCTCTTAGTTTATAAGCTTAGTAGTGGTATTAATGATTCAAAGGATATGAATGTTAATAATTTACTCAGCATAGGTCAAATCACTTTCAAGAATGACTGAAACAAGTAATAGCTTGACTAACTATGTATTCAGCTGTTTTCTCTCAGCCCTCCCCTCCCCTAAACAGTTGCAATTTTCCATTATTCTCATTTGTCAATACATTTGCCAATATGATAAGTATGAGGTGGAACATCAGAGTTGAGTTAATTTGTATTTTTCTAATTATTAGTGATATAAAGCATTTTTAAAATATAGTTGTTGATGGCTTAAATGTCTTCCTTATAAAATTGTTTTGACAAAAATTGCCTTTACCAATTGGGGAATAGCTTTGATTCTTATAAATTTAAATCTGTTCCACAGATATCATAGAAATGAGAACCTTATTAAAAATTAAGCAAATATACATTTTCTCCAATTTTGTTTTCTTTCTTTCTTTTTTTTTTTTTTTTTTTTGCAGGCAACGGGGGTAAAGTGACTTGCCCACGGTCACACAGCTAGTAAGTGTCAAGTGTCTGAGGCCGGATTTGAACTCAGGTACTCCTGAATCCAGGGCTGGTGCTTAACCACTGAGCCATCTAGCTGCCCCCTTTTGTTTTCTTTCTAATTGTAGCTGCATTTAAAAATATGAAATCAAAATTATTCATTGTATTTCCTTTGAACCTCTCAATCATACAAATTCTCAAGAACTGTTCTCCATTCATGGATTTTAAAGGTAAATCCCTTCTTGCTTCTCTAGTAATAAGTGTTTATTGATTGACTGAAAGTTCAACAAGAGTTAATCATGCTAAAGGCAGCTTAATAAAAGCTAATACAGAGTTAGATTATAATAAGGAAAGCATAATTTCCAGAAATAAGGGGGTAATAGGATCATTTATTTTTCCCTGGTGAGACAACATCTTAAATTTTGTAGTCATTCAGTTAGCCACGTCTTAGGAAGGACAATGACAATCTGGGGAGGAACAAGATGAGAAGGATCAGCATGGTAAATTTCTTCAGCTTTATATTATATTAAGGTTAGTGGCAAAAAGAGGATGTTGAACCCAAAGAAGACACAATTTGGGAGATTGTAAACATTTTCAACTATTTGAACAACTCTAAAAACAAAGGGAAATTAGATTTTGTTTGGCACCCAAGAGTCAGAACTGGAATTAATGGATAGAAATCATAGTGAAGCAGAATTGAGCTTGATGAAAGGGGAAAAATGCTTAACAACTAGAACTATCAAAAATGGAATGGCAAATGATCTATTTAAAGAGATAGTTGGGTTTCCCTTGTTATAGTTATATAGACAACATCTGGTTGGTTACTTTATGTGGAAGTAAAGTCATGTTTAAGTATAGGTTGGAATGGTCATTCTTTGATGTCCTTTATAATCCTGAGATTGCATGATATTCATATATCGGATCATTTTTGAGAATGTCATTCTCTTATAAAGTTAATATTTGGAGATCATGAAGCTTAATAGGAGTGACAGAACTTGAGTATCCTTTAAGAAGTCAGTACCATTTCTGTACTACAATAGGACCACAAACAAGGGCTTCATTTTTTTTAGAAGATGATCAGCTCCTTCATTTATCTGAAGCACTATTAGAAAACAGAGAAGAATTATTCTATATATTTTCCAAGAGCATTAACTAGGATCAGGGGGAGGAAATTATAAAAAGTTTGGTTCTATATAAAAACATAGCCTGAAATATGAATTAATAAGAATAACCATGTAATAATTGAATGTGTTTGCTGTCAGTTGTTGTGTTTAAGTAGCAGCTGGGTTCCCATATGTCAGGAATTCTAAAGTGGGGATTGCTCCCTTATTTAGGAGTTCATCCTTTAATCTCTAAGGGCTCTTTTAGCTCCAAGATGCTACACTTCAACTATTCTTATTTGCTTAACCTTAAACTACACTAACATATATACATATTTACAATTCTATCATCCATCTCTTTACCTATCTATTTGTCTATCTACCATCTATCTATATGTCTCTCTGATCTCTATTCCTACCTCTTTGTTTCTTTGTTTTCTTCCTCAAAGACCTCCTAGTTTAAACTTCATATTTTATACATGAGGAAAAAAGAGCTCAGAAATTTTAAATCACTTTTCCAAGATCACATTAGTAGGAAATCACTCCTTAGATGGTATTATTGAGCACAATAATAAAATAAAATAAAAGTTTAGTTTATCTATTCAGTTATTGATATAAACAGAAAAAATAGATAGAATGATAATTTGGATCTTTGAGTTCCATGGATAAGTCTTAGAAAATCTCTTTGGTTAGGTACTGAGGAATTAAAGGAATTATTCAGGGTTACACAGCTAGTTTATGGCAGAAATAAGATGTGAATTGAGGTCTTTAGGATATCAAGGCCAGATCTCAATGCCTCAGGTAGCTCCTTAAGACTGCTGGTTTCAAAACAGTTACAGATTTAAATTAGCAGCTCACTGACAGTGCCCTATATCTATAAAATCAACATATCTCTGTGTCTCTCTTTTTCTGTCTCTGTCCATCTCTTACTCTTTCTTTTCATTATGTGTGTATATGTATTTATATGTATGTGTATATTTATATGTATGTATACATACATACGCACAAATGGATGGATGAATGGATTGGTCAAAAAAGAATTTAGTAAGTCAGTCCTATCTAAAAACCCAAAGCTGTCATTTATAAATTGGTTAAACCAATTTTTCCTATCTAATAGGACCAATTTTAAATGATTTACTATTTTCCAAATTGCTCTTTAATCAAAATGAAGTTTTATTTTAAGTCCTTAATGGTGAGATGGCTAACAGTTTTCCAAATCTAAAGCAAGCATCAGTTTTCACATACAGAGAATTTTGTGAATTACTTTTTATTAATTTCTTTCTTATTGAATGGCTTTGCCATCATATTAACATTTTTCCCTTCAACCAAAGATCACAACTTTATCAGCAGCAATTTTATATAATGCGTGTTGTAGTTAATCCCTATAATAATCCTCATTATGCTATGTTCCTGACTAAAATTCTTGAAAAAGATGCTTTAGAATTTAACCCTTTAGGGGTAGCTAGGTGGCACAGTGGATAGAGCACTGACCCTGGAGTCAGGAGTACCTGAGTTCAAATCCGGCCTCAGACACTTAACACTAACTGTGTGACCTTGGGCAAGTCATTTAACCCCAATTGCCTCACTAAAAAAAATTAAATTAAAAAAAAAGAATTTAACCCTTTAAAAATAATACTATTCCATCTATCTTTCTAACACTATTTGGGGAATTTTGTCAAAGGACTGATTGATTTTGAATTTGTTGATTTTTTTTTCCTTTTGTTTCTTATAAATCAATAGGTCTAATGGTCTGGAAGCTCTGTGATTGAGCCAAAAGCTCTACAGGAATCTTAGACCTTTAGAAGGGGTTATACTTCCCCTGGAAGTGTAGTTTTATTGAAAGTTCTTTGACAGTGGCAATTTAACTCATTGCTTTAAGGAGAGCCTCTCAGCTTGTAAGAATAGACTAATAAGTAAGTAGCCTATGGGTCTTTCAAGCTCTTAGCACACTTTTATGGATAGGATGTCAAGAGGTGTTTCCAGTAGGACAAGCTTAGGTCCTCAACAACTGAATGAAACTGTCAGTATTAAAAGACTTTTTTAATTACCATATTATCGGCTCTGAAAGAGTCATAATTATAGATATTATTTAACTGTTGTCCTCAATCCTGGACTGAATTCTTCTTCTTAGAAAACTAGAATGGAGAGTATACAAAGCCCCCCTTAGAAAGTAGGTTCTGTTATCTTTTTGAGGTCCTTTTGTTATTGATGACTCATGTTTGCTTCTGTTGCTGACAAATTTATCTGAATGTAACACACTAGTCTAATTTCAACTAGGGTTATATCTAACTCCATGATTGATAGGAGATGCCATGGTCAAAACCACAGCTACTACTTTGAGTGCCATGCTTTTGAACCAAAGTAGAGATAATTATGCAAGAATTATGCAACCAAGTTCCAGGAATATCAGTCCCCCTAAGACCACGGAATAGCCAGCATAACCCCACAGACATCATCCAGGAGAGCAACACTTACAGAGAATGAATCTGGCAATTTTCTTTTGCCCTTCTAGAAACCCTGTCCATGACCTGTCCATAAAGTCATAGAAAACTCATAAAAGCTGCCTTAGAAATTTACTCATTAGTCTATTCCAACACTCTGAGGTTTCTTTATAGCAATGAGTCAATTTGATATTGCCAAATGCAGCTCCCACCTCCTGTGCAACTGAAGTTATTGCAGAAATAGGAAAAGAAAGTACTTGGTGGCCAATTTTTTGGTGCTATCTAATGGTTAAACATCAAAAATGGATAATTTGATCAATGGAAATGACACTAAGAGGATATGCTAACATTGATTTTCTCCTGTACTCTTTGGATTACTGTACTACTGCTGAAACCTCCTCTATGTTGTCTCCCTCTGTTGGAATGTGGGCTTTTTGAGAGCAAGCATCATATTGTTTTTTTATTTGTATCCCTATGAAGAACAAAGTACTTTGTACATGATAAGAGCTTGATGAGTGCTTTCTCATTGATTAATTTATTAATTCATTCAATGCTTGACTTGAGTCTAATGCTTTGTTCTTTCCTCCCTTTAAAAACTAAGTTTCTTGGGGGCAGCTAGGTGGCACAGTTGACAAAGCACCAGCCCTTGATGCAGAAGAACCTGAGTTCAAATCCCACCTCAGATACTTAACACTTATTAGCTGTGTGACACTGAGCAAGTCACTTAAACTTCATTGCCCCTCAAAACAAACAAACAGGCAAACAAAAACATCTAAGCCTCTTGATAACAGGCATGATTTCACTTAAGTCATTGGATCTTCAATGCCTATCATATAGAAAGAGGTTATCACATAGAATGATATAATACATCATAATTGATTGATTGGTTCATCGATTAACTGTAATTTTAATAGATATCATTTACCAACACTTTGTCTTAACCTTTTGTTTCTTTATGATGTCTGCCTCTTCTTTATCAGTTTTGCATCAATATTAGTCTGGCTCCTTTATGCTGATGTAATCTCTAGTTTGGTAGATGCTATGACCATATATTCTAAAATTTTCCTTGGTTGTCCTAATCCAAGATGATAGTGAGTTTTGCAGATCCATTCCCTTTAATGATATAATGATTCTTCTGTTTGCCACATGTTCTTTATGGGTTTTCAGTGAGGAATCTAATAAGTTCACATCAGTTAAACTTAGTATTGTAGAAACCGTGTGCTATGAAACGGGAGCAAGCATGTATGGCCCTTAGAAAATCCATTCTCTTCTCCACCATCACATAAACCTAGATGGAGAAGAAAATGTGAAAGAGTAGTAAGGACTCATTGCTCCAACCTCTTGAGCACAACACAGCAAGATTTAATCTATTATCTTGGGATAACCATAGTCTTTGTGGGTCTATAATTCTTTTCTGTGAGCAGAATTATGAAAATGGTACAATCTGGTGAGGGCATCTGCGAGTGCATATGTTTCATAATCATTCTATTTTGAGGGACTGTTGGAATAGAAATAACATATAAGGAATAGGAAGCTTTAAAAGCACAACCAAAGCCTGGAACTCCTTTCTCAGCTGGTGAAGAAAGGGCCCACAAGGTATTTTCAGAATTTTTAAGTGTTAAAAATATACTATATTCCACTATTATACAATGGTCGGGATTTTTGTTACATAACTCTCAAGTATATATTTCATGAAGTATTTGGTTCCAGAATTTCCACAGCAGTTGCCAACTCTAGTTTTTGGTTCTTTCCCACCAAGATATGGTGTGAACTCTTCCTCAATATAGTGTGGACTGTTGTCCAATGTTATGATGGAGTATTGGCTGCTCCTATTCCAACAACAAGTAGCATACAGCCTGCTCATGATTGCAGAATTTATTATAGTTATTTCTGGGATGCAAACTGGTATAGTGGTTGAAAGCTAGTCTTAGAGTCAAGAGGAACATGCTTCAAGTGTTGCCTCTCATATCTATTATATATGTGACTGGGTAAATCATGTACACTATCTGTATCTGAGGTAATTCAAAAGATAGGAGGTACAGGTGACTTTCTCATCTCCATCAATACATAAAATAGCCACAATGGGAAATCCCTATAGTGCCAAAATCACTTTCAAAGACATTTCATTTCCCTCTAAATGCTTTATCTTTATTAGCAACAGTAAGAATAAATTCAATACTTCAAACATTCACTCTATATTGAGTATAGATGTGCCTGAGGAAGAAAGGCAATAATTTGCCTGAGCTCTTTCCCAGACCCCGCCAAATACTTTCAAATAATGCCATAAGAAAATTCCTAGAGAAGCAGAAACAACAAAAAGACAGGGTGAAATCATTTTTCCAGCCAAAGATAACTTAGAAGGTTGTCAGGAAATATCTGTTTCCCTGTGGTAAGAGTTTAGCACAGTCTAACACAGAACAAGCCCCAGCAAACTAGAATCAGGCCTTGGGAGCCACTGAATCAGCAGCAGCAGCAACTGCTTCTGGAACTCTTAGCCCACAGATAGCAAGGGGGTTCAACAGTTGACCAGAAGGAAATCAGTAGCAGTCTTTTTGCTAACACATGAGGCAGGACTCTGTTGTTTTGCCAATACTAAGATCCAGGTCATAGTCTTGGGTGACAGTGCCAGGCCAAGGATGAGCACAAGCACACCAGAGCTTGCAGCCACAGTGGATTTGTTCATAGTTCCAAGGCAGAAAAATCAGGTTTATGATTGTTTGTAGACCAGAGCACAGGCCAGAAGAGTATTAAAGTTACCTCTTCTTAAATCATACAACCTTGGAAGAACTAAAAACTTACAAATCCCTAGAAGTATCTTTAAAAACAGCTATACAAACCCCATGAACCTTTGGACAGTGCACTCTCCACCCTAGAAGCAATGCCCCACTTTAACAAAAAGTTAAAAATCAAGCTGGGGAAATGAGCAAACAGAAAAAAAATATATTCTGAACATAGAAAGTTACTACGGTGACAAGGAAGATCAAAGACTCAAGAGAAGGATAAAAAGATAAACAGAAAAGAGACATCATAAGGGATATTAAAAGGTTAAACTGTTGACATCTCTCCATAAAAAGAAGATACTGGTAACTGATAAGAACTTTCTCATTTTAGGGCTGCTAGATGGAGGATTTTTATACAGAGGGTGTAGGTGTGAGTTGAATATGAAGGAACAGTATCTTTAAAAAATAAAAATTAAGTAATGAGAGAGTAATGCACTGGGCAAAAGGGAAAGGGAGAAGTGGAACGGGATAAACTATCTCACATAAAAGAAGCAAGAAAAAGCTTATACAGTGGAAGGGAAGATGGGGGAGGTGCTAAGGAGTGACTAAACCTTTTTCTCATCAGAATTGGCTCAAAGATGGAACAAAATACACACTCACTTGGGTAGAGTAATCTATCTTATCCTGAAGGAAAGTAGTAGGGGAAGGGAATAAGGAGGGAAGGTTGATAGAAGGGAGGAAAGATTGGGAGAGCGGCCATTCAGAAACAAAACATTTTTAGGAGGGATAAAGTGAAAGGAGATAGAGAATATAATAAATGTTATGCTCCCCATGTCATGGGGAGGGAATAGGATGGAGAGAAATCAGTTAGAAATAGTAACTGTGAAAAATTTTTGAAGCAAGTTTGTCTGATAAAGGTTTCATTTCTCAAACACATGAGAACTGAGTTAAATTTATTAAAATAAGAATCATATCCCAATTGATAAATGATCAATAGACATGAACAGTTTCCAGATGAAATAATCAAAGCTATCTATAGCCATATAAAAATTCTCTAACTCACTACTGGTTAGAAAGGTGCAAGTCAAAACAATTCTTGGGTACTACCTCATGCCTATTTGATTGGATAATAGGACAGCAAAGTTGAATGACAAATTTTGCTTAGGATTTGGGGGGAATGAGACATTAATATACTGTTTGTGGTGTTGTAAACTGATTCAAACATTCTGTAGAGCAATTTGGAACTATTGCCAAAGGGGTATAAAACCACTCAAACTCTTTGACCTAGTGATACTAGTTTTTATCTCAAAAAGAGATAAATTACAAAAGGTTAAAAGACCAATATGTACAAATATATTTTGGCAGCTCTTTTCTGATGGAAAAGAATTCAAAATTGAGGGTATGCCCATCAATGGCGGGATGGCTGGACAATTTGTGATATGCAATTTTGATGGAACACTATTGATGATTAGGATGCTCTCAGAAAAACCTGGAAAGACTTTCATGAGCTGATACAAAGTGAAATGTACTGTGTACAAAGTAACAGCAGTATTGTAAGATGTTTAGCTGTGTATGACTTGGCTATTCTCAGTAATACAATGATGGAAGACCAACTCTGAAGGTCTTATAATGAAAAATGTGATCCGTCTACATAGAAAGAACTGACTGTGTCTTAGTTACAGATTGAAGCTTTTTTTTTTTTAGTTTAGTTTTCTTGAACTTTTTTTGTCTGCTTTATTTCACAACCTAACATGGAAATGTTTTGCATGACTGCACATATACAACTTATATTGAATTGTTTGCCTTCTTAAAGGGGGGAATAGGGAGGGAGGAAGGATGGAAGAGAATTTTGAACACAAAATTAAAAAATAGATGTGCCTGCTTCCATCAATGATGGTAACCCACCTTCATTATAAGACAGTTTATTGAGTTATCATTTTTTGACCAAATCTCTAGTGATGAAACTTTCAAGATAATAATCATATTATAGTTAAACTATGGGCCCTTGTTCAAAGCCATTTCTTCTTGGAAGTATCTAGAATCATGGATTTACAGAATATTTGACTTACAAGGGGCCACTAATGTCCTGTTAGGCTAAGCTAATTCTGAACAAGAAAGCCTCAAAAGGTTCTCGTTTAAAGACAATCAGCACATCTCCCCTAAGTCATCTTTTTTCCTGACTACATTTGCTCAGTTCCTTTAACCACTCCTCACTTGATGTTATTTTCAGTGTCTTCATAATGTTCTCTGAAATCATTAGCAGACTGTTCTAAAGTGTAGGGTTACCACTGTGGTATGATGAAACCTTGCAAAAATAATAATAAAATACTTCCTCAAAATTCTCTTTAAAAAACGGTGTTCACATGCATTATCTCTTTTGATCCTCACAACTCTATGATGCAGGCAAGACTGGTTTGATTATACCATATTAAAGATAAAGATAGAAGAGCTCAGGAAAGCTACGTGACTTGTCCAAGATCAATGAGCTAGTAAATGGAATAGCTGGAGCTCCCATTATCATACTATTATATCGAACTAAATACTAAACCCAGTTTCCCTCATGACTTTTTCCATTTCTGTCCCAATCATTTTACCCAATCATTCAGTCTTGGAAATGGTTAGTCTTCAGTGACTCCCCTTTCACTTGCATATTCCCCTTTCTATATTCCATTATTATTTTACCAGATATAAAATCCACAATCATTAACCTGTCATTCAAGGCCCTCCACAACCAATGCTCCAAACTTATATAATATTTTATCCATATATAAATACACTTTTTAGCTAAAATTGCTAAATGACTGACACCTGAAAATAATTTGTTGATTACTTTATCCTTGCAATTTCTTTCCTTGCATTCTGGAATATCTTCTCCCTTGTACTCTACCTATTTGAAGTCTAAATTTTCTTTAAATCCTGCCTAGTTCTTTTGTGAAGTTTTTACTAAGAATCAACCTGAAGTACCTACTGACATTTAAATATTCCCCCTGTAGGCAGTGATGTTGGACATTTTGTCCTTTGCATATGCTGTCTTGTTATTAATAGCAGTAATTTCATCGGTTTTGTCTCTTCAACCAAATTCTAAGGTTCTATAGCTCAGGGGCTGGGCTTAATGTTTCTTTGTGTCAAGCTAGGTCAGGGTTTTGCTCCAGTGCATAATTGTTGACTGGTTAAATTTATAATTTCTCGGAGAAGTAGCATCCTATGATTAATTAATTGAATTGATTGAATGAAGTGTCTATGTGTGCATACACATGTGATTGTATAAAAGTAGGTAAAAGAGAAAGAACATGATGAATTTGATGTGTAAAATGAAGATACCAATTCTGATAAAACTATAAAATTTTTCAGAAGCTAATAAGATAATCAATAAATATTCATTTAGTCTACTATGTTCCAGGCCTTATGGTAAGTTATGGGGATATAAAAAGAGGGAAAAGACAGTTCCTGACATCCAGTGACTAACAGTCTAATGATGCAGAAATATACCAACAAAAGTTTTAAGCTCTTGAACTCATGACAGGATCGCTCCAAAAAACATCCAAATAATGCCATAGGACTATGCCTGGAGCAGCAAAACCCAGAGAAGTATGTGCTGAGATCATTTTCCAACCAAAAACAGTTTAGAAGGTCAGAAGGAGGCGGCTGCTCTGCTAAGGCAGGAGTGGAGCCCAACCCCACAGTCACCCTGACACAGATCCAGTCTCAGGCAGGCCAAGCCTCGGAAAGAGACCCCAAGAGCCTCTGAATCAGCTGCAGTGCCAGTGTCATATGGAAATAAGCTCACGGTCTGGTGAGAGGTCTGAGAGGTTGGCAAAAGGGAGATTACAGTGGTCTCAGCTGGTGCTGAGGTGGAATTTAGGTTTTTCATTCCTTCTGGGAACCAGGAAGTCGGCTTGAGTAGCAGTGGCCCAGGTGGGGGAAGGGCACAGGCTTGTCAGAGCTAACAAACAAAGGACATAAAGTTTTGCTGTCTGGTTAATTAGCAAGTTGGCCTGTGGTTATCTATGGATCAGGGAATAGGTCAGGTGGGTAAAGAACCTGCCCTTCCTCAAATCATACCACCTGGGACCCCCTGAAACTTGGGACAATGCAGCTTAGGAACAGTGCCCCATTTTAAGGAGTTAAAAGTCAAGTAAAAGACAGGCAAGATGAGCAGACAGAGAAAGGTGAGGACCATAGAAACTTTCTTTAGTGACAAGGAAGATTGGCATTCCCCCTCAGAAGAAGATAGCAAACTCAGGGCTCCTACATTCAAAACTTCCAAGAAAAATATGAATTGGTCCCAGGCCATAGAGGTGCTCAAAAAGGACATTGAAGATAAAGTAAGAGAGGTAAAGGAAAAATTGAAAGAGAAATGAGGGTAATGCAGGAAAGATATCAGAAAAAAGTCAACAGCTTGAAAAGCCAAATGGAAAAGCTCTCTGATGAAAATAATTGCCTAAGAATTAAGGTTGAACAAATGGAAACTAGTGACTTTTTGAGAAATCAAGACACAACAAAGCAAATCCAAATGAATAAAAAATAGGGCAATGTGAAATATCTTCTTGGAAAAACTGCTGACTTAGAAACAGATCTAGGAGAGATAATTTGAAAATTATTGGACTACCTAAAAACCATCATCAAGGAAAGAGCTTAGACATCATCTTCCAAGAAATTGTCCTGATATTCTAGAAGCAGAAGGTAAAATATAAATTGAAAGAATCCACCAATCACCTCCTGAAAGAGATCCTAAAAGTAAAACTCCCAGGAATACTATAGCCAAATTCCACAGCTCCCAAGTGAATGATAAAATATTGCAAGCTGCCAAAAATAAAGAATTCAAATACCATGGAGCCCCAGTCAGGATAGCACAAGATCTAGCAGCTTCTACATTAAAGGATTGGAGGGCATGGAATATTATGCTCCAGAGAGCAAAGGAATTGGGATTACAACCAAAAATCACCTATCCAGCAAAACTGTGTATAATCTTTCAGAGTAAGACATGGAACTTCAATGAAAAAGAGGACTTTCAGGTACTCATGATGAAAAGACTTGAACTGAATGGAAAATTGACTTTCAAATACAAGACCCTAGAGAATCATAAAAACAAAAAACAGGAAAAATAAATTGAGGGATGTTAAAAGATTAGATGGTACATCTAACTCATAAGAACTTTCTCAGTACTAGGGCAGATGGTAGAAATAAATTTGGACAGAGGGAACAGGTGGGAATTGATTATGAAGGGATGAAATCTGCAAAGTATTTATTTTTTGTTTTTCTCTCTTTGTGGGGTGTTTGGAGTTGGGTGACATGCCTAGAGTTATACAGTGGGAGAGTGTCTTGTGTCTGAGGCTAGATTTGGGCCAGATCCCTCCTGTGTCCAGGGTGGGTTCTTTGTCTACTGTGTCACCTAACTGCCCCATGATCACATCTTTAGGTTAAAATTTAGGGGTGAGAGGAATGCGCTGGGGGAGGAGGAAGGGCAGAGGTAGCATGGGGCTGAAATCCCACATGAAAGAAACAGAAAAGGGTATATTGAGTAGGGGGAGAGATGGGGGAGAAGCAGGGCAGTAAATGAACTTTACACTCATCAGATTAGGCTCAAATACCTTAATTTCATCAGAGTTGGCTCAAGGATGGATTAACATATACAAGCAGTTGGGTGGAGTAATCTATTTAAAGTGGGCAGTAAAGGAGCCTAACTCTCATCAGAATTGGCTCAAGGAGGGAATAACATACACACTCAATTGGGTGGGGTAATCTATCTATCCCTGCAAGAAAATAGTAGTAGAAAGGGATAAAGAGAGAGGGGCAAAAGAAGGTAGGGAAGATTGGGGAGGGGGGCAGTCAGAAGCAAATCACTTTTGAGGAGGGATAGGGTGAAAGAAGATAGGTGATAGAGTAAATATCATAGAGAAGGGAACAGGATGGAGGGAAACAGTTAAAAATAGCAACTGTGCAAAAGAGAAAAGGGAAAAATTGTACAAAAAAATTCATAGCAACTCTTTGTGGTGGCTAAGAATTGGCAACCAAAGGAATGTCCATCAATTGGGGAATGACTGAAGAAGCTTTGGTATATGATTGTAATGGAATATTATTGTGCTATAAGAAACCATAAGCAGGGTAATTTCAGAAAAACCTGGAAAGATTCATATGAACTGATGTACAGTGAATTGAGCAGAACTGGGAGGACATTGTACACACTGACAGCAGTATTGTTCTACGAGCAATCGTGAATGACTTGACTATTCTCAGCAACACAATGATCCAAGACAATTTGAAAAGGCTAATGTTGAAGCATACTATCCACTCCCTGAGAAAGAACTGATATTGATTGAACACAGACTTGTGAGATTTAGAGCACTACAAAACTGTTGAGAAAGATATTGCAGGGAAGCTCCATCATGAGGAAAAAAACATGTGACATGGAAGCCATGTGACTTTAGCATCCAGAAGTTACCGTCTGTTAGTTGTGTCAATCAAAGTTACCAATTAGCTTGGAGCTCTGTGTGTGTGTGTGTGTGTGTGTGTGTGTGTAGACAGTCCTGTTTCCTGTTTCACAAGAGGTTCTGGGAGAAGCCTTTGAGGCAAGGCCTTTCAGTTCCTGACCTCAGCTTGGCAGGTCAGATGCTGAGGTCTCTTAGAGATAGTTAGATGAAAATTGATTTTTACTTCTTTCTGTCCTCGCCAACTTCTGATGCACTTTAATAAATACTTAAAAGTCTAAACTCTTGCTAAAGCTTCTAATTTAAGGTGACCACTCATTAGATGTTAGTCATCATAGCTAGAACTTTAGGCCTTTACAGCATGCTATTTTGCACTTTTCTTTTTACTTGAGTCTTTTTGTGTAAAATTACTAATATGGTAATGTTTTACATAATTGCACATGTATAACATATACTAATTGCTTGCAATCTCTTGGAGGGGGAAGCATAAGGGAGGGAAAGAGAGGGATAGAATTTTGAACTCAAAACTTTAAATAAATGAATGAATGAATAAGAAATCCCACAATAAAAACAGACTAAAAAAAGAGTATTTGTGGATGTTACATATATAACCTATATCAGATTGGTTGCTTTCTTGTGGAAGGGGGAGGAAAAGGAGGGAGGAAGAAAAATTTGAAACTCTAAATCTTATGAAAATGAATGTTGGAAACTACCTTTACATGTAACTGGAAAAAATAAAATAAATGTTAGTTATAAAAAAAAATAGATAAAAAATATTTCAAAAAAACCCAAAGAAAGCTGTATAGAGGATAAATAGTAAATAATTAACAGATGTAATACAATGGAATTAATAGGTTTGGGGAAAGTTTCCTGTAGTTTAGATTTTAGTTGTGATTTATAGGAAGCCACGGAAGTCAGGAGTTTATGCCTATTCAATATTTACTAAATCTTACAACACTCTATCAGTGTCAGCTGGCATTCTTACTTATCTGTGCCTGACAGCCCCCACCTCCACCCCCAAACTCCCACAGGTATTAAGCCTATATAGGAGAGTATTTGAAGACAGGGTAGATGAAAGAAAAGAGGGGAGAAACCAAGGAACATAAGGGGAGAAGTTACAGTTCATGTTACATTCATCTTTCTATTAATTAAATGGAACATTTCATCCAACTAGCACCTCTGTAGTACCTTTGTGTGTCGACTGCTCATAGAAATACAAAATATGGATGACAGGGTCCCTGTCTTTTTTGAACCTGTTTAATATCAGGTATTAAACATAATAAACACCTTAAAATGATAAATTGAATGGACAGTAGTTGGGATTAATTAAATGGAAAGTAAAGGAAGAATGATTTTTTTCATTCAAAGAAATGTACTTAACCATTATTCTGGAGGGTAGAGAAAACCAGTTAAAGGATTGGCAACTGGATGAGGAAGAATTTTTTTTTGTTTCCTTGTTGTTGTTTGTTTGTTTGTTTGTTTTACTGACTATATCCTGAGTAAGGGAAATTGGATTTTTCTACAGAGATGTTCAGTCTTTCAGAAGGGACTTCAGGCTTTCTAGTACATTGACAGAAGCCAAGGACATTAGCCAATTTGGCATAAGAACATCTTTGACTCTACCAAGTCAAAATATGGTTGTGTGTTATGGATCTCTTCCCTGCCTAGGGCATCCCAGAAGGTAGGTTCAGAGAGTCACAAGAGTAAAGGTGCAAGTCTGCCAAATTCCAGTGAGAATGTAACCACTGACAATGAGAGATTCCAGGGACACATGGGAAAAGCTAATAGCACCATTCCCTGGGCAATTCAGGGAAAAAAAAATGAAATATCTTTTGCTCTATCAATATAGATATACAATATTGAGAGATATATGTTTGTATGTATGTATATATATGTATATATATAATATATATATACACATAAATACAAATATATATGCATATGTATATCTGATATGTATATATACATATATATATTCATATTCTTTAGTGACTTTTAAATGAAAACATAACAATCCTATGTTGTTTATTTCACTTCCTTTTTGCTCTCCTACCCTTCATCAAATATTTTACCATTTCTTTCCCATGTTTTGCTGCTCCCCTTTTTTCTTTCTCCTATGCCCAGCTATGTTTGCTTGACTCTTTTGTTCTATTGTAATAAATCTTCAATAACATTATTCTTTTCCAAATATATTATGCCCCTACTAAACTGAAATATTTATCTTCTCATATGTAGCCAATTGTTTCCTGCCTCTGTGCCCTTTTTAAAATATTTTCCCTTCATCTGTAGTATCCTCTCTAACATTTATCAGATTACTACTCATCCTCTACAGACCATGTTCTCTAAGAAGCCTTCCTTGATTCCCCTACAAGGCAGTGCCTTTTCACCATCAAAGCCTTCATCTTACATGGAAACTCTGGTATGTCCATGTAGCATAGCTTGGTAAAATGGACAGAATGTTAGCTTTGGATGTAGAAGTCATTGATTCTAGTTCTGAAAGCACCAAATTGACACAGTGGATAGAACACTGGGCCTGGAGTCAGAAAGATCTTAGTTCTGGCCTCAGATACTTGTTAGTTGTGTGACCCTGGCCTAGTCATTTAACCTCTATATGCTGAAATTTCCGGAATTGTGAAATTAGAATAATAACAGCATGTACTTCAAATTATTGTTATGAAAATTAAGATAATATTGGCAAAGATTAGTTCAGTGCCTGGCACATAGTAGGTGCTATATAAGTGCTTATTTCTGTCCTACCTCTCCCCTACTTACCAAAACTTACTAACTCTGTAAGCATAGTCAAGTCATTAAACTCTTGAACCTAACCTTACCTATTTTTTTAATGGGGATAAGAATATTAAGACTACCTATTTTGAGAGTTATGCTTGTATATTAACTTGGACAAGTCAATTAATCTCCTTGGACTTCAGTTCCCTTATATGTAAGATTAAACTGTTTGGACTTTCTAAGCTCTAGATATATGAAGTTCTATTTACTATTAAAACTATTTACTAAGTGATTTTGGGAGAACTCGACTTCTGTGAGTCATAGTTACTTCATCTGTAAAATGGGAATTTTACTTGTTCTATTTTGCTTTTTTCATTTAACAGTATTTTTTCCCATTTACATATAAAGACAGTTTTTAACATTCATTTTTGAAAGATTTTGAGTCCCAAGTTTTTCTCCCTCCTCTTCTTTCCCCTCCCCCAAACAACAAGCAATCTGATATACATTATACAGCCTTGTTCTATTTCCTTAATGAAATCTGTGGCATTTCCTAAACCATAGCCTTCAATCATTCATTTAATCCTAGCCTCACCTCTCTTAAAAATATTATTGAGTCTCATCAATACCTCCAATCCTTCTCTCTTGCTGTATTCTAAGGGTTGGAGCTTTACAGTAGAGTCATAAACAAATGAATTCACTCGGGTAGGATGTTGATCTTGAAAGATTTGGTTCCCTAAATTGAATGGTTTTTGGAGTAGAAGGCATAACACTAAGAGCTATGTTTGGGGTATTTCCCAAGATTCTGAGTGGAAATCATTACTGTGGACCTTCCATCAAAATGTCACTTACGTCTATTCTGGACTTTGAAGGTCAGAAACTCAGTCTCATTATTCCACACTGTCCTTTGTGTTTGAAGATGATGCAAAAATATGATCATAGAACCAAGACACCTTGAAAAGAGTATTGGATGTTTATTTCATGAATGAAAAAAGATTGTAGGGATGATGTGTTCTGCCTCACCTCCATATGCCTAATTCTTAATAGATTAGATTTGTCTAGCTTTGTGAAGAAGAGATATCACATTGGCTACTGAAGCAAAAAATTGGTGTTAGGATCACATTTTTATACATTAAGCATCTGGACTGTGACAGGAGAAATCTCCCAAGCAATAGTTTTAAATACATTCCTGTGCTGTAATGGAAGAAGTCCTAGTCTGGGAGTTTAAGAGACAGATATTCTAGTCCATTTCTAAAACTAAAATCACTGTGTGACCTTAAGCAAGTCACTTGTCTCCTCTAGGCCGCCTTGTCCTCATCTGTAAAATGATGATCTCTAACTTTCCTGTCAGTTAGGTAGTCAGTGTGACTGCCTTAAAATGTTTTGGTTCTATACCCACTCCTTTAAATGAATTCCTTAGGTGAAACAAAAATGACAGTCCAAGTCAGATAGTTTTTACCTGTACCTTCCTGATGACAAAATTGGCAGAAATTTCTCATCTACTTTAGTGTGTTTTACACACCAAAAGAGAGGAAGTTAGATTGCCTTTGGGGAAATATAGTCCTCTTAGTTAGCCCAAACCTCCTCTTGAAAGAGATTCCAAGTTTTTAGCCTCAATATTTCCCAGTGATGTTATAGGAGAATACTACAATTTCCAAATAATTTAAATTAAGAATGACTCAAAGATCTATGCAGAGTTGACTGGTGGATGTGAGCAGAACTACAGCATGTTGTAGATGAGGAATATGAGGGAGATGTAAGATTAAAAAAAGTCATCATGGGAAACGTATAATTAGATTAAAAAATGATGGGTCAGTCATTCAAGAAGAATGAAGGATAATAATAAGATTTCATATTCCATTGGTATACAGTACATGTGATATAAAGAGAATATAAGGGATATCCCCAACAAGTTCATTAAAAGGCAACCTATGATTTATTTCTGCAAGGAAATAATGGATTTATACCAGACAGGTAGGAATGCATGGGCTATAATCTCCAACCCCAGAGGAAACCCCAACATCTATGACATTGAAAATATAACTAGAGCACACATACATCCTATGTAAGCAAAAAATGCACAACCTCAGTCTGAGAGGAAGGAATTTCTTATTAATGTAAAAGGACAAATTAGAAAGTCAAGGAGTGAAAGGTCAGGAAGAATTTAAAAATAACTGTGGAAATGATATGACAGGTGATAGGGACTAGATAAAGTTTCCTATTTTCACATTGTAATATTTCTAGGAAGTAGGTAGTGCAATTATTTTGTCTCCGTTTTACGGATGAGGAACCAATGGCTAAAAGAGGTCAAACCACTTGCTTATGGTCACATTGCTATTATGTGATTATTAAGAAAAAGGAATATAGAAGAATTAAGCAAATATTTTCTTTCATTGCAAAAGGACTTTGAAATAAAAATCCCCTTACAAACATAAGGTTTCGTCATCATTGTCAACAACAACAATAACAATAATACACACATACATACTTCACATTTTAAGCCTCCATTTCCAAATTACATTTCTGTGCATGCAAAAATGAATAGTCTGAAATAAAACTAGAAATATCAAATTGTTTTCCACCTCAAGCTAGAAAGACATAGGTATCTGATCGTGTTACCCTCCTCCTCAGAAATCTTCAATAGCTCCCTGTTTCATCTAGGATAAAACGCAGAGTCTTTAGCTTAATATTTACAGCCTCAACCACCCAGCTTCCCCTCCAGTCTTAGTTTGTGTTACTTGTACCCTTCATGCTTCCACTATCTGGGTCATGATGGTATTTGTCTCTTCTCTGTGTTTGGAACCCTATGCTCTGCATCTCTGCCTTCATACAATTGCTACTCCGAGTTTGAAAACTACTGCTTTCTCTCTTCCACCTCTGAGAATGCGTATCTTTCTTCAAAGCACACTTCAATTCTCACTTCCTGAAGGAAGCCATTCCTGACACCCCCTCAATTATTAGTGCTTGTTCACTCTTGAAACTACATTATATTTATTTTATATGCTTTTGTATAATAAGAAGAATAATGATAATAGGAATCACTATACAACACTTTGAGGTTCTCTAAGCATTTCATGAATGCTATTTTACTTTATTTTATCCTCACAATAATCCTGGGAGGCAAGTGCTATTATTATCTCCATTTAGAGAGGAGAGAACTGAGCCAGAGAAGTTAAAAGTCTTTCCCAGATTCTTACAACTAACTAAGTGTTAAGTAAGAATTTGAGCTCCTTGAGGGCAGGGACTACATTTTTATATTCCTAGCATTCAAGAAAGCACTATCACATGGGAATTACTTATCAAATGTTTACTAAATTTATTGATCAATGAAAAAATGTATATGAATTTACCTTCCTTAATTCTATTCAAAAGCATCTAGACATAGTGTATAGAGAACCAGCATCAAAGTCATGGAGATCTCTTTCAGATATAGTCTCAAACACATTCTGCCTGCATATCTTTGGGCAAATGTTAACTCAGGTCTTCCTGAATTTATAAACTGTACTCCTTCCCCAAGTTCTCAGGTTTGAATGAGGATTCTTTTGGTTTTGTCTTTATGTTCTAGAAGCTATCAAAGCGGTTTGTATATTCAAGACACTTTAAAAAGTTTGTTAAATTAAGTTTAGTCTACTTCCCTTATTTTGCACATGTGGAAACTAATACCAAATAATGAGAAATGATTAGTTCATGGTCCTACATTGAGTAGCAGAGCCAGAAATAAAAGTCAGTATTATAGATACAAAATATGACTTCTTAGACAATTTCCATAGCATCATCTTTGAAATGCATAATGGTAAGACAGGACTCCTGGGAGCCAGCAGATCCCTCAATGTGGACAACATCCATTTTTCTCCATTGAGCTTCAGGTTTGATGACTTATATCAGATGTCTATGTACGGTATTGTCCAAGCATCTGATTTAAAGATGTGAAGATGAAACTATATTAATAAGGAACTTACTTCAACACTTTAACGATTGGTGGTTTCCTCATTGCAGGTGTTGATTCTACCAACATTAGTCACTGTTCCTCTATGAAGCCTTTTGTATTATCTTATTATTCTTATTATCTGAGCCAAAAGTAATTTTTCCTTCCTCTGAATTCACCACTCTCCATATTGTATCATTTACTTGAAATTAGTGTTTTTATTTACTGTCTTCAGCTTTTGTATCCATTTCTATTTAAATGTTCTACTCTCATTGAATTTTTCACATTAATTTTCCTCCTATATTTATTAATACATTAAAAATTTTATTAAATATCTACTATATCTAGGGAACTGAGGGAAATTAGATATGGGTAAAACATGCCCTCAACTTTCTTGAAGCTTAGATTCTAGTGGGGGTAATTCATAAATTCTAGTTAATAAACTTTGGTTAAGCACATAATATGTGCAAGGCACAAATGAAATTACAGGTCCAGTACCTTTCCCTATCTCCTATAGCAGAGATGTCAAACAGGCAGCCATGGGGCACATGAGACCTTCAACATGGCTGTTGAACCACCAGTATTAAGTAAAATGCTATTGGTAAATATTTTAAAAAATTAACAAAAATACAATAAAATAAAACATAAATAGCATTGCATTTTAAAACTAAGTTTATATGCAACCCAAAGGGATCTTTATAGATGGACTAATGCTTGCTGGTTTCTTTTTGTTTTGACACCAGTGCTTCTAACATTTTATACTTTATTAGGATTTTTCTCCTTAACAACTCTGATAGTAAAGAAAGATTACCTTAAATTTAATATTTTTTAAAAGAAGAAGAGTAGTAACATGCCTAGAGAAGTTAAGTGACTTGACCATGGTCTTATAGCTAATAAATGGATGATGTAAGTAGGGTTTTAAAAGGGTCCTGTGATTCCTTGTTTTATGATATTTCCATCATAATAGAAGCTAGACATTAGCCTCAAAGCAGCTAATATAGATAAAAAGTAGAGATGTACATGGACCTATTTGTGGGATAAAACCTTCAAGTCTAGATAATATAGTAGAATCATTCAATTTAATCCTTTTCAGTGAAAATGTATGTGAGTGGTCAATATCAATTAAAAATAAACACCCCTCATAACTTTATCTATTTCAGTATGGGTCAGATATTCCTTTCACTATGATTTTAGTGCCAGCAATTCAATTAAAGGAAGAAAAAAAGAATCAGGCATTGCAATAAAATTTAGTATTTGAAATAGCTTAATAAAATGAACATAATCTCAAAAGTGTTTTTTCCTCTCCAATGTGCAAGTTTTAATTACTCCATTTTATATTAAAAGAACTTGTTAAAAATGTCTAATTGCCACTTCCAAACGAGTGATATGTTTGGCTTTCTGGGTCTCCTCTGTCTTTAAAACACTTTCAGTCTGTATTTATTGGCCTTACAGGAAGGAACCAAAGCCATTTAACAGTGGCAATTAGTCCTCAATGCAGATATATCAGGAAAGAAAAAAAAAAGTAAAGGTCTTGTGGGGGAAGGGAGAAATTTTATTGCTAACTAAAAGGTTTTAAAATAACAAGCCTTTGTCCATGTTTCTATACATATAGGTGTGTGCTTGTTAGCATATATACATACATATATATATATATATATGTGAGTCTATACATGTATATATATATATATATATATATATATATATATACAAATATGAAACATCTATAGTTAGATGCATCTAGAGAGTGATATAGATATAGATTTGACATTGATACAGATATAGATATATTTTATGTCTCCCTATCTATATCTTAAGCTCCTTGAAGGCAAGGGACATTTCCCTTTCTCTTTGTTGCCCAGTGACTCACAAAGGGCCTGACAGAGTAGGTGCATAATAAATGCTCACTCATTTCTTAAGTGCGTAAAAGTAGGACAAAGATTTACTTGAGCCAATGAGCAAAGTTCATTTCTATTTGGGGGGGATCAGACAATGACTTCAGAGATAAATCATATTTGGAATTAGGTATTAAAATTTGGATAAACTTCTCAAAATTTAATCCCAACCCAAATTGGCCTTCTTGCAAATAAATAAATATGAATCTCTATTTCTTATCTCACTGCATTTTTTTTAAGATGACCTTCATGTCTATAATGTATTTAATTAGCTCACCCACATGACTAGAATAAATTCCTGCCTCTTTGAATCCTTAGTATCAGGCAAACCTCTGCTCTGATGACATTGAGCTCATGAAGCTTATATCGGTTTCCCCAGGTGCTAGTATTTCTTCCATGGAAAAATGGGAGCTGGATTGAAAATCATGGAATGATATACTTAGAGGATTAAGGGAATTTAGAGATCATCTGGTCTGATCCCCTCAAGAGGTGAAGTCATTGGTTGGTTCAATGTCATAGAAACAATATGTAGTAGAATAATGATTCTAACTCAGGTCTTCTGACTCCAAATGCAGCCAGCTGTCTCAACTGCTTGAAAGGTTCAGCTCCCAAACTTACTATTAGCTATCTAAAATCTGGTCAGTTAGATTTTGAGTCTGATCTTCAGATTCATGACCTGTGCAATGGAAAAAATATACACACTTCTTAATTCACAAGATTGTTGTCAGGAAATTGCTTTTGTGATGTAAATGTTTAAAGTTATAAAAAGTGACTTTTAGTATTATTACCAAAAGTTGCATATAAACTTTATTTGCAGAATAAATTCCCTCTGCAAAAAGTTTTCAGAAGCCCCATAAAAATAATTTCCTGTCTTTAAAATATATCTTCCCTTGTGTTCAGGGTAACATGAAACAGATATAATAAAGGCAAAGGAATACTACATAGGACTAGGTTTCTGTGTAGTATTAGGGTATGAATTTTTTTAAGGTTGAGTCTCCTCTGGCCTTTTTGTTTATTTTGGTTTTGAATGAAGAGACTTGAAAAAAAAATGTCACTAAAGAAAAGTGAGACATAACCTGATTATTATTTTAAGTGTAACAAAAGATTTTCTACCTTTTTTGTGTAAACACTCTAATTTTAAGGAAAATATAGCAACATAGGACATGTTAGGTCTGGTGAAGTTCAGTGGTCAAATTAAGGGGGGGTTGCTCCCTAAATTTGAGTTTCCTTTAAACTTTGAGACCCAAGACAAATGGTCCTCCTAGTCCATAGCCCCTCCCTCAATGGTCTAATTATGAGGCATATAAAAAAATGTAAGTGACTGGATATGGAGCAGCCTCTTCAGCTACTGACCATCTTTAATTATACCCAGCCAGGACCCATTTTGGTTATTGATTTCCCTGTTCATTTCAATTCTCTTGCACGAATATTTATCAGGTAGCTGGAAACTTCTTTCAAGGCCACATATACTGAATTATGTAGAAAAAAGATGAAAACTAACTCACTCCCTGTCCTCAGTGACTTTATATTCTAATAAGGGGGGGGAACCCCTACACATATATGTGTAACTAGTAAAAATAGGATCAGATCTTTGAATCCATATCTTCAGCCTCCAGATCAAAATAAAAACAAACGTAGATATGTAGATGAATCCACAACATTTAAGCTTTTAAGGGTGTTTTCCCCCACCTTCTAGGTTTACAAAAGCCCCCAGCTAGTTTTAGGGACTTTGGTCAACAACATAGAGTGACTCAGCACCTTTGGGTTAGAAGGGAACTGGGAAATCATTTAGTAGTCAATATTTATAATGGTTGTTTCTTCCTTCCTTCCTTCCTTCCTTCCTTCCTTCCTTCCTTCCTTCCTTCCTTCCTTCCTTCCTTCCTTCCTTCCTTCCTTCCTTTTTCTTTCTTTCTTTCTTTCTTTCTTTCTTTCTTTCTTTCTTTCTTTCTTTCTTTCTTTCTTTCTTTCTTTCTTTCTTTCTTCCTTTCTTTTTCAGGTAGCAAGTATATACTAGCATCTGGTTTTAGATAGACATTCTTCTTCCCCCAAAAGTTATTATGCAATAATTGATGGAAGAAGAGAAGGAGGAGAAGCAAATGTCAGACTGTGACTTTCCTAGGGGAAAGGAATACTCTGGTTCACTTTTGCTAGCTTTTGCTAGCAAAGGCTAAGTCAATAGAAAAAGCCATTTTTTTTCAAACCAATCACTTTCTATTTGACTAGAAACCACTTGTTCTTGATGAATTGATTGGTTATTGAATTATTAGTAACTAATCTTCAACTCAAATAATCATGACAGCATAAAAGCATTGAACCATATGATCATAATAATATAGAATGAGAAGAGACTTTAGAAAATATTGGTTTTCCCCTCCACAGAATCATGTCATGTCACCTTTAAATTTGATACATATGTTATCTGTCTTCATTAATCAATCAATATAGCTCCTGTCAATAAGGATGTCATGTTCTAATTCATCCAAGTTACTTATGAAACCATTTAGGAGTATATGGTAAAGGACATGTCAAAGCTGATAGTGAACCTTTATTTCAAATTTATTCTGATCAGTCTATTCATGGATATTATGGATAGTATGATCTCTTATGTCCTTTCTAGTTCTCAGAGATTAGATGATTTTATATAATAAAACAGCTTATTCCTTCTGAAGAAATGCTAATGGAATCTCCTACAGGAAATATACTCTGACTATCCCCTTCTGTCCTCTCCCTCAATTGTTAGCACTACTACCCTCCGGAAACTTAATGCTGCATGTATGTATATCCCTTCCGTAGAATTTGAGCTCCTTGAGGGCAGGGACTACATTTTTATATTCCTAGTATTCAACAAAGCACTATCACATGGGAATTACTTATCAAATGTTTACTAAATTTATTGATCAATGAAAAAATGTATATGAATTTGCCTTCCTTAATTCTATTCAAAAGTATCTAGACATAGTGTATAGAGAACCAGCATCAAAGTCATGGAGATCTCTTTCAGATATAGTCTCTAACACATTCTGCCTGCATATCTTTGGGCAAATCACCTTTCAGTGCCCCAGTCAACTTTCTAAAATTCTAAGTTAAAGAATAGTTTTAGACCTGCATTTGTGGAGAAATTCTCTTAAACCTAATTGAGTCTTCTGTCTATTTTGAAAGAAGAGGTATGTTCTTTTCCCAATCTTCAGTAGCCTTTAAAAAAATAAAACAGCCTAACAATTATAAAATTTGTCACTCCACTAAGAATACTTCTGAATAATTCTTCACTCTTCCATTTGCAAGTGTATGAGGTAGTATATTTATCCTCTCTGGGTATCCTCAACTATTAAATGAGGGAACTGGAATAAATATCTCTCAAAACCTTTGATCTTAAGGATACATGGAGTTTTTATTATATATCTTAGATGATTATCACCTAGAAGAAGGATTAGATTTGCTTAATCCTAGAACCTAATAGTAGAGGATCAACAGGTAGAAGATTCAGATTGGGGGCGGCTAGGTGGCCCAGTGGACAAAGCACCGGCCCTGGATTCAGGATGACCTGAGTTCAAATCCAGCCTCAGACACTTGACACTTACTAGCTGTGTGACCCTGGGCAAGTCACTTAACCCCCATTGCCCTGAAAAAAAAAAAAAGAAGAAGATTCAAATTAAGCCATGATGTATGGGCCAGGTCGGCAGTGATAACTAAGTCTAAGAGAAATTAAAAAAAAAATAGAATGGACTTCCTTATGAACCAGTGGGCTTCTGCCTATTGCAGTTCTTCACATGAATGCTGGGTTATTATTTATTAGTATAGATTTCTCTAGATGGCCTCTGAGGTGTATTCTAACTCTGAATTGCAGAAATTCTGCAATTCTCTAAAAGGCAGCTACTTAAATAACATTGTCTCTTCATACAGCAAGACTATTGTTATTACTTTTGTAGTTGGAAAGAAAACAGGCCCTAAGAGGTCTTTGGAAAAACTGGAGGATACAATGAGCAACTGTTTTTACATATACTGCAGGTATTTGCTCAGACAAAATATGAAATGTTAGTGCCATTTACAATTTCCTGATGGGAATTTTTTCTACAATGCCAAGCTGCAGAGCTGGCTCATTTCTGCCTATTTTTGTCTTCCTCAGAAAGACACTATGCAACTGGAATTTCATCTGTATCAGTAGTCTGCTGCCAAATTTGGAGATTGCTGACAAAGGATCAATTTAATTTACTGCCTATCTTGAAAGACCATTTAAATGGTAGTAATTAAGAAGCAAAAATATAGCATTGGAAATGTACCAGAGTGTAGATAGTTTAAAACCAATCCATTGTTTATAGTGTCCCAGCACAAAGCCAAAATATTGAATGGAAACTATATATGATATTAGAGAGCACACTTTTGGACACTGATTCAGGCTGGTGAGGTCAGCCTCTTCATCCAAAATGGGTGGAGAGTAGGGGAACAAGCTTATAAAATCAGAGACAACTAAATTTACTGTGAAATCTTTCTGTCTGTCTATTTATCTACATATAGATCTATGCACATATGGACATGAAAGTATAAATGTATATTTGCATGGATAATACATGTGTATAAGGACATATGAACACATACACACATTCTGACTTTCAATAATTTTTTAAGATTATAGCTGTACAATAATATTAAGACAATTTCCACATTAATCATGTTGGGAAAGAATTAGAAAAAAAGGGAAAAACCTAGAGAAAGAAACATTTTTTAAAAAATTAAAAAATGAAAATAGTATGCTCCAATCTGCATTCAGACTCCATAGTTCTTTCTCTGGATGTGGATAGCACTTTCCAATATGATCATTTTGGCATTGTCTTGGATCATTGTATTGCTAAGAAGAGATAAGTCTATCATAGTTGATTATCACAAAATATTTCTGTTACTATGTACAGTGTTCTGATTCTGCTCACATGACTCAGCATCACATCAGTTCATGGTAAGTCTTTCCAGGTTTTTCTGAAATCTACTTGCTCATCATTTCTTATAGCACAATAATATTCCATTGCATTCTTATACCTCAACTTGCTCAGACATTTCCGAATTGATGGACATCCCCATGATTTCCAAATCTTTGCCATCACAAAAAGAGCTGCTAAAATATTTTTGTGCATACAGTCCTTTTCTCATTCTTAGGTTCTCTTTGAGATATAGAACTAATAATGGTATTACTAGGTCAAAGGATATACAAAGTTTTATAGCCCTTGGGGCATAGTTCTTGAATTGCTCTTCAGAATGTTCACAACTCCACCAACAATGCATTAGTGGGGGCAGCTAGGTGGCACAGTGGATAAAGCACTGATTCAGGATTCAGGAGGACCTGAATTCAAATCCAGCCTCAGACACTTGACACTTACTAGCTGTGTGACCCAATGCAAGTCACTTAACCCTCATTGCCCTTCAAAAAACAAACAAAACAAAACAATGCATTGGTATTCCAGTTTTCCCACATTTATCATTTTCCTTTTCTATTATATTAGCCAATCTGATAGGTGTGAGGTGGTAACTCAGAGTTGTTTTAATATGCATTTCTCTAATCAATAGGGATTTAGAGCATTTTTATATGACTATAAACAGCTTTAATTTCTTTATCTGAAAACTACCTGTTCATATCCCTTGATCATTAACAATTGGGAAATTATTTGCATTCTTATAAATAAATTTGATTTAATTCCTTATATATTTTAGAAATGAAAGGGGCAGCTAGGTGGCACAGTGGATAAAGCACTGGCCCTGGGTTCAGGAGTAGATGAGTTCAAATCCAGCCTCAGACTCTTGACACTTACTAGTTGTGTGACCCTGGGCAAGTCACTTAACCCCCATGGCCCCACAAAAAAGAAAGAAAGAAAGAAAGAAAGAAAGAAAGAAAGAAAGAAAGAAAGAAAGAAAGAAAGAAAGAAAGAAAGAAAGAAAGAAAGAGAGAAAGAAAGAAAGGAAGTCTTTATCAGAAACACTGGTTGTAAAATATGTTTCTCAGCTTTCTACTTTCCTCTTAATCTTGATTGAATTTGTTTTGTTTATGTAAAACCTTTCTTAACTTAATGTAATCAAAAATAGCCATTTTGCATTTCATAATGTTCTCTATCTCTTGTTTCATCATAAGTTATTTCCTTCTCCATAGGTGTGACAGTTAAACTCTTACTTTTTGAAGTTGCCTATGCTATCACCATTTATGTCTACATCACATGCCCATTTTAACCTTATCTTAATATAACTTTAAAGAAATTCTACAAAGCTCATGTAATTCTCTGAGCAATTCATGATTGAAGTGTTCAAAGCAGCTACATGGAACCTTTTAAAAAAACATACACACATGTGTGTGTGCTTGTGTGACTTTTCATTGCATAGGTCCTCTGGCCCAACACTAGCTTTGTTCTATATGAGTATTTTTCAGAAAACTCTTTTTATTGCTAAATTTTGTGAAAGACAGAAGCTTCAAGTATTATTTTATTGATTTTTTCAAAAAATTCACCATTGCAAGAGTTTCCTTTCAATTTTATTTC
Organism: Dromiciops gliroides; assembly: GCF_019393635.1. NCBI lineage: Eukaryota > Metazoa > Chordata > Mammalia > Microbiotheria > Microbiotheriidae > Dromiciops > Dromiciops gliroides. Next base: position 83,131,716 of record NC_057866.1, on the reverse strand, counting down.
AATTCAATTCATTATAATACTGTATATAAGGATTTATGGGAAGAACTGAGTGAAACAACAATAAATGAGAATTAGATCCTTGTAGGGTGTTAAGGGCTAAAATTCTAGCTAGTCTGTCTAAAATATCTAATGAGTGGTCGCCAATAAATTATAAGCTTTAGCAAGAGTTAGACATTTAAGCATTTATTAAGGAGAATAAGAATTTGGTAAAGGGAGAGAAAGGCCTAGATTCCTATCTATTAAAGGGAGAGCACATTTCTAGCTCCGCTCTCCACCAGAGTCCAAAGGAAAGAGCGAGAGCAAGCGCCAGTCTCTTCCTTCCTCCTCCCACTAGCCCGCGTCACTTCCTGAGGCCAAAGAAAAGACTCCTGGTCTTGTCCTCAAAGACCTTCGTTTCATGAGCGGAACTCTTCTACAGTAAGTCTCCAGCAGGTGGCGTCATTCCAATCGTTACAAGGGGAAGCAAGATTTGCATGTGTAGCTATAATACACAGACAAGTATGAATATAAAAGAGAACGAATTTTAGAAAATGGATCAAGGAAGCATTCATGTAAGAGGTAAGATATATAACTAGGCAATGAACAATCAATGTATATTATTAAAAAATTCAATTCTTTTAAAATTGTACTTTATATTTCATCCTCTATTGTTCAAGTTAGATATTTTTAATAATAGAATCAGCAAGTCTCATATTTGGAAAGCATCTCAGAGGTCATATCATCCATTATGTGCCTGGACAGAAATACTTATGACAACTTCCCTGAATAGTAACCTAGCCTCCATTTGTAGACCTACAAAAGGCCTCAGGTCTAGTTGTTGCTATCTATTTCTACTTCTGTCCCTGGTAGTAATTCTACTATTCAATTGGTCTATTTTTCTCAACTCATTGGTGAGTGGTAAGGACTAAGTATTGGCAAAATTGAACCTTACACACAAAGTGCTATCAGTTACTTAACATAACTCCCCTGGACTGTTCAGTTGTCATGAACCAGGATGGTTCCTGATCCCATGGTCACTTTGAAATAGGTAACTGGGGGGCAGCTAGGTGGAGCAGTGGATAAAGCACCAGCCCTGGATTCAAGAGGACCTGAGTTCAAATCAGGCCTCAGATACTTGACACTTACTAGCTGTGTGACCCTGGGCAGGTCACTTAACCCCCATTGTCCTGAACAACAACAAAAAAATAAAACCTAAAAAACAAAAACAAAGGAAAAGGTAACTGGATTACAGTTACTCCCACAGTACTACTCCACAGAATTACTCCACTCTTGACCTAACAGAATATGGAAGAGTTTGTGTGGATGGCATTCTATGTAGAGTTTGTTGGATTTATTTGGAATGTCAAAAATTCAGCATATTGTTAAATGCTTCATGGCTGATTGATTATTTCTAATTATTTGGCCAGATGAAATAAGAGGTTGGGAAGGAAGTTCCTTCCCAACTCAAACCCAATAGTAGATTCCTTAAGTGATTTCACAGTGCTATAATGCCAAAGTTTACATGAATTATTTCCTTTAATTCATGGAGATAAAGTCAGGAGAGATTGAGATTTATTTAGTTCCACATACATTAACTACCTATGTGATCATGGACAAGTCACTTAACAAGGGTATAATAAAGTCTTCAGCACCAACCTCACTGGAACAGGTGTATCCATGCAAATGATATTAATGACTTAAAGGATAAATATTCTAGGAGAAGAGTAAAGGTTTTAGCTGTTATCAGTCATTATACCAAAAATGTGAATGAGCTCCCCCTTATGGCATCATAGAACATAGATTGTAGAGCTGGCCAGGGCTTGAGAAATAATTTCCTTCAATTCCAATACAGATAAGGTCACTGAGATGCTCAGGGTAATAAGTAGAAAAACTGAAATTGGAACTGAATCTCTTCTGAGAATAGATGTTAACTGATGAGATCGAGAGGAGACTATGGAGACATAAAGGCTCTAAATGGTACTAAAGTAAAAGGTAGAAAGATGTTTGGGGTTTGAAGAGAAGGCTAGAGAGGAAGGGCACAGAATGAGAAGAGTAGAGGTTTCATAGATAACTCTACCCAACGGCCTGCATAATAATGTCAACCAACAATGCCTTACTTTGTTGCCATTGAAAAAGTACTACCACATATATTTCACACCTGTTTGATCATAATAAGGTCCCATAGATAGAATGATAGATTTAAGAATTAGAGGTTACTTAGACACCATCTGGTTGAACCTCAACATTTTAGAGATGAAGACACTGGAGTTCAGAGGAAAATAACATGACCAACATCACATCAATTCTAATTGCTTCAGAAAGGGAATTCCACATCTTCTGACATCAGAACTAGTGATTTTATGGCTGATAGAAATGGATTAATTCATAGAGAAATGAAAACTCTTGAGTACCTGTAGAATGTAGCACTAATATTGTTTCATACAAAATATGTCTTAAAAATGCAAGGCTGTGATGAATGTCACTTTGAAACAAGCAAATTTCATTCTTATTCATGTGTAATATTTGTAGGTTGCATTGCTCAGCTTAAATCAAAGCACTATCTTTGTGTAATTTTTCATATAAGGTTCCCCCCTTTTGTTTTTGAGCATGGAAAATCATTGTGTAAATGGAAAATATTGCATCTTGAACTCATCTTCAGTGTCTTTTAAGTTTCCCTATCTACCCATGAACCACCATTTTCCATGACCCCAGGAGCACACCAAATGGAGAGGGACACCAAATTATTTTTCTTCAATATGCTTGCCTGCCGCTAAGGTTCTTTGAATAATTTATAATGTTTACTCAGAAGCAAAAAAGACAGAGCATCTCCATTCTTATAATAAGTAGAACAAAGTCCAAAGATCAAATAACGTGAAAGGAAAAATCCAATAAATAATAAAAGAGTCATGTAAATTAGCCTTTGTTTTTGGAAAGCACTGCATTGTGAAGTCATAGATAACATTTATAGAGGCTAGAGGGAAATCAGTACCCTTGCCTCCATATTAGCTCATTTTCCTCTCACATGGCTCCAAGTCTCAGTTAAGGCTTTCTGAGCCCTCCCATTTTCAAAACTGACCTTGATATCATGCTTTGATAAATGCAACCCAGGTGCTTAGTAACTTACCTATATGTTTATGACATGAACTTATGGTCACCATTTCCCTGTCTAGAGATATGCTTTGGAAAGAATTACTTTATATTTTAAAAGGTTTCATATTTCACTGCTAGGTACTTCTCTACCTACTCAGATCCTAACACCATCCATGTATTAGTCAGTGGTGTTCAGATATTTAGTCCAAATCTATTACCTGACAGTCATGATGAGGCACAAAGTCATTTTAGCCATTCTTGAGGACACTTTAGGTTGATAGATCATTTTTCATGGACATTGCTTTCAGGCAGTGAGAGTCACTTCCACACTTCAATGCAGGGAATGGAGGAGGCATTTAGTGAAGATTTATCCAGAAAGAAGTCAATAAAGCTAGTCTGGATTATAGTAGGGATAAACAAGGGTGCCAGTACCTGCCTATTGAGGCAGCTAGGTAACACTGATCTATCTATCACTGGGTCTTCGGTCAGGAGGACCTGAGTTCAAATCTGACTTTAGAAACTGGCTAGCTCTCTGACTTTAGGAAAGTCATTTAACTTCTGTCTGCCTCAATTTTCTCAACTATAAAATAGATTATGAGGATCAAATGACATACCTATAAAGTGCTTAGCACATTTGGTGCTTAATAAATGTTTATTCCTTTCCTCTATGTTCTAAAGTTTGAAATTCAAACTCCTTTTTAGAAATTAAAGCCCTCATATTCCAAATACTTATAATCCATGTGACCTTCAGAAAGTCATTCAGTCTCTTTGATAGTCCAAGGACCCTCACTTTTAAAACATATCTTAAAGATACTCCAAAGTATTTGTATAAATCATCATCATCATCAACATTAACACCTGAACAGCAACTATTGAGTAAAAAGTATGAAGCAGAGGGGTAGCTAGGTGGTGCAGTGGATAGAGCACCGACCCTGGAGTCAGGAGGACCTGAGTTCAAATTCAGCCTCAGACACTTACACTTAACACTCACTAGCTGTGTGACCCTGGGCAAGTCACTTAACCCCAATTGCCTCACAAAAACAAAACAAAACAAAACAAAACAAAACAAAAAGTATGAAGCAGGGAAAGTGACTCAAGGAAAGGGTTGATATGTGGAGGGACTGAAAATCACAGTGAGAATTAAAAATTTACTTTGGCTTTGAAGGACTGAGGTAAATTGAGAGGTGGAGGGAGAAAAGATTTTTTGTTTTGTTTTGTTTTGCAGGGCAATGTGCGTTAAGTGATTTGCCCAAGGTCACACAGCTAGTAAGTGTCAAGTGTCTGAGGCCGGATTTGAACTCATTTCCTCCTGAATCCAGGGCTGGGGCTTAATCCACTGCACCACCTAGGTGTCCCAGAAGAAGAAAGCTTTTGATCAGAAAGGATTCCATAGTTTAATATCATGGAAGTATCTGAGTTTTGAGCAATGGTAATATAGAAAAATATGAACATTTTTATGGCTAACTGGAATGGAATGAGGGTGCAGATTATAGGAATGGAAGTTTATCAAACTTTGCAAGGGAGAGAGGGATGTAGTTTTCTATTAATGCCACAGGATGGAAATCATGTGTAAGGAAAATTTCTAGAGTGAAAAGAAGTTTGTGAACAGTAGATTTGGCCACCCAGTGTATCAGAATACGACAAAGGAGTATATGGAGAAGGAAGGGATTTAACCTCAGCAGATATTGATTCTGAATCACCAGGAGTAGGAATTCAGAATACACCCTATGTAGCCTAGGTTAAGACTACGTTGATGATAGTCCTATCATGACAGAGTAGTGAAAGTGCTGTGGAACAACAGCTAGCTTCTCCAAGCAAAGGGAACTTGAGTAGTCAGAGAGAAGTCAGTTAAAAGAAGTAGAGATCTTTCTGGTAGTTTGCCTCAGAAAATATTCCTGGAAACTCAGGACCAGACCCAGAATTTCACCATCAGGTGATAAATCCAAAAGGTGCAAATCCTCTTTTACTTTTGGAACCCTAAGTTTCATCATTCCTGATGTGTGTGGGGACCAATTTTTAATTGTGGAGTGTTAGCTAAGTGGTTCACCGCAATATTGGGGCAAGGAAGGAGACCGGCAGTCTCCCTCCAAACAGAACAGGATTTATTTCAACAAGAACAAACTTAAACAAAAACCACAAACAGGATCAGTAGGATCAAGAGAAAGGAAATAAAATGGGGAAAGGGAAATTATTCAACCTGAAAAAATACCACTGCCCAGGAATCAGCTGAGAATACGCAGCAGAACATCTGTCGCCTTCCAGGGTCCAGCTAGAATGCCCAATTCTCTTCCCCCAATCCCAGAAAAACCCCACACAGCCCCAGCCAATGGGATGGCCACTCTGACAGTCACATGACTGCCCTCACAAGGCTTCCAATCATTATAATTTTGTGGAGCCCCAGACCAGTGATCGCCGAGGCATAAAAACCTCAAATAAGAATTAATTCTTTATATCTGAAATAGGACCTCTGCTATTTGATCAAAACAATCCTTAGATGACAAATCTTCATTGATTCCCGATTATCCCAAATAAAATTGCAGCTCCTTTCTCTGGCAGACAAGGACTTACTTGATCTCATATCATTCTACCTTTGAAGCCTTTTCTCATATTGCTTCCCTAGACAATTCACCCCATCTCCCACCATGCTATAAAACATGCAACTCTTTGTCTCTCAAACATATTCTGTGCTTTCCTACCTCTAGGCTTCTTTACACTGTCTTCTTAATCCTGGAGTGCCCTTCTTCAAACTCTTTGCCTATTTTAAGTCACATATCTAAAAACACCTCCTTTAGAAAGCCTTTTTAGTAACTGATTTCCTCCTTTGTTGTTATTGCTTTTAGTGGCATCCAACTCTTCATGACTCCATTTAGAGTTTTCTTGGCAAAGATTTTTGAGTGGTTTGCCATTTCCTTCTGCAGCTTGTTTTGCAGATGAGGAAGTGAGACAAACCATGCTTTTTTTTTTTTTAAAGAAGCCAGACAAAAAACCTTTAGAAAAAAGAACTAAAAAAATATGCTTATATATATATATATATATATATATATATATATATATATATATATATATATATATATATATATATATATACAGACACCATAAGTTCTTTCTCTGGAGATGGATTGCATTGTTCATAAATCCTTCAGAGTTGTCTTGGATCATTGTATTGCTGAAAATAATTAAGTTATTCACAGCAGGTCATCTTATAATATTGCTGTTATATAGTACATTTAGCTTAGCATCAGTTCATGTAAGACTTTCCAGGTTTTTCCTAGAGCATCCTGCTCATCATTTCTTATAGCACAATAGTGTTCCATCATAATCTCATCCCACAATTTGTTCAGCCATTTCCCAATTGATGGGCATCTCGTCAATTTTGAATTAAACTTTCTCTTTTTGGGTACCAACCTAGTACTGGTATTACTACATCAAAGAATATGCATGGTTTTATAGTCCTTTGGCCATGGTTCCAAATTGATCTACAGAATGTTTGAATCAGTTTACAACTTTACCAAGAGTGTATTAATGCCTCATTTTCCTCATGCCTCCTACAACATTTGTCATTTTCCTCTGCTGTCCTATTATCCAATCCAATATATATGAAGTAGTAACCCAGAATTGTTGTGACCTGCATCTCTCCAATCAATAGTGAGCTAGAGCATTGTTTTTTCATATGGCTTTAGGTGGCTTTGATTATTTAATCTGAAAACATCATATCTTTTAATCATCTATCAATAAGGGAATGGCTTTTATTTTAACAAATTTGACTCAGTTATCCACGTGTTTGATAACTGAGGCCTATCAGACTAACTTGCTTTAATATATTTCCCATTTACTATTAATAACTGTATTTTCCTCCATCCTATTCTCTCCCCATGACATTTACTGTATTTTCTAACTTCTTTTGCCCTATCGCTACTCAAAAGTGTTTTGATTTTGACTGCCCCTTCTCCCAATCTGCCCTCTCTTATTTCACACCCCCCAACCCTTATCCCCTTCACCTCCTACTTTCCTGAAGGGTAAGATAGATTATTATAACCAATTGAGTATGTATGTTATTCCCTCTTTGAGCCAATTCTGACAAGAGTAAGATTCACTCACTCCCCATCACGTCCCCCATCTTCCCCTCTACTGTATAACTGTTTTTGTTTCTTTTTTGTGAGATACTTTACCCCCTTTCATGTCTCCCTTTCCCTTTCTCCCAGTGAATTCCTCTCACCTCTTAATTTTATTTTTTTAAAGATATTATCCCTTCATAGTCAACTCACACCTGTGCCATCTGTCTAAATATATTCCAACCAGCTGCCCTAATAATGAGAGTTCTTATGAGTTATAAGTATAATATTCCCATGAAGGAATGTAAACAGTTAAACCTTTTAATATCCCTTATGATTTCTTTTTGCTGTTTATCTTTTTATCCTTCTCCAAGTCTTATATTTGAAACACAAATGTGCCATTCAGCTCAGGTCTTTTCATCAAGTATGCCTGAAAAGTCCTCTCTTTCATAGAACTCCCATATTTTTCCCTGAAGCATTATACACTGATTTGTGGGGTAGGTGATTCTTAGTAGTAATCCCAGTTCCTTTGCCCTCTGGAATATCAAATTCCAACCTATTTGATCCTTTAATGTGGAAACTGCTAGATATTGTGTTGTCCTGATTATAGCTCCACAGTATTGGATTGTTTCTTTCTGGCTGCTTGCAATATTTTCTCCTTGACCTGGGAGCTCTGGAATTTGACGATAATATTCCTGGAGGTTTTCATTTTGGCATCTTTTTCAGGAGGTGATTGGTGGAATCTTTCAATTTCTATTTTATCTTCTGCAGTTTTACATGACCATTTCTTGGAAGAAGATGTTTCAGCTCTTTTTCTGATCATTGTTTTCAGGTAGTCCAATAATTTTCAAATGATCTCTCCTGGATCTGTTTTCCACGTCACTTGTTTTTCCAAGGAGATATTTCAAATTACCTTCTATTTTTCATTCTTTTGGTTTTGCTTTGTTTCCTGATTTCACATAAACTCATTAGCTTCCTTTTCCTCAATCCTAATTTTCAAGGAATTATTTTCTCAGAGAGCTTTTGTACCTGTTTTTCTATTTGGCCAATTCAGCTTTTCAAGCTGTTAACTTTTTTTCATGATTTTCTTGCATCATTTTCATTTCTCTTTTTATATTTTCCTCCACTTTTCTTACTTTCTTTTCTTTTTTGTTTCTTACTTCATTTTCAAAGTCATTTTTGAGCCCTTCTATGGCCTGAGATCAATTGATATTTTTCTTGGAAACTTTGGATGTAGGAGATTTGACTTTGTTATCTTCTTTTGAAGGTATATTTTGATCTTCCTTGTCACCATAGAAACTTTCTAAGGTTAGCATTTTTTTTTCTGTTTCCTCATTTTACCAGCCTACTTCTTGAATTTTAACTGTTTGTTAATGTGTGACACTACTTCCAAGGTGGAGAGCACACTGTACCAAGCTTTGGGGAGTTTGAGCAGCTGTTCTGTGAGACATTTCTAAGCATTTGTAAGTACTTAGTTCTTCCAAGGTGGTATGATTAAAGTAGAGGTATGTTCACCATTCTCCTGGCCTGTGCTCTGGGCTGCAAGCAACCACAGTCCTGCTTTTCTGTCTTGGAACCCAGATCAGAGTCTTACTACACTGTGGCTACCAGCTCTAGTGTGCTTCTGTCCTGCCTTGCCTGGAACTGCCATCCAAGACTGTGACCCAGATGAAAGCACAGGCAAAACAACAGAGTCCTGCCTCAGTGCCAGCAAAGAGAGCCCTTTATTCTCCCCCTGGCCAACTGATCTACCCCCTCACTGTCCCTGGGCTGAGTTCCAGAAGCAACAGCTAATTCAGAGGCTCCCAAGCCCTGTTTTACTGGGGCTGAGGCTGTGCTAGGGTTGGGTCTGTGCTGATGCAGCCTGTGCTGGGCTGTGCTCCACTCTCACCCTGGTGCAACAGAGCTTCCCTGTTGAACTTCTAAGTTGTCTTTAACTGGAAAAATATTTCACCTTATCCCTTTGTGTGTTCTGCTTCTCCACAAATTGTTTTATGGTATTACTTGAAGGTATTTGGAGGTGTCTTGGGGAGAGCTCAGGCAAGTCACTGCCTTTCCTCCATCATCTTGACTCCAGTCTCCCCTCCCCCAACCATTGTTATTAAATGTCTTGCCCAGGGTCACACAGCTAGTAAATGCCTGAAGACAGATTTGAACTCAGAAGATGAGTCTTCTTGTCCACTGCATCACTCAGATACCCCAAACTTTGCCCCTTAACTTCACCTAATTCTTTTTTGGTGGTTGTTAGAAATCTTTTATGCAGTTACCATGTAACACCGGGTTTATGTTTAATCCTTTTACTAGAGTATTAGTTCCATAAAAGTAAGAACCATGCTTTCTTTAAACTTTGTCAACTCCAACAACATGTAGCATAGTACTTTGTATACTCTAAGTGCTGAATAAAAGATTTTCAATGAATAATGAGTGAATAAATTTCAGTAGCTTCAGAGCAATGCTATGGCAGGTGTTCTGTTACTGGGTGGTGGTCAGGTAAAGGAAGTATAGGGGAGAAGATATGAACAGGAATTAGAATGAGTTTTGGGCAGCTTTTTAAATGAACCTTCAGTGGACAATACCAAGTACTAGCAGATGAAGACTTCACAAGTAAAATGGCTTTTTCAATATACATACAACTGATCAAAGAAGGATCAATAAACTGACAAAAGCTAATCCTACTTTTAGAGTTAGTTTTCTCCCAAGGCAAGGTAATTTCTGGTGGTTCAAGGCAGAGAAGAGGGAGCACCAGACTGGGAACAGAAGACAAGGGTTTGAATTTCCCTGCTTGAAATCATGTCTTACATGACTTTATAGAAGTTATCTACTTTCTCTTAATGTCAGTTTCTTTTTCTGTAAAAAATAAAATAAAAATGTAGTACAATTCTATAATTCCTTACAACTTTAAATTCTGTAACCCCCCCTTTCTCATTAAGCAGTTAGATGATACAACATAGTATTGTAGTCAGTTCTGTGCATAATATTTTAGAAAGGTCAATGATAGACATAGTCTGTTCAGGTATCCAAGATGGATAGAAGACTGGAGACCATCTTACATAAGGATAACCTTAAAGAATTAATAATAGTAAGTATTGAGAGGACTTACATATGTTCTCACTATCATCATGTATTTTATGATGTGTTAAAATGAAACAAGGATTATACTTGTTCTGTTTCCCCTCCACAGGACAGGACTGGAACTTGTGAGTGTGATTTGCATGATGGCAAATTATCTCTCAGTCTAGGGCGGGGTAGAATGGGTACTAAATTTTTGTATATGCAAAAATACCTTGGATTTCCAGGGTGATGGTAATAGTCAAAGGGTCCTCATCACCTGAAACACTTGTTTTAAGGCCAGAGGATCATTTTTTTTTTTGAGGAAATTGAACTGGTGATACCAACAGATTAGATGACCTCTGAAACCATTTCCAAATGAGTAATTGTGTCATCCTTTGGAGTAATACATAAAATTATCAAGTTAAAAAATAGCTCATTGAGTCAATTAGTTCTTTGTATCCATTTTTGAATAAAACATTTTTGTGAGTTTAAGTAGGCTCCAAAAAGTAAATTGTAAAGTCAGTGAAATTCATCTTTTAATTAACAGCTTTCTTTCTTTCTCTATCAATAAATGAAATAAATAGGTACTTAATAGATATTTGTTATATTGAATTTTTGTGTCATGGGCAAATTAGTTCACTTCTCTAGCCCAAGACACCCTTAGTTATAAAAAAGGGACTTATTAGATTGGTGTTGTCCTATTTCAATAGAAATGGATCCCTAAAGTACATATAATAATTTAAATAACAACAAATTTACATTACCCTTGGTTTAAAATGCATGAAGTAAAGTTGTGGTAAATATTTATTATGTTAAACATTTCCCAATTACATTTTATTCTAGTTTGTTCCCTATGTCATTTGAAATATTGTGTGACTAGGCTGGAATTTTAAAAATATTGCAATGTATAAATTAAAGGCTACTACAATAGTTTTGACAGTAAGCATTTATTATTAATTAATATCACATATTTGTGGCAGCTAGATGGTACATTGGATAGAGCACCAGCCCTGGAGTCAGGAGGACCTAAGTTTAAATCTGGCCTCAGACACTTACTAGCTGTGTGACCCTGGGCAAGTCACTGAACCCCAATTGCCTCACCAAAAAAAAAAAAAATCACATATTACTAAAGTATTGACCATGTGTCTCACTGACTTCCCTGCTAGTAAAATACCTAGCACATTTTCCCAAGAAGGAAAGGAGAGGGTTTGTGACTAGTTCAAGAACATCTCTGGCCCAAGAGAGCGGAAATGTCCTGTGGTTCAGTCCCCTTCCTCCTTAGAGGCAGCACTTATACACTGCTCAAAGCTATTAGGCTAGAATCATTCAATTCCATTGTTTGACATGACCGGAGGGTGGTTCATACTAAAATGAGTTCTACAGTGATGAGGTCAGAGTCTAGTGAAACACATACTTCCTGAGGGCAAAAGCACTTTTAGGCAAGTGTGGTTTTAATCTCTACTGAGTTAATTTTATCTCTATAGTATCTTTGGTCTGGCTTTGAAAGAAATCAGCTAAGGTTCCTGAGCTAAACCTGTTAGTGGGGAGTCCCCCCCAAAAACATTTTTAATAATTATTTTTTCACATCCCCAATAAGGAGATTTCTGGCTGGCATGCTCCTGTGCCCAAGTGTATTACCTCTGAAGTAGATGACATTTCTTTACCTTAGAAAATTAATACTGTAAGTATCTATAATCAGTGACTTTAAAGCAATGGTTACATAGAAGTTAATATGGTCAAAATCTTACCAGGGCAGCTAGGTGGTGCAGTGGATAAAGCAGTGGCTCTGGATTCAGGAGGACCTGAGTTCAAATCTAGCCTCTTGACACTTACTAGCTGTGTGACCCAGGGCAAATCATTTAACCATCATAGCCCCACAAAAAATAAAATAATAAATAAATAAAAATCCAGGTTGAATTATTTTTAAAAAATCTTACCAAGGCAGTTAAATTATTGTAGAATGCTAAACAATAATACAGAGGGGTTCAGGAGTACTTTGAAGTGGATATTCAAAGATCATCTGAAAGAAGAGATTTTGGATGATTCCCAACTAGGAAATGACAAGAGAATCTACTACTAATAACACTTATCCTACTCAAAGCACTTTATGAACATTAATTAACTAATCTTCACAACATTACTGTGATGTGTTGTGATTCCCTCTCTTTGTCAGACAGAAACACTAGTTAAGAGCTTCTATGATTTGCTCAAGATCACACATATCAATATCATTATTAAAATTGGAAATGCAGTCTGAGGTCATTAAACCACATTCTTCTGCAATACTATGACATAACTTTTCATGTAAGTCTCAGATTGGAGCTTTAGCCAAAGGTCCTGAAGTGTAGATAACTTAATTCTCTATAGATTAGGTTCCAACTCAGATCTCCCACTGAGAACATATTAAAGGTAGTGGTTCACTGAATTAAAAATGAATTATTGAATAGTTCATCACAGACTGTTTCTTTCATTAAAAAAAACATGTATAAAGTGCTTAATGTTAGGCACTAGAAAGGATTCATAGTTGAATAAGTTGTGTTCTATATTATTAAAATGTTTACAGTCCGGTAGGGTAAATGACATCTGTAGATAAGATAGAGAATACAAGTACATACAAGAAGGAAGGAGTATCATGAGATTAGTTGAGGGAAATGATTTACAGCTGAGAAAAAAAATCTATTCACAAGGGAAGATTTTATAGAAGCAGTGGGATATGAGCTGACTGATGATGATAGTGATTTATTCCAAGGTTATTTTTTTTTTCTTTTAAGGAAGGCATGGATTGGGAAACGGATGAACACATTGTGGTTTATTAGTGAATGGGAATGCTAATGAATTCTAGAGAAAGCAAATATGAGGAATTCAGATTAACATGGTAAGATTTGTAGGAATTGCTGCAGAATAAAGGAAGGAGAATAATATGCACCATGAGTTGAAAAAAATAGAAATTAACATAGTGATTTGCTTAATTTCAATGAGCCATACTGGTCCTAGAAAATGATCATATAGAGCACTAGAGATACCATGAATCGAATGCATCATGGGATACCATAAGTGAGTTCTTGATTATGCTTCACTTTTTCTTCCTTTGTCACAAGCGAATGTTTGGTGTATGTGGGTGTGTGCTTTCAGAAAATGAATTGTGTTTTTTAAAAGGTATGACTAAAATTATTTTAAATATAAAATGGAAGGATCAAACTGCTGGCAAAATTGCTGTCATATTTCAAAGATCTCTGGTTTCATTTGGATGGATGCTCCTTCAATTAATTTGGATCAAAACCAACCTCTCTGTACTTTATTGGGTTTTTATGAATAGTTGTAGCCAAAATAATTCACTACTCTGGTCAACCTGCTTATTAGCCTCTTAATTTAGTGAGGCTGGTGTTTTGAAGTCAGACACAGTCAATCATTAGGTTTATTCTGAACACCTAGGATGCCAGAGATTATACTTCATTGGCAAATGTTTGCTGAATTGATTTGACTTGACCTGGCATGCCGGGGTTGTCTCCATGCCATCATGAAGCATAAGAGGAGGACTTTAGTGGAAGTGATTAGAATGCCATTAGGAAAGTATAAAATCAACTTTATATGATCTCAAAATGGCAGGTGGTCCTATTAGAATATTTATGGCAATTCTTTTTGGTTGCAATAAATGTAAATGTTAAGTTGTACATTCTTCTTCCCACTTAATTTTGCCTTTCAATGTATTGATTTCAATTCAATTGATTTAGGATTGATTTAGCCACCAAAACTCCCTCTATGCATAGGGTCCCTGTTGACGTCACCTTAATTTCCCCTGAACTCTCCTCTGAAGTACTAAGTGAAATTCAGATTGGTTGTTCATAGGCACAGATGAAGCCCATTATCATCAGGTACCATGATGTAATATTTCCACTTGGAGAGGGTAAAAAGTTGAAATTATAATCTCAGAAATTAGAATGTCTGAGTTCAAAGTTGATCTCACACAAAACCTTCATTTTACAAATAGGGAAACTGAGCCTTGTGAAAGCAACTCACTTCCCCCAAATACTGAGCTATTAACAGGAAATCTAGGGCTTGAATTTTGACTTCAGTATACTTTTGTTTTTGGTACAGACTGTTGCCCTTACCACTGATGTTTTGTTAGAACTATTTTCTGCTGGCCACCATAATCAGGAAACCAAATATTGATTCCATATCTTTGAATTCACTAAAATAATCATAGAGTCCTAAATTTTAGCATATTTAAGGTAATATTTTAGTCCATCCTATACTCGTACTGTGATGCCCTCTATGACATCTCAATATGTTTTTCAGGCTCATCTTGAAAACTTTCATTGATGGATAACTCACTATTTCTGGGGGTATAGTATTCAATTTTGGAAAGTTGCAATTATTAATAAGATTTGTTTTGGTTGTTTTTTTTTCTTACCTTTTATTGAGGCAAAATACGTATCTTTAAATTCTACCTATTATTCTACTATAGCCTTTTGGGAATAATTAAAACAAATCTAATCCTTTCATATGCCTTCAAGTAGTCATTGATGATTTGCTTTTCTTTGGAGGGAATGTCTGGTGAGAGGGATTTCTTGAAAAATTAAAGGTTTTTTATTATTGAATTTTATCTATTTTCAGTTTTAAAAATCTGCTTTCTTTCCTTCTCACCAAAAGCTTAAATTAAGAAAAAGAAAAATGAAACCCTTGGTTTAAAATGCATCAAGTAAAGGAAAACAAAAGCAAAAACTAATTCTCATTCTATGTTCTGAGTATTCAATTGTATTAGAAACTTTAGAGGGGCAGCTAAGTGGCACAGTGGATAAAGCACTGGCCCTGGATTCAGGAGGGCCTGAGTTCAAATATGGCTTCAGAAACTTGACACTTACTAGCTGTGTGACCCTGGGCAAGTCCCTTAACCCTCATTGCCCTGCAAAAAACAAAACAAAGAAACAAACAAAAAACAACTTTAGAAACTTTTATCTTGAGATGTGTGGAATTGTAATTGGTGATAAATATTTTTAAATCTTTCAAAGTTGTCTTTATAACATTGTTGTTATTGTGTAAATTCTTGATATTTCATTATGCATTATTTCATCACAAGTCTTCCCATGCTTTTTAAAAAAATATCACCTTCATAATTTTGTATAGCACAGTAGTATTTCATTACATTTATATACTATACATATTCAGCCATTCCATAATTGGTGTGAACCCCTTAAATTTCTGATTCTTTCCACCACAAAAGAAATCACCTACACTTACTAGCTGTGTGACCCTGGGCAAGTCACTTAACCCCAATTGCCTCACTAAAAAGAAAGAAAGAAAGAGAATAATGTAGTTAAGAAATAAAGAATATATTTGGGGCAAGCCAAATTTTCAGTTTCAATAGAATATAGACTTGTTAAGAAGAATATTAGGATGTAGTACAGGGAAGGTAAGGTGGAATAAGACTATGGAGAGTTCTGAATGTTGGGACACTCTAAAATGGAGATATTAATAGCACAAACTTCCAGGGATTTCTGTGATGATCAAATGAACTAATAATTTGTGAAGCATTTTTCATACCCTCAAGTTCTACATAATGCTGTCATCAGTAGCAGTAGCAGCAGTAGCAATAACAGCAGCAACAACAACAACCAACAACAACCAACAACCAACAACAGGGTACCACTAAAGTTTCCAATGTGCTAGAACTCGGCATGGTAAATTTGAATTGTAACCCTACTCTTAGATTTCTGTGTGAAGGGAGTAAGAAGGTTGTATTTATATCCATGCATTCAAACCTCCTTTCCTTCATATATTGACTTGTAATAGTCTGCTTATTGGCCACCTTGCCTCCAATGGCTTTACAACCCATTCTTCTCAGCTTTGAGGAATTATCTAAATCTCTGCTCTGACCATATGATTCCCCTAAACTTAAACATTCAGACTACCTACTAAATAAAGCATAAATTCCGGAGTCATATTCAAGGCTCTCTCCAATCTGAATCTATGCTACCTTTTCAGCCTTAGCTTATATGATATTTCCCTTCACATATTCACTAATATGAACAAACAGTTCTTTCTTCCATCTCTCCTATTCTTTTTTTTTTGAAGGGCAATGAGGGTTAAGTGACTTTCCCAGGGTCACACAGCTAGTAAGTATCAAGTGTCTGAGGCCAGATTTGAACTCTGGTCCTCTTGAATCCAGGGCCAGTGCTTTATCCCCTGTACCACCTAGCTGCCCTGTCATCTCTCCTATTCTTATCCAACCTCTTTCTAGCTCTGCCTTATCTCTGATCATTTCCATGCTTGGAATAGATTTATGCATACTCAACCCTATATATATTGCTTTATCTCCCTTTCTCTGAGTATTATCTCAGATGATAGCTCTTCTCCATGAAAATTTTGCTGATGCACTCAGGCAAATATGATTTCTTTTTGCTAAAATCAGTATTTTGCGTGGTCATCTCATTTGCACATATTTCTACTTTTAATTTATAGGAATATAGTTCATGGGATCATTAGTAGGTGGTTAGTAGAGACCCTTAATATATATGGATTTATGCTCCTTTCCTTCAGATCATAAGTTTCTTGAGGGCAAGAAAGTGTTGTATTTCTCCTTTTATACCTAAGCATTGGTTATAGTGTTCTGCACATAATAGATGCTTAATAATTTTTGTTAAATTGAATCCTTGGAGCTGGAGATAGGGATAAGCTCCTGAAAGATATTAAAGCCAAACCCATACCCTTCTCCCATCCAAGACACCTTCTCTGCAATTTTTCACTGAGTTTAAGAACACATGAACTGGATGTAACCTTTTTATCATTTTTATGCTTATGACTTTGTGCTAATGGAAAATGTAAATCCTTTGCAATTTACAGCAGATATTACATTAGCCCAGTTCCCATGGTTCCGTTATCTCGGGTTGTCTTAAACATTTATTACTAATTTGACACCAGTGATGTTCTAATTAAAGTTCATTCTGTAACATGCAGTCCAATCATACATAAAGCTGTAAGGATCTTTCTCTGCCATTTAGACTGTCAGGCATTTCATGGCTGGTTTACAAGAAATGTTAGAAGCAATTTTGTTTATTTGTTTAGGAAATCATCATTCACATAATTCTGACTTCATATTATCATGTTGCATTTTTCCAGCTAATTCTGGGTTTTCATTAGAAGTGATTTTATGCAGAGACATTTCTTTAGGCACAATTGTTAATTAAAGAAAGGATCCAAATTACTTAATTGCCTGATGGCAGACATTAGATTTTTATAAGCATGACCTATGTGGTTAGCAAAAAGATATGGAAACTTTTAAATCTTAACAAAAATTAAAATTTATATATATATATATATATATATTTGAATTAAAAAATGAATTTAGATAATCCTAAGGTCTTGTTCTGAATAGATACAGCTAGTTGAAATGAGATGAGCTCTGAATTTAGGTTTGGGAAACAAACTTGTCTCATCTCACCTAGGAGGCATGTGCAATGGTAGCTGAAATCTGAATCATTGTCTTTACTAACTAATGTTAGATGAGTTATTTAAGTTTGTAGGATCTTCCTTGTTGCTCAGTGGAAAGATGAGTCCCTGGACTAGATACCTTCAAAGGTCCTTTTATTCTGTGATAAAGCCTATTATACTGTGAAGTTGTAAAAGCCAAGTGATGTCATTAGGGCAATAGACTTCTCACCGTACCTCAGTTGGAAAGTGATGATGTGGGGAAGCGTTAAGGTCTCTTCCAGCTTGCAATTATGTTCTCCTGTGACTAGAAGATTCCTTCCCACTGAATGATTATGCATTGGTATTTCTTTCTTCAGTGTATTCCCTTAGATGTAGTCTCTCTTCCTAAAAACTCTGAATTTTCTTGCAATGTATTATATTTCCTGCTTTCACTACATTCCAATTGGTATTTAGCTATGTGTCTTTTCTTCCTGCCCTTGAGGTCAGGCACTGTTTTGTTTAATGTAGCATTGTGGTCCTTCTAAGTAGCTAGCAGCACAACTTGCTGATAGTAGGGACCTTATTTCTGTTGAATGACTGTTGAAAGACTTCCACTCCAACTTCTGCACATAATACCAGTGAAAATATTTTGATCATCTGTAGAAAGAGCCATTACTCTTGATGAGTAGTGATAAAGAGTCTTAGACATGATGTGCTGGCTAGACAATTAATAAATGGGGAAAAAAGCCCTTACAGTGGAGAGAGTACCAGGCCTGGAGTCAGAAGACTTATCTTCCTGAGTGCAAATCTGACCTCAGACACTTGCTAGCTGTGTGAACCTGTTTGCCTCAGTTTACAAATCTGTGAAAGGACCTGGAGAAGGAAATGGCAAACCATTCCAGTATCTTTGCCAAGAAAATCCCAAATGGGGTCATGAAGAATCAGATATAACTGAAAATGCCTGAAAGAATGCCAAACACTGTTCCAAGTGCCAGAGACACAAAATCCATAATATCCTTTTCTTCAAGGAGTTTACATTCCCCAAATAACAAATCCACCTCTAAGATCTCTTAGTTTCCTTCATAATGTAGCTCAAGGGCCATCACTAGCAAGAAGCTTTTTCCCTGTTCTACTTTCCTTCTGAGGTTACCTGTTATCTACTTTTTAATTTTATTATTATTTTGTTTTTGGTAAGGCAATTGGGGTAAAGTGACTTGCCCAGGGTCACACAGCTAGTAAGTGTCAAGTGTCTGAGGTCGGATTTGAACTCAGGTCCTCCTGAATCCAGGGCTGGTGCTCTATCCACTGTGCCACCTAGCTGCCCCCTTGTTATCAACTTTTAACGTTCCCATTTATGTACATTGTCTTCCAATTCGAATTTGTGTTTCTTCACGTGGGAACTGTTTTTGCCTTTTCTGTGTATTTCTTTCACCTCACACAATTCTTAGGACATAGTGAGTGCTTGATAAATGTTTATCCATTGATTCTAATAGGGTGGATAACTGGGAGTGGTGTCCAGAGACTGGTATTTTAATCTGTGATGTCAATGGGATACTGAGTGGAAAAATAGGGCAATTTATTGACAGGCTCTTCCAGGGACAATTATATTATTGATTTGACTAGAATTTTCTGAATAAAATTTGACAGAAGGATGGGAGATAGATCAGTAATGAAAATTAAGAACATCACAGGGAATTTAAAATTCAGTACTTTCATTTCTTATGGTCATGGTATTTAGAGATCTGGTTTGCAGGAGGAAGCAGCAGGAGTTTATTTGGACCCAAATAAAATCCCAGAAGATAAAACTGATACCAATGGAACGAAGATAAAAGAATGGACATTTGGACTTGAAATAAAGGGTAGTCCAATCATGGCATATAATTTCTGTCTCTCTGTCTCTCTGTTTCTCTGTCTCTGTCTCTCTCTCTCTGTCTCTGTCTCTCTCTCTCTTTCTCTCTGCCTCTCTCTCTGTCTCTCTGTGTCTCTCTCTCTCTCTGAAACCCTAAGCCAACAACTTCTCACCCTCTGCTAAGTTGGGAAACCCCAAAGTATGGTGGTTACGCTGCTACAACTCACTCTCTAGAGGCAACCCTAGTGACTTGCTATCCTCCTACAACTATACATTGTTGCTTATGAGCCCCCCACCAGTGTGCTCCCCATTTGATAAATCATCCAGCTGAACTCCATTAACTACTCATCAGAAACATTTAGCTAAACAGAAAACAAAGCAGGAATAAATGTAGCATCAAATGATTGGATATGATGATAGTTTAATGTGCTTATGAATAGGAGACACTCTTCCACTGATGCATACAATTTCTAGGAGGAGAGAGTGAGAACAACTTAAAAAAACATATAGCAAACACATGTCCAAGGTGATTCATAATTGAAAACTTAAGGGTTTGATATCCTTTATCTTGCTCAGGAATAATCTGCACGCCTACTCACTTATAAGCAGAGATGATTCTTTGTTGGCTGTTTCACTAAAACTGCTCCTCCTTTAGGCCTCTCAGTTCCTTTAATGGTTTAGGGACATTTTTTGCTGGCTTTTCCATGTGGATAGCTTCTCTTATTGGTTGCTTCAAGTAGTGCTATACTCTTTAAATGAAGGCAAAAATCCTAAACCTGGGATCTCCAGAGGTCATTCATAACTGTTTCCTTGTCTAAACATACAGATATCATCACATCTGTTTGCCAAAAGCAAAAATCCTAAATTTGGGGTCCAAAGAGTCTCTCTAAGGCCATTCCTTTATCCAGGCTTATAGAAGTTTCAATATCACTATAGGAAATGAGAGTGCAGCAAAGTCAATACTCTTCTCTAATAAGCTCTTCCAAGCAGTGAATGGCATTGCATATTCAGATCTCTTCCAAGATCCATTTGTAGCCCTATTTGGAATCCGAAAGTGATCTCTTTGTTTCTGACCTTAGCTATCTGAAAGCCCTTAGTTCAGCTCAGCTTATATACCCTATTGGCTAATAAAAGAGCCTCCAGTGAGAAGACTCCATTCTGTCTCATGGTTTTAAAAAATGGTTTACAACCAAAAATAGATGATATAACTATACTGTAACTAGTTAATACACTATTTCCCCCATAGTCATCAAATGGTTCTAGAAGTTAGAGTTTACAGATTGTTCTTTCAAAGTCCTTAAGTCAGTCAAATCAAAATTGGATATTAAGAAACAGGACATCTGATCTTTCTTTACCTTGAGTGGCTTTTCTGTGAGACTTTTTTTTTAATGTGTTCCCTCCTACCCACAACTATTATTATTCATGTTTCCTTTCAAGCAGTCAAATTATACACATCTAAAACATTACCCTCTTATAAAAAGAATACTTCTTAACCATTAGAAATGTCAAGAAATGAAATGGTCTATCTTTTATTCAATTAATTTCCAGTAATTGGAAGTATCTAAGAAACCAGAATAGTTACTTTGGTGGGAGGTTATAGCAGATTTTTCATTTAGAATTTGGACTAGGGGCAGCTAGATGGCGCAGTGGATAGAGCACCGGCCTTGGATTCAGGAGTACCTGAGTTCAAATCCGGCCTCAGACACTTAACACTTACTAGCTGTGTGACCCTGGGCAAGTCACTTAACCCCAATTGCCTTACTAAAAAAAAAAAAAAGAAGAAGAAGTTGGACTAGATGCCTGGTCAAGTACCTTCCATGTGTCACATCCTAGGGATTCTATAATTCCTTCCTCTATTTATTGTAGGCTATCTACCCTGCAACAAAATCAATCAGAAAATAAATCTACTATTTTACATTTTCATAAAACCTCATGAATTTTCACTCACCACCTTCATGAATTTATTTAACTCCCTCCCAACACCTTTTGAGAAAGGTGAGATAGCCCATTGTAAAGATGAAAGACCTGAGACTAGAAAAACAGTGTAGTGTGGTAGAACGAGCATGGAACTAGGTATTTTAATATTTATGTTATTATCCAAGTTCTCCTACCAAATGTTAAAGTAATCTTGGTTACATCACTGAACAACTTCTAGATTATAGGGTTTTTTATCTTTATATTGAAGCAACTATATACCAAATATACTCAAAGGACTTTGCAAATGCTAAAATTATATAATTCTATGGAAATTAAATTACTTCTCCAGGGTCATGTGGTTAGTCAGCTATTGGTTCAGACTTAATATTTAGGGTTGCTTCTCCCACCAACTCAAAACAGTTTATGGTAATGGTAACATTTTTCTGTCCCAATGGATATAAACCCCACTGTGGTCAGACTGGCCCCCATTATGAAACATAAAGGTTATACCACTGGAAAATGAAGAAAATATTTTTTCATCTTATTTTTTTTTTTTAGTGAGGCAATTGGGGTTAAGTGACTTGCCCAGGGTCACACAGCTAGTAAGTGTTAAGTGTCTGAGGCCGGATTTGAACTCAGGGATTCCTGACTCCAGGGGCGGTGCTCTATCTGCTGGGCCACCTAGCTGCCCCTTCATCTTTTTAATAAATAGTTATTTTGTTGAATTCAATTTTAAGTCTGAGCATTAAGGAATGGAAATCTCTGAGCCCCATTTCTCCTATATACCTTCTGTTTCTGATCTACATATTGTGAGCATATATACACACATAAATGTTGTGATCCAAGCTATCTATCTGTCTGTCTGTCTGTCTATCTATCTATCTATCTATCTATCTATCTATCTATCTATCTATCTATCTATCAGTTTGAATCACAACTTGTGACTGTCATATATGTTGTGATCCCTATATATATATATGTATATATTAAAAATATAGATAGATCTTCTATATAACATACACACATATATACATATACATACATATACATACATATATATGTATATATGATATGCTATCTATCTATCTGTTTGCCTATCTATCCATTTATCACTTGGAATCACAACATATATGTGAGTATTATATGTGTATATTATTTTATATGTGTATTTCTAATATACATGCACATATAAAGAATAAAAGGCACCGGATTGAATGATTAGAAAGAAATTTTAGAAAAAATTATCAGTGATTTTTTTTCTTCATCCAGGCCAGGACTGCACAGAAACTATAAGCACTAGAAAAGAAATGTCCCCCACCCCCATCTCTACACCCCCCTACTCCTGGCAAGAGAGCTAAGATGAATTCAGGTAAATTGATTAGGAGTCCAGAGTAGCACTCAGTGTTGGGAAACCTGGTAGGGGTTGGAAGTGAGAAAGGAGGGAAATTAGTATTTATTAAACGCGTGCTATAAGGCAGGCACTGTGCTAAATGCTGGGGATGCAAATGTAAGCTGACTGTTAATGTCCTCTATTAGCTTACATTCTTTTTTTCTTCCTTTTTTCTTTTTCTTTTCTTTTTCTTTTTTTTTTGTGGGGCAATGAGGATTAAGTGACTTTCCCAGAGTCACACAGCTAGTA